>NC_142504.1:20696079-21946079 GCF_057876585.1 Rhinolophus sinicus
ATCAGCCAGAACCTCCAATTTACACGACTATGCAAGAATAGCACAATTTATCTCGTAACAAATCAGTATGTTCCTAGGTGCCCTTCCTAACATCTCAACAAATGTGCTTGCCAAGTATACAAGTCTTCTACCTGATGATAGATCAAAAGAGTAATGAAAACAAAGCATGCATTAGTTGGTTTTACATATTTTAAAAATTATTTATAGTAATAAATTCTGGTTATGTATATTAAGTTGTAGAGGTTATGAAGTCAGAAACATGGTAAAGACAATGCTTTCAAAATATGTAATTGGATAGAAGATCCTAATGTTCTAATATACTAAATTTAAGTTTTAAAAATCATTACTTGGAAATAATTGTGCTGTTTGTTGGATCCTGTTTAGGTTTTTCGTTGGTGTTTTGTTTTGGAGGAGGTAGATAGGTAATGATATTTGTCATAATAAGAATTAAAATATAAATAATACTGCTCATTTTTCCACATTAAGTACATCATTTATAAGAATTCCCTCCCCCTTTAAGGTAACATTGAATAAGGTAAAAATATCCACCAAAATTCTCTATCCCCTTGTGGGACACTTATGATGGTTCATTTGAACTTGACTCAACTCTGCTTCCCCATCCAAAATGGTGCTGGTTCCACTCAATGTAATGGTATGAGAGTCCATTCTTTTGGCTAAAGAAATTGGAAATTGTTCAGTGGAATTAATTGCTCAGTGTCTTTGTTGATATCACTGGAGTTTAAAATCTTAAGGTAAGATCATAAATGGAAGTTGAGCGAATGCTACCTTCCACTCCTATCACTCTGGTAATGGATTTGGGGATTTAGGTAATCAGAAACCAACTCAGGGACAGAGAAAGTAAAACAGATATTGACTCCTGCCTTACTTCCCCATTTCTGTTTACCCTGTAAGAAGGAGCTTATACAACAATTGGTTCAAACTCCACTTTTCAGGAATAGCTCAAACATAGCAATATTGTTAATGAACTGTTAAATAATGTGTAATCTCAAGCTGACCATTATGGATATGACACAGCTAATCATGTGTTCAACATGCCTTATAGAATAGGCCCCCCTTATCTGTGGTGGCCATGTTCTAAGAGCCTAGTGGATGCCTAAAACCACAGATAATACCAAACCCTATATACATCATGTTTTTTTCCTATATATATAAAGTTATGATAAAGTTTATAATCCATTTATAAATTAGGGACAGTAAGAGATTAAGAATAACTAATAATAAAATAGAGAAATTATAACAAAATGCTGTAATAAATATTCTATCTCTCGCTAGCTCTCAAAAGGTCTTACTGCATTGTGCTCACCTTTTCGCTGAAAGAAAACACTTCATGGCTTCTCTTTGGCATATCTAACTTGCCAGCATCACTATTCTTGTGCTTTGGGAACATTATGAAGTAAAATAAGGGTTACTTGAACACAAGCACTGTGATATCAGGACAGTTGATGTGATAACTGAGACAGCTACTAAATAACTAGTGGGCAGGTATCATATACAGTATGGATTTACTGGACAAAGGGATGATTCACATTCCAGGCAGGAAGGAGCATAAAGAATGGTGTGAGACATCATCGCTCTACTTAGAACGGCACATAATTTAAAACTTCTAAATTGTTTCATTTCTGGAATTTTCCGTTTAATATTTTCAGATTATGGTTCACTACGGGTAACTGAAATGACAGAAAGCGAAATGAGGAAGGGGACATTACTCTACCAGCTCCCATTCAAAGTTCCTATTAAATAGTAACTGCAGATCTTTGGTGTATTCTGAGGTCTTCCTCTTCAGCTATACTAATATCTGTGATGAAAAATAGTTCCACATAATTTATAGTATGACAACAATAATGTGAAAGTAGAACATTCTCTTTCCCAGCTTTAATTTCTTGCAATAAAATCTTACTTAGAAGTAAAAGAAATTCATTAGGTCCATTAAACATCTTAAATAGTGGTTTGCCCTACTATGTCAGTCTTTAAGAAAAAGAGAGGATCAAGTTATCTCTTCTTAGGGGATCTAATACTGACCAATGCTAGACTTTATCCACTTGTGCTCAATTACACGAATCTTTAAGAAATACCATATAATAATTTTATTGTTAATTCTCTCTATGAAAACACGAAATCTAGTTTTGCGATTCTTTCTTAAAGGAAGAAATTGAACAGGAATATGAGGGTAAAATACTATCACACAGAACAACTGAACACTGTTAACAGATACCTCCTAATGATATTTGAACCATTTGCAAAATTTGACATTCAGATTAGTAAATCAAGTCTTTTGGGTTGCCCATCACTGCAATTCATGAGGAGACATAATATTTTGGAATAAGCTAATATGGTCTTTAAAACTAGTTAACTTCAGCCTTAAAAAAAGGGCTTTCTAAAAAGACAGTTTGCTTTAGAATCAATGCTATTAATCACAGCTTCTAAGGGGAAGCAACTTCACAAAGGAAGTTTGTCTCTCACATACTAGAATCTGGGAGGCTAAAGGAAGTAGGGAGATTTGCCAAGAAAACAATAAGGGACATATGGGAATACCATCTTGTTTCTTTGAGTGAGCTCAAGGGAGCCAGGAAAACAGGAGCCCAGCATTAGCAGTATAACTGAATGGTGGACCCCAAAGCATGTGCACAGCTGCCAACCCTTCTCTCTGAAGAATCCAGAAGGAAGGAGCTTGATGACAGCACTGGAAAACAGTTCTTAGGGAGCCTGGCATCTGGGTCCCTAATGCCTAAAGCCTTGAGCCTGGCAAAGATGTGGCTGTAGGTAGGAACAAACACATTCATGAAAAGCCAGTATCCTGGTGGAAAGGAGACAGGGCATTTGATGTACTTATATTACACATAATTTGACTTGAATCCTGTATAAAAAATAATAACAATGGATCCACTATGAAGTTTTTGTTGTGTGTATGTATGTGTGTCGGGGGTTGGAGGGGGGAAGAGATCATCAGGATGTGGCTCTTGCTAAGGCAATAATAACCCACAGAAAGCAATTTGTTTATTTTATCAATCAGTGGTTTCAGTGGACAAAAGAGCCAACATTTTAATTCCCTGAATTTTTTGAAACATGACTGGTTTTTGGACCACACTGACCGAAAAAAATCAGGTATTTTTCATCATGTAAAAAGAGCCTCAGTATAAAAAATTTCTGAAAAAAAAATAAGTAGGGCAAAAACATTTTTGCTTTTTTTGCTTTTGCTTTTTTTTAAGAACAAGAAAAAAAACATTTTAAGACAGATGATCATAGTCTTCTGTGAAGATAACAGCACAAAGTAATAGTATGACATTATAATAATAGCAATTATAATATTGTTATAATAATAGTAAGATAATAGTAATGACCAAGACCTGAGCATAGATAATACAGGTGAAAAAGATTATAGCAATAAATGTGCCATGGTAAGATCACTTTTGTCATTATTCTCACATCTAACTACAGCAGATTTGCATTCAATCAATGGTGGCTCTAATATTCTTGGAATCTTTTGGTACATATATACAGTTATTCAATTAGATATATGAAATGAAAAATTTTAAGAGTAGTAATGTACATTTTATAACTATTATCAAAATGTCTGGGTTTTTAGATAGGTGATTTTTAACTTTGCCTGTATTATTCTTACTCTACTTATAAAATTTCTTCTTCCATTAAATTCTAGTTCTTCATGGTTGTACACTATAACAAGAACAGCTACCAACAATTAATTGAGTTGGTCAATTCAGTCAAAAGTAGGCAACTGAAGAAAAATTTCCAACAAAGAAATTAAATTATGTAGATTATGTACATAATAGCACCCTGTAGAAAGAACACTAAATCAATTGACCAGACTTTTAATTTTACAAGTTCATGTGTGTGTGTGTGTGTGTGTGTGTGTGTAATTTATTGCCATATAAAATTACAAAGGTGTAAAATACTTATGTTCTCCAAGTGTGTATGATATGTGTGATTTGGATACTGGTATCAGAAAGCAAAACAATGTCTTTTGCAGAAATTGAAACAAAAACGCAAGGAAACATCTGCATTATACATAAACCAGCAGGTATCAAATTTAAAGCTATCAAAGATAAAAAAACAAACATAAATTAGTTGGAAGATTTTTTTTGTATTATGTAACATTTATTATATACTTTAAATATCAAGGTGAAAATATAGCAGTAGAAAACCCTGTAAATAAATGCTAACTTGGAGACTGAAATTTATTTCAGGAAGCAGTCTTTCCCATCTTAGTTATTTTAAAAATATCACCAGGACTTTGACTAAGAGTATAAAGTAGGTATCAATGACTGAGAAAAGCTCAGCAAGGTTTAAAAGGAAGAGAGGTGTAGATAGTTAGATTCTGAGGGCAGATGCAACAATTTTTAGTCAGTATGAGCTAAACCACATACGAGTAATGAAATCTGGGCAGTCCAAAGCCAAGAACCAGATGCAGAGGCTGGAAATAGGCAGATCCAATTACCATGGAGCAGGCAGTTAAAACTACAAACTAGAAATTGAAATATTAGCCGTCAGAAAAGCAGATGGGCAGAATAAAAACCTAGAAGGAAGCAGATTGTGCAATGGGATCATGACAGGCAGGCCAACTAGGCAACAGGTCTTAGTTCCTGAGCTAAGAATCTGAGCAATAGGTAGGTTCACCTTTGACCTAATCTAAGAGTTTTAAAGTATTTGGATATTTGCCATTTCTCAAAGGTATAAAAACAGTTTATAAGTAGACTAATTTAAAAGTTTCCAGAAAAAGTTGGAGCACTTGGTACAATACGAGATGAGGTCAGGAAAAAGGCAGTTTCCCACAAGAGTAAACATATAACTGCCAAAGTTTCTCCCTTTGTCTGATGTTTGGATAGCCATTCAGAGTGGCTGTGCAGAGCGTATGTATATAAGTAACGTATTTGCCCTTTCTTATTTAAGTTGAATAATCAAATAGAGAAATAAGTCAATGTGCCCCACTTCTAATCATTGGCATTTGTTCCTTACAAGTATGAAATAAAATTTGAAACACAAGAGAACGTCAACATCCTCTCAAAAATATATTTATTGTCGAGATCCACACTTGATTTAGAAGAAAAAAAGTATGTACAAAACTTTAGTCCTACAAAAGTAACAATAAAGTACAGAATAAACCAAAAAACCATGTTTTTCTTTAAGTCATTAAAGAGTATTGGACATAAAGAAATTTTAAAAGAATTAAACCCCAGAGAAACAAATCCTTTCTAGCCTCTACTTGTTTTTTAAATACAATGCCTACAATATAATCAAATATTACAAGACATGCAAAGAAGCAAAATAATGAGTCATAATCAAGTAAAAAATAAGGTAATAGAAACATACTCACAAGTGATTTGGATATAAGAATTACCAGTTAAAGGTCTTTAAATGATTATGACAGACATCTTAAAGAATCTATGAGAAAAGATGGTGAAGAGAGATATAATGGTGAAGAGAAGGAACATTTCACAAGAGATCTGGAAAGTATAGAAATAACTAAACAGGAATCTTAAAAGTGTACACTACACTGTGTGAAATAAATAAATAAATAAATAAATAAATAAATAATATATATATATGCATATATATGTATATATATATATATATATATCTCCATATATATATATATATATAAATAAATCCCATATATATATATGATATTAATATATATGATTAATCATATATATATATGATTAATGGCAGCTTGGACACAACAGAAAACAAAAAGAATGAACTTGAAAATAGGTCAAGAGAAATTATCCAAATAGAAGTACAGAGAAGAAAAAAAGACTGAAGAAAACGAACAGTGGGTGTCCCCAGTGTCCACAGTGTGAAGTAATCAAATAAACATATAATTGGATTCTAAGAAACAGAGGACATAGAGAATGGGGTAGAATAAGGCATGTACAGAAATAATAAACTTATCCAGATTTTATCAAACATAGCAAGCCACTGACACAAGCAGCTCAGTGAACTCCAAGCACGATAAAAACAGAAAAAAAAACATACCTAATCACAAAACTACTAAAAAAAAAGAATTCAAGAATAAAAAGTCTTAAAGACAGAGAGAGAAAAGATGCACTAAATCATTAAATAAAGAGGTCAATGACAGCTGATTTCTAATCATCAAACAAAAGGAAAAGAGATAATGCTGGAAGGATACCTCTAAAGTTTGAAATAATGGTCAACACAGAATTCTAATCAAATATCATTCAAAGATTAAAGGAAAATTATTTTTCTTATAAACAAAAGATGAATTTGTTGCTAATGGAAATGCAATACAAAGAATGTTGAATGGAAATTCTTCAGACTAATAGGAAATGATACCAGATGGAAGCCTGGATCTACCCCCACATAAATATAGAGCACTAGAAAGATCTCTCTCTTTCATACAAACATACAAACATATAAATATTTGAACCTGTTTCAAAACTTTCAACTATTATAGTAAAAATAATGATAATTTATTATGGAGATCTATAACATGTGTAAAAGTAACATGTATGATAAAATTAATACAGAGGGTAGGGAGAGGTAAAAAGAATCAAACTGTTATTAAGTTTCAATAAATATAAAATAATACAACTCATATAAAATATATTTTATGACTGATTACAGAAAGATATATGGAAAAAAAATCCCCAAACAGACACTAAGTAACACAATTCTAAATAACTCAAGTGTCAAAGAAGAAGTCAAATGGGAAACGATATTTTGAACATAATGAAAATAAAAGCAGAAGATGCCAAAATTATAGGATGCACCTAAGTAGTATTTAGAAAAAAAAAAAATAGTTTATAATACTGTTTTGAATACTGGAAATTTACTTAGAAAGTAGTTTTCAGGTGCTCTTACTATATAAAAAAAAAGGCAACGAGGTGAGGAGGAAATGAATAAATTAACTTGATTGTAGTAACCACTTCACTATGTATACTCGTATGTATAGCAAATCATCATGTGGTACACCTTAAATGTATATACAAATCACCACTATCAGGAGTGAGAGACATGGCAAAACTACAGATAAAATAGTAATTACTTTAGAGAATCATTTGCTATTTTCTTATAAAGCAACATATAGACTCAACCTATAATTCAGTTATTTCTCTCCTAGACATTTACCCATGAGAAATAAAAATATATGTCCTAAAAACACTTAGAAAAGTATCCTCATAGCAACTTTATTTATAATATTTCAAAACTTTATTCATAGGTGTCCAAAAATTGCATAATATTCATAAAATAGACTACTGAACTATAAAAGTTAACAAGCTACACGATACACGCAATAGCGTGGATGTATCTCAAAAACATTATATTAAGTGAAAAAAGCCACACAGAAAAGTCTCCAGACTGTATACTGCCATATATATATATATATATATATATATATATATATATATATATATATATATATATACACATACATACATACACTTCTGTAATAGGAAAAATTAGGTGACTGAAAAAAATCAAATCATTGCTTGCCTGTGCTTGAGAGCAACTACCAAGGGGCACGATGGAACTTTCTGGGGTGATTTAAACATTTTATAACTGTGGTGGTAGCCAGGTGTAGACGTTTGTCAAAAGATGTACCTTTAAAAATCTGTATATTCTATTCATGTACATATCTTGATTAAATAATAAATTCCATTATCTAATTTTGAAAAATCTCAAGTGATTCCTAAACAACTTACAGACATAAATGGTGAGAATATTCAAGGAATTTCAGGAACTAAGGGAAGCAGGAGTCCCCCAAAAGAGGTCCATGTCCTGATCCCCAGACTCTGTGAATGTTACCTTGAATGGCAAAAGAGCCTTTACAGATATGATTAAGATCAAGGCCCTGGAGACAGAAAGGGTACCCAGCTTTGTGCAGGCGTTCCCATTCAAATCATATGCATTCTGAAAATGTGAGAACCTTTCCGAGCTGTGGCCAAGGAGAGATGCAATGACTGAAAATGGTCAAAAAAAATGAGAGCCTGAGAAGGGTTCTATGCCCTCTTGCTGGCTCTGAGACGTATAGGCTATGTTCAAAGAGCAGACCTAGGCCTCTGGGACCTCAGAGCAGCCCCCAGCTGATAGCTAGCCAGAAAATGGAGGCTTCAGTGCTTCGACCACATGGAAATGAATTCTGCCAACACCAGATTCAGCAATGTAACTGTACAGGGCTCACTGGGCTAAAATCAAGGTGTCAGCAGGGCTGCAGAGAGACCTGCATAGTTCTTCTTACCTCCAGGACTGAAAATAATAAATTCGTGTTGTCTTCAGCCATTAAATTTGTGGTAACTTGTTACAGAAGCAACAGAAAACTAATACACTAGTATAACAAATGGGCTGTATTAGGAATGGTATAAAAAGGAAATAGCGTGATTTTTCACACAGCACTAAGCTTTCTTTAGTCTGATATATTCCATAGGTTTTCAGATAACTTTCAGCTATAGGAACAGTCTCGTCTTCAGATGTTAAAAAGTTCAATTCAGTCTATTTAAACTCTTCAGTGTCACATCTAAAGCTTTCCCCCCTCTGACCTGCTGACCCACAGAATCAGACACCAGCAGTGGGCAACTATGGTGTCTATATCTATGTGTGCTGGGGGAGGAAGCTAAGAAGTCTATAGTTTATACTTTTTCCTTTCTTGGAAAGGAAAAAGCATCACCTTCAGGGATGCTTCCACTCTGGAGAGTGGAAAAATAAAAAGGGTAACGACTTTGGATTAGCAGTGCAATCCACAGATCACTTTTGGTTCTTCAAATGCTCTCTGTCATGGTAGGAATTCAAACATTGTCCCTCTTTAACTGGGGGCATTCACAAGTTTCTCAGAGACACTGTCAGTGACCCACGGTCTGCAAAGTTCACTGAGGCTGGCAATGCACTTGTTGGCACACATTGCAATATCTCATCAGCTCTTTCACACATCTCAAGTCTCCTTGTACTGGAAGAGGTCGGGGATGTTGTTTGCAATGAGAGGTAAACCTCTTTGGTGAGATCCTTTCAAAATGATTAAAATATGGCTCCCACTGAAAGTGGATGTCTACTGCCCAACAAGGAAAGGAAAAACAACTCTTGTCCCACCAATAGAGTCAGTTCCAGGGAGGTCGCTCACCCCTCTCGCTCTTCAACTGGCTGGCCCACACGGCAGTTTCAGCCAGCTTTCCACTTTGCACTCTCCAGGTGACAAACTCAGGCACTCTTCTGTCTTACATAGGTCAAGCCTTCTAGTGAATTCTTTTATGCCCCACCCTGGAAGTAGCCTAGAGTGATCCTACAAATTTCTGCAACTCGACACACATCAAGCGAAGGACTGAGAAGCCACTCCTCCCTTCTGCGGACGTAAGTGGTTTCTCTGGACACCTTCTCCTTCTCCTAAACATTTGGCTTAGGCTGGGAGAAAGCTCAGGAACAGAGAACAGCCAGAATACATCAAGTTCTTTTAAAGAAGCTTCGATCAAGCACGTAACTATTATCTCGTCTTTTGTTATATAAACTGGATTAAGGAAGATAATCACAAGCTCATTTGACTATCTTTTAATAAATTCCCTCAAATGGTGTCTATCATACATTATTAACATCTGCTGTCCTCAGCTTGAGACCTTCATCAAAACTGGAGTCAGTACAAATATTCCATTCCATACCTTACTTGTTGTCCCATTTTGGGATAAACAATAGTATAACATTTTAAGAAAGGCCAAATTGGTGGCAAAATGCATTTAAAGTGACAATGCTATGTAATGTGTGTGTGTGTGTGTGTGTGTGTGTGTGTGTGTGTGTGTGTGTTTTACATCCATTATCTGGCCGTTGACTCACTCTCTAACATCAGCTCCTACTAGCTACTGGAAGATAACTCAGATCCAGATACACTAGCCTTCTTGTAGTTCCTTAAACATGTCAAGACTTGTTTACTCCACCCTGTAAGAAAGAGTCTGCATTTGCTTTTTCTTTTGTATAGAATATTCTTCCCCCACATCTCTACATGATTATTTTCTTTTTTCATTCAGCTCAAATCTCTACCTATCTGTAAAATCTTCCTGACAACCTAAGCTACCAGATCTACCACTCTCCCTAAATTTCCCTCTAATTTTCTCAGGCGTTAATTTTCACCAATAGCATGTATTTTTACCTGAACTTCTATCATATGTATATTTGTTTATCTATTTATCCTTCTCCATGAGCACACCTAATTTCTCTGTCTTGGTATTTGCAGTATTTATCGTAGTTCCTGGTACATAATAGGTGCTTAATAAATATTTACTTTATAAATTAATAATTAATAATGGAAATCAGCAACGTTAATTTCAGCCTGATGCAGGTGACTTATCACAAAGTATCATCACAGGGCTGCATTACATTTTTGTTTTGCTAATATGTATTTTAAACCATTTTGAATTAGGAAAATCTACTATGAGACACATGGTAAGCAAAATACAGAATACCAAAGCCAAGAAGAAGACATTAAAAGCAATCAGAGAGAAAAAAACATCTATAAGGAATGACATTTATATTGGCAACCGATATTTTCCTTATCAAAACTGGAAGCCAGAAAAGCATGAAGAATCCTCAACGTGCTGAGAGAAACTGTCAAATTTGGACTGTGTACTTAACAGGACTATCTTTCAAGAATGAGGGCTAAAAGATATCATAGATAAACAAAAATGGAGAAACCATCACTAAGGAAACTTCTAAAAAATGTACTGGAAGAAAGAAAACAATCCCAGAATGGAGGTTTCAAACACAAAGATAAATGGTGACTAAGCAAAATAAGTATGTGGGCAAGTATAGAGAAACAGTAATAGTTTAAAATAGTAATGTCTCGTTAGTGATATATTTTTTTAAAAGACAGAGCTAAAATACTGAATTATAGTAGCATATAAGTTAGGATAGGATAACTGCCTTTATAACCTTCTAAAGTTCTTCTACTGTGAGTGAGGAGAATAAAGAGAGTGATTCAATTTTAAATAGTAGTTACTAAAACAATAGAAATAATGTGTGTATTGTCACAAAAGCTAAAGGTAAGAGAATGAGAAAAAAAAATTCTACTGAAAACAAAGCAAGTGGTGAGTGAAGGAAAGAAGACACACAAATAGTAGGATAAAGAGAAAAAAAATATGATGATAGAAACATATTTGTGTATACTACCAATCATAAGAAATAGAAATGAACTCCCCAGTTAAAATATATAGTAAAATTAGAAAAGAAAACCCAGCCATGAGCTATTCATAAGACACAGATCTAATATATAATAAAGAGAAAGTCTGCAAGTAAACGGATGGTAAAAGAACTAGGCAAATACTGGAAAAGGAAAAAAAAAAAAGAAACTAGCAATGGTACATGGAAAATTTTACTTGTGACAATTATTAAATATTAATAAAAGGTTTAAGAACAATATAACAAACTTATCTATATCTGAGAACAGATGTTTGTTAGAAGTGGGCATTTTACACCCACAAGATTGGCAAACATTTTAAAAAATCAAAAAATGGTACACATAGGCAAGAATGAAGAGGACTGGGAATTTTTATGTGCTACTTGGGGGCAGTTTGAAATTGGCACAATGACTGGTATTTTTTCTCTGTGTCATCTTTTTTTGTTGTTGTTGTTCCTCTATTCCTCCATTACTACCTTCTTTTAATTTAAATAGATATTCTCTAGTGTACCATTTTATTTCCTTGTCATTTCTTTTATTTTTTAGTTATTTTCTTACTGGTTGCTCAGTGGATTATAATTAACACCTTAACTTTCAACAATCTAGCTCAAACATGAACCAAATATCAACAGTATCCAAAAAACATCATGTGCTGTTATATAACTCCACTCCTAATGCCCTCCTTTGTGCAGTTATCGTCCTAAAAATTAATTCTGTATGCACTGTGTGCCATCAACACAGATTCATGGTTATTGTTTGATGAAGTTATCTTTTCATCTGAGAGCAAAAAAAGAGTTACAAACAAAAAAATACTATTGTAGTACATTTATGTTTATTTATATAGTTAATTTTACTGGTGCTTTTTATTTTTTCATGGGGATTCATGTGTTTTTTTTGCACGTCTGATAATTTTATATTGAAAACTGAGCATTTTAAATAATACAAGATGGCCATTTTGGAAATCAGATTTTCACCCCTTCCCAGGGTTTGCTGTTGTTTTGTTTGTTTATTGGCTTTTCTGAACTAATTCTATAAAGTTGGTATTCTATGTTGACTATGACACAGAAGTATTTGCTTGGTTAATTTAGTGGTCAGTTAATGACTGGACAGAGATTTCCTTAAATGCCTGGAATCAATAGTCCGTAGCCTTTTTCAAAGGAGGGAGGGAGAGAGGGAGGGAGGGAGAGGGAGAGGGAGGAGGAGAGGGAGGGGAAGGGGAGGGGAGGGGAGGGGAGGGGAGGGGGAGGGGGAGGGGGAGGGGGAGGGGGAGGGAGA
The DNA here is from genome assembly GCF_057876585.1 of Rhinolophus sinicus. Classification (NCBI taxonomy): domain Eukaryota; kingdom Metazoa; phylum Chordata; class Mammalia; order Chiroptera; family Rhinolophidae; genus Rhinolophus; species Rhinolophus sinicus. Next base: position 20,708,501 of record NC_142504.1, read on the forward strand.
GTTTGGGCACATTTTCAATATTCAGCCAGGCAGCTGACAACTCCACGTTGGCTTTCACTTCCATTTGAGCAGAACCTCAAACTAAGTGAGATGAGAGCTTAGGGCCTACTCTGGTCTGTCCTAGTGTTAACACATCAACCCTATCACACATGGGGCCTTAGAAATCTGATGGGGCATTTCATAACCCCACATCTTATGCACATCTCATTCTGCAGTTTTCCCTTTGAAGCTTTTGGTTAGTCTACTGTTTTCCCCACTGTTATTCAGTACTTCAGGCAGCCACGAAGCTAATCAGTTGCCTTTAATTTTTTTCAACAAATGCTTCTGGGGGAAAAGGCTTTTCATGTTTGGTGAACTCTAAGTTAGGTCAAATAAAGACAGTCTTGCAAGTGGGGTGTTGTGCTGAAGCACCAGAAAGGACAAATAATGGCAGTTCACTGCAAATGAGGCTTTGAAGACGCTCCAAACTCATGCTGCCCCCCTGGAGACTGCTCAGTTCTTAGGGTTCAGTGAGAATGTAGGCTGCTAGTTCTTCAGGCTAGTGTGGAACTAGAAAGGGTAAGATGAGAAAAGGGTGAATTGAAACACCACAAAGCTCACTGTTTCTACCAAGATTCAGCCGGTTTTGTTTTGAATACATGCTTCTTGAGTTGTTGCAAGCTTTTGGTTAATTCCCAGAGTTAAAAAATTTATCCTGACAAATGTTTGCCACTTTTGTCATTAATTTTATAAAGAAAAGAATTTTCAGAGGTTTAAATTGCCATTTTTGCTGATGTCTTTGTGGCAAAATGAATTTGGAATTCTACTTTGCATTACTTACCGAAATGTATTATGTTTCTAGCCTAGGAGCTTGCCAGTTTATTCATAGTTATGCCACAGGGAAAGAACATGCATATTCAAGAGTGTTCACAGCAGCATTGTTCAAAAGAGTGAAAACCTGGAAACAACTAAAATGTTCCACAGAAGAATGAATAAACAAATTATAAAGTATTACCAGGGAATACTTTATAGCAATGAAAATGCATGGATTACAGCTATATAAATTCATGTGGATAAATCCTTATAACATGATTTTAAGTGGGGGGAAAGAAATTTGACGAATAATACATTCAATAAGATTCAGGTTTTATAAAGGTCTGAAATATATGATTAAAACTATTAAATAAAGGGAAGGGAATGATTTTAAAAGGCAATAGATAAATGATTACTCCTGGGTCAAAAAGATAGGAAAGAGATAAATATGGACAGAACTTTAATTAATGTTAGCAAAGTACTATTTCTTCAGTTGGAGGGAGTGTTCATAGGTATTTATTTTATTATTATGCTTTGTAAGTTATTAATGTCACCTCTTGTCTTTTTTGTATGTATTAAATGTTTTCTAGTAATAGAAAAGAGAGAATATAGACCATTTGAAAGAGGTTGCTTTCACACTTTTTCTCTTACATATTTGTGCTACCTTTACAAATTACTTCTAGAATAGTTGAAAGAGAACATAAGATTGCTACAGGCTTTGACATTTATTTATGTTTATTAAAAATATAGCCAACATATAACATTGTACCAGTTTCAGGTGTATGTCATAGCTATTCAACATGTATATACCTGAAGAACGGATCACCATGGTAAGTCTAGCAACCAACCATCTGACACTGTACCACGCTATCACAATATTTTTGACTATATTCCCCATACATTACATCCCCATGACTTACCTGGAAATTTGGACCTTTTATTGCCCTTTACCTTTATCCGCTCTTTTTAAATTTTTAAAGTTCACATTCAATATTATTTTATACTAATTTCAGGTATACAGCATAGTGGTTAGAAATTTGTATAATGTAAGAAGCAATCCCCCTGACTAGTCCAGTACCCATCTGACACTATATATATTTATTACCATATTATTCACTATATTCTCTATGCTTTACTTTACATCCCCATGACTATTTTGTAAATACCAATTTGTACTTCTTAATCCCTTCACCTTTTCCACTCTGTCTCCAACACCCCTCCCATCTATCACCCCAATAAATCTAGTACCCATTGATACCATAGTTATCACAATATTATTGACTGTATTCCTTGTGCTATACCCTACACCCCCATGACTACTTTGTAACAACCAGTTTGTACTTCTTAATCCCTTCTACTTTTTTACCCACCCCTCAACCTCCCTCCCATCTGGCAAGCATCAAAGTGTTCTCTGTATCTATGAGTTTGTTTCTGTTTTGTTTGTTTTTTTGTTCTTCAGATTCCGTATGTAAGCAAAATCGCATTGCATCTGTTTTTCGCTGTGTGACATATTCCACTCAGCACAACACCCTCCAGGTCCATCCTTGCCGTCGCAGATGGTAAGAACCCAGTCCCTTCCATAGCCGAGCAATAGTCCATCGTATATATGTATGAACTCCTCTTTATTCATTCATCCATCAACGGAAACCCAGGCTGCGCAGCAATGAATATTTGGATGCATATATCCCTTTGAAGTAGCATTTTGTGTTATCTTTTGATCTGAAGTGAGTCTCTTATAGGCAGTGTATGTAAGGATTTTGTTTTCTTATCCATTCAGCCCTCCTATGGTTTTGACTGGAGCATTTAATTCATTTACATTGAAAGTAATTGATAGATAAGTAGTTATTGCCATTTTATTATTCATATTACTTATTTTTGTTAAATTTTTATTTATTATTTATTAATTTAGTCTTAAAGAAGTCCCTCTAAGTTTTCTTGTAATACTGGTTTGGTGGTGATGAACTTCTTTAACTTGTTCTTGTCTAGGAAGCTCTATGTCTCTCCTTCAATTTTAAATGATAGCCTTGCTGGGTGGAGTGCCCTTGGTTGTAGGTCCTTGCTTTTCATCACTTTCAATATGTATTGCCAATCCCCTCTGGTCTGTAAAGTTTCTGTTGAAAAATCAGCTGACAGACGTATGGGAGTTCCCTTGTAAGTAACTAGTTGCCTTTTTCTTGCTGCCTTTAGGATTCTCTTTGTCTTTAACCTTTGCTATTTTAATTATAATGTGTCTTGGTGTGGGCCTGTTTGGATTCAACTTATTTGGGACTTTCTGCAGTTCCTAGGCTTCTACATCTATTTATTTCACCAGGTTAGGGAAGTTTTCCATCATTATTTCTTACAACAGGTTTTCAATTCCTTGTTCTTTCTCTTCTCCTTCTGGTGCCCCTATGATGTGAATGTTGTTATGCTTGATGTTATCCTAGCGGACCCTTAACTATCCTCAGTTTTTAAAATTCTTTTTTTCTTTTTGCTCCTCTGACTGGGTGTTTTCTGCTACCTTGTCTTCCAAATCACTGATTCGAGCCTTTACTTCATTTAGTCTGCTGGTGATTCCTTCTAGAGCATTCTTCATTTCAGTTATTGTGTTCTTCATTTCTGACTGGCTATTTTGATGGTTTCTATGTCCTTTTCATGTTTGTTATCTCTTTGTTGAAGTTCTAAGTTCCTTGACTATCCTTATAACTGGTGTTTTGAACTCTGCCTCTGGTAGGTTGCTTGCCTCCATTTCGTTTAGTTCTTTTTCTGGATTTTTTCTCCTGTTCTTTCATTTGGGATGAATTTCTTTGTTTTCTCATTTTGGCTGCCTCTGTGTGTTTGTTTCTATATATTAGGCAGATCTTCTATGTTTTCTAGTCTTGCCAGGTGCTCTTATGTGGTAGTAGGTGCCCTATGGTGCCCAGTGGCAAGTCTCCCTTGTCACCTGTACTAGGCGTTCCAGGAGGGTCCCTTGTGTGGGTTGTGTGTGCCTTCCTGTTATAGTTGAGCCTTGATTGTTAATGGCATGTCAGCAGTTGGGATTGATCCTCAGGCTGACTGACTGTGGGGTTTGGCCATGTCCACAGCTTATGGGCTGCTGTGCAAGGGGCTTAGCCCATGGAGCAGGATTCATCTCAGCTGGCTCTGGTGCCTGTTGAGACCACCCTTCAGTTGTGCCACTGGTGGGGCTAACTGGGTGTGCTCTGCTGTGGTCTGAAGCCAATCTCCAGGTGTATTGTTTCTGGGGTCTCCTGGTAAGAGCTCTGGCGCAGGCCAAGGTCAGCACTGCCTATGACCGACCAGGGACTTACCTGGTAGGAGCTACAAAGCAATACACAGCTGGCTGCTGCTTGTGCTGGACCTGGGGGCATGTGGGAAAGGCCACAATATGAACTGAGGATGGCTGCCACCAGGACCAGGTCTAGGGTAGCTCCGCAAAAAGACAGCGCAGTCTGAGGTCTGCTGCTACCTGCCAGCTCCTACAAGATTCAGCCACTGATAAAGCCTCCAGTGGTAAGGAGTTGGATGTGGCAGTGTCTCAGGGAGTCACCATGGTGAAGTTAAGCGAGCTCACCAGTCCAAATCAGGTTCAAATTTGCCTATTGAGCATGGCGGGGGGCTCAATACAGAAAAGATGGTACCTGCCTGCCTGCTGCACAGAAAAGGGACCCCACATAGGGAAAACGGCAACTCTTCCTCCAGTCCTTGTTCTGAAGCCACACAACTCAGTGTCTCCCTGTATATCTCCAACACCCCCCATACCACTGGTCCCCCATCAGAGCCCACGGTGAGTGCTTGCAAGCAAGTGAGTCTTTTCACAGGCCCTTTAAGAAAATGTCTGGGTTTCCTGTATAGGCTTTGCCATTTATTAAACCGTGTGCAGGAATTTAAAAAGTTACTTGATGTCTCTGAGCCTGTATCCTATTGGTGGTACTTACTTCAAAGGCCACTGTGAGAATAACGGTAAATTACAAGTAAACTAACCAGTTTGTAGGAGGTACTCAATAGCAGGTATCACTGTGTTTCCCCAAAAATAAGACCTTGCTGGACCATCAGCTCTAATGCGTCTTTTAGAGCAAAAATTAATGTAAGACCCGGTACTGAATTATATTATATTATATTATATTATATTATATTATATTATATTATATTATATTATATTATACCTGGTTTTATGTTATATTAAAGTAAGACCGGGATTTATATTATATTATATACAACCCGGTATTATATAATATGTTATGTTACGTTATATTATATTATATTATATTTTACCCAGTCTTATATTATATTAAAATAAGACTGGGTCTTATATTAATTTTTGCTCCAAAAGATGCATTAGAGCTGATGGTCCGGTTAGGTCTTATTTTCGGGGAAACATGGTATTTAAGGTATACAGCATGATATTTTGCACCACATTTTGAACCAACTATTGAACCATTTATAACTTGAAAAAAAGGTTTGTCTTTTAGAGATATTTCTATTTCTACACAAAGTTTTAAAAAGGTACTGCAGAATAATAGAACTATTTTGAGATAACTATTCTTCCAATTATTGTTTCCAACACACGAAACATTTCAGCATTTTCAGAATATGTGTGTTCCTTAGAAATACAATCTGAGAAATAGCCCATTTGGGCATCTGTATATTTGAGAAATTTCCACTTGTGTGGGTTTTTAAAAAATACCTTGTTGCAAACCTAGAAAACTTGAAAGCCCCCATAATTTTTACTGAACTCCATTGAGCATGTCCATTCTGTACCAAAAAGACAGTAATTCACTGTCTTAGTTTGCCGCACAGGGTCTATTTAAGCATCAACATGAGACCCACTCCCTGTGCCTGGTTAATTCTAATTCTTCAGTCCATCAGTACCCTCAGGTGAAGAAAAGTCAAAAGTTAGGGAAGTGGTCACGATCAAGTTCAGCATCAAGCACAAATCCCAGGTAATCAAATTTGTCTTTGGCATTTTCCTTTTTTGTGCCCATTTCTTATCTCCTAGGCCCCCATCTTCTGAGTTCTGTGACCTCCCTCTATGACCAATTTCTCATGTCTCAGTTTAGCATTCCATCTAAGCCCACCCTATTTGAAATACAGCTCTTAATTCTCTATTTTCCGAGCTAAACTAGTATAGTCTCACAAAATGCAGTGTTATAATATGCCAATGTTGTTTCATTAAGTTATTGATTTACCAGGAGAATGGAGGCATGTGAGAACTGAATGCAGATGCAGAACATGATAAATGAAACACTAAAGGTTTCTCATGTTACATTTCTTATTAGAGAATAACTTACCAATGTCCTCAAATAAGCTTCCCTATTTTATTCCTAGATCTGAATGAAGTGATTCCACAGAGAGTTAATGCTTTTATCCAGCAGGTTATACTGGAGTCTGGGACAGGTAGACACTGAGTACTATTTTTGATTAGCTAGAGGTCCCTAAACATGGCTCTATACCTCAGTTCTTCACTGTGGCCACAAATCATTTGTAACCGCTACCTTTCCCAAATGGCATTCTCATAGGTGACTTCAAATTATTAGCAACTGCAGGGTTCGGTCTCTTAGCCTGTGAGCATCGGTGTCTTTGTTGAGATCTTGCCTGTCTTGGGCTTTTACTTTAGGCTTAACAATCAGAAAGATAAACCAGCTGCAAAATCGGAATACTCACCCAAGTAAGTAGAAATTAATTTTGGAATATCTACTATTTGGTGTGCCATAGAGTGTATTACTGAGAATCAGATCCACTTTTCATTTTCAAATAGCTCAGAATGTCTGCACCATGCATGACTTTTAACACGGTTAATTCCACCCTGCTGATCCTACAGAACAAGAAACTGGGGCCCAGAAAAGTTAAGTGATATGCCACAAATGACATAGAATTTAAGTGGCAGAGCCTGGACTAAGATTTCTTGACTCTTAAGCCGGCTCTTTTTCTCTATTCTTCTCTTCTTTTTTTAACCAACCATACCTGTTGATTTCTCAACAAAGGGGAGTAAAAACCATTTGTACGAATCCTGTTCTTAACATAAATAGCCAATGTTAGTACAGCTGGTGATCAGCATGTCCAAATTATATGTTATAGACACTTTGTTTGTAATTGGCTATTTTAAATGACTACCTCCTAAACATCAGAATTAGGTTTTCATTCAACACTCTTCATACACACATTTGGCAAGTCTACATTCTGTGAGGCTAATAATGATGATGATTTTGAATAATATGTGGGCATGCTACTTGAGAAGGTTTCTGAATTATTGATTAAATTTCCACAAAACCAAAAACATTAGAAATTGTGAATGCTAACATACTCATTATTCTTTGTTATGAAGTGGGTTGATGCCAGCACAGTTTTAAAAAAATACTGTAATACTGTGGCCTGGCTATTGTCTGTCATTTGAATTCTTTTGAAAATGAACCCTCAAACATTATTCTTTAAAAAAGTCAATTTATTCCAGTGCTACAAGTGACATACTCCAAAAGAAAGAATTATTGTTCAGGAACTATGGGGAGGCAGCCAAAACCTCTCCATAAGGCTGAGTCCTTTTCTCTTTTCAATAGCTCATTACCAAAGGTAAAGACTGAGTAGTAAACACATTAACGGTCCCATAAATCCGGAGATGAGTAATTAATGTCTTGATGCTAATCATGTCATCTGCACATAAGGCATACGCCAGGGGTGCCAAAAAATATATATACATACAACTTGCATTCATCTTTTGTTATCAGTATATATTATTACAATTTTAATACAGTTTTCCTTTCATTTTTTTGGCACACTCAATATTTTAGGAAAGGAAAAAAACTGTATTAAAATTGGTATACTCAATACATACCGATAACAAAAGATGAATACGTCACGTTTGACGTCTGCAATTACAAGAGGTGCTCAAAGTGGTTACCATTAGTGTCCAGACACTTTTAATTAGGCAAACCACTGCTTGAGCAACGTTGACCAAAGTGTCCACTTGTATACATGTTTTTGGCACCCCCAGTATGTATACATTTTTTGGCACCCTCTGTATATATGTATTTTATATCTAGCCCACTTTACCCAAATTATATTTCTGTAGATTCTGACTTCTTAAAGAGTTACAGCAACAACTTCAGGGATAGACAATACATTATAAAGTACACATTCTTAACCTGCATGTTTAATCACAAATAGAACAGGCAGGTGTAACTTAATAAACATTCATTAGACATAAAGAAAAATAATCCTCATTAGACTCTATTTTAGATTAACAAAACTCACAGTGTCTGTGTTGTTGATCATGATATATTTCCCTTCAGCTCAACAACTGCTAACAATACCAAATCAATAACCACCCAGATTTCATTATGAAGTGTGCAAACTACTACATTAAAAAGCCACGTTAGCACCAAGAAAATTTACTAGGCAAATAGTCTCAAGATGCACATGGCATACCTTTAAATAGCACTGTTAAAATATCAAATAAAATGTCATCATCTATCAGGTCTCTGGCTTTTATAAATTGTTTAGACTGGGAAACTTTGGATTTGGACATTGTTCTTTTCATGTGATGTAGAAAAGAAGAGACCGTAAAAAGAAAAGAACAATAAAGCGTAGCTCATTTTTGAAGTTCTTTCGTGGAAAAACATACTCTGGATCATTACCCTTCTAATCAACAATTTCCTTCTTCCTCCCAATCCTTCCCGTCTGGTATTTACCTTTCTCCCCCATCCCCCCTTCTCTCTGGGTGGTATTCTGAGCTTATACATAGTACTCAGTAATCATATTTTTTAAATCGCTTCAAAAGAGAATCCCAGGAGGGCATGACAGATATGTATGTACTGAGTATTTTTAACCTGGACCATAGCTTTTACTCACTATTTCTATACTCTTAAAAACACACCAGTGTGGCTTGACCGCAGAGTTCCCCCAAAGAGAGGAAGGCCCTTCGAGCAGGATCAGCTACTACCTACCTACAGACTAGTTATTATCACACCTTAGTGGCCATTTCCCTGCCCTCTTCCCTCCACCCCTTTCCTTTTATTACCACACCACACTCCCCACAATTCCCAAACAACAACATCTCTGTTTCAGTTTCTTCTCTGGATTTCCCACACTTAATGCAACCCAGACCTCACCTTCAGCTCTCCTGAGGCCACTTTGGAAGCCAGCTCGATGACACAGCCAACAGCCATGCGTGCAGCACCGGACGAGTGCAGCTCATTCCAAATGGTGTCACTGTCCACCTGAGCAAACAGTCAGCAGAGCCCGCAGAAAGAGAGGGAGAAAGACAAGGAGAAGGAGTAGATGAAAGAAGGGAGGACGGGGGAGGGGAGTGGCAGAGAGGGGAAGAGAAAGAAAGCAAATTTGTGAGGAAGGGCTGGCAGGGTAACAGCCTATGTACAATAACATTAGTCTTCCGTCTTGGCCAGCTGAAAAGGCCTTCTGGACATAGCTTTGCTTATATTTTTTCTCTACACTGACTTCTCCAATGGAAACACATTCCTGCCATGCCTCACTGCCATTCCCTGTTTAGATTTCTCATTACAAACAGCATTACATAGGCAGGATCTGGCGTGCTTACAGGCCTGCTAGAAACCAGGCCCCCGTAGTACATAGAGTAACAACTAACAGCACTTAGCTATACATAAAAATCGGATTTGCAAGTGCTAGAGGGGGAAAATTCGAATACCTTTCTGGCTGCAGATTTACAAAGGGCCAAAGACAATTATCAGGCAGGTAGCAGTAGCAGTCAGTGAGTAGGAAGCAGCAACCACAGTTAGGTTCTCCAAGCAAATGGAAGGAGTGTGTGGTCCTCACTCACTCACAGCATTAAACAGTCACAACGTTCAGCTGCAGGGAGCAATTTGATTTCCAAAGTAGAAGGTTAAAATTTTAACATTTTGTACAGTAATCTTAGTGCAAATTGGTATTATTAAAACTGGAGAGGACATTAAAATACATGGTTGCTTCTTTACTAGAGAACAAAGCATGAACCAATATTTTGGATTCAGCTTTATTAAATGCTGTTTACTCCTTCTCATGCATGCAGTAAGAGAACATATATAACAAGGACAAGAAAACTGCAATGGCGGTGGTTTATAATCATCATATATGTTACATGTTTTTATGTATAAAATATGTCATAGTACATAAATAACAGTATCAAATAGAAGTCTCTAATTTTAGGACACATAAATTACTTCGAGCGCTATGAAATAGTAAAATTTCTGACTGCAAATATCAAGACTTCTCAAATGGGTCAAAGAAGGGAAATCCCACCCAAAATAAAGATTTATTTTAAAAGAATTAAAGAGGACTAATGACATGAAACAAATATAATGACTAACAATAACACACATTTACAGTGCACTAAGTATTTAAGCATTTTCACATGCCTTTTCTCATGAAAAACTTACCAACTTAAATTGTGTCAAGAACAATGAATAAATAAAAATAAATGAGAATAAACAAATGCATAAATAAATAGAAAATTAAGTTCCTTTCAACAACAGCATAGTGGAATTAAACTGTCTGAGTTTTCACTAAATTATGGTTTTACCACTGGAACCTAAATGACAGTGGGCAACTAATGAATGAATGCCTCTGTGCCTTGGTTCCCTTACTTGTGAAATGGCAAATTTTCATAGTACCATCCGCATATGATTTTGGTGAGGATTAAATAAGTGACAAGCAAATGTTAGCTACTACTAATGTAGCTGCTAATACACGCATTCTGTAAAGCCTTGCACATAGTAGAGGCCTACTAAGTGTTTACCGCATGAGCACACTGCGGCTTAGAACACCTACTGAGCTGGGCCACGGACTCTCACGCTGACCTTTGACCCTAACAGCCTATGTCTTTCTACCACATTCCTGAAATGACCTTTGCTTCCTAAGGACATCCAGCCAGTCAGAGTCAACACCACCATGGTGAACATCATCAGCTAAAAAGTGCAAGAATCATCAAATGGACACTTGAACCGAATCATGTGCCCTCTAAATTGAAAGTTTTATTTTTTGCTGCACGAATACAAATTGTTATTTGAGCTTCATGTGGATATACCTTTGTGGAAGACGGTTGCATAAGTTGAAAAATAAAAACCAACATTTACCTTGCATTGCATAGTTTTTAACCAATTTTCAACCATTACAGAGCTATAGGTGCCACAGAAAGTCCTCCTTAATCCGATTTAAAATTACTGGGAAGGCAAGTAAACATAAAATAAATCAATAAATCCCAAAAGACTTAATGGTGACTCTATGGGATGTATCGTCCAACATTTATTTACTTATATTTGAACATGAAAAACAGTTTATCTAAATACCACTTCAACCTATGTTCTATGTACGTTTCATTTGTAACTAAATAGTAATAATGATCAAGGTTTGTGGCGACAATCTATTTTAAATGGGTAGTTGTATTCAATTCTGAATTTATTAACAGGTTTGTCTTGGATCAAGCTGCCATAACAAAATACCACAGAACGGGTGGCTTAAACAACAAAAATGTATTTCTCACAGCTCTGGAGGCTGGAGACCCAAGATCAGGTTGCCAGCCAATTCTGTTTCTGTTTGAAATTCTGGTTCAATTATCTTCCCGGCTTGCACATGACTGACTCCTCTCTATGTCCTCACATGGCCTTTCCTTGGTGAGTGATATATAGGGAGACATACCTGTCTCTCTTCCTCTTCTGATTAGGCCACCAGTTTTATCAAATTAAGACCTTACCCTTATGACCTTATTTAACCTTAATTACTTTCTAAAAGTCTTATAAAATTCAATCATATATGGGGTAGGGATTCAACATATGAATTTTGGGGGGGCACAATTCAGTCCACAGCAAGGTTATACCCCAGAAAGTTCATAAGTCAATTTATAAGCATATTTTCCCAAGATATTGTATTCCAATGGTGTTTCAGGGCCATTAACTACCAAAATTAGCCATCAAAGGCTACCCATATGTATTTGCTGGGTTACTTTCTAATAACAGCTCCCATGGTTTAACAACAACAAAAAAGATACATGGCTCATGAACTCTCCTTGGATATAAAAGATTGCTAAATCCACTTTCTGCCATTTTCAGTGGCAAAAAGTATTTCTCCTCTCCTTATGTTCCTTTTATTGGTTGGAGAGATTGCCGAAAACCTTTCCCTATATTAGTGCTAACATCAAGAAAAAAACCTTCATACGAGAGCTCTGACTTCAACGGCTGCAAGACTTCATGACAGTAAGAAACAACTCTAGATAAGAGAGGATGGTTGACTCCATAAATTGATAGTGAATCCTGGCATGGAGTAGGATACTGAGAGGCTAGAAAGGAAGGAAAAAGAGCAAGAAGGGTTCCATTGAGATGAATATATGTAAACAGGGGTAAAGAGCAGAGATGGCAATACAATAATGGTAGAAGTAGAGACGAGACGGGCTTAGAACTGTAAGAAGACTGGTGCTCTAGCATTTGGAAGTTGCAGGTATTAATAGAAAGATTGAGAGAGTGGCACGGAGTTGGTTCTGGATATGGGCGATAATGTAAATTGTAACAGATTACGCCAGGAAAGGGGAAAGAAATGGCAGTGGAACAGAAAGCAACCTGCTGACTACTCTAGCTGGTACTAAAACCTTGCCCAAGTTCTTAAGACATGCAAAGCAAATTCTGAAAACCAGAATTACTATAATTTGAACAACAAAAAAAAGTCAATAAGTCAATGTGCTTTTATGTTTTTTATTTCCATGAACCACATTTATTCCTCCTTGGCCTGCCCGCCAGTTCATTCTTCTGCCTGGAGAGAGGAAGGGGAGAGAGGAGAGGGAAGAAAGAGAGGGGAGAGAGGAGAGAGAGAAGAGGGAGAAGAGAGAAAAGTGAGAGGAGAGAGAAGAGTGAAAAGAGAGAGGAGAGAGAGATGTGTACACATGCACGTGCGTTAGGAGGCAGTGGTACATGAGCTGAAAGGGAGATAAGGATTGATATAAAAGAAATATAAAGAAATTGACATTCGAAATAGGATTTTCCATCAATGCACCCCAAAATCCAGAGTTAGTGGTGAGGGAGGATTTTTTCCCCCAAGGCCTTTACATGTCAAGAACTAAGCCTGGTGGTCTCAGATTATAGTCCTATGTTAGTGATAGCATCAAGACAATGATAGCTCAGTGATGAGACTCTCAAAATACGACAGCCAGGCACAGGGCTTGCTGACCTAGCTTATAGATAGGATATAATGAGAGGAAGAAAAAGCTAAAAGCCATCCCCCTGATCCTGAGCAATTGGACAAAGGCAAACCAAAGAGGTACAACAGAAGCAGGGAAAGCAGAGAGTGATAAATGAGCAAATCCCAGAAAGAGGAAATTACGTTAGGTAAACTGACAAAATAATAAGCAAGCCTTATTTACTTACACTTGGGACTTTTGCAATCCATGTCTAAATTAAACTGTAAGCACCCCATAAAAAAGTCTGTGAGGTAGTGTGAAACCTAAATGGAAGGTCATACTGAAGCTTTCCTAAGGTGCTCTGATATCCCGTGGGGTACAAATGGAAGCCTCAAGTTCCCCTAATCCTCCAAAATATGCCATGGGAGAGCCTCTGCTTGAGTAACTAAGTGTAGTTAGGGTCAAGTGGAGTCCAGAGCAGAAGCTGAAGGGTGACCCCAGTACCAAGGAGAGCCAAGATGAGACCGCTGGAGCCTGGGAACCCCACAAAGCTCCATCTTGCAGTGACATCAGAAACTGGGAGAAAATCAGCTGCTGACCTCAGCTTGAAATGCTGGGAGATCAGGAACAATCAGGAACAATCATGAGGTTGCCATGGAAACCTGAACAGCACGAGTACCCAAGGATCCCATCAGGACTCTATCCTTCCCTAATGATATCTTGGGAGAGCAAGCTGAGAGACCGAGCAATTACCTAAACAGGCTGTGTCCAACCACAAGTTGATCTTACAGACAGACTTTTAAAACTGAAAGGAACCTATGGCTCAAAGAGACTGACGTATTATTAATTGCAGAGATGATTAGCATAATGAAGAGAAAAAAGAAAGAGCATATTTATCACACATATGAGTGAGCCTTGGTAATTTTATGTTCCATTTTCAAGGTCAGAAATTTACTCTGCTGTGATGACAGGAAAAATATTCTAGCCAGGATCCTGGGCAGAAGTCCCCAAGGATATGCTGCATACATGGCTAGTGATATATAATTGTATTTTGGAATTAATGTGGAAACATGCAACTTACTGCCCCCCTCAGAATTCATCTGGAATGTTTACCAAGCTTTTCCTTATATACTATTCTAAAAATCAGTATGCTTTCAACTTCCAAATATCTCTGACAACGTAACTAATGTACAAAACATGAAGGCAGCTTTAGTAGTCTGCTGAGTAACTGTCCACAGAGGCCTTGTTTTAGTGCCAGAATTAAAATCTATCAATCTGGAAATAATCCCCCAAAAATTCAACTCACTTGATAAATATGTAGGAGGGTCTGGACCTAACATGTGTCCAAAACTGGGGATCAGAAATGTTAGGTGAAGCTGTCCCACAAAAAGTCTTCCTGTGTGAGGAACCAAGCAAATGTGGTGAGACAGGGTGGAAAAATGCTTTAGAACTGAGAATTATACAAGCTTGGCCCACAAGGAAGATTTAGTCAGCAGAGGAGGAGGTGCAATTCTGATGAGAACGCAAGAGTCTGGCACTGAGATCCAGCTAGCCCATGCTCTCAGAGACGCATGTTATTTACTGGGGTAGAACAGGATAAAGAGATAGAGAAGTAATTAAAACCGAAATAGGCAGTACATTTTTAAATCTGTAAAAAATAAAATAAAAAAAGGAAAAAAAAAGAAAAGAAAAAAGAAAAAGAAATTGAAGTAGAACACTTTCGTAGTAATTTGAAAAAAATAGAGCAGAAAGAGGCACAGTTTCCACTTCATTACGGAGCTCAGAGAATGCAGGACAACTGGCAACATGACAACCCCAGAATAATTAGCAGAGGCCTGCAGGACTCAGCGATTCTAAAAAGTAAACAAACATACAAACAAGGAGAAAAAGAAAGAAAATAACAGGAATGATGGGGACAGGAAGAAGTCCAGCAATTCAGAAACATCTAGCAATTATTCATACTACTCATTATCTGAAGCACCAAAAATAATTAGGAAGCCACTTGCTCTACTGAGACATGGAAGAACTGTTATATGAGGGAGAGTAAGAACCGAAAAAGCACTAGTTACAACCTGGCCACTAGATACTATTAACTGCATCTGAAAGAACACCAGGTTGCAATCTCTCTTACTATTAGTGAAAGACAATAAAGGATAATAATAACTAAGAAGGACTGCTGAAGCAAACATGACTAACCAATGGAAGAAATGTGATTTTATTCACTCGAAGTCATGGCTGAATGAAATTCAGTTAATAAAGACAGTAATAGGAAACTAATATGGACATTTCAGATTTTCAGTTTTATTATTATATTATATATTCTCCCACTCTATAAGGTTCTTGTCTTTATTATTTACAAATAATAATTTAATTTTAGTTATCACCTCATAATTACAGAGTGCTTATTAAGATCCAGGCACTGAACAAAGCTCTTTGCCTATATAAACTCACACACGTTTTATAACAACCATTGACACAGATGCTATTAGTAAGCAGTTTTACATATGAAACTCAGAGAGGTTATTCAGCTGGAAATCAGTGGAGTTGGAATGACAACCCAGAGGAATGAGTAGGAGCTCTTTACCCATACTGATTTTTATGCTAGTACATCATATTTGTAGAATGAAGTTTTCCTAATGAAATAAATCATCTGAGACATATATGAATGTTTTATCTTTCAAGTAACTGAAACTCTACCATGTAAAATTTTCTAAAATATTCAAAAAATTCAAATGCTACAAGGTGTATCTAGTTGGACTAGTGGGATTTTTGCCAAGTTTGTAATTTGTTTGCCATTCTTCTCATTCAGTGGTTCTCAGTGGGGATGGTTTTGTCCCCTGGGGGCTATTAGGCTATTTTTGGTAGCCAACACGGAGGGGACAGATGTGTTCCTGCCTTCTCTTGGGCAGGACACCAGAAAAGCTGTTAAACATCTTACAATGCAACAGGAGAGTATAACAAAGAATTACCTGGCCAAAAAAATGTCAGTAATGCTAAGGTTGAGAAATCCTGCCCTAGAAATATTGAGAACCATACAAATAACAGTGCCTCCTTCTTCATATTGGCTGCTAGAAATTCCAAAGCCAAATTTGCGGCCCTTCTCCAGTAAATGTAATAGTTACTACAGCACACACTTGGTAGACTAAATTCATTCCTGGCTCCTTGTATTTTCATTTTTGAATGATTACCACACCTACTTTATAAACACACGCGCGCGCGTGCGCACACACACTACTACATATTTGCTTATTTTGAAAGCTGCTTCAAATCCTTTATGGAACATGGCAATACTAAAAAGAAAATAGAAAGAAGGAATGAGAAGCAAAAAGAGAAAGCAGAGAGAGAGAGAGAGCCCAGAGAGTGCGGATGGGGAAAGGAGAGAGAAGTAACAAGGAGAAAAACACTTTATATTTTCATTGTTACTTTTTTAAAGTTGTGCTGTCTCTCTTGCTTTTTATTTGGAAAACAACCAAGAATAATTATTTTCAACATTGTTCTTTTTTTTGAATTTCTCCAAATAATGTTGTCTACTGAATAGAATCAACACTAATATAAATTTATTTTTAAGAACTGTTCTGCGCTTTTCAGTTTCTTAAGTTTCACAGATGTTAATGACAAAGCCAGGAATAAAACCTTTCAGAGTTCTCACTTTTTTTTCCCTCCAATCTCAACTTATCTTTCCTTAATACATCAAAGAACAAGACTACAATTTTTTTTAATGACTTCAAAAAGGAAATAATTATATAATGTTGGTGGCAAAATAAAAGATCAAGGACATCGTGTGATTATTGGTATCTATACGAAAAATGGAAAAAAAAAAGCAAAAAAAAGGAAGGAACAAAAGAGACAATTTCTACCTATTGAAAGCCAGGTCCCTGAGAAACAGCAGTCCCTGAGAGGGTTCCGTTTGTCCCTGCACACAGGGAAGGGTGGGAGGACATGACAGCCTCCTGCCTTTGAGTAGCCATGATTTATTTTGTTAAGTGGAAACACGTAAGTGACATTCTGAGTATATCCACCCTTCCAAATGTTCACTTCCTTTGAAACAGATTCTGAGCATCTGAGAGGTGGGTACGATATTTCAAAAGCCATTGTTTTCACAGTTTATTTGCTCCATTGTGAATTAGGGGCATGAAATTAAATGACCACAGATGTGTGATCTGGATTTTGTAAGAAATGAAGACGTTTCCTGAGTGCCCTCTCACCTGCTGCCTCTTATTCAGAAGCCTCTGTGCTTCTGATAAACTTTTGGGTTATCACCCGATGGTCTTCAGTGTTTTGGGATTTTTTATTTACTCTGAGAATGGCCACATAAAAATAGATGGCAAAATAAAAGTATGACACACACTACAAAAAATAATCTGAGTTCCAAGTAAGTTAATCATCCAAAGTTAGGTATGTCACTGGATAATATACATTGGCATATAATTTATGGTTTAAAAAACAGCAATAACAATAGCAATCTCCTTAAATATTCCCTCAGATCTGTAGAAGGTATAACTTACTGTTAACTAGGGTGTAAAGAATTTTCTTGGTGTTAAAGGGATTGATGACCAAAGTAGACAAAGAGTCTATGAACAGAGACAAAGTGAGAAAAACCTTGGAGAGACCTGGTACAGGTTAGGGCTAAAATAGTAGTCGTAGGTTCAAATGACTCCAGAAGTCCAACTGGCAATAGGGCTGTAATATATGGTAAAGAAAATGAGGTGGGGCGCTAGGTGCAATTTTTCAATCGTAAATATTGAGAATTCATTTAAAAAAAAATGTTCAGCCAAGTTCAAATGAAACCTATGTTTCTTCAAGATGGCTCCTGGGCTTCCAGGGTGTAACTTCTGTTGTCCAGTAGTGACTTATTTTCACACAAAGTTTAAAAATTCTAAAGCAGGAAAGGGCAACAAGTGTCTCAGAGGAACTACAATAATAAACAGCCTAACTTAAGAAGAGTTAGTCTTATCCTCAGGTAGGGCACCTGAGTGTGTAACTACATGGGGTGTGTTTATAAAGGATTCTAGCCCACGCCTGAGGGAAACACTAGAGCAAGGATGCTCAGGTTAACATCTCAAGCCAAAGTCAAAAAATACTCACAAGCACTGCAGAGAATTTCATGGTACTATAAAAATTTGTTATTTGAGAAAATATATAGTGGTGAAAATCATAATGAATTCAGCAATGATTTTTAAATCCATTTGAAGTATATTAATTGCAGCAATACCTACATGCATTTGAAAATGTAGCCCCATATTTTTAAGACGTAACATGTATTCAGTCCATGGACAATTTTGGGTGTGCATATGAATTCATGGGCATCTTGTAATTAATAACTTCACAGCCCTCTAGCAGTTTGTGAACACAAGTTAAGAACAATTGTTCTAAATATGCTCCACTGTTTAGGGCATAGACAGCTGCAAAGAATAATGTACTCCCTCTAATAATAAGAAAAATGCTGAATAAACATTACTGGGGGGCCATTCGGGAGCTGAGGTCACAGGCAATCAAATAACCTGTTGTCTAACACTTTCACTGGATTCTTGAAAGGAGGAAAGAGAGAGAAAAGAAGGCAGAAGAAATATTTAAGAGACAATGACTGAGAATTTCTCAAAAATAGTGAAACAACAGATCTAAAATATTCAAAGCCTAACTAGAAAAAAACCCAAAAGATTAATTACACAAATGAGAAAACCATATCAAGACATGTTACAGTCAAACTCCTAAAACTCAACAAAAATTCTTAAAGGCAGTCAGAGCAAGAGACACATTACATAAAGCTGAACAAAGACAGGAAGGTAGTAGATTCCTTAGTAGAAACGATTCAAGCTAGAAGACAACGGAATGACATTTTTAAAGTTAGCAAAGAAAAAAAAAAAAATAGACATCCCTGAAAAAGACATCCCTGAATTGTACATTAGTAAAAATACCTTTTAAAAATTACTTTGAGACAAAATTAAAGATTTTTCCGAAAAATAATAGCTGTGCTATCTATTGTATTGCCATCAAACCTGAGTTACCAAAAAACAAACAAACAAACAAACAAAAACAAAAACCAAAAACAAAAACAAACAAAAAAAACAGTAAAGGAAATCATTTAGGAAAAACAGTGTAATACCAGACAGAAACTTGGATTGATACAAAGAAAGGAAGAGTGCTACAAATGACAATAATGAAGACATGTATAGTGACTTTTTTCTTATTTTCATTCCCTTTAAAAAGATAATTGACTGCCTAAAAGCAAAAATAATAAAAATTTGTTGTGGGGTTTATGGTACATGTAAAAGTCAAATGTCTGACCACAAAAAGACAGAAGACTTCAAATAAATTGCTGTAAGATTCTTACACATGAAGCAGTATAGCATTACTTGAAGGCAGACAGTGATAAGTATTGAATAGTGTAAATGTTAGAGAAACCACTAAAAAAATAAAGAGGTACCACTAATAAGACAATAGTGGAAACAAATGAAATAATTTTTTAAAATATTCAATCCAAAAGAAGCAGAAAAAGATAAAATGGAAAAACCAACCATCCAACCAAACAACCCCCCCCATGGCACAAATATAAAACTAACAAGATGACATACTTAAATGTAACCACATCAAGAACCACTAGTCCAGAACCCGCTATTCAAAGTGTCCACAGGGTTTCCCATCCACAGATAAAGACAAGCAAGATAAACACAAGCAAACTTTCATAGCAATCTGTTTAGAATAATTTTTTACCTGTTGAATCTAATTAAAATAATTGAGTTTTTTATTGTATATGGTTTTGTATCTCATTTTTAGTAATTCTGTTTTACAAAGTATTTTACAAAGTATTGCTTTACAATAGGAAATGAAACATGAACAAACAAAATCTCTGCATCACCACACCATAATTTGAGAGCATTAATTTCCTAGAGAAAGTACTTTCCTTCCAAATTATACAAAGAAAGAACTCTATTTGGGTAAGAAAGGGGAAAAAAAGAAAGGTGAAGCTAGAGGTAAAATTAGGATGTGTTAAGAGTTTTGTTAATAAATTAGCCTTCTCAAAAGGAGTTGTACCAAGAGACAATGACTACTAATAATTTGTCTAAGTAGTACATCAATAGTTTGTACCTAGAGACTTCTACAACCCCGCACTTAGAGAAGTTTTCAGGCTTCCTGATAAACTTCAGAATAGGTATCCCAAGTAACCAATCTTTGAACAAAGTTTCCTCCACTTTACCCCAATCCTTTGGCTGGTAGCCTTGGCAAGGTGTCATCAACCTTTAGTGCAATAACACCTTATTTATTTTTGTTCACTTGAGACTTACAGACCTTGAAAACTACCTCTTCCACTTACAAGCCGAGCAAACTTAGGCAAGTTCATTAACTACTCCAAACCTTAAGAAAAACGGAGATAATATTTACCTTCCTCATAAGATTATTATTAGCATTAAATTAGTCAATTGATGTAAAGTACTTAACATAGTACAACACAATGGTGAAGTAGTAAGTGCTCAGTAAATGTAACCTATGAAAGAAATCATCCCAAAGTTTTGGTTCCAACCTTACTTTCTATTCCATAGCACATCAAAAACAAAATCATATGTGATAATGCTGGAAGCCAGAAACTATCTCCAATCAGAAAGCTACTTTTTTTTTTTTTTTTTAAGCTACATATGGATCTAGTTCAAATAGAGTTTCCTGAATGAATGTGGGCCTTTTCCAAGCACATCCAGCATAACTCAATCATTGGCACCCGAAACAAAGCTAATGCTCTCAAAAGCTACACATGATAGAAATTAAGCTACCTGTACTGAAAGTGGATGTGAAAGTATTTAAAAGGGAAACAGAATGACTTAAACGAAAAGGAATTTAGGCACAGGCTCCTTTGTAGAATCTAAGCCCAGCTTGTTGATTCCTTTCGGAAATATTCCCAGAGTTAAATGTAATACTATTGTGCCTGTTAACAGAACAGGCTTCACATGCTCTGTGCATGGCTCACATGGTGCACGATTCTTCCTCGGATGCCTTGAATATTTCACCCTGAAAGTTGGGAACCAAAACTGCTCAGTTAGTACTAAGTGGTTTAGTAAGCTCTTGCTTCTAGGCTATCCCGCCGCTACGGCTATGGGGCATATCTGAATAATTGAGTTTAAACTTAAATAATGATCAGATGCCCCTAGAAACCTCCTGACAGACACCAGACTCAACAAAGAAACCGGTTTTTCATCACAGTACTGATTTGGGGCCATTTTAACCATGTTGTATAAAAGTTGAACTGTAAAAGAAATGAAATCTCTTCAACTTTTATATCACATTAGGTAAAGCATATTTCTTAAATGAATTGTATATTGTGGAACAGATATTTGTGCATACAGCATCTTGATTTGGTAACTTAGAAATTACTGAATATTTTTTAAATCACTGAAATCATTTTAGTTTGATTTAATTTAATTTCTGAGAAATTTTAGTTTTAGTTTTTCTACATCGCTTATTCAGTTTTAAGCTTTATATAGTATGTATAAGGGTGCCTGCAAACCAAATTTCTTACTTGTTTAGGGAAACAGAATAATTATTTTTTTCCACTTATGAGGTATTTGAGAAGCTTAATCAGTATTTTTTTTTTCATCCAACTTCCACTCTTATAGCTAGAGTTGAAATTTCCAGTAGATACCTTCTATCTGAGAACAGTGTGAGAGTAGGACAGATTCAGAGAGGGGAAATCCTAATTTATTAGTAAATTCAGGGCAAATGTTAGTAAAGTCAAATTTATTACCCAAAGAAAGCAAAAAATAAATATCTTTGGTCAGCATCTAAAGAAAGACATAGGGGGCAGAATGGGGCACCTAATGAGTGCTGGATTCTGTGTTAAACACTTTACAAACATTACCCAATTTATTTTCCATGACAGCTTAATAAATGTACTACTTAGTCACTTTTACAGAAGAGGAAACTGAACTTCAGAGAGGTTAAGTATCTTGAACAAAGCTACATAGCTGATAAGGCACAGAGCTGGATATTAATCCAAGTCAACACCAGACATGGATATTATTATGTACTGAATTATATTCTCCCTGAATTCAAATGTTGAAGTCCAGTGTGACTGTATTTGTGATAGGGCCTTTAAAAAGGTAACTAAAGTTCAATTAGGTCATAAGGGTGGGGCCCTAATCCAATATGACTGCTGTCCTTCTAAGAAGAAGAAAAGATACCAGAGATATACACACAGAGGCCACGTGAGGACATAGGGAGAAGGCAGCCATCTGCAAGCCAAGGACCGAGGCCTCACTAGAAATCAACCCTGCCAGCACCGTGAGAACATACATTTCTGTTTGAGCCACCCAGTCTATGGTATATTTTATGGCAGCTGGATCAACTGATACACATATGAACTTTAAAAAGATTTTCTATATTGTTTGTTCTATAGATCTCTTTTTAATGATATACCATGAAAGCTAGTGTTAAGTGCTGTGAGTACAGGGCAATGAGTGTCTGTATCTTCAGGGTCTGACACATCATAGATGCTTAACAATTTTTTTGCCAAGGGAATGAATTAATTAATGTGAACAAATGCATTATACAGTGACATATTTCTTGTTCTAATGTGTTTAAAAAATCTAAGATATGAAATAAAAGTCTCTCCCCCATTCAGGCGCTGCAATACACACATAATTTGTAAAGAACCCTTCTCTCTTCTTCAGTTAGAACCACACCTAGACCTGCAGCTTTCATTTGCCAGCATCAGGTGCCTCCTTTCCCTGGCTTGGGAGTTAGCAACATCTAGAGCGCCCCTAGCACCCTGGACCTCTGTTGTCATTGTTCACCCCTACCCCTTATAAAAATTTCCCTGCCCTCTAACTGTCTGCCCAAAGGAGATAGATTGCATTCTAAGTCTTAGTCAGCAGATCCCCAAGAATGCCCCATTTGATTCCCAAAGAGCATGACAAAGCACATTTCACTGATTACCTCTATTCCATAGAAGTGAAGAAACTGAGGCCCAGAGAAAATAAATGATTTGCCCATTCAAGGTCATACAGGGTCTTGCCACTCAAAGCTTGGTCCATGAATGAGCAGCACTGACATCGCATGGGTGTTTGTGAAACATGCAAAATCTCAGGCCCCACCCAGTTCTGTTGAATCAGAATCTATACTTTGAGTTGGAGAAACACTTCTGAAGCAATGACAGTGTGGAGGCGACGAATCCAAAAGTTCTAATTTCCAAATCATGGTTCTTTGCCCATGTGCTTCATCACAGTGGCTTCTGAAAACAATGCCCCTTGCCCTCCTTACTAGTCTCCCCAAGGTGCCATGATTCTAATAATGGTAGAACATCACTGGGATAGGTACATCAGATGAGACCTCAGGGTTTCAGAGCTTTGAAGAGCTTGTAAATCATACCCTTGAGACAGCAGCCTATTTATTGTCTGCAAAACCAGACCTAATGAGGGCCACCTGTCCGAGTGGGGAAATGTCCAGTCTCTACACACACGGTTGCCATTGATAACCTACCCCACTATGTTTGGTCCTTACTATCATGCAATAAGAGGCCTGATTATCTCTCTCTTACAGATAAAGAAACTGAGGCTCAGAGAAGTGAAATAATTATTAATACTTTGCATTGCTGGCTTCTCTGACTCTAGGGCTGGGCAGAGGACACATTCCCTAAAATTATTAAACTGCTCAGGGACAGTTCTGTAGTTACTTAGGTAGCGACACTTCAAAAACTCGACAGCCCTCTGTAACTCCAGGGGACCATCACTTTTTCCCCCCTGTAGGATAATGATGAGAGTCATCTTTCTGGGCTGAGGACCTATGGCATTCTTTATTGTGTTCTTCTTCAGTTGGCTCTGCAGCCTGTAACAATGGGTGTTCTCCCTTCTCCCGTGTGATACAAGATGCCAGCTCTTTGAATGTATATATTCATTTCATGTTAGATGTTCTGCTGAAACCCTGAGACCTTTGAAATGGAGCTGGGATGGATTTATGATGACAATGGGTGGGTGAACCCACATGCTTTCTCTCTTTTGTTCAGTTCTGGGAGGAACACATAAATGACAGCCTATTCCCTTGGGATCACTTGTAGGTTATAATGCCCACACCTTAGCTTCTTTAGTCATGGTGAGATGAAAAAGAAACAGGGCAGCTCCAGGGAGGACCTTCAGATTCCAAGTAAAAGCATGGATATGATGAATGAATACTGTGACCAATATTCCATATGGAAGGAAGGCGTGAACTATTAATGCAGCAGCTGGAGGAGACCAGGGGCCATGCCACGTACGCTAATGCTCTACTACAAACCCCCTTGCACTGTGATCGACGGCTTTCTGGCAGCTCTATAGACCTTCCATGTGCAAGTTACTCTTCATCTTCAAAAAAAAAAAAAAAAAATAACCCTTTGCTATTTATGTTCTTGTAACAAGAATAAATAGAGGAACATGTTTGTTGTGACAAAGTGTTACACTTTGAGAATGGAAGAATCCTTGCTGAAGATACTGGTAGACTTAAGGATTTGCCAAATAATATATGGATTCCTGTGGGTTACGTGGTCAGTCAAGGAATTTACGAGTCCCCATTGTTGTTATTCGCAGTTCCAGTGACCTGCTGGCCAATCCTACCAAGACTGAGTTAGAGATGAAGCCAAGTAATACCATTTCTGTATTTTCCTACTGTTTCTTCATTTAATCTGATGTACATCTTGTGTAAATGGTATTTTGTAATATGCTGACCCTTTTATTCTTTAGACAGAACCCCATTCCTACCAAAAGCAGCTTAATAAAATGAACTCTGACTCGGTGTGTGAAATGAAATTCTCTCTAACTTATCCCACAGTGGTTTGGTCCAATGGCAGAGATTTTTCAGTGTTGTAGTTAGGGTTGAAATGCTGTGTACAGCTGTATAATTTTTTACCCCAAATGAATGATGTCTGAGTACATGGATTTAATATTTTACAGGAATTTCAATAAGGTAGAGAATACTTTTGGCAAAAGAAACAACAGTGCTTTCTTATGGCTAGGGTTATTCTTGTTTGGGGAAGGAGTTTTGAAAATCTCATAAGTGAGGTTGAAATTACGGCGAGTTGTGTGTATGCAGTATTGTGATTAAGAGCTTGGTAATGAGGAGATTTCTACTACACCACCTACTAATTGTGTGACTTGAACAACTTACTCCCTTCTCTGAGCCTCAGTTGCCTTTTTTGAGGATAGAAGCCTCAGCTACACCTTCAGTAGTAATAAAGCTCCTGGAATTGTGGTAAGGATTAAAAGCAGTAAAGTAGATTATCATTGGAAGCTGCATGTAGAGAATAGTTACTCTCTGATGTGAGGCTATAAATCAGCCCACTTATATGAGACCCAATAGGGTATGTCTTAATGGATTCTCTAGGCCCCTGCCTAGGCCAAAGGCCCTCTACCTAACAGACAATCCCATCGTTATTTTCAGTCCTTTGGACACCATTAGGGTCAAAGTTAAAAACCATTATTTTACTAATATGGTTAAAGTACAGCCCTAAGTAACTTAGCTGGCATTTTTTATTGATTTACTTCACTTAAGATTAAAGATACTGATGATCAGAAACTGACAGTTACTAGTAAGAAAAGTTCCTGGAATTCAGATTCCAAAGTTTGCGTCCCTTGCATTTTACACATATGCAACATGCAATTGACCGTGAAGAAATTGAGAAGTCACCATTTTTGGTCCATGCACTAATCAAACAGGATCGAAAATCAAGTACCTTGAATCTTTCAGCTCAGATATAAATCAGCAGGGACCATCCAGAGACAAATGAGCCCAAAATATAACAGTGTCATTCAAAAAGCCACTAAAATGCACTGGGAAATGTCACAGAAAATGTCAGGGTATTTTTGTTATACTTGAATATGGGCAGGTATTAGAATGCTGTACCTAGTTTGCAGCTGTACAATTTATACAGGAATCTAGGTACAAATAATGTCACCAGGGACTGGGAACTCCAAAGCATATACTGCTGCTACAATCTGGAACCACCCAGAAGTCTCATAGCCCAGGACCTGTTACTGAGTCCCAGATCTCAGAGTCTTTTGAACTGTGCCCCCACCCTCAAGTTCCTCTGGACCGCCAAGGTCAGATCTTAAGTGAAGTCTCAGGATCTCAGGTTGTGCCTGTAAATCCAGCTTGCCTGCCCCAGCACCACCACATCTAAATCCAGGAGTCAAAAAGGAGGCCAAGACTACGCATGTTCCAAGCATGCTTGGGAACGGCGTATGGTCCCTTGAAAGCTAAGAGCTCTCCACCCTTCCTCGGGAATCTTCATCCCTGAATCCCCCTACCTAGTACCCTCACCCTCCTTTCCCAGACCCTTTAAGACTTTACTGTTTACTAATTCCCCAGAATGGGGAAAAGGTATCTTTAAAGCATAAGATTGTCCTTCTTCATTCCTTGGCCAAAGAATAAAGTTTCTGACTTGCTTTACAAAACAAAAAAGAAAGAAGGAAAGGAGACCATGAGATGTCTGTGTGTTCTGGGTAGAACAACCCTAACGCCAGCTGTTCATATCTTCATGGGCGGGAGTGAAGATGGGGACTCAGAACTCTGAGCAGTCCTGACAAGCCCCTTCAAACCACCGGAACTGTAATTGCTTCCCCATCATCCTGCTTTGGACCCTCAGTATGCATCTCATTATTCCCTGGATCCCACTGTAAGTCAGTCCCACAAGAAGCCCAGACTCCCAGATGATCCCTCACCCATCAGTTCTAATCTTCAAAAGGCAACATTTACCAACAACACCAGGTCTGTCCCCTAGCCCGACCAGACTCCATCTCCCACTTCCCTTGCTTTCTTTTCTCCAGAACATTCCTGACACACACATATATTTAAACTAATGTGTATCTGCGTATCTGTCTCCTCCACCAGAATATCAGTTCCATCAGTATAGAATTTTTTGTTTGGTTCAGTGCTGTACCTGCAGTTCCTGGCATATAAGAAGCACTCAATAGTTACTGTATAAATAAATGAATAAATAAGTGCAAGAATGAATGAATTCTGCCCCAAGCTGTGGTAGCCACCAGAAGCTGGGAGTGTACTATACAGGCACTAGTATACACCGATTAGCATTTGGCATTTTACTCCTTTCCTACTTGCTATTAATGGAATAATGGACTCATGCTGGATACTGAACTTGATAACTCTCAGGATAAAGATTTGATGCCTCTGTCAAAGACAGCTGAGATAAAAAGGCTATTTTGTAGAAATGTTTCATTCCAAAAAATGACTGAATCATTCTCACATAAGACTCCAGATACTCTGATTACCTTCAATTAGTATCTCTATTAACTCCCAGGTCTTTCTCACTAAAGTTGATGAATAGAAACAGAAGATTTACACAGAGAAGAGGTGATATGAATAATAAGAGATATGAGTGGGAATCGAAAAGGGAAAAACAGACAAACATCGAAATGTAAGAGAAAAACATGAGGCTAGAGATTGTTTCATACTTAGCATATAGGAGTCTCTCAATACCTGTTTATTTAATAAATGAATGAATGGCTGTTGAAGTGTCTGAAGGACAGACGTGTTAAGTAAAAAACAGTGATCTCTTTAGTAGCAAAGAATTTCACTACCTGCAGGTCTTGTTTTTTTCTATTTCTTTGAAAGATCGCTGATAAACTGATAAAGGATCATTTTGAGAGGTTTTTACAGATGTTATAAAGGATATGTAGATACATGTCCATAGTAAATATTAATTAGAGACCATATAAATATTATTTAGAATATGGTAACAGAATAAATTAACCAAATGATTTTGGATACATATCATTCTAAATGTATGAGTCTTTTAATAGTCTTATTAGTCTTCATAAAAACAATGACTCAGTGTGTGCTTTGTTTCTAAGATAAGTTAGTCACTGCTTAGTATTTATATATGTTACTTATTATTTTATATTTAAAAATAAGACATTGCACAGTAATAATGATGCGCTGGCCTAGGAGTCAAGAACTATGGGTTCTCCTTGGGGGTTCGGAATAATTAACTCCTAGGGACTCGGCTGAGAACTGGCTGCTATGTCTTATCTGATATTTAGTAGTTACACCTCACTGAACTTTCTGTTAATATGCTTCACAATGACAACACCAATAATGATATGCCAATATTATGTATTCAATATTAATTTGTTACAAGGATGAACATCTGGATCTGGAATTATCCAGGGGTAGAACTACAACAAAGGGAAAAGGTAAGGGAAGTTTTTCACATTAAAATGAAAGGCTGAGGTTGGGCTGGATTTAGCTGCGTTTCAGGCTGCAGAACATAGAAGCTGTCCCAAGATTCCTTTTCTTAGATAATTCCCATTTCCTACATTTTTTTGACCCTAAGGGTTTATGTTTTCTTCATAGTCAGAAGTGGCAATCATTAGATGGTTGTATATTCAGATTTCCTTAAGTACGTTTAAATTTCTCAGAGTTTTTGTTTCATAGAACCGTAGATTTCCTGAGTCAGGTAGAAGCTTCAAGTTCACCAAATCCAACTGCAGAATCTAACTTGCTGATTTCAGCAACTGCAGAATCTAAAGTGCAATTTCTTCTTGTCTGAATGTTTATAACCAAGACACATAGGCAAGTGGAGAAAATTATTATAGAACAAAGAAAAATGACAGAACAAGAAAGTTCAGAAATGGACCTGTTTTCTTCTTCCCTGCTATTGACATTATTTTGGTTGATACATAGCACATATATATATATTTTTATAGATATTGTGGTCCTGAGCATGTAAAAAAACACATGCATAAAGCTTTGATGATTATTTCATTTTGGACAACAGAAGAATTTTAGTAGCTGTGTTATATTTGTGTTTATTTTCAATAAGAAAATGAAGATGCAATTTCAAAATGCATACTGTTGTCCTTAGCCATAATGTAGAAGCAACTGTAATTGAATTGCACATAAGATGCTACAGCTAAGTGAATTAAGGAGGAAATTAACGTTTTCATTTCCAAGTTTCCTCTTCTCTGCAACGGACATCAGACACTTAAAGGTTCTATAAAATTTTACATTTTATAGTAAATACAGAGTAACGTATACATGTTTATCTCTGTGGGGAATGTTGTCTACATCCCTACAACTATTAATATTATTTGAGTACACACAATTAGCAAAAACCTATGCAATACTGGAAACTCCCTTGGTTATTTAGAAGGAATTCCCTGTCTTGCATAATATTTTGTACTGTTTTCCAACTCTGGTGCAATGGGATCTTCTTGTGGAATCCACAGCATGAAACAAAATTCTTAGTTTCATTCAGGTGGTTTATCTGTTTTACTTTTTCCAGGTGCCGTAGGGTGTTCCTGCTAGTATCATTTGCATCAAGTTGGAAACTAATGAAAATCCAAAAACAGTTATGAGGGGGAGATGAGGAAAGGAGAGCTTCTGAATCAGGGTGGATCCTCTCATTGTGCTGGAGGGAAGAGGACTGTGGTGTATCTTTGACAACAGCAGTGGAGGAAATGAAGCACTGATTGCAAGCCAGGTTTGAGCTGAGCATTAATATGAGGGAAATCAGCATCATCCTGATTACTGCATGTGAGAAACAGATGCCACTACCTCCTCTTTCTGTGGACCTAACAAAAGGCATTGTGCCTGCTCAGGGAAACAGGTGGGGATAACTTAGGCTACATATACTTCTGATAAAATGAGGGGGGGTCCCAAGTCATTATCAAAGCTTTAGGAACACTCAATTTTTGGCAGAAGCATTAGGTTTTTGCTTTAGACTTTGTTGGAAGGAAAAAATAATTCCCTATTAATCGGCAATTGCTTAGTGCAATTGTCACAAACACGGTGTGTTTGTATAGCCCCAACTGCTAGTGCTCCGATGCCTGCCCTAAGCCCTCACACACCAACTCACACAAACACATTCATTCTCAGTTGTGTTGGAAGACTTTGCTTATGTCTGCTTGTAAGCCCCACACACAACCTTTCTTTCTTTCCTGTTCCGGAAGTGCCCTCTTCTGTGCTCCTGTAGCACAACACTTATCCAAATCAGCCCAATGAAAAGACTATGAAAAACTGAGAAAAGACGGTCTTATCTCATTCGTCTTTGCATTCCTCCACCTTGCTGAACCATTGGCAACAAATCTTATTTTTCCTGCTCTTTACTTCTCTTGTGATGGCATATGCTGTGCCTTCTAAAATACTGATTTGGTTTCCAAGAAAACCTTTGTAAGTAACATGTATTAACCAAACCTATCTGTTACATTGAATTTAACTATACAACCATAGATTTAGTCATAAAATAAATCATTCCCTGATATTATAATACAATAGAGAAAGTCAAAGCAGTCCTTTGAAGGATTGGCCACTAGAACTTTTTTTTACTGTTACTGGGGAGAATAAATGTGGAGGACCAATATGGTATATTAAATGGAAAAATAATATGAAGGTATAAATGTAGCATAAAATAAAAGAATTTTCTTCTGAATATATATGCACATATATAATATTTATATATGTATACTTTATATATCAGAGGGGAGAGTTCACATTTTAAATCTGACAGAATGAAAGAAAATTTGAGACATTTCATCCAAACCTGCCTCCTGTACCGTGAGTATAGTTAGTATAAAACTGAAATGTCTGCTGAAACCTCAGAGCAATTCAAATGAGTCTTAAATTACCTCCCCACAATCACCTAATTCTTTTCCCATCTCCCCCTCCCCAAATCATAAAAACGACATCCCTAACCCCCAGCGTGTGTCAGAGCTAGGTGTAATCCAACAGAATATGGACAGAGGAAAAGTTGGTAAGAAAAAGCCCGCTTCGTGTTCACAGAGTGAGTGAGTCGCTGCTGGAGAAAGGGCCTTGATGAAACCTCACAGAGCCTCATTTCTGGCACATCTTTGACCAGTTAGGCTGGCGCAGATTCTGCCCGTGGTCTGCAATTCCTAGACCCTCCTAGGGAATTGTTCTGCCTCTTCCACAGCTCCTCCTCCTCCAATCAAGGGTCTGACACTGCCCATTGACCACATTTAGTTTTCTGCCTTTTGGCACTAGGAGATTGTCTGTTGCAGGATAAAAGTGGAATTCTCTGCTGTCTGCAAGGCTTTCCCCAGGGAACAGAGCATGAAACCCAAACTTATATATAAAATCATATCCTGTTTGCAAACATCATATTCCCTTTGCTGCTCACTAATCTGGTCCTGTAAACCCCAGCACAGCTTGAGAACCCATTCCTCATCTAAACAAATGCCATAAGCCCCTTTATACTTTTACAACCATGTCAAAAAATAATATTGCCTGCCAATAGTGATGTGATTGGAGTTGCCTCCTCCGAGCCATAAAAGAAGTACAGAGTCTGTTATCAATTTCTCTAAGTGTATCAGGGGAATTATGGGTCGATTCAGTTCCAAGTTATAAATGACAACTCAAAAGCCGCAGAAGCGTTTGAAGCTGGGAGCTGATGACGACATTATCATAAAAGCCTGCTCGTCCTTGCTTTTGTGGGTTTTTTTGTGGCCTATCAAGTGAAGAGGGAAAAATAAGGCTGAGAAATGACTTCAAGATTTCTTCACACAGCAGCAGGTCAGATGGCCAGGAAAATGATCACTATTTTTAGTGCTATACCCTGAGGAGCGAGAACTAAAGTGGTCCTGCACTGGCTTTTGTTTGCAGAGTCCCTTAATTATCTGTTTCACTATATGATGACCAAGTCCTGGGATTTGGTAAAATGCTCTCTTCAACTGGTGCATTTTCTTGCAGTGCAATCACACAGTAATAAGAAATGAGTCATGCCATAGTAACTAAGCAAAATGAGAACCAAACACAAAGGAATTTGGAAACCTTGAGATGGCTGCTCAAAATGCAACTCAGGGGAGTCCAATTTAAAGCACCTTAAATACTGTTCACCCATTGAGCTACGTGAACAGCACTGCCAGATTATCACCTGGAATTTTGGGGGGAAATTTCTGATTTTGTAATGTCCCAGATAGTCTCCTCAAAAGCCAATTAATCTTCATCATTGAGTAAATATTAATATACAATAAACCCATCTCTTAGGAAGGTATATGTTCTAAGTGACTGGAATTTAACAATTGAGGAGCATTAAGAATTTTAGAATTTAAACCAGTGGGTCCACCTTAGATAATTTGAACCAGAAGTGTACCTGAAGACAAAAGCAATTTCAGTGGTTTCCAAGCTCATTAGGACAACCCCCCTATTGCCAAGTTGGGCCACTCCAAGTTCATACTGGTTCTTTTATATACTTAACGTCTCTAGGACTGTCCTGGAGGTAAAAATTGAGACTAGTACAAATCTAGAGGACCCAGAGTGTCTCTTAGGACTTAAATCAAAGCCAAAGATCTTAGGGGGCAAGATGGTACCTTACTATCTAAGAATACAATTTGGTTCCTGAAAAAAAGGAGTGAATCAAACTAATACTCTAGAGTGTCAAGGACAAGCATGTATTCTCTCTCTCTCTCTCTCTCTCTCTCTCTCTCTCTCTCTCTCTCTCTCTCTCTCAAATACTCACCTAGACCTACATGAACACCATCAGAAGACCTATAGGCCAATTTGATAAAGAGAGTTGCCTCTCTCCAACCCTTTCCAGCATTAATGGAGTCAAGCTAATCCAGTCTTCCTCCTCTTGCCTCTGCTTGCCCAAACTACATTTATCCACCACCACTGCTGTCACCATCAGGATTAGGTCACTGTTTAAGGACGCTATTAAGGACTTACTCTATGACACTCTATGCCAGAAGTAGCATTCACCATTCATTGGGTCCTTCTGAGAGGTTACTAGAGCAGTTCTGGCTAAAGATAAAAAATCACCTTGGTACAGAAGTAGAACAGTTGAGTATAGTTACTTTGTATTCAAAGTACAGTGAGTTATAGGCACAGCCCAGTTCAGACTTGGGAGGTGGGTCCTAGGGAGCTGTCCTCATTCCAACTCTGGGTCATGAAGTAAATGTACTTGTAAATGAGTGGGGGTTTGATGACCACCACTCTTTCAACAGTTTTGATTTCCTCCCCATCATCATACCCACTAAGTAGTTCTTAGCTTTGTTTTATTCTTTGCTTCATTTGCAGGTAATCAGCCATTCTCTTAAAATGGCCACTTGGGATGGTAGAAAATAAGTTCAAAGCCAGTGAAACCCATTTAAAAAGTCAGTTTGTCCTCTGCTTTCTAGAATGATTTTGTAAGTTCCTGGCTTCACGGGACGTTTGCTAAAAAATAGCAAGGCTTAATGTGGGAGTGGTGATTGTCCTGTGCTGGGGGTCAAAAAGCAAAGCTCACTGGCAAGCTGCCACACAGGGGACCACACTACATTAGCCACGTGGCTACACTGCTAGACTCCAGGGACTGTGGTTAGCCTGCTGCAGCTGAAAGCCATAGAAGGACCTAAAATGCTCTTTTGGAACTCCTCCACACGGACACACACGTCATCCTCACACTTTCAGCCTTTCACCCTTCACTGTGTGACTTCAGGAAAACAACCTCACTTCTCTGAGGTTATTTTGCAGGGTTCTCACCTGCAAAATGTTGTTAATAATAATGATTATTTTACCAAGTTATGAACCTCTGTTGTATGCTGATAAACTGTCAAGTCCAAACATATTGGTTGCAGTTGCCATTCCTATTTCTAGAGGGCAGAATCACGGGTAAAGGAATAGAAAGTCTATTCCTGATCAATCCAGCATCAAAAAAATGAAAGAATTAGCTGAAAATATATGGGAATTCCCTGTATAAACTTTAGTTATAGCAAAATATTGCCTAAAACATGACATACATAGGACCGGTTTTGTTTTTTCCCTTCAATATCCAAGAAACCTAATTGACTTAAATTCCTTAGTACTTGGAAACCTGATCTAGAATTATGTTGTCCTAACATGAGTTAGCACTTAGTTCTACAGGATGATGGTTTATTACTGTTAAGGGTTAACTTTAAATAGATTGCAGGCTATAGGGTATGTTCTAATCATCCACAAAAATGTAGACATTTTTCTTCATATGTCGCTGGATTTGAACAAATTTGTCCTTGCAATGTGGTATAAATATCCTGGGTCAAAAAGGCTTTGTTAATTATCGAAGACAAAATGGCCCCAAGGGGTTCACAAACAAAACATCCCACAATGCAAAGCGCTTTGTGAAGTTTATGCCGTTTTCATCAGGAGTATAATGTATGTGCATACTCAGTGTGACTCTACTGAAAATTGAATTCTGCTACAAAACTGTATTAAACCCTCTCATATTACCTGTTCTCCAGCTATATAAATATCTAGCAAAGCCAGCTTTGTGAACATGTGAACTGTGCAGTCACACAGCACCCTATAGTTAGATATGCCCTATACTTGGTTTAATTCACTATTGTTACCATCTTGAAATTCCTAAGTTTTGAACAAGTGGATCTGAGTTTTCATTTGGCATTGCGCCCTACAAATTATGTAGCCAGTCCTGAAGTCTAGTATAACGTTTACTGAGAAACAACTTTACACATAATTGAATAGATAAATCAAAGGAGATATTTTTGCAAGTTATTGTTTAAAAGCAGTAAACAAACTCATACTTACCCCAAGTCCACCACAGGGTAATGAAGAAAAAAACTTTTGAGAGGCATCACCTACACAATTAGAAAACATGAAAAAAATATATAAATTGGGAATATATCATTTTTTACATTTTAAATATTAATATTACTAAAAACTAATTTATACTTTTTCGATAAGTGTTTATTAACATATATTATGTCACATGGTATTTATCATTTAAGTCAGGAGGAAACTGATCAAATTTCAGACAGATAAGAGCTCAAAGCAAATGAATGAAAGTATTATTACATGTAGAGTCTATTGCCCTACATGAATACCTATGAAATTTGAGGCTCGAGATTTGTTTTAACTGCCCTAACATTGTATATTACAATCTTTTATATTTATAATTTATTATGAATAATTCAGTTATTCACTGTGTAATCCTCTAATGTGATGTGCTGACCTACAAGATTCATGAAATATATTGTCATTTTTTAAGCATTTCAAATATTAACATGTCTATTTAAATATATAAATTTATTTTTAATTTCTACTTCAGATATAGCTAAAGCCAAATATACTATAAGCCTCTGAAATATTCACAGTTTTTTAAACAAACAGGTCACAACACACTACAAAGAGGATACCACTATTTGGAGTTCTATATAATACAAATATAAATATCTTCTTTAAAATATATGCCAAAATCTTCCTTGTGATTGTCTCTTAGAATTGATATTTCATGGAATTTTTAATCATTTTGTTTACCTGCACTTTTATTTTCTACATTATCTACTACATGAATAGAGAAAACAAAAATGACTACTCCTAAATGTCTAAGACTAAAATCTGCCTTACAAAGTAACTAAAGGGAAAGTCAGTTGGCATTTCTATATCATAGTCAAATGGTTATGAAGCGACTCATATGGGTCATTCAAGAGATTAGTGGTAGAAACAGGTACAAACCTGCATTTCACCTATCCCAATTCATTTGTTCTACTGATGATCAATGAAATAATAATGAAAATTGAAAACAGGTTTGTTGTGGAATTCACATGCCACGTCAGTAAAAGTCTAAACAGATTTTAATGTCATGGAAAACAGTTTACTTGGAAAACAATAAATTGTATGAGTTGATTTTCCAGATGCAATTGCTAACAGATGGAAAATGATACAGGAAAATTTAGGTACAAACAAAATAATAAGATATTATATATGAGGATCTTCACGGAAAAAATAAGAAGTCAACAACAAAAAACAAGTCAAGAAAACATATTAAAACTGAAATACTAACATCAGTAAAAGATACATAAAAAAAAGTTTACGGATAGTTTGGGGAGGGGTAAAGTTTCCTAAGTTGTTGATCATAACAAAGATATTTCTGTATTACTGAATATTTTACAAGGATGACTTCATTTGTCATATGTAAAATTAAAATATATAATATTGTATATTTTAATGTCTGAACTCTTCACCCATAGTCAGTGAAAAGGGATAAATATTACAATGCAATACAGTGATTTTTAAATTTTAATTAAGCTGTAAGAGAATAAAGAAAATAAATACTATGCTGCTAAAGAACTGTATTTAGTAATTTTTACATAATACAAAAGAGCCAAATAACTAATGATTTAAATTTAGTAGTGTGTAAAAAATTTTAATTAGCTGAATTGACTGGATTTTTAAAAATAATGTTATATTGCCTTATCCATGAAGTGAGATCTGGCTAGTAACAAGAAAATGAAAACTGGTAGTAAGAAAGACAGGAATATTAATGCTAAGGAAAACCTCGTACCAGAAATGATTGGAGAGAATGTTTTTCAAGTGTCACCTTACAGGGTCTAGAGTATTTAAAGAGATAAATGGTGCCCATTTCATTTTCAAATCTAATTATTTTATAAGCTATAGATACCTTTCAAGATACAAAGACTAATAGGTCTGGTCATAACAAACTTTCATTTAAATCCTTCCTCCTAACTCTAGAACATAACTATGAAGAGTAGTACTATCAATTAAACTCGGAAATTTCATACAATTGAATGAATTTAAATTTAACGTGTGTGCCCACTGACTCCCCCACCCCCAATCTGAGTTGAAAGGGAATGGGGGAGGTAGAGGGAGCTACAGAAGTGAAAGAAAGGGAAAAAGAAAAATATCTTGATGGGAATGAATTTTTATACATTTATACATGGCAGCTTCAATCTGTTTTTTTAGATATAAACAAAAAGCAAGCCCCCAAAATTCAAATTTCATAAAGAATAGAAGAAGTATGAAAAGTTAAAAGAATGGGATTATGCACTTAAAACTAGAATCAAGGAAAAGCCGCTAAGTTTCCGGATTCACATGAGAAAGTGAAGTAGTTCAGAAGTGTTTTCAAAGTTGAATTTTGTACTTGACATCAAGACCTAACAACTCAACATCCTTGTTTATCTTTACATAGGAGCGTGCACACAATATTGAAACTGTTGCACTGATCCCTGACAGGTGCCTATGGAACTCCACATATGTATCTAAACCTAATTCTAAAATCATCAATTGTATGAATATTATCCCACATTAAATACTCAAAACTAATGAGGTAAGTGACCAATTTATTTGGATTAAAAGTTTTAAAAAATTAAATTATTGGTACTTGGTGCTTTCATCAAAGTACCAGAAGGATTGTCTACATGAAAAGGATTGTCCAAGGTCTAAATAATACATTGGAATTCATTTTTAAATCATCAAATTAAAAAAAAAAATATATATATATATATATATATATATATATATATATATAATATTTTGAGAAAATCTGTTTTGTTCAAGCATGAAATTTCATTAATAATGGTGGTATTGCCATGTTTCATAAGTAAACAGTTCAAAGTTGTCAAAGTTTGAACTTCATTTCTCTTACAAATATATCTTTTCTCTTAAAATGTGGAATAATGGTGGTTTTGGAACCTCTCTCGGACACCTACCTGTAAGTTCATCCCAATTAAATCCAAAATACCTTATCCTATGGCTAGGCTGATCTATAGTTTGAGACCACAGTTAAAAAAAAAAAAAAAAAAAAAAAAAAAAGGGCGGGCAGGAGAGGTTAGCTACTTGTTTTCTCGTAACTAAATTAAAAAATAATCAAAATGAACATAGTTTCCTATCTTTAAGTGTGTGAGTACTCTGACCTCATCAAACCATGAAAGTTAATGTCTGGTTTACTTTATCTTTGGGTAAACCATGTGGGACTATTAATTCATGTAAAAATAAGGACATTTATTATATACTGTGTCCCCCTCAAAATAAGACCTAGCCAGACAATCAGCTCTACTGCGTCTTTTGGGGCAAAAATTAATGTAAGACCCGGTCTTATATGGTCTTATATAAGACCCAGTCTTACAGTAAAATAATGGTCTTACATTAATTTTTGCTCCAAAAGACCCGGTCTTATAGTAAAATAAGGGTCTTACATTAATTTTTGCTCCAAAAGACGCATGCTTAGAGCTGATTGTCCGGCTAGGTCTTATTTTCGGGGACACACGGTAGTATCCTCAGCAAACAAAGTACTTTATGCAAAGAATCTGCATGTACAGAGATTGATTCAACAGAAAGAAAAAAAATAGAGTATACATGTTTATACTGGCTTATTTGCCTTTATATTAATATATGATTTAATTCTATAGAGATTGTTTTTCATCAAATTTTTATAACGTTTTCTAAAAACAGAGTAATCTTTACGTGTTACCCTTTCTATTTCTTCCCAGACTCCCACTATATCCCATGCATGCATGTGTGTGCACATATACACACTCACCCATATGCCTTTCTTTCATAAATTGAGGGACGCCTGCCATTGCTTTTTAAAAGGTAGATTGTAAGCATTATATTGGGTAACTGTTAATTTCCCCTTATTATTGATTTCCAAGATGCCTGCCTACTACATGTCATATACTTACTTTTGAATTGTTTAGGACCAGTTAACATAGAATTATTTTGAAACAATATTTGAATTATGTGAGAGAGTCCAATGAAATGGAACTGACACAATAGGTTTAGTTGAAAGAAAGGGACAAGAATAAGTCCTAAAATGCCTTTTCTTAGTTAAAATACTTTAAAAAATAACCTTTTGGCATACATCACCATGTCATGCATTGTTATTCCATTATAAAAAGTTATTAATAAACTTGATATAATAGAATTGTTTCAGCTAAAATAGGTCTTGTAATGAACTTTTTCCAAAATCTGTTATTTCTCTCATGTTAAGTTTATATAAAGCTGTGCAACATTTATTTTACCTTGAAATCTGATGGCAAAGGTTTGAAAAATCACACATTAACTCAAAATTATGTTTATTAGTTTTCTATTTCTGCCATTTACTTTACTATTTAATTCCACATTTAAGTCATGCATTGAAATGATTACATTAAAATTTAAAACAAATTTTACTATAAAATGCAGTATGCTAGGCATAGTAATAAGGAGTTTTCACTTAAAATAAGATATTCTGTGCCCTCTGCCTGTTAAGGTCATAGGGAAAAAAAAAAGAACCGAACAACACAAAACAAATGGAAAAGATGAAGATAAATTTGCATAAAGAATGTAAAAACATTTTTTTCTTTTAATTGAAACATGTAAGAGAACATACTCAATAATACAATTCTTCCAGTAGGCTAAAACACGGTGAACAAATGCTATTCCAATAAAGATTCATTTAAAAGAAAACATCATGGAACTCACATGGCTATTTTTTCTAATGCAAGATCGTTTTAATCTACATTGGCTACTATTGTAAACGACTCATTCCACAGAGCAATGCTGATGGAAAAGCTGATTTGTTGTCACACTGCTTGCCAAGTATTCTGAACTGACACTAGCCTTGACAAATGACAGTGCTGGAATGTGCTGTTCTCAGTAGAATGGAGGCCCATACAGACCTAGCAGTGTCCTGGGGTCCAGCTTCTGTCCGTCCAGGGGGTTGGTGCCATACAACAGTGAGTGATGTTCAGAATGAACAAGCTGTATTTCCTCCAGGCTGGCTTTTCGACCTTGAATTCGCTGAAAGAAAACAGCAGAAGCTTACAGTACTCCACTGACAACATTTAGAAGAAAATAAGGCCCCAAGTCACATTGAAGATGATTAATAATGGGCTGAGTTTCATCGTGTAGGAATGTGACACTGATTTGCTTAGTAAAGTACCATAATAATATTTGAAAAATGAACGCACGCAAGGTTCAGAACCAATGGATTGCTTATCTCTAAATGAGCAATTGACATAAAGCATATTCTCCTCTGGCATAAAAAAGAAATGTATACCAAAGAAACTAACAGTTAAGTCCTTTGTAAAAGTATCAACTTAGAAACAAATATGGTCTACTGTTTAGCTAAGAAGTAAATTCACTGAAATCTTACTTTACACTCAACTGAAGAAGTTGTTGAAATAAATTACTTATTGTTTCTTAAAGGACTTAAATACCAATACATTTTAATATATTTGATTGTAACAAATATGCTGGTCACTTCACGTGTGTGCACCTCACAGCAGTGTTAATCTAGACCAATGTTTCTCAAAGTGTGTGTTACGGGATCAGTGAGCGCCCAGGAACTGTTTACGAACGGTCTGTGATGAGGTCTGCATAGAAATTCAGAGTCAATGTTTAGAACCTCTTATGGTAATTTAACAGAGTATTTGTATGCCTGTTGAATCTAATATCCTATATCATATCTTCAGTGTTATTTCACTTTGGTAGTATTTCATTTTAACGTATTTTATAAAAGCATTCGGCTGTAACAGAAGGGAAATTAAAAACCTGCTACTTAACCAGAGATAGTTTGAGACACTAGACTCGGTCAATATTTTTACACACGTGCTAGGCAGAGACTTTCACTTCAGCTAAGAATGGTCCATCAACATAGACAAAACTGTACATAAACCTTGGTCAGTCAATATGCAAAGCGTTCTTCTAGTCACATTTCTCAGTTGGCACATTTGAGAGCCCAATCAATATCATGCTGGTGTATGAAGTTAATTAGCCTTACTTTTGAAAACTGCTGTGTTTCCTAAAATTACCTAGACCGTATTAATATTTCAGTTAAAATATGTATCACAACAAAGTACTTGTAAAGTAATATATTAGGAAAGAACTATGTACAGTGAAATTCAAAGAGAAATTGTTCAGGGAATGCTCTTCTGCCCTGTTCCTGACCAGGGAATCACGAGCTGACAAGGAAACATCAGGTGACAACACCACCTCTCTCAGGACAAGGACAATTCCCTATTCAAGTTCCCTAATTTAAGGGGCTATGGCTGCTGTTCATGTGTGGTTCACTGACGGAGCAGGCCAGGAAACCTCAATATACTGCTGCTTCTTGGGGGTTTACTGGGTAGAGAGCAGAGCTGCACTTGTCACTGAAAATAAATCACGTAACAGTGAGAGAGGAATCATGGGAGACCTGACAGGTAACAGGTCAAGGTAACAAGAGTGACAGAAAACAAAAACTTCTTGACACTGTGCCATTATGTGTCACAGAAACAAACAAATGCTTATGGAATTTTCTTTGTCATAGCATTGAAGTTCCCTCTTTTGGATACCCAATTTACATTTCTCAAAACACGAAAACACACTTTAGAGAACTTATTTCCAGGTACGTGCTGAAGACTAAAGCAAATTTAGTGATGGCCATCTGGTCAGCCATTGCTCTGGTCAACAAATAAACATGTCATTGACCTAGATGGCTTAATGGTAAACATTACATTTGGAAACATTTATGGAATACCAGAATAACCAAAGAAATAGAATGGCAAGTAATGAGATAAAATTAGGAAGAGAAAGTTCAAAGTCAATATTAAAGGGAAACATTCAAATTGTGCGATTTCAGCTGGTGGAAAATCCCCCAAGATAAACAGTGGTAACTCCATGGTCTGAGTCATCTAAAATTGGAATGAAAACAGCACTGGAAACCAGACTGTGGCAACCAGTCTTAGTCTGGCAGAATAATGAACACCATGAAATAATAGGGCTTCCAGTTCTCATGTCTATGAATCTATGAAATCCACAGCCACTAATATTTCATATGCTGATACACTGAAACATCTATCTATATCTTAAACAATGTCAGTTGTATAGCTAATAGTCACACCCTCATTTTGACTGAGATCGTAAAGCTTCATCTATAGTTTCCCTATGTCCTTTTCTATATATATTTTCTCAGCTCTAAATCGAAGTTTTGCCTCTGGTATGATGTCAAATACCATTCATAAGAAATGCATCTTTATGTTTTCATAAACTAGTCATATATATTTACAACTATACATTCCATGCTTATCCCAACTCCTTTTTCCTTTTCCTACAATCCCACTAGCATTCAGACTGAATAATCAACCACATGAAAATCTGCTAACAAGATTCAATTATTGACAGCAGTGCAAGTGCTTATAAATCAGAAGAGGACGCCTGCTGAATCTCAGTTATCCCCTTACGTAATAGCAGTTAAGCGACAGTAAGGACAGAGCTTCTGGCCCCGCCCGTGTAGCCTTTACTTATTCTGAGAGAATTCCATTCTAGTCCTCCCATCACTATTAAAATGTAACACAGTTCATACGTTTTCACTGTGATTTCTATTCCCCCCATCCCCCTACTTCCTTGACTCCCAGGAAGTATTTTACACTGGCTCTTTTTATTATTATAGAATATATTTCCTTAAAGAAAAAAATTACACTAAATATAAGGAATACTTATTCTTAACAATTACCTCTGTCTCAATGAGTGCTGGAGAATTAGACCCACATAC
This sequence comes from Rhinolophus sinicus, assembly GCF_057876585.1. Taxonomy (NCBI): domain Eukaryota; kingdom Metazoa; phylum Chordata; class Mammalia; order Chiroptera; family Rhinolophidae; genus Rhinolophus; species Rhinolophus sinicus. The sequence goes on from NC_142504.1 coordinate 20,750,596, forward strand.
AGGATATACATGTCTACAGAAAGAGAACAGTGAAGAAAACAATTCAATATGAAAAATGTTTCTACCTGGAAAAGGGATCTGGAGAAAGCATGTTTTGAGATTTATATCTCATAGGGGCACTGCTATGGGAACCGGGAGGATGACTAAGCTAAAAATTCTGAAATGGCAACAGCTTTCCTTCTTTCTGAAACTCATATATCTCCTGGAGTAGTTCCGTCTTACCTCACTTGTATCACATGTCTTCCATTTGTCAATTTCACTTTTTTTTTTCCTTTCCAATTGAGGTCTCCAACAGTTCTCATTTTCTGGTATTATCATCAGTGATTTATTATGTTATGTGTTTATGCTTAAATATAGATATTTTCATTTAATCCCGTCCCATATTTTCTATTTCCTGTGTACCCTTTATTCCTTCATTTCTCTCTCATGATGCTCTGGAGTCAAAAGTCAGCAGCATAATGAGTCACAAAATAGGATAAAGTGCTCCGATAACCATAATTTAGGGCGATACTGATTTCCGTTCTCAGAGATAGTTTGCAGGATATCTATCTCAAGTCATCTATGATTCTGACCAAAAGGATTTTTGAGAATTCTGAGTATATTTGGAAATGCAGTGCATTTAAGAGACGGCATTCATTTGGGTATTTCTTGAGATCTCACTTGAGATCCAAATATAGGTCTTAAATACCTTGCTAATATAGGCCTAGGAAAGAAAGTGTCTAGTTCTACTTTCATGTTCTTCATAAAGAAACCCTGCAATGTAGGGTGTGTGTGTTACTATCTTTTCATTCTCTGACTCGCATGTGGGCAGTTTCTTCCCTAAAAGGAACTAATGCACACTGAGTACCTACTCTGTGCTAAGCACCTGAGGAATATGATCTAATTTAGTTCAGAACCCAGTCTACACTCAGGTCTGAAGTTTGACTAATGTCATTTCAAATGACTATATCATTGAGTCACACAACACACCATGGTTCTTTCCTAAAGAAATAGTCTTTCTGAAATAAAGCCCGTTAATGCAACCTGATTAGAGAAGGAATGTTCTGAACATGATCAACAAAGTTATACTGTGACAGGATGAAATGCAGCCTACCCACACCCACCCACACACAGAGCACACACACGGTATAGATTCTTTTTTCTTTTTTTTTTTCCTGCCAAGGAGCAGAGGGAAAAGGAAACAGTTCTATTCCTTCCCCTCCTGTGTTCAAAGCCTGGATTGAGGCCAGTGTCCTAATCAGTTCTCATTGGCCCTGGAGGAATCAGAACCTTTTGTAAAATATAATAAAGGGCATAAAATCATGATAAAATGCATGAAAAAGCAGTGCCTTTGGTTAGGGAACTAGAAATAATTTAGCAGAACAGATGGATTGCATTGGTTTGGTCTTATTGAGGACATGAAAGGGCTCATTTTGTGGCAGTTCCAAACTAAGAAAATGTCCAACTTAAATTTGACAAGTCAAAGTACCTGCCTCTGCTGGGGGAGACCCCATTTTCTTTAATCATTTTCAAAGTGGTGACATATTAGGCAAGAATTTCCACTGAAATATCTCATTTTCTGAAAATATTTCATCCAGTGTCCCTAAATAGAAGGATGCGTTTTGGTGGGTTTTTTTTTTTTTTTTTTTTCCTTTCAAAAACCCACAGGGCTGCAGACTTACTGAATTAAAGAATCATAAATGACCTAGGAGTGTTAAAGTTACCCTTTGTTACAAATTCCATAGTTGACATTTAATGAATTAGTTCACGGCCTGTTCATTATTCCTGATACACTTTACTCTCTTAAACAAATAAAAAAAATCTGATCTTATGCTCATGCCCAAGTATATCTACTGGAGTTGTCAAATGCTACAACCAATTGGTTTTTATTACATAAAAGAGCGCTTCTATCCCCTCCCCCCAACTGCATTCTCACCTTCCCTAGATCCTTCATCTTCTAACAATCTGCTCTCCTCAGAGTTTTTTCTTATAAAGAAAGGGGAGTAAAAAAAGGAAGGATGTAAGCAACCCCAACAAGGCTTTGGTCCTTTCCGTGGGTCACATGGAAAGAAAGTGAATTAAAATTAGGAGCCCTGAATTCTGGGTTCCGACTCTCGTGTGTCCTTCACAGGCCCGTAAGCCAGACCTGAGGTACCTTTCTGGATTATTGCTTCTTCATTTATAAACATAAGGAGGTTTGACCAAGTTATTTCGAACCACTCCCCCTCCCTGGCCCTAAAATAATAAGATTCTATATGAAATAACCTTATACACAATAAAAATTCAATAAAATATCCTTTATTTTGATTTATAGATTTGCCTTAGGCAAGCAAATATAATAACTGAAGTGATAAATTATTATGGGTTGAGTGAGGCAAGAGAGGAGATCTGACTCAGAGTGTTCTCAGAAAGACTAACTGTTCTTTGAAGCCCATTTTTATATGCTTAATTATAATTTAAAATAAAGAGTAATTTTCAAACTCATATTCCAAGTCAGTGACAACTTCAAAATAACGAGCACATCCCTCAATTTTTATTTATTTATTTTTTGTAATGTATGTAACTTCTGAGTCCATGCCACTCTTATTGCTCAGGGAAATGCTTACTTCTGTTATTCTCCCATCTCCACATAGTTGACTCCATTCACCTATTTGTCTCTGCCTCATTAAGCTTATGAAGTCAAATCTTCATAAACTTAAGAAGCTGAGTTTCTGTGGCAGTGATTTTTGACACTGGAATCAGCTGCGGAAGTTTAAAAAGAATCAATGCCTGGGTCCTACCTCCAGAGCTTTTGAATAACTTAGTCTGGGTGAAGACTGGGCATTCAGACACTTCCAACCACCCAGGGGATTGTAATGGGCAGCCTAGGTCGAGAACCACATGTTAGAGGAACCTGTCCATTCTTCCTGTTCATAATTCAAGATACTGACACTGTACTGACCAACGTTTGGGACTACAATTTAAATAAATGGTTGGCACAGAGACGGTTGGGAAGTAAAAAAGGTCTACCGTATTTCCCCAAAAATAAGACCCAGCTGGACAATCAGCTCTAATGCATCTGTTGCAGCAAAAATTAATATATAAGCCCAAGGCTGGGTCTTATATAACATAGGACGAGGTATTATATTAATTTTTGCTCCAAAACACGCATTTTAGAGCTGATTGTCCGGCTAGGTCTTATTTTCAGGGAAACACGGTATCTGATCTTCAAAATGACAAGTGCTGTCTACTTGCATGTAATACTGTTTGGCTCAATCATTACAATTTATTTTAAAATATTTCACGGCATAGAGCAATTTCAAAGGCACTTTAGAAACAGCAAATCCCATTCAATAAAAGTGGTAAAAGCACATGTACTATATATTTTTTAAAGTTTTATTTTCATCCATTTCAAATCATTATGCTCATCAGGTAGTTACAAGGAAAGGTTATCCCTTAGTGTAACTGCTCAACTTTCACAATTTTTATGCAACTGAGTCTCCTACACTGTAATTATTTTTTAAAACAACATTGTAAATGAACATTTTAAAGGTTTATGTTAAATCACTGCTTTTTAAAAAATAATAACCATGCATAAAATAAATTTTGTCACAATATTTTGTGTTACTTCAGCATTATGATTTTCTGATGGTTGAAAAATATAACTACTTGTTTTTGTTAATAAGCATTTTGTTAAAAAGTTGCTGTTTAAAAAGAAAATCCTGTATCACTTTCCAAATGGACTCAGAAGGGCAGTGTGTCTTATTTCCTGTCATTGGTTGTTTTCCATATTAATTCTTCCTTTTTTGCAGAAATAAAAACAAAAAAATTCCTAATCATCTTAATTCTGATTACAGGCTGCACAACGATTTTAAACGTATTTTTCTGCCTGGGTCCACACTACTGTGATATGCAAATGTCTTTCAGAATAATGACATATTGTACCCTGGTTTACTCATCACATCTAGATCATTTGTACTGCTTCCCAAGGCTGCTATATCCTTAGAGACCATTCACAAGACTCCTTGTTTAAACTGCTTTGCAGTTAGATTCTAAGACACAACGGCTTTTTTTTCAAACTAAACAAAACAGTAAGCTGTTATGTGCTGCCATCTAGTTAGATTACTCTATAAAACAAATGTTTAATTGAATTTCCATTAACTTACAGTATTCAGTGCTTTGTATTATTGACGTCAGAAACCTGAACATTCCGAACGTGTTTCTCCAAAGGATACTGTATTTCTTTATTTAGATTTGCAAAAGGTATTTTAAAATCACCTGTGTGTGACGGGAAAGTGTGCTGGGCACCCTACTCCTGAGCATTTTGGCTTCTTAAGATTTCACACTAAACTTTTCTCACTGAAACTGTTGAGAAGTCACAGAAGGGCAACAGTAGCTTGGTTTTGTGTCCCAGAACTGTTTTGAAATTACTTTGTGTTAAAACATTTCAGCACAGTATGTTGCTTATGGTTTTTACTTATGAATTAAGCGAAACAAACTTATTCAATACTAGTCACAAAGAGGCAATACAAATTCTACATAATGTGTAATCCAACAAAAGCAAAATTATAAAATATTATTCTCAAAACAAATGTGAGAGCAAGCAAATGTCTGTGGGTGGCTTGGTTGGGCTGAGAGTCATGAGCACGTCTGGAAAAACAACTGCAAGTGCATTTCTAACAGGCTATGGGTCAATATCTGCAATTTTTTTCAGCACAGAAGAGCACATCCTTTTCTTCAGGGGGGCTCACACACACCTTGGAAACCTAGCGACCTAAGCCAAGCGCTTGTTCTTGAAGAGACAAAATGACCCCTCTAGATCTATTTCTTACGGTGACAAGAAAGCTACTGGTTTTGCTTTTCGCTCCCAAAGGAATCACTAAACTAAGTATGAATGATTCAACAAGGGAAACATTAAGTGGTATTGGCATGAAGGAGTACTAAGCACCTCAATTTTTTAAAAACAGTGCCACGTCATGCCAAAAGAAGTTAACCCATGAAACCACTGTAATCTAATATGTGGACTAATGTTTGCTCTGGCTGCTAATCAGGAACTAGTGAGCACAGCCAATTTACACTATAGCTTACAAACTAAAAGCAATGTGTTTACTACAACAGCCTAAAAATTTTGTCTACTCTCAACCAAAGTGTTACGTTCCAAATGAACTCCTTAGCCAGCTAATTTCATACAATATTAGAGCTGGAAGAGATCCTCGCAAATATCCTAACACCCTCATTTTACACATGGGAAAACCAAAGATCAGTAAGGTTAAATGATTTGACAAAAGTACACAAGTAATTAATGGCGGGACTAAGGTCAAATCTAATGTTGAACAATAACCTTTGAAGAGTCCATTTTGATTAATTTTCTACACTGCTAAAGGAAATGATACAATACATGAGTTTGATTTGTGGATTAGTCTATTGTTTTGAGACAACTGAGCTCTTTTAATGTTTTCAAATTGCTACCTTTTTTCCTATAATATCATTGTTCAATTGCAACATTAAAAACTACTCTGTTGGTTAAGGAAAGCTGACTCTTCTCTGTATGCCCGCAGAATCAAGACTCCCATTTTGTCCCAGGAACATGAAAAAAGACAGAGGGAAGGAGGGCAAGATCTGCAACATGAGGTCTGGGATACTTCCTCCTTTGCACTCTGACATGTGGTATCTCTTCCTCCTCCTGTTGCTCAGAGGGCCCCTCTGATGCTGTTAAGACTATGGAGGCTGCTGACCACTGTCTTTCCCATTTTATTTCCCCCAGCTCAGTCAATAAGAGTCATTAAAGTCATTGCAATATAAAACTAGTGATGCAAAATCCCTCAGGAATTTGTAACTATATACTCATATTTATTTGTGTGATGATGTGATTGTTTGTTGATCCCACCAGATGGTAACCTCCTTGAAGGCAGGAGATGCATCTTCTCAGCATTATATCTACAGTTCCTAACACAGAAGCCTAGAAAATTCAAATTCTTGATAAATACTATTGAATAGATAATCACTGCTTTCAAAGTGGGGTGCCCAGATCAGCAGTATTAGGACTGTCCAGACACATGTTAGCAATACGAATTCTTAGACCCCACTCCTATTGAACTATAACTCCGGGGTTGGAGCCCAGCAATCTGTTTTTTAACATCCCCACAGATGATTCTGATATATGCTAACATTTGAGCACCACTATAATCAATAAATGAATGCCATTTATCGAGCCATAGGTTTCTGCTTGCTGGCCAGGTATATGTCCACAGAGCTCTGTCACCTCCTTTTCTAAAGGCACAGGTTGATCCCTAACTATGGGTGGCTACACAGATCGGGCAGGAAAATAGCGTTCAGAGACGGCATGTTGCTATCTGGATATTGGGAAACAATACATTGACCTAGCTTGTCTGTGTTATATCTTATTTAATTATATCCTTTTCTACAAACTCTATTGAAAGTATTCAGTTGAGTCCTTATTTCTCACCACCAAGAGAGGACTTTGCCCACACTGCTTAAGAGAGAGTGATAAGCTAGACACGAAGGCTGGTATTCATATCCCTGGAGTCCCAGACGCATAGATTTTACCTTCGCAGGAATACTTTCTATAGACATAATCAAGGAAGAGAGCTGGACTTGAACATCTTGATAGTCTTAACTGCACAATTTAGAAAGGCAGGCCTGATTCTCCTTAAGTCCTTGGGCCATCATGGTAAATATTCATTCACATCCAAGCAGGAACCTAACTTCTCTTGAACTGAAAGTCTAGTTCAATTGGAAGATATGGTCATTGGCCTTGATCTCCTTAGAAGGCTCATAAACTGTAACCAGGAAGCCCATTAGCAAAGGAACTTTCTTGCCTTCTCAACCACATAATGCATCCCCATGTACCTGACCACTTGCCATTTATGGTGTGCTTTTCTCTTGGCTTTTCAACAACTGCTTGTAATGAGTTTTGGTGAATTGCTGAAACATTTGTGGTATATTGCTGGGTTTGTTTGTTTTTTCCCATAGCAACCGAAATTTTCAAAATAATTTAGCCTGAGATAGAAAGGTTAATTAGCATCCTTGCAGGAGAGTTTAATAACATATTAATAAACGTGTATGTTAGAACACGTGAAATCAAAAACTTTGAAAGAAAATCCATAACAAACATGTATCAATTGTTTCAGTTGTGCTTACTGGGGAGAGTACTGGCTAAGGGAATAAAGTCTACTACTTCTGAGTGGGTTTTAACTGCTTTCTAATAATCTCTGCATGGTCTCTTTTTATTTCATTTCCTCCCCTACTCTTCTAGTAGAAACAATCAAGAAGAGAGAATAAGTTATGTTTCTTTTGGCACTAGGTTGTACCTTATATAGAACCTGAAAGTCTCTACAAAAGGATAACACTTGTTTAGTTAATAATCACTTCCAAAAATTTCCACTTTCAATATTCCTAAAATCATTCACACAGACGCAAAGGGGCATTAAATTCCTAGGTGTCTTAAAGTTAATTTTTTAAAAATGGTTTTATGAATTCCATTTCATGTTTTGCATTAGGTTAGCATAAAGTTATAGATATTTGATAATACAGGAGCAAAGAAACACATATTTCACCACTTTTTAAGAAAGCAAACACCTGGTGAACTGTTTTCAAACTACGTTAAGAAAAAGCGTATTCCGTTTGCTTTATTGCGGAGTTTTGGGTCAGACTTTTGTGCTTAGTCTTCATTACGAGCAAATATGCTGATCTGGGCTTTCAAGTACATTATTTGTTAATTGTGTGATTGTTTGCCAGAGAGACTCTTATTTAGCTTCCTGGTCTGGGGCTAGACTCACTTATTCTCGTCAACCCCACAGTGCTTCTGACATTTCACCCTGGGTCTGCTAACACATCAATCAATGTGTTGTATAAATTAACTTTTATGGTTTCAAATAATACACAACTGAAATAATGTGATGTATGAGGAACTGAAAAGGAAGGCTGATCAGAAAGGGATGATAACAGACAGATTTTAAGACCAGTGTGGACCATATTACATCCCATTTATTTCTGCACTTTGCTCCTTTCATAAACAGTGCTGCTTTCGATCTGTTAGATTCCTACCAGATTTAAGGAATGCCACATTCTAACAATGTCCTTGAAGGCTGTGACCCGTCACTTTTAATTTGAGTGGTGGGGTAAGGCTCCAAGATGTAACAAAGACCTGAAAGTTAAAAAAATGTAAATAGCAACATCTCAGCTGGCAAAAGCACAGAAAGATTGCCAAGCTGGGAAACACGTATGGTAGATGCAAAGGTGAGATAGGGACGTTCACATGAGTAAATGTCCATTAAGACCAGTCCACCACAAACAAGTCCCCTTGTTGGTTTATGTACTCTATGTGAGATTGTGTAGACAACAGAGTGGTTGGGTCTCCAAACTGCATTATAACAACCATGAAACTTTTAAGATAACACTAAAATTTACCAAAGAATATGAAAGCCCTCTGCCATATAATATGGATGCTACCAATAAAAGATGAATAATAGACTTTCACTCAGGAAAGAATCAGAGAAATACATCTAGCTCAAGTTCTTTCACTTTGGAGTTTCTAGGTAAAATATACAGGTAGTCAAGGGCAGAATGTGAAATATTAAAAACATGCGATAATTCAATTACAAACATGTAATAAAACTTTTGAAAATCATCTGTAGACACCGCTCTGGTATATTCATTCACAATCCCAACTGCTGAATGACCCTTATTCAGCATTAAGGGTCATTATCTATGTTTTCATGTAAAGAAAATAACCACTTAGTTCCCCTGTAAGATGAGATATATTATTCATCTTCAAAAGAGAAAAATGAATAAAGAAAACGTATCCTTAGAAATGAACGCACTGAATGAATAACTGCATCTTCAAAACTCAGTTACTTTCAGTAGTTTGCAGAGAAGGATTAGATTGATGTAACTCACGCTACGAAATACAGGCAAGTATTTGCCTCTAAGAAACATTCTGTATGCTTCGGCATTTCTATTTCAAATGAAATATTTTACAGGTTCACTTTAAGCTAAATTGGCTTTGAATAGGAATTTTTCTTGATTACATTTTGGGCTGCCAAAAATAAAATAATTCAAAAGTAGTCACAAGAGATTGCTTCTTTATTTTATCAAAGAATAGTAAATTTAATAGGGTCTTAGTATATCAGTTTCCTCATGACACAGCTATAATCAAAATATTATCCATTCAATGTCTCCCCAAACTGGTGAAAACTACATTGGATTCCCTTCATTGATCTGCAAAGGACAACAGAACCAAATAGCAACATGAATAAATTGTCACTCTGTTAGAACAGGGACGATAGTTGTATTGTGAAATTCTGTGATTCTAGAACACATCTGGAACATAATATAGACCCAGGAAAAAATACTTTTGATCAATACATGTAGAAGTAATGTGATAAAATATACGGGGAATATTTTTCTTTTAAAAATGTTCAGACTCAAATATAGAATGTTAAAGGATCTTAGGCAACAATCAACCATTATACCAACTAAATCAACAGCTGCTGGATGTTATATATTTTGCACATTTGAAAATGGGAGACTTTCCAATTTTCACTTTTATATTTAACCTTTGAAAGAATAAACAAACAGATTTTTCTAAATGAAAAATGGAATTAATCAGGAATTTACAGAAATGAGCATAAGGAAATATTGATAAAAGTATTCAGACCTCTACTATAAAAACAGAGAAACAGCCACTCCAAGAAAGAGAAGTGACTATTATTGGTAACAGGACAGTTAATCTTTTCAATCTATTCATTTCCTTGAGACAAAACTGGCATATATCTGAGTTCAGAGTATAGCTGATAACAAGAAATACCAACTACGTAGCACTTAATATTTTGTGAAGTTTCTCAGACAACTGACTCAATAAATGATACCTATTTGGAAATGCTAGTATGCGTACAAAAAAAAAAATGCTGCAATAATAGTGCACACACACATCAGACAGCTGTCGTTCAGTCCATCAGACCATCAACACTGACTACCTACTGTGTGTCCAACCCAGAGTCAGATCCTAAGTTCTGTGCTACTAGTGCCTACGACGGCTCATCAATCATGGTGTTTGTGCTACAGAGTTAACATTTTTCTACGACTACTCAAATGAATACTGGCCTCTTTACATGATTTATTTAAGTAAGTAAAAGAGTGTGGCCAATTCAGGATTACCTCACATTTACTCAGCAGCCCAGTTTCTTGCAGCCGTGACCAGATGCTCTGTATTCGTCCAGCATGCTCAGGGTGGGTGGTGGAATTGCCACAAATGCACTGGTGTTTCAGCATCAGAGGGTCATAGGCAATTCCTTCAGGACAAAGAAAATAGCACACACTACTAAGTAACGATACAAGTTAGATGACAATATGATTACTCAAAACAAGGCCTTCTTTTTAAAATAAATTTACAAATAGAGAAATAATACATAGCCACAAATTCCCAGGAGCACATAAGAACTATTTAGTCCTGTATAATTGTGTGTGTGTGCGTGTGTGTGTGTGTGTGTGTCGGGGGTGCCAAAAAAATGAATACACATGACTTGTTTTCATCTTTTGTTATTGGTATATATTGAGTATTACAATTTTAATACAGTTTTTTTTCCTTTCTTAAAGTATGTATACATTTTTTTGGTACACTCTGTATACATGCGAAAAAATCAACCCACGGATTAATCAGTATTCAGACCCTACCTTGGTAAATCTTTAAAGTCCATGAACAGTAATATTTTAAGAAACTTTAATTTTAAGAAAGTTTAATTAATTAATGCATTTTATTCTCCCTGTGACTTAAGAGTATGCTGGAAGACTGTTAAGAGGAGGAAATATTTATCTCTGGGTATATTAAAATCACACTGAAGAATGCCATATGTATTTTGAAACTATGTGGTAAAAATTATGTCTAAACAACATATCATTTTGCTGGTCCAAATAATATCCATTCTTAAGACTCACAGGCCTTCAAAATCCATGCCTAGACCCGACTCTCACATTTTCATCCTCAGTGCTGAGCTTTCTCCTGAGCAGTACACTTGCACACTGTCTATGCAACTGACTACTCCAAATCTCCATTTGGATGTCTCATACTTTTCATAAAGTGAGAATGTCTCAGATTTGAGTTCATGATCTTAAACCACACACACAGTGTTCCTCATTTCAGTATAGGACACTGTGAACCACCATTGCTCATGTGAGAAATCAGTGTCCTCGACAGTCTCTGTCCAATGAACCAACAAGCAGTGTCTATTTTCCCTCCAAAATACACCTTGAATTACTCACTTCTCTCCAACGCCTAAACCATACCCAATCCAAGGTAAGTTTATCTCTCATCTGAACTCCTGAGATAGACTTGTAACTGGCTACCTGACTTTCGCTCTATTCCATTTGTCATGCAATAGTACAATGGCTACTTTTGCTTAAATCCTTTGATGATTTCACTGATGAGATTACATATCCTCAAGGTCAGTATACACAGGCCCCTCCCCTTCTTTCCAGCTTTATCTCACACACCTCCTTCTCTTGATCTCTATTTCTCCCACAAAGGCTTACTTTCCATTCTACAAAAAGACCAAAACCATACCAGCCTTGGGATCTTCATACATGCTGTTCCACCTATGCCAAAAATTCTCCCTTCCAGCCCTCATTTGGCTAATTCTTGCTCATTCTTCAAGGCTGTTTTAATGTCATTTCCTCGACAAAGCATTCATTGAGATCTCTAAATTAGGTCTCCTACTATATGCTTTCCTGGCATCTTCTTCAGAGCATTTATCACTATTACGTAATTGTACTATCTTGTTAATTGTACATTTCTTCACTATCTGGTAAGATCTATGAAAGCACAGACTAGAGTTGTATTGTTTACCTCTGAACTCTTAGTGTCTATTAACATGCCTGGAATATAGTATTTTTAATGAATAAATGAAAAACATAAATAAATGAATAGATGCAAGAACTAGATCAGAAATTTCCCTTATAAAGACTTCCTCGATGAACCTAACTGGTACATATCCTTGAACTCATGAAGTTTTTGTAGCCTTACTTCTTTAAGACAGTATCTTTTATTTTGTATGTCTTATCTTCCTATTGACAAGTACCTCTAATACAGGCTTTTATTTTACTCAGCTTTATTCTATGTGGCATTTTGAAAAAAAAGGAGATGAATAAATATTTTAAAATAAAGTCAAAATGAAGACATGATGGAAGGCAGAAAGGAAAACAGGAAGGCATAAAAAGTAACATTCAAAATATAAAGATATATAGGATATGTCTTCACAATTCAGATATACGAAGAATTTATGAGTTGTTATTCCATAACAGAAACTGTTTAACATATTTCAACTAGTTTCATACTACATAAAATAGAAGCTATAATGATAATGAGAAAACAAAAATTATAGCATCTCCCTCATTTTGAAAACATATCCTTCAAGAGTAGAGATTCTAATCAATAAGTTTCTTAACGTTTTCACTATTTCATCTCTTGACATATCTAACTTTACCCCATAGTAATTGTTCCTCCTTTAACAACATTTTCTCTATAAACCACTGCCAAAAAAAATTATGAAACAGGTTATAGTAGCTGGAAGTTACTGCCAAGTATCTGGAGATTATAATACAAAGTCTAGGAGCTCTTGGAAAGACATTTGAATTTAAGGGGAAATAAATAAAGTCTGGAACCCTAAACCTCCACTTACTCATCTTAATGATGTAGCAATGAGGTGTTAACAGGTAGACTGCAAGGTGAGACTTTAACCTCATCCTTCATCTCCATTCCTTTCCTATTTCTCTTTCTTTCTTCTCTTTTCTTTTCTTTTTTCTTTTTTTTTTTCCTCTCAGAAACAAAGACTTATAGGGTGAGAAACAATCCTGCTCTTCTCTTTGGGATTCATATGGAATTCTACTTTTCTTTGACCCTTTCTGCCCCACTGGTTACTACTTGTGACATAAACCAATGGATCAATCTCTCTCTTGATCAATGGGACAAGAGTTAAAATTAGGATTGGGGAAAATACACAAGAGTCTTAACATTAAGTCTTTACTTGCATTTCAAATCCTAGTAGTTTATTTTCTACCCAAAAAAAAAAAAAGTCAAAAAATTTTTATGTATTTTTTTAGATTAGCTTAGATTTTGTGCTTTCTGTGGCTTTCAGTTTTAATAAATGAGATAAGTATTTGAAGCACCCGAATTATTTTTAATGGCTTTCACAAATGTTGGTTTAGTGTGAGCACTGATTCTATTTCACATTACACTGACTAAAGACACAATGTTACAAAGAAATAATTTACTCACAGATTACATAAAGTAACAACCCAGTGTTGGGAGAAAGAAGGCCTTAAATTGTACTGGGTCATAGGAAAGATAAAGCCAATCAAATTTATTTGCCATTAAATTCTTCATTCAGTGAATCCCATTTGGCACAGACAAGCACAATTATACCATCTACTGTCAATGTCCCGTTGTGAAGCCATTGCCAAGCCTCATCTCTGTTAGGAATAGCTGAGTAGAAGAGATGCCTAAGATAAAATGCATTGCCCTTCCCTTAGTTATCAGAGGACATACGAGTATGCATGCCACGCTTTGGCTTTAAACAGAATGAAAAAAGCACCTCTTAAATAAAATATTATTACTCAAATTTCAGTATAACCTCAAATCTATTTGCATATGTGGCAACCTGACTCTACAGCACATGTTCTTCATTGTCCTAAGGCAGCTGCATGGCCACATGCTCTGCCTGTCTGTCCTAGAAATACCTGCACCGGGCTCGCTATAGGATCACCAGGCGGTAGCTACACATCAGTCTCTCTTTCTTGGTCCGTTCAAGTCCTCACAGGAAACAGACTAGCAACTTCCTCTTTCAACAACTGACTGAACTCAGACATTTTCCTCTTGCAACATTGTTCCTTCCAAAGGTAAGGAGGTGTGGCTACTCCAGTTGGCTGCTGAGAATCACATGGAAGGTAAAGGTTTGAATGGTGTGCCTTGGAAATTATGTGAGTTTAATATTAAATAACTTTTAAGTTGTGCGGAAAAGTATGGTTCTTACAGAATGCACAGAAGCAAATTTCCTACCTTTATAACGTATTTGTTTTTTCTTCCTACTTTTTAGTGGAACAACGTGTGAGATTGTCTTTTGGAAAAAAAACTTAAGTATTCCCGAAGAACATACTTGAAAGTCACTTATCATTTTTTTTTTTTTAACGTATCTATAACAAACAGATATTGGAGTCAAAAAAAGGAGTTTAATGCTTAAAAATATTTGTTTTCAAACATACTACAAATGAAAGCCTTAACAGTTCACCTGTAAAGTCAAGATCATTAGAAATACTAAAATAAGTTTTGAGATCAGGTGGATTATAAGAGTAAGCAGGTTACAGGGGACATTTAAGTTTGGATTAAAACCAGAATATGTGAAGTAGTAAAGTAAAAACTGTGCATTTCAGTTCTTTTGGATTTGTAAAAATACTAAATAAAAGTTACCAACCAAATATGTTTTTAATCCCAATGACAGTGGAGGGGCTTTTAGCTGATACATAAATTACATACTATGCATGATTTTAAAAAAAATTACTGAGCTTTTTTATTTTAAGAATTCAAATGTTAGGATGTAACATTTTTAAGGTGAAATAATATAATAGGCAGGGTTTTCTCCATTAAAGTATATAACCTTGAAATCACTTATTTATCCCTTAACCAGAATAATTAAAAAGTAACTTTTACTTTCAATGTTTTTAGATTTGAATTAGTAAATACATAAGTATTTGTGACTATATTTATATATATACACTATACAAAATTATTTGTTGATTCAACTAAAATTTATTGAATGCCTATTAAGTACAAAATCTAGTTTTTTAAATGTAAGTTTATATAATCTCTCATTTAGGTAAGAAATGTGCCTCATCAAGTCCATTAAATATAAAAATAATCTCAAGTTAATTTCCGTGTTCGGGTTTGAAGTATAAACTCTGACAAATACTAGGATACTGACATTAAGAGAAAGAAATTAGTCTGAAATGACCAGTCTTTATATTGAATGATTAGATCATATTTATGTCATGCTTCTGTTATTAGGTTTGCAGTTTCCCCTTTCACCTGGATTCTGCTAAGGTCTAAAAACCCTGTGCATTTGGCAGTGTTGTTTCTCAAACTTGCAGGATCGTTCTAATATTCAGAGATCTTGCTTCATTCATATTGAAGGAACATATAAAAGCAGAGGAAACCAAAGCATGTCAGAAAAGAGCCTCTCTTCTTAACCAAAAAAGAAACTCTATCAGCAGGATTATTAGAATAGTAGGCAGCAGCATATGTGGGAACAGTATTGCAAAACTTTAGGTAAGCTCACTTTTAAATTAAGGAAATGCTTCTGAGTGAATGGAATTGGCATTAGGATAGGATGGTTGTGACTCTGTGCTCTCTGAAAACTTAAGGCTGACTAAAAAACACTTTAAGGAGAAAGAATTGAGAACTATTTGATTCTTAAAGGCTATGCTCTGCTACCTACAAAAAACATTCCTCTCCATCACATATCAGGCTTTGAGCAAAAACTCCTGAAGCTCAGGGATAGAACCAGGCATGATTGATCCAAGCGGCTTCCTCTGCAACCGGCCTGTAGTCCTGGGTCATCTGAGATACTGGGGCAGGTTTGCTCTGCTCCACAAAACAGGGATCAGAGGCAGTGGCTAATGTGGTAAAAGAAATACATCCAAATATACCCAGCCTGTAGCTCCTAGTATGGAATGTCGGCCTGTGGTATAACACATTGTAAAAAGTAGCTCCTATGCATACTTTTTAAAGATGTCTGTCAAAGTTAAATAACTCGGCCATTTCATTCATTGATTTCTAAATAAAAGATGATATCACGGCTTAGGAATGTGATTACAGAAAAAATATTTTCCAAGCATCAAGAGTTGCAGGAGGTCACAGAAGTCACAAAAACAAACTGAATCTTGAAAATCGATTCAAATATAAATCAGATAACCTATGAGAGTCTATGGGGAAGGTACATATGGATGCTCCCCTCGCTGCATCCAAGTTATGAGTACCTTAGAGCTGCAGTATCTTTTATTTGATCAGCCACAGTTTGAGAGCATGGAACAAGAACGGGGTCCAACAGATAGAAAGAAGTATTTACAGCACAGTTCCTTTGTAGAGGGAATAGGACCCCTGTTTTGTGTGTTCCAGACTTGACCTTCCTCTGACCTTGGAACTATCTGGTTTGTTTTCCTCTGTAGCCAGGTTGTTAAATATCAAACACAGATGTAAGCAAAGGAATCGGTTGGCCAAATAGCCTACCCAGAGGTGCCATAATGTATGGAAATGGAACTAACGTATGTAGAATTAAGCCAGGCTTGCTTGGCACAATTGTGTCTCATGAGCCATTTGTATGGGAAATAGAAGAAAACAATTAAAACAAAACAAGTAAAACAAACTGGGGGAGGGGCACTCTTTAGATTCAAACGAAGCTGAGCATTATACATTTCCTAGTGGCCAGGGCTACCAAAAGGAAGAGACTGAGGAACACTGCTAAAAAATAGAGGGATTTTTGTTTCCAAAAGGGACCAATGCACCTGTTGATGTGTTTTCCAGGCCCTTGAATGATAACAATTTATGAGGCTATTAATGCTAAGCCCAAGATTTATCAGATGTGCTGTTTGTCTTGTGGCCAATATAACCTCATAAAATGTAGGTTGCACTGGGTTAAAATGGAGCGTTCTGCTATTGGAGTTATTCAGAGCATTTAAATCAGTTAATCCTACAAGAACGGTACATTTAGCCTGCCTATTAGGGAGAGTCTTTAGGGATTCCTACCAGTTGCAGAGCCAGGCTGGAGGGGGTGGTCCATTACTGGGTGATGCAAAATGGAGGCAGCAGGGGAGGAATGAGTCCTGGAGACATGATGATGTTTCTCTAATCCATCCATGCCAACCACAGCCAGCTGAGCTTGGCACACCGAGAGTGCACGTGTGTGCTGGGGTTCCAGGAAGGGCTGCTGCCAAGAAAAGAGCACAGTAGAAAGAAATGTGAGACAAGCACTGAGGAAGACACTGAGAATGACACGTCAACAAATTAAGTTCATCAGGTCAGCGACATAATAAACGTTGTGAAGGAAAAAGAAAAAAAAAATAGAGAAAGGGGGAGAAAAAACAAGATCTAGTCAATAAATCCATTCAACAGATGTTTTCACACTGACAGCCAGGCCTGCCTAAGGAGGAGGTGATGGCAGGAGGCCTGTCAGTTTGAACTGATTGAAAGAAACAGACCTTTAACCTCAAGAGGAACATCGACGTAGCCTCATTTCCTAGCTTGGTACCAACGTTCTAAATACAGCCCCAGAATTCTTGTAACACAAAGTGGGAGAACAACTCATTTGCTTTCAAACTGTCAATGAGGCTCTATTCTGAAAATTGGATCTTGATTTTGGTTCAGTAACATTGTTAATGAAATGTGTGAGATCCTAACAATTACCAATTAAAGGAATCTATCTTGACACACCTTTCAGTCTTCTTATCATGGTATAGGACAATGAATTTTTCATAGGTTGTATGGTATAATCTCAATGCTATAAAAATTATTAGTTTCCTTTAAAGAGTAGTAAATATATCTCAGTGATTAAACAGTGTTGTCGTTCTGAAGTTACTGAATCAAATAACCAGAGTTTGGAAGCTTCTGGAAGATTCACTTAGTCTATTCCTCTGTCTCCAGAAAAGACAATTTCTAAAACTCAGATAAGCAGCTAATTTTAACTATCAATACTACACAGTGAATATTTCCTCTCTGTTCAACATCAGGGAATTCATAAACTTTGTCTTGTTTTTTTTTTTTTTTTTTTTTTATGTTTCTTTCATTTTTAACACGGAAAATAAGTGAATAGTGATAAAAAAAGATGATCATCACATGCTTTGTAGGAGGAAACTGATACTCCAAAAAGTTACCAAAGTCTTTTAAATACAAGTCTAATTCCTATAATTTAAAAAATGCACATGCCCTTCTGCTTTCATCTACCTGGCTAGCATTTACTTTCAAGACTTGATGCAAACGTCACCTGTCCTTCATGAGGCCTTGCTGTAAACTTCCTGCTAGGTTAGGTGTTCCCTTAACACCCAACCTATGCTATTATGCCATCCTCATCTTGTGTTTCTGGCACCAGGCTTGGTGGTACAAATTACTGTGTACAAATTACTCACATATTGAGAATGCTAACAAATCTACATACAATACAACTGTACTCAATGCATATTAACTCGTTTTATGTCATTGTACTTTTCTCCATATGTGAGTTACTGGTACATATAAAGAAAAGAGTTATAATTCTAAGTATATATTTAGTTATAGATCATAGGCAGAGATTTCTCAATTTAGAAAAATATTAAGAATTATTTAAAATTAGCTTTAAATAGGTTATAATTAATGTATAGGTTATTACTTCTGAATTGATCTGCAGAATAACTGAACTGTCAGTCAACTGGAAGGCATCTGTCACATACTCAGGCTTTGGGCATTTGTTCTGATGATTAGGACAGCTTGCTCAAGATCTCGTTCTAGTTATAATAGTTTTAACACTTTTACAAGAGTCTAAATCTCTTGTTTTCTTGTCTCCATGTCAAATTCCCTGAGGATACACCAGTAAGATTGACACAGTCCCTCTTCTCACAGGTCTTACAATCAGAGAGAATACAAATATATAATTATGACTTTGGGAGTTTTCTTTCAGGAAAAGGCAGCTTTTCTGCATATTATCTAAAACACATGGGTAAATATGTATCTGAATGATTGTAATATCCATTCCTGTCTCTCCCCACTGTAATCTCCTTTTTAACCATCATCTAAACAAATGCAAAAGGCCTCTAACTGACCACTATTCCTTCCTGCAAGAATTTTCTTCTTGGAGTTCCCCCCTCCCACCTCCCGGAAGGAAAAAATTGACATAATAGTCCCTGAAGGTAAACTAAACTTTGAAGAACCTCCTCAGCCTGTCATTTGGTCTCCCCTTCACCTGAGACCAACCTGCAACTTCAGCCTTAGATCTATTCCTTTTCTAGGTTCTAGCCAAAATATCCATCTACTGCATAACAAATATCATCTGAGGGTTGCATTACTATTTTCATAAACGCTGGGCACTTTTGCCTTTTTGGGCCCCTTCCTCCATAAAAAAAATAAATAAATAAATAAATAAATAAAATAAAATAAATTACATGTTATGCTTCCATTGGCATACACTGGATTCATTACTGCATATTCAGTATTATAATATTCATTTTCTTCTGATCAAAAATTAAAATTTTAAATGTTTCGTGGAGCACTGAAAGTATTCTGGGCTCTGGGCGCAGTGTTTACACTGCACCTAATGGTTCTGTTGGCCTGATGATCCACGCTTCTGCCAATCTGTTTTTTCCGTATCACAGCCTCTAGGTGTGTCTATGAAACTGCACATTTAGCACTTATACACATCCTCAAAGGTCCCCTTCATATTTTACATAGAACCTTCTATGAGGTTCCACATTAAATCTGTTTTCACTTTCCATTAAATTCCCATCACACTGTTTTGCTCTCCTTTTCGCTGTCATAATCTGTTCTATATTAGACTTACTGCAGGCAATAACCACTTACTGAGTTCATATTTGGTACCAAACACATCATTGGTATGGTGAGCCTGTTTTATGTTGTCTAGTGAGAACACAGATCAATATTTCTAAGAAAAATATAATTATGAATATAATGAGTGCTGCATAGGAAAAATGCAGAATGGCATGAAAAACCATGAAGAAGAACCGGATGTAGAGGTTGAGGGAATTTCCATCTAAGAAAGTGATGTTTAATTTGAAATGTGAAGGAAAAATTGAATTAGCCAGGGGAAGAGTGTGGGGGAGCTCTAGATACATTGTGTGTGTGCGTGTGTGTACAAGTGAAATTATCTTTCCATATATAATACTGAAAGATTTTTAAACCAGAGGCTGTATCTGACTCATCTACGAACTTATTTTCTGCTGCCTTTTATATCTTTTCTTATACTTCCTCAAAGCAATATAATTATTTGTGCATTAAGAATAATTTGGAAATTAAAGGTCACATTTTTTTTCAATAACAAAACCATGTTCTAGCTGCGTAGGGTTACTAAATGTTTTATCTCTCAACAAACAGCTCAACATTATAAGTGCTTCATGTTAATAACAGCAAAGTCTTCCTTCTTTCTTAATAGTGCATATTTATCGCTTTAGTTGGGCTTCACATGAACCCTTCGAGATAATGTAATCACAGTTTGCTAATTGATAAGCATGATACAAATGTTATATTTTAACACAGAACTTCACAACCAGGTAAGCAAAATACTGCTTATCCAGTTTCTATTAGGAATATGGCAAGAGAGAAATCACTACTTATTCAATAGCAGTTATCTATTGATCACATATAAGTGTCCATCCACTATCTATTGTGCACACAGAACGAAACAGATCCTATGCTGGATTGTATAGAAAGGAAAGTGAATTAAGCATGGCTCCTGATCTGGTGGGTTGACAACCCAAATTCAAGCACTTTTTCCCTCGTTAGTAAGTTTCATAAGGGTATGAGCTTTGCCCACTGACTCATATATTCCCAAGCAATGTTTCACACAAAGCAGGTGTTAAAATATATATATATGCTGAATAAATAAATGAATGGAAAGGAGATACACAGTCATCCTTAAGATCTCACTATGAAAATAAGATAAAACAAGAAAGCATGTTATAAGCAATCATAATATAAAAGAACCAAGGAATGGCTAATGAAGAATATA
This sequence comes from Rhinolophus sinicus, assembly GCF_057876585.1. NCBI lineage: Eukaryota > Metazoa > Chordata > Mammalia > Chiroptera > Rhinolophidae > Rhinolophus > Rhinolophus sinicus. The sequence continues at coordinate 20,771,328 of NC_142504.1, forward strand.
AGAAAATAGAGATCAGACAAAAAAATTATCAAAGGATAATCCTCTGAAATTATTGTGTGTTAGAGCCAAGAGATAATGAAGGAAATGAGTGATTTGAGGATAATTTTTTCTTCGTACTTTTATGCAGTTTCCAAATTTCCTGCATATCATCTATATTAAAACTTTAAAATGGTAAATGTTGTTTAAAATAAACAGTTGAACCTTTCAAACACTTCATTAGGACAGATTCATAATCATTAGACCTAAGAGCAGACATGAGTCAAATATTTTTTAACCTTCTGCCAAGAAAAGGACTATAGAATTGAGAAGGGTTTATTCACTTTTAAGAGTGAATAAGTATACGCTTTTACAAATTATGGTTTTAATGCATTGGTAAAATCTTAACAATTCAGTAAGGTACATATTGTTATGGTGCATATCAGTCACCAAAGTATCACAAAATGGTAGGCCACTTTTATTTCAGATGGATATTACGCCTCACCAATAAAAAGCACCCATCTTGAGTTTTAAAGTTGAGATAATGTTTTTCTGTTAGACCTGGAATTGAAGTGTTTCACTAAAACATTTTTTTCTATTAGAAAATTTAAGGAGCATTTTGACCACTGTTATATTCCATACTTCTAACAAAGTACAAAAGTGCATGTTTCTCTCTTGCATTGTCAGAAAAACCAATTGTCAAATAGTTCAGAACCTATTGTTATTAAAAATTAGATGGCTACCCAAATTAACCTTTCATCTATTGAGTGCCATTGGAAAATGTGTTATCCCATTAAGTAAATAATAAACATACCCTCCACCCAGAAAAGCATTTTTTTATTCAAATATCTTATAAATATACAATATTTAGTCTGTTCCTTATGCATACGTTAGTCTTTCTTTTTTCCAGGTGATTTAATTGGAGGCTTTTTTTTGATTGGTTACTTTGCCAAACTGTCATTCAGGTAAATTTGCTCAGGTTACTGAGATGCAGAAGACAATCTTTTCTTATATGAAATGGTCTAAGGCCACTATGCCTGAACATCATCTGTCTTCTCCCACTGATAAAAACCAAATTACTTTCATGGGAGAGTTATTACTATACACCTATTTTATAAATTCTTCAATGATGCCTAGTAAGACATCAACGTCACTGGGGCCCAGAGCTTTCTAAGTTGTAGGGGACAGGCATTGCAATCTATTTGCAAAGTAAGTAGGAATAAGTTTTGAAGTTCTCTGTATGACAAGCATGATGTTCTTGCACAGAGTGAAATATTTATTTGGAGGTGACATGCTGATGGAGATTATGAGGTGATCAGGTCCCTGGACTAAGGAGACTTCAAAGTTCCATTATTATTATTATTATTATTATTATTATTATTATTATTATTTTGTAATAGCAGTCATTTTTGGTTTTGTTTCTGTTTTGTTTTGTTTTACTTTCTTGTTGCCACTGCTTAGGGACCTAATTTGCGGCTTCTGACTTTTCCCTTTGTTCTGGATGGTTACATGTGCTTCCAGACTTGTGGGTGGTTACTCATCGTGTGCTATAATCAATATCACCACACAATGTCAGCAAGATCAAATACAGAAATCATCAATTATAGCGTTTAATCTTTGAAATAATTATTGGACGTAGTATAATAAAGGATATGAGCAGCTAAAAGTAAAAGGAAAAATATCATGAAAAGTAATTAGAGAAAAAATAAACTTCCATTTCTAAAGCCATTTCTTCAAGTATATGTTCCTCCTTGTTTGAAGTTATAAGCAAACTGAATTTTCTTTTTGGTTTGCAGTGTTTCGAATTTCAGAAGTCTTGCTTTTATAGAAAATTATACTCGTAAATATGCCTAAGATTATCTTCTAAGATGCCAAAGGCTAGTGGGAATTTACAAGTTCTAAAGTCTTTGTATTATTCAGGATGAGTGTAGAAATATTGGTTGATTTTAGACTTTTTAAAGCTAAACATGCATGTATCATTTAAAAGTAACAAATAAAGAGAAATAATGTGCATAACTTTAAAGTGGACAAAATATTTTGAAAGAGAAGCAAAACCAGAAGCAATTTATCTAAAAATAAATGGAGAAAAAATAATAAAGCAGTTTCTGAAAATGCTGAATACAATTTACAAAATAAGATTCTAGAAACAAATCCCTATATGTCACTAAACACAGTTGATATAAATGTACTCAATTTACCAGTTAAAAAATGGAGACAGTCAAATTAAATTTAAAAAATAGAAAGTCTATATTCTTTGGCATAGCAAGATTAAGTTAAAAGGTTTTCTATAAAGACACATAAGGCAAATACTAATCAAAACAAACAAACAAGCAAACAAGCTACTAGGAAGTAAAAGCCTTGTGCAGCTATGGTAAAAACGGGCAAAATAAACTTTAGGTGAAAACTATTAGAGACCATACAAGGGTACCTATAAAATAAGTAATACAGAAGTTCAAATAACCAAAAATTTTTTTTCCTAAGGCTCAGAATGCAAAAAAGCATACCTTAGCAGAACTATAAAGAAAAGCTGAAAAATCCTCATCATGGAAGGGGTTATAACAAATTTATAACAAAATTATTGAGGTTACAAATAATTTAAACAACACAATTCACTAGCTTTGAGATGTATTGAATTTTTTAGCCAATAACCATCCATATATTTCAAGCATGCATGTACGAATTACAAAATTGACCAATACAACAAAGCAAGCGTCAACAAATTTTTAAAATTGAATATTTACAATGGAATATTATTATTTAGTTCAAGAAAAAAGGAAAACCTGATATGTGCTCTAACATGGATGAACCTTGAAGACCCTATGCTACGTGAAATAAACCAGTAACAAAGAACAAATATTATGTGATTCCACTTATATGACATATCTAAAGTAGTTCAATTCATAGAGACAGAAAATAGGATGGTGGCTGCCAAGGGCTGAGAAGAGGGGGAAATGAAGGGTTATTGTTTAATAGGTACAGAGTTTCAATTTGGGGAGACGGAAAGTTTCTGCAGGTGGATGGTGGGGATGGTTATGTAACAATATGACTATACTTAATGCCACTGAACTGTATACTTAAAAATGGTTGAAGTGGTAAAATTTTTGTCATATATATTTTACTGAAAAAAGATGAATTAATATACAGATCACGTACTCTGACTACATTATAGTCAAAAATGTAAAGTAAGTAGATGAACAGATACACTATATTCTGTGATAGAATCAATATCATAAAGATAACAGCTCTTCCCAAATTAATCTATAATTTCTGGAATATTTCAGCTGATTCTAAATTTTGTATAGGAGAGCAAAGGCAGAGAATGGCCAAAAGAATTTTTAAATAAAGAACATGTGGAAGAGATAAGCCCAACCAGATCTATACACACTAAAAACTTATTTGTTTAGGACAATAGAGTATTATACAAGAATGGATTAATGGACTAGAGAGCTGAGAACAGACCCATGAGTATATGGAAACTTGATATATAATAGAGATGACCTACAGAGTAGCAGGTAAATAAGGGATGTCATTAAATGATGCTGGGAAAACTGGTTATCCGTAAGGGGAAAGATGAATTTAGGTACCTACCTAATGCTACCTGCAAAAAACAAATGAAAGTGGATTCAAAACGGAAATGTAAAATGAATAATTTAAAAATTTTTAGGAAAAAATGTGGGTAATATTCTAAAATTTAGAAAGGAAAATAATTCAAATATTTCTATGTATTATAGCCAGAAAAATGCAAGCTAGAAACTGGGGGTAAGTACTTTCCAAATATAACATAAACAGTGTTTAATGTCTACAATACACAGCTTCTAAAAATAAACAGGAACAAAAAATGTACCAAAAGTACAAACAGAAAATTCCCAGTTAATGAAATATTTCAATAAGCCAACAAATATATGAATAGAAACAACCTCACTGGTAATCAAGAAACTGCAAATTAAAACCAACATGAGATACCATTTTATATTCATTAGACTGATCAGAAATTTAAGACTCATAATACCAAGCATTAGTGTAAATATGGAGCAAGAGAAACTCATAAACTGCTTATAGGAGAATAAATTGTTATATCCACTTTAAAGAACAACCCACCGATATTTAGTAAAAGTAAAGATGAATAGTAAAACCACAGTAAAAATTGGGAGTGAAAAAACTTATCAAAAGAATATATGAAAAAAACTAAATTTAAAAATATGCAAATGAATATCATATTGTTTAAATATAAACTAATGTAATAAAAATATAAGAAACTACATTGGGAAAATAAAAAGCAAATTCTGAAGAGAAGGAATGGAAGACAAAACAGGAGAGAGATACATCAAGTAAATAAAAAAATAACCCACAGATCAGAGAAAATATTTGCAAACCATATATCTGATAAGATACTTATCAGTACCCAACATATATAAAGAATTCTTACACTTCAATAATCAAAAGACAGCCTAATTTTAAAATGAGTGAAGTTTCTGAATAAACATTTCTCTAAAACAGCTACACAAATGGTCAATAAACACGGAAAAAAAAGATGATCAACATCATTAATCATCAGGAATTTGCAAATCAAAACTACATGAGCTATAACTTCACACCGATTTGAAGGATTTAAAATAAAAAAAGAGAGCTAACAGCAAGTGTTAGAGATAACAGCATCCTTAGTGACAATGTGGGGAAACTGGAACATTCATAAGTTGTAGGTGAGAAGGTAAAATGACGCAGCCACTTTGAAAAACAGCGTAGCAGTTCCTCTAAAAATTCAACATAGAGAGATCATATGTTCAGCAATTTCAATAATATGTATATAAGTAAGAGAAATGAAAATATATGTCCCACAAAAACTTGTACATGAATTTTCATAGCAACTATTTTCATAGCAACTATTCATAATAGCCCAAAGTAGAAACAACCCAAATGGCCATCAACTGAAGGGTAAATAAAATATGGTGTGATCTATATAATGGGATATTACCCAGTTTTTACAAAGTAAGTTTTTGTTTGTTTTATTTTGTTTATTCATAAATATACAATCATATTTGCTATTTTCAGGGGAGACAAGCATTAAATTGTACACTGATAAAATACAGATACCTAAAATTGCATAAAACTCAAAATATCACCTTAGAATAAATTTTAGTGAATTTTTAAATTTAAATTTAAAAATCCATAAACCTATCTATTATGTCAAGGTCACAAATCAAACAACCTAAGAGACCAGCAGCTCCTCACAGGGCACATCCTGGAGGCCAACAATGGGTGCCGCCGTCCTGGTGGCTAAATGTGCCCTACAGAAAGGCTGTTGTAAACTGTTGAAGCCAAACATTTAACAACATACAGTTGACCTGACAAAAAGGAGGAGGTAAATCTTAGGTGCTGGAGAACTTGGTTAATCAGGTTATTGGCAAAGAAAAAGAGGGCACAAGCAGAAGCTTCCAGAAGCAAGTGGAACTACATGTATGAGAGCCTCTGACCTACCTGTCAGCATCCCCGTGGTCGGTGTGCACAGCTCCCTGGAAATCGGAGGTCAAGAAGCAAACAGCTCAAGTCCCTGCCAGACCCCCAGACCCTGACAGTCCCTGCAAGCTGAGACAGATCTGTCCTCAAAGCATGTGGATCAGTTTCTAAAGGAATCCTAGTTGCTTCATTGTCGTGTCAGGTGGGCAGAGCCCATGCTGGTTGAGTGTGAAATCTCAAACCTCCCAGAAATGTTAGAGAAATGCACAGTGACACCAGCCAGCCAGCGAGAAAGAGGGGGATGTTCGTAATTCCCTGTGAACACAGCGTGGTCAATGTGACCCGTTATTTCGGTTCCAGAAGCGAGGTGGTCAGGCCTCAGGCTGTGACCTCCATCCCAGGTGAGGCAAACTCACCGTGGACGCCAGCTCTGCCATGAATACATGCGTGGATGGAACAGGCAAAACTTAGACTTCCCTTAAAATGATTTAAGAACTCAATCCAAAATGTAGCAACACTTGTAGATATTTCTGAAAAGTAAAAACATTGGGTAGCCTATCCATATGGGAAAGAGGAATACAAAGACCTGTCGCCTGGAAAATACAAACTGAGAAGCCTGTCCCAGGCCCGGGTCAGGCCGGGGAGCCTGGCTCTGAAGCAGGCCTGGTTTTGGAGCAGCAGTCCCGGCAGCAACGAGCAAGCGGAGGCCTCGGAGGCAGAGAAACCTGTAAACGTTCACACCTGGGAGGTGTGATTCCCGACCTGCAGACCAGGACCTGGAGAGCCAGCAGGTGACCAAGCGGGCACGAAGCCACTGGCGGCAGGGGAGGCCTGGGTTTCTTCCATTTATGTAGCCCCAGGAACGCTGCCGTCGATGATCTTCGGTGATTGAAAGGAGCGTCTGCCTCAGGCCGCAGCACCACTTGGGGAAACGCAGTGGAAGCCCCCACACAGCCAGCACACCTCCTCCGTGGGGACGCCGGCCTCACACAGTTGGGCCCCTCTTTCGTGTCCAGTCAGAGGTAAAAAAGGATTCACACCCCACTCTCTAGATAAACTGACAAAAGCAGGTTTCTTCTCCAGGCCTCACTTCCTCACCATGGCGGTTCGTCGCATGTTGGGAAAAAGGAAACCATCTCTTCCGCTGTCTGCACTGCTCCTCACCTCCTTGAACCCCGTCCTTGCAGAATGTTGACTCTCTCTCTGGGCTCACTGGTCGTGCCCTCAGGGCTGCTGTGCAGCTCCTTGGAAAGCACGGAGGAGCTCGGCCTGGTCTTCTTTCCCGTTGTTGTAGGAAGAGCCGATGCTGACCAGCTGCTCAAACTTCCAGCCACGGTGGACGCCACTTGCTGTCTCATTCTAGAATTTTGTCCTAAACTTCAGTGAGGCAATACTGTAAAATTCTGCTTCCTCCAACACTCCTTCCTCTGCAAGGTCATTGTTGACCCGCTTTCCGAGACTCTGAGAGATCAGGATTGGCCCAAGACAGGCAGGGTTTCTGTTGATTAAATGCTAGGCACCTGCTGCATCCCTGTCCGAGTCCAGGTGCGGGTCAGCCTGGCAGTAACCGGTAGAGGATGGATTTCCGGTCCTGCGCAGCATCTGCGCGGTGGTGAGGAGGTGCCCACTGGCTACAGGGAAAGGGATCCACTCCTACAAGCTGCTGGGCCAGGGCAAGCAGCCCCCAGCCCGCTCCAGGCAAGGGTGGGAACTGCAGCTACTATTCACAGTAATTCTCTGCTAGGATCCTAGCAAGCACCCGCCCACCACACCCCAGCACCTTTCCCCCATTTTGCCCCCCATCCTCCGAACCCCGTCACATCCTGCGGAAAACACTGCACCACAGAGAACAGGTTGGTGGTTGGGAGGGTGGGGGGCAAAATGGGTTAAGGTGCACAAAAGGTACAAATTTCCAGTTTTAAAATAATTAAGTCTTGGGGATGTAATGTACAGATGAGTATAGTTAATAACACTGTATTGTATATTGGAAAGAAAAAAAAGTAATGAAGCACTGATAACATGCTACAACATGGATAAACCATGGAAAATAATATGCTAAGTGAAAGAAGAAAGTCACAAAAGACCTTACATTGCACTATTCTATTTACACAAAATGTCCAGAATAGACAAATTTGTGGAGAAAGAAAGTAAATTACTGGCTCCCTTGAGTTGAGGCCGGGGCAGCAGGGAATTATTGGTAGTGGGCACAGCGTTTTTTTGGGGGGTGATGAAACGTTCTAAAATTGACTGTTGATGGTTACACAACTGTGTGAATATACTAAAAACTATTGAGTTGTACACTGAAATGAGTCAGCCGTATGGTATGTGAGTTATACCTCAAGAAAGCTGTAAAAACTAACACTTTTTTCATCATAGTACAAAGGGTTTTTATCCCATTAAATCACAAGATAAAATTTATTTACAAATAATGTTTATTTCACTTTTTGCCTCATCTTTCTTAATTTCTGTTTTTTGTACATGTTTTGTAACATAGAATACACTGATGTAGTACACATATAATTTGTAAACATATATTTTATATCTGTTTATATGTCTATATAATGATTATGTATAGATAAGTACATCCTAAACTATTTTTATTGCTTGTGATTTAAAAAAAAAATGTAGGGGCTGGCCGGTGGCTCAGGCGGTTGGAGCTCCGTGCTCCTAACTCCGAAGGCTGCTGGTTATTCCCACATAGGCTCTCAAACACAAGGTTCCCGGTTCAACTCCTTGAGTCCCGCAAGGGATGGTGGACTCCGCCCTCTGCAACTAAGATTAAACATGGCACCTTGAGCTAAGCTGCTGTTGAGCTCTCGGATGGCTCAGTTGGTTGGAGCACTGTCCTCTCAACCACAAGGTTTCCAGTTCAACTCTTCGACTCCTGCAAGGGATGGTGAGCTGCGCCCCCTGAAACTAGCAATGGCAACTGGACATGGAGCTGAGCTGCACCCTCCACAACTAAGATTGAAAGGACAACAACTTAACTTGGAGAAAAAAAAAAAGTCCTGGAAGTACTACACACTGTTCCCCAATAAAGTCCTATTCCCCTTCCCCAATTAAAAAGCAAAAATTGTAAACCAATGCATAAGAGTTGGAAGGTGAAGTGCTTTTATTAAAGTATAATTTTGGTAAGATACAGGGTACCTTTAAAAAATATGTAAGACTGTTTATCATACCTCCTCTCCCATAGCAAAGGACAGTATTTCCGAATACCAGTATGTAAGAGTGGCACACAGTCCAGGAGAAGCAGGATTAACAGGTTTGTGCTCACCAACAGGAAGCACACACTATTTCTCTACTAACCTTCCCAGAGCTAAGCTGTGGCCTCCAGTAGCAGAGGCCGGGCTCAAGGTAGGTGAATGATTACTTCCATGTACTCACTGGTAGCTTCCAGTGAGGTCAGTCAGTCCCACTCCCTTCTTCTCAAGTTCTTCTCATTCTAAACTAGAGTCTTTGTCTAGCACATTTTTCATGCCCACAAACAGTATACAAAAAAGCACAAAGGAAAGGTAAAATTGTATGTATCAAAAATTATCCTCATTTTCCAATCATGAGGAATCTATAAACAACAGTATGACTCACAAGGCAGGACTGTGGGTTGCTAAACACTACAGAGCTGTCAGCTAAAGCATCACCAGCAAAATCAGAGGAATTGGTTTCAAGTGTAACTAGTGTTTATATATGTGTACAGTGGGAGTGTGTGGTGTGTAGTTAACCCGTGATTCTGGATTGAGGCTTAGAGGTTTGTTTTAATACTGTAAAACTGAATCTATTTAGCAAAATTGTTCCTCAATTGGGTAGACTGTCGGTAAAAGTTACTATCTATATGTAGAGTATCTAAATAGCTTCTGATGCACTTATTAGATATCCTCAGATATAAGAGTTCCAGGGGAAAATGAATTACTAATTCCGTTGCACTATACTTCTTTATTTGTGAAAGTGTGGTTGCTTTAGAAATGTTTCAGATCCAGCCACTTTGGAGCACTCTTGGAAAATGACCACTTTAAACCAGTGGAGATTTCACTCCACTACCGCATACAAAAGAAACCACATTCAACTTTTGAAATTAAATAAGTAGTCCACAATGAGTAATTTTTCCCAATTATAAAAGAAAGAAAACAAGTTATATTTTTGTTCCTTTATTTGCTTTTCAGCTTCTACATTTTTACAGTTGCCTGTAGGAAAAAAAAAATGTTCAAGAGAGTGGGTTGAAATTATTTTAATTACATAACAGCCCAGAGGAAGATGAAATTGTGCAATGGCCTCGACTAGCATCCTCTGTCTGGTTGGTAGCCAGTGAACAGGACAGCATGAACAATAGTGCTCTGGTCTAGAAATAATAGCCTGAAGATAAAGGGAGTAAAAGGGGTTTCTTTTGACTATGATGAATCTTTTGAACACTTCCTTTATTCCTCCCCTTTGATAAAGTCCAGATATAAAACAAATCATAATGAGAGAGATGACAAGCAATATAAATCATTTCTATTTAAGACACATGAATTAGATGGATTTATCTTAAATAGGTGTTCTCAGTCTAGGATCTCGGGAAGAATTCTTGTGGATATAAAACTCCTGAAATTGTTTTAGAATTCTTGTGGATATAAAACTACTGAAATTGTGTGCAAAGTTGTATGGGTATGTGCATCAGTGAATTTTCTGGAGATACAGTCCACACCTTTCATCAACGAAGTCCTTAATTAAAAAAAAAAATGTTATGAACCGCAGCTCTCAAGGAAAAAAAATGCAGTAATTGGCCAAAATAATATCCCACCAATTACAACTTTTAGTTTTCTCTATTAATAATTAAAGTTTTAACAATGACAATATGTTGTGAATGGATTTTTCTTTTTTAATCCCAAAGGTTCAAACATGTCATAAATTGGGTCACATGAGTAGGATCAGAAATCTTGCAGAATCAGGCTAGAAGTTTTGTATCCTCTCCTCTCAGCCCAAGAAAGCTTCTTACTAAAAACTCAACATTAGCAGAATCACTATATCTCACTACCAGTCTCCAGATCCATTTGTTTGTGTGCACATTACCAACCATGTCAAATTCCAGAAAATGTGTGACTTTATGTCCATTTCCCCCTTTCTCCCAAAGTACACATGGGTCAAAGGCAAGATATTCCAAGCAAGTCTCTTTTGTCACTGACTTAGAAGAGAATTACGAATAGCTAGCTCCCTGCTAAAATATTTGGCTAACAAAGAAAGAATATAGTTTAACCTGTATTCCTTTTGACATTTAACCACAAGCTTCCTCTTAAAAAGCAAAGTTTTTTGCTTAAAATAGACAAGTGTTAAAGGAAGCACACAGCTCAACTCGTAGCATGTAAGAAAACATTCGAAGTAGAATAAACACTTGTCACCGTGGGTCGAACTGAAATTTGCTGTTTCCTCCACAACCAGATCTTTAACAATAATCCTAGCGTACATTTGCTAAGATGAATGTAACATAATACACCTCAAAATGCTATGTTTAATTTTCGAAAGGAATGCCTTTGTAAATATTGCCTCAAACCTAAAAATAACTATCACATAAAAGGCCATTGTAATTTAAAACAACTCTGTAATTATTTCTTGACTTTGGTGGGATTGAATTAATTAATTAATTTGTTCATTCATTGACTGTATTAAGAGTCTATTAGGTGTTAGGCACCACCAGAAACTAGAAGATAACAATGGTTAACAAAAGTGATATGGTTACTCCCCTGTAGAGTTTATAGTCATCAAAGTTCTGCGCAAATAAACAAAAAAGCAACTGAGGGAAGGGCTGTGAAAAGGTGATATCTGGCCTTAATTTAAGAGTCAAGAAAAGCTGCTCCAAGGAAGGGATACTTGAGCCAAAAGATGAAGGATGAGAAGGATTTAAGGTGACAAAGAGAGGAAGAAGAATGTTGCATGGGGAGGAGACAGAATGTTCAGAATAGCATGCACCAGGTACCCTGAAGGTAGGTACCCTGAAGGTAGGGTACCTGGTAAGTACCACAGTACAGGCACAGGGCTGCATGGCTATTCATAACAAGAGGAGGCTTCTGAGGTTGAATTCCAGGTGAAGCAGAAAGAGCCTGTAGACTGAGACCTTGCAGATTGTGCCTCCTGTCTAAAGAGGTTGAATCTCAATCCTAAGAGTGATAGCAACTCAATGAATAGTTTTAACTCCCAAGAGTTTAGGCCTGGGGATTGGACATTAGGTGGGGTTGATAAGAACAGATTTGTATTTTGAAATGATCATTCCAGCAGAATAATAACACATATTTTATGCAGGGTAAATGACTTAATCATCAAGCACCTTCCTAAGCACACTAAATAAAACTATTTTTTAAAAATATGTAAAAATTATATAATGGTGCCTGGCATAGATTCAGCACTGTACAATGTTAGTTGTAGTATAATTGTTTGGTCAGTTTCACTGGAGTATATCAGCAATATCAGACATCATTTGGAATTAATTCTTTAACCTTATAATGTGAAATTAATAAGTAAGACAATGTTAACTGCACTTTTATTGAAATTCTTAGTGTTCACCTTTTTTTTTCTTTACAATTGATCTTCAATGAGTCTCTCTTCCTTGAGATTGTTCTATTTGTCACACTACTGCATTTAAAATGTTTATTGATCTGCATTTACGCATTCCTACCTCCATGAACACAGACCAATAGATTTATTTTTAAAATTCAAAAGGGAATACCACTGTAACTCAGTATTAGCAAATGAACCTTAAAATATCTACAAAGAACAAATGGATAATATTATCAGACAATGCTTAACAGTTTAAGATCTTGTCTGGTATTATTTTGTTTTAGTATAACGGATTCATGCTAAACAGAATGTGCAAAAACAAAGTAAAATTCACTAAAATAAGTCCCTTGCTTACATGAATAAACTCTTCAGTTTAAAACTTATTTTATCTCTCTGAAAAATACAAAATAATATTATGGTTATGCACATAATAGTATTTATTCAAAGGGTATCAAAAATTGATATTGCAAAATTATATTTACAATATAAACTTGATAATATTCAATACATATGAATATTAAAAGTGGTTCTGTTCAATTATCACCAAACGTACTATATTTGATTTATAACATATCAATGAATCTGCAATACCTAGTGTTTACTGGTGTTATTTTTCATCTGCTTGGTTCCTCAGCAAAAGAAATAAATAGCAATAACAGTTCTCATCATTATGAGATGGTAAGTTTGTTATTAGTTATACCTTAAAATTTTAAATAGAAGCTATTTTTAAATTCACAGAAAAGAGGCATTATTATGAACTTACAGAATAGGTAAATATGGCATTCCACAATAGCCCTATGGACTACTATTAGCCTGTCCGACAATTGTTCCACATGCCATAGCCCAGCCCTTGTCCAGAACATCAAGTCTAAAGTAAGGTTGATGGATGAGGGTGCAACAGATGAGGGAGAAGAAAACTGAAAGTGGTTAATGAAAGACCTTGTTAACTATTTTTAGGAGTTTCAACTTCATTCTGAAGATAATGCCCGTATAGATAATGCTGACATATTTTAAGGAGTTGACAAGCATGATTATATTTGAGTTTAAAGAGGATCAAATGCTTCAGTTTAGTTGATTGGGATTCAAAGATTGGTCATTGGCATAGTTGATGAGTCATGACCAGTGTGTCATTGGATGAGTTACTTATCCTTCATCCTGCCCACTTGTCCCCTATCTCCATTGGACATTTGCATGGTTTATATGGCATCTATTTGTGTTGTTTGGTGAAGGAAAAAGGAAGAATTCTGGTGAGATAGGAGAGAAGAGATGAGAAAAGAGAGGAGGAACAGAGAGGAGTGAAAAAGTCTGGCCCCAGGGAGTGGTTATTTGAGCTGCAAGAGGCCAGGCCTTCCCTAAAATGTGAAAGAGCTGTTTTTATATGAGAATTAGGGTACAAACACTTCTTTTGTACTTCCTGTGGGAAAATAGGTCACAGAGTTTGAAGGAGGACATTCTTTTCATTTCTGGCAGAAGATATCATTGAGGACTAAAGGCAATGAACGGCCATTTGGCATGCTGAGGATTGTAAAGCTTTGAGAACCTAGGAGGCAACCAAAGTGTGGGCGGTAGTGATAGGCACGGCAGATCATGGCAGGTGTTGGCGGTTCTCAAATGGACACAGACTCGTTTCTGAACACACGTGAGACTCCCTCAAGGAACACACAGAAGTACTTGAGAGGCAGTGAATCGGTTCTTTTTCCAGAATAATGGCGTTAAGGACTATCATGACAGTGGAAAGTGGATAATCGATGCTAATGTGACCTAATTCATAATCACATGGCTTACAAATGGACCCAAAGAATCAGACTACCAGAGACAGGGGTCTCTGCAGCAATCTGGTTGACACTAGTCAGAGCCAGGATTGCAGCAGTGGTTCGAAGAGAGGAAGATGGACTGATGATACATTTAGAAGACAGAATCAACATAATTTGAAGAATTAGGAAGATGTTCTCTACTGGGGGGCAATCAGGAAAAATGATGAAAAGCATGGGTTCTGACATCAAACTGCTTTGGGCTTATTACGCCCCAGCTATACAATGATAAGCAAATCATTTAATTTTCTGAAACCTCAGTTGTCCCATTATTTTGAGTTTTTAAATTTTGAATAAAAATTGTATCTACAGCATAGAGATTTTTGTCAAATTTCAATGAGATGATCCCCTAAAAATATTTAGCATGGGGCAGGGCATATTCTAGTCACTGGGAACAAGTTAACAACTATTACTATATGTGCAGAGAGTATCCAGCTAGAAAGTAAACCAAATCATTAATTTTAAAAAGTCCTATTTGTATGTAAATTTGAAATGTATGTTATTTAAGAATATTAGTTTAAAATACATACTTATTTATATGTAGAAATATATGCATTTACATACATGTGTACACTTGGCTAATCTTTACCCTAAATAGTAAAGCAATCAAATGTGCTACATGGACTTTTTTCTCTATTCCATGTGCTTTTTGTTGTTATTTAAACTCAGTGGCTTTCCTCGTTAGAAGCACAGCACATCATTTTTCACTTCACTTAACTCATCAAAGAGCATTTTATGGACATTCAACTCCTAGATATGAATGCTAGTCATCTGTTAGATAAACAGATGTTTCAACATAGAAACTATCTCCAATATGCTAACTACTGATGGGATCATGTTTTTAAATATTTAATCTTCTTTAGGATTTGATTATGCTTGAATTTTCATACCAGAATACGTATGTGTGTGTATATATATATGTATATGTATACACATATGTATATGTTTATATATATGCATGTGTATGTGTGTGTTGTGTACATCTGTGCATGTGCATGTGTGTATAAGCTTGTGAAAATAAAAGATAAAAGTTTGAAAGCGAGATTATAAATGTGCATTCAGGATTTTTAGATAATTAAATAGATATAAAAGTAATATAAGATGAAATATTAACAAATGGTGATAACAAATATTCAAACCCTTTTTCTATTTCTCAGGAGGGCCCTGGCAGAACCCTAACATAAATCTTGGAATATGGTAAGGAATAGAATCACAGAGCAAGGAAAGTTCCCTATTATTTGTAAGACAATCCCTTCAATTCCCCCATTCGCTTCTAAACTTATGAGGGAGAGGAGTACATCAGTCTTGTTCACCATTAGATTCCCCAATCACAGATACAAGCACATTGTAGACCTCAATAAATGTCTGTGGAATGAGTGAATTAAACTATAATATTTGGGGTTTCTAAAACTCTGAGATATATTCTTTAATTTTAATCTAGTTCTTTATTTTATTTTCAGCCCTATGCCTTTTTTGTTGTTGTTTTTAAAATTATTTTTTAATTTTTCAATTACAATTGACATTCAATATTATTTTATATTAGTTTCAGGTGTGCAGCATAGTGGTTAGACATTTATATAATTTATGAAGTGATCCCTATGATTAGTCTGGTACCCACCTGGCACTATACATAGTTATTACCATATTATTGACTATACTCCCTATGCTGTACTCTACATCCCTGTGACTATTTTGTAACTACCAATTTGTACTTCTGAATCCCTTCACCCTTTCACCCAGCCTCATAGCTCCTTTCCCTTCTGGCAAACTTCAGCTTGTTCCCTGCATCTCTGAGTCTGTTTCTGGTTTTGTTGTTGTTTAGATTCCACATTTAAGTGAGATCATATGGTAACTTAGCTCTTTAAAAAAATTTTTATTCGCATTTCTCTGATTATTAGTGATGTTGAACATTTTTTCATATGTTTATTGGCCATTTGTATGTCTTCTTTGGAGAAATGTCTATTCAGGAACTATGCCCATTTTTCAATTGGATTGTTTGTTTTTTTGTCGTTGTTGAGTTGTATGAGTTCCTTATATATTTTGGATTTTAGCCCCTTATCGGACACAATGTTTGCAAGAATCTTCTCCCATTCGGTTGGTTGTCTCTGTATTTTGTTGATGGTTTCTTTTGCTGTGCAGAAGCTTTTTAGTTTGATATAGTGCCATTCATTTATTTAGCTTTTAATTCCTTGCCTTATATAGATGATTGGATAAAGAAGTTGTGGTATATATACACAATGGAATACTATCCTGCCATAAGAAAAAATGAAATAGTACCATTTGCAACAACGTGGCTAGATCTTGAGATTATCATGCTGAGCGAAATAAGTCAGACAGAAAAAGTCCAGAACCATATGACTTCACTGATACGTGGTATATAAAACTGAAAACAACAAAAGAACAAGACAAACAAATGAAGAAACAAAAACTCATAAACACAGACAACAGTTTAGTGGTCACCAGAGGATAAAGGGGGAGGGAGGTGGTAGATGAGGGTAAGGGGGATCCAATATATGATGGAAAGAGAACTGACTCTGGGTTGTGAATACACAATGTGATATACAGATGATGAAATACAGAATTGTAAATCTGAAATCTATGTAACTTTACTAACAATTGTCACCCCAATAAACTTGAATAACAAAAAAAATTTTTTAGTAGATCTAATTTAACCTCTTTCCCAATGAGAATTTTTTTGTGTGTGTAATTCAAGTTTATTGGGGTGACAGTTGTTAGTAAATTTACGTAGATTTCAGGCATACAATTCTGTATTACATAATGTATAAATCACATTGTGTGTTCACCATCCAGAGTCAGTTTTCTTTCTATCACCATATATTGGATCCCCTTAACCCTCATCTATGACCCTTCTCCCCCCTTACCCTCTGGTAACCATTAAACTATTGTCTGTGTCTATGAGTTTTTGTTTCTTCATTTGTTTGTCTTGTTCTTTTGTTGTTTTCAGTTTTATATACCACGTATCAGTGAAATCATATGGTTCTGGAACTTTTCTGTCTGACTTATTTCACTCAGCATGATAATCTCAAGATCCACCCATGTTATCGCAAATGGTAAATTTTTTAATGCAAAAGTGACTTGTTCATGATATAGAGCAATTAAGCTTCTGGTATTGAAACAAGGATCAATGTTCTGTTTGCTTGGATGGTAGTCCGTTTTAACAGCTACATTATTAATAATGCTTCAAATTATATACCTGTAGGGGTATGTATGTGTACACGTGTGTGTGCACGTGTGTGTATGTGTGTGTGTGTAGAGAGAGAAAGATTGATAGAGTACTTTACTTTAATCTACATGAAATTTTTGTTTTGTTTTGTGAGAGTTTCTGTGTTCCACATATGACCAGAAGGTGTGCTTTCACTGTCCAGTGACCATTCTAGCTTGGAGAGACCATAGAGACACTGGCTGACCTACACCTCTTACCTCCAACTAGTAATCTTTCATCCCTAGAATTTCACCCCCATGCTTAGCTGAAACCTCTCATTATTCAAATTCTCTCACTCCCTGTCTCCCATTCCTTTGGCTTGTAGACCTCATTGTGACTTCATTTCCTTCAGCTCTCTTCTGGCTTTATTTCTGTCCCTTTCTAGCATAAACTCCATTGTTTATCACTTCAAACACTCAAAAGAATGGTGTCTCTGCAGGGCCTCCCCCCAAATCTGCAACCTTCTGATGAGTCTCATTACTTGCGTTCTTTATTTTACAATTCATGTTGCATAGTGCTGTAAGAAAAAACCATGTGGATACAGAAATAGGTGCCCTTCATTAAAAATTCAGTCTTCAGCCTCAGCTGGCCTCTCAAGTCAGCTGGACAATCTGTCTGTGGGTCCCAAGTCCCCTTCCTCCCTCTCTCCCCTTAGTAGCCCTTCCAAATCCCCATCATTCTCTGTAAACCCTTGACCCCAATCAGCAAATGACCTCACCTTCCACTTCACAAAGGAAATAGAGGCCAACAGACAGCTCCTCCCTCAACTTCCTGCCCCCTCCTCTACATTCTTATCAGCACCCACATCCATCCTTACCTCTTTTCCTCATTTTTCAGTTGAAGTGATGTCTCTCCTCTTAGCCAAAGCTAATCCCACCACCTGTGATCTGGATTCCATCCCCTCCCGCTCCCTCAGGGATGTACTCCATCAATCATCCATGCTCCTGTATCTTCAACCTCTCGCAGTGTACTGGCTCTCTCCCCTCAACATACAAAAATGTTCTCATTGCTTCCAACTCAAATACACACACACACACACACACACACACACACACACACACACACACACTCTCTCTCTCTCTCCTTTTCCCTCCTTGTATGCTCTTCAAGTTACTGCCAAAACTTTCTCTTTTCTTTCTCAGTCAAGCCTCTTAAAAAAAAGGGTTTCCTCCGATTTTATTTGGAGAATAAAGATTTTCAAAGAAGAAACTAATAATTGCCCATTATGTATACCACTCAGGGATGACAACTGTTAATTTCTTGGTTTTGCTGATTTAGTTTTGTTTTTCTCTGCCTATAAAAAATATTGGTTATTGTATTGCATAAAAGTTTGCATCTTGTTTTTTCCATTTACTGTGACATTTTTCCAGTGTTAATCTCCCCTCAGAAACATGTCTGTTATTGCTTGTATAGTGTTACATTCTATTTGTCACAATTTAAATACATTCTTTATTAGACTATTTTGAGTCTAATAAACATGCTCCCTAAAGATAAATCAGTACTTTTTCTCTCCTCCCATTCAATTCTCTGCCTAAGACAATCTATCTTCTACCTCCTTCACTTGAGATTCCTTATTAAAGTTACCAATGACTCTTCAGCAATGTTAAAAAGACTTTTCTGGTTTATCTCCCTCAGCTTCTCTGAGGTACTTGACATTGTTAGTGATTCTCACTTTCTACTCTGGCTTCCAATTTCCTTAGAAAGAATCCATCTCCCTGCTTTCCACCCTCTAGTTCCTCCCTATCATTCCCTTTGAACATTCTTCTTCCTGGCCTTGCCTTTGAAAGTTGGCTTTCCTGGAGCTCCATCCTTAGGTCTTGGCTCTATTTCCATACTTTCTTCCTGGGGGTAACCAATACCTCATCCTTCACTGGTTTCCAACCTGGACACCCAGCCTAGCTTATCTCCTCCGGGGAGACTTTCCTATTTCTCAGTCATGCACTCTGGATTCTTATTCCTTTTCTAAGCTCATATGACATCCTATTCCTAACTCTTATTGTGACATACATCACTGTTATTTAAATTGTTGGTGACTTGTCCTTCTCTTCACAAGGTTTCTCAACCGGAGCATTGCTGACATTTTGGGCCAGGTAATTCTTGGTTGTGGGGCTCTGTCCTGTGTATTGCAGGATGTTGAGCAGCATCCTTCACCTCTACTAACTAGATGTCAGTAGCACCCCAGCTGTGATAACCAAAAATGTCTGAAGACATTGTCAAGTTCCCTAGATACAAAATCCCGTGTTTCCCCGAAAATAAGACGTAGCCGGACCATCAGCTCTAATGTGTCTTTTGGAGCAAAAATTAATATGAGACCTGGTATTATATTATATTATATTATATTATATTATATTATATTATATTATATTATTATATTATGTTATATTATATTATACCTGGCCTTATATTATTTAAGACTGGGTATTATATTATATTAAAGACCAGGTCTTATATTAATTTTTGCTCCAAAAAACGCATTAGAGCTGATGATCCGGCTAGGTCTTATTTTCGGGAAAACACGGTATTAGTTTCAGGTTAAAGTGTAAGCTTTTTGCCCACCACCCAGCCCAGTGTCCAGAATATAAATGGTGTCAAATGAAGCAGTGGGCCAAATTGCAAAGTAAAACTTGGAAAAATAAAAATTATTAGGAATAGGCTGTTTTCATAAAAACATTCCATTTTTAATCTCAACCATCAAGCACATATTATATTACTCACAAGTTTCCTTGATCCATGATAGGTATTAAAAATCAACGAAGTCCTTAACCTCAAGGAGTTTACAGTTTTGGAGAAAAGAAATACGTCAGACATGTCATCAGCAAGCATAAGGAAACTTAATTATACAAATGAAATGTTTAGATTTGCTGTGACAATTTGGAAATTATATTACTACTCAGGAAAAGGAAAGCAAAAACAGGAAACTTTTCAGAGGCGCTAGATCTTTTGGCACAAAGGCAAGAGGGATGAGACGTTTCCCAATCATAAGGGAAAAGACTGGAAAAGGTTTCATTGAAACAGATGAGTAAGGATTTAGGTCTCCAATGACAGAAGTCTGCCCAGAAATCAATGAGATTATTTCTTTCAACTATAGATTTAACTTAGCTACTGAGTATAGGTTCATGTTTTGCTCCAGTGAAATATGTTCTAATGCCTAGAAGTCTAAAATGCTTTAAATAACAGTTGACCCTTGAAAACTTGAGTTTGAACTGTTCAGGTACACTTAATGTAGGTTTTTTTCAATAAATTTACAGTTGACTTTCCACATACGGGGATTCCAACTGCAGATCAAAAACCGTATTTTTGATCTATGGTTGGGAATCTGTGGATGTGGAGGGCTGACTGTATGCATTGTTCTAGGCCATTTTATATAGAGGACTTGAACATCTGTGGAGTTTGGTAGTCATGGGAAGTCCTGGAACCAATCCCCTGTAAATATTGAGGAACTGTAAAGTTTTGGGGAAGTCAGAAGTCTTAAGCAGATTTTCTACTGCGCAGGATCAGTGCCCCTAACCCCCACTTTGTTCAAGACAAGAATCAACTACAATTCAATTCATTTAATAAACTGGATATATATATTCAGTTGGAATACACGATGTAAACCCATTTAGATAAGCAGATGTGAGCAAATGAGAGGGGTCATGGACACAGCATCTCAGTGATCCTCAGTGGGGGTGAATTTTGCACACCACAGGACATTCAACAATGTCTAGAGACATTTTTGGTTGTCCCAACTGGTGAAGGGGTAAGGAGGGGGGTGCTACTGGCATCCATTAGGGAGGAGTGAGAGATGCTGCTAAAATACTAAAAACGCACAGGAGAGCCCCCACATAACAAAGAATTATTGAGCTGACATTTTTGAATGTCAATAGTGCTGAGGTTGGGAAACCCTGTTGGATCCCATGTTTATAGTCCAGAACACCTATCTGCATGTTAAAGGATCTGGGCTCCTGTAGTAAAAGAAATAAATAAGTAAATAAATAAACATTTACTTTATGTCTTTAAGCACAGGATCTCACTAAACTATTTTATCATGAGCCCTGACAATATATTTAATACATTGGGTGAAACACATTGAATAAAATAAATGTATATTATTAAAAATAATTTTACCTTCTTATTTATTTTTTAAAGTGACTACTAGAAAATATAAAATCATATATGTAGACTCCATTATATTTCTGTTGGACAGTGCTGATCTATCCATTTCTTCATATCATTAAAAATAGTACTTCATTTTCTGTACAATGTTGAAATCCCTTTTTAACCAATGGTAATTGATATTTTATTCCTCTTTTCCCCTCTGTCTTAATTTATTATACTGTCATTCAGTATTAAACTGCTCGACATAGGTAGACTGTATGGACTTTAAAATATATATATATTATCCAGTCTGTGTTTATTCAAGAGAATACCTCTCCTGCTGCCCGGATGTTTAATGTGAGATTTAGTGTTTTATCAACTATTGAAATCACTGATGTTTAGAGTTCGAGCAAATTCTTGACTTTAAACTTGTTCCAATCCTATTTTTGAAGTAACTAAAAGGAATAGAATATAAAGGCCAAAGCAGATGAGAATGTCATTTGAGAATGTCCAATTGTCACCCAAGCATGTGGCTGTCAATGAGAATGTGTCAGTCATTTAAGGAGAATTCAGACTTACAAATTCAATTAAGTACTTAGAGCCACTTTTTAAAAATTTGAAGGAAAAATGGCTTGCAATAAAGCTTTTTGTTATACATGGAAGAATGCTGAATCTTAAAATTACAAAAGGTAAGGGAGAGCTCACAATACATCTAATATTTCTAAACGAGGAAAAATCCAAAATCTTCCAAAGTCAACAAGTCACGGAAGAAGAAGCTCGTGAGCTGAAGTGGAGGTAGCATAAGAGATGCACTTTTGGGAATCTGAGACTCCCCTTTTCCATGTGTGACAACCTAAATCTTGCTAAGGCTGTGCGTGTAGGCAGGCCAGGGAGAGAACACCATTGGGTCCTAATTACAGCAAGGACACGCCTGGGCTCTCGAAGAGGATTTAACAGCTGACAGTAGCAGGGTATCCTTCTTGTTTTGAAAGGATATTTTTGACATTGCTTTTCGCCCAGCCACCCTCCTCCCCTCACCCAGGAGTGGCAGGGATGCCACATTTGTCAAGCAGTGCAAGGTCAGGACTTGGCCTAGGATTGGTGGTGGGAATATGCAAAAGGAAGTGGCTAAAATTAGTAATGGTAAATGTACACCTGTGTTGTGGAGACGGAGGCAATGGAGGAGCACCTCCTGATCACACTTGTATTGCTCTGTCTGGAGGAAGAAATAGGAACATAATAACACTGCCCAGGAGCGGAGCGGGGTCTGGGACAGTGAATAGCACAGTTTTCTTCCCTTTTTATTTACTTTTTTTTTTTCAGACCTGTCTGCTACTTAATCACACTGCATTGTTTTCTCCCCAACGCTTTCAATTTGGAATCTTTTGTAAATACCCTATAATATTTCATCCATTAGCTCACTCTGTCTTAAAACACTGGGTAATATTTAAAAGATGGAATTGGGAACATACCAGTTTGTGCCTTTATGTAGAAGACTTGGGCAAGAGATTCAAACAGAGGAACGCAAACATTGATTTGCTCTAACATATCTTTGTCTTCTTAAAAATCAGTTATTAATTTGCATAACTGAGCATCTGACAATGGACTTTTACCCTTATTGTGACTTTTGATGTATTTTATTTATTTCAAAAATTAATTATTTGGGGAAATGGTGTATCCTGATATATGAATAGCAATAATAATGTGATGAAAATAGGAAGTCAGAAATATAATTACATTACAGCTTACAAAATACCATAATGTTTTTAATTTTTTGTTTGTTTGTTTCCTCTGAGCTTCTATTCAGAAATAAAACATTTAAAGTATGGGTTATATTGAATGGACATTAGAAAATCTTTTATTAAGAAAAAAATACGTAACATACTCAGAGTATCTAGTTTTCTTTGATTCAGTTTAGAGAGGTTTTAGGGAAGAGTAAAATGAACCAGGTTTTGAAGATGAGGTCATTGTAACAGATGTTATCTGCCATATGATGTGTAATATTTTCTTGAATTCTTACAGCATTTGTTGTTCAAATGGAATAAGTGTAGGATTCATACAATATGTGTAGATTTCAAAATACGTAATTGTCATTCAAATGGAATAAATTTAGGATTCATCTGGGATGTGAGGATTTCAAAAGACGTAATTTTTGTTTACTTTTGCAGCAGGAAGTACAAAGCTTACAATGGGATGTTTAAAGTTAGGCAGCAGTTTAGTAAATGTTAGGACAAAACCACAGTTTTCGTTGCAAAGAATAAAATGCGGGCAGAAATTTTTGATAAATGTCAGAGTGAAATGTTAATTCTAATTGTTCTGTGGAGTTGTCCTTGATTTGTGACAGGTTTGTTACTATGCAGATTTCCGAGCTGCCACCACCCATGTGGGGATTTCACCCTGTGAAGTTACCCAGATACACCCTCTTCTCCATCTCACCTCTTTATTCCTAATTAGCTTGTCCCTGGGTTCTCTCAGGGTAGCCTTATGGTTGTCCTGAAGTGTTTTTGATTCTGACCCACTGGCAAATTAAGCATCTAATGTTTAGCAAAAACACAAATTGAAATCACAGAAATGGTAAGGCCTTGCAGGCAGCACCCCAGTCGCTGACTTTCCTCCTGCTCACCCATCTACTTTCTGGAGGTGCTGCAAGCACCAGCGTATCCATGAACTCACTTAAGGTTTGGTGTTAGTATTTTAAGTTCTCATCATGGCCCCAGAGTGCCTTTTTCTTAAAGCAATAATAGCACTAGGGTCTGGCAGAGCAATCTGGTTATTAGTATGCAGTGAAATGATCAGGTCTCTGAAAACACAGACAAGAGGAAAATTGGAGAGAGGAGGAAACAACCATGAAAAGATGGATCTGGCACGGGTGCCAATAGTCTGTCCCTCTACTTGGGCCTATGACATTCAAACGAATCCAGAATCGCAATTTCAGTCTCCTTCCTTGCTCCCAAACTGCCCCATGAGCAACTTGTCAGGAAGGTTTCAACTGCTTTTAGTAGTTGAAGTAAATAGTAAGAAAACAAGTGAAAAAGAGAGGAGGAAAGGCAATAACACTGAGACTTTCTACATACCCTTTAAGTACTTAACTCCACTACATCCCTATGGAAACACATAGAATTGGAGGATTTTGCTCAAGGTTTCACAGTAACATTAGAGCCAGAATTGTAACCCAAGTCTGCGTCCAGTATGTATGCTTCTATCTCTATGCACTCTACAGATGGATTTATGGGAAATCATACCTATATGTAGGATACTACTGATGTGTGGGAATCTGGAATATCTTTGGAACTTGATAGATGTTCCCTATCTATTTCATATATGAACTATTGAGTGATGCCTTTATCTACAAATTACCCAAGGTTTTATCTTCCCAACATGGGAACAATATTTGTAATTGATTCTTATTTTAAAAAATTAAAAATTTGAAACAGTATTGCATTTTATGTTAGGCAAAACATGTAGTGTGTGTGTGTGTGTGTGTGTGTGTATACACACGCATAAAATCTATCTAAGAGCTGCTAATAAAATGATTTATCTTTAATAAACTGCCTTCATCTGAAACTAGATGTAAATACTAATTAGTTGAGTTTCATAGTACTAGTTTACAATAAATTGTTATTTTTTAAACAGATGGCATAACAGGATAAATTGTTGTGATAAATAAGAGAATTAAAAATGTCTTTTTGGCATGCCAGATCACCGTTGTGTTAAAACACATGCATTCATTATTCTCCTAAATATCTCAGATGACTAGAATGATAGCCTATAAAGCTGGGAGAAAGTCCAATTCTCTCACAGGGTTGGGTTTCTTGTTTTGTTTTGTTTTTGCTTAAAGAGAAAAAACACTACGTTATGTTTCTTTAAAAAACAAACAAACAAGTTTCTATATATTCAGGTTTATTGATCCTAATATGAATTTTGCAGAAACACACATGTAACAATTACTAAAATTTTGAAATTAAATCTTCTGTTTGTCTAATTGATACGGATTTGAGAAATTAGAGCGATGGTGATGGTATAATGTAGCTGCAAGTGTTCCCACTAATCATTCCTTTTTATACACATGTCTTTAAGCAGTCCCCTCTCATGGGGACTCTGAGCTGGGCCATGTGATATGTTTTGACCAATGAGATAATCAATAGCAAGCTTGACAGAAGCAGACACTTGAACAGTACTTGCCCACTTGGGCATGCCCCTTCTGGTTACTGCAAACCCTTGTACCACACTAGGAGCACACCAGGCCTACTCCCCTGGGAGATGAAAGACCACACACAGAAAGGACCCCAGCATTCCCAGCCATGCCAGCTTCCCCGACATGTGACAGAGGCCATCCTAGACTATTCTGCCTTACCTGAGCTGGCTTAGAACAGGAGAACCACCACCTCATCAGCAGATGCATGAGAAACAACACATCTTTATTGTTTTAAGCCACTGTGTTTTAAGCTGGTTTGTTACAGAGCAAAATGTAACCCACTCAATATCATTCCTGCAAAACTGGAACTATAAATCCAGCTAAGGCTTAGAGTGATTTAAAATTTTTACTAGCACACAGAACTAAAAGACAGCCTCAGCCCTGATTTCATCTTGATAAACAGATTAGCTATTGCAGTTATTTTCAGGAAACTAAACTCTAGAAAGGCAATCCTGCTGTCACCAATCTTCATGTAAAAGGCTGCAGGGGACAATGAAGGGTAACAGGGGTGTCAACATAATAAAGACAAGGCAGCTCATTCATAAGACTCCTGTGCGTTTCACAGAAATCCAAAGACTTCAAAAATTCTCCACCACCGTCACCCCCACCGCCACACACACACACACACACACACACACACACACAGAGTTGTGCAAGGAGAGGAAACATTCAAATTCCCTAACTGCTCTAAGACCTCAAAATTTTCACAAATGTTACCTCTCCAAAAAGGAGACTTTTTTTTCCTTTTTCTAGAAGCTTCCAATTCCAGGACAAGTTTGCCTGTTACTCTATCACCATCATCTATGAGACCTATTTTCTTAAGTAGGTATTCCTTTTTAAAATATACATGTACCTTTTTAATATATACCCATTTTCTTAAATAGGTATTAATTTTAAGGTATTCCAGTTATTCCAGAAAAATATGGTTTTGAAGAATAGTCAGTAACATGGAACAATGCTAAACTACATGTAGAAAAAAGCACTGTACAAGATTGTACATTTAATGAACTCAATTTTGTAAGAATTCTATATATTTTATATATAAAATAAACAAAAATAAAGACTTTAAAGAAAATGTATCCAAATAGTAAGGGACTTAAATGGAATTAGAGAATAATTTTATTTTCTAGTTTTAATCATCAGCAGATTTCAAATATATTAAAAAAATAAATTAGCATAAACTGGAAATCAATGGGGGAGCATCTAATATATATAAAATAATATTCTAAAAACTAGGGGGGAAAAATCAAGAAATATAGATAATTGTGGACAGTGAACATTCCCAGGAGTGGGTGTTCATTACAGTAGTAAAAGTATGTATATATTTTATATAAATAAATACATAGAGTGATAGATGAAATTGCATGCCATTCAAGTACTTCTCAATTTTGTAATCATGTTCTCCTATATCGATTTGTTTTAATATACTCTTCTTCCTTGCATTAAGAAATCCTCGCTGGAAATACATCAAATTACTTCACAGTTTTCTTCAGTATTCTATGTTACTTCTGTCTCCCTCCCACCATATCTCTTTTTCTTTGAAGACTCTAATACACAGAGAAGGTAAAAAATTATTTAAAAGCAACTCAATCCTTGTAATGTTTGGAAATGCTACCCATTACCCAGAATTCCAGTCTAAGCCAATATCCTAGAAATACATCCCTGTAGTCCCCTGCTATTAACGATGCAGAATACTTAAAACATAATGGTATTGAGAAATGCAATTTAAAATAAGACATGAATCAGAAGTCCAGGGTCTCAGTAGTTGCCCCAGTTTACAGTTATGTTAGGGGATAGAATCTGCATATTTGAGACTCTGAATCATTCCAGTGCCACTCATTTGTGTATGCTTTTTAGGTCGCAGAGATGAACAGATTCTGAAGATGAATTCATGGGCACTGTCAAAAAGTAATCCCCCCAAAGGTGTAAATGGAAGTTTATTTTTCCCCAATAGACAGGATGACTTTATGAAGCTTGTTGCTAACCTTTTCAGCCTTGCGACATGACAGAGTGTACCCTTTCTTGCTGAAATATATTTTGTAAATAAAATGTGACTTGGATTTTTAACAACTAATATGATTCAAGAATAATGACTATTGTAACAGGAAAGCAAAAAACAAAACAAAAAAAACACAAAAAAACCCAAAAACAGAAATCAGAATTGCCTCCTCCCTGAATGCAATATCCACCTATTACTGACCACTGTGACCTTTCTGGGAAAAGTCACTTCCATTGGATAGGGCAGTGGCCGCAAGGCAGCGAAACACCACTCGGAGTAATTCTTTACAGATGCCAGGAACCGGAAGTTTCAAGGGAAAAATGAAAGCCATTCACTCTTCCAATGACATAGGCCTTTGATACCACAAAGCCATTTGGGCTGAGAGCTCCAAGGTCAGGAAGGCACATAAAGATTGGTGATTAGAGAAATACTATATCAGCAAAGTGTGGCAAGCTATTAAAAGAAACTATAGCTTTTATGATTGTGTCGCTGAAGCTCCCCAGGGCTATTTGTATTAGATATTGAGTTAAGCATAACCTATTTAGTCCCAGCATTCCAGAAAACATTTTGATGTCAGCTACTGCAGGAAAGTAAACACAAAGCAAAGGAGGAAACAGAGCTGATCTCGAACAGATAAAAATAGTGTAATTTAATTTTCTGAACCAGGGCGTTTTAGAGCATTAAGAATGAGGAATTTTAGAAAGGTCCTTTCAACTTGAAAATAAAGTTTATTTAGCCGTTTGGTGGAGGGGGAGAGAAGGAACAAAGGGCTTACTTATATTACTATCAATTCCTTGAGCATATTTTAACGTCTGATTAAAACATATTTTTAATGTAATTAGCGAAATGTTCCCAGGGTTATAATCTGCATTTATGATAATGGATACGTTTCCCCTCTTCCTCTCATGACTTCATAATCCTATAATTTTTGCTCATGCATCTTTTCCTAGTAGGTCTAATCTTCGCATTATTCATGATGTCATTGGTTTATGAAGTGTTTAGGGTTCACCACACAATTCCATGACTACCCCATCCCCATTTTTTTTTTTTTTTTTAAGACAAGGCTTTAACACTGACCACACTCACCATGTGATATCCAACCCTAAAATGAAAATGTGTTGAGCATACCAAAAAATCTGTTTCCTTCCATTTTGAACCAGAGAAAGGAATGCTTGAACTCTGAACTCCTGGCTGCTCCCAAGATCCCTGAGAGGAATTTCCTCACAGGTTCAGTGACGACTGAGCAAAACTTGGTGACTCGGGGGACAGATAATAGCCATCTGAACACATTAGGAAGATCGATGTCTAAAAGATTAACCACTTTAAATAGTGTTAATGTATGTGGCATTGCAATTGAAAGAAGATGGAAAGGGACAGTATCTTTACCTAAAAATTTAGATGTTAGCCAAAGGAAGAAATATTTGCCATAACTGCAAAACAGCAAGGTAATTTGAGAAAGAGACAGAGAGAGTCTAGAAGGAAACATGCAAAAATGTTAACAGTATTTGCTTTGGGGTGGTGGCATTATGGGTGATTTTTCACCTGGTTTTTATACTCGTTTGTTTTTGCCAATTTTCTGCAATGATTAAAATGGAGGAAACACATCAATGGGTGGGAAAGCATGTAGGCCTTTCTAATGTGAAAGACGCCAATGAGCCCATCTCCCACAGACCAGGATTTGTCCTTAGGAAACTCTGCCTTGACTTCATCTCAGGGAAACTGCTGCAGGATTTACCGGCTGCTGCAGGGAAACTGCTAGACCCTTTTTAGAAGGAGATTCTTTGTAATTCAGTATTTGGGACTTTGAACGCATTCCTCAGGCCCTCTTTCATTCTTAGCCCAACTCTAAGAACTTGCATTTGTGTCTTCTCTAGCAAAGAAACTCTCCTGTTTTCTCTTATTCACTTCTCAAAAAGTTGGTTTTGTTTGTTTGTTTGTGGGAAGAATGAGAACTCCAACAAATATTTTGTAGTCATATCTCTTGCCCGAGGCTGATGATGTTCAATGAGTGTGCGATGATTGTTACTGCCTCTGCTCTGTGTGATCACTGCCAAATGGTTGTTGCATGTTGTGAATACCACAAACAACTGTACGGCCATACAATTCCTCATTCAGGTAATAATCAGAATGACCTCAGGTCAATCAGAATAATGCTCATATAACTATAATATAACTATATAATATATAAGATGTTCTGTTATACTATGTAATAATTAACAACATATAATTATAGTTATATAACTATGCCACTGTAATATGCTGTTACATCTTGGGTGAAGTTTGAGATAACTTAATTATAATTGCACAGCCAATCTATTTTAGTGATTAGTTTGAAGTGAAAGCCTGTTTGATTTAAAGACATTATCATTTTGGAATACCATGTAAGTGTATCTAGTGAATGGTTACTATCTGATTGAAAATACTAAGGAAAAGACAAAAAATTATATTAAAAATTAAAGCATCTATCACACTTTAACTATATGTGTTACAAAAAGCAGGATAGTTTTATGACAAAAAATAGTATAGATTCTAACTTTCAAAAATAAAGTAACAGAATGCACTCAGCAAAGTTGTCACATGTGAAATGGTCACAGAAAAAAGTTACCATTTAGGTACAATATATGCAAAACACTAGAAAGAAAACAGATAGAAATGTGAGAGAAAACTGAGATATCCTGTAGGTACTGGATTTTCTCAAGAACAGGAACAGTTCCTAAAGTTGTGTGCCTTTTATTTTTCCTTTTTTTCTTGTTTTTTGGTTGTTGTTGAAGTTCAGGTGAGGATAAGCTTCTGTTGGATAGTCATAAACCACCCATTCATTCTAAATTCAGAACACTAAGGAACACAAACCTGACATCAAGGTCAAAATAAATCCTGTATCTCTAATATTGGCAACATTTTGAAAACTCCAGAAAGA
Source organism: Rhinolophus sinicus (assembly GCF_057876585.1). Lineage (NCBI taxonomy): Eukaryota > Metazoa > Chordata > Mammalia > Chiroptera > Rhinolophidae > Rhinolophus > Rhinolophus sinicus. The sequence goes on from NC_142504.1 coordinate 20,801,502, forward strand.
TTATCACGCAAACCGTCTACTCAGTCTTTCACCATAGCTCTCTAAATTCCATGCTGCTCATTGAAAAGTATCACCAGGCTGTATAACAGGCTCCTTCTGTGTATCTCAAGAAGCATACACTCTTTCAAAAATCAATCTACTAAATGTGAAGTAAACATGGACTGTGTTGTCTAAACACAATCCTCATCTATTGTTGCAATTTTTATGTAGACAGTATTTGGTAAATAGCATGGCAGAAAAGATAGGGAAACATAGAACTCCCCATGATTCCAATATTTCCACCATGTGCATTTTCTTATGTTCCTTCCCTCAATAGTCCACATAAAGACATAACATGATTCTTCTTTAATCTGAGTGGTACCCAAGGTACATCTGCAGATGTAATTGCTAATAGTGCCACCATTTTTGCCCTATCACCCTAAGCAACACCTGTTCAGTTCCAAGACTGAGTTTCCTCCAGTCATCTTGGCTCAAGAGATCCAGTCTCAAGACGTACTAAAGTGTGTGACTTTGTTTAGAACAACGCTTATGTCTCAATTATGTCCTTGCTAATTCCATACAGCGACCTTCAAACTAAATGCAATTAAGCTTCCTTACATGAGGCCTCAACAAAGCTAAGGGTTTTAATAAAATACAAACAAAATGTCACCCTCATGCCTATGTAAATTAGAGAAAACAAGGAGTAGAAGGGAGGAAATATCAAATACATTTTCTTTTATTAATACTTTTAAATAGCAAAGAAACTCTCCCAAGGATATTGCTTCTTTGAAGATAAAGTACCATTTGCATAAATCGGACGGGCCTCTTGAATGCAGTTTTCATTATCTTGACTTCCAAGTGACTGATGTCAAGATCAAGGGAGTCAATCAGAGTAGATACACTCCAGGACACCCCAGAGAAATAAATCAGCCCATCCTCTCCATCCAGGAGTGTTCCGCTCGCTTCATGCAGGGGATTTGTGAGTCTCCTTTCTGAAGCAGGCGGCCAAGTTCCATTATTGTGAGGACTGACTCTCATTCCTTAGAAGTCTCTCATTCTTTAAGTTAATTGGGGTCCCCTGCATCGGTTATCTAATAGGCTAATGAAGTTTGGAGATAAACCAGTTCTTGACCATTTCTTGCCCTCTGAACACTCCCAGGACACTAACCCCATTCATCCTTTTATCTCATTATGTTAAAGAGAGAAAATTAACTCTGAAGAAAATGAGATAACAACCCCTTGGGTGTTAGGTGAATGTGGTATGGGTCTTGTGAGGAAGAGAGATCACCACATTCATTAGATTCTACATGACAATTGATTCTGCCTCCTCACCCATTTTCTCCCATCTACACTTGCATTTTGCCCATGGAGGGTCTGTTCCTTGGCCTTTACAGCCTCAGTTATCCAATTTGTTGAATGATGCAGCAGGTTACCCAGTCATTATAGGTGTGGGTGAATTAAAAAATGTCATCATTTGGTCTTTATTTCACAAGCTTGACTTAATGCTGTTTTCACTTGCAAAATACAAATGTGAAAACTATAATTTATTATGGTACTAGCAATTCAAGATGTTTTGCTTGGATCCTGTGTGTGTAATTGGTTACCAACATTCCAGCTGGTTTTGCTTTAGTTGGCTACTAGTTTACTACCCTCAATTTCATTCTCTAAATCTGTGTTTAAAAACAACTTAACGACACTTTGATTCTGTTTGGAAATGCAGCTATGAGTTCTTCTTACTAATGCATAGCAACATTTTAAATGTGGGTTATAAAATGTCATTCTAAGGCAGATGACAAGATGCAGATGACTTATTTAGTGATTCTTTAATTTTACACGTACAATTTGTTAGAGTAGATATCAGAGGCTGGGTCACTTCAGAAGTACATGAAGAGCTTATTTCAACTACAGACACTGAAGTGGCCTTGAAATCCCAGTCTCCTTGAAGTCATGAAATATGTACGAGAACCAGTCTTTCTGCTCAAGGAACAGCCCCTACTGGACAACCAATCAATTTGTGTTGCTGTAAGACTAACAGCATGTATTCTTTCTCATTTTTCTCCTTCTGTCTTCTCCCTATGGGGGTGGGGAAGTATTTTTAACTTTGCTCTTTAAAAATTAAGTCACATTCTTTTCTCATATCAAATACTTAGTTGAAACAGATATATCACAATAATCCTATATAGATATATTGACATTAATTTATACAAAATACTATGTTTACTCAATAATTCAATTAAAAGTTTTACATTTAATCTGTTCTCCCATTCAAGGGTGTTTTTTCCAGTACACAATAATCAAAGAATGATGTTAATTGCAATAAATGTAGCTCAAAATTCTGTTAGGAAAATGTTGCAATAAACTGGATAGAACGCTAGAAACAAAGATATTTTTGTTTGATTTGATTGTCTCTCCTTTAAACAAATAAGTGTCAGATATGACCCTTATCACAATTTATTTGTTTCCTGTGTGTCCCAGAGCTTTAATAATGTCTATTGATCTAGTTTTCATTCTTAGCTAATATTTAAAAATAAACTATGTTATGTATATTTTGCCTCCATAAAAGAATTAAAAAGTCCGCCCCCAAATTAGTATACAAAACATCACATTGAAAATGTATTTATCACTAGCTAGTGAATATAGCTATTTTCTTTCTCTGTAAATATCTAACTAGAATGTAGGATTTTTTTCTCTAAAAAGTGGTAGGAAAAAATTCATTATTTGCCAGTACTCAAATGATGCACTTTCTTTGTAAACTATAAAAAGCTACTTCTATAAATTGCTTGCAAAATAAACCAGATTGCCAGTTCTGGATGCTTTAAGTGCCCCTTTTTATGTATGGGACCAACAAACAACTGAACATAGCCACACCAGCTGAGAAAGTGTGGTGTATACTAATCAGATCTTCATTAGCTTTTTGTGGCCCACAAACTCTTTTTAAACAGAGATGAACAAGGAATGCCAACTTGGTCTAAGATAAATGGACTTAGACCCAAGTCTTCTTTTTCCCACATATCACAAAAAGAGTTAAGAGAGATAGTTTGCTATAGGTTACACTTCAGTTCAGTTATGTTACCTAAAGGCTAGAATGGGAGGAGCTTAGCGTTCTAGGTCAGTGTTTCAAAAAGTATGTTCCCTAGAACAGTAACATTTAAAAAATATCATGGTCATATTTTTTAATGTCAGGTTAAACAACATAAATAAATTGATTTGTTGGACTTACCAGAATCATCAATTTCCTAAAGTATATTGGGTATCTCCAAAAAGCTTTCACAGAATGCAGTGTCTAAAATTCATCAGACTAGAGAATATCTCTCTGACTGATGTTTCAAAAACCACAGTCTGGAAAATTCTAAGGTCAACCAGCCTTTCCATTTCTATGTGTGCTTAAGGAAAGTGATTCTTCATTCATTTTCAACTTACAGTTACCATACTAAGCACAGATCTGAAATATTCCTTCTTCTAAAGCTGACCATCGACCTCAGGAGATAGATGTTATCAACTCTATCTCATAGAGGAGGAAGTCATGACTCAAGAGTTTAAGAGGTCTCAGGACAAATGAGTGACTGACCCAGGACTCAAACACAACGTGTGCTCACTGCAAAGGGCACCATCTTTTTCAGTGAAAAAGAACTGTTCTCTTTTGGTGAAACTCTTCAGTGGCTTCTCTGGTGTGTCTTGTTCATGTAACCTGGTTGGCACCAAGATGGTTTACCCTGCAATGGCAATCCTGATCATTTGATCTTTTACCACTGCAGACTATGTTATCCTGAATTCTCTCTAGCATGGAAATATTAGCACATTTGATGATACTTTTATTTAGAACACTATCCATTGTAAAGGTCTGCCATTTATAACACACAGAGTGAGATGGGGGATGCATAAATGTGAAAATACTAATCAATGATAAATCTGGAAACAACCAAAAGAAATTTATGTTAAAAAGCAGTTGAAGATCAGCATTCATGTCACAGGTAATCTATGTCTTCCTCTGTAAACCTACAAGCCAAACACTACCAAGCCAGAAACCACCAAGCAACTCCTTCCGTCACACAGAAACAAGATATTAATAGCCCATGGGAAAATCTACATATAATTTAGTTGCTGTTCATTTCAGCCCTTCTACTCTTTGGTACTGAAATGAATATAAGATAAGAAAGAGCAATACAAAGAAACTAACAAACCCATCTGATAAATTTTGGGGAATAAATCAAATTTCTGGATCATCTCCTATTAGCATTAATTGGGACGTATTTTTTTTCTTACATTGCAGAGATGCTCGCTCGCTCTCTCTCTCTCTCTCTCTCTTTCTTTCTTTCTTTCTTTCCTTTTTTTAAATCAGGAAACAAAAAATAACCCTGACATGCAGAAAATGAGTTTGGGTCCACAAATTGAACTGAACGGTTTAATGTTTCTCAAATCTCCTAGAAGTCCTATCTCAAACATGTTCCCTCCCCGCCATTAATTATGTAGGTTCCATTCACAAACAAGAAAAGACCTTCTACACATGAGTAAGTATTCCAAACCAAATAAAATAAGCATTTTTCTCAGAATTCTCCAAGATAGAATTCCACAAGAGTAATTCTGAAATAAATATGCATTAAATAAATATCAAATAATATCAGTATTGTTTTGTGTGTTTGCCCTATAATTCCTTAGTAGGAAACTATAATCACACAGTACAAGATCACATGGAAATATGCCTTTTCCATGAGTAAGGACAGGCAAATTCCCAAAAGGACATTAAACATTTATATTATCAAACCTGACATTTTTTTTCTTTTTAAATTTTATTAAATTTATTGGGGTGATATTGGTTAATAAAATTACATAGGTTTCAAGTGTACAATTCTATAATACATCATCTGTATATTGCATCGGGTGTTCTTTCAATAGAAAAAAGGTACAATGCCAAAATATGCTAACTATATACTGTATGTCTTGTTTGCAAGATTAGTTTATTACCTTATCTTTGTTCAGTTTTAAAGATCAGTTTCTCTCTAAATAAATACAACTGTTCCTTCTCTAGGAAGAAATAAACGTGTAATGCATATCATAGCAATATTTTTTGAATAAGTGGTACTTTAGCAATTTGACGGTGAAAACAGAAGGTGCTTTTCCACTTTCAGAACAAGAAGAACACGAAAAGAGAACCAAGTGAAGAAGAAAACTTGGATGTAGACCTCTCCTAACAGTACAGAAATAAATGCCGGAAGGGAATTTTGTTCCACAAGAGAAGGATTGGCTAAAACGTTATGCTCACAGCCCCCTTTTCAGCCTTAATCTGCAAAGGAGAGTCAAACTTTAAAGATGCCATTTTCCAGTCACAACAAAAGTAAAATGCCCCAATAGTCTTATCAGACAATCTATGAACAGCTGTGGGATATGACTTGCAAATATTTGAGTTTCATAAACGCAAATTGCAGCTCTCTGCATCTTGGCATATTAATGACCAGTAACGTCTCCTTGCTAGGTATACTCAAAAACTAAAAGCACTTCAGTTCGCAGCTAGCTTTCTTGAATATGCAGTATGAATGAAAAAACCCTTCAGTTACCATCAGATAAGGGAACTCTTGCAGAAAGGGATGAGAAACAGGCAGCAACGTGCTGGCTGGGATGGAACCCGCAGGGTTGCCTATCATGCCTGGTGCCTCATTCCAGTCCCTGCTTCTATGCCTTTCTCAAGCATGCTCAGGCCATTTGATGAAATACCACTGTTTGATGCCCATCAGTCTTGATTTAAGGTGATAAAACTACCCACGAAAGAATGTCTTAACAACATTATAATGGAATTTGTGTCCTCCCTTGTATGATATATACAAGAATGCAATTCCTTAATAAAGGAATTACTCCCTTTAACGGGACGATGTGGATTATTCCCTCTCCCTAGATACAGTTAGCAAGTACATTCAAAATGCTTATTTTAAGTCAGCGATAGCCACAGAAAAATATAGCACCAACCAAATCGATGATATCCTGCTTAAATCAAAGGAAACTAGGCTGCTCACGGTCCTAATGGCAGTAAGCAAAACATGGACCGTAAATCCATCATGCTAAGCATTAAACCTGACTGCGATCCCTGATTGCACAAAATTCACTAGCACCAACATTGCTGTCAAACCATAAACCAACAAAAGCTTTACCCTTAGTGTGAAAATCTCTCAAAGGATATCGGGCACTGTTGTTTAGTTAGAGCACTTTCAATACATTTCTAAAACATTTTTGATGGGATCCTTTTCTTATAATTATTTTTCTTCCCCTCTGAATTTGAATCATTTTACTCTGACCATTTAGATTCTCTGCAGCAATTACCACTGACCTTGGTGACATTGCTTCTCAGCCACGTCCTACTAAAAATCCTACTAGAAAATTCAAACTTTCTGAATTTTGAAAATTGTAAGGCTGGACTTAAGGCCTGAAATCTCTGTGCTGCCTCCCGTGTCTTAGTTTAAACTCACTATTGATTCCATAGTGAGACAGGAAAATGTATTCATTGGGAATGTCTTACAATGTGTAGAAGAGAAAATTCCTAAAAATCCGAATTAAATATATATATATATATATATATATATATATATATATATATATATATATATATATATATATATTTTGCCCCTGAGGTTAGCAGGCTCTAGCAATACAATTTTGGCTGTTAATGGTATGTGTTTATGATGCTATTTTTCAATAAGTCTTCTGTGAACTGTATTTTTAATTTAGCTGCTCCTACATAATAGTTTTAATTTATGTGAGAGAATATAGGTTTAGAAACAATAAAATGAAATCACGTTTCAAGCAGACTAGAATTGAGTCTTCCCTTAAGTTAGACTACCTTCTCCTTACTTTATCTAAGCCAGTGATGTTTTAATTTATTTCAAAGGAAAATAGTCTGTGCCAGGTAGCTAACAACAGTCCAAGTGTCTCATGGAAAGATATTTACTTGTCTTAACCTTTTTTTGCAACTGTTAGGGTCCTTGTCATTTTGACTTCCTTTCAGCTAGTGACCTTTGCCCTGTTCCAATTTAAAGATAAACTAAAAGGCATTTCCCCTGAATGTGTGCTCCTTCTAGATTTTCTGTGGAAGTAGTAAGATTTCATTTTCTACCCAATTACCTCGTATTTGAACGGGTATGTAATTGTGTATTAAAAGAAGGAAGTTCAGAAAGAAGTAAACAGGAAAAAAATGATGTGCTAAGTCTAAGACTAAGCCCAGAATTCAATATCAAAATAAGAAAAGGAAAACTATGAGAAATTACAAATAACTTTTGTTACAAGAAAAGAAATTACAAGAAACTTTTCATGAGTTAGCTTTTATCAACAATATATGTGGTCATAGGTGATAACATTTCCAAAACAAATGACTTAAACAAGTAACTGAAATTGGAATTAAGCAAATCATCTTTTGCACATTTGCATATTATTCATAAAATATGAATATAAATGTGGTAGAAATGCAGCATTCATTATTTAGAAGTTTACAGACAAGCATTTCCTATGCCACTGGGAAGCTTTATATAACAGCATTTTTCCTTAGCTTTTCTTGCTGTCTGAGATATGATACTTCTTGGTGTTGCCTTCGAAATCCTATTGTTTACTACTTTTGTTGATAACAAGCTAAGAGGATTAATAATAGAGTAATACCAAAATGATGACTAGAAAAATAGAATATACACACACGTGAGTATGCGTGTGTGTATGTGTATGTATACATACATAAGCTCATATATATACATATATATTTCAAGTTCTATAGGTTATTTTTCAGGTTTCCATGCTTTTAGTTAGCTTATAAAGGGAAATCTGAGCCACCTCACTCCTTTACACATTACATTATGGCAAATCTCTATAAAGTAAAAAGAATATCTAACTAGATTTTATAGTAGATAATGGGGAAAATTTATTAAGTAAGGCTAAAATGTTCTTTATTACAAGAGATCATACCTCACCATACAATGGAGGAAAGTGTCTCCCTTGTGAGAAAACATAATAAAATACACCCATCTAACTAGCTGTGAAACCCTGAAGAAATACACAGCTTCCTCTCTCCCTCCCTTTCTGAATTCCTATTTATTTTGAGTCAGGCTATCTTAGGCCATTAATTAACCTTCAGGCCCTTGAGGTCACCTCCTTGGATCTGTTCTCTATATACTGAAAAGTTTTATTTCTCAGCGAGCATTAAAGCTACCTAAATATTGACTATATTGACAAAATAATGATGTATTATATATACTGAAATGCCGTGAGTTGTAAAAATGAAAGAATACAAAAGTCACTAAAATAATTTTGAATAGTGCAGGTGTTATTTACTCCAATACAGAAATTTCTCTCAATAAGACATCTATGATAGTCTCAATTATAAGGTAATATTGTTGCAAATTAAATCTTACACATTTCAATATCTGTTGTTTCTGCACTCTTAAAATAGTCTGTGGTTTTGCATGGGAATATACATAAAGGAAACCAGAATGACCAGTGAGTTGAATGGAAGGTTTATTTAAATTATATCTACTTAAAACAATTGAGCTAGTGCTACTTACTAGCTCATATATTGAACAGTTTATTGCCTGTGTTGGAAAATGTGAGTATTTTTACATATAAAGGACAAAGGATTCCAACCTTTCTTGTAAACCTAGTGTTTTACTATAAACAGAAAAAAGGAAATTATTTTGTATAAACGTTAGTATACAGAATTAAAACTGCACAATTCACTGGGCAGGTAGAGAATAGGTGAGCCAACTGCAAAGAAGTTATGCCAAGGTAAGTATTTAAATTTGTGCTTTTATATATACTAAGAGGCAAAGAAAATGAACATATATTGTAAATCAAAAACGAATTTAGTAAATAAATTAAATCTGACATCAAGTGTGAAAAGTAAGCATTGAAGAGTTGAGGATCCATTAAGGACATTTTGCAATGTCTTCTAAACCATGACCATTGAGGTTTATGAACTAGAGTTAAGTAGAAGAATTAAAAGTTGGTAAAGAATGTATTTAGTATGAAGAGACAATGCAGGGCCACAACTGTGAAGCCATTCTTACAATGGCTTCCTGACTCTTACTCGTTTCCGTTTTTCACTTTGACTTTACCTTCTACAAATGCTAGCACATTCTCATCAAAATAATTGGGAGGAGTAAGAAACAGATGGTTGAAAATTTAACACAGTAGTAAATTGGTTTCTGATGTGCAGATGATGGAAGTATATTTTGAATTTACTCAATGGTCTCTATTATAACATTACCACAAATTGGCTGTGGTAATAACATTACCAAAGATTGGCTGTGAGACTCCAAGCCATCTCTCAACCTCTCTGGATTTGGACTGGAGTTGGAATCTGAGCTCTACCATTTCCTAGATATATGACTTTAAGCAACTGTTTCACTATTCTGAAGGCTCCATTGCTTCATCTATAACTAAAGATGATGATTAAATGATACAATATATGTAAATTGCTGAGCATGGTGTTTGGCATTTGATTAACTCTCAATACATAATACCTTTATTGTTGTTATTGTCATGATCAAATATCCTTGCCAATAATAAATTTTGCCATTATGTACTATTTTTATACTGCTTTTATTAAACTTTATATATTGGTATTCACAATTTTTAGACATATTTTATGATTAACTTAGTTGGATTATTTTCACTCATGAAATCGAAAATTTTGTCAGCCCCCTCCCCTCGTCCTCACCACCCCACATCTCCTTTAGGGGGAAATCTATTTGTCTATTCTGCTTCAAAATAGTAAGTAAGCATTCACTTAACATTTCTTTTAACATTCAACACTTTTTCTTTTTTTTTGACCAGTTAGAATTTTGAAGGAAACCATATGAAAGTAAAAGAAAAAAAGAAAAAGAAGTTTTAAAAATAAGATGGGACATTCAACATTAGTCTATCTGTCTGATAGCTGTCAATAAAAGTACAAAACTTTATCATGTTTATATGTCAGGTTGGGTTACGTATATACTCATACATATATAGACATATACATACATACCTACATATGTTTGTGTGTGTATATATATATATATGATTACTTTATAAGCCAACTGCCCTTCAGGGTAGGAAATAAGAGTCCCAAGTCATTAAAAAATAACCAATCCATATCAGCTTTTAGGACCTTGATCTTATTAAGAGATGCATCATTTAAAAATTGGATATTTGCTCAAAGGAAAAGCACAATTATTAGTACATAGCTCAAAAGATGCCTTTAATCATCTAAAAAGTATTAGTTTCTGTGTTAATCAAGACCCTTTCAGTAATTTATTATAGCTTTGATAAAAGTTCTTAGTTGCCAATAAAATTTATTGAAATTGTTTTTCTGATCCTCATGAGTTAGTAATTACTACTCTCTTATTTTAGAGTAAATAAAACTTTAAAATTAAAAAGAGCTCCATAATCAAAGACAACAAAAGTAAGAATAGTCACATGGGCTTACATCAAACTTAAAAACTTCAGTGCAGTAAAGGAAATAATGAGTGAAAAAGTAATCTATGTACAGAATGAGAGAAAATATTTTCAAATCATATGTCAAATAAGGGATCAACATCCAAAATATAAGGACTCCTATAACTCAATATCAACAACAAAAAATACAACCTGATTAAGAAATGGGCAAAGGACTTAAATAGACATTTCTCCAAAGAAATATACAAATTGCCAGAAAGCATATAATGATTAATATCACAAATCATCAGGGAAATGCAAATCAAAACCACATGAGACATCACCTCATACCTGATATATGAACTATCAAAATAAACAAACAGGCAAACAAAAATAACAAATGCTGGCAAGGATGTGGATAAATAAGCACATTTGTGCACTGTTATCAGGAATGTAAAACACGGTGCATCCATTATGGAGAACAATATGGAGGTTCCTCAAAAAAAATAAAATTGTCCTATGATCCAGTTCTTGGTATGTATCCAAAACAGTTGGAAACAGGATCTCAAAGAGATAATTGCATACCCAGGTTCATTGTAGCACTACTCATAATAGCCAAGAGGTAAATGTAACCTAAATGTTTATCGATGGGTGAATGGATAAAGAAAATGTGTGTGTGTATACAATGGTATATTATTCAACCCAAAAAGGATGGAAATCAACATTAAGTGGATACTACTTCATGCTAAAATCATTGTGTGATTGTATGTGTGTGCCCTTAGAAAAACCACACTTTAAACATACATTTAAAAGAAAATGAAAATTAATCATATATAAAAAAAAATCTATATAATACAATGAGTCTGAAAATAGATACAATGATTGGATATTTAAGTGTAATTATATTGAGGAATTGAGGATGAAAATCATTAGAAGATAAAAGCATAGCTTTCACTTTGTTGTTGATGTTTGTTTGCCCTTAAACAAAACATAAAATCCATGCAGCTCCTGGGTCCCTAATAAGACTCATACTTTGCATGGCCGGTGGCAGCCATATGAACTATGAGGTCTTTATAAATGCCAGTATTATGAATGTAACTATGTTTAAGAATTATGTTGGTTAAGAGATTTACATATTTCAATTTGAATTTCCTTTTCTGTTGCCCCTTAACGTTTTTAAAATTACAAATGGATCAAAGGTAAGGCTCTTATTTGCAAATGCTATCCAAGTCCAAGCTGCAAAAATTCTCTTAAAAATTCCTAATATATTGAAAAGTAATACATCTAATAGCTTTAGAACAAAGATGAGACCAATTGTCATTTATTCAGTGTATGCCCTATGGTTGCTCCAAAGGTCAAGAGATGTCAGAGGGTAGGGGCTGTATCTTGGCTCCTAGTACCACGGTGCATGCTGACTAGATGTTCTGTCTCAGTGCACTAACAGCACACGCAAATCCTCTTGAAGTTCTAAACTGTGCATGTGTCTAACTTAATTAACTCTTTGCTGTGTTAATTGATTTCAAGATTTTTTCCAAAATGGCAAAAACGTTAAGAATGTCAAATCTGGGACAATCTCATTTTAAATGTAGATATTAAAATAAGTTTATTATCTTGGACAACTCACTTTGACTCAGGGAAGTTGTTGTTAATTCAGCTGGAAATTTAGGCAGAAGTCCTCATTGCAAATCAGATTCCTAAATTGCAGAATGTATTTGTTAATCTCTGTTTCTGTTCAAATATTTTTCACCAATGTTAAAGCTTGAAAAAATATTAGTACTATAATAGTGACTTACATATGATTAAAGAGAATTATTAAACTTTGAACATATCAATTAAAAATTAAAAGAGAAAATTTTGACCTTGAAAGAAAGATTAATATGTGGGGAACAATTCTTAAAGTGACTAAACATGTTAACCACTTTCTATGAAATCAAAACAAAACTGAAATATTCTTACCCAAAACATCAAATGAAATCTCTTCTTCAATAATAAATTTACTAAAAGATTTAGAGATTTGTCGAGATGAAGAAAATCACATTAAATATATACATGAACCAAAAAAAAAGGAGGCTTGATTTAAAATAACAGTTTGTCAGGGGTGGTCGGTTAGCTCAGTTGGTTAGAGCGTGGTGCTAGTAACACCAAGGTTGCCAATTCGATACCCACATGGGCCACTGTGAGCTGTGCCCTCCTTAAAAAACAAATAAAATAAAATAAATAAATGACAGTTTCTCAGCTACCTAAGTTAGGGTTAAAATGATACAATGATGATTATCTTGAGTTTCTACTAAAAAACTTAGTAACAAACAACTAAAATTTTCTGATTAGAAAATAACAATATTCTCAACACCACATTAAGCCACAAAGAGCAACAGCTCTTCTTCAGATCCTCAATATTTATTTTTTACCTTCTCAAGGCCAAAATGTCATCTTTTTTTGTAAAAGAAAATGAAAGCCAAATGGTAAAAATGCAAAGATTTGGTTAAACAAACAGTCAGAATTTCAGTGGTTTTATCTGCAGCATGCCCAGCAACCAAACAAAGCCACGATATTGTCCATCTCTTTGACAGACAAAGAGCCTCAGAGGTCCAAAGTGACATGCCCGAAGGCTGGCACGTGATTGGGCTAATTAAATTAAATAGCAGGAAACAGCTTTTCCATTTGCCACTGCCTGGCCACACACAAACTGTAACAGTAAATCTTTTATACTAGTCAAGGAAAAAATGTAACCATTAAAAATATACAGTATCAACACACCATCCAAGAATCAGAAGCTGTATATCCACATAAACTCCCTGGGACTGCACTTCAATGCCAAATGTCTAAGAACTTCCTAATTCACTTTAGGAGCCATCCAAAAGCCCATGGCAATTAAATAGGATGAAAAAAAAAAAGCTCCCCCACCCCTCAAGCATTACCAACACTTTAACTTAAGCCAATATTCTTAGTGCATTGAGGACACAATTCTACACCGAATTTAATCAAAACCTCAACACTTCTGAATTGAAGTTAAAATAAAATTTATTGCTCATTTCCCACTACTTTTATATCTTACCCCTTCCCATCCCCCAACTGAAAATTAAGAGGTAAACTGAAAAAATGCATAAAGCCTTTGGAATGTCTTAAGCAAACTCTTCTCCTATGCTCCCCATAATTTCTTACCCAATAACAGAATTTTCTGTAAGTTTGCTACTGTAGTTCTAGGCTTTTGTTTAACATAACATTATTTTAAATACATCCATACTTCATATTTCTACAAGAATTTCCCTGGGTTAGTAGGTACTTACTCATTTGTATTAATTATGGTTTTCATTAGCATTGATTTCTAATGTAAAGAACAGAGACTATGAAATAGTAACTGTCATTTTAGATAAAGTATTATGATGGAAAAATAGAGACAAGGAAACTGCTTTCTTAAGGATCTCAAAATAGAAGATTGCAAGATAATTTTAACTTAGAGACACAGCAGATTCAGAATCAGTGCATACCATGGCTTATCTGTTTAAACAGAAATGTATAATACAACATACATTGAATATGTAATATACAAAATATAAGCAGTATTCAATCTTTTTAAGTAAAAATTACATTTATGGTAGCCAGTTTTCCAATGTTATAAATATTCCCTATTCATGCTTTTCTAACTTGAGTTTAAGAATTTTAAGTAGATTTATTATTTCTTACTGTACAAAAGAGTTGATTGAACTAATGGACCATGATTTAATAAAATTATAGTATATATAATCTTTTACTACAAAAACACACCCAATTCATAGGGGTTCAATATTACTCAGAAAAAGAGAGAGAGAGAGACAATATCTAACTTTTTAAACAGATTAGAAAGGTTTTGAAAGTCAATATTACTGTTTTTTACTGGGTTTATTCCATGTAATTGTAGGACCAAATATCAACCAATATACATGGGTCAGCAATGCCTGTTCAGTCTGTGTTTGTGTACTACGCCAGAAACCAATAAGCAATTATTACTGTTTGTTTGCCCATGTCTGCTGTCAACATTAATATTTGATTGTAAAGATAACCAAAATCCAACAAATTCAAAGTCTAGGAGAAAACAGTCAAGCCACATAGAATAACTGACTTGACAGGAGCCAGTAAGTGACCAGCTTCAAACATGAAGCCAGTCTTAAGAGTGAGCTGAGCCAGCTCTTCTCCCCATCCTGCCCTCCCCAATGGATATATTTATCTCTTCACACCTTTACTGAATCCTCATTTGTGCTCCGTGGCCCTAGGCAAAAACTGATAAATCCCTGTGGTCATCCATCCCTGTAAACACCCAGGACATTCAATAGAGGCCCAGAGAACTCATGGATAAGGAGAGGAGAGAGGGGAGAGGGGAGAGGGGAGAGGGGAGAGGGGAGAGGGGAGAGAGGAATGGTTGAGAGTCAAGGCTACTATAGACCTGCCCTAAAACTTAAAATCAAGTCTTGAAAGTTTCAATGTGATCAATAATCTTTAAAGAAAGACAACAAATTTAAATTGTCTGCTATCTAATAAATATTTACTAGACAGTAAAAGGGGCTGGAAAATAATAACAATACTCAAGAGAAAAATTAAGCACTGATAGCAGACACAGAAATGGCAGAAACAAGAGAGTCAATAGTAAAGGATGTTAAAATGAATATTATAAATATATTCAAGGATTTAAAGGAAAACATGTATATAAGGAGGATATAGATGGAAAATATATAAAAGAACCAAATGAAATAAGCCCCTAGGTATAAAAAATACAGTATCTTAAATAAATAAATTTTGGACGTGAATAAAAGAAGTTTATCCACCAGAAAAAAAGATGATAGCAATAGAAACTATTCAAATTGAAAGAGAGAGAAGAAGAAGAAAAAATGTACAGAGATTTACAAACCAGTGAGACAATATCAAGTTGTCTACCCCAGGTGTAATTGGAGTCCCAAAAGAAAAGGACAAAAACTCACATTTTCCAAAAATTTAAAAAGTGGAAACCGACACATACACGAAGCTCAGTGAACCAAAGCAGGATACAAAGAAAACTGCATTAAGGCAAATAATAACAAGTTTCTGAAAACCAGTGATAAGAAAATCTTAAAAACAAGTAGAGGAAAAATACACCACCTGATTTTAAGACTTGCTATAAAATAATAGTAATCCACATTCAATGGTACTGGTGCAAAGTTAGACATATAGAGCAATGGAATAAAAGAGTTCGGAAATTTGCTTACACACATGTTCAACTGATTTCTAAAAATGGCAACAGAATAATTAAAAGGAACAAGGATAATCTTTTCAAAAACTGGTACTGAAAAATTTGGGTATCTGTGTAAGATAATGAACCACAGCCTTTCTTCACATCATGCACAAAATCATTGGTTCAAAATGGCTTTGCCTTGAATGTAAAAACTAAACTAGAAGAAGAAATGGAAGTAAATCTGTAATGCGTGGTGTCAAGCGGGGTCTCTGGTCCCGCTCCCCACATAAGAACGCAGGACATGGTGAGCTGATGGCCATCGAATCACAGTTGATGGCCATTTACTACCTGAGCCAGCACCTTTCTATGTGAGGCCGAGAGCCTGGAAACTGCTCTCTGGGGCTCTGTCCCCACAAAATCTTTCTTAGGTGGGACACTAAAGCACTAACCATTGAAGAAAAAAATCAATACAATCGGATCCATCAAAATTAAAACATTGTGCTCTTCAAAATAAAAGACAAGCTATGGGCTAGGTGAAAATATTTGCAACACATAGTATATGTAGAAATGGATTGAATCCAGAATCTATGTTACTCCTGTAATTAATAATAGAAAGCAGACATCCAATCCAAAAATGGGCAACGTAGCTGAATCAACAATTTACTAAGGAAGATATACAAATGATCTGTAAGCACATGAAAAGATGACATCAGGGAAGCACAATATAAAACCACAATGAGACTCTACTACACATCCACTAGAATGCATAAAATTTAAAAAATATCTGACAATACCGAGTGTTGGTAACAGGAACTCTAAATACAATGTAGATGAGAATGTAAAATAACTATCAATCCAAAGTAATTTGGCAGTTTCTCACAAAGTTAAACAAATACTTTAGCATACAACTCAACAGTTACACTTCTAGGTATTTACCCCAAAGAAATAAAGACAAATAGACAATGTCTACCTAGACTGGTATTGAATATTCATAGCAGCTTTACTCATAATCACCCACACCTGGAAATAACCAACATTTCCATCAAGAGATGAATGTTTAAACAAATTGTGGCATATCCATATAATGGGACACTACCCAGCAATAAAAAAGACCACATTACTGAGACACACTTGGATGGATCTGGAAGCATTTTCTGACTGAAGAAAAAAAAAAAAAATCAAAATCCAGACAGAAAATATCACTGACACTTTTTACATGGCTGATATATATGAGATTCTAGAAAAATAAAAACTAATGCACAGCGACAGAAAACCGATGAATGATTGCCTTGAGCTTAGTGGAGAGTGGAGGGTGGGACTTGATTAAAAAGGAGCAGGAGGGAACTCTTTGGATATAAATATTCTATATCCAGGTTGTGATGTATACATTTGTCAATATTCATCAAACTGTACATATATAATGAGTGGATTTTTGTATGTGAATTATATTTCAAAAAAAGTAGATTAAAAAAGTAAGATTTAAGGAGATAAAGTAACCGAAGTAAAAATCTCATTTCTAAATTTGAATTCAAATTATTATGGGGGGCTAAAACCTAGGGCATTAGATTTGGACTTTATTGAATCCCTAGAAGAGCTTCTTTCTGGGAATTTTTTTTTTTTTTTTTTTTTTTTTTTTTTTTTTTTTTACCTATTTCCATATCTAGAAGAATATTATATTGAGAAATAACCAACCAGTGTCATATATAAAGGTATAAAATATACGGAGATGCTTAAAGTTTGTATGAAGTAAAGAAAATTTAAAAAATAAAGGAATCACTTGAATATATTTTCACCAGTTTGTCAGATGATTCAACTAATAAATATCAAACCATTTAAAATATGCACCAGAACATTGTTAAATTTACTTTAATTCATAAAGTATAAAGAGGGATTTGATATCACCACCATCATGACAAAACATATGTAAGATACTGAAAATGTAAAATAGGCTTATTCTTTGCTGTGTTAAATGAAGGTAGTAGAGAGAGGGCTGATGGCTATTCAAAATTAGTGAGCAATTTACTTAAAATCAAGAAATCATTGCAGGATTTCTTGTTCCCAGATGGAAGTACCATAATTTAATATTCACCATCCTGGGGACAGAAAAAACCCTTCCCACCTCCCCTCATCCCGCGCCAAAAAAAAAAAAAAAAAAAGATTTTCAGTGCTTCTGTCAAAAAGCAAAGACACGGAAAAGTTGAGTACAGACAGTCCCGATTTACGATGATTTGACTTACGATTTTTTGACTTTACGATGCTGCGAAAGCGATATGAATTCAGTAGAAACCGTTGTTCAAATTCTGATTGTTTCCTCGGCTAGAGATAGGCAATAGGGTACACTCTCACGCGATACTGGGCGAGAGACATGAATACCGGGGTAAACAACCGATGCTCTACACTGTAGTATTAAATGCATTTTCGACTTATCGCTGCTGTTTTCAACTTATGATGAGTTTACCGGGACCTCATCCTGGTAAATCAAAGAGTGTCTGCACTTACTTATTTCATGCTGACTCCAAAGACAGGCAGAGCCCATGCAACTGTTAAAAGAAAAATCCCTTGTAGGCTACAAGGGAGGCCAGTTTTCTGATTGACAGCCTTGCTGCTGATAATGGGGTGGGAATGAACTTGAGAGGACAGCGGGGCTTAGATAGAACTTATCCGAAGATTCTCTTCCTGATCAGTATATTTTTCTAAATATATTCTTTAGCATGAAGATCACTAGGTTGATCATTCATACCTAGAGTTGGTTTAAATTGGACGAATCCTTAGTTGAAATCTGATTTTTAAAAAAATGGGCTTCATTTTATGGGAGGTAAAGGAGATGGAAGGCAAATGAGTGGAGAGGAGGAAGAGAAGTAATGTATTCCCAGGATCTCCCAAAGATCATCTCAACCTGGGTATCGCCCTAGGAGACAGCGAGAAAGGGTTACAGATGAGTCAATGCTGACAGCCACCTGCAGTAACTTAGTCTGTACACATACTGGCATTTTCTGTGTGTGTTGGGACATGAAAAGGTAGGGAAGCACTGTCCTAGGATGGATTTTTATTGACTGAAAAGCAAGTTATTCATTATTAACAAGAGAAACTGAGTGTGAGAAACGTTCCTACCAAGGAGAAGTTACTCAAGTCCCAAGTTCTTAGTAATGTTGTTAATACTGACATTTATAGCAATTGCTAACTTGTACCCTGCACCAAATCTGCTACCACATATTATATTATTTACATACATGAATCCATTGAAACCTCACAACACCCCAACAACAAAATAATGCAATTGTTAATCACCTTTAACAAATGAGTAAACTGAGGATTGGTAGAATTAAGTAATTTGCTTCAGGTGGAGTTGCTAATGGATGAAGTAGAAACTCCTGAAGTCCAACTATAGAATCAGCATCATAACCACTAACAGATACATCTGTAAGGCAGTTCCACACAAAGACAAGAGGCCACTGTTCAAGTTTGATGCATACGTAGTCAAAACAACACATTAATTTCCATGTTCAGTAATGGTTTTCTTTATTTAAATATGCATAAAATGAAATCAATTAACTTTTTAAGATTAATATGAATCATTTTGTCTTCTTTCCCAGCTCCAACTTTCAAAAATTATCTATAGAATACATGGATATAAAAAAATATGCTAAAGAGACCATGAAAATTATCTGATGCTGTAATTTTATCTAAAACGTGTCAGATAGTACAATCGAAGTAATAAGCAAAGATTCATATAGAATATAAATTACGAAAAATCAATCGAGTCTTGGTAACATTCAATTATAAATGCATCAAGAAAAACATTTCCATCATTTACCCCTGGCTGAAAATGAAAATTAAATAGCCACTATTATTACTAGAGTGAGTGTAAAGAAAATATTACTAATGCGGACATGCAGTACAAGAAACAGTGCCAAACAAGAAAAACGATTCTTCATTTCACACAGAAAACAAAAGTGAGCTTATAATCATCATATGGAAGAAAGTGTACTTTAGCCATTAAGAAATCTGAATAAGAGAAATGTGAAACAAAAATCATTCAAAAGAAGTTGAATTGAGCACTTCACACAGTCGTTGTGTGGTGCTAGGAACACTGTATATTATATTTCCCCTGGCTTCAAAAGGCAAAAAAGACATAGTAACACACAGGTAATGAAAAAAAAAATTACATGGTAAAGTGTATGGAACTGATTCCAAGTTGATTGACGAGTTCAGATGGCATAAAGGAGAAAAGAAGAAAATAATTTGGAAAAGGAAGTTACAGGATTTCCACATAGGGAGAAAAGCGAGATGAAACCCATGAGTTTGGAGCCCCAAGTTGAAAATTTGCTACACATGTTAAGTCATTAAGTTAGATTGGGAGGGATGAGTGCTTGGTCAGAGAATAAAGGTCAAATTATGACGGCTGAAACAGCGGTGTCATTCAGATGAAACAATTCAGAAGATATTGTAGGTTCGCCATAAAGGATGGAACAATGATATTGGTATTTTACAGTAAGTTAATTGAATTAGTATACAGATCACACTGAGGTGGAAAGAGGCTATTGCAATGATAAAAGAACAAATTCATTTTAGTATTAAGGTAGTGACTAGGGAAAGCAAAGCCAAAGATAAAGTGATATGATGGCTTGAAATCAGGAATAGGAGTACCATTTGCTTATAAGAGATAAAGAAGAGGAGACAATCAAAGAGGAATTCATAGTTATCCGGTGTCTAAATGGTGGTTCCATTGACAGAAAAAGAAGAGCTCGAAAAAAACAGCATGTTTTTCAGATGGTGAATTTACTAATATTGAGATGACTGCGAAGCATTAAGTGAATTGTCCTTATGACTGATAGTATTAATAAAACTTAATAGACTTTGAGTTGCCTTTAAGGTACAAAACAAAGAGATATTTAAACTCCTAAACCCTTAAGATGCCGCAGATCTCTTTCAACACTAAAATTTTATGCCTCTATGTTAGATTAAGTAACAGCAATAGAAAGATACTGGCAAGAGCAAATATTCATTTGTTCAGGTTTTATAGCTCACTTCTTTCCAAAGTGATGTAGTGAGAGGTCTATTAACATAATATAAAATGAGAGAAAGATGATCTAAAGCAGCATTCTACAGTAGAAAATATGTGAGCCACAAAAGGAAGCCACATACCTAATCTTAAATTTTCTAATAGTCATTAAAAAAGTAAAAGAAAGCAGGTAAGATTTTAATAATGTTATATAACCTAATCTATTTAAAATATTATCATTTTAATATGTAATCAATATACATCTTTGTTACTTCGATATTAATATACATTTTATACTATGTCTTTGAAATCTGGTGAGTGTTTACACTTAAAACATAACTCAATTCGTACCAGTCACATTTTAAATTCTCAATAGATAGATACACGTGGCTACCAGTTTGGACGGTACATATAGGGATCTTCGCAGAAATTCTGTCAACAGAGGCACAAAGTTCAAAGCAAAGACACGAACATTAGTTCAACATAAAACTTAAGTGCAAAGTAGGCATAAATAGAAATGAGTAACCAGGGTAAAATTTTAAAGCCATATAAATGAAAAATAACTCCGATTTAGTTTGTAAAAGTCACCAGAAAATAAAGGCATTAAAAAAAAATAAACTTAATGTTTTCTTCAGTTTATATTAGGTATAATAAACATCAATATTGTAGCATTTAATTGATTCATTGAGAAGAAAAAATCAAAATAAAAAGCTAGGAAGCAATAAGAAGCAGCGAAACAAAAGGCAGAAAAGCAAGACCAAAATCAACTAGAAATAAAGAAAACAAAGCTGATGCATGAGAAAATAGAGTCCACCAATTAAGTTCTGATCGCATTAAAAATCACTCAAATGGAGAGAAGAATATTAAAACAAAAATGTATATAACTCAAAATGGATCAAAGACCTAAAAGTAAATGCTAAAATTATAAAACTCTTACAAGGAAACATAGGGGTAAATCTTTGTGACATTGGATTAGGCAACTGTTTCCTAAACATGACACTAAAAGTGTAAGCAATAAAAGAAAAAAAAAATAGATAAACCTAGACTTTAACAAAATGTAAAGTGTTTGTGCATCAAAGGACACTATCAAGAAAATGAAAGACTACCCCACACAATGGGAAAAAAATATTTGCAACTCATATATCTGATAATGGTCTTGTATCCAGCATATATTTAAATACTCTTTGCAACTCAACAACAAAAAGACTAGCAAGCCAATTTAAAAATGGGCAAAGGACTTCAACAGACATTTCTCCAAAGATGTACAAATGTCCAATAAGTAAATGAAAAGATGTTGAATACCATTAGTCATTAGTAAGACAGAAATCAAAACAATAGGCTAGTACTTCACATCCACTAGGCTAGCTACAAAAAAAAAAAAAAAAAAAAAAGAAAAATAAAAGAAAAATAACAAGTGTTGGAGATGATGTGGAGAATTGGAACCCCTCATACATTGCTAGTGGGAATGTAAAATAGGCCACTGTGTTAAACAAGTTGGCGATTCCTCAAAAGTTAAACAGAGTCACCATATGATCCAGCAATTTCACTCCTAACTAGGTATATACAAAAGAGAACTAAAGACATACGTTAACACAAAACTTGTACAGGAATGTTCAGAGCATCATTACTCATAATAGCCTCAAAATGAAAACAGTCCAAGTGTCCATCAACTCATCAATGGATAAACAAAATATAGTATATTCATACCATGGCATATTATTCAGCCATAAAAAGAATGAAGTACTGATACATGCTATCATGTGGACGAACCTTGAAAACGCTATGCAAAGTGAAAGAAGCCAGACACACAAAAGGGCACATAATGTATGATTTCACTTATATGAATTGTCCACAATACATAAATCCACAGAGACATAAAGTAAATTAGTAGTTGCCAAAGGGTGGGGTGGGGTGAGGAATGGGGAGTGACTGCTTAGTTGGTACAGGATCTCTTTGAGTTGATGAAAATGTTCTGGAATTAGACAGTTGTATGGCTGCAGTCGTATGAATATACTACAACCACTGAACTGTACACTTGAAAATGATTAAAATGGTGAATTTTATGTTATATGAACTTCATCTCAATTAAAAAAAAAAACACAATGTACAACAAGTAGCTGAGAAATGGGGAAGAAAAATAGTTTGCCAAGTGTTGGTGAATTAATACTCTACAAACACACTAAGAAATTATTTCTATTAGAAGAGAAAAATAAGCAAAAAAGGACAAATATTATGAAAGAAATAATAGCAATAAACACAGTGAGAATAATCTATAGTTGAGTTAAAATGCAGATGGAACAGAAAAATATACAAGAAATGTGAGAGAGTCTATTTTGGAAACTATGAATTAGAGAACCCAAGACTCTTAGGTAAAAGCTATGAAAAATCAGGCCATATTTCAGGAAGTGGTTTAGGGCTCCTGGCCATCTCCAGAACACCGTTTCTGAATCATATTCTCCCAAAGGGCTTGAAAAATGTAGATTCCTGGGCTTCCTGTCAGGACAACAGAATCAGAACCCCTGGGGGGTGTGGTCAGAATCTGAATTGTCAACAGCTTCCTTCAAGGGGATTTCTATGCACCTTTCAATTGGAAAACCACCTAGGAAGGCTAGCACAAATGTCCCTATTTTCTTTTTCACAACATTTTATACAGACTATTATAGTTCAAAATAATTATCAAGTGCTTCCTGGATAGGTCAAAAAGTTTTTAAAAAGGCAACATCCTAATAGCTTAGAAATTGGAGTCTCTTAGTCTTGGTTTGGAAATCAAGGTAAAAAGTACTGAAGAAGAGCTATAAGCTAATTGAAATCTTTTCTCGTTCTCTCCCAGCGCAGTCTCTCTTTTTCTTTCCATCCCAGGACTGTCTCTGGTCAGAAACAAGAAACTCACAAATTTTCATGATTCAAAATGTTGCACATAACGTATACAAGAATTAGATCTCTCATCTGTGATTTAGAAAGAGTCCTACTAATCTCTTAACTTATAGCAAGGTTTAAAAGAGAAAATTGATTCAAAACAGTTTGGAAAGGTGGATGGGCAGTGGGAGAGAGAGAGACAGAGAGGGAGAGGGGGAGGGAGAGGGGGAGAGAGAGAGAGAGAGAGAGAGAGAGAGAGAGAGAGAGAGAGAGAGACAGAGAGAGACAGAGAGAGACAGAGAGAGAGAGAGAGAGAGAGAGAGAGAGAGAGAGAGACAGAGAGACAGAGAGACAGAGAGGAAGAGAGAGAGAGAGAGAGAGAGAGAGAGAGAGAGAGAGGAAATGAGTCAAAGTATCAATGAATTAATGAACTAGCACATGAAAAAATAATTGTTGCACAAGTATAGCATGGTGGTAAAGTTTGAGCACAAGTACTCTCCAGTTCTTGAATGCCTGGGTTTAAACCAGAGCTACACTTTCACTGACTGGGTAACCTTGATCTTATTTAACTTCTCTGTGCTCCAGTGCCCTCATCTCTGCAATAGGACAATAATTACCTACCCATAAGGTTGTTGTGAGGACTAAATGAATAGATGTAAAGTGCTTAAAACAATACATGCTACATTGTATGTTTGCAATAGTCGAAAAGTCTTCTTTGTAAATCCAGATGGTCTCCTAAAGCTTCCTTGTCTAAACCCTACAGTTTATTAAGCCTTAAAGAAGTGATTATAAAATGAGAGTAGAAACTCTTTAAATTGTTAAGTTCTTAGAAGTTACATTCGCAATATCCTGTTTTATTTGCCTGATTTCTTTGGTCGCCCTCCCGTACTTTCCCTTTAAAATTATCAGTTATAAAGGGAATTTACCTCTCAAACTCCTTCTCTTGCATTCCAAGTCTCTGATTATAATTGGTTACAATTTGAAGATCTCAATTATTTATCATTGTTAACCCACAATTATATACCTACAATTACATGCTTCCATTATTTTGAAAAAAAAAAAAAAAATCACAAAGAAATGCCAAATTAAAAAAAAAATACTGTTGTCTTCCTATGTAACTATTGAGCAGGTTTCAAAAAAAATGTTTAGTGTCTGAATTCCTTTTTTACATCCTTTAGAACAAAAATAATTATGAAACAAAAATTTCTTAAAAACTGTCTTTCTAAGATCCATGAAAAGTAGAAATCTCCATTTCAACATCCACCTTCATGAAGGAGAAGGCCGCTTTTTACTGCCAGAAGAGAAAAATCCGATTGTTATTTATTTCCAGTGCTGACAAAAACTATTTTCCTGAAGAAAAAGTTTCTAACATGCAATTTTGCTTTTCCTTAAAACAGCCACTTCACACTTTGGAGATCAGCTATACAGCATACAACCGTTACCTAACTGATTCCTCCAACTCTTTCTGAGGATCCCTAGTACCAAGTTAATCTTGTAATTTTTATAGTCCAAAGGCAATTTTCAGGATATTATGACTAGAATCAATGGTATTTCCACAATTTGGACCAACTTATCAAATTTATGGCATGATGGAATGTAATCCCTTTTGTAACAATCAATATTAGCTCCTGTATTAACAATCTAGTGCCATATTATTGTGACTTAGAGTAACTTTAATTTGTATGACTCTATTAAAGTTTATATTAAGGGAATCAAAGAATACAAAACAAATATGTGTAACCTACTGAACCAAATACACAGTAACACACTATGAAATATTGACTGATAAGTTTGGCTAGCAACTGGCTATAAGAGAAACAAGGTACCCCAAAGCCTATGTGATGTGTATGACCCAATTCTGTTTATCTGAGTCAGGCTCCTTATTTTTCACACTAGTATTATAATAAGTGTTTCCATATAAGAGGCGGTCATTTAATTTCTCTTTTCTCTTTAAATTTCTGTACTGTCCATTTATACTTGTAGGTCAGGCTCTCAGAGTTAATAGATAACACTATCACAATACATGGAAAATTACTCATTTTAACATTTGTTGAGTGCTTGTTATATTCAAGGGATTATATTAACCTTTTTAAAAATAATTTTTTAAGTTGTTCAAAATTAGGACCTGACATCTATTTATATAAAATTTTATATGCAGAAGTTAACATCAAAGATGATAACATATCATGATAAAGGCCACACTGGGGAAATGAAATGCAAAAATTTTATATATGTGTTTGCTAGTTGATAATGGCTATGTAAATAGTTTAAATTCATTATTGTTGGATTTATTTTTTTTTTAAATGGTATTAGAACTGCTGAAAATCTCTTTATTTTCTCATTTCAACAAAGAATGGTGATATATTTTGGTATAAGAGACCTAGTGCAGGAGCTTCAAATTCGATTATATATATCAAGTTTACACAAAGCCATATGTATGAAAGGGGATCTTTTAAAAAAAACTTTATTTGAGAAAGGAAGAGACTTATAACAGAAGGCAAGAAGAGAAACATACAAACAATATATTTACAACACAAAACAAGAGATCACCTTTAAGGGTGTAAATTATAATAAATACAGTAGATTTTAAAAGAGACAATTATCAATTAGTTCTAAGATTAAGTCCAGCTTTTATTTTCACTGGTTCCAGGTAGTTTATTAATTAAATTCAAAGACTATCAAATTCAAACAATTAATGTCCACCAACTGTACTGATGAAGCTCTCTCAAATGACATTATAAAAAATAGTTTTTTGTTTGTGATTACATATCTTTGAAGTGATATTAATATTATACAAAAGCCTGCTCAGCCACATGTTCCTCCCCAAATAAAATGTATTTTAAAAGATGCACTATCCCTTTTTTATGAGATTGAAAAAAAGACTTTATAAAGAAAATGTATATTTATGAGATGGAAAAAATATACAATTTTATGTTAGAAATGCCATATTTTAAATGCAAAACAACTGAAAAACAGTCATTTTAATCTGAAGGAATAGACTAACCAAAATATGTTGGTAATAGGAAGTGTTGCCTATTACAGCTATTTGTCAAATTATCAGGACTTTCATTATATGGAAAAATTTTAAACTTTCTAACGTCTAGTTATGTTAATTTAATTTGAATGGAGACTTTTTAAAAAAGGATAATGTATCTTTAGCAGTAACCTTTTTTAAGAAATATTTTTTAAATGTCACAGCAAAATGTAAACAATACATGCCAATAACATATATTTGTACAATGTCTACATTTGGCAAAACCGCTGTATCTCCTTTGAAACAGGATACTACACCTTAAAATACCTCCGATTTAGAAATATAAATATTTTAATAGAAAAACTTCACAAAGATTCTAGGTCAATTTGGATTATCCATATTAAAGGGGTCTTAATACAACGAATCTTTAACTAGCTTAACAAAAGTAAACCCATAAACCAAGGTAAACATATCAAAAGGGAGTATGAAGGAAATGTTCCAGTGAAAAGCTTCCTTAACAATTTCCCTACTTGTGGTGTTATTTTCTTAGACAATAAATCAATTCATAGAGTGCCCTTTAAAAACCGAACGAGTAAAACACTATCCTCCGTTTTTTTTGTTTTTTTTTCCCTACATTCCCCAGTACATGAATCACTTGGACTTCCTGTTTCCACAAGGCATTTCCTGTTCAGCCTCATAGAATCAGCTTTCTGTAGAACAGCAGGAACCTGACAAAGAACTGACTTAAATAAACAGAGTCTTCTGTTGCCTTCAAAGTTATTTGTATTTCATAGCATCAAAGGACACAGTCCTTCTGAAGGTGCATTATGTACAGGTAGATTCTTTTGTTAAACCTAGCTTTCCTAATTTTTTATTTGCCAGAAAGGTATGGCATATGCCGTGTCATTATGGAATTATATTTAAGAGATCCTAGGGGTGATGATTATAAAATATGATACACCTTCTTTTCAACATGATTTTGACTTCATAGCAGAAAATAATCATACTGTTAACTGTGTTTTCTACAAATGTAGATACAACATAGTATCTGATTAGACCATAAAGCTGCACGTTACTTCTTGCCGATATTTGCATCTGCTTCATTTGATGTGTTTTCATAGACAATGTCATCAAATAAAACAAGATAAAAGTAAAATGAACAGTGCCAGGTGAGACATAATGCAATATTTAAAATAGTACTGTACTTTGCATCTATATATTGAAAACCACCTCTATTCCTAATATTTTCAACTGCAATCTATACAGTGACCTAGGAGTATTGGCATGGGAGCCATAACATTTCACTTAACAAAAATGAGAAAGGAAGGAAGGGGAAGACTACCTTTAACAGTGTTCAAGACTGTAGTATGATACATTATGTACAATGATGTGAAAATTGAATTCTACATATCAAAACAAATCAAGAACTAATAGAATGTTTCATTGATCAGACTGGGAAATTATATCCAGCAGTCAGTGATCTCAACAGATAAAACTAAAACAAACAAACAAACAAACAAACAAAAAACCCAGTGAGTTCGTTTTCCTTAGAAGTAATTGGTGTGACAGGCTTTGGGATGATTTAAAGCCCATTAATTACTTGGATACTTAATGTAGTATAATTTAAGTGTAACAGGTATTTCCTTACCAGTGGAGTTTCAATGAAACCTTGATATCTACATAGAGATCATTATATAGAGAGATCTCTATATAGATATATCTGCATTAGTTAGAATCCTTAAACACTAAAATCAAATCATTCAGAGATATAAACAGATATCCATTAACCAAAACCTGCAGTGCATTCCATATTCAGATAATGACTTTAATTACAAATCCTGGAGCTAAATCTTTGCCTATTACCTGTTGCATAAAAGCAGCCTGCTCCCCAGATTCCATTTCCTGGATCTGAGCATCTTCATCACTGTCCACTGGTTCCTCCTTGACCTTCACAGCCCCAACTTGTCCCCGTGTGTCATCCACACAAGCACTGCTGTCGCTCCTAGTGCTGTTGCCACTAGAGGGCGCTCTGTCTTCCTGCATCGCCTGGTCCCCCTGAAGCTCTTCCTCTGCTTCCTCGAGGTGACTGCCTGGTTGCTTCAGTTGTTCAATAGATTTCGAAAGCAGCTAGAAGAGAGCGTTCAGGGGTTCAAAATTCAATAGTTTTCGGTGGTAACAGAGCAGCAAAACACACTTTGATCTCTAATGACTCTTTAACTCACTTAAAAATGGTGGAGAAGAGATAAATAAAATTTTTCTATGGAAACCATTAAACTTTCACAAGGTCAGGTTGTACTGAGTCAATTTAATCCAAATAAGCCTGAGAAATTTTTTTCTCAAAAGAGGAAATATAATGGAGACAATGCAAAGGTAATGAAAAATTTCCAAAAATCTCATTTTTCAACAAATGTCAACCACTATAAAAGACAGAAGCACAAATGCTAATAGTCCTTCTTGTCTATAGAATGTTCCTGTATCTAAATGGTCAAATGACAAAATATCTTCTTATCTATACTTGTAAAACATGCAAATATTGATTTTGAAATTCTGAAGTTTAAAAAGATGCAGGACTTAAAAAACGTTTGACAGCACTAAAAATATTTTATGAATATATCCAAAAGGAAATTAAATATTAGGAGAAAAAAAGAAATTATTTATTCACTTGAAAATTATTATTTAGACCTTTTATCTTGTAAATTAAATCATACTTAATCTTCAGAAGTGTATGAATTAACTGCTCATAAATTAACAAAGATAACTGAAAATATACCTAAATTAAACAATAGCATAAAATAGTATACAAGCTCAATACATGGGGAAAAATTCTCAAGATGAGTTTATCTCACACAGGCCTTTTGTTTTGACAGTGACCCTATTGACATCATCTGCAGATCTTGAACTGCTTTCAAAAGTGCTTCGTTTTCTGCTGAGTCAGTGCCCATGGAAGCAACATGCCAATTTTTGTAAAAAGCAGCATACTTAGAATACCACCACTAAAATCATAAACACAGATTTTTCTATGTAAAATTCAAGTTTACCTCCCACTCACACCTATATTTTTAAAACTCAATGCATGCACATAAGTTATTCAAACTTTGAAGAGCGATTTAACCTCTTCAGTTTGAGAGACTTTCCTCCAGTCCAGACAACCTCAAATGGCCCAGCACAGTCTGCGGAAGCCCTTCACTTTCACTGTAGGTAGAATTATTGTGAGTTTTCATTCACTTGTTCAATAAATATTTACTGAGTGCCAACTATGTTCAAGACACCATTCTAAGGGTTGGGAAAACAGCCATTGCCCTGCCCTCGTGGCACTTACAGGTTAGTGTGTTAGAAAGGCACCAAATTGATAAATAAACTCATTCTTCTTTTTAAGTATGGTATATGAAAAAAGGAAAGAAACACAGTTTGTTAGAAGAGAATACATATACTAGTTGGCATAGGAGTGGAATGTAGATTGTTAAGGAAGGTTTCACTGAGGAAGTGCTACGTGTAGGCTGAGACAGGAAAGATGAAGGATGGAAAGCAATAGACAGATGTGTGTGAGGGGTGGAAATAAAGGTCAAGAGCATTTCTGGCAGAAGGCATGGTGTGTAGACTAGAAAAGGAGCTCGGCACATTTAGGCCGGCACATTTGAGTTTTGTTGTGAAACTGAAAGACCAGTGGGGTCGGAGCACAGAAAGACAGGGAGTATGCTGGAAGATGATGTTGGATAGAGTGACACAGGTTATAATACATTTGGGTTGAGAATAAGATTTTAGCAAAATAACATATAACTTAGCGTAAACTATATATAAGACCTAAACATCACCAATCCTAAGGGAGACATGATCAAGCTAAGAGATTATATACCAATCAAAATTCCTATCAAAATGAAGAAGGCAATTTAAATATCAATTTCCTTTGGGCCTACCCTCTAACTTCTATTGTTCCTGGGCAGTCATCATAAGGAGGACATTTATCCCAGCATGCTTTAAATGTCATTAAGTACTTTTTCGAAAACCTTCTACAGAACTTTTGTACTGATTCTGAATGCTCCTCAGCTCTTTATGTCTTAAAGACAAAATACGTCGCACACTGCTGAGATTTTGGAGAAGAGAGACAATGTAACATTCCTGAACTTTGACTACACAATTGCGGAATCCCATTTCACTGGCTGTTGGAAAAAGAATACGTAACACCACAGAAATAAAACAGGATTTTAATGGAAAAGTCCCAGTTTTGGCTGGGACACCAAGAATAAGGACACTGGGTGACAAACATCCACTCATTCTTCAGAGAGAGAGATCAGTCAGTCCCGTAATTCTTACCTCCATCAACCACTTCAGACAACATACAAGAACAGGTTAGAGAATCTCGTGGAGAGAAAGGCATTTATCTACAAAAAGGTATTAGTCAGGTGAAGGAGGCTGCAGGAGCCCTTCAGAGGGACTGTCGGCGAGGAGATTGCTGCTATTCATTTTCTGTAAGGATGCTTGCTAAGCTGGAGAAACTCTCCCTCTCACTATTGAAGCTTAGTTCGGCAAATTCCATGGGAGCTAGATTGCATCAGAGTTGGTGGGCCAATGATACTTGTGAGTCAGACACCTCTGAGAGGTGTTCAAAATATCTTGCCTATGAGAGCCTCTATAAGGACAAGAGAAAAAAATTATACGGGGTTTGTGGTCACAGCACAGGAACTCAAGGCCATTCATGAAAGGTCAGTCAGAGAGCACATGACCAGGGTCCAGGAAATGCCATGTCAAAAGTCCTTGCATACTAAAGGTGACTCTGCATCTTATTCAGCTTCTAGATGCCTGAACACAGGAGGATTTAATAACCAAGAGGAAGCTACAAATACCATCTGCTAAGTAAAAAGACCTTTGTGTTGCTATTCCTGTCCTTCCCAGTCCCAGTTCCACCATGGCCTCTCACTGCCTTGACCTCCTAATATCTAGGAGTCTTGTCCTCTGCTCTACCTCAGCTTTCAGTACCATGATCACGCCCTAGACCTGGTCTTTATCCGTAACTGTATACTCTCCTAAATATGAGTTTCAAACATCATTCCTTTCTTCTGGCTCATCCTCAGAATATTCTGACTCCAACCATCCCTCATCTCTAGAAGGTCCTCCATGCGATTGGGTAACTAACTGGTTGGCTATTGAGCCAACCACATTCTCACTGCCCATCGCCCAACCCCCTCTTCTCTTACTTTCCTCCTTCCCGGACTAGGTTCAATTCTCCATCATTAAAAATCACTCCCTTACTTTATCTTCAATTCCCCTGCCGTTTTCAAAACTAAGACTTCCAAACTTGATTAATACTAAATCTCTGCCAAACCCAAGCAGGTGAGTAAGCAAGGAAACAAATAAACGATCTGCAATCATACTGAATGTTTCTCTTCAAATTCATGACCGTAACCCTCAAATGGGACTTTATGCTACCTCTACCTGGCAATCCTACTTCATTTCTCTAATTTACTCCCCCTTTTGCAATGACTATTTCAAACTACCTCCTCTCTCCTCAGATCTCTAATATCCAGACCTTTTCCTCAGTCCCTGCTGATACCTTTGCTTCTTATTTCCCTGAGAAAATAGAAGCATCAGCAGAGAAACTCAACTGTCCCTTTCACCCTTTCTCCCGTTACAATGAAAGCAGTGTTTGCACTCCTATCTCAGTCAATCCCTTGGCTTAATGCCCTGATCTTATCAACTCCTGCAATTACCCACTCTGTTGTCCGTCACACATTTCCCTCTCTGCTGGAGTATTCTCGTTTGTACGCTTTCAGTATTATCATCTGTCTTAAATATAACCTCCCTTGACACCCCCAAAAACCATTACGTACATTCCTTCACAACAAAACTCCTTGAATTGTCTCTTTTCATTGTCTTCATTTTTCTTTTCTCATTTGCTTTAGAATTCACAACACCTAGGCTTTCATCCCCACTATTTAACCAAAATCTCTCGTTACAAAAGTCAATAATGACTGCATAAATGTCAAATCCAATGGCAATTTAAATAGACTATTAATACATGTCAGTGAGGGTGAAGCATTTTAGAAAGGAAAACAAGACAAAATCATAGCATCTTTGAAAGTAAGAGATTAATATTACTAGTGTTGGTGCAGCCAAAGGCCAGACAAACTATGTGTGAATTTACTGGAATACAATTTCCCAAAGATAGCAAGTGTGTCCAAGAAAATCTCTAACACTGACAAAATGCTGAGTGTTCACAGAATATATCATATGTACATTTTAACAGAAAACCTTCTAAAATCCAACATGTTAATATATTTCTGAGGTCACTGAAGTACCCCAAAATCACATCATTTCATCGATGAATCAAATTTGGTCAGTATTTACAACCTCACTGACATAGATACGTATATGAAATTGTATATATAGTTTTAGTGTGCAGTACAGAAACAATGCCATTTGTTCCAGTCAGTTTCTTTGGCGACATCTACACTTCTGATGAACTAAGGGAAACACAAGGGAGAAAAATGCCAGAATGAATAATGCTGTGATAACTGAACAAGAAGTCCGAATGGCAAAATGATCTTCTTCCAAGGGCAGAATTCCTTCAAGGTTTGTAAAAGAAATGTAAAACAGTAACTTACGAGGGGAGATCATATAAGCATAAAATATTGGAGTTGGAAATTTCTAATAACATTCTTCAAACCCTTGTTTTGGGAGGAAGGAATTCCATGCCCAAGAAAAGTAAATCGTCTCCAAAACAGAATAGAAACTTTTATACCCTTCCACTCTGCATTCTCCTCTGAAACAGCTATATTCTGATGACAAGTGAATTAATATAAACAATTCTGAGGTCTCCCCTGAGCTCCAAACGTGCATATTCAGCTGCTTACTTAACGCCGTTGCTTAGATCTAGAATATCTAATAGCTATCATAAACTTTAAATAGCTGAATGAGAACCTTTATCCCCAGTCCACTCGAATGTATTGATCACCTAATTTTTCTCATCTGAGTGAACAGTTACCCAATTGCATGAATCAACAATCTAGGATTTATCCCAGTTTCTCTCCCACTCATCTTTTTTTCATAAATACCTGAAAACTTAATGTTGAGTAGCAATGCTTTGACACTTTTCTTCCCAGGTTATGAAGGGAATGACTACGTCTGCAGGAACAATAACCACCACTTATTCACCATCTCGGGAATCAAATGTGCTCTTTGTTAAGTTTCACAAAACATAAAAGAGATAAATGTGACCTCCTGGAGCTGGTATTGCAAAACATAAATGCATAGAGGAAGTTAACCTGCACTTCTTATTTTCTTTTAGGTATTTGACTCAAGCTGTTTTTGTTTAAACAGTCCAATTGGCCAGAGTGGAAAAATTAGCAATTAACATCAGCAAGGAAAATCTACAAACAAAAGTCATAGGAAACCTGCCTGCCAGGTTTGTCTTAGTTCAGACGTTTAAAATAGGAAGTTACTCGGTGATATTTGTAAATTTCTAATGTTTTTACTAAGAAAGTCAGTATGCGGATGATGTAGTGCTCTTTGTGTTTTTGAACTACAAACATGACCATCACGAACAGGGCTAACCCTTTTTGAATTTGTACCGTCGCTGAGTGGCCAGCTGCAGGGAAGAGCTGTCTGCTTATTCTCAGTGGGGTAGCAGGGTCTCTCTTGGGTTGAACATCTGGAGGTGATCCCCCAGCAAAGCTGAACTGTTGCCTGGCTGGCTAGAAAACACAAGACGAAACATCTGTGTGACAGATAAATGTGCAAGTCTGCGTGAATCTCGGCTGAGACCCCATCTGTAAAACACACGGCTTGTCACTCGTCTGACACCAGGTGAGTTACTTTGGTGGGGAACCCAGCTGAGAGGAAGAAACTGATGGCTGGCAGCATGTCCTGCCCCTTTTATCTGTGCTCGTACTCATCTGTCAGTGTGTCTCTGTATTCTCCATGCTACCGTCCAGCAATAGTACAAATACCAAGAACGCTGCCGGCGTCTATGACCATTCTGGGTTTGTAACACACCCACTTCCACACACTCAGAGATAGTCTATAGGCCAGAGAGCATGATATTTTATCCAAATTTCTAACATCTTCAGGTATTACAACTCAGCGCTTCCATTCTTATCAACCCCTGGCAGGGTCACGATTTATAGCCAAGTCCGTAATTGCAATGTTTTATATTCCATGTTAAAATCCTATGTTCTAGTGGCAAATGCTATAAAATTAAATAAATATTTAAAGGTGGTGCTGCTCATCTTTACATATTAACCACTTAAGCTCATTTCTGTGTAAGTTACAATGTTTGATAAATGTCTAGAAGTCAACACAGCATAAGTGCTTTTGAATGAAATATCTTTCAATTCTATTTTTTTTACTTTTGCCACCGAAAGCCTTCATTCCCCACAAATATCATCAGATTCTGAGTGGCAACTAAGAACAGGAGTGTGTAAGGAGTAAATCTGTTGCTGACAGACATCTGAGTTTCTGAAATTATCAACAAACAATTAAGCACAAATATTTGAATGGGATTATCTAATTATGCAAAATGACCTTCAACCCAACTCATCACTTTCTTACTTTGCCTCAGATTTTAATGCAGATTTTACTTGGAGAATGGCAATAGCACAAGTTTTTTCTTTTCTTTTCTTTTAAATTAATGTAAAATTCTTCCCTTGGAAAATAAAACCTTTCCCTTAAGCTCCAAGGAAACTAGATTTAAAAATAATGATATAATTCTGTCTCAATTCACAAACAGATTAGGTATATACCAACTGTTCTGAAAAACAACATAGAGAGCTTGGAAGGCTTTCAAATCAAGAGGTCTACTTAGAAAAGAAGCACTCTGCCTCAAGCCAAAATAGTCCATGCTATTTCACTTCTTTGCATTTAAGAAAATAATCAAAGATACCAAAATTAAATAGGAAAATTAAGAGAGAAAGACATTCTATGTATTGGTTCATTACTCACATAAACTAAAAATCTAAACTGAAAAAAAAAAATCCTTTCTTTACCAATATTGAAGATACATAAAATTAATCTAGGGACCAAGTAAATTCTTAATAAAAGCTTGTTTACAATTCTAAATGATTGTCTAAAACAATGCCTGCAATTAAAACAGCCTTTCTCTGGCTCTCAAACATTCTAATATTTCAGCAACTTAAGTGTTCACTTCTGGAAAGGAGAATGAAAATTTCCTCCTCTCAGCTAGTTTGAGAAAGTTTACCTTTCATTCATTCTACAATTTTTATTGAGCAGTGTCTATATGCCAGCCCCCGGGGAAGAGAGCGGTCAATTAGGCAAGCTCTCAGTGGGGTCAGCAGAAAATAAGCAATCGAAGACTGGAACTAAATGTGATCGAGAATGATGGGGAGGGGTGAGTGTCTGTGTCTAATGTGTCTGGGCTGGGAAGGCTTCTCTGAAGAGGTGAGGTTTGAGCTGAGAGAGACGCCAACACCAAGATGGAGTCATGAAGAGGCCTCGAGGTCGAACATTCCACACAGATCTGTGGCTAGCACAACCCCTGCAGATGGAACGAGATTCCCACAGACCAGAGAGGCCAATGTGGCTGGAGCTTGGGAAAGAAGGGAAGGGAGTAGGGGATGAGATCAATCTGAGGGATAAGAGCCAGACCGGGACAGTCACGTGGGCCACATGAAGATGTTTATATCTTATCTGAGAAACAATAAGGGACAAGTGAGGGGGACAAAAGTGGAAACAGGAAGACTGACCTTTCAGTACTTAAATTCCTCAGCAAGAGAACAAGGATTATTAGGGACTTTCTTTACCTAGTATACAAAGGAGCTATTTTTCCTTCTTTTACACACTATGTAATTTTACGTCCTTTTGTATTACCTAATAGGACTTTCCTCTGATAATCTCCTTTCTTATTTTCAGTTGACAATACACTTTCTTTTCAAGTTTTCTTTCCTTGCTCTTTAATGGTAACGGAGAGAGGTACAGTGAGGAAAGGCATCTTTATTATTATTATATTTTTTTTAGCTAAGTCTTGGTGACTTCAGACTGTGTCTCAGAATGGCGAAGATCTCACAGCCAGTGAACTTCAAGTCACTTGACTGATAAATACCTCCTGTTCTCCCCATGGATCAATCCCTTGCTTTGGTAAACTGGACAGCAGTGTAAGCCCTGTTTAAAAGGCACAACCAAGAGTAAACCCCAAACGATAATTGCCACGTGGACATGTGGGCCCACGGTGACCAGACTTTTACATTTTTCAGACAATGCCAGAAATCTAGATTTGCATTTAAAATATTTTCATTGTTTAAGAGTCACCAACAATTCAAATGCCTTTTCAGACACCAGGCAGGCCAAAGATGGCAGTTCAATGGGATGGATTAACTGCATAGAAAGCCGGTTTGTGAACGTTGAAAATCATCCCTATGTCCCGTCTTGATTGACCACCCTATGGTTTAAATCATTTAGGGCTGATGTCTGCATGCTCTTAAAATACACCATCGTTCATCGTTGTGATTTGTTCTACGTTCCCTACATGGTAAACAATCCAACGAGTTTCCCAGGGGGTGGAGGTAGGGACTGACTACAAAGGAGCAGCACAGGCAATTTTGCAAGTTGAAGGAACTGTTTTATATCTTGACTGTGGTAATTATGATGGCAATAGGCATTTGTCAAAGTTCACTGAACTGTACGGCAAAAGGAATAAATTTTACTGTGTGTAAATTATACATCAATAAAAAGTCAATAACTAACCACAATATTGTTCCAAAGAGAAAACAAGGTCAGCTTCATGATGAATACAAAGACATAAGAGAGAGCTGGAGCAAAGTTTAGTGGTTTGATTTACAACAAAGTAGCTTGATACAATACTTGAGACACGTAGGAAATGTGTGCCTTGGAAATAGTCTAGCCCTTCCAGACAACCATTTTCATTAACAAACTAAAAAAAAAAAATCGAACTATTAGTGCTATATAAGACTATAAATACTGACTTAGATTTCAGTACTGCTTACCACGTCTACAAAGCACTTTTGGTACATCCTTTCATGAAAGCCTCACTAGAAACCTCTAAATGTGCACATTCGAGAATTCTTGGACAAAGATGTTCGAAATTTCGACCAAAGATGCAAAACTAATAAATAATTGTGCAGAACCTCAGAAATTTCTCTTGGAAAGGCTATCAAGCATCCTTGATTTTGCAATTCAAATGAGCTATGTATTATGTGGAACTATCTTTGAATAGAATTATCTATTTACAGGTCTATGAGACCATTCAAGGCAAAGAACACACTTTCTCTATTTTCATTTCCGGTATGCAGTATAATGGTTGCAAATAAATCTTTGTGGAACACCATCAGTTACTCCATACCAGAAATCAAGTGAGATTTTATTGCTGGTTGAGACAACTAAATTGATAACAAGAGAGCAACAGTACATTCAGGATATGGAAGCATAGCCCTGGGTACAATTCTGAGTGCAGGAATCGGAATACTCGAGGCCATATGACATTCCAGGGTCACTATAATCCCTCAAATTTCAAAAGGATTTAGGGAAAGGGCAGAAAGATACAGGGAGAAAAAAAATCTAAAAATAGGGAACTTATAAGCAACCAAAATCTTTAACAAACAGACTGCTACACATTGGTGGTTTTCATGTCTACACATCATTTAGCTGTATTAAAAATTCCTTACTAAGGCTTAATTATTTCATTCTGTCAAATGAAACTATTTGTCAAGGTTGGGAAACAACCAAATTATTTAGCTTCCCTCTCCCTTTGAACTGCCTGGAATCAACATCAGTCAAACTACTCACATGGTTTAATTCCCCAGATATTTTTCTTTCCCCTATTTTCTTACCTCATAGTCATGTCCAACTATTGTTTTTCTCATTCAGTAAAAGCGTCTCTGACTAGATTAACAGTGCAGAGTGAAAAGGAAAGGTCGAGGTCCTTTCCCTTCGTCTTCAAGTTATGAAAGCAGCACTGGGAACGTTTATGAATGTTACACATTAATCCACTGAAATGGTCATTTAGTTTCTTTTACAAACACAGGATTTCATCACATCTAATAATAAAGCAACAAGCCATTTTCTGTATATTATAAACCATCAACTTGTAATTATATAGTGAAATGCTTCTATATGAATTCTCTGTGCTGATGTAAGCTGGTATTGCAGCATAAGTGGTTTTTTTGAAGCGCACTACATACCTACACGGATCTATTTACATTGGGCTAATCATGTCAAAATAGCATCTATTTAAGGGTAAAGTCAAAGTTTCTTTTATAAACCTCTATAGATAGATAAATAATCTAGAAGCCTTTTTACTGTTATAAAATTAAGACTGTCTTTCAGTGCTAGCTAAAGTTTTTGGACATACTATCCATCTAATGGGCAAAATGTAATCCGAAATTGGTGATTAAAGACTCTGCATGGAAACAAGCTGTCAAATGGATAGAGAGAAATTAAACCTGACAACAGTAATGCCTACTTTCTAAATGAAAGCCCAGTTCAAGTTTCTACTCATCCATTTTTCAAAACTTAAAACAAGGCATTTTCCAACCACCCATAGATGAGATGCCAAGATTTGCATTTCAGTTGAACTTGATGAAGTCAGTAGACTTTCAGCTTTAGACTTGCCCAAAACTCCTGTGAGAAGATGTTTGCCCAATCTAAAATCATGGCAATGTTACAGGAGAGAAAGGGATGAAATGTGGCCTGGCTGTTTTTGGTTCTATACTGCATTCACGTCGCACTGTTGGGAAGCCTTATAATCCAAAAGGATATCTCAATGTCCCACTGTCAGGTCCATGAAAAAAAAGAAAAAGTCTTCCAAGTTAGTAAATGCATGGAAAGTTGGGAAGAAGGGTCAGGAGAAAGGATTTCTTCATTCATCCCGGTTGGTTTCTTCAACCAACACCAAAAAAAAAAAAAAAAGTGACCTGCCTTTTAGATTTGTTTGCTTGCTTTGTTTTCAATTGTAAGTTTTCTACTTTTTGGCAAAAATAAAATTAGGAAACCCTTGTCTCCTGCTCCAGTGATAAAAACACTGAAATCATAAGCATGAGTGTAATTTAAGGACAGGCTTTTGTCTCATACATCCTATGTTGGAATTCCAGCTTGGTCAATTGCTGGTCCTGTCACCTTTGTCAACTTACTTGAGTCCATTCAAATT
This sequence comes from Rhinolophus sinicus, assembly GCF_057876585.1. Taxonomy (NCBI): domain Eukaryota; kingdom Metazoa; phylum Chordata; class Mammalia; order Chiroptera; family Rhinolophidae; genus Rhinolophus; species Rhinolophus sinicus. The sequence continues at coordinate 20,840,986 of NC_142504.1, forward strand.
GACTTTCTTGATATTAAGAAAACAAACAAACAGTGAGTTGTTATGTTTGAGGAGATAATATAAGAGCGCTATTAGGTTGGTGCAAAAGTAATTGCGGTTTTTGCAATTATTTTTAACCTTTTAAACCGCAATTACTTTTATACCAACCTAATAGCATGGTATCTGAGCTCATAGTAGATCCTACATATAAGAGGGAGCTGGTATTACTTAAATGATCCTATACCTATGGTACCTATGGAGAAGGTGCTGAGAACATGGATTGTGCATAAAAGGAGGGAAAGATACACTAGGAGAAATAGGTGCAGCAAAAAAAGCAAAGATTGGTACACACTCCTCATCAAATTATACTCAAAATTGAATCTTCCCACAGGTAAGCCATTCACAGAATTACCTTTAGTAAAATAAAGCTCATACGAAGTGTTTACTTGTTTAATAATATGAAGTGTGACTCAGAAAAATGTAAACCTCTTGGAATGTACATATCTTAGTTGTTCTTGAAATTAATCTTCTTGGGAAAATACACACTTTGATTAATAGTGCACAAAATACCTTTATTTTATAACTGCCTTCAGGTATACTTTATAAGAAAAAAAATTGCGGTTAAAAAAAAAAAGGCAGTCAAAAAATACACACACACACATACACACACACGCACACACACGCTACATGCTATGTTTGTATGTGACCACAGGCATGAAAGAATTACTCTCCTGGATTGCTGTGGATGGATTACCGGGGACAAGGAGTGGGTATGAATCATGAAGGGTTATGGAGAATACGTAACATTTATGTTAGAAATTATGTCAAGAAAAGGAATAAAGGAATACAACAGATACTACTCACATAACGAGTCAAATTCTCTTCTAAAACCTAATGAAAGCTCCACATTTGCTCTGTTCCAGCATTTGAGCATAATTATATTCATTCCTTGCTTGTCAGACATAATATCTACCTGTTTTAATAAGGGCAACACAGGACATCTGCTTGGCCTCTCCTTTACTGGTCTTGTCTTAGATATATTTTTATTATGATAAAATAGCACTCATGTCAAAATGCCTAAGTATCATAGTAATAAATATATAATAAATACTTATATCTAGAGTGAACCTTGACATATATAAGATATCATCTCATGATTTATGTGGGTTTTTTTAAAAGTGTTGGCTGATATCCAGTCATAGGAATGCATAAGATATTTATCACAGAGCATATTAGAAAGAAAAAAACAAAGAAAGAGAAAGAGACACAAAAGAAAAGATATAAAACAGACAAGATATTCCAGAGAAGTAACTAAACAAGTCTCAAGTCATTTCCTCAAAGAAAAGTTCCTTCATCATGTCCCCTATCCTAATATTTCACACACTGTATTGCTGTTTACTTGAATATTTCACTCCCCCACTCCCCAGACTGCAAGCTCCACCGGGACGTTGTTTTCTTAGTGCCTACAATAGTGTCTGGCACAAAGTAAGAGTGCAATAGGATTTGCTAAATGAATATGTACAAGCACAACTCTGTATTTCATTCAAATAAGTACTGAATGAAGAAAGAAGTTTCTTAAAATTTCTGCTCATATGGATTTGGTAGAATGAATATGAAAAACACAGGTATTAGCAAAGGTGTTATAATTCTAGTTAAAATAGAAACTATTAGTCATGAATCAATGTTATTCTATTAATATTGTAACAGTGAAATAATTCAAAGGATAATGTCACTGGGCAGGGGGCAGAGATCTATGACAAATTATCTCATTACAAAAATGCCTGAAGATACTTTGGAAAATTTCTGTATTTCATTCATATAGTGATGTGACTAGAGATTTGCCTTTCTATTAAATAGGTAGTAGTCAGAATACTTCAAAAATTATAAAAAATATCCAAGTGACTGTGGTGTATTTTGTTTTCATTAATCATAGTTTTATTTTACCAGAAAATCTGGGGAATATTTAAACTCGAAATCGGCTCAGACGAAAATTGTCAATACCCTCTTTCTTTTTTATTTGCTCTTTTCTATTTATGAAGAAAATTCTATTCTAGAAACCATTTTTTCCCCCAATGAAAATCCAAAAGATATTGGCAAAAGCAACAGTCTTCTTTTGATACTATAATAAAGAAACTACTGGCTTTTTTAAAAGGCTCACAAGTCATCATTGCATGAGTGTACCATATATTGGCACCAGAAATTGTTTAATGCATTTCTTAATCTTTTAAATGTCTCATAAAACTAAAAGAACAAATGTTGTAAGCCATGATTTTCTTATGGTTAAGGTTCCCAAAACACTTTCAGTGAAAGTAGAATATTCATACCGTTGAGCAGAGCTAAATTATTCTGACAAGATTTTCACTCACCCATCTAGCTTGCCTCATTGTGTGAATATAATACAAACGCTATACAAACCCACCCTAAGGATATTTCTGCTAAGCTATAGAGTACTTACACCATAATTATATGAGGCAAGTAATTCCTACAACACACAAGTTTCCCATGTAAATGTCATTGTTAATCAGGCAACAAGGAGGTAAATTATTTAGTATGATTAACAACATTTATACACTGTATACGTAGTTAAAACAAGCATGAATGACAGCTAAATGCATTCAAACTACGGCAAGATATGAGAAAGTCTTCAAATTTTAATAAGTAAATCACTGTATAAACTACGCTCTGAAAAGCATAGTTTTCCTTCTAATTCTTCTAAAGATTATTAGCAATTCAAATATATCATTAAAATTTCCATATCGGAAGGACAATTATATTTAATATGATGCAGGTTTAGAGAGAAACCTACTGATTTTTTTCTTTCTTGTCACTCCATTTTTTGCTTCCCTAAATTCCTTGGGAAAAAAAACAAAACAAAAAAAGTTAAGGGAATAAAAGGAAAAGATATTTTAAAATATGCCATTTGCACACCTATGTCTTCATGTGCTCATGTTTCCTGCTATCTTAAGTACCTATCTCAAGAGCAGAGACCATGTTTTTATGATACCAACTATTTGGCTCCAGTTTGAATGGATTCTATATAGGTTCATCCAAGATAACAGGAAAAAATGACAAGGTTTCTGTGGTTATTTCTCATTAGCGGGTATTCTAAATGGCTATAGTATACATAAATATATTATTATACAGAAACTTGGTAGCTTGGACCAATCTAAGTTATGGCCCTCACCTAGTGTGAAATAAATGTTTTCATCACCTCACAAGGAAGGGTGAACTGTAGCAATTTGTTTCTTGACGGTTCCATTGTGAATACTTTAGAATAGGACAGAGGTTTAATAGTTCTTTAATAAGCTTCTTCTCTGTTCCCTTAGACAATTGAGGGCAGGTGAAATATTTTCAAAATCTGGAGAATACCCAATGTGTATATGCCATCTTGATTAAACATATGGAATACATACTTGGAGAAAAGCCAACTGGAGATTTCCTTGAGTAATCTAAACACCCAAACTGAGAGAGGTTAATACATAAAGATCAGCTTTGTACTTTGAAGTTTTCTGGACTTCATTTTGCCTAATTAAGACAAGATTTAATAATCAAACCACTGTACAAACATGTACCTAAAAGTGTAGGTTTGTTTCTAATTTGGGGAAGAATTTTTAACAGATTCCAAGGAATCAGCTCCCCATGGGGGAAGGTCTCTGATAAGATTTGCCTTTCTCATTGTTAAAATGGAAATACCTGCTTTTCATCTGAGTTTCTTCTATGTGACTGAGATTTGCATCACCTGTCAAAATCTCAAGGGGGGGGGGGGGAAGACACTAAAATGTAGATTCTGATACTCACATACCATCTGACTGAAAAAGTGGCAGCTCTAGGACAGAAAACATATATTCCAAAATATTCTTAAAGGTATTCATAAGAATCTAACAAACCTAATTTCAGATCAAAATGTTATAAGGCAAAAAGTAGGGTTCCCAGTTTTTCCTTCCACATACATTTTTCTCCCTAGACATTTTTCAAGAATACCTGGCAGTTTTAAGCAATGCTGAGAGACCACAAAACAAACCTAACTCTACCATAATACAGCAAACATATGCAGACTCACATTCAAGTCAACAATATTAAACACCATTGTACAAGGAATTTGGCTCTCTTATGATGAGGCTGATTTGATAGAAAATAATTTGATAAATTTAGAGAAATGCTGTGGCAATAAAATAGGCATTAATCTGATGCTATATAAAGAGTTTGCAATATAATGAAATATGGTCTGCAGTATAGAGAAAGGTGGCAGGCAAGGCAGTTGCCACCGCCATCCCTCCACACCAGCCCCAATCCCACACACATCATGTTTGAGAGCATCAAAAGACTGAGCTGAAAGAATTCCTTTTCAGTAGATTGATCTTCAGTCCATGCTCCCTTCATGGCTCTGCCTTGTAAGGGGGAGGCCACAGAGAAGAGAAAAACTCTAGGCCCGCCCACAATAAGGTGAGCGCATGATAAAGATTCCATTTCCTACGGCTACTTTTGCCCAGGAGGTTTTGCTTTGTTTATGTCACAATAAAAACATTTTAATACTAAGCCAATTTTTAGCTTTATATAAGTAAATAGGACATCACTTCTCAATATAATGCCTCTGTAAGATACTTGTAGGTGATACAGTAACAAAGGAGAGTGGACAGAATCTTGATACTCAGAATCTCAACATTTTCCAGGAATGGGAAGATTCTGCTTTGTAAGCCTCCTCACAGAGGGTAACAGCAAAACCGTACAGATGAGTTTTGCTTACATATTCAATGAAAATGCTTTACCAGTCTGTCTGATACTGTTATGTTGTAATCAGTGTTTCTTTGTGGTTGCCTCAGCAGGAGAGCTTCTAAGGATGTGGTGTGATACAGACATTCAGACATTCGCTGCCTTTTTCGGCCACAGTAAGGCTGCCGGAAAGAAATTATCACAAGTTTCTGAGAAACTGTTTTAAACCCTGGAGTGAGTGGGGCACAGTAAAAAGTAAATATAACATGGTTGCATCCAAGTTGCTGAAAATACCTTGTTGGCTATAACCTTGGCATATCGGCCGGCACCTGTGCAAACTTTTTGAGATGTCAATCTACCACATTCAACACTGCTGTAAGCCTTTTCTGCAATCCCGAAAAATGAGGCTATGCTCACATGTGCCTGTATGTGCTTATGTATGAAAACAGGCGCTCAGTCATAAAAGACCTTGCTCATCTCTAATCGCAGTTTGGCTACAAACATCCGGTGAATGTAATGATGGTGAAAACCCTGACACTACGATGGTGTCCTCGACCCTGACAGCAGGGCTAGGATGGCAAAGTCCTTTGGACTGCGATATATACCACCAGGCTCCTTCTGCATGCCCAGATCAGTGAAGAGAACCCCAATTTCCACACAGGTGGTGATGACAGTGTGACTTGATTGGGGGGCTTACTTTGTTCATGTGGATCTGCTGCTGGTATTGCTTCTGCTTCTCCAAGAACTGTTGGTGCTGCTGCTGGATGACCAGCTGAGCCAACGTGCTCTGAGGCAACGGTGCAGACTGGGTTCGATTCAGGGGTCTGTGACGGGGCAACTTGTGGGTTCCTCGGATGCCAGGTGAAATTCTCTCTTTTGTGGCCAAGGGAGACTGAGGATGTAAGGGAACTCCACCTGAAAAAAATGCACACACACACACACACACACACACACACACACTTAATTTAACAAGAAGCCACAGAAAACAGATATATGGGATACATTTTATGAGAAATAGTGATTCTACCAGGTAAACATCAGAAGAAGGCTAGGTTGGATGGCGTGAAGGCAGAAGTGCCAAAGCATTAGATAGGCATGTGTCTTACCAACAACTCACTGGTAGTCCACTTCGGTATATATAAAGGTTAAATAAGGTGAGGTTCCCGCACCCCCCCCCTGCCCCCACACCCATGGATCTAGAGGAATAAATAAGGGTAATAGCCATTCCCACAGCACCAGGTATCAGGGAAACCCTTGTATGACATGGTAAATCTTTACAAGGGTCTTGAGTTAAAAAGACATTACATTGGATCACTATCAAAATAAAAGCCCCCCAAAAGACTGACAAACGGTGCCCTTATTAATTACCAGCCACAAGAAGCTTTTGCTGTCGCATTTGTTCTTTCAATAATAAATGCTGCAGGAGTGCTTGATGGCTGCTGTTCGGCTTTCCCTCTAAAGCGACATGGGGGTGGCTTGAAGACGCCGGGATGCTGCCCCCGTACTGCCCAGGCAGAGGGATTCCTTGCCTGAGTGTCTGGGTCTCACACTTCTGTTTGTCTTTGAGCGAATTTGAAGCCTGTGTCAAGAAATAATAAAGATGTTAATTATCTTTCATCCATGTGGGTCATTGCATCTGTACATTATTAGATTAATTTTTATTCCATAGCACCTCACCAAAAAAAAAAAAAAAGAAAAAAAAAGAAAAAAAAGAAAACAACCATCTTACCAATGGCTGAGTATGGAAAATTATTAACAGCAAGACTTTTAAACTAACTGAATTAACAAAGGAGATATAAAAATAGAGTTGAAGCACTGGAGACAATCTACTATTGGGTAGTATTGTACTGAACTCAATAAAAAGATTTTTTAACATTAAAATGATGCTAATTTTAGGTTTAATAACTGGGAACTTCATTTCTGAAATATTTCAATATACTGCTGAAATAAAAGGTACACTGGAGAAGTAAAATTTATTCAAATTGCTGAACTAACAACTATGTCATACTGATTAAGAAGCTAAGGATAAAATGGTCTGAATTTTGGAGTCTTAAGCATAAGAAACAACCCAGCCTGTCTCTACATGTCCTCTAATAAGTTCACAGAGCTGTAAGTTTCCTATTTAATTTTTAAAACAAAATTATTCGGATAACTCAAGGAGAGGTTGCATAAAATATGCAGGGATTTGATTTAAACATGCATTTTCTCTTAATTCATACAGATCCCCAAATCACCAAATATTGAAAATGACACTCCAGATACTTTTGTTTAATAAAATAAACTACGAGTGAAATTAGATCAAATGAAAATGCTATTAAGAACTTGAAAAGTATGATAACAGTAATAAGGCAATAACAATTATATCATCAATAGTAATAATGAATTATCCTATTCAAAGAATTTAATGAATGGTGGTCATTTTAGTATTACAAAAGCAGAAGTCTAATACCTCAAAATTATGTGGCATGTTTCTTTTCAAAACTCATGTTTCATCTTTCAAAATTACTGTGCACCAGGGAAGCAAAGCAATTTTCAGTGATGGAGAAATTAAAGGACAAAGAGGTAAATGGTTTGTCTTAGTCACACAGCAAGTCAATGCAATGTTTAACCTAGAAGTGATTCCTTCTTCTGGCCTCTTTTCCTTAAAATTTCCCACTACTCAGTGGGGAAATGAAATATTAGACATCCCTTTGCCAAAGCAATGCTAAACTTGAAAAATTAATTGTGATGGCCTCATCCACACCAAAATGGAAGTAAAGAAAAATGAAACTTCAATCCAAACCACACTGGTTTATGCATCCAATAGTACCAAATTGTATTACCATCGAAACATTAAATGGTCTGGCTTTAGCACTTGGTCCTTTGAGAAAAAAATTCTCCCTGACCACATTAAAAGTGGTATATGTTTGCGTTAGCGGCTAGGAGTGAGTTAGAGCATGCGAAAAGGAGTGGATATAAAATGCCTATTCATGTGTCATAAGAAGTTTTTGTGGTAGTATTTACTAATCATCAGGAGAGATAGGAAAAAAATGGTATAAAATAAAAATAATTTTTAATAAGTGAATATTTGAAAATATCATCCATGGATATTTATGTTTAGTTTCATCCCTAATTCCTTATTTTCTTTTTGCTAGAACCAATTGTTTACAAATGTTTCATGTGTAATTTCAAGGGCATAGTTGAATTTGGTATTTTTAAGCCTTTCTTCTTCTATCCCCAGATATAAAACAACATTCAAATTTTGCTTTCTCCTCACTGGTATAAAATTACTATATCATATAACATTCTACTCTGTTAGAAACACCAAATATATACTAAGATACCTCTTAGATTGATTTTATAATATGTATTGAACACAACCATAAAATTTCTCAGGTAAAAATGTCACTATAGGCATGCTTATACATAAATTAGCGTACCATATACAGGTCTTATATTCTGAAAATAAATTAGTCACAAAATGATCAACTCTTTATAATTTCCTGATGTGGGCATATTGTAAAAGATGTGAATTTGACAAGCTGTACTCAGTGGAAGATTTGCTGCTAAAGACTGGTAAAATTAGTGCCAAGGGTTAGGACGAATCTCTGTTTAAACCTAATGTATCACATGACCTTTGCATAAAGTACAATTTAATTTACTATCATTTCACAGATGAATTATTCTAGGTAAAGCTTACAAATCTTTTACAATGACTAAAATTTATATTATTTTAGGGAATATGTATAAAATAATTATTGCTATCTTCTGCTAGTAGGACAATGACCTCCAAAAGACCCTATTTCAGTTGTCAGGACTCTTAAAGTAATTCATTCACTTTGAATCTCCTGGGAAGAGTTTAGTATTGTTCTTAGAGAGGTTTTCCAGATACATATTCTTCAGTACCACAGAGTCAGTAACTTAAACTCCCCAAATAAAGACATTCACAAAATAAATTCTATAAACATATGCTTCTGTGCTTTAGATAAGAAGCTACACCTCTCAGCACTGGCCTGGGTTGAGCTGCAGGGTTACTACTTACAGGTTGAGTGATCTTGGATTTTTGGACATTCCTGTTCTCAGCTTCTTCTATCAAAACATGGCCTGTAATCTCTGTTTCATGGGATGGTTGTGTGGAACTAATAAAATAATATATCTGGAAAGTGCTTTCTCTTTTACAAGCTATGAAGCATTACATAAATGTTAGTTATTATTTTTATATATTATTATGTGAACCAGTATAACCCTTTAATTTGAAAGGATTTTACTGAATATCTTTGAACAACCCAGTAAACAGCGAAGGAGAACAGACTCTACCAAGTTTCTCTGAAGTCTAAATATACCAGAAATGAGAGTTCCCTTGTGAAAATATCACTTGGATTGGTTTAGGCTGTTGCTGTATAAAGACTTACATTGAGTTGGGCTGGCACTGCTGGAAGTCCCAAAGTTATATTGGGTAAAGAGGGAGAGGTATACAGACTTAGCAGGTTCATGGAATCTTCGTGAATTAGAATGCGTTGCTGTGAGACCATGTGCTGTAAGAAGAAGAAAAAAAAAGAAAAAGAAAAAAAATGAAAGGGCAGTCTCCAAATATTACAATATCACAAATTTTCTGTAAAATGCTCATATTTCAGACAATAGGTTTTATAAGATAATAATTAGTCAAAATATTTTTAGGTATTTTAATTATTTTATAATTTCTGCATCCAAATAGTATATGTAAAAGTTAAATTAAAATTTTCTTCATTAGACATAAGTATACAATCTGAAGACAGGGCTTCTACGTTCATTTTGCAAAATTCATTTTTAAATTTCTAGCTTTATGGACCAAACTCAGTGTGTTTGTCATCAATTAGTAAAGTAAATTGATTAATTCTTGTGAGTATATATACTATTTTGTATTACTGAGAGATAAATATGCTTATACTGCTGTTGTCATCATTATCTTCATATGGGTTAAACATCATTTTACTGATGAGAAAACTCATGCAAAGAAATCCTAGATTAAATATCACCACATAGGATTTCTATAATAAACAATACCTTTTTAAATATAAACTATAAATAGACAACTCTGTGTTTTTTTAAGGTCATTCATATTCAGAAACTGAAGTAAATGTTAACATGTTATGAGCTCCCTGTGCCACAATAGCCTTCATTTACACTGAAATACCTGGAACATTTTGGTATCACAGTGCTTTTTACAACAAATACCTTTTTTTAAATCCAATACTAAGAGTCATGTTTTCCCACATGTGGCCTAATAGGGTTGCTTGAATTACATTTTCTGTTTAATTCTTGCTTCCCTCCCAGAACTCTTATACAATAAGAGTTACAAAGGTCTTATTAGACTAAGGAACTCTGGCCTGATATGGTTCCCAAGGGAACAACATCCCTGAAAAAGAATACTCCATGTAACAGTATGACACAGTGACTGCTTTCTTCCCAAACAAAAAGCATATGGGACTCCAATAATAGACCACCTCCAAGAGGGATATTGCACACACGGGCTTTGACTAAAGTAAATATAATAACTTGTCAAGCATGTTTGGGGGAGCTGTAGATTTTCCCCTGGACAAACCTGGGATATCAATTAACTGGGGAAAATATCATGTGCTAATACAATGCCAGCTCAGAATGTCACTGAAGAGTGATGCGCCACCAAAACACAGGATGTTATTCCAAAACATCACCTCAATCATACGTTTGTTTGGAGATGAGTCACAGTCTTACCATAATAAAAGCAGAAGGTTAATGTGGATTTTTGTCATTGAAACTTGGAATTCCAAGCTAACTCAGCTTTTGTTTTTTCTCAAGAGAACAAGTTGGATATTTGTGCATGAAAATCAAGAGTTATACTGAAATTTTTAACATTATGTTGAGGTTACATGCAACCCTTTACAAAGTTGTCTAAAACACCATATCATGAAGATTGTTGGAAAGGATTTTATCATTACAATGGGTGAGATTGCAATTTTATTTTAGGGTTTATCCCCAACAGTTGCATATTTGCTCTAATTAAAAAGATAAACTACTGCTTTGCTTACACTAATATACTTTCAACATCTGGTTCCCAATTTTAAGTATGGAATACATATCTGAACAAGAAAAGAATGTATGAGGAAATAAAAAAATATTTTAACTAGCTTACTGGCAGCAAGTGATAATTTATAATAAAGGGATATTTCATTCACTTCTCTGTTTCAAAGATGAAGAGAAACAAATGTGGGAAATATGCACTTTAAACTATGTATAATATTCATTCAAGGTTGTGTCTGCTTCTCACAGCACGGTGGGAATGACGGCAAAAGTTACCGCAGACCTCACAAAAGAGGTTATCTTTGTTTCCCAGACAGAACTTCTGTGATGTCCTCCTACTGCATCACGGGAAGCAAACCTACACTCCAGTAAGAACAATGTTTCTTCTCAGATGTAATGATGGCAGAAACACACTGGCTACTCGCACAGGCTTTGATCAAAGTGAAGGGATTTGGAAATACTCTTACTATGGGATTTCAGACCCCTGTAGTTTCATATCAAAATTGAGTGGCTCCATTTCCTATGACAGTGTGTTGATTTCTAGCACCTACCATGTGCCAGGATCTGCGTCAGAGATTTTTTTGGACAGAAACCTATTTCTCATAGATAATCTCCAGCTATCGTTATGCTCATGTTATGAAGAAACTTAGTGATTTCTCCAGTTCTAGTTCCCAATGGGATCCACAATAACACTTTTAAACAGATCAAGGTTATATGATTTGCTGTCAGGCACTGCTGCAGAAGCTACGCACCACCACTCTGCAGCTATTATTGAAGGAGAAGGGAACCATAAAAAAGTGTGGACAAGGGGGAAGCTTTAGAAGGAGAAGCAGCAAAATCAGGCCCTGAAGCTTATGGAGAAGAATAAAAGTGTGCAACTGGGAGTCCGCTGACCTGAAGAAAAGCAAAAGTCCTGGTGACAGTAGACACGAGGACCTTTAAGTCATGGAGTCAACTCCAAAGGAAGCAAGGGAAGTCCTGAGTCCCCCTCGTTCACTAGGTATAGTTGGTTCTCCCCACAGAGGCCAACTGGTATAGTATCCAATTAGAACGTCAGTGACTAGGATGTTACTTAGTTTATTCCCGTTGATTACAGATAAACTGGCACAGCATTTATGTAGACTTCCAATGGCTATTATTGCAAATAACACACCTAAAAACAAAAACGTTTTCCCCAAACTACCTTCTTTACATCGAACTTTCTTCAATTTCGCTTTTTGATGGGAGCAGTCTATCAGCTTCAGGTTAATGTGTCTTAATAAGAACCTGGGCCTGTATTCTATGTTGCTTAAAAGAATGCAGGCACAGTGGAAAACCAGAAAAACAGGTGGTGAGAGCTAGTAGTACCATTTCACTCAGACAATGGAAGATCCGGACCAGTATTCTTGCGATGCTGGACAGTGACGCTACCTTGGCATTGTGGTGAGCTCACAGGTATTTCCTGAAAAACCAGGATTTCTGCAGAACGCAGTTTTAAAACTGATCCAGACTTTAAATCAGTGCTATGCTAAGACGCCAGCATTTCACATCTTAGAACATGGGGAAGATGGTTTTAATTTGAAAATTTTCAGAACCAGAAACTATTGCTGTCATAAGATGAAATGGAAATATTAAATGTATAAATGGATATCACTTAATATTCACCAAACAATAAATTAAGTTAGATTAACAGTGTGATATTGGGTGGTAGGTGTACAAACATGTCCTAAACTACACGAGTTCAACATGCAATTCAGGTACACAGAAAAGTAGAGAACTAGTGACCTGTAATCATTACTATAATTAGAGCAGGGTTAAAACACGTCAGTGGCACAGAGGAGGGTGTCAGTTTTAAACCATGCTTTGATGCGTAGCTAGTATTTCACCAGAAAGAGCATGATGTTGGGAAGAGGGATATGACTGAGCCAGATGTTGCAGCAGAGGAGACAAACACATGTTTTAATAATGGCCTTCAAATTTAATTATATTTCTCACCATCACAGCAATTGGAAGCCATTCTTATGGATAATATGAGCAATTCAATGAATAAAATACACATAAACTGAAAAATTATATGTCTCTCAATAGAGCTATTTATTTTGCCACTAAAATCAAGGAGTTATTAGTAGCAATCAAAAGATTCAGAATGTCTTATACAATAGACACTGGCAAAAATTAGAAAAAATGGCAATGTCAAATGTTACAGAGATTTTAAAAAAGGTAAAAACTATCACACATTGCTGGTGGGACTGTAGACTGGTATAGTAATACTGGTGAACAACTGAGCGTTATAAACCAAAATAATTACACTATACACTGTGGGGGTTCAGAACAAGTCATCCCAAGATGTGCCTCTCTGGTATGCAGATTGTTTTGAGCTAAAGGCAACTTTAGCTGAAAGCTCAAGAGAAACTTCTGTCTCTCCCTTAACTAACCTAGAACTTGAATTAGGGGCCCTGCCTGTAATAAGAGATTATCAGAGATAACCTCTTTTGACCTATCTATAGGGCAGGGCAAACTTCTACTTACTAAGCATCTGCTCTTCTTACGATCCTGCAGGGAACCTTTGAAGCCCCCAAGGTGCATGACCTCATCCCTAGCTCCGGATGTTTTATATATCTCATCACCCTTCCGATCTCTGAACTTCTCATGAATGTGGGGTCTCTGATGCTCTCATGTATGTGGGGTTTCCATATATATATATATATATATATATATATATATATATATATATATATATATATATGTACTAAATTTGGTTAATTTCTCTTATTAATCTGTCTCATGTCTATTTGATTTTTTGATCAGCAAGAAGAACTTTGAGGGTAGTGGAACGTTTGGCCCTTGCCCACAATACCATGACCCAGTGATTCTTCTGCTGGGCATTATGTCTTCAAGAAATTCTCTTCCTAAGCTTATGGGGTGATGTCCATGGGTATACTGGGGGTGCCAAAAAATGTATACAAGTGGACATTTTGGTCAGTGTTGCTCAATCAGTAGTTCGCCGTAGTCAGAAGTGTCTGGACACTGATGGTAACCACTTTGAGCACCTCTTGTAATTGCAGGAATCAAACATGACTTGTATTCATCTTTTGCTATCAGTATATATTGAGTATTACAATTTTAATACAGTTTGCCTTTCTTAACATGTGTATACGTTTTTTTGGCACCCTCTGTATATTAAAGACTTTTTGGTGGTTAGTAAGAACTGGAGGCCACTGAGTCATCAGCTGGAAAATGGATAGGTAAAATGGAACAGTGCCCACGATGGACTGTTCCGGTGATTAAAAGCAAACTATTAGGTATTGCACCCGTAATGACATGACTAGATTTAAAAACTTATACTTAGTGATAAAATAAGAAATGGAATGAGATTGATAAAATTCATGGGCACAAAGCAAAAAACACATACAATGTAAGAACCCATGCTAACAAAAATACAGGAGAAAATGACTGCTTATGGGGGCAAGGAAAACAGAAGTGGGGATAAAAGATACAGAGGAAAAGATCAAGGAAAGAAGGAAAGAAGAAAGGAACGGAAGGAGGGAAAAAGAGAGGAAGGGAGGGAAGGAGGGAGGGAGATACCTTTTTTCTTTAGATGACAAAGGACCCTTGTCAATACTAGTTATGTAAATAATCACATACTTTTAAAGAAGCTCACAGAAAAAGTGGGTGCAGAATTGTCAGTTTATTGCATGTTCAAAATTACCTACAGTATGCATGAGCATTAGAAAAGGAACATAGGAATCTACGGAGTTTTGGTGAAAAGCTGTCTGAACTAGTGAAAAGAAGTGCAGACGAAACGTTTTACATCTGAGCTCTACTCACTGGCTTTAACTCTGGGCAGCTGCCTACCTTCCTTGGACATCAGATCCTTCAGCCTAAGACTGAAGCATCTCTGACTAGCTCCATCAGGTAATGATTGTGTGTATCGGAACAGCATCCCAGAACATGTGCTTGTAAACCTCAGTCTGCTTTGGCTTTAAAAGGTCCCAATCCCCAAATCGAGACTATCTAAAAAGAAGAGAGCCACATTAAAACCAAACAAATCTCTTAATCTTTTAATGTTTGCCTAGGGCTTTAGTTCTATTTTTCAAGGTAGTATTTATTTTCTACTCTCCGTTCAGACAGCAGATAGAAAATTAAAATCGCCACGTGATGAAGACATTTTTTAGGCAGTAAAAGTCTGTTGTTTTTATTTTTTTCTGGACACCCAAGAATGTATTACTATAAAATGATTTGGAGACAAAAATTATGCGACAAGGCTTCCTTTGCATTTAAAAGGCCCTGATGTTTTGTTAAAGATCTTGCTTTACTATACTGACTCATATTATTCCTAGTAAATGATTCTTTGATTATAGCAACCTCCCTTTCCCCCAGGCTGGGGAAAGCATTTTTATTTGCTGCCATCTAAAACCACAGCCATACACCCACTCAGAAGGGAGCATAGCATTTACAACAAATGTCACAACTATTATGAAACAATAGGTAGATGAGTCATGTGAGACTGGGGAAAAACAAGTGACATTTCAGATGATTTTAGAGTACCGAAACTTATGATTAGAATCCTTTTTAAAAAATTGTTTGTATCTGCTGGAAAAATTATTTTAAAAAATAGCACAGCAGAGCCAGCCACTAATGTTCAACTAGAAATAAACCAGCTGCTTGGCTACTGTTAAAATAGCTATCAAATAAATCTACCACATCTAAAATAATGGTGTTGATATTCATGGAAACATATTTGAACCCACAAGCCCACAGTATTAACAACAGATTAACTGGATAGGTAAAGACATCTCTGACTGGAGTTGGAAATAGAAACTCCTGAGGTTTCAGCTCACCAACCAAGTTTACAAAGGAGTTAAAGCAAGTAGCTCCAACAATCTGAGTTCAGGACTGAACACAGACGTAAGACATAGAAGAAATGGAACAGAAGTGGTTAGAAACCCTGGAGACTGACTCTCACATGAGATGTGCTGTCTTGCAGACAAACACGCTAATGAGTTTTCCCTGTTAGGAGTCAATATTGCTAACAACAAAAATGAATTTGCTTTGTGCTTTCAATTTACCACCTGCCTTACAAACACTGATTCCTCACAACAAAGCTGTCGGGGGAGGGGGTAATTATTATTACCTTTCACTAGATAAGGAATCTGAGGTTCAGGTCAAGTTTAATGACTTAACCAATGACGACAAAGCAGTTGGTTTTGGATCCAGGTTCCTGGGGAGCCTTCTGAACGCAAGACCCATACAGTAGAATTAGCTGTGCTGTTCCCTTATCCTGAACTTATGAGTGACTTCTCCTGCTACTTATGTCTTAATCTTTATCTAAATTATGCAGGGCATGTGAATCACAAATAGAATATTTTCTTTTTGCCTGCACCTCTATATCAGCCTGAAATCCAGCCTTACTTTCCTATTTCCCATTTGGAGGGGAGTAGAATCTCATTCATTTACGTGGACTCTGAAATAATTAGGTGACATGCTTTTCTACTTCCAAGTCACAGAATTCAAATGTCCACTGTTATACTATTTTAAAATGAAAACTTACCTGTGCTAGTGAAATAAAGATAGTAAAATAAGCCTATTTTGTAAAAGGTGAAGGATGCAACCAACTTGGTGTTCGAAAGTGTAGTTAAGAATGTAGTAATAACCCCCAAAATATTGTTTGATATGAAATTACATGCAATGATTAATCTTTAGAAGATGTCTGTAAAAATCATACTAAATTCAAAATGACTGTTAATCAAGAATTGAAAATAGTTTTTTCCTCTTTTCGCTAGTGTAAGTGGAAGCATTTAGTGTTACAAAGCTAGGATGTTAATTTGCTGTCAGTTTCAGTCTGACTTCTGCTGTCTCCTTACCTCTCCAGTATGAATTACACTAGAGACCTCTGTAACTGCAGTACAGCAGAAAACCACATGTTAGCCATCAGGGTTGAATTTTTTGTTCTGGGCCACAGAGAGGCTACCCATCAGTGCATAAAGGTCTGCCCACCTGGCCTTTTGGATCATAGTTCAGGCACACAATTAATTCATTATGAGCTAAGTCACTGCTTGCTTTTGAACTAGTCTTTCCAGCTTCGGAGGTGAACGTCCTGTCACTGACCTGAAGAAATACCTCTACTCTTTCAAACTCCATTAAATCACATTTCCTTCTGTTTTCTTTTTTTTAATGATTGGGTGAAAGGAAAGGTTTGTAGTGACAGAATATGCTCAACAATTAACTAAAAAGCTAGGGCATCTAAACAGATATTTGTGACAGTAAAGCTCTTAGGAATATAAAACAGATTGAAACAATATAAGCCAATTCCTTTACTTTATATTCTCCACTGTACAAGTTGGGTCTTTAAAGTCACAATCTGCGACACTGAATTTAATTTAACAGATCATAAAATGCTTAAAGTGAAGAGAAAATCTCTCCTTTTCCATTTATTTCCAATCTTACAAAGGTTGTACTAAGTACTGTATGCATATATATGTATTTATAATGAACGAATATATATATATATAAAACTTCTTTTTTAGTAACAAACCATGTCACCACCCTTTTTCCTCCCTCCTGAGAGATAACCACCATGCTAAATTTTGTATTCACTCCCTTGCCTTTTAAAAATATACTTTCACTACATATGTTTTCCCGATCAAAATACTGTGCTGCTGTTTCTGAACGTATAAAATACTATCATGCCATAAAGTGGTCTTCTGCACCTTTTTGCACTAACAATGAATTTCTAAGAATTATACATGCTGTTGAATGTAGTTTAGTGTGTTATTTTCATTTTCCAAGTATATAAAATTCATCCAGGGTCAATTTATAACCCAGATCCTTTAGTGTTTCTGCTATTACTGAGAATCACATTCTTCAAACTGAGAAGAAATGGAAATCTAAAGTTGTTCTTTTCCTAGAAATTGACTAAAGGGTTGCAGAAAACTGACCAATGTGGAGATATAATTGCACTAACAGAAATACAATACCTATAACCAATAATCCAAGAATCCTGCTTACGTCTACAGACACAAATAAATGTGAAGTATTTATTCCATCAGGTATCATGTTTTAGAAAGGATAATGAAAAACACAAAGATGGACGAAGTATGGTAAGAAACAGGAAGTACATGAAGAACCTGGAGATAATGTAGAGGCCTGAATTGTTACTCTTCTAATCGTTGAAAGATGGTTTTAAGCAAGAGAGCATGTATCTATCTAGTTTGCTCATTTTCCTTGGAAAATTGAGGGAAAACATTTAAATCTAGACTGAAGGTGTATCTCCCTACATGGGATTTATATTTGCTTTTTCCAGAGCTGTAGGGGAACTTCAAATCTGGGGCACTTTAAACCTAATTAATAGTTTGAAATTATGTAGGTTTGGGCTACAACCCATGCAAGGAATAGCTTCTGGTTATAACTTGTCAGGGAGAGATTCTGCCCTGCTTTGGTCCTCATCAAGACATCTCTGGGGGTGGGGGTGATTCACCAATGTAGCATAGATATGGGCCTTTGGGATTCCTGTTTAACGTGTGGAGGGTTCCTTATTAGCGTATCCTCCTTGGTCAGTACTGGGCTTTGGTTTCTGTCTCCTGAGTTTTGTGAGGCCCTGAGTTTTGTGAGGCCCTGAGAGCCAATACTCAAAGTTCAAGTGAACAAATGTCCTCAGAGCAAAAGTGACTTACTGGCTCATCAGGGATCTGGGTTTCTGTCATCTATTTTATTTTAGCCTGATAATTGTATAATTTATAATTGATTATAAATGTGCCATGTGTGTATGAGAGGGAGGAAGGGAAAGAGGGATGGAAGAAAAGAGAGAAAAAGGGAGGGAGGGAGGGAGGGGGCGACAGGGGGAGAGAGAGAGAGAGAATACAGAGACATAGACTAGACTGTGGCATAAGGTACAGAAAATATTTCTGTCAGTCAAATTCATCCAAACTTTGTAAATAAAATCAAGTTTAGTCAATTCCACCATTATAAATCTATAGGAAAATTAACTAAGAACAGGTGGCTTTAAACTTCAATTCAGTTGTTTTAGGGTATTAATGGAGGAGGATATGATTTTTTAAAAGAATCAAAACATTAAGCGTCTTACCTCAGCATGAGGAGTAGGTGGCAAAACCGAAGTCTCATTTTCAGTAACATTTCCCGTTGGCCCATTGTTTGGTGAACTTGGACCAGACCCCGGAGAACTGCTGCTGACTGAGGATTCTGAAAAACATTGTGAAGTACAAATATATTCATAAAAAACATACAAAGGTGAACGTTAGTTAACACTCTAAGTAACATATAGCATTGGATACTGTTTTTACTCCATAACTGAATAAATGACAAGTACTGTTTCACTAAATAAAAAGAACTGTGAAAATTTTGGAAACATTTCACCTTTGTGGTCTCATCCTTTTTATCTTTCCCTTCTCCAAATCATTCAATATTGTGACATCAAGTATCATTTTTAGGTAGAATACTCTCATGAAAGTTATATTTCTGTCCTATACCTGTCATAAATTCCAGCCTGAATCCCTTTGGAACGCTGGATATTTTTAATCTCTCTTTATATATGCATCAGTTTCAATGTATTCCAATATTAAATGTGCCCTGTTTGTCTTGGTTTATCACTACCCTTCGAGTTATTCTCACTTCCTTCTTTATCCCAAATCTAATCAGTTACTAACTAGGTCATTTCATTTTTTTCTTTACATTACCTCACATCTACTTCTAAGATGGACAGTTTCAAAGTTTATTTGGGATCTAAAAAATTTGAATCTGAGAGACAGACTCACGGGAAGACCTGAACTGTGCTCCAGGGAAGACAAAAACAGCTGGAGCTTATAAAGGCAAAAACCACCAACTGGAACAAAAGAAACTTTTCCCTTTGGCAACTAACAGGGTGTGGATGACTGGTTCAAAAAGATCTGGTTAGGTCCAGGTGATGAAACTCTGAGGTAAGAGGGAGAGGAGCAAGTCCCAGGATGTACTTCTAGGGCAACACATAAGTCCAAAAGTCCAAACCTCACCAGGGTACAGATGTGTGTAAGTATGACTTCCCTATTGCCCTCCAGACTCCATTTTAGGGCCCCCTAATATTAGCACTCCATTTTACTACGGTCCTTTCTGTGCTGCACACTCAAATTTAAATCACCTACTCTTCATAAGTGCCACTTTCCCATTTTATGCTTTTTTATCTACTTTTTCCTCCACCTATTTCATTGCAAGTCCAGTCCAACTTCTCAGCTCAAAGCCTGGCTCACGTATCGTCTGTTTCCCAGTGTATGGGAATTTCCAATTTCCAGGCAATATTTGCTTGCACTCCCTTGGAACACTTATAACTTCCAACTTTCTATTATAAATATTTCTCTACTCAGAAGTGCCATGCCAATGGGAAGAACATGAGATTGGTGACAGAATTTTGATCCTGCCACCTACTTGCTGCAGGATTTCATCAACTCATTGGTATCAAAAAATTCTTAAAAACATCTTGCTCACTACCTTTCTGTTTATAGATCTTGCATACATTTTGATTAATCTGCTTTTTACCTTTGCCTCTATCTTCATTACTTTTCTCTTAACGAAGGAAGTGCACATTTAAAAAAAACAAAAAAAATTCTCCTAAGAGCTTCTTTCCCCTGCCTGGCTCCTAATGCTTGTCTTTCTTGTATGACTAACTACTGATTTCCCATCAATGTCTTATTTCCATATCCTATCTTAAAACACAAAACAAAACAAACAAACAAACATTGTTTTAAACATTCTGTCTTGTTCATTTAAAGTCATATTATTTATATAATTTATGTGGTACTCAGACAGAAATATTTCCTTATGTAGAAATCACCATATGAGCACTAGAATTCTGTAACTACCATAACAGAAATCTTCAATATCACACTGGAAAGCGTCTGGAAGAAGAAGTAGCAACTGATTTTCTGGAAACTCTGAACAAAATCTCAGAAAAGAAATGATACTGCAACTGGGGCTTGAATAAAAGTAGTTGTTAAATGTGGGGACAGTGGAGAGGGGAGAGCGGTAAAGAAGGCACAGCAGCTAGAGGGACAGGCCAAGGCTTAGAATTTTCAAATAACATGGCTTTGGTGGGGAGAACAGCAGAAAACTTTTGAATTTGAAAATGAGAAAGATGGCAGGCAAGTGGTTTCCATGTCAACTGTTAGGAGGAGAGAGGTGGCGTGGATTTGAGAAAAAGCAAATTTGAAAAAAGCAGACATTGAACCTGTGAAAATGGGGAAGAGAGATATCGAGGTGAGAGAAAAGCAATAGCAATTGAACTGCTAAAATGCAATGATGGTGTCTGACTAGACTGCAAAAATAATCAGTATTAAGATCCAGAGCTCATCCAATTACATGAGAGCTGGCAAAGAAACGACGAGGAGTGCAGGTGAAGAAAGCTGTGTGTCCAGTAGTTTAGATCCTCTAAAGACATTTAGAATAAGTGCAATGAACCAGTTAAAAATATCTACCAAAGCCTCACAAGTCCCAGCTCATTGACCAGAAATGTGTGTCTAATAAAAATGCAAGCCTTTCTTTGAATATGCATTATTTCCTCAGATGACAAGGGGAGTCATTACCTCACAAAATTAGGAAGAGGAAAACATGATATTTCAAAAGCAAAGAAACTTGAGTAAAACTCTAGCAAATTATAACCTTTAAAAATGAGAATCATTGCTAAGATATGTATTGAGCTAAATTTCACTGCAATTTAGTAAGAAAGAAAGAGTGATTGTGGAGAAAATGTTCAAGAAAAGACATTAATAGGAAAATAAAAGAGAACATTAGGATAAATAAAATATGACTTTAGATAATAAGATTCTAAAGCAAAAACAAAGCACTGCATATGGTTTTCTATTTTCTGTTATGAGAGAGAGCCTACTTTCTCCAATTAAAAAAAATCAACTATATCTATTTATGTTAGACATTTGGTATGTTCATTATTCTTTACATTCATTAAAACAGATTCACTCCCCAACTCTCCTCACCCACCAGGGACCTCTATTATGAAAAATTACTTAAAATTTTTACTTAAATACAAACATGTTTCTTGGGGTAAAAAAGTCTTAACTCTAAATTTAGAATTTATTTGACCTAAATTAGTGATATTTGATACTGGAAAATAAATACAAACTCTAAGAAAATAATTTGTGTTTATTTATTTAATATTTCTTATCCTTCAAGGAAAAATACTAATTTTCCCACTAATACTTTTTTTCAGATAAACACACTAATCTGTCAGAGTTGCATAGGATAGTAAATGTTTTTTGTTCCTAAATAACCTGTCAAACTAATAAGTTGCATGACTGTTCTATACTTCTCTACCTCAGCCTCCACAGTTGTCCCCATATTGTCTCCCTAAACCAGATACTATCATGTCAAATGAGATAGAGAAAACAAATAATGTTTTAAAATCTGCTAAGGATAAGATCTCATGTTGGAGAAATTATGTATCAAATGACTACATTGGTATAAGCACAACTTTCTTTGAGAATGGAGAAAAATGTTTGCAGATTACCATTTCTTTATCGAAGCAATCCAAGGAAATGACCAGCTACAATGCATCGTTCTAAGTAGGTACTCAATAAACAGTAGTCGGTATTGTTTTGACTAGCTTTTTAAGTTCTTGTATCCCTAGGTCTTCTCTAATTTCACACCAGGTACAACTGGGACTAGGGGGCTTTGTAAGACATCAGGTTGAATTTCCTAACCTGTTCACCCCACTACTAACCTGGCAGCTAAAAAAAATAAGAACTCTTCCATTTGAGACTAGTGAAAATGACAGATTCTTTCCCTTCATAAAAGGCAATATATCCCCCTCCTGCCATAAGTCCCAGTTCACTAGTAAACACATAATGTCATTTATGAGTTCTGTAAATTTGTTGAAAAGTCAAGGTTTTGCTGTTCCATGTAGTTTAATTTTCCCAGATGTATTTTGTGCATTCATGTCTGAGTATGGGGGAAGTGTTCTTCTTGGACCTCCCTCTGCTCATTTCTCATCAAATTTCATTAAAAGTTATATTTTCCTGGTTGGCATTCCCAAAATGGACTGCCTGTTTCTGAAAAGATTAAGATGAGCTTTGGCATTCCCTAGTTATGCCTAGATTGACACAGTTCTGTTTTTCATTCATTTCCTGTTTAATACAGTGGGTGAATGCATGGCAGAGTTTACTGAACTACTTGTGAGTTTTCAATATCATTTCCGCTCAAGAAATGTGTCTCCTCAAAAGAACTTTTAATATGCAATAGGCATATTTATTCTAAACTATTTTTTTTGCATTCCGACTACCAGGATTTTTCAGTGTTGGCTGCCCAGTCCTCAATTACCTGTCACCTCAAACATTCGCTTCTTGAATGAAGTGACATTTCCATCCTTCCGCCTGAGTAAGGGGCTGCTTCTCCTCTCTGCCACTTTCTGTTTTAACCTGGACCGCACCTTCAAGTTGGGCTCAGAGGCTGGGGATTGAGACAAAGAAAATAGATAAAAATTAAAAATAGAGAGCCAATTGCTCCTGTGTATAAAAAAAAATGGCTCACACTTTTCTTGGTCCCTTCTCATTTCAAATGAAAACCTCAAGCATGTAAATAAGGCATTAACTCTAAATTAATTAAACAGACAAATATAGTCATTATTTTTATAAAAATGTTTGAAATGCTTTTCTACTTCTCTAAATGTAAAGTGAAAAAGAAGTAAAAATATAAGGTTTCTACTTATTTTATCTAGCAGAATTGGGATTGTTAATGGGAAGTTTAATCACTAAATATGTTTGGGTCAGAGTGGATTTATTATACTTCATTGTCAGTCCATTTAATTCTTTCAAGGGTGAAACCCAACAACCACAAAAACAGTACCCTAATGTGAATTTTAGAGACTCTGGCCTGACTTATGGTAGTAAGAAGACACCCTGATAGCATATAATTTATGTCTTAATTATGATTTCTGGAATATTTGTCAGTAGTTTCTAACCTGAGGTCCTGAGAAAATATACTCAGCATAATAACAGCAAACCAAATAGAATCATTATGAATAAACCTTTCTATACACTGAGTGTGCAATCAACTAGAAAGGAAGGGTGGCCAAGACTTAGAATTGAAAGTTCTGAGTTAGGTCGTATGTTCCAAAAAATCAAATGTGTATTATTCACACATGTGTTGTTATTTCTTTGGTTAAACTATTCTAAATACTGATGCTCTATAATTAGCCATTATTTATTAGATTTTTAAGTAATTGCACTGTAGAAGAATGGAAACACTGGACTGAGTTTCTTTGTAGTAGATATCAATAACAATGATGGTGGTGGTGGTGGTGATGATAATGATTATGGAAAGGATGTTTCTGATGATAGCTAACCTTTATATAGTGATTGCTATGTGCCACTACTGTTCTATGCACTTTGTCAATATTAAATTGTTTAGCCATAAAAAAATATGTGGGATAGATTCTATTTATACCCTGATTATATCAATGAGGGAACCAAAACACAGAGAGAGGGTAAGTAACTTGCCCAAGGTCATATAAATCAAAAGGGATGAAGTCAGGATCCGTACCCAGGTAGTCTAGTTCAAGTCTAGTCTTCTAAATAATGAAAATATTGCTCCTCTACCTTATGTATGAACACTATAACAATTATAAAATTGTTTTTTTCAAAGCATTATTAATCATCTATGTCACATAATGATATACGGTAGCTAGAAATTTTGATCAGTGAAAACGCTTTCTTTGAACGAGTTTTACATTATGTCAGATTACAAAAAGTATCAAAAGTAGAACTTAAAAAATGTATTTATTCATCTATTTATTTATTTTGTTCTTAGAGTTCAAATATCTATCCTTTTGTTTGTTCTTTTTCTTTTCTTTTCCCCTTGCCTTCAGCTTTACCTTGGACTGAGAAAGCTTGCATTCTAGGTTTTCTTGGAACTGGAAGGGTCAATAGGAATTTGAAAGAAATATCCAATTACAGAAAACAAAACAAATTAATTTTTCCATGTTGTACAACTGATTTTGTGCTTGAAAACAACGAAAAGTAAAAATGGAGTCCTAAAAATACTGTAGAAGTAGGAAATGGGGGGTGAGGGGGTGGGCAGACATTAGGATGAAAAACAAAAAGCTCAATGATTACACACCTGAAATGTATCCCTTCCTGAGCCTCCCACTTCAAGGGAAGAAGGCAAACAGTGGGGGAAGGATTAAGGTTCTTGCCCAGACCTTCCAGGAGTGTCAACCCCCTTTATCTTAGTGGATAGTGAATTTGAATTACTAGCATCCAACTCACCCAGGATTAAAGGGAGAAAATGGTACTGTGTTAATTTACTTAGATTTTTTTCCTGCTGTATATATTTATTTCAAAATTCCTTTAAAAACATGAATTTTGTCTCTGAAAAGCTATAGGTTAATAACTATATCCACTTAAAACCAAGAAACGAAAAAACGAAGCATCGCTAACTATATTGGTCTCTGTTGTTGCCTTGCTTATAACCCTAAGACAAAAAACACAGATTCTCAGGCTTCGATCTAGGCATGACTTTATGACGAAACCTAACGGATTAAGCATGACAGACTGGCTGCCCAGAGGGAGTAGGTCTGTTGATTGATCACTTCAAAAGGTGGAGTAGAAAAGGCACTGCATTTTCAGGGGGAAGATGTAGAGTTGAGTCCCCATGGCACCACTTCCCTGCTATGGGATTTTCAGTGAGACTCTAGTGCTTTCTGAGACTGACTCTTTATTTGTGAAACTTGAAAGTCTAATATCTTCCTTATTTCACAGAGCTGTGACCACTGGATTAAATACCTGAGAATATCTGTGAAGATCTGGGTGAATGCAAAAGGGAAGAAGAGGTTCAGAGAATTTTTACTATTGCTACTACTGTTAAGGCTGACACAGCCAGCAGCTAGCAATGACCAAGCCAGTACTGGGCCCCTAATCTCCTGATTGTCAGTCCAATCTTCCTCCCTCTCCTAACATATTGCACCAGCTGGGGCCGAGTTTCCATAATCAAGACAAAAATGTGCCAACAGCTTGGAAAAACAGCATACGCCATTTAAACATTCTACATGAAACCTAGAATTCTATAAGTTTTTCAGGAGAAAAAAATGACTTTTTAGGTCAGCAGACAGCTTTTATTCTTACCTTCGTCTATTTGAGAATGGGCTGGATATATATATCGTTTCCCCGAAAATAAGACCTAGCTGGACAATTAGCTCTAATGCGTCTTTTGGAGCAAAAATTAATATAAGACCCAGGATTATATTATATTATAATATATTATATAAGAGCCAGCCTTATAGTATAGTAAATATATTACATTATATATATTATATAAGAGCCGGCCTTATAATATAGTAAATATATTATATTATAATATATTATGTAAGAGCCGGCCTTATATTGTAGTAAAATAATAAGACCCGGTCTTATTTTACTATAATATAAGGCCGGCTCTTATATAATATATTATAATATAATATAATATAATCCTGGGTCTTACATTAATTTTTGCTCCAAAAGACACATTAGAGCTGATTGTCCAGCTAGGTCTTATTTTCAGGGAAACACGGTAGCTCTTAAATTTCTTTCCGTGGTCAACATAAAAAAAGTGATCACCAGATTGGGCAGGAGAACTGGTCTTGCATCTGTCAGCTACTAAAATCAATAACCTTGAATAATGCATAGTCTCGTGAACTTCAGTTCATTCATGCAAGTTAGCTTGAGTCCTACCTTTGCAGTGTATGTCAATAGATGTGCATTCAAATGCCTGCTCCATGCATCAGTTATTTGACTTTGGATAAATTACTTTATATCTGTAAACCTCAGTTTCTCATGTTAAAATTCGGGACAGTTTTTATTTATTTATTTTCTCCATTTGTCCCAACAGATTCCATTTTCTTTCTTTCTTTCGCTGAGCCCCTGGAGGCTGAATCCTAGCGTTGCATCACTCCTGTCCTTTGCTGGTGGGATTTCATTTGAGCTCAACTTACTGGTAGGACTGGCGAGTGAGCAAAGGATTAAGGAGGGGAGGGGCCAGGTATCCTATGGTCTCTGTGCTACAGTGCTGCATCATGGGTTATAGCTTTGTCTCTTCCTGTTTCATCTACCTCTGGAGGCCCTCGGCCCAAGCTAGATGGCTCTAGCTTTCCCTGCACTCCTGGAACACTATTTCCTTTCCTTGCTCCTTCAGCCCTAGAGGTGGGAATGGCTTCCTGCTACTATTGTCTGCATGCATCAATGTCCCTAAGCAGTTGTAAGTAGTCCCTTCATTAAAAATCTATGACCTTGGGTGGCCAGTTAGCTCAACTGGTTAGAGCGAGGTGCTGATAACACCAAGGTTGCCAGTTCGATCCCTGCATGGGCCACTGTGAGACTGCACCCTCCTTAAAACAATAAAAAAATAAAAAGTCTATGACCTATACTGTGTAGGTTCTGTTTTCTGCCAAGGGTCTGATTAACACAGTCCTACATATTTTGCAAAGTTATTACAGAATCAAGTGAAATAGTGTCTAGTAGAATATAAACTGGTGGTTCTCAACCTGCAAAAACTGTGACCACAAAGGACATTTGTCAATGACTGGAGTTATTTTTTATTGTAAGTATGGGGAGTTGTTAATGGAATTTAGAGGGCAGAGGTCAGAGTTTTTTTCTAAACATCTTATAATGCACAGTACAGCCTCCACAACAAAAAACTATCTGGACCCAAATGTCAATATTGCCAAGTGTGGGGTAAGCTATCAGTAAATGGCAGTTGTTAATTGGGATGATCAAAGGAGATAAAAATATCTGTTAGACATTTTCAAGGGGATGTAAAAAAGAGTGAAGGAAGAAAGGAAAGATTATCAGAAATCAGAGAGTGCTATAAGTAGCTTGAAAATACTAAATATTTCAATACATTTTCTACTTAGAAATTTATTTTAAAACATTTTTAATACCATTGTTATTTCTAAAGAAAGCAAAGCTAGTCAACTTCTATTGATTATAGAGATATTCAGAAAGATGTAATTTCTCAACTTTGGGAAGGATATTATTTGAGGCATCGTAACATTTTTTTCCTTTATTAATTGAGGACATAGCTTTTAAAAACCAGGAGTTATTGATATTCTATGAAGTACAATATAAATTTATGTTCTCAAAATGTATTATATACAACTTTTCTAAGTAAAATTCCATACCCACTGGTTCTAGCAAAAACTTTTACCTGTATTTCAATACTGGTTTTGAGTCACCAGAGGATATTAGTATGTCAGTGGTGAGGGCGAAGGTTGAAATGATAGACAACCATCATTTAGTCCTTGCTATGCTTTATAAACTCACTCCTAACGTTTCAGAAGCCCACACACCAAAGCTCAACATGATATGTACCCAAGCAGTAGAATTAATAACCTATTGTGCTGACTAAGTTTGCAGTTCGAGACAATTCCATTTTTTCACGCTCTGATCTCCCTAAAGTTTGAAGATTTCCATTCCAGTGACTTACTAATGGAATGCAAATCCTCAAGAGCCCAGAAAGAGATCACTAACTGGGGAGATATTCTGCTTGTATTTGAACATATTTCATGCCTAGTTGCACTAATTGCCTTTCTATTTTTACTCCACACCCATCACTCTCTACATCTCAATTAATCACAGAAACAGAAGCAAAGCTTTTTAGTGTGTGTGCCCATCTAAATGTACTTGTCTGCTGAGATGGAAACCCTGCATGAAAAATTGATGATCATTTACATGAAACAATCAATATAAAATAAAGAGGAGAACAGAACAAAAACCTTTTTCTCTTTTTACTTAAAAGAAAAAAGTGAACAAAAGGAAACCAAAAATGTGAAGAATGCCTCATAAGATAAATGTATTTCAAATCACTCTTCTCACACTCATCTCCATGGTACAGAATGCACTTCGGTGTAACAGGGTATGAAAATAAACAACATCAAAGAAATAGTACAGTTAGGTAGCAGAAACGCAGGTTAAAAAATTTGGATTCTAAGGCACATTAAATGACAAGGGGTACACTTGTCATTTCACTAAGAGATTGGTATGTATGAGTGTCATTTTCACACATGTACAAATACATATAGACACAAAAACTATCTTTTGTAGAAACAAGCACTTCTCTGACACAAATAGACCCGATTCAGATTTCAACGCTAACTTTTTCATGTATTAACTGCAACCCTGGGTGAGCTGCTTTATTTTCGTGAATCATTTGATCATCTATGATAGAGCAGTAAATGCCTACCAAGAAATGCCTACCAAAGATTAAAGAGGTGTCATCAAGTTCCTAGCTCAACTGACTATCAAAAAACAAGTTGTTCCACAGATATTAAATAGATAAATGTTTAAGGCAGTCCACATATAAGATTAAGGAACTTAAAAATAAAACAAAACAGGGGTGGCAGGTTAGCTCAGTTGGTTAGAGCGTGGTGCTGATAACACCAAGGTTGCTGGTTCGATCCCCACATGGGCCACTGTGAGCTGCACCCTCCTTAATAAATAAATAAATAAATAAATAAATAAATAAATAAATAAATAAATAAAATAAAAAGCAAATAAAACAAACAAAGTAAAAAGCTAAGTAGAGGGACAGAGGAGAAGGCTGCAATGGGACAACTCCCTTTGCCTAGTGCAATATTAACCTATAACAACAAAAATAACAATAGTCCTTCTGATCTATTACTCAGTATATTTAAAACACTTTTGGGTTAATAACCGACTTTACATGTTTTCCTCACTTTTTTAACTCTCCTATTTATAATTTATGCTCTATTTAGTTCTGTATCTTAAATGCATCACTATCTACTAAAAATGGTTACCTCCAGTGTGTGTTTTGTCTCTGTTCACTTTTCATGCTAAATTATGAGTACTCTCTACACCAATAACTTAGACAAAAATTCAAATTCATATCGTGGTATATAGAAATTCTTCATTCTCATTGGATATGACCGTAGGAGAAAAGGAATAAGTTTCCATTGAATTATTAAGATTACTAATTATCAATCAAGATTAAGAACTAGATTAATGTATCTTTATGTTAATACTTGGATATTCAACAATTCCACGTGTAGTTCATGTCTAGCCCTATAATCATAGGTGGTAATGCCTTTATCACCAACCTCAGATCCCTTGTCTGCCATTATCTGTTTTACCCTGTTATACTAGATATCTGTTCTTTTGTCCACCCAGCCTCTCTCTCTCCTGGATTTCTCCTTCTATCTCTTACCCATACGGCTACTTTAGGAGCTGCCATATTTTAATACTGTCACTTGGAACCAAGCACAGATAATCTATCACCCATTTACTCTACTCTGAATGTCCTTTATGAAGATTAGGTTTCCTGGAATAGTTCCTGCCCAAGTCACTTATCTGTTTTAGGCTAATACTATAGTAATCCATGTCATGTGTGAACTGTTCAGTCATATAATCATTATAATTATGAAAAAAACACTTTGGGGATACAGTAAATTATCTAATCTAGGTGATCTAAAGATACAGGTAACTCTAAAATTTCCATAATCAGACAAAAGCTATGTATTTTCAAAACTATGTATTTTCAGAATAATACAATATACAACCTATGGTTTTCCTTGGTTTGGATAATATGAATTTTTTTTTGTTATAAGTCAGATTTTACACATTCTGATATCGAGGAACAAAACTTCTAACCTAACTCTAATTATAACCATTTAATAATATGTAATTCATATATAACAGTTTTTTAAAAAATCACTTCTTTGGGAATTTTAGCTTCTAATAACTAGCTACATTTATGGTAATATATGAATGCAATTTCCTGGAGAAATTACAATACTGTTCTTTTTGATTCAGTAATACTTCTGTAAACATCTGTCCATCCTCTTATTGAGAATATACCAATTATGTCTATTTGTTAAAAGATAATTCTTTTGCAAAAAGCATATTAGTAAATATTACTCACGTTACTTAATTTACAGTTTGTTCATCTGAAAAGTGTTTATTTTATAAGAACATTTATTGCTTTCTTCGGATTATGTAAGTCATGCGTGCTCAGAATTTTTAGAAATGGGACAAATTGAGTATATCCTGTTTAAATGTTTCTTCTCTGTTTTATATGAAAAGTATTTGAAAATGAGAATCATATTTATGATCATATCCTGTTTGTTCACTAAATAAGGTATTATGAGTCCTTTCCCAGACAATTATATATTCTTTAAAATGATCCTATTTATTCTGTTTTTCATCAGCCTCAGATCCCTTCTCTGGTACTGTTTATTCTTCCCTGCTATACTAGGTAGCTGTTGCTTTACCCACCCAGTCTCTCTCTCTCTCTCTCTCTCTCTCTCTCTCTCTCTCTCTCTCTCTCTCTCTCTCTCCTGGATTTTTCCCTCTGTCTAGGCTCAATTTATTATGAATTATTAATCTTTTCCCAAGCAATTATATATCCTTTTAAAAATGTTATGTGGATATACAATATATTATGACACATTTACAGGTGAATACACAATATTTTATTTAAGCATTTGATAACACTGGACATTTAGGTGATCTATGTGTTGCTTTGAAAGAGAGAACATTGGCACATATGACCGTGAATCTATATGTGGATTTGTATTTCCTTTCATTAGTGTAAATGGGAATTTGATTCTTACGTTTGTCATACGTGAAAATGACCACAGAAACAACTACCTTCTTATGATTAGAAAAAAACAAACAAACACAAAAACAATGAGCATGCAGGGCAGGGTATTACAGAGTCCTGGGAAACAGCTCAGAGCAGTATAGAAAACAACATGGACGTCCTTGGTCAAGGTGCGTAGTGTGCAATGGGAGGGTTGTTAGCTCTGAGCAGACATTTTCCCCTTAGTATCCGTGGATGTCTCATCTCATGAACCAGAGCAGGGACCCATAAAGCCCAAAGGCCTATGAGAGGGCACTCAACTTCCTCAATCCAACAGCAGTCTCTATGCTGAATACTGTTTCCTCTTCTTCACCAGTGTTTCTTCAGAGTGCCCGCAGCTCAGCTGGTTTTGTCAGCACTCAGTAAAGAGTTTATTGAATGAATGAAGGAAGGAACGAATGCACAAATTACTACTTTTTTTTTTTTTTAATACGAGGACAAATGGAGAGGGAAATAACTATTTTCTTAGACTTTTTTAGGACACTTAAAGTACAAATTACCATTTTTAACAGATAAGATACTTTATAATCAAGCACTGTGATTCTGGACAGAAACAAATTATGTGTGATGAAATATTTCATCACTATAGCTAAAATTTAAACTTTTTATTTAGTTGGTTCCATTGTTTAATTAAATTCAATTAAGAGCTATTGAATAACAATACTGAGAACCAAGGTTGCAAGTTCCATGAAGATTGGGAATGTGTGGGAAACGTGCCCAGTTATGCTTCCATTATTTATTTAGCACTTATGCAGGGCCTACTACATAGAATAAATCTGTAGTTATTCAATGAATGAATCAATCACTGGGAAAGAGATGTGTTAATGTTGAGGCATCTGTCTCAGAGATAGGATAGAGAGCCTTTTTCTCCTAGGTACTCATAGTCTAGCAAGAGTGAATAATATATATACTAACTGTGATCAATGCCATGTGGTAAGTAGCGTGTTGTGGCTGTTAAGACTGAGATTCACTTGGTTTGAGGGGAAATCCTGGAGGCTGAGTGAGATTCTGACAAGTAGAGATAGGAGGGAAGTACAGTTCTAATAGAGGAAATCACCGTGTCCAGGGGAAGGTGCTGGCAAATTCAAGGAATAGAAATTAAATATGTTAGCAGGGTGGGGGAGGGATATGGAATGAAAGCTAGGGCTTCAAAGATAAATATCAAGCAAAACTGAGCTAAATTATGCAACACTAACAGAGGCTATTCAATCTGTATCTATAATACAAACTCCCTCTCTCTTCTGGCTTTCTTCTCAGCATGTAGACATGCTCAGATCTTTCCCATTCAAATAAAAATAAGCCCTCCTGCGATATAGATATTATTGGCTGCTGTCTGCATTTATACATTAATTCACAGTCAAGTTTTCAAAGTAGCCTTACACTTGAAACCACTACTTCCTCACCTAAAACCACTGCAATATGGCTCTCACCCTCACTGTTTCACTGAAATTACCACACAGAGCACTAAGAACAGTAAATGTAATAGTTAATTTTATGTCTAATCACAGTACTGAGCAACTACATAGACTTATGGTGGGTCTTACTAAACAGTTGTTGAATGAATAAATGCATGCTTGCATATGTCCATGCATGAAGGAAAACTTACATTAAAAGGCTGGTTTCAAATGTTGAGAAGAGAACTAGCTGAACTTCAACTTCTCTAATTTCTAAGAATTTCTTGTTGTTGAATGTATGGCAAGAGGTCTCCTATAGCAGATGTGGAATGGAGAAGGCATTTCATTTGTCTGGCAAGCATCAAAAATACAATGTTTGGGAGTCAAGGAAATCCATATCCCGTATAGTCTAGAATACTTTCATACGTTAATTCCTTTATATGCTTTAATTTCTCTAATATAATTTTTTTAACTTAAGATAAATTTGGAAGGTCTACATTTTGAAAATACAGCAACATTTTGAATGATCACTTCAATAAAATAAACTAGTTTAGGAGCATATTTCAGTTTTCTTCAATTTAGTTTCTAACATATTTTTTTAGCCTAAAGCCTAGG
The DNA here is from genome assembly GCF_057876585.1 of Rhinolophus sinicus. Taxonomy (NCBI): domain Eukaryota; kingdom Metazoa; phylum Chordata; class Mammalia; order Chiroptera; family Rhinolophidae; genus Rhinolophus; species Rhinolophus sinicus. Next base: position 20,874,306 of record NC_142504.1, read on the forward strand.
GGTTTATAATAAAGTCTTCTGAGCTAGTATTTCACAACTCGAATAACACGCTACTATTGTGGGAGTCTGAATTTAGAGATATATTTCCATCTTTTTCTTCTAAAAATCCTCTTTACTTCTAAAATCCTATACTTATATTCAGAATTAATACTCAATTCTATTAATCTTCTTTCAGTCATGAACTAATTCCTACCTATGCATGAAAAAAAATTACACCACGTATTTTACAGTTTTATTTATCTCGTCTATTAGATGTATCTTGTATATACTCTTTTAAATAGTATTATTTGTAGGTGTAAATGTTTTTAACATACTCTGTACCCAGATACTTCAGAGCTACACGTGTAAACATAGCTGTGAACTGATTTCACAACAGGGTGAGGACCATCCTGGTGGGTGATCACGGTCAGGCCTGGTGCAGCTCAGTGTTTGACACACATGCTGGGACAGCACACACTTACCCATACCGAAAAAAATTAATAACTGTCACCTGATAATTTCCTGGATATCAGCATAAATCTAACCTTTATTGCACTTATTTGTGCTCTCAGCATGATCCTCACCTGGTTACATTCATAAGAGTCTGGAGTTGTTTTCCAGTCTGGACTCAAATAGAAATGTGTGATTGGGGTAAAACATTCTTCAGTGTTTCTACAACTCAATTTTCTTGCCTGTAAATGTGGACAATTGATACCCTTTTCTCCTGACTTTAAAGCGTTCAGAGTATCAATAGATTGATATGCAATAAATATGCCGTGTTTTCCCAAAAATAAGACCTAGCCGGACCATCAGCTCTAATGCATCTTTTGGAGCAAAAATTAATATAAGACTTGATCTTATATAACATTATATTATATAAGACCTGGTATTATATTATATTACATTACATTACATTATACCCAGTCTTATATTAAAATAAGACCTGTCTTATATTAATTTTTGCTCCAAAAGATGCTGATGTTCCGGCTAGGTCTTATTTTCGGGGAAACACAGTAGTAAATCACGGTCTAATTTTAAATGTCATAAAACTTACTTTCTTCAAATATGTGACTTCCAACATTTTGTTTCTGGTGTTTAGCTGACAATTTTCATTTCATTCCCATAAAATTATAAAATCATTCCTAGCTTGTTTCATTTGTTTTCTTCTTACTTGGCCAGTTTACAGACATCCAAGAGCAGTCTCTTTCCTACAAAATACTACTGCAAATTAAGTTCTTAAAAATTAAGTTCTTAAAGAATCTTCCTATATTTTTAAATACTTAAAGAGATGTATGGTAGCTCCAATTTTATTCTATATATTTATTCCATATATTTATCTACGTAAGAGAAATTTCTTCAGTGCCTATTGTGAGCTCTCTGAAGATGCTGGAGTGTAATAACAAAGCAGCTATGGATTTTATCCTCAAGTATTTCTAAGCTAAGTAGAGAATTTTAATTTTAGTATAGACATATATGCCCAGGAATATGTCCTGGTATATTTGAGCATATATATTTGGCATAAAGAATGCAGTGACTATTTAGGGTAGCCTGGTGGGTGACAGAAAGGCATGAAGTAAAGCTTAACAGAGGGGAAGTATGTATCAGCTGAGCATTTAAAGACGAGTATAAACTATTCCAGCATACTCTTTAGGAAGAACAAGTACCATTTGAAAAAGCAGGTGTGAATGGCTTTGTGTGAGTGTGAAACAGAAAGAATTGTACATGAACTTGCAACTTGCTGTACTGCTAGGACAAAGGGATATGAATGGTGGAGTTGGAGAAAATCAGGGAGAGCTAGGGAGGGAGGGAGGAAAAGAGGAAGGGAGGGACGGAAGGAGGAAAGAGTTGGGCATACCATGGAAGGACTTTAGCCATATATATGATAGGAGAGGTATTAAATAATTCTTAAGTAGGAGAGTAGGAAGATTAGATTTAAATTTTAAAATGACAGAAGTTTGACTGGACAGGGGTATGGTAGAATCAGAGAATGGTCAGTAACTGGAATGGGACTTGAACTAAATAGGTATTGAAATACAATAGAAGGCATGATGAGAAAGAGAAGGTTTAAGAGTAAGCAATGACTGAATATCTGATGAGATGAAGGAGAACCATTAGCCCAATGGGACTCCCAGATTTCTGGATTAGGTCACTATGTAGAAGGTGGTACCACTAGTCCCTTTAGGGACTCCCATTTTCCAGCTTAGTTGGTGGCTTTCTGGTAAATCTTATCATGTCAATCTATTTATTTAAGGTTTAATTACTGCTACTTAGAACTGTTATCTGCTTCAATATAATTTTAGGTACTACCACTAGTGTATTTGGTCCTTCAAAACCCCTCAGATACTTCCAGTTGTCATAAATCAACAGTACCAATGACAAAATGTCAGTTGACTTCTGGTCAACAGGAGTTCATCTTCCACCCAGCTCAAATGCCACCCTGCTTCCTGTTCTTCTGTTCCTATTTCTAACATTCCAAGTCATTTGGGCAAGTCTTGTTGTTATTCATTTCCATTTGCAAGTTCTGATTTTGTAAACTTTATGGTTTGGGAATGTTCCTGGCAATTCGTTTCTGCTTTAACAGAATTCATAGCTTTACTATCTTTAGCATACATTTTTTATAATACATATTTATAAGGAAAAACTATTATCTATTTTAGGCTGATGTAAAAGGCGATACTTTGCCTCTGAATTTATAAAGGTCATCCCAGAGCCCTTCTCTAAACAGACCTTCAGTTAATTACTGTCTATTTAGCCAACTTTCTCTGGATGATTGTATCAATAAATTAAAATAAAACTTCACATAAAATGCTAAAGGAGTAGTAAGCCAAAGTACCCTACAGAAAATATCATCTTAAGAAAAACTCTTAATAAAAGCAGTTGAGGTAGGCAGAATGCCCCTTCTTCCCCAAAGATGTCTATGTCCTACCCCTCAGAATTTGTGACTATTATTTTACATGGTAGAAAGGCAATATAAGTTGCAGATGGATTTAAGATTGCTAATCAGCTAATTTAAAAATAAAGAGGTTATCCTGGATTATCCTGGTGGGCTCAATATAATCACAAGAGTCCTTTAAAAATATGGAAGAGGGAGGCCTCAGAGTGAGTGCTAGAGTGACGCAGTGTGAGGCAGACTCAACTATTCTTTGTTGATTTTGAAGACGGAAAAGGGGTTACAAGACAGAGAAAATGGGCAGTCCTCAGAATATGGAAAATGCAAGTAACCGGAATTGCCCCTAGAGCCTCCAGAAAGGAACACAGCCTTGCTGACACCTCAATTTTAGCCCAGTGAGACCCATTTTGGACTTCTGACCTCCAGTACAGTAAGATAATAAATATGTGTTATTTTAAGCCACTAAGTTTGCGGTAATTTATTACAGGAGCCATAGGAACCCAAATACAGCTGTCCAATGAATTCCAAAGTTGGCACCGCTTTGGAAACCTGAATATTCTGAAATACTGGTTCTGATGAGATCAGGTTTTACTGTGCTATGTTTTTATTGTATTATTTTTTAGGTAAGGAAGTAGGATATTAAAGAAAACTATTAATAATATATGCACATCACTTAGCAAAAATAACAGGACAACAATTTACTTAAAATTAGTATGTACCACTTTCTCAGATTTAATTTTCTATAAAAAGTAAAGGTTTTTATTAATATGTTTGCTTATTTGTAAAAAGATCCAAAGGAGAAAAAATATAGTTTTTTTCTTTTAAAATTTTCTGCTAAAGTTCCGTAAGGATGTAAATTAAGGATCATTTAACCCTAAAATGCTGAGTACTTTGTACATATTAAATAGCCACCTAAGCAAGCAATTTCCAAAACTCATTCAAGTGGGACCTTTTTACTCTTTTTTTCTAACTGATTCTATTTGAGATATTAAATTATTAAGCCAAATAAGAACTGTATGATAAGGCCCATTTCTAAGAACAATTTCCCTTTTTAGTGAAATTTAACTAAAAGGAGGGAAAAAAGAAAACAGTTTAAACCTCTAATTAACCATTTTCAAACTGTAGTTAATTAAAATAGTTTTGCTTTCACATATGATCTTTATGGTAAGAGATACAATTCCAGTCTCCTACAACTTAATCAGCTAAATATAAAATGTAACCTTCCATCTGGTAAATCAATTTAACAGACATAATTGTGCCCCACCATAACTCAATAAGACACTGAGGAAAACCATTGAAATGCTATTTCCTTTTCTTTAGAAGAGAATTATGTACAATTTCAGCATGCTTTGCATTTCTAAAAGCTAAAGTCAACAGGGAAGTATCACTCTCCTTTACATGAGTTTCCCATGAGAAAATCAACAGTAAAGTATAAAGCTTTTGCTGTTATTCATGAAACACTCCATAATACTAACTTGGCTTTAACCAGAACATATTATTTGGCAGCTAAAACCTTTAATTAGAGTTGTGGTTTGAACAGATTTTCACTGAATTTATATTCTATAGAGGCTCAAAGAACAACGTTGTTTTTCTAGCCACTTTATTCTATTTCAGGTGGCTAGGGGTGGAGAAAAAAAAGACTGTTGCTCTGATTCTTATTTTATTGGCTTTAATTATGATTCAATATTTCTGAGTGAGTACTAATAGCAGTTAGAAGACAAGAAGAGAAGAATGAGACACCCCTTTAACAAACAGTCACTGAGCACTTGCTGTGCCCAAGATTGTATACTAGGTATTATGGAAGAAAAAATACATCTGAAAAGATGATTCCTACTTTAAAAACAAGAAAGAGCTGGTGGGGAAAAGATAGTAATTTGGTGATGGACTAGACAAGAAGAAAGAGACGATGATGGAGCCAAAGTGGAATCTAGCTGTTCCAATAGGCACGAAAAACAGGGTTTCAGGGAGAGACTGGGGAGGAGAAGGAGGAAGTAAGGGGAGACAAAGGAAGGAGGAGATGAGATCATTTGTAAGAAACGGGGCAGTTACCAGACCAGCCAGAACCAGATTTTGGTGACTAAGAACAGATCCGGAACGCCATCTTGCCCCTCAAGCTAAACTTCAGTTACTTGTAATGGGTTATAATACTATTTGCATTGAGGGCAGGAAAATATCTCCACCCCCTCTGTCTGTCGCCATGATAGTTCCAACAAGGGCCAAGTTCAAGAACAAGGGAATCCCACATCCTGACAGGGAAAAGTAGTCAGGGAGGACCCACTTAGGAATGCCTATAACACCACCCCTAAATCTTGAATATTTCCCGCTCTCATTCTAATAAAATCCTAAGCCTCTTTGTTCTTCTGGGCAGTTGCTTTTCTCCTGGTCTGCCCATTTTCACACTGTTTTGGGAATGTACTCTCTTCCTTTCTTTTAATAAATCCACTGCTTGATTGGCTTTGCTTGCTTGGCTTATTCGGTGCATCCTTGAATTTTTTCCTGTAACAATACCAAGAACCCGTTTTTCTTCGGCAACAAAATGATCAAACCTGCTTGACTGGGCAAGACGTATTAGCAGAAATGAGGAAATCAGGAGGAGCGAGACTTGAGGTGGAAGATGAGAGGGTCAACTTTAAAACCCAGTAAGTTAAAATAATTGCAGACACCTTAGAAAGGTCAGTCTGGAGTCACTGAAAGGGTTGAATATCAGCGATATGGATTTAGACTACAAATAAAAGAACTTAAAAAATATGAAGATGGTCCTGCTGAGTGTTCATTGTATGAATGAGAAAGTTGGGTCAACCCCTACCATCAGAGCTACCTACTGATTAGATTGAATAAGAACAAGAATTAAAGCCTTTAAGATGGTGATGATAATTAAAACAATGGAACAACATGCAGAGAAGAGATAAATAAACTTTTAAAATGTTATATTTCATAGGCTGCAGATGTAAAGAAAGCATAGTGGAAAAAAAGGGAAAGCAGATGAATGGGAGTACAGCGCATAAAGTTAAAATTTAAAGGAGGAAGAATTGGTCAATGGGGTCAAAAGACATAAAAGGTAAAGAAAAAAAAAAAAGAACCCTGAGAAAAATCCACTGATTTGGGATTTGTAAGCAATTGGTGTCCTTTGGAATACTGTTACAGAAGAGAAAATAGGACTGAATGAGATGATACACATTTCTATAACATCATAACCTACCGGAATAACTAAGGTAGAATAGATCCTTAATAAATGTTATTCTAAACTCAATCATCTGGGTGATGATAGAACAGGCTCAAATTTTGACAACCAAAGGAGGATAAAAAACTAGATAACCATTTAAATGAATTTTATTTCTTTTTCATTATTATTATTATTATTATTATTACTTTTTTTTTAAGGTGAGGGATCGATTTTGAGTGTTGAAATTTGATTTGAGCTTGGTAGATGAAAGGCTTAGGAGATCCTTGCATTTGGGGGATAACTAAGCAAAGCCTCTGAGAAGCAGACACTGACTTCTTGAAAGCAAAGATGGTCTCTTAATCAACTCTATGTTCTCAGAGCAATCAGATTTTCTGGCCCAGAGTGAGGAATAAAATTTTGCTCTGAGATCCCTCCTCTCCCACCTCATTCAGCAAAACTGAAAGAGACAACTTGGAAAACTATGTCTTTCTTTGGAACAGCTTAAATTAGAAGAATGTTAATGCTAATGCTAATGAAACTCTGATAAAAATGACAAAACTTAAACTGATCTTTCCAATATAAAAATATTGCAATCTTCATTGTGTGAAGCAGCAGAAATGAAGCCTATAGTGTCAGAGGAAAATGGCTCCTTGACCACTCATCTCAATCTCTGAACTCTTATTCAACCCTCCCTCACCTTTAATTTCCTTCTAATTACAAATTAAGTATATGCAACATTTTCTACTACTATACATTTCAATATACTTTCCACCAACAAGTTTTAAAACTACTTCCTTCTAATCAGCCTGAAGTTTCAACCTTTAACATACTGAGGTTTTTCTTGAAACTCAAAAGTTCACTGTAAACTACATTTCCTGATTTTGTCTTTTACATTTTCCTCTTAGATTCTGCACCTTAGCAAAGAAGAGAGATCTAATAGTTATGGTCTTTTCTCATGTGGCAGCATCTCCATTCCCTTCTATGATGGAGTATTTTCCTATGTTCTCATATCATTCATCTCTAGGATTCATCCAGTACTACCTTTGGATTACAGAATAATATCGAATGTCAACTATAATTAAATATATATATATATATATATATATATATATATATATATATATGCCAAAAATGTATACATTTGACTTGTATTCTTTTGTTATCAGTATAGATTATTACAATTTTAATACAGTTTTTTCCTTTCTTAAAATGTGCATACTTTTTCTGGAGATATATACATATATATATATGTGGATATATATATATATATATATATATATATATATATATATATATATATACACACACGGGATGTGGAGTACAGCATAGGGAAGATAGTCAATGGTATTGTAACAGCTATATACGACGTCAGAGGGGTAGTAGATTGGGGGGAAGGGTTATCACTTTGTGAGGGCTACAAGTGTCTATTACATTGCTTTGTACACCTGACACCTGAAACTAATTTAAAAAAGGGAAAATATTACAATGTTTCCAATGCCTATCCTTGAAATATCTAAAATCTCTTTTCTCTTTTTACCTTCTGTAGCACAGAGCTCTTCATCACTGAACTCTCTGCCTCCTTACCTTCTTTCCTACCCAGTCCTCCCTGAGACTTCGCATGTCTCTAAACATTCACACTCATATCCTCAATCCTTCTCTGTGCCTCTCTGCCTCTCTCTCTCTCTCTCTCTCTCTCTCTCTCTCTCTCTCTCTCTCTCTCTCTCTCTCACACACACACACACACACACACACACACACACACACACACACACACATCTTTCTCTTCTAAAGGACTCAAAAACTCTCAAACCTTATTAAATTTCGATGTGACTCCAAGCAAACTCCTTTCTAAACTTTCGGTCTGTTTACCTAAACTACAAGTAATAAATTTTTTTCTGAAGCTGGAAGGAATCACCTTCTGCAACATGTTCAAATCAATTGTTTTTATTATTCTTTCCATCCCCATTGGAACTCACAGTGTAATGCTAATGCCCACACATTTTGGTGTCAGAAAAATTGGAAATTAGAATTCCACCTCTGTTTTTTACTAACTGTTAACTTGGATACATTCATAAGCTCTTTAACTGTTATTTTTTACATTTAGAAAGCTAGTTAGCTAAGCTCTCTACTTTCCATGCTCTTCTTTTATCCAGATTGGCACACAATAACCAAGATATATCTTTATAAAGCTTTTATTGTTTCATGTTAATCTCACACATAAAAATATATTGCACTGACTTCTTTGCTCCTCTAGTTATATCAGATTTCAAGAGAAAGTGAATTTCTGCAAACTGGGTCTCCTATGGGCTTCCACGATCTTTGCTACTGTATCTAGCTAAAATTTCTCTCAGCTGTCTAAGGTAAGTCCTCTGCACCTTATGAGGTTCACTCTTTATCACATTGCCTTTCTCACTTCTCCCTAACTCTTCACCTAGCCATTGTTCAAGACAGATTGTGAACTCATTCTTTACACTGAGACTTTCCTCATATTCTAGCCTTCACTCTTTGTTTATAAAACTCTAAAGAACTTAAAAATCTTTCAAAACATTAGCATCTTAATCATATAATATTCTATACCTATATCAAATCTTTCGGGGAATAAGATGGATAATGATTTTAAAAAATCAAATGAATACCTAAACAATCATACCTTCTATTTGTATTTATTGTGTTTTTGCAAATAGACTAATTATCATGAAACCAGAAAATTGATTTAATATACTATCTGAATTTAAAAAAAAATAGTACAATACTGAGCAATAAGAGGAACCATGAAAACATTTTTGGAGTTTTCTAAGTATAATTTTTATACTTTTAAAAATCATAAAATTTTTGAATTCTGGCATTACTAAGTATTCTTTAGGAAAATTTCACTTTGAACATATGTCCATTCAAGAAATATCATATACGCCCATGATTTGAGGTTTTCTTTTTTCCTGTTCTTGATAAAATTACAATGGCAATCTTGTAATTTCATTACGTTATGTTATCTATAAAGGAATTTGAAGATGCTTTCAAGAAATAGCATAAACTGGGATTTTAAACCCATAAAGGTTCATTAAACCGATGATAATTTAGGTTCTAGGGATATAGACATCTTTTCATTCACTGTAGTTAAAGGTGGAAAGTGAAAATAATTCTATAGAGTAGATAGAGTTCCAACCAGAAAACATACTGCTGGAAATCTATCCTATAAAAGTAATGAGCAATTTGATCAAAGGTGAACTTTTATAATGTTTACTGCAAAATCATTTTAAATAGCAGACACTGGAAATACTTTAAATGTCCAACATTAGATGTCTGCAAAGAAATTATAGCAAAGTTGTATAATAAGCTATTATTTACCCATTAAAATGACATTGGAGATTCATACTTGATATTAAAAGACATCAAAAAGTGAATGTTATCCTTAATGATACCAAGATAGAAATCACTGTTGTTTCTATTTTTTTATTTATATAATTTTTCTACAATTAATGTAAATTCCTTTTCAATAAAAAAAAACTGTAAAATTTATATTTATTATAATATACAACTAAGGAAAATCTCTGTGTAGGCTAAGGATAGTTACTTCTCCTGAGCCAACTGAATAGCTTAGTTTCTGACAGAGCAAGAAGAAAAATATAAATAATCATATAGCTGTAGTAAATAAGCATATTATTTCTTTAAGAAAGACAAACGTTATCCTAGAAAGAAATCCACAGGGAAATTATTTTATATGTATTTATATGTAATGGTAAAAGAAAACATAATGGATGAATCTTTAAGAAACATTTTTTAAAGCTGGAGAAACATTCTTCATTTTTTTTTCTAACTATATTATAAAATAATAATAAATTTAAAAAGTAAAATACCTTCTATATGGACTACTTAAGAACATATAAAATTTGTCTACTAAATCTTGTGTATTATCCACAAGCTTATCTACCCCCCTAAGGAAATCTAGCAGATTTGAAAAATAATATTTTCTTGTATAGTGACTACAAAGTATCATATTTTGGCACTAATTTTACATTTATAGTTTCTCAGAATTCTGTCACTGATCAACATATTAGCTTATATTTTTGTGGCAAACATATTTGGAAGAACCAAATTAAAATGACGATTTTTACTTTTGGAATATTTTATTTGTAAAACAGACTAAAGATTTACAAGCAGAAAGAATGCATCAATTTGTGGTTTTAAATAATTTGCTTTCAATGGAAAGTGTCTGTAATTGTATTTGGACTTATAAAGAATAATCCAAACTCATGTTATTTCTAAAATATTTAGAACATTAATCATCATTGCACCACAGTTAAATTATAAATGATACCATCTAAATTGTTATAATTCACTACTTTTATTAGGATGGATCAACATGGTGCTTTAACTTTAGCAAATTGCCTTTTTCAATGATACTGGATATGATTTATTTATGTATAAAATATAGGGGTTCTGAAATAAAACTCCATGTTTTCAAACCTGGCATTGCACTTATTGCTCATATAAATGAGACTGAGGAAAATTACTAGGCTCTCTTTGTTGCCTGGTCTATAAAACTGATGGGAAATAATAAGACGTATTTCAAACGCTGTTGTATGGAGTAAATGAGATATATAGCAAGATGCTTAAAATGGTATGTATCACATAGTAACCACCATATAGATAAATCTAACTAGCTGTTAACATTAAATTTCTTCAAATTATTATTTAATAAACATATTTAAAATACATACACATTTAAATATTCCTGCCAGTGGTAAACTCAAAATCCCATTTATTTCTGACCAACTCTCACAGCAAGGTAATTTGCTGCTCTCTTGTTTATCAGCGCTTCTCTGTAGAGCAACAAAACCTCTGGAGTTGGTAAACATCACAATAATGTAATTAATTTATCATTATATTTATCTTAATAGCATATTTTTTGCTCTCAAAACATGATTTTTATCACAAAGTTCTCAGTGCATTTCACTGGCAAATATTCATTTCATCAACTTTGCGTGATAATTCCCTATAATGTTTCACAATATGAGGAATGTGATATGAATCTACTGTGTTGTAAGCAGCATTTTAAAATAAAATAAATATAATATAGTAGGAAAGAAACACATGATAAAGGTATTGTGAATTTTGATTTTCTTTTTCAGGTATGTGTATGTGTTACACATTATGTGGTAGTTGGTCATAGCCAAAAAAAACGAAAGACACTCATATATTACATAAAAATACATACTGTGATCTCCATTGTTGAAGCCACAAAAATAAAGCACAAATCCTGCCACTTGAGTAAATTTCATTATGACAGAGGGGCAGTGTGCACATGGGAATAACTATAGGGCAAAAGCAAATTAAGATAGCTGAACTGTAAGAGAATTCCACATCACTGCTTCAGGGCAGGGAAGGTAGCAAATTTGGAAGATCTTCCCATAAGCTACAATGCTTCCGAAGACTTTGGAAGAATAAGTAGGCAAATGAGAGCTGAAGAGCCCACTGTGGAAAGGCCCAGAGCATGTGTAAAAATCCGCACAAAATTTTGAACAAGAGGATCAGAGCTGCCCTTTAGAAGGATGAATGCTAGTCAGCTTCATTCTCAGTTCACTTCATTCAAGAACTAAGGTAAATTCCACCCAAACTTCCTGGGTGGGCAAGTGACACAGGCTGCCAGCACCTCCCCACAGGATAACTGATCTCTCTGTGAGTGAGTGAATCAGGGTTGGTATACGACCCAAGCTGTTCAAGAGAGTTAGTCCTGGGAATTTATCAGAACTGTAATGAGGGGAAAGTGCTCATTTTTTGCTGTTCTTGTTAAGCAGTGAAGAGGTTAAGTCCAGGGATGTATTGATTATCTTAGTCACCATTTGGAGAGAGCATTACCATATATCAAGTCCAACAGAAACAGGATGGGACCTCATACTTCTAATAACAACATGTGAACACACTGAACTATTATACCTGGACACTTGGAAAATTCAGTTAAATGAACCCCTCTAAATCCCTTCCTTTTTTTTTTTAATTAAGCAGATTTGTATTGGTTTCTTGCTGCTTAAAAATGAAGAGTCCTGAAACATATAATTCTGCTCAGACATTTTATCTTCTTTGGGTGATGTGATGATGTCTAAACTCAGAGGGAAGAGTTTGCTGTGATTGATTAGTGATGTCTGCCTTGGGCACTGACTGGAGGGATTGTGTAGAGGCACTCAGGCCAGGTCATACATGCGCCTGCCTAAGTCTATACCTGTCTGTCCTATGTGATAGCCACTAGCTAGCTCCATGTGGATATTTAGATTTAAATTAATTAAAATGTGTCCACCAAAATTTATTGCCTCAGGCACATGAGCCACAATGTGCGTTCAATTTCAGGTGACTACATCTTCATAGTAGCTACTGAGTCGGACGCTGCAGATAATGAAGTTTTCCATCATTACAGAAAATTCTATTGGGCAGTACTCGTCTATACTATTTTCAAAGAACCACGTATGTGTGTATAGCTGTGGCAGACTAATAAATTCTCTCTGAGAGGATTTATTCTGTTACCTATTTTAAACTACGTCTAATAAAATTATAATAGATAATTCCAATTAAATATGCTGAACACTTATAACTAAAAAATGAATAGCTCCATGTCTTACCTGCGTTCTTCAGGTGGTGTGAAGCTTTGCTTTCTGGAAATGAGAAATAGTAGTTCCTCAAGAAGTAAGGTAGGTCGAGTGCTAAATTCTATTAACTTTCAATCAAGCTTTTCAAAACCTACTTCACTATGAAGACAGTGAACTCCTTAATGGCAAAGTCCTTTTTTACTCATATTGATCTGTTTAATACCCACTTATAGGCCCAGCACAAAGTGTGTGGTTTGTCAGATAAGGAATGAAGATGTTACAAATACTATCTTCAATGATATTTTTATTATCCAGTTGGGAAGAACAAGATAAAAACAACAGTATGAAATATAATATCTAATAACTGACATGATTGCCAGCTTTTATAGCAAAAATTACAATGATATGGGATACAGATAAGGAAAGTATCAGAATGACAGTTTTATGAAAGAATGACTTGTGAATTTATCTAGTATATGGATAAGTGATAATGAGTGGAAGAATCAGTATAAATATTGAAATAAAAAAAGCTCAAAAGCAAATAGTTTTATAAAACAGTAGATTGGTAGACAGAAATAAAAAATAACACTGTATAGGTAAATCAAGACCACTTATTGAAGAATCTAGCATGCCAGGATAAACTCTTATGTGCTGCCTTAAATACAAAGAAGGTTTCTGAGCAAACAGATAATGGCTTCCCCCAGATTTTTTTACCATAAAGGACACTTAAGCGTCAAAGTAACTCAGTGGATGGCTGAAAATTTTAAAGAAAATATAATCACAAATATTTCATTATCTATTTTGTTATCTTTTAATTTACTTCATTAGCTATGTCTAGAGATATATATGTGCATATATTTGTGTGGAATATTTTCCCAGTGTTTCAAGTTATATAATTATGAATAGTACAAATTAGGAGTCATTTTTCAATCATTCTCATGATTATACAACAGATGGCCGAAGGCTTTTAAAGTCTTAATTATTATTTTTTGCCAATTTCTCATTCCAATCTCATCTAAAGTGTCCTGCCTATTTCTAATTGAACATTTTATGGGGAGTGAAAAGTATGTCATTAGACTTTCCTACAGTTAATTAAAATGAATTTGAGATACAATTATACAAAAGCACCATCGTTTATTTCTTATTTATATAGTCTTCAAATCATTAACATTTTATCTTACTTTTCATGAAGCATGATGATATATTTTCTATTAGACTTATACTCAATATGAGGGATCATTTGGTCCAAATCTTTCATTTAACTGAGAAATCAAAGATCCAGTATCATAAAATGCTATATTCAAGGTGATATACTGGGGGTGCCAAAAAAATATATACACATGACTTGTATTCATCTTTTGTTATTGGTATATATTGAGTATTACAATTTTAATACAGTTTTCTTTTTCCTTTCTTAAAATGAGTATACATTCTTTTGGTATCCTCTGTATCAGTAACAGGGTTAAGACCACAACTCTAGACTCCTTTTGTCATTCCAATTCGTCTACAATTATCCCATGTGGCTACTATTAATAATTCCTACCACTAATAGCCCACTATTATTCTCAGTAATTCATACTGGCAATATGTATTGAGACTGTTTTATATATCAGGCACTGGGCTAGGCCCTTTCATGTACTACCTCTATTGTTTACAATAATCATTCAAGGCAAATCTTTTCCCTACTTGACACTTGAAAAACATGAGGCTCAGAGGAGTCCTGTAACTTGTCTAAGGTCACATAGCTCTAACTGGCAGTACCACATCAGAATTTCTCAGCCAGATCTAACTGCAAACTATAAGATTCTTTTTCCACACTTTGTCTTTCTAGGCTATATTAGCTTTTTCACTCTAGTTACCCCCACAAGCAAATAACTTGAGTTGGATTTTCAAAGTTCTTAGAAGTCTGATTATCACATAAGTCTCAATTTATACTTGCTCTTAACTTCAACTAGTTATCATATATATTGTATATATAATCTGTGAGACCAGTTTCTCATTTATTGAATTCCGAAACTTAAACCATTTTGTTCCTTGGTTCTAACTAGCCATACCTAACCTCTGAATAAAAATGTATATGTATATATATATATATACATATCTCAGGAACATTACTTTCTATTATGCTTTTTATAATTGTTAAATGAAAAATTAGATATTACAAGTTTGTGTTCTTTATCACAAGCAATCTTACTATTCTAAACCATTTAATTCTCCAGTAAATACTACAGTAATTTATCAATTGTAACATGCACACCACTAAGAAAAAAATTGCAAACAAACAAAACACATTGCTAGTTAAACTATGAAATATCCATTAGACATACTCAGATTTCATATTTGTTTGTTTGAAAAATGAGCATCTTAAAATTCAAACAAATATGGTAGTTTAAAATGGTTAACTTTTTATAATCTAAATGGTTAAATATATCAAAAAGGCTTCTTTTAAAAATCAAATTATCTATGTAAAAATTAAAAAGGAGCTAAAATTTCTAATTTGGGGGAAGTCAAAGAAAGATTCGTTTGTTTTTTTAATCTCTAGTGTTTGATATAAATCTCTAGTGTTTTATATAAGAAAAGTAGAAAAACAGTCCTATAATTCCCAAGTCTTGCTTATGTAGTAGTTTATATGCTGTTCCAACCCAATATCTCATCAAACTTATTTTCAAAGCAGCAAAAACCAGTGGAGTGTTGATTTCCATTAGGGAAAAGAGAAAGATGACATAGAGAAGAGAGCACGGAATAAAATACCATAGAATGAATCATTAGGCAAAGACTTTAGCACAAAGTATTACGTTCCTTCCAAAATATGATATAAAATGGTTTCGGTCTATTCTATCTCTGTTACAGCTTTTTTTAGCACATGTATTTGTTAGTCATGACCAAGCTGAGCAGAGAGTCAAATAATTGATGTTAATCTTTTAGAAGACATCTATTAAATTAATTAATAGGAATTATATTTTTTAAATATGAATTTGTCATCTCAAAAAGTTCAAAAGATTGTGTTTTGAAATATTATATAAAATATTTTACAAGTTTAAAAGTCAATGGCAGGTTTCTGGTATCAGCTCCAATATGTGAAGGGCTTAGAAATCTTTACTCCCATCCTCACCACAAGAAAAAAAGTAAATTGAAAAGCAAAGCAATTTTCTTAGATTCATCAGAGAATTGAGGTCTCAAAGCAAATCATCACCCCAAAACCGAGAGAGAGAAAAATACAGAAAATCACAGCTGAGATCACATTGGGAACAGAGGCCACTGAGTCATTAACTGATAGGAACACTTAAATGTTAATTTGACGAATTGCTGGAGGCTGAGCATGGATAAGCTTGAGAGTTAAAAACTCTAGGGTCCCAATCTCAGTGGGGACCCTACACATTCATGGGTTTTACTTACAGGAACCCAACCAGGTTCTCTCAGTGAAAATCAGTGAAAAATCCTCTCCGTAAGTGAGGCTAGAAAGTAGGGATGTAGGATGGGAGAAAAGTAGCCATTTGGAAATATGTTCAGGAGAAAAGTCACAATTTTAAAATATACCCAGGGCATTATACATAACAAAAACCTGGTCTCAAAGGGAAGATTTTTACCAGAGCTTTATCTGAACTGGGTGGAAGGGCAACTAGTCAACTGCAGCCCCTTCTAGCTTTCCTGTCTCACTTAAGGGGAGGATAAAGAGAAGCCAAGAAACAGTCCTGGAGACCACAGACCACAGATAAAAGCCCACTAAAAAACTGAGATTTAATCCTAACATTATAGAACAATACCCACCCATGACATCTTATGAAAACATCTACAGGGTTCCAGCACAATAACAGTGGATTACAACTGAGAGGGTTGCAAGACACACAGACTCTCTTTATGAAGATGTTCTTAGGGAAATTCCAAGAAAACGGGAAAAAAGCAAAAAAACAAAACAAAAAGAAACTAAAGGAAACTAAAGCCTCTGGAACCTACAGGCATAACAAACATTGAACATAGATCAGTTCCAGCCACATTAACATAAAATGTCACACCAAAAGCCTAACCACTCCATTTCTGTTTTCTAATATATCATATCTAGATTTAAAAAAAAACCAAAACTGCGAAGCACACCAAAAGGCAAGGGAAAGCAAGTGTCTGAAGAGTATCAGACGAGCATCAGATCAGACTCAGATAGACAAAGATTTTGGAAATATCAGAGAAGTTAAAATAACTATAAGTAATATATTAGGGTCTTTAATGGAAATAGTTGACAACATGCAATAATATATAGGTGAACATAAGCAAAGAAATAGATATGCTAAGGAAGAAACAAAGGAAATACTTGAAATCAAAGGCATAGAAATGAAGGATGCCTTTGATGACTCATCAGTTGATTGGATATAGCTGAGGAAAGAAGCAATGACCCTGAAGATATGTCAATAGAAACTTCCCAAGTTGAAAGGCAAAGAAACAAAGAAACAAGTACTCCAGAAATCTTGAACAATTATCAAAGATGTAATATATGCATGATGGGAATCTCAGAATAACAAGAAGATAAAGAAGCTAGAGAATATTTGAATAATGGTTGGAACCCACAGATACAGGGATCTCAGGGAACATGAAGCAGTATAAATACCAAAAACACCTAGGCATATCATATTCGACTACAGAAAACCAAAGGTGAGGAGAATATCATCAAAGAAACCAGAGGATATAGAAAGCAACTTGCCTACAGAGTAACAAGGCTAATAATTGTATCAAATTTCTTGTCAGAAATCATGCAAACAATAAGACAGTATAGTGAAGTGTTTACAGCGATACAAGAAAACAAAACCAGCAACCAAGATTTCTGTATTCAGAGAAATTCTCCTTTGAACATGAAGTAGAAATAAATATTTTCTCAAACAAAAACGAAGGAAATTTGTTGCTAGTGGACATGCCTTGCAAGAAATATTAAAAGAAGTTCTTCAGCAAGGAAGAAAAGGATATAGATCAAAAACCCAAATCTATATAATGAAAGGAATAAGTGAAGATACAATAAAGTATTTTATTTTTCTTATTTTAACAGATCGAATAGGTTATTGAAAATAATATTAAGAATATACTGTGTGAGAGTAGCTTATGGAAAAGTGAAATTAAAAACAGAAATATTACAAAGGATGGAGAGAGGAATTGGGGATACTTTGTTATAAGGTACCTATACCCATAAAGCAATATAGTATTACTTGAAAGTGGAGGTAGATTAGCTGTAAATATACACTTTAAACTCTAAGGAAACCACAAAAATAAAATTTTAAAGATGTACTATTGATATGCAAAGACAGTAGAGAACATAGAGTCATATAAAATGCTCAATTAAAACCAGAGAAGGCAGAAAGAGAAAGGATGATAAAAAAAGTAAACAGAGAGTATGTACTATGATTAGAAAACAGTTACAAATATAGTAGATATTAATCTAACTATACCAATAACCGCTTTAAATGTGAACGCTCTACTACACCAATTAAAAGAGACTGTCATAATGGGTTCAAACAAAGAAACAAACAATCAAAAAACCAAGACTCAACTCTGTGTTGCCTATAAGAAAACAATTTTAAATATAAAGACACAGATAGGTTAAAAGTAAACGGATAGAGAAAAACATTCCATGATAACCCTAGGACACTACCAATTAAAACCACAATGAGAAATCATGATATACCAATTAAAATAGTTAAAAATCCAAGAAACTGACACTGAAAATACCAAGTGCTGGTGAGTACATGGAGCAACAGAAACTCTAATCCACTGCTGGTGAGCGTGAAACATGGTACAGCCACTCCAGAAGGTAGTTTGGCAGTTTCTTACAAAATAAAACATACTCTAACAGTAAGATCTAGCTATCACATTCCTAAGTATTTACCTAATTAGTTGAAAATCTGTAGCCACACAAAAATCTACATGCAACTATTTATTAACAGCTTTATAATTACTAAAACTTGGAAGGAACCAAGATGTCTCTCAACAGGTAAGTGGATAAACAAACTGTGCTTCATCCATATAATGCAGTATTATTCAATGATAAAAAGAAATGAGCTTTTAAGCCACAAAAAGACATGGAGTAATCTTAAATGCATATGGACAAGTGAAAAAAGCCAGTCTGAAAAGGCTCCGTAGAGGATGATCCAACTATATGACATTCTGCAGAAGGTAAAACTATAGAGACAGTGTAAATATAAATGGTTACCAGGCGTTGGTCAGGGGGAGGGATGAATAGATGGAGCACAGAGGATTTTTAGGGCCGTGAAACTATGCTGCATTATACTGTAATAGTGGATACATGACTCAACATTACACATTTGTCAAAATCTATACTTTACAACACAACGAGTCAACCTTTATGTAAATTATGGACTACATTACTAATGTTATCAATAGTGGTTCATTAGTTGTACCAAATGTAGCACACTAAAGCAAGATATTAATAAGAGCAGGGACTCTGGGGAAGAGAGGAGAGTGATTTGGGTACCCTCCACTATCTGTTCCATTTTTCTGTACATCTAAAAACTGTTTGAGAAATTAAAGTCTATGAATTTAAAAATGAAGTCAAGGGCAGAAATTAGAACTCAGTTTGGCCCTAGTGAGCACAGAGAATCAATGAGAGTTCCTTCTATGGTAAAAGACAGAAACGAGTCTGCTGCTACTTTTGGACTCCATCCTGGGCTCTGAAATGCCAGGCTCTGTTCCCTTCTCGCCATTAGCATTGCAAGTTACACATAGCTTAAAATAAAAATGTTTTCATTTTCTCTTCCATGTACTTGTTCTAACAATAAAGGTGACAATGTGAGACCGTACAAAGACTTTCCACACCAGCAAGAGATTTAGTTTTAACCCGATGAAAATAAATGAAACCCAATTCCTTATCAACTAGAAACTTAAAGTTAAGATAAGCACTCCCGAAATCCCAGGTAGGATCCTAAGGGCACTCCATGCATTACTTAATTGAATCCTCAAAATAACTGTATGAACCAAGGGCAATAATTATTCCCACTTTGCAGATGAGGCAAATTGCGGCCTAAAGAGGTTAAATAAATCTCACAAGACAGAGGATCCAGATTTCAAACCGGCCGACAGATTCAAAGCCTGTGTGACTATGCCATGGTGCTTCTCAATTCTGGGAAAACTGGTATAAGTTTATCACAAAGAGTGTATTTCAATAACATTAAGCAAGAATCACCACAACAGTAGGACTAAGAGCACTAAGATATATAAAAGTGCTCCAGTTTTTTGTCAATCAGGAATAAGACTGAGTGAATAGTTTTATAAGCAGAAGTGCTGTCTGTGCAGATATGTGTGTGTGGGTCCATGTGTGTACATACATGTCTGTTTGTGTAGTAAAATGAGAAAGACACAGAACTAGAGAGAGAAAAAGAAGAGAGAAAGATTTTAAAATATAAAAAAAAAAGGTCTCCTTAATTCTGGATTATAATATTGAACAGGTCACCGAAGTACCACGGCATAACTTCTAACTGCTATACTGAGGGAGATTTATAAAGCTACAAATCTCATCTCTGTCTTCTTTCCAATTTACTCAGTGTGGAAAATGACATTGGCCTTCTAAAGCCTTATGTTTGGACCCCTTCCATCTTTGAGTCTCATGCTAGTGTTCCTGACCATTAAAACGAATACTTCAGTGGGGCTGGAACAGTGCTAGTAGCCCAAGCCAAGCTTTATATGGCTTGTGCACTTGAAGAGGTTCATCTTGCCAGCAAGCTGACTTTGTTCAGAAGTATTAAATGGAAAGACTATAACATTCAAAGAAAGGCAAAGTTCACTGGGTAAGACCCCAATCATACAATGGAGCACAAAACCTCCAGAACTTTCACCGTAATGTTTTATGAAACATATGCACACATTCACTGGAACAGAAGCCAATTCAAGTGGTTTGGAAGGTCAGTTCTCAGTCACCACATATGCACTATCTCTGTGAGAAATGTATACTATTTCAAAAGCGTCTGGACCCAGAAGCTTCCTTTCCCAATTGTATAGTTTATTATCAGTTCAGCACTGTACTACATAGATTAAAAAAAAAAAAAAAAAAGTCACCTACTACAACACAATATAATTTGCTGCCAAACCATAACATTCAGTAAAATATTCCAAATTTCAGTATCAACACATCCTTGTGTCATAGAATAAAAGGAATCACAGAGTCTAATTTTAAAAGGAAGTGCTACTTTAAGTGTGGGCAACAAATATAAAACTTAAAAACAATTATTCTCAACTTCACAACCAAGTATGAGAACCTTTGATGTTCATTGTTGTAAAAGAAGCAAAAAACTCAATTCCTACATTTCAAAGAAAAGTGATTCAGAAATGGGTCTGATTAGAGCCAACTATAGGTATTATTCTGATGTTTCCAAAATGCTCAAATTCTGTGAGGAACTATGATTCTCTTAAGGGGAAGGAAGTAAAGGTCCGCTTTGCATGACAAAGGTCAGATTTCTGCAGGCAAATGAGACTTCTCTGGTTGACTGTTCCTAGATTGCCATTGTCTGGCTGGGTCCTAAGAGGTCAAGAGAGATTCCAAATAGTGTTCACTGCTGAAGGGACACCCCTGGGGCCACTTGTTAGGGTCATTAAGATTGTCTTACTCTGGTTGCAGCTTTACTTCCTTACATCTTTCTTATACACATTGGCAATTGGTTACTAACTTAGTTTAAAAAGAAACTGAAAGTAGTAGTATATGCAAATCAAAAGATGGAATCCACTTACCGAACAACTCTTTTAAATCTAAGATTCAGTTCAACGAAATTCAAGTAGACCACAGGGGATGATAATCAGGCCCCAATGGGAAAGCTTGACTCTATCACTGCTGTCCTGGTATTTACATGATATGACCAACGCCACTACTCTAGATTTCATTTAATGTAACTTTATGTGTAAATTATCTTAAACAGTCTCCCCAGTCATCACATATGTTTAATTATGGTAATTTTGTTCACTTTCTTTTGTAATAACTATGCAGTCCTAAAATACAACAAACATAGAAGTAAAAATTATTATTTGTCTGTATTTCCTGGCTCTTCTATTTAGTGCAAATATACATCTAAATTTTTCTCACAGTGGATTGGAAAAACACCAAATAGATAATATTTATCAAAGTTGGAAGAGTTCTGCCTATTTGTAATTAATGAAGGGTATCTCTAAGTATTTTAGATAATGTGTGGAAAACATCTGTATTTAATTATAGCATATTTCTTTAGACAAATGGAAATTGAATTAAGGAATATTTTGAAACCTCTACAAATATGTAAAAGTATTAAAGGTTGTTCAAGAACTTTATTGGTACAATGCTAGAAAATGTTTGGTTTTTATGGATCAACAACCTGAAACTTCAAAAGTATCAGATTTTCAATATAAAGGGAAGAAATTGGAAATACTGCGCAAACACAGAAAATAGAAAAGATAAAGGCTGTATCTTTTCCCTGTTATTATACATCATAGAGATACAGAAAATGTCTTTCAGATTCGTACAGATTTGAATAAAATTCTGTAACATATATCCTGAGCAGGATTTCTCTTTGAATCTTGTTGTGGATTGAGAATTTCTCTAAGAATAAATTAACAGCTTGCTATTCATTCTTTACAGAGAAAAAATCCTAAACTGTTCTCATGGAAACAGTGGGACACAAAGAATGGGTTTTTAGTACTTGTCCTACAGTATTGAAAAGGAGTCAGATTTGCTTTCTAGATGCTGACTGGTTCCAAATGCCACTTCTTCTCAAAATCAGTGTCATTTCTGCAGTCAGTTTTCAATCTCCCAGTGGTAAGAATATATTCAAAGGCTGTGTGCACAGCAGGGTAGACGTCTTTCTTTGTGAATGTAACTATATCACTCATCAGTAACCTCCTGCCATAAGGGGACCTGTGTTTTCTTTCCTTTTAGTGACTCTGTGGGCTCTTGAATGCCAGTTACTGCCCTGAGACCTGGGGCAATATTCGCATAATCTCTGTCAATAGTTCCTACACATGCCATTGGTGCAACTGAATGTCAAGACTGCAGGTCAAAGACCGCACATTCTAAAATTCATGTCCTTTATGGATCAATTTTCATAAACTATACTCGATGTTTTGGAAATACATGGAAGCGCACTCTGCTTTCTTCCTTTTATCCCAGAGAAGTTTATTTATATAAAAGGCAATCTGATTTGTAGATAATAGTGTGAAATTCTGATACAATACATAAAACTCATTCTTCCTCTTGCACACCCTTTTTGAAGCATTTTACGTCTTGAAGCATTTTACTATACCTATCGTCTTGTAGTAGAAAAACACAGACATCTTTGGGCTATTAAAAGAAAAGGTCATGGATTGCTTTGTAATACTTGACTGTAGGTAACACATTCTTACTCATTTTTAAATCTTCAGTATGCTACAGGTAAATTATATGACAGAAAATAACTTGAGCATGTGTTTTTATAATCTATATCCATTTCAGTTATTCACAATTGCTTGGGAAAATGAATATAATTATTTGAAATCATAAACAAATTACATAGATCTATACTTCTTCAAGTAGACGAGTAAAGTACAATGGATCAAACTATCTTCTCTGAATACCTTGTCAGATCAATTGTGGATATAATTTTTTTTTTCTTTTTAATTTACAACTTTCTCTAAAGAGCCAGATTTGGAAAACATCATAAGATTTAGAACACAATGTATACACAGGCTATTATTTATGCTTATATCTTGATAAAGTTTAAATATACTTATTGTAGAGGAAAGAGCATATAACATGTAAAATACCGGGGGTGCCAAAAAAAAAAAGTATACACATGACTTGATTTCATCTTTTGTTATCGGGATATATTATTACCATTTTAATACAGTTTTTTCCTTTCTTAAAATGTGTATACATTTTTTTGGCATCCTCTGTAGATAGCATAAGGCTGAAATAGGAGACGATGGGAAAACAAACACAGGCCTTAAAGCCACAGGGCTGCTTACTAAATTCCAAATAGAAGCTTCATTGCCCCAATTCCCCTAAGCAAATTTTCATAGAATTACACGAGATTATTAGGTATAAAACTTCACTCTGAGTTCTCCTACAATGAGTGAGACATTAGGCAAGTCACTTACTCAGAAGGTAGCTTTGGCGTTATCTGTTTTCACCTCTTAAACAATTAAAATTTAAGATTTTTAGAATGTGTGAGGAAAAATAAGTTATTCCCATTTTTGTACGAAATGATTGAGGCTCAATAGAAAAATTAGATAAATGGTGACAATGATAGAATTCCTCATTAATGGAGAAAATTTAAATTTCTTGAGAAATCAAATTTCTATTTTTCATAATTCTCCTGTTTACTGTTAATAAGCTAGTTCGTCTAAAATCCATACATGATAAACTTTGAAGTTAAAAAGGTACTTGGATTATATACTGAATACACGGATATAGACCCAGAGGGTGTGTGTGTGTGTGTGTGTGTGTGTGTGTGTGTGTGTACCCCTCCCCCCCACATATCTGTTCATGCTGAGGGCAGGGGTGCACGGGGCATATCAGCTATGACTCACATCCTCTGACGTTCCTCTAGAGGCATGGCAAAATGAAACTACAGGTATGTTATGGAACAGCAAGTGGAATCTTCTTGTTTCACCAACTTACCAGTTTTTCGAAGTGGGAAATCGTCCTTTGCATCTTGTGCTCCTGGTAATGTGTATTTGTAGGATGGAGATGTTCCACTCAGGGGTGGAGAGCTTTGATCCAATGACGTGTGGTGGGCAGCCCTACAAAAGAGAAGAGGGTTCACCTTTGGCTCCAGAGTTTTACTGCACGGTGGTCAGCAATAATCAGACACACGTGCTGCACACGTGTGTCAGCTGTGTTTATGTTTAGTGTGTACAAACCACAGCCTCCCGTGACCAAGTTCACTTCAGCGGTATGTTACTGAATGATGTGGGATTCCCAAGCATGCCCACTGGATGTTTGGTTACACAAGTTACACAGAAAGTGTGTGTTACGAAAAGAGAGAATTCACCAAGAGCCTGAGTTTTGAAAATGAGACTATTGTGTATGCTTTCCTTAAGGGCCATGCTAGTGAAAAAGTCATCATCTGAAACTTTTTTAGTCAACAGTGTAGAACAACCAAGGTAAAAGTAAACTTATAGAAGGATTTCATTTTAAAAAATTGCTAGATCGCACATGAAAGTACCTCGTATGAGGGTGGCTTTTCTGCTAAAGAAAACTCACCAGCCTCAGGTCCCCTGACTGCGACGGCAGTTCCAGGGTAAAGACTGGAGATAACATCGTTATTCCGTATGAAACTAATTTCTCAAAATATTTTCTCTTTCCTACATAAATCCAGTGAAGGAGATGTGACTGCACTACTGGAGAATAATTTACAGAACTGAACAGAGACTAGCCAGCAGGTAGAAACGTCTATAATTATTATATATGAAGAAAACAATAGGTAGGGCATGGTATCACCACCAAGGTGATTACCAGTATTATTTGAGTCACACATTCTCAAGAATTACCTGATTTAGAATATTTCATCTAGCCATAACTGGCAAAAAAAGTATTAAATTCAGATTCCATAAGTTAATGATTTACAGTTGTCTGGAGTTGGACCCTGCTGAATTGAGATTCAGTACAAAAAAAGGATTGCTAAGTAACTTTTGAGAGTCATGATTAATAAAGCCAAGGGAACAGCTAAAGAATTTTCAGCTGACTAGTTGTTTGTATGTAGTTGTTTCACATTTAAAAAAAAAAAAAAAGGTATTATCTCTTCTGCAAACAGGCTTTAACTTAGAATGTGAACTGGTTATAAATTATGTATGTAATTTTAGGTAATAAAACAGTAGTTTTCAAAATACTTTGTGATGCTGATTGAACATTTGAAAATTTTCTTCAGGGACTGGTTTCTCAAGTGAACTGACATGCATGATAGAAATTATGTAAACCATTAAAAAGTATTTACGTAGCATTCTGGAATTTGCCTCAGTTACCTTCTTTATGGGATTTAGAGAAGGGCAGATACTTATAAAATAGAATTGTAAGTATAATAACAGTTTAAATAGAACTCCTGAGATACCTACAATTTCAGTGTACCAGTGTAATCAGATATTTTACTCTCTTACCTTTATGATGTGAGGGATTAAAACATATGTAAGTTTAAAATCCTATGGTAATTCAGCAAACATTTATAAAATGAGAGAAATGAAACTATTATCTATTAGTCTATTATCCAAACATGCTTTGCCTATCAGTTTTTGTCCTGATTTTTAAAAATACCACACCCTTTATATTTTATAGAAAGAAGAATTGTATATTGCATAGTATCTCATTCCTGGACTTAGGGAAACATGGTTCCAAAAACTGTAATACTACAGTGTATAATTTTATCAGCTTGTGTATCAGAAGCCAATCTACTCTCATTTTACAGGGTGGAAAGAAATAAGGTGATATGGTCAGGGTTAAACTAGTTACTGAAGACTTGGATTTATTTAGTTAGTTACCTCCCTTCTCTTATGCCTTCTCTTATGTTTCCTTCCCTTGTCTTCCTTCTTTTTTTTTTTTTTTTTTTTTTTTTGTCTTAAATGAAAAATCTTCTGGCCTTTTAAAAATAGCTCAAATCTCCATCTTATATCAAGCCAAGTAAAATACAATCTCAACCTGCCAAATCTTCAGAAATTATTGTAAAGATATCAGATGCACCATCTGAGAATAGAAAAATGCAAAATACAGATCAATTTCTACACCCTACCCCACATTTGTCAAAGTTACTCATTCAGCAAGAACATATATCCTTCCTGACCCACAAGATGGTACCTGCTAACATTTATTAAGCCCTGTTCTCTCTTACACCCTTTACCATATTATTTCATAGGACCTTTCCAGAAAGCCTAGAGAGCTGGTACTGTTATTTTTCCCTTCTTACAGAGAAGGAAACTAGATGTTAGAGAAGTCAAGGACCTTGCCCACAGCCACAGAGCTGAGAACTGGCAAGCCCCAGATCTGTGCACAGCTGAACACATGCAACCTGTGTTCTTTACCCCAGTAATGAAAATAGCCAAACACTGAACATACGTGTACCAGAGCTTGGGATGGCGGCTCACGGAATGATTTTTTCCATTAGTTGGAGTGTCTTTCGTTGCTGATTTGCTCAACAGGAATTCTTGAAGCTTCTGCTTTACTTCTGTACTTGCCACTGCCCCTTAAACACACACATATAGAAACAGATGTTCATTTGGGGTTTTGTCCTTTCATGACTCTAAAATATTTAACAAAACTTAAGAAGTAGCACAACTGGACACAGCATAGGAAATTTTTCTTATTAAAAGAAGAAACCAGAGTCTAAACAGGCTTTAGAAAATGGCATAGTAATGTTTTGTAATTACGATTAAAACGTCAATTTTCAAAAGAGCTTTGATCATTTTTTTAAACTGCATTTTTTTGTTTTTTGTTTTTGTTTTTTTCAGAAAGAGGCATCCTAGAATTAATACTAATTTTTTCTAAGTTTTAAAAAAATACTGCTGAGGAACAAAACACTACGTTTAACAAGTCAAGACATCTTGGGGAACCATATAAGCAATTAAACACATTAAATGATGTTTTCTGAATCACTATTTTGAAAAACTTTAAAAAACATTTTTTTAAGCATTAAACAAGTAAATATTGCTGACAATCCCAGTTCGTATCACCCAATTTTAAATTTAAAATTTTGCTACATCTTGATTTTGAACTGACCTCATACAGGGGAATTATTTGGATCTGTCTCCCTCTTGTGGATAGTTTTTTATTTTTTTTTACAAATGTTCTGCCTTAAATCTTCCCAAAGTCTTGGTACTCAAACATTAAACGGAGGCAAGGCTTGACTTACAGAACAATTATTACCTGAGCCAGATCAAGCCACAAGGTTTGATCGACAAATATGGTGAATGTTTAAATTAAAAGAAAAATTTTTATTACAGTAAAAGACACATTGCTCCAATTTCCCTCAAAATACTCGTCCTCGCTTCGAACACACTTATCCCATCGTTCCTGCCACTTTCTGAAGCTGTTCTGAAGTCCTCTTTCGTGAGTGTCTTTAGTTGCGCTGTTGTAGCTGTCTCGATGTCCTGAATCGATTAAAAAACTTTACCTTTCATGGTGATTTTGACTTTGGGGAAGAGCCACCGGTTGGCACCAGTGAATAAGGTGGATGAGGACACACCGTAATGATTTTATTTGACAGAAATCGCCATGTACCAGAAGCAATGTGTGACATGAAGCACTATCATGATGGAGGATGAAATAAAGACACTCACAAAAGAGGACTTCCAGAACTGCTTCAGAAAGTGGCACGAACGATGGGATAAGTGTGTTTGAAGCGAGGGGGAGTATTTTGTGGGGGATTCATGGCAATGTGTCTTTTACTGTAATAATTTTTCTTTTTGGTAAACATTCACTGTATTTTTTTAAATCACACCTACAATAGTGAGGAAATGTGGAAGTAAGGTTATTATTAAACAGTATGGCATAGCTAGATTGCTGTACTATAATATTATTTTTAAAATTTGAAACAACAGAAATTAGTATCTTTGCCAAACAATGCTATGTTTACTTCCTGAGATACTTTGCAGACTGAATGCAGAGAGCTGATACATGAAGTCAAAGCTTTCCATTTGGGGCTGTAATTCATTCATTTAGTTAAATGCAGACAATTTTGACAAGTTTAATTCCACTTTTTATTAGGCTTCTTTCTGCATGGCGATCCGCTAGCGATGAGGGAAGAGAGTCCAAGTGTTACCCTGGTGCCTCTTACTTTCTCGTCCTCTATCCTTGCCTCTGAGAGGAGGAAGTTGCTGCTCTCTGCGATGCCTCTCCACTTCCTGTTCTTGCCTCTGCTGCTCCAGTTTCTGCTCCTTTTCTAGGAGTTCTTGTTGCTGTTTTATGGCTAGAAGTTCCTGTTGCAACTTGCGAGAAGAGAAAGACATGAGAGTGTGCAATTTCTTCAGGCTTCAAAGTTATCACAGACCAAATCAAAATGTTATGAGCTTTTGGAACTTGTTTGTATGTAGTTTACATTTTTACCCACTTTTCTGGTAAATTATTGAAATCTAAAGACAACCAACTAACACCATAGGTGGTCTTAATGTCACCCATAAGCCAGTTTTTAGGTGGCTTCATTACCTGTTCCGCCAGTCAAAAATCATTACCAAATTCACTCAGATCTTTAGTTCCCTGAGTAACTTTTCTTTGTAATCTGAAATATATGAAAGAGGCAAAGGCAGGAACTGCTCAGAAGTCTATTATACCAAGTCTCTCTTATTATAAATAAGCAATTAAAATCTTCATTTCTTATCCCAAGAAATGGTATGAAAATCGTCAAACTTAATAGAATAGTGATAAATGATACAATTTTGGGGACGTCTACCTGAAATAGAATGAATTGTTAACAATTTCAAAACCTTACAGAGAAGGTTCTCAATAGATTAATGCAATCTGTATATCCATAATAGGCCCTTTTCTCAAAACAGCAAAAGTCTGGTTTGTTCATCCAGCACACAAAAACCTTCAGGTTAGAGAGATTGGTCAAAAAGAAATCACTTCCATTAAACAGCACTTTGATGCACTGTTGTTTGTTTGTCTGCATCCCTTGAATTTACTTCCAAACAATGAATAACATAAATATGAACCATTCTTAATAACCATTGCAAGATATCAGTTTTCTCTTAGACTAAGAAATAGACATCAATAAAAAATGTTAAATGTGCTCACTGAGGGATAACTAAAGACTCTGATTTCTACTTAGATTCTGGCATTACTAGATATGAGATCTAGACAACTTACTAAACTAAGCAGAGCCTTGGTACCTCATATGTAAGACAGATAAATAATTGCCCTCACACATCATGTCCATAATGTACATGAAATTTAATTTGTAAGTTTGAACCATACTCATTTTAAGTAGTATTACTATTTTTAACTCTCAATAGTAATGCAGTTAGTACAATTTTCTGTTTATATTAGATAAGTACCTAAAACTACAAAATTTATGCTCAGAAGTAATAGAATAAAAATAAAAGGCTTTGTGGAATGGCATCACAGTTACTCTGGAGCAACAGGAAGCCAACTCTGTATGTTAACCATGATAGCCTCACCACTTCCAGAAGGATATGGTTAGAAGCATTTCTGGTTACTCTCCATATTAAAATCTTTGGTATTTTGGCTTTGATACACTAGTCCTGCATTGGGTGTTTTAAAATATTCCATTGCAACAGAAAAATTCATAACTTTGCTTAAACTCTGCCTTAAGTGTTAATTCTATACAAATATTAGGATCGGTCAGATGAATTCAGTGCTTCACCCAAAGCACCCAAAATTTAAATGGAATTGAAATTTAGTCTATCTTAGAATCTAGAAACAGACAATTTAATTTCCATAACTACCCTTCATTATCAAAGATTGAAGGAATGAAGTTGGGAAAAATAGAAAGAAACAAAATTTCACCCCTCCAGTTTCAGATGTTTTGGTCTGGGGGACAGGCAGGAAGATGTGACAGCTTTGGAGACAGATAAGGTGGGACTACAACTACTGGAACCACCACTTACTAGCTGTGTGTCCTTGGACAAGTTAAAGTATTTCTCTCTGCCTCAGCTAACTAGGCGGAAAAATGGGTAATAATATCTGACTCACCTACTGTAAGTAAAGCATAATGCATTGCGTCTTCCCCATGAAAAGAAAATCTAAATGAATGTTAAAAGCATCAATTTGTAGCCTTACTCATAAAAAATGTAAAACAATTTTAAAAAACAAAAACAATTTCTTAAAACTTAAAATGAAATTTTAAGTATGTCTTTAGTGTCTGAGAAAACAACTTATTATTTTGGAAAATCATTTCAAAATCTAAATTTCCCTTTTAGCTACTTCAGAATCTTTTTTTTATCTCAAGAACCTCCTCTTTTCCAATATTTTCCAGATGTCAGTAAATCTACTATGTTATTTTGTTTGGGCCAAATTAACAATGACCTACTTGCTACCATTAAGTTTTAAGTAAAATGAAATAATAAATTACTTTAAAATTTGTATATTGCTTTTACAATTACAAAAGGCATCATCAAACATAAATGAAAACAAGTATTTAAAGAAAGCAGTAACTTCTCAATACTGCCCTCTGTTCAGGGCAACACGACTCACCTACCACAGCAAAATGAACCATACAGGTACTTAAATCTTAAAGTATGGGGAAGAACATAAATTTCACTCATTATCACTGCCATCCTAACTTGCCTAGAATGAATAAGGAGATCTGGACATCAATGTTCCTATTATTGTTTAAAAGGTCAAATAATAATGCTTCTGAATCACTCAAAAATATGCATAAACTAAGCAAAGTTTTCCTGTAATACAAAATATAACCATGAACTACTGATTCCATATGAGACATAAAACAAATTTTTACTCTTATTTTTAAGGCCTCTTTTAGATCAATAAACTACAAGAGATCTTTCAGTAAAGTTCACCAGTAAAAGAAATAAACTATTATAGTTTATATTATGCATCAAAGAATGTTTTTTGGAAAATAAGATAAAATGGGCCTTTTAGTCTAAGAAAATGTCTTATAAAACAAGGAACATAAGAAAATAGTTTTACCTTCTCAGGCACTGTAATATTAGTGTGGCAAAATTTTATAATAGTAACATAGATTAGTTATTTATATTAACTCCATAGAAATGTGTTTGTGTTTGATAGGCAAGTGAGCAAAAGATCAGTGTCTGTAATACAATATAATATGATATAACATTGGAAAGTTAGTAAATTAACATTTAATATTTAAAAAATAGTATTAGTAAATTAACATTTAAGTCATTTTGAAGGTGTTGGATATAATATGAATTTTTATTATAAATATTTGCTGCTCTATAGTAATAAATTCAAATTAGACATCTACTTAATCAGACCAAAATCTCTTTGTTTTAAATGTCTTTGTAAAGAAGTTGAAAGACATTTTATAAATAAAACTAAAGTAATACTTATCTCTGAGGATACAAGAGAAGAAATAGATACATAGACACATCTAAAATGATCTGAGAAGAAAATAGTCCATCGTCAAAACGTCTAGGACATGGACATATTTCTCCTAGGGTAATTTAAACAACTTGGGTCTCAAATAGTCAACTATTCCCAAAATTCTTTCAATAAATTATTATTTATAGTCTATTAGACTCATATAAAATACTGAAAATATTTGCCCCTGATAATATTTTCTTCATATATAATTCTCTTGAGCTTTTTATGTTATTATTTTGAATGCACACATTATAACGTCTTTTCCATAAGAAATATTGGGGGGGGGAGAGGAAGGCTCTTGCTTCATATAAACTGACTAATTTGTCCCTTCTGATAAATGCTATAAGCAGATTCTTTATAAACAAAATGGGTCTTCCCAGGCTCATGGTTCTTCTTGGTGGAGAGTAGATGTGACAAATAAACAAAATCATATGGAAGAGAATCTAAAAAAAGTGTGGGAAGTTACTATTCCCCAGTATAGAAGCTGTAAATTGAAGGATAAAAGAGTGGTAGAGACCCCCCCAAGAATCAAAACAGATTTTTAGCCAGTATTACCTACCCAAGATTTTTTGGTTTACCACCTACCCAAGGTTTTCACCAACCAGTACAACCACCACTTCCTTCAAGCCATACATGTTATGGGGGAATCCAACTTCCCCATGTTAATCAGTGAGCCTTCCCCCAGGGCTCCTCCTTAGGCCCTTGTCAGGTCCAGGCTCCCTGAGGGAAAAGGTCAGAGGCAAGGAGACATTTGCTACCTTGATGTGCTCCTGAAGCTGAGCCTGGTGCTGCCGTGTCAAGTTCTCATGCTGTTTCTGAAACTCTGCAATCAGGAGCTGCTTCTGGATTTGCTGCTGCTGCTGGATGAGGAGTAACTCCTGCTGCAGCTGCTTCTCACGGACCACAGGGTCCACCACGGGCATCATCATCCTGAGGTCTGTCCTTAGATCTAAAGGTGAGATGGGCTCCAGGCCCACAGGGACCTCTGACTTCACATCCACTGGGAAAACAGGAAGAAGAAAAAAAAAAGGGGGGGAGAG
Organism: Rhinolophus sinicus; assembly: GCF_057876585.1. NCBI lineage: Eukaryota > Metazoa > Chordata > Mammalia > Chiroptera > Rhinolophidae > Rhinolophus > Rhinolophus sinicus. The sequence continues at coordinate 20,906,953 of NC_142504.1, forward strand.
AATAAAGGATAGGAAATTAGGACATTGACATGGACCCACACAAAAAAGACACTATACCCTTTACAACAAATTTTTCATCAACAAATATAGTCATTTTTTTACAATGATGATAAAAAATCATCTGTATAGCAATTTTGATAAAATGGACCTAATTTTTACCCAGCCATAGGTACTCTGCCTTGAAACTTCCACAGTTCCCTTTTCCAAAGAGACTCCAATTATTCACTGGTATCCAAGTCGTTTATAAAACTTATCCCCCTGGACCACTTGACAAAAGTCAAGTCAAAGTAGGGCCAAAAATGCAACTCTCCTGAGGGAAAAGATGTCATGTTATCACAGGGAACTTCTAACACAACTAAATTTGTACCCTTACAAACATATTTGTTTGTAATCAAAGTCAGTAATACAAGTGACATGTATTATGTCATAACTCTTTTAAACTAAATATAATTTAGTCAACTACATTTATCAAGAACATTGCATTTCCTGGCATCAGTCAAGGAGGTGGGGTTCAGTAGTAAACAAAAGGTAAAAATTCCAGCCCTCACAGAGTGTGTCATCTAGTATTGGAGTTTTAATTATATTAGTCTCTGAACCTAATAGCAAAGACTGGTGATATACAGAGCAGAAGATGGTTGCATTTTGGGTGGAAATATGAATAATTTTCCCCCTTCTATGTTCCTGTATTTTTCCAAATTGCATCTCATGCTTTGACTACTACTGTAAAGTAATTTAGATTTCCAGATTCCAGGTCGGGGACTACAAAGTTAATATTCCATGCGGATTTAATAAGAGCTGTTTTCAGAGGTTCAGAAATCCTGTCTCTAAGAAGTTAAGGCTGTGGACAGTACATGAAACATTAAGGTCCTTGCTTAGCATTTGAATTGTGGGTGTGTGCCTGTGAGTGGTGGAAGGGTCCGGGCTGGTATCAGTCTTGAGTTGCTAACACTGATTAGTTTTCAATGTATTGATCAGAAGCTTGCATTGCTGGTAATGGCATTTTAATGAAAATTGTAAAACAATGTACTAATAAACCAAAGTTTGGTAGACACTATCTTCTAAAACATATTATTTGTGAAAGGAAAGCTTTTAATTGAGCCAAGTTTGAAATTAAATGAAAAGGATGGCCTGTAAGAGTTCTAGTTGCAGTGTCCAATGCAGAATTTTCAATCAAGGCATCAGAGTAACATGAGATTTTGAGCATTAATTTATAGAGTTGGCGTAATTCCAACCAAAAGCAATGGCTGTTAATGATATATTTCATTTTTACATTAAAAAGGCCAAACTGCAGCTTCCAGTTTTTACATGAAAATCCCAATAAACAAATATCAAAATTTAACCCTATAAAGACAAATATAAGATTTCGAGAGACCCTGGGACCTCCTCTTGCCGGTATTCTTATTATCCATAAACTGTAAACATCAAACCCCTAACCCCCTCCCCCGCAAAAAAAAAAAAAAGATAAGGAAAAAATTCCCATAACGCTCCAAAACAGCTATTGTAAACCTCAAAGGGTAATTTGACTTCTTAACCTGCTATCCCAACAGAAATGATTGTGTCTAACTGCTTGCCTTTGTTCAAAGACTAATCACTAAATTGTGAAAAATCACCCTCAACTTACAAAAACTGCTCTTGATTATAAATAATTGCCCAAGACTGAGAGAAAGCGGCAGGCAAGATCCCAGTCTTTCATCCAATTTATTCAGCAGCAATCCACATTCCATTTGTCTAGACTAAATATAGCAGCGTTTATACAAGAAATCAATAGTGCTTGCAGAGAGAAGAGCGAAGGCATGAATATTTCATCAAATTCCGAGAGAAATGGTAATCAGCAAACTGATGGTTCTGTGTAGGTCATCTCTGGCCTGCTGGATTAGTGCCTGTTACTGGGACAATAGCTCATCTCGGGGTAATCAGAATCAGATCATAGTCATTCTTTCTATTTTTAACATTAATTGCATTGTGGGTGACAAAGACTCATCGTATTCCAAAAGGAATGATGGATTTTTCTTACATCTTCTGTGACAGGCTAATAAGCCTCCCGAGGAGCAATAATAGTAACACAACACCAGGACTGAGTTTCAACAAGTTACAGTCCCTTTCATATCACAGAATGTGAAAGAAAGGGCATTGTCCACAGCTGCTGTATTATCATAATTAGAAATAATCAACTTACAAGGAATATTTAACAACCAGTTTTAACAGTAGGGAAATGGAGCCATCCCTGCTCACAACATTTCTTATCTAGGAACATGCAAATTCCTTACAAATTACTTAGAACAGGTGGTTAGTGACACATAAGTTAGAAGGAAGTTGATGACAACAAACATTAGTGCTCGCATTGGTTCTAAATGAATCATGTTTTCTTAACAGATCGCAAGACCTCATAACTTTTTTTGGACTTACCCAGTTTGAGATTTCAAATACATGCCAACATATACATGTTATATTATTATCCTAATACCAAAGTCCATTCAGAACCTTTCCACATTATATATTAACTAGTCTTGATTACCACTTTACAAAGTCCTATTCATTCTTTCTTCAGTGTCTTTCTTAATTGTTCTTCAATAGTTATTCCTTCTTCTGTTTAGCATTTACTAACTCATGCATTTTTTTTAGAAATAGTTTTTAATGGACATAGAAACAACAACTCCCATATCAAAATTTAAATCTCAGATCATACAGATGTTTATTTAAGCCACATATATACTTGTTCCGTTGTCACTACATTTCTGTGACAAAAACATTGCAAAAGAAAAAAAAAAGAAACACTGGGGGAAAAATTTTCTGTGACAAATGTTTTTCTATTAAATACCAAGATCATTAAAGAGTTAATTCAAGAATACTAAGGATAACCTAGTAGCCTTAAAGTGTTTCTTAATTCTTCACTTTAGATGCTGTTATTTCTATTAGATTGGTGCAAAAGTAATTGCGGTTTTTGCAATTTTTTTTTTTTTTAACCTTTTAAACTGCAATTACTTTTGCACCAAACTAATAGCACAGGTAAGTAGGAACACATTTCCTGTGTTCAAAAGCACGCATCTTTGGGTGCTACTTTATCAGCTGGTTTACAAACAAGAAGACATCCATTTTAAGAATGTTTTAAGTGAACAACTTGCAAGGCCCATGGATGGAAAAATTCTAGGAATGCAGAATTTTGATCCTTTACAACTATCACAGTTATGTCAGAAGACTGCTCATGATGTTTCTTTGAAATGAGACCTCAAAGCAGTACAGTGAAAAATACAGGTTTTCACAAAAAATTGCCATAGGCACAATCTCACCACCAATTTGTGTCAATTTAATCAAAAATTGAAACTTGAAAAACTGCACAAAAACTGGAACCATGTTTCACTATCTCAGTTAATTTTTGTAGTTACAGCAGCCACAACTTGGGACATAGCATCACCAATGCCTCCCTGAGCCAGTTTCTGTGGAAATTAAGTTCTTTATACCAAGGAAAAGGTTGTCCACAACCATTGGCAAGAGGGCGTATGAACAACAATTTCTACATCTGGGGAGAAACAAATGTTGCTCTGATTATCTGTTCAGCTTCTTCTGTTCCTGCTTTCAGGCACAGAAATCTGTGAGAGTTTGAGGCTGCTGACTCTGCCCACTGGAGAAAGCTGTCTGCTGTTCTGTTTTCTGCTTTAACATTGTCCAGTCACCTGTGTAGTTATATTGGTAGTTCAGGGTTCAGAAAAGAATGTGGAATAGCTGTGTCAGACACATGGAATCAGGACTTCCAAAAGTGTAGCCTTCAATCATAGTTTAAGCTACATGGCAAATTCTATGGAACTTCATCTGAAACTTCAGCAGGAATAGACATCTTTCACTCATCTTTCCATATTTGTTTCTTTTTTGCAGCCTTTGCCAGGACAGGCTGGTTCTGTGAAAATACACTAATATGTATCTTAATGATACCACAGCATCTCTGAAACTCTGCTCAGTACCGACATGTGCACGGATGCTGGCTTCTCAGAGAGTGCCAAAGAGATCACCATCTTCTATGTATCGTATGTACTTATGAGGAAGTTCCATCGTTTCTGAACCTTCTGGCCAAACCAGAACCAATAAGGAATAACAAAGTGACACTTTGTTTATCTGGTTTACCTGGTTACTGTCTCTGTGTATTAAACGCTGTACGCACACATGCAATTATACTGATCGTCTGGTAACTAACATAAATACAGTTTTCACTGTGAGCCTTGAACAGAAATTGAAGAGGTCTTGAGGGCTGTGTGGACGAAGATTCATAAGCAGCACATTATCGTCTTTGTCTTAATCATGTTACGCTAAGTGCGGTATGTCAATCTCACCTTGAAGAATCTTAACAGTTTGCTCTGGTCCAGCAACAAGGGAAACCTAGTTTTCCTGACTACCACTTCATTACCTCTTCCTCATCATTGGTTATGTGGATCGCTGGAGAGTTTTTCAGGGCGACTACATGGGCTTCGGGAAATAAACGGAACTTAAGTCTTCATGAAGTTGATTTAATTTCATCTAAATCGCCTTGATATTTCCTTTTCTGAAATCCTGCCACCACCTGCCATCCCACGTCCCCTTTTTAACACTGACTTAGATCTGAACACATACAATTTTCTAATTTTATTTACATTTGTATTCTTTATATCCTGTTGGTTATATCATAGCATAAAGCTAACGGAGGACAGAGCCTTGCCTGATGCCTGTTTGTATCTTGTTCCTCTCGTCTTTTGTCTCCTAACTACACTGCAGCACAAATTCTTAAGTATTACACCATGTAAAGAAAGCATCAGAGACAGTGTAGCACTGTAAGTATCTAAAATGACATTGAAGTCATTGTTTTTATCGTACCATCAGGTTGATATATGTTCCATTCAGCAAATATTTGTAAAGCCCTATTAAATGCCAAAACAGTTTTCAGTCAGCAAGAGAAGTACTGAACAGTCTTGAAGGAACTCATACTCTGATGCAGAAGAGCAACTCATCAACCTATGGAGAAAACACGATGCATTAAGGCAATGATGCCGGTGCTGCAGAATTCCACCCAGGCCCTCTTCTATTTTCTCTCCAGGTTTCTCCATGGTGATCTCTTCCATCCCCAGGACTTCATTTGCTTCCTATATGGTGAAAATTGTATCTCCTGCCTCAATATGCAGTCTAAATTGGTGAGCCATGTGTATAATTACTCCTAGCACTCTCCACTTAGCTGTCTTATACTATTCTTTCTCCTACAGTATGTCTGGTCTCAATTATTGCAGCCAGAGGAGAACATGGAACTGATATTTGATTCCTCTCTCTCCTGTTTATTATCCATATCCACTCGACAGCAATGATCTGTTCTATTCTTACTCTTATTCAAATATGTATTTTTTGAATGTTACTTTTATTCAAATGTTTTTTTTGCATTCATAACGATCTCTCCACGACCACTGCGTGTTTTACTAAAGCAGTCCTTCCTCCCTTTCCTGGCTACAACCCAGCAGTGGAACCCCAACCTTGACCGTGGCCAGTCTGGCCTGCCCCTCTATGCTGCGCTTTCTCCTTGTGTTTCCAGCCTCTACACCATCTACTCTCCCTACACATGAGTCACACTGATCTTCCTTCAGCTCCTTAAACACACCAGGCTCTCTTACGGCTCCACGATTCTTCACATATGTCACTTCCTAAAATCTAATCCCACCCCATTTTTCTAGACTGCCTCTTACTTATCCTCCATATCTTAGCTAAAAATGACTTGATGTAGGATGTGTATCTGACTGCGTTTTCATCTTACACCTTGCAATTCTTTCCATAACATTGATTTAACTGTCTCTCTTTCATCATGATTCTAAGTTCCGTGAGAGGAGGGACTAATTTTCAGATCTCAAAAATTTTTCTACTTATGGTGTCATTTCACATTTCCCAGACCCCAATGTACATCTTAAAACGCAGTGTGCTGAGAAGGGACAACCACCACTGGGTAAAATAAAACGTACCCATCCATGCTGTTTACCTCAGTAGGGGGATCACCAAGCACAGGCTACAATCCTGAATTATCTAAACAATAAGGTGAGTTTCATGAATGATTACACCATGTAAGATTATTGGAAAATCAGACCAGAACTCATCATCTGTAAGCAAATAATTTTTTTTTTAAATCTCCAATTTTAAAATCAAGGACTAAATTAGTAAATGTAAACAGGAAAGGATAAATCCTCTTAAAGTGATTTAATCAAAATTCTTTAATATGTTATCTAAAATAACCAATAATTGATTTAAAATAAAATGCTGAAGCACTTGTTATTGAAGGCTCTTCATTGAAATGTGTAGTATTATTTGTCTTGGAAAGTACTTTTTTTTTTTTTTTCCTGAAAAAAGTAAATCAATACATTTAAATGTGCCTAACATCAAAAAGAGAAATGGGAAAACAAATAATACAACCCCAGTTTGATGACAATACTACCCAAATTTCACTTCAGTAATACAAATATTCTTAGCAGATTTTCCACTATTAATATTTATGATTTCACCATCATGAAAATAAAAAGAAATTAGTAAGTTCTCAAACATGAAAAGCATAATTTTTATAACCATAATTATTTAAATTGATTAGTCCAGAAATATAATTCTCCCTCAAAGTGATTCTGTTCAAGTTATACATGTCTTTAGTTTCTTTAAAGTGCACTAATACATGGCATAAATGAAAAGAAAATAAATGCAAGAAGCAATCTGGGCTTTGATTTACTATTCTCTTATTTCCCAGGGGTCTGAACAGGAAACAAAAATAACCACAAATGACTAAAATATCAGTAGGCCTTGAAATATCAACATTTAAGTTAAAGAAAGCTAACTTTTTAATCAAAGCCTTACTATTTTGATTTGCTTAATTCAAATTCCCTCTCTGCAAATATGCTTTTGAATTAAGCAGTCATAACAAACCATAACACAAACATGAATTGCCAACTCATTTGTAATACCCACTTAGGTCTAAAGCACTGCAGTGTTTGCTAGTTCTTTACTATTTGAGAACCAAGTGAAAGCTTCATTGAGCTTCTTGCAGTATGGAAACAAAACCAAGCCAATTTGTGTGACTTCAAGGTAATAGGAGCTAAGATCCTAATCCATATTATTTTGTAATTTGAGAGAAAAATTTAATCTGATATAATGATACCTGTAACTGAAACCTTCGGTAGATGCAAAATTTTAGAGTTTTGAAATAGGAAATATAGGTATTAATCTTTTCAAAAGTTATTTGTTTAGCCACACAGAGCACTTTTGATCTGGGATCTAAAGCAAAATGGATTCTATAAGAACTACAGTGAAGGTGGGACAAACTGTCTCCTTCCCCACATTTTTTCCTACAACTTATATTTCTTCTATGTTACAGACAAGTACTAAGTTACTACTATTTGCAAATGGCTAACAAAACTGACTTCTCATTATGAAAACCTAATGTTTGAGGCAGAGAATTACTTTCTCACTCCAGAATCTTATCCATCACCTGACATGTAACATAAATTTAATTAATAAATTTAAGTTTAATGAATGTTGGTAAAACAAATTCACTCTCTTAGCAGATATCTCTCTCTCTCCCAGACTCATTTCTGAACACATCACGTTTGTTTATTCAGCAAATAAGTTTTTTGCAAAGAATATGTTATCAGTCTTCTATCAGGAACCCTTGTTTGCAGAAGTACCTAACTGTGTTCTGTTTTGATAAGGAAAAAAGAGCTCTTACTGGTTCTTGTGTCCTGCCAGCAAGAAAAAATTAACTTTAACAAATAAAAAACATTTCAATATTTTCTGAAAGCTTCATTGCTTAATATAGTCAAGACAATGGCATATGTGAAAAGGTACAGGAAAGTTGGGGGAGAAAAAAAGCAGAAATGCCATTCATGATGCTTCCTTCCTTTTCCTCTTCGATTCAAACGTGTCTTTTCCTTTTCTACCCTTTAATCGTCAGTCCTGAAAAATGGGAATAAGACTTCAAACAATGCACTTTTTTTCCCCCTCCAGACCTCAGTTGTTTTCTAAGTTCAGAGGAAATCTTTACTACAAAACAAAAAGTCTTAAAGTCCCACTAAAACCTTCGAATATAGGATTGCACTGGCTTTTAAAAAGCAAAAACATTTCTTGAAACAGCTAGGCACTTTCTTCAAATAAAACCTTATAGAAATGTCTACTTACCATATTATACACCTGAAACCAATATAATATTGTATGTTAGCTGTAATTGAAAAATAAAAAAAATATTTAAAAATTAAAAAAAAATTAAAATATTTTTTAAAAATCTTATGAATAGTCCCAACATATAAAACTAATACGAGTGTAACTAACTATTAAGGAGAAACTGATGTTCCCACTCACTCATTTGCTCTGTGGCCTCTTCCCATCGGAATTCAGAGTCCATGGGATTCAGTTTGAAAATCACTGCTCTAACTCCATTATTTCTTTATTTTTCAAATTCAAAACTGAGGCAAATTACGTTACTGCTCATTCAAAGAACAATGCATTACTGTTTCATGGAATTATGGAAATTTGGAAGTTTTGAAATGGAAATCATTAATAAAGTTTCACTTCATACATACAATTTTGAGGGAAAAGTGTTAACAAATAAAAATTCACCTAACGTTGTATAATTTCAAACCTTGCCAGACAAATTCATTGGCACCTGTGTTTATGTTATTGCCACATGGTGGCACCACTTTTTGCTCATAAGTAGAAATACCCACTATCCTTTTCAGGAAGAGATTTGGATATATGTTTTAAAATAATTATGCAAGCTTGAAATTATGCAAAGTTTTCAGGGTTTGAACATTCAAATAAAATGTGACTTCCCTGTGCCAATTCTAAATTTGGCTTTCTAAACCTGGGTAAGAACAAAGACTAATACCATAATGTTGGTCGGTGTGGAGAATTATTTTATTTTCATTTCAATTATGGAGCCAATACCAATACGACACTTATTATGTGCCAGACATTGTTCTGAACGCTTTATAAAACAAACGTTAATTCATTTATTTTTCTTTATAACACCATGAGGTTGTACTCTCTGGTAACCTATGGGGTAGACACAATTATGATCTTCATTCACAGGTGAGGAAAATGGAGGCTGCAGAGGAACCTGGCCAAGGTCACAAAGCTACTAAGTAGTTAGTACAATAGGAATTAGCACACACACCATCCAGCTCCAGAGTCCATGATTTCAGATACTCTACTCTTATTGTTGAGGTCTACACAATAGGTATCTGATTTAATTTCTGTGCAATTCCCCTTGGAGTATGCCTTCATATAAATGAGTTTGCAAAGTTGTCGTTAGAATAATACTACACATTTTTATGTTTAGAGGTAAAGAGAATCATTTACTTATAATTGCCAACATATACCAGAGAGAGGTGTATAATGGAACACATTTCTGCATATTTTGAGACATTTGAGTATTTTCAGGTGAGTTCAAAGCATCTTTCCTAACGTGTGTGTTTCAATGCTCTTTTAGGAATGCTGTCCTTAGGGATTGCAATTTTGGTATTTCATCCTTATCCTTTTCTTTTAGTTACAGAAAATTCTGTAGGGTTTAGACAACTCTTTAAATTCATCTTATTCTCCAATCTGAATCTATTAACTCAGGCAAAGACTGCCGAATAATGAAGTCATCGTTAGTACTTGATTAACTAAATCCCACTGGACTGTGTCAGAGGTAGAGAGCCTGAATCATAATTAACTGTAAACAGTGTTAATGAGGTTTGAATGTGTTGTTTATAAATTGTTAGATGACTTTTTTTAATTGAAGAAAGGAAGTAGTAACAAAAAGGAAGAGACAGCTGTTTTTTGACAATAGAAGAAAAGATTTGACAGGATAGAATGTGGTGGTTTATTTTTTTCTTATTTCAGGGCTTTGTTTTTTTTTGGGTTTTTTTTTTTGTTCATGATTCCCTGTGCATTATGAGAGATGATCACTAGCCATCAAGGCATAATTTGTTAAGTAAGTGGAAAGGTCTACCTCAAAGAAGAGCCTAAAGTGGTTGGAAATCTAATTTTTAAAAAATAAGCAAATAAATAGAAATCAAATTTTCTTTATCTGTGCATTCATTAAAGACATTCATAATTTGGCATAAGAAAATGTAATAATTTTTCTCAGTGGCTTGTCTTTAATTAGACTGTCATTAAAATTTCTATTTCTGGTAGAATTCGTAGTATCTGTTTATAGAACTAGCCTGTATTCAAAGAGCTGTCAGCCTTACAAAATGCTTCTCAATATTTTAAGCATAGCTTTGAGATGATCAGTCTATAATTTGAAGTGGTACAATTTGTACAAACAAAAGTACCGTGTTTCCCTGAAAATAAGACCTAACCGGAAAATAAGCCCTAGCATGATTTTTTAGGAGGACATCCCCTGAACATAAGCCCTAATGTGTCTTTTGGAGCGAAACTTAATATAAGACCCGGTCTTATTTTCGGGAAAACACGGTATAATAAATTATTTAAAATACTAAAAATGAACTGAACTCTAGAGTAGGAGTCAGCAAAACTACAATTCACAGGACAATCCAGCCTCCCAGTTTTTCTTGTTGGTTTTTTTTAACTGCTTGCTACTTAAGAATGATTTTAACATTTTTAAATGGTTAAAATAGAAAAGAAAAAGAAAACAGATTTCACGACATGTGAAAATTATAGGAAATTGAAATTTCAGTGTACATAAATAAAGTTTTATTGGAACACAGTATTACCCATGGCTGCTTTTGCTCTACATAATCAGAGTTGAGTGTGACAGAGGCAGAATGGCCTGCAAAGCCTAACATATTTACTATCTGCCCCTTACAGAAAAAGTCTGCCAGACCCTGCTGTAGAGAATCTACAGCCAATTTTTACCCTCACACAGTGACGCTTCTCTATGAAAATCAAATTTCCAAGCCACATCTCTACTCTCTACTGTACAGGCTTAATGTAGAAGATTAAAAATAACCGTAATTTATTTCAGCTGGAATAAAACATAATTAGGAAGCAGATTATGCTGACAAGGGAAACACCATGTAAAAGAAGCTCTAAGTATTTTAATTGGATTGATTCATTAAGTTTAGACTTTGTTGCTAGCTCTTTGCATTAAGGTGTAAACTGGAAAACAAAACTATACATAAGAATGATGGCATTTTTAATGGAACAATATGTGCTGAGCACGCGCTACCATTTTTTGCATGGATTTGTTTCATTTAATAGAACAGTCTTATCATTATTCCCATTTCACAGGTGAGGATATGGCACATTAGACAGGTTAGTGTTAATTTTTCCAAAGTCACATACATATCTTTTTTTAAGTGCTATGTTTATCTTGCTTACTTAAAATCATGGTAATTAGTAATTTAGAATGATGTCAACAAAGGCACGGTACCATATTCCATACTAAGAGATTCAGGTGGGTTCTCCTAATGTATCTCTTTCCCATGAGGCAGGGATAAAACACCTTACAGGAAACTAGATCTAGAACAAGTATTTGTTCAATTGGAATTTCTTTTAGTAAAATAGATACAGACTGCTCCCATCTGTGTAGGAATTGCTTATAATTCCATATATATTCTGAATGTAGATTTATATATAAATGACATAAATTATATATATAAATAATATAATATATATACCCCAAAGGCCAGTGCATCTTATGGAACTCAACATTTGAATGGGTTTAGGGAAGGAATGTTTGGAAATTACAGGATATTGTGTTTATTTGACATTAAAATTTTTGTTAATAATGTGTGGGTTGATTTAGTTCATACTGAAAATTTTAAAACCTTGAGGTTTTAAAGAAGCATCACTTGTACCTCAAAGCTACAATAATACAACTACAAGGTTGACTATTATACCCTAGTGATAGATCTGCAGCCAAACCACTAAATATATTTGGTGCCTCAAACAAAATAGCCCTAGTAGTTAGGCATTGTAAGGAAAAAAAAAAGAAAAAAGAAAAAAAAAAAGCCTTATGGAAAAAAATAGTTACCCAAATGTTCTTCCAGATATTAATGTAATTTTAAATTAATGTAACCCAAGATCATAGGAAATACACTGCTAAACATAGAGCTTAGCAAAGCCATTCTGAATCCAATGGTTTCAATTTTATTTTCCACAGAATTTATAATATAACTTAGATCAGACCAGTAGAGATTCAGCAGCTTGAGAACTCATTTGTTATACAAAAGTTTAAGGTCTAGTTTTCTTTTCTTTTTTTTAATGTTTTAAACCAATGGTTTGGAATTTGTAATTCTCAAAATGAAAAGTAAATATTATCTTAAACGAAAGAAATAAGGGAAAACAAAAAAATATTCCTGTGTCCTAAGAGAAATCGACTCGCATGGGGGTTATTCAGGTTTCATCTCCCTGCCTAGGAAGGAGGAGGAGTGAGGAGATAAAACCCCCTGTAATTCCTTAGGTCAGTAAAGAAATTCAATTGGCTACATTTGGCATGTTTCTGTTAGACTTACGTAGGCTGTTCAACTGATTTTATTCCTGTCAAGGTAAATTTGGCAGGATGCAGGATTTAGTCAAAGCCAAGGTTCAGAAATTTCTGGGCATGTCTGGAGAGCAGGTGGGGCTGGCACAGCAGATGTCCATTTGCATAAATGACTAAGGCACCTCCTAAGAAAAACTCACCTTCAGCAAAGAGGAAGCCAGACCTGACACACTTGACCTGATCACTAAGCCTCAGAGCCTGAGTGAGTCTGATTCTGAATACACAGTGCATCCCTCCTCTGTCCACTCTGACCTCCAGGTCCCAGGGTACAAACCTAGTTTCCACTTTCTAAGGTAGGCTGAAAAAGCTTTCACCAATCTCATCAGTATCGTCATATTGTTAAAACCAAGCCTTTGTCTTACTTGATTCTCTTAGTATCATGGGACACAGTTGTTTTAGAAAACAAAAAATGAATAAATTAATCTATCTAATCATCTTCTTTCAATCACTGGCTAATGTTCAATATCCTGACAAAAGACAGAAGCAGAACCTGGCAGAAAAACCTGAGTCCCCAGCTCTAATTGTTATCACTTCACTTCTGCGGGCCTTGGGTTCCTCATGTATAAAACAAATCAAACAAAGAGGCTGAATGTTAGCCTTCATTGAACTGTCCGGGTAAATCAATAACCAAGCAGGTTCTGACCATAGAGAAAGCAAGGGGTTCCAGGAGGGAAGTCAGAGACTCCCACCCAATAAGAGAAAGTAACAGAGAATGGAAATCAGGAACCCTTTTAGAAAAGCTTTATCTAATTAAAAATTACCCCAAAGAAGGCTTTACCTGAGAGATAAAATTCAGTTATGGTCAAAAGGTTTTATCCCTTAATTGTGTTGTTTGGAAACTTCTCCTCAAACCTTCCATTATAAACAGCAAAATAGTACATTCCATTTTCTGTTTCAATGAAAATATATCTTTTGGCACAATAGTTGTTTCTCGGTGGGGGGGAACAAACAAAAACATCTACATTTTGTAATTCATCATGTATGAAAATGAAAATAAACATTTTTCCTTAGTGGCAAAGTGCTACTATAGAGCAATACAATACCCAATTTGAGAAAAATCAGAAATATTATCTGATCCCATGAAAGGTGATGGATATTCAAAGACACCCACATTGCTTAATAACGTAACAGAAAGTTGCCAGTAATTAGAAACAAGAAAACCAACCAAAGTTGAAAAGTAAAACTGAAAAATAATTACCCACAATTTAAATATCTCAGAATTCCCTTTTTTGGTTAACACAATATTACTTGCAAAGGCCTATTTAACTAAATTAAGCCACATGAACAATTTATTTTTATTATTTCAGTGCATTCAGATATGAACTGGATCTCCCTTTTTTCTGGTTAAAAAGTCTCCCCCCGCCCCCTTATTTTCTACAGAAGTACCCGATATTGTCCAAAGCATTTGGTCCTGTTCAATAGTTAAATAACTCTTTTTCTCCCCCTTACTCTAGTTTGGCTTCAAGTCAATACTGTTTTTCTCATTCCAACTGTTTTGGACATATGCCGGCTCAACCAACAATGGTAAACACAGCAAGCTGTCTCTGATATAGTGTTGATTAAGTCATCTTGTGAACAGAGTTTGGATGTTAAGACGCTAGGAAAAAAACTTACTTTCAACAATTCTCCCTTTGAAAAATATTTGGATTCTCAATCTTAAATTAGATGATAAACAAACCATGGGATACTTGAAAAAAATACATTCATTGACTGTTGGCCTAGGAATGGAAGCTACAAAGAACACTAAGACATAGTCCTTATAGTCATGGATTTTACAGTTCAAACGGATAAGGGGAAGCATAGGGAACAGTGGAGCTCAAAGATGAGCTTACAAATAACTTTCTAGGGAATGGCACTTGCTATGTCTTAAAGGAAAAAAAGGTACAGAATTGAAACTGTGAATACTATGAATTGTATTTTAATATCTCATTAGTAAAATAATAGCACAAAGGTCTACTTAACCAAAATAATTAGAAATAGAGACCCATTGAACAACATAAGCATGTGGTACAAAATAATTGGGATATAAATATTGTAGTGTACCTAATTGTTATTCAGAGTGAAAGAATTATTTTTAAAAACTGGCATCTTAGATTCTGCTTTTCTACATTAGAATTGAGCACTTATTTTTCACTTAGCTTAGATTACTATATGCCAGCTTCCCCTCGTTATGCTAAAACCATATTGTAAAATAAAGCCAGAAATACAATTCGTTTAAAGTATACATATATTCTTGGAAGCTTAAGAGGAATAGGCATACCAGAAAAAAAAAAGTGACTTCAAACTTGAGAAAACTGTAATATCACATGTATTTATCACCAAATTAATACTATTCATAATTTGACAGACAGAAAGCAAAACAGATTAATTTATAATCATGGGCAAATTTTTTTCAGTTATATTCTTCTAGATTAACTCAGTTTTCTTATTTCTTAACTATGCAGACCCTGTAAATAGAAAGGTAAGGAGTAATAAGTAGTTGTTATCAAAAGATTTACAATCTAAGCAGGGTGGGAATCTAAGGGAAAACATGGCGAGAAAACATAACAAAAAGTATAAAATACGATAACGGCTATACCAACTATTTGAATAGATAATTAGCAAAGTTGATAGGTGCCAAGTTTTGAGAATTTTCTCTATGAAATGTACTGTACAAAGCAGCTTAAATACACTATGGGATCACAGAAACAGGAAAATTTACTTCTGAAGGGGTCATAAGAAAGACTTTGGGAAACAGCTAAAAAGCTAACAGCAAAAGCAAAAGAAGACAGTAAAAAGATAATCATCGAATAATTAAGGCTAGCAAACACAAGAAAGAAAGGTAAATTTAAGAGACATCTTCAAGGTATAGTCAGCAAGATTTGAAGACCAATTGGATGAAACAAGCAGGAATTATTATTTTTTTTTAAATCACTGATTATTTAGATTATGGTAGCACTGTTATAGCAACACTGAACTATTTCATTAATTGTAAAGTCGGGGGAAAAGAACACACAATTTTTTTCTTGAAGAGGCAAAATCTTGTGACAGAAAAAAAAATGGGAGCATGTAAATGGCAATTAACTATTTTATTAGTCATCACAAAATTTTTCTAACTGTACAAAACCACATTATAATATTTTAGAACTCCTTGGAAGCTTTTGATCAGTAAATACAATCCAACTAAGTAAAAGGTGAATAAAACATGACCTACATCTAAAAGAAGTAGCATTCTCTTTTAAATTAAAAAAAAAAACAAAAAAAAAAAACTGCAATACTTCTACAGTGAAATTATAAATAATTTTGGAAGGAAATTAAAGGAGATCTAAATAAATGGAAAGACATCACAGGTTCACAGATACTCTCCAAATTGATCCACAGATTCAATACAATCCCTATCAAATGCCCAGTTTTGCTTTGTTTGTTTTGCAGATATTGACAAGCTGATCTTAAAAGTCATATGGAAATGGAAGGGACCCAGAATAGCCAATACAATTCTGAAAAGGAAAAACAATATGGAGGAGTCACATTTCTTGATCTCAAAATTTACTACAAAACTACAAAAATGAAGACAGTGAAGTACTAGCATAAGGACAGATACAGAGCTCAATGAAATAGAACCAAGTTAGAAACAAAGCCTTACATTTATGGCCAATTGTTTTTTGACAATAGTGTTAAGACAATTCAATATGGGAAAATAAATAGTCTTTTCAACAAATGACGCTAAGACAACTAGATACCTAGACGCAAAAATGAAGCTGGAATCCCACCTTCCACCATACACAAAAAAATTAACTCAAAATGGATCATAAACGTAAATGTAGAGCTAAAATGATAAAATTCTTAGAAGACAGCATAGCAGTAAATCCTTGTGACCTTGGATTAGGCAATGGTTTCTTAGATAAAAATCAAAAGCACAAAGTGACAAAGAAAAACAGATAAATTGGTCTACACCAAAATTAACTTTTGTGCTGAAAATGATAACATCTATCCACACAATGAAACAAAATATTTACACATCATATATCTGATAAAGGTCTAGCATTCAGTATACATATAAAAGTATAAGAGTATATAAACTTGTTTTAATTTTATTTTTTATATTAGTTTCAGGTATAGAAAACAACATGATTAGACATTTTCACCCCTCACAAAGTGATCACCCAGCCCCAAGTCTACTACCCCTCTGACATCATATATAGCTGTTACAATACTTTGACTATATTCCCTATGCTGTGCTTTACATCCCGTGAATATATATATTAACATATATATGTATATACACTTAATTATACTTGACAGTCAATGTTATTCTACTTCAGCTTCAGGTGTGTATAGTCTATGAAATGGCATCTACAGTCTATGAAATGATCCCCCTGTTAAGTCCACTCAACAACAAAAATACAAACAACCCAATTTAAAAAATGGCCAAAGGACTTGAAAAGACATTTCTTCAAAAAAGATATATACAAATGACCAATAAGCACTTGAAAAGTTACTCAACATCATTAGTCTTCAGGGAAAGGCCATTCAAAACCACAATGAGATACCACTTCACAACTCACCAGAATGGCTGTAATCAAAAAGATATTATAACAAGTGCTGACAAGCACTTATGACCCAACTATTCCACTCCTAGATGTATACAAGACTAACGAAAGGCACATCCACACAAAAACTTGTACATAAATGTTCATATCTTGTTATGTATTATCTATTCTAGTGAATAAATAATCGATCAAAATAAATATAGGAAAATACAAGATTTGGGTCATCTTGGCCCTTTTTAAGTAACTAAACATATATCTAAGCTTATATTAAGGTAGTGCAGCCAGCATTACTGCCTCTGACAAACAAAGACAAAACAAATAGACCTTAGAATGTGATATTTGAATGAAAAAGCATCTCACAGACGGCATAAAAGTTAAAAAAAAAAAAGTTTTATTTCCAAAGCTGTTACTATGTAGTTGTCTCTATTTTGGCTGAGGCCTCAAGAAAACAGGCGTCAACTACTCCCACATTCTAGAGCACACATGCAGGATGGCAAAGGAATAAATTGAAAACTCATGTGGGGACCCTTGGCTCCTCAACACTCAAAGGTATAAAAGAACTGCAGTAAAACTGGCCAAGGAGTTGGAGCAAAGGTATGGAGAATTTCTTGAGGGAGAGTGTCAATGTGTCCCCCATCCCCACCTCCTCCTCCTTAGTGATGCCAGGCTTCCTAGTCCCTCATCTTAAGATTAATGAGAAGGGCTTCAGAGAACACATGCAGAGAACGGATAAGTTTCTTGAAGTTTTACAGACAGGGTGGACTGGTTTCTGACTCAAGTCTGAGAAATCTGAAGGATGACAGCCAAGGCTGAGTAGGTAATTGAATGGACTTGGGAAGAGATGACGAACCGGATGAGCTCGTCTAAGGTGTGGGTGTATCATGTCGCCCAGATTTAGGCCAGAGAAGAAAGAGAATGACAAGACTGACTTGGGACTGTGTTAGAATCTGCCCATGAGGGACACCTGATTGGTCAAGGAACCTTCTGCAGGAATATTCCAGAGGTGTACAAGTTGATGTGCAAAGTGTGAAGGAGCAGTTATAACTGGCCAGTTGGGGAGTACTTCACTTAGCTCAGGGAACTGTGGGTGAGTGAACCCTAATAAGTACCCAAAGGAAAAGAGCCAGCTTTAATTATTTTTCCGAGGCAGCTCACAGGAAAATCTAACACATAATACCTCTCCTGCCTCCTCACTGCACCCCAACTTCACACTGTTATGAAGCTGGTGGAGGAGGGATAGAAGCCAAAATTTGGGGAAATTAGGGAAGTTGACCATGCCTTTCTTTCCAATTTCAGGCTTATCCATGCAGCTGATATGAGAAACTTTTCCTTTGAATCAAGTTTGAGTGTTATATCAATAAATACTAAACAGAAACAATTTAGGGTTAAAGTGCCTTGAGGACTTTTAATGATCGGAGCGTGACCAGAAAAGTCATGGGACCTACAGTTCATACTCTGTTGGGACAGACGTCTCCTCCACTACTAGTTTGAATGGTGAGAGAGGAAAGAGATTCAAATTGGTTTTCAATTGGCACCCTGCAAATCTTACCTTTAATATAAAAGTTAGAATAGTTGTGAATAAAACAAATTAGCCCAAAGAGGGAATAAATCTACACATGATCTTGGTGTTATCAGAACCAAGCATCAGTGTGTTAGGCAAGGCACAACCTCCGTCTCCACACCTGTAGAGCGTGGTGTATAAATTTAGGGGATTAGTTCTGAAATTTAGTCTTGAAATGAGCCCTAATGTATAGCTCGTAAATGATGGCAAAATTCTCAGGATGTCATTCTTGTCACTTTTTATCCCTTGTATCTCTCCAGTTCCTTCACTTACCAAGGCCTATGGAAGAAAATCAATAATTGGAAATGCACTACACCTATGAATTATATGTGTATTTAATTTTAGTGGTAGGGATGAGTGTGTTCTGTGAAGATTCTGAAAATGAAATACGTGAAACAAAAGAAGAATAACGATGAATGATTGGGACAGAAAAGAGTACTGATTACATGAAGTTCTACATGGCCAAGATTGTATCCAATAATTTTGGTTTGTTATGAAAAGAAATGCTTTCTTTATCTGGGTGCCAAAGTTCAACAACAAATCTAAAAATATTCTTTAAACAGCTTTTAAATACGTTTAAAGTGTTTGTGTCTGTTTATTCCAGGTGTCGCATGTTGTTAAAATTTTTGTAATGCTAGACTCTTTCACGTTCAGCAGGTGGTAGGCACACTTTTAAAAATAAAAACAAAGGCAAGTAAATGCTGAAACATAATTAAATGTTTATTAAACTCATAATATGCCAAAAGCCTATTGTAAACTGATAATGTGTGTGTAAATAAATAAAATTTTCTCGTTTTTGTTTGAAATTCTAAAATTAACGGTATGTTCATGGCAAAATACTTCCAGAATATAAAGGATAAAACAGAAGATCAAAATTCCTTTCTCACTCCTTACCTCCTACCACTACTCCTAGAGGAAATTCCTATTAACCGTTTCTGTGTGTTCTTCATACGGTCTATCTCTCATGAGATGTTACGTTTCTGTCTCTGTGTATTATGAACAAAACAGATACCATTGCTGAAATGAAGAACATGCATAAGAATTATATATTTATTTTCACTTTTAATAAAGAAAAGTTAGGAAAGATGACTGCAAAATACACCAGGAAGATTTAGATTAGATATAAAGAAAACCTCACCACCTTGCCATTGCTTTAAAGTTGTCAAAGCCCCAGGATAAAACACTGAAAGTGTTTGCAGAATCTCCTTTGACCTACATCTGCTTTTTAAATTTTAAGTCAGTATCACATGGAGAATAGATCTAGAATGTTGAACTAATAGGACTCCAAAATAGCTTCTTCTGGGTTTAAAAATAACCATAATCATACTATTCCTAAAGTAGCTGGGAATTTGAGCACAGAATATCCTCTTAACTTAAAACTAAAATGTTAATGAAATCCATTAAAAATTCTTCTTGAAAGTATTGGATTCCCTAATTTTCTACTATTATCTGGTAGACTTTTCTCATAAGACAATCACAAGCCCTCTGAATAAACAGTAATGTTAATAGCTTTCTGAATTTACCATCTAAGAAGTAAATAAATATGGTTAAACCAAAAAGAAATCAAACTGTTTATTTGATTTATTTAATCACTTCAAAGAATGATTTATCACATTACCCCTAAAACCAATCTATATAAGGTAGAATCCAATTAGTTTTCTGCTGAATTATGTAGCATCACCAGTGATTTAACAAACACATGAAAATGTGTGGGGAAACACTGAGAAACAGAAGTTTTATTGAGTTAAATATTAAGATAAGTGACAGTAAATTTTAAAATATTCCATTTACTTCCAGAGGAATATTTTTCCATATGTGGAATTTGGCTGCTGACTTCAACATTGGAATGAGACAGAAATCAGGGAACCTAATTAAAGAGCTGAGAGAACATCTGGAAAGTCAGTAAATATTACTTAGATAGCAAAGATGCTTTGGACTTTTGATCACATATGATATTGCTGTCATAAGAGAATTTAACCTTCTTCCAACTTTTGACCCAAAGATAAGACAACAGTCAATTTTAGGTATCTCTTCTCTCACATTTCTTACTTCTGAATTCCAGGACCCAAGTGTATGTTCTATGTGTAACTGTTGAATGAACAATTTAATGAAAAGTAATATTAAGGAACCTACCTTTATGCTGAATTTATACAATTTTTATAACCACTTTTACCTATAAGAAGTTTGTAGACACTTACTCTACCCTTACAGAAGGCATAATATAATCCCCTCTGAACATGTATTTCTAGCATGAAGCATTGTTTTTATTTAAATAAAGTCATTATTTGCAACTATAAATTTTTTGAATTGCCTGAAAAAATATCCTAAAATTTTTGAAACACATACTAGAGCTTTCTAACAGAATTTTTGATAATATACATTTTCTCCAAATAAAAACTATTATATACTAATTATAGAAAAATAAAACAAATGTAAAAAAATAAAAGAAAACCACAGGATTTTACCATCTAGAAACAATACCTGTGACATCTACTTTTAGAGTACATAATGAAACCAAACTATATAAATGATTTTTTCACCCTGCTCTTTTCACTGAATATTATGATAGAAATATTTTATCATGCTATTAAAACTTCTCATATATGCTGTCTTTAAGTGTAATGCAATAATCTATAATGTAGACCAATAATATTTAACCATTATGTAACTGTTGCACAATTATGTAACTGTTGTTTACAATTCCTTGTTTTTTGTTTTTTTAACGACCTTTATTATTACACCTGTATATGGGTATTGTACAAAGTTAGAAAAAAAATAAATGAAAAATCAGAAAAGTATTAAAGTCAATTCCTAACACACAGAAGTTTCCATGGTTAAGATCTTAATATATCCTGCTGGATCTTTTATAGATACAGTAGTTTCCCCTTATCTGCGGTTTTGCTTTCTGAGATTTCAGTTATCCGCGGACAATGCAGTCCGAAAATATTAAATAGAAAATTCCAGAAATGAGCAATTCATAAAGTTCAGTGAGCTGTTCTGAGGACTGTGAAGAAATCTCACGCCATCCTACTCCGCCTTCCTCTGTCCTACCTGGGATGTGAATGATCCCTTTATCCAGTGCATGCACATTGTATGTGCTCCTTGACTGTTAGGCACTTACGTAGTAGCTATCTTGATTATCAAATTGACTATCAAGGTATCGCAATGCTTGCATTCCAGTAATACTTATTTTACTTAATAATGACCCCAAAGCATAAGAGTAATGATGCTGGCAGTTTGAATATGCCAAAGAGAAGCCATAAAGTACTTGTTTTGTATCATCAGGTCAACAGTGGCCTGCCCCTACGTCACAATACTTATATCATTCACCTCCCTGCATCTCATCCTGTAGGCATTGATTACCTCACATCATCACAAGAAGAAGGGTAGGTGCAGTACAGTAAGATATTTTGAGAGAGAGACCACATTCACATAACTTTTATAATAGTACATTGTTATAATTGTTCTATTACTAGTTATTTTTGTTAATCTCTTATTGTGCCTAATGTATAAATTAAGCTTTATCACAGGTATGTATATACAGGAAAAAAAACGGTATATATAGGGTCACTACTATCCTCGGCTTCGGGTATCCACTAGGGGTTCTGAAAGTATCCTCCGTGAATAAAGGAGGGCTAGTGTATACATTATCTGTATGTATTTGCATGTGTTTATGTGTGCTAAAATGAGATAATATACTTATCATTTTGTAGCTATATAATTTTTCTGGGTTAACAATCTCCATGTTTCTTTTTCAGAATAAATATATTTCCATCTAAAAGGCAGATCGTATGCACACTAAATTCCCCCAATTGTCTACTAGAATTAGTTTGTTGAAAATTAGTAAAGTCCCATTTTTATTATCCAGACTTGAAGATTTTCCAGCATTTTGGTATCAGTAACAGTGCTGAAATGGAGACTTTTGTGCATAAGCTTTTTCTATAATTAGACTTGTTTCCTTAGGAGAGGTTCCCAGAAATGGAATTAATGAATCAAATGCCATGAACTTGTAAATCTCCTGATACCTACTGCCAAATGACTTTCCAAAAGCATTGTAGCAAATTCCATTTCCAACAGCAGGGCATGAGAATTTTCTTAAAATGAGCACAGTTACACATTACAGGAGACTTATGAACACAATTTTAATTTGATGTCAAGAAACAATGAAACTATGCAACCGCATGGGCTTCCATGTTTTATCTGCCAAGTTCAAGTTAGTTTATTAAACATGTACTACATAGGTAGAATTTAGGTGGGAAAGATGTAGAGCATAGTTTCCACCCGCAATGAACATACAATCTACTGAGCAGCTGCCACTGATTCGTAACAGATGATGTCAATATAATGCTGGAAAACGATAGAAATGTGACCAAGGATTTGTAAGAACAAATATAGGGATCATCCAACACAGTCTGAGAAAAGACAAAGTTAATGAAGGCTTCTTGGAAGCTATAACACTGTAGTTTTGATTAGGTCGGAGTTAGCCAGGAGGATAAAAAGTAGGGAGAAAAAAAGAACATTGTCAAAGTTGAGAATCAGCATGAGCTTCAAGAGCAATCTGTAAGATAACTTGGTATAAATAGGGGTAACTGACCCCACCTTTTTTCAACGTTATGATATGTATCATTCCTTAACACTGTTTCAACAAGAGAGTTCTATAACGACTTCCTCTCCATGCAGAGTATACTTTGGCCCTCCCTACTGTTCTCAGCAGGAAAGGATGCAGTTAGCCTCTTTAGGGGACATTTGATAAATACATGACTATATTTCTCATTGTCACAATAACTAATGGTACTACTGACATTCTGTGGTCAGGAGGCAAGGATGCCTAACTCCCAGCAATACGCTGAACATTCCCACACAACAAAGAAGTGTCCTGTTTAAAATGCCAATAGCACCCCACCCTCCCTTCTTAAAAAATACTGAGCCAGACTGTAAGTTCCTTGAGAAAAAGATGGTATTTTACACATCTGTTCTCCTCATCACACCTAGAACACATGGAAGTTAAATATGTAATAAATATACACGGAATACCTCTTTGATAGATTAAAATGAAAATTAATAAAATTTCAAAAATAAATAGAATATTCAAAGCGCTTCTCTCACTATCTTATTATTCACGCACCCCCATGAGGGGCACCAGAATATGGTGAGGCTATAAACCACCAGTCTGTGAAATAAAATCAGTGTCAGCCACCTATCTAATTGTTTACATTGGCAGAGAAGGCAGATCAGCTTTAATTCCCTCTATCACTTGCCACGGGGCGAAAAACTTCCTAGAGACATTCAAGATCCGTGAAAACTTATTTTTAAATAATCGTGGCTCTAAACCCCCTACCAATGGGCACCTGGCATTGAAGCGTAATCTTCTGAAGTTTATGACCTAACAGATTATGGAAAGAGCAGAATAAAATGATAAGTTCAGAAAAGTACAGTTTGTTCTTAATTGTTTTATTAGACTTTTTGAAGTCGCAGCATGTATTACCTTTACAAGTTTCTTCTGAAAACAAAATTGCCATGATTTGTTTTTTACTAAATCTTTACACACCATTAACACACAGTCATTTAGCCTTTAAGACAACCATCCTGATCTTGGAGAAAAAACACCCTAAAACATAGGGTTCTTAAGATTTTTATTTTACAATAAAACAGGCCACAGGCAAATAAACACAGTTCTGAGTTAAAAGTGGCTGGAGCATTAGGTTTCAGAATTATCGTAAAACAGGAAGGTTGTGAGGGTGTAACATAGGATGAAAGCAGCCCTAAGCCTGGAGCCTTCCTGCTGATGCGGGCCATGCCAAAATATACAATGGTGTACACACAACATAAATACACACAAAGGTGCACACACTCAATACTCAAAGGGTAACTTATGAGGGATAGCTATTATCTTTCGAGAAGTGCAGTTTAAAGTAGAAGATAACAAAATAAAGGGTTCAAAGAGTTAATGCAACTACTTTTGAAAATAATATGCTGCCAGGACATTTGGATTAGAAATGGTTTTCAAGCATATGCAGATTAGCAGTTTCTATTAAGGCAATGCCATCTGGGAGAATGATCTCTCCTTGATGATAATTCTGCAAACACACAAACACACACACACACACACACACACACACACACACACACACACACATACACACACACGCCTGGAGAAAGTTGTACCTCCAATTTTAGTGTCGAGTTTCTCTCTGAACAATTGCTTCAAAACCACACCTCGTGGAAAAAGCTAAATATCTGCATTTGTAAATATGGCTCAAAATACACGTTGTGGTAAAGAAAATATATACATGGTGGTCAAGACTGCTGTACCTACAGTTATAGCCACATTCCAATAAAAGGAGTGGGAGAATATTCCAAATGGAGGGAGCAGTTAAATCACTCACCAGAAAAATAAAGAAAACCGGGTCATTATTTTTCCTTCCCTGCAATAAAGAAGCAGCTTCTGCTTAGTTTGGAACAGTCACTGTAAAAAGGGAAGCTTGTGTTTATTTAGCTTTGTTCTTCTCAGCAGTCCAGTTCATTAGGGTTTATAGATTTTGTTTTGTTTTGTTTTTTTGTTTTGGTTTTGTTTTGTTTTACTTTGTTACAGTAATTTGTGGGTACTGTAAAGCGTACCTGTAAGGTAGCAACTAAAAAGAATGCCCTGCAGATTAGAAGCAAAAGGCCACATACATACATACAAAATAACATGCAAATTAATTTCAAGATATTTTGCAGGCTCAAAAAATTTAGCCTTTTTCCTAGATAGCCCTTTTTCCTGTCTTTTTTTCTGACCTAGCCCTTTTCCTAGATAGCAAAATTGCATTACTAAAAATTCATATTATATTTGATATCCTTGAATAAAATATATGGAAAAATTCAATAAGAAGAGTGTAAACTTCCATATATTAGTCACTGCTTGAAATTTTTAATCAAAGTTATTATAAAGGATTATTTGATAATTCTAGGTCAAATGCTTAACCTTTTAACATACACAGACGAAAGAGAAAATGTAGCACAAAAAAGTGTTATTTATAAAAGATGCTAATAACAAACATGATCATAATAAAGATAAGAAGCCTAATTTATTTTTCCTCAAATGATTACACATAAAATATATTTCAGTTTAGCCTCCTAGAGTAAGTGTAATGGGTACCTTACCAAGACACTATACCATCAATTACCGTAAATAAGGGGTCAAATAAATACAGAATCACCATAGAAAAACTATTAACACCTAACCTCGTCCTGAAAGCAATTTAAATCGATGTTGATTCACTGTTTGAAACTTGAGCAACAAAAACCCAACGAATTTGGCATGATTAATTTTCAACAAAAAGTGATTTCGTTTCCCAGTATAAAAATAGAATTAAAAAAATAGGGGTGCAGCAAGATTTGAATCAAATCCCACCCACTTGCACTGATGGTAATAGGTATATTTTAACAATTGGATCCCCTTAGATTGGATCCCAAGTGATTCTTCACTTGGTTTAGAGGACACTACACTCTTTAATTTCCTTCTACTGGACTGGCTGCTGTTTCTTGTTCCTATTTAAAGGTTCCTTTTCCCCTCCCTGATGTCTTAATTCTGGAGTTTGCAGGGTTTATTCCTTGGTCCTTTACTCTATCGACAGTGACTCCCTTGGTGAACGCATCTAATCTGGTCATAAATATCACCGAATGTTGGCAGCTCCAAAATATTTCCCTCCGTTTTGGACCTCTCTCCTGAATCGTCGACTCACATAGCCACCTGCTGACAAGCACTGTCTACTGGCACGTCTAAAATATATCTCAAAATTACTATGATTAAAAATGAGCTCTTGATTTCCCCTCCTCTGCCCCAACTGTACTTGTCTTCATATTCATTGCTGGTAACTCTCTCCTTCCTGTTGTACACACCAAAAACTGTGGAGGCACTCTCTACATCTAATTAATAAGGAAATCCTTCGGGTGCTATCTTCAAAATACTGTATCCTGATTTTTTTATTTTTTTTTTGGTATC
This sequence comes from Rhinolophus sinicus, assembly GCF_057876585.1. Taxonomy (NCBI): domain Eukaryota; kingdom Metazoa; phylum Chordata; class Mammalia; order Chiroptera; family Rhinolophidae; genus Rhinolophus; species Rhinolophus sinicus. Next base: position 20,933,493 of record NC_142504.1, read on the forward strand.
AATAATATGACCAATTCTGTAACTCCACCTCTATCATTGTCGTGTAAGCCCATGGCTTTCCCAAAGAGGTTACCATGGTCCTAAACTACCTCAGATCACATTGATCCTCTGAGGCAAACCCTACAACAGCTGGCCATTTTGTTCAGAGTAAGTCAAGACCCTCAGAAGCCCTGTCTGATCAAACCTTTCTTTTCCTCTCTGACTCCCTGTCCAGTTAATCTCATCTCACTGACTCTGCTCTCGCCACACTGGCCTTCCTGCTATTCATTTAACATTCCAGGCACCTTCCACCCTCGTTCCCAGAAAACTCTTCCCTCAGATCAATTTGTGGCTAAGTCCCTTACCTCCTCACACAGTTTCTCACACCATATTTTGTTTGAAAATTACAGCTTTCCTTTTATCCCCACTCCACACCTCCCATCTGCTTAGCTTTTTCTTTTTCTCCAGAGAACCTACTAACTTATAACATATGTATTATGTCTATTTTATTTATGACTCCCCTTTTGGGCTGTAAGATTTAGGAGAGCAGCAATTTTTGTCTGCTTTGTTCACGGGTACATGCCAAGTCACACAGAATAATACCTGGCCCATAGCAGATACTCAATACATACTTATAGAATAGAATGAATGGAACAGAATAGGTTGGGAAATGACAGAATAAAACAGAATGAGATGAAATCGAATCAAATAGAATAGGACAGAACAGAATAGAATGGTAGGGCAACTGCCTATTCTGGTTTGGTACCTATTTCACTTAATATCACTGATTCTGTTTTTGTTTATAATCTGTTGGAAAAAAAATCTGAGTACCAAAAGAACAGTAAGATAGCTATGATATGATCTGGACTTTTCAAAGTAGCCATACAAATTATAATCACAATAAAATTAATTAACTAATGGTACAAAATATTGTCTTTCTAAAAACAAACAAATGAAAAAAAGGCATTAGGAAGAAGGCCAGAACCAGTGGAGACGTATTTCTAAATGAGAAAAGTAAGAAATCTTAAAATCCTACACAGAAAGAGACAAATGATTTTGGCCAGAGTAAAATGCCTACACTTCCCATTAACTGCAAAGTAACGCTTTTCCAATGAGCAATAGTGTGTGTGCAAATTATGGCTTAAAATCTCTTCTATTTTGAAGTAATTTTAGAGTCACAGAGAATTGCACAAAAAGTACAGAGAGGAACCCTGTGTACTCTTTATGCAGTTCTCCCCAATGGTTACATCTTACATAATTATAGTATACTATCAAAACCAGGGCAGTGAACATTGATATTATATTACATACGCGTAAATGGAATCATATAGAACATGTGTGACCTTTTGAGATTGGGTTTTTTCACTCAGTGTAATGCTCTTGAAATCCATCCACATTGTTGCCTATATCAACAGTTCATTTATTTCTATTGCTGTGTTGTATCCCATGGTATGAACATATCACACAGTTTGTTTAATCATTCAGTTAGTTTAGTCATTGAGGGACATTATGGAGGTTTACTGTTTTGAGCTATTACAAATAGTTACAATAAATAATTGTGCACAGTTTTTATATGTGTGTGGACATAAGTTTTAATTTCTCTGGGATAAATTTCCAGAAGTGCAATTGTTGGGTCATACAAAAAGTGTATTTTTATATTTATTAGGAAAAAAAATCCTGTTTCTCAGAGTTCAGTATCATTTTACATTCCCATCAGCAATGTATGCGTGATCCGATTTCTCTGCATCCTTGTCAGCATTTGGTATTGTCACTATTTTTAATTTTAGCTGTTCTAATAGGTGCATGTTGATATCTCATTGTGGTTTTAATTTCATTTCCCTGATGGCTAATGATTTTAAACATCACTTCATGTGCTTTCTTGCTATTTGTCTATCTTCCTCAGTGAAATGCTTCATTTCTTTTGCAGTGTTCTAATTGGACTATTTGTTTTTTGTTGTTGGTTTTTTTACACTATTGAATTTTGAGAGTTACTTACACATGCTATCTGAGTCTTTTGTTATATATGTAGTTGCAAAAGTGTGTCTATTTTATATAGTCAGGGTTTCACTCATGGACTCATAATACATACACGTATTAAAGCAATAAACCCAAGAGCTCATTACACAACAGATACAACAATATTGAAATGACAGAAATTCCTCTTTTTTTGTTGTTCTTGCCTTTAGTTTGTCAGTGTCCACTCTGCTAGTTCTTTAATCGTTCTCTGCTTCCTCAGAAAAAAAATTTAAATAAAAAACTAAATTTTAAAATAAAACTCTATTTAAATGCACATCACACGTTCATTCACGCACACTGATTCCGTAGATTCCCAAGTGTATATCATTATAAACCCATACCACTCCTCACCCCTTCACCCCCACACACAGACATCCTACACGGTATTCCCAGCTTTTAAATGAATGGATCAAAAGCCTCCTGGTCAAATTTTGTCCTTTTGTCACTTGTTAGAACATGAACCCATGGATTCCCTGTTAATATATTTCTTGTCGGTCATAAAAAAAGAATGAAATCTTACCATTTTCAACAACATGGATGGACCCACAGGGTATTATGCTAAGTGAAATAAGTCAGACAGAGAAACACAAATACCATATGATTTCACTTATATGTGGAATCTAGAAAACAAAACAAATTAACACAGTAAACAAAACAGAAACAGACTCATAGATACAGAGAACAAACTGGTGGTTACCAGAAAAGGGAGCGGTTGAAGGGCGAGGAGATAGATGAAGGGGATTAAGAGGTACAAACTGCCAGTTATAAAATAAATAAGTCATGGGGCTGTAATGTACAGCATAGGAAATGTAGTTAATAATAAGGTAATAACTTTGTATGGTGACCGATGGTAACTATACTTATCATGGGGATCATTTTGTAATGTATATACATATTGAATCACTATGATGCAACCCGAAACTAATATGTCAATTATATGTCAATAAAAATAATACATATATATTTGTAAGGTTCAACAGTAATTTCTATTTTACTAAAAATTAAACTTACTCTCTTACTATATGTGATAAATACCTCACGTTCTTTTTGATAAATTAAATTAAGAGTGTTCATTTACGTGAATCCTTTGACACAAAATTAAAACCTGTCTACATTACCAAGTTATGTAATGTTTATGAGTGGGGCTCCAGCCCCTTTGTTTTCCCTAAATTTCTTTTAAATGTTAGGTCTTCTGATCTTTCAATCATGCTACTCATTATCACCAGTTACAGAAATACCATCATCATTGTTATTAGTGTCAATTCAAGGAAATGGAACCCATGCAAATTACTTCAAAGAATAAAATTATTATGGCAGAATTAGTTAGAGAAGTGTTGGAAGAGATGAAAGCAAAACAGAGGAAGGTGAGGTAACCCAGAGATTTAACAAGTGCTACTTGCTGCAAAGATTGGAGACCTCAGAAGCTGAGTTTGGCAGGATGGAGCTAGAAAGCCAGAAGGCCACCAAGGTGCCACCCTTATGGGCAACAAGGCCAGGGCTGTGAGATTCGATTTGGGGCTATGGAGAAAATGCAGTCATTTGGACAGATATGGAGCTATTACAGTGTGACCATCGGGGGAAGGGCTGCCAGGAGACCAGGTGGGACAGAGTAGGGAAAGGGGTGCCTTTCAATCTCCACCCAGTACTTCCCATGGGCTGAACCTAAGAAAGAAACAGTTGGCAAAGGAGCCTGGGAAATGGTGTTTGGCAACATCAACCACATGCAAAGCAGAACACAGCAGAGGAAGGGCAGAGACTGACCAACAAAATTGTGATCAGGGTTAATATACGGTAAACGGAGCTGAGGAAGTGAAGTCAGCCAGATTTCACAGTCAGGCTGCATTTTAGCAAGTCTGTAAAAAGCTCTGGTCCAAGTTAGAACTACTATATAAATTTAACTTTATTGATTATCTTGGAATATGATTATCCACGGGGCCTATGACCTCACATTCTTCTGGACTAGTTGTAACAACTGAGCATGACCAAGGAATGCACAACTGGGCAGACGTTTCAATGTGAACACTCTCAAGCTCCCACTGGAATGTGCCCCTGGTGACACTGGGATTCTCCAACTCTGTTCCTGCTGAGGCATTTTCTGTGATGTGTTTACATTTTATAATGCCCTACTGCTTTACACCATTCAGGGGGAAACTAGTACCAACAAAACTGAAATCTTGTATCTTTTAAAATGGTGCTATATTTGATCAGCTTTGTTCTAGGTTGTGAAAGTCCAACAAAGGAATACAAAAACGTGGAAGAAAGGTACCAGCACAGGTCAGGTTGAAAGAGAAGAGGAAGCCCCAATCTACTTAATATCTCTTCCGATGCCAGGTACGGTGCTGGGTACTTGCCATCAGCTAAACTCATCTAATTCTTACAACTCTGGGAGGTAAGAATTCTTATTTCAAGTTTACAGAGGACAAAACTAAGAATTAAAGAGGCTAATCACCTTGCTGAAAATGTCCTTCAGGGAGGGTGGTAGGCAGAGGATTGTTTAGATTCCTTCCTAAAAGCCTACTTCTTTCTGCTACACCAAGAATGTTTCGCTAAGGTTGTACTCTTAATTCATATTCTTATACAGAAAATATTCATTTTTACTTGAAACAAAGTAAAATTACCAAACCTAAGGAGAACATCTCTTTCTAGTATCTATGTAATAACTAGGCAAGGGCATATAGTGCTTGGCAAAAGGGACAGGAAGAAAAAGCAGCCAAAAATTTAGGAGATATTCAAATTGTTCCCTCTTACATATTCCTACAGAATAAGATCACAGTTGTGTTGATATGCATAATAGAAGTGAGAAAAGAAATTTGTATTGGTAAAAAAAAAATTGTAGTGGTAATCAGAGGAAGTCAACTTGAAAGTACTAAAATCAAGACATTATAGTCTTAGCATAAGTGCTATGATAGAGGTAGCCATTTGGCAATAACCTCCATAATGCAAACCCATTGGTAAATTCTTAATGCATTTGACTCAGATGATCACCTGCCCCTTCTTAAAACACTGACTTTCCCTGGGGTTCTACTATTCCCAACTCTCCTGTTTTTCTTATTTACCACCCCTTCTCAACCTTTTGTTAAATCCTCTTTCTGCTCTCTAAATGGTGGAATGGCCCAGAGCTCAGATCTTGTTTCTTCATAGTCTACGCTCATAGCCATATTAGTGGCCATAGCAGTACTGTCACTTTAACTGCAATCTATATGGTGATGACGCAAGTCGGTGTCTGGCTGGCATTTCACACCTAACACAGCCAAAACCCAACAGCATGTTCTTCTTCCTAAACATGCCTTTCCCCTAGTGTTAACCATGTCAGTAAGTGTCACCAAAATCCATCCAATTTCTCAGACCTAACATTTCAAGAGCTACTCCAAAAAAAGAAAAAAATCTAAGAAATCTGGTCAACTCTACCTTCAAAGTATCTTTCATATCTGATCAAGTCTACCTATCCCCACTGGTGTCACCTAGAACGAAGCCATCATTCCTTCACTTAACCACTATCACATCTTCTAACCGATTGTCTTGCTTCCACCTTTACTTCTACAATGCCTTCTCCACATCGCAACAAGGTTTGGTTTTAAAACTTAAATAACATTATGTGCCTCCCCTGCTGAAAATCACACTTAGAATAAAATTCAAAGATCTTAATGTGGCCTTCAGGACACTCTAGATCCGACATGTAGATGCTCCGCTGGTCTCATTTCTCACTGATATTCTCTCAACACCCGTCTCATAAACCCAATTTCCACTGCTGGAATATACTAAGCACGTCCAGGGCTTTATGTGGGCTGTTCCATATGCCTGGAATGTTTTTCCAGATATTTATGTTGCTTGAGAAGTAAACCAGAATAAGTTGCCATCAGACATGACTCTTTATATAAAAATTATTTTGAGCCGAAGGCAATTAAGAAGCAACCAGGGCAGGAAAAGCTCTCTCTACCCCGCCCTTTTTCTGCATAAAGGCAGGGTATAAATTCTCCTTTTACTGGAAACAGACGCTTATACCCCAAAGACAGGGCCAGAGGAATCTGCAAACAAACCTTTCTCCATTAGTTTCCTCTCATAGATTTACCTTCCCACAGTTTGTGGCCCTCAAAAGCCTAAAATTACTTTCCTTTGCCCTGTCATTTCTCTACAAATTTACTATTGTTCTTTGTTGAAGATACTAAATAAGCCGGAGTTCTAAGTCAACACTTGGAGTTTTTATTTGTAAAGGTTTCCCCCACATGATATGCACTGCATCCATTAATAAGCTGTTTGTCTCTTGGGACTCTATAAGAGTCCCAGCTGAAAACCGAAGATGGGTAGAAGTAAAGTTTTAACTCCCCTATACTTCCTCACTGGCTCTTCCAGGTCCTGCTCAAAATCACCACTTACGACAAATTTATTTTTTATGGTTTACTTGTTTACATTCCATCTTTTCCACTGAAGCGCAGACCCCATGAGAGCAGAAAACAGAAAATTTTGACTTATTTTTTTCTTTTTTTTATGCTCACCAAGACTATAGCCAGTACTTAACACAGCATCTGGCATTTAGTAGTAGCTCAATACATATTTGTTGAATACATGAATAGCACAGTAGATGAATGCATGCATGCAGGAATGAATGAATGAATGAATGAATGAATGAATGAATAGGTCTGTATGCTGTGCCACAAGAGTACACAGGGACAAAACATGCAAGAATAAGTGGGGTCCCGATGGTTAAGAAAAACTTCCTAGAGCAGCTGATGCTTTAGCCTGTTCTTGAGGAGAAGACAAAAGCAGAAATAGAAGAACAAGACTCCAAGATCAGAAAATTTGGGTTGCTGAGTCAAAACTCAGAAGGGTAAAGGAGCAAAGTTTATTCAGGAAACTCTAAAGCCGTCAGCAGAGCTGGGTCACTGGGCAGCCATTTTTTGTCTCTACAACATGCAATTCACCGTTCAACTGTCCATGATACAATCTTCGATGTCACTGTTTAATACAGATGCATACCCCTCTATTTATGGTGTATCACAATCTCATAAGGTGGGAAAGGGGAAGAAAGCCTAAGGAAAATAAATGGCTAGGTAAGTAGGAAGGGTTTGACAAAAAAATAACTTAAAAAAGTGAGTGTTTATGTGTGTATTCTCCTGCCTACCTAAAGATTTTTTAATATCATCGTGAAAGTGATGGGGGCATTTTGAACCAAGAATTACCATGGTTACAGCATTTTCCCTAGTTTATAAATATTATTGAACATGTGATCGCTACATATTGCATGATATAAATACACCATCAGTTATTTCATCATGCTCCTATTAGGTTACTTATTTTTGCCATCACATATAACAGAGAAATCAACATACTTCTTTATTAATTTTTTGAGCCTATCTACTCTCTTAGGATTAGTGGACATTTGGTCCTGTGTAAAACAACCACTGAGACATTTGGTCCATGACAAGAGGTCCTTGAAATTTGGTCCTATCCAAAACGTCCGTGAGTGTATTTGGTCCACACCAAATGGTCCTTGAGATTTGGTCCTGTCAAAAACATTCATGCGTAGATTAACATCCCTGGGTTCAAATAACCCATAACGTTTATTTATACTTTTGGTTTATAGGACTGATACATAAAAAAGACTATCATGTTTCATTTGGTCCAATAATTGTGTGTGGCTGTATTGCCAATAATAACCCTTCTTGCCTTGGAAGACTAGCTGATAATGGCACATGATCAAAGATCTTTTGGCATGAACCAAATGTCTCCTTGGACATTCTGGACAGAATCAAATGTCCTTCAAGCCTCCCTTAGGATACATTTCTAGAACTAGATTTACTCTTAAAGGCTATAAATATTTTAAAGCTCTGATACATACTTCCAAATGATCCTCTGGAAAGCGTATAGCTGCGCATTCTCCCAACACAGTGTATTAGTGCCTTTTTACACTGTTATCAATTTTAAATATTTTAAAAACCTTTCCAAATTTAATAGATTGAAATAGTACATCATAATGCTATCTTGTATTTTATTATTAATGATGTTGAATATCATTTCATGTATTTACTATCACTTGCATATCTCCCTTTTTAAATTGTCTGCATACATCCTCTGGAAAGAAGAATCTTAAGAGTTTCTTGTATCGTATGAATACTGCTAACATTTAACAATATTCCTTTATTATGGCAAACATTTATTAACTTAAGCACACTACGTGCCTCAAGTGTTCCAAATGGTTCATATGTATTAGTTCATTTAATGCTCACAACAGTCATATGAAGGAGGTTTTATTAATATATTTACTTACCAGTAAAAAAACTGAGGGATAGAGAAGTCAGTAACTTGATCAAATTACACAGCTATTAAAGGAGGGACGTAAGGTTTTCCCTCAGACACACTCTTAACTTCTCTAAAGGAGAAGATTTGAGTTGGAAGTGAGTTTAGTGTTTGCACATGTTGACTTTCGTAAGCCTATGGAACATTTAAGTTAGTGGTTCTCAACTGGGGATTGAATTATCTTACAGGGGTCATTTGGCAACTTTTGGAGACATATTTGATTGTCACAACTGAGAGGAAGGACTTGTCTTGTACCTAATGTGTAGAGGCCAGGGAGGCTGCTGCACATTCTACAATACAGAGCATATCCTCCACACATACAACAAAGAATCGGCCAGCCCCAAATGTTAATAATGCTGAGGCTGAAAAACCCTCGATCTCAATGGACGTGTTCAATATGGCATTTGGAACTCAGAAAAGTGGTCTAGGCCAGAGAGAAAGATTTGGTATAAACAATATAGAAGCACACTATAAATGGATTACATTTTCATGGATGGCTGTGAACATATGCTGTTATCTACATCTCCGCTCACTGGCAGCTTGTATCAAATTTATTATTAAACTTTCAGAATTAAATTGACTCTAAAAACTGAACATTTAGCCACATATAATACATTTCAAGAGCCCCCTTGTTTTTTAGTAATTGTACAGAGAAATTAGAATTTCTGTTTTTGTTCCAACAAAAATAATGCAAAACAAAATCCCATGTAATTAATTACTGTGTTTGTCACCAAAATACTTGCAAGCAAATGGGATCATTGCTGAATAACACAAAACAAAATATTTCAGACAAATTAGGCAATTCTGACAATAGGAAAACACAAAATTAAGGAAATAACACATTAGAATTCCAAGAGCATCATCGACAGACAATTAAGCGACAATCAAAAGCATTGGCTAATAAGCTAATAATAAAGGACTATTCCCATATCTATGGACATCGCAAGATGTACATGGTGGTTCAGAGAGGTTCTTCAGGAACTGAAGTGCTCCTTTTGCTATTTTGGAATCTTGGCTAGCATGCCAGGTTGCCAAGGTCACGTTCTGCTGGCAGGAGGCAAAGTGAAAGGCACTCATCCATGCACATAAGCAAGGGGCAGGGTGCCAGGGAGGGCATGGCAAAGGCTATTTGCTTCCAGAAAGGGGGAAAAGAAAAGTGTTTTATGACTAGTTGTATTTTAAATCAGGTTTTTAGAAATATCAGGGTTTCTTGATATTTGAAACATTTTATGCTTATTTCCAGCTGAAAACTGGAACAACCATGACTGTCAGTGCCATGTGTTTCAGTGAGATGGAACGTGAGCTCTGGAGTCAAGACTCCTGGATTCAAATCCTGGCTCTGCTACTTGTAAGTTGTATGATCTGAGGCACTTTGTTTAACTGCTCCATGACTCAGTTTCTTTATCTCTAAAACCTCTCTCCTGGGGTTCTTGCAAGAGTCTTGTTGGTTAACACATGTAAAGCCTTTATAAGTGTTTTACTTCACTTAAATACTCATTAATATTGGGTACTGTAATGTAATTTTTGTCTTAGTCTGCTTGGGCTGTTACAACAAAATATCACAAACTGGGTGATTTCAATAACAAACATTTATCTCTCATAGCTCTGAAGGCTGAGAACAAGGTGACAGTGTCTGGTGAAAGCTGTCTTCCTGATCTGAAGAAGGTTGCTTTCTTCTTTTCCCCTCACATGGTAGAGAGAGAAAGGGCACTAATCCCATTGTAAGGGCCCCTCCCTTGGGACCTCATCTAAATCCACTTACCTCATACGAGTCCAACCTTATAATAAGGCCTTCAACATATGGATTTTGGGGGGATACAAACATTTAGTTTGTAACAATTTTGAAACCAAAGAAAATATTGTGGTGTTTAAATAATAAATTTTGAAACAGAAAAGAAATACATTGTGGTTTTTAAACTATTAATACAATAGTCTTAAATAACAAAGTAATCTCAAGTTCTACACACCTCCTTCATGGAAATTCCTTATTCATCCAACCATGTTTACATCGCCTCAGAACTTATGTCATCATAATTCACTTTGCTAATACAGTCCTGATATTATCTTGAAATACTACGTAAATATTTCATGCCATTTAATTTCCCATATGCCCATGCTGATTCCTCATAAGAATTTTTTTTTATAGTATGTGCTTTCCTGTCTTGAAATAACAACTTGTTTTAACGTCTAGTACACATCAAGTTCTTGTGTATCTCCAAGTCTTAGCAGTGTCAAACACATCATTGGGATTCAATGAGTATTTGTTAAATGAAAGAACAAAAATATTTAAGAACCTTTTGTTGATTTGATAACAGGGTTATATATGAGAAACAAGGCTCTAACTTCATAGTCTAGAAATACTTTTTCTTGTACCTTATTATATTTGTCTTACTTTGCTTTTTTTTCATTTTTTTAAATTGACATGCAGTAAAATTGACTCTTTTGGTATACGTGTCTATGAATTTTAACACATGCATAGATTAATATAACACAATCAGAATACAAAACAGGTCTATCACCACCTCCCTACCCCTCAAAGAAAATAATAATAATTCTCGTTTGCTCCACTCACTGGCAACCACTGAACTGTTCTGTCACCATAAGTTTTACTTTTTAACATTAAACAAAATTTTAGCTTTTTATTTTGCAATATTAGATTTGCAAAAAAAGCTGTCAATGTAATACATCAAGTTCCTCTATAAGCTTCCCCTGGCTTCCCCTAATGTTAGCATCTTCCATAGCCTTTTTTAAGTTTTAAGACATTTCTCAAAACTAAGAAATTAACATGGATACAATACTATGAACTATATACTACAGATTTTTTTTGGATTTCATCAGTTTCCTATTAGCATCCTTTTTACCGATCCAAGATCCAATCCGGGGTCCCACACTGCATTTAGTGGCTGTGTCTCCTTAATCTCTAACTACAGGTGACAGTTTCTGGTCTTTCCTGATTGTTCATGACCTTCACACTATTTGAAGATTAATGCTAAAGTATTTTGTAGAATTTTCCTCAATTTTGGTTTGTATGTGGTATTTGCATTATTAGCCTGAGGATATGAATTTTGGGGAAGAACGCAAAGAGGTGCAATGCCCTTCTCGTCACCTCCGCGTAAGAACAGCAGATCCCTTCACATATCACTGGTGCAGTTCATCTTGGTCTCTAGGTGAAAGAGCTTTGTGCCAGGTTTCTCCACTGTAATAACTGTTTTCTCCTGTCTATACTCCATTCATTAAGTCGCTAACTTCCAGTTATTACTATGACTAGATTATTGCAAGCATAATTTATCCACAATTCTATTCTGGGAAAGGTGCTTTCCATTTATTCCTCATCGCATACATAAGACAAGTCTTATCATCTTGATTTTATAAGGGAATTGGGGCTCATGGGAATTAAACAGTGCTTAATTATTAAGAGGTAAAAGTAAAATTCAAATCCACGAATATATGATGCCCAACACATGCAGTCCGTTTACGAGCCTGCCCATATTCATCCACCCAAAATAAATGTCAATGAAACTGAAGCACTAAATTCCTGTCCATTTCTAAGTGTGCAACTCACATATTTTACCTTTGTGCCTTAACACACCAACATACTTGAACCAGTGTGTTTATTTCATTCGGCTGTGGCTGAGCTGTGTCATAATTAGCAAACTGAGAGGAGACAGGATCTGTCATTAATGGGGATATGAGGCAGCGTAAACAAATATTACCAAGTGCAGAAAGAGGGGGACTAAAGGGAAAGTGAGAGCCCATGGGAGAAATACATGCATGACCAGAAAAGAAATTCAGAGGGTTAACACCAGAGAAGTATACAAAAAACAATGGCAGAAAACAGTCATGGAAAAAGTTAGCATAGTTCTCCTCTTTCCATACAATCAAGGCTATAGGGGAAAATGGGTGGCCTCCTGCAAAATAACTCCATGGTAACTTGCTGAGCAAAGCCCAGAACGGAGATCATTCTCCACATTGAGAACAACACTGCCTAAAAGTTAAGTAGGGACTGAAGGTGTCGCCAATCCGCTGAAGGCTTAGGAAAGATGCTGGTCCACCTCTTCACCCTGTGGTCCAAACTGAAATGCTCAGGTGTAGGATATGGGCATTTTCAAGAGTGGTAATGTCCGTGGGCACTGAATGGTTAAAAAACTCAGATATTATCCTCAATCTCCTAGCCCTTAACTTTTTTCCTCCATAACTTTTAGGTCAGCTTGGATTGGGATATTTGTAGTCTCTTCTATATGCAAAGTCCAAGGCTTTCCTCATATTTAAGGGAATTTCCTGGGCCTTATAGGATTATGGGTACTTCTGGCTTTAACTTCCTGTCTCCACTAAATTATTATTTTCTGCTCTGCATTTTTCACTTTTATCCATGCCCTGGCATTGATCCTTTTGTTAACATTAAAAAAAAAAAAAATTATCCTTTTGATCGCTATAAAAATAAACCCACTTATTTGTGGCCTTTTTGTGGGAATTTAATTTTATTATAGAGTTGGGGATGAAGAATAGAGCATAAACACTATAAAATATGAATGTGTGACAAGTCTGCCTTTTAAGTTCATTGGCTTCTTCCTCTCATTACTTTTCCATATGTTCTCGTTCCTATTCCACGCCTTTTTATTCAGTTCCATTTCTCTAGGAACAACAATAACAAATAAATGTATCCCAGTGTCCTACCAGAGATTCGGCTCTCTCCGAAACCTGTCCAAAAAATCCATCCCTCAATCTCTTCCACCGTTTTCAGGTGGGAGATAGGTAGCAGGAAGAGGAAGCAGAGACAAACTCATTCCGATGACACTTAAAATTTTAGCTCTACAATCATTCCTGTCAATTTCTGTAGTAGAGTGGAAGTATGTTTTGTCCCATATTTCATATAATCCCAGGAGGGTTAGAAGAATGTGGAAATATGTTAGCAATCACGATATCCTAGTAAACTAGTTTCCAGAAGAAGCTAGGGAGAGTGCACACAGATATAAACATAGTATTCCACGTCAGCATTTATTGCAGTATGTGTGTGCATTATTTTTTAATTGTGGAGATTGCTAAGAGTAGTAACTATGTGATTAACTGCACTAATATTTTCACTAGTAAATTCCCATGAATTTACGGAGATTTAAGTAGGACTTTTATTGAACACTAGTAAGTTAAAGATCTCCCATTTTCTTAAAATACTACAACATTCACACGTTTTAATTAGCACAATAATACCTTGGATAAACAGAATATATTGAATGGAACTTAATGTTTCCGCAGTGAATGTGAGTCACCCTGAAAATTAAATATTTCATCTGTGTACAAAACACTGTCCTATTGAGGGAGATATAATGTATAATTGTTCCCAAAATCTAAGTGGTCCTTTCTTAGTTTGGGTTCCCCTAAACGAAGGCAAAAATTTTAGTGCAAACGTGGTTTATTTGGGAGATGAGTCTACCAAACACTAAGAGGAGAGTGGGGAAATAAGACAGTAAAGGAAGGCAGCCAAGACAAAAGCAAATTACCACTGTGGACAACTGGAACCTCATCTCCCTGGGGACCTCTGGTCGCCAGTGCACAACACATTCTTTAGACTTAACTCGACCAAGGGGCAAGGAAGCTGGGATATTTACACATCAACTCCTGTCAGTCACTGGTTGCAGGCTCCTTTCCGGTGGCATTAATTCTCTGGCATGTCTGCCCTGTCCTGCACCTATAATAGGCATTTGGTGTCGACTTGGGCTACCAGAGAAAGCCTTCAGGCAAAGAAAGTTCTCTACGGGCAAGAGCCAAACCAGAGAACATAAAAATGATGGAGCCCCAGGAGATTTGGGTGGGGTACCTACAGCTTCTGCTCTAAGTTCCTAAGAGGAATATGAGTTCCTGTGTTTACCATTTCTAGTTCTCCTGCCTGTGCCTTTTGGTGGTTGAGCATGTCTTAGGTTGTTTCTTGCCTCTGGTAGGCTTTCCTCTTCTTTTCTTGTGATTTGTTTTCTAACTTCTGTGTATTTGTAACACACATTTCAAAAGCTACTGTAATTGGTTATGAAATAGAAGTAAATGTTTTTTTTGCTTAAGGCCCTTATAGCCCATCCTCAGAGAAACATTTGCAGATTCAAATGTAATTTTGTATTGTTTCAAAGACGTTTCTTATACTTTCTCTGTTGTGGCATTTGTTACCAGTAAAATAAGACCGCTGGAAAGCTGAGTTCTGGACAGATGAGCTATTATTAAAGAAATGAAATTATGTAGATATGAATATATCATTGATACAGATCACAAATGTGCATCACAAATTTTAATTTTTATTTAAAATTATCAGGTCCCTGGTCATAACGGGCTTCTTCAGTAGTCTATTTTAGGAAATTCTTGAAAAGGTTCCAGTATTATCTTAAAATACCTCATGTTACAAATAATAAGAAAAAGATCAATAGTAGTATTGATAATATTAATCTGGGTACATGTGGCATGGGTACAGTCATGGGTGTATATTTTATGTGTATGGGGGGAAACCTCGTCATCGCCCTGGGCAAGGAAACAATACATAAGGCTTAAAATTTATAAACTAAGAATTTTTATGTGAGTATATTATTTAGACATATTAAAGTAAAAGACCAGAAGAAAGAACAATAACTGATGAAGGTCATTGCCTCTATGACCTGGAAAAAGAAATTGGAGACAGAGCAGAGGACTGCGATTTTCATTATACAAATTTTTGACTTTTTAAACTAAATTTATACTTTGCTTTTATTTAAAAACCTATATAGAAGTAATATATAACATTTAAATAATTCTACTTGTTAGAGAGAACCATAAATTCAAGATGGTGTTTAAGGCCTGGACAGCTCTCACTCTAATTAACGTCAGAGTTGAGAGAGAGAAGGAATAAAATGTATGTTTATGATAGTCCATAAAAATTGTATTAATTAAAGAATGCACAAATTAATTTTCAGAATTGGTATATTGTGAATAATTAGACCACTTCTCTTCCCATCCCTGTATTCTGAAATAATCAAATATTCTAATGTAGCTTTAGAAATAGACATTTACAAGCGCTTGTGATCTCACTGTAGACAACAATATTCTTGGATATTGTGGCTGAAATGTGATAATCAATATGGAAGTGTTTTAGTTCTTCAAATACAAAGAACACAACAAATGCTTTGGGCAAGAAAAATCTATTTTACAATATTTTCTTTCAGAATTATCAGTATTTTGACAAAACATAGAGTTCACTTTTTCATCAGGCATCAACTTTTTAAAACATTTCCTTTACTTGTTTGTATTGAAATGTAGTTCAGTATAACTCAGCAGAAGTGCGGTTCTGGGGGGTTAAAGGCATTGAGTTTTGCTTACACAAGCACTCAGAGACAGGATTACATTTGTATAGTTGATGAATCAGGAAGGAAAGTATGAAGGCAACACATTTTCTTTTTTTTCCTTCCCATTTCCTTATTTGTAAGAAATTCATCAATTTGTCTATTAAAGACTGTCAAAAAGCAACACAGACCCCATGCATTAATGCTAGGGTTGTGTGATTTTTTTTTTTTTCTCATAGGAAAATTTGACTTTCTTTTAAGTTTTTTTAAGAATCCATTTCTTATTTGGTTCTTAATTACATGCACATCAAGCGAAGAACCTGAAGAAATTAAATTAAGACAAATCATTTAACAATTTCCTCTGGTTTATCTCATGTGGTTTAACTTCTTATTTTCTTAACTAAAATAGTAATTTGAGTCTAACCACATTCCTTAATAAAGCACATTTATATGATGTTTTCAGTTTGCTAGTCTATTGCACTGTAGTCTTACATATATTTCAAATCTGCAATATACCTCCATAAACCGAAGGCCAGTGAAGAACCTTAGTATTCCTTAGTTTACTGAGCACTAATAAAAATTTAAGATACTGATGATGATAATAATAATAATAGTAAGTGGGAAAAAACTGAGAACAGTAATGTAACTGATATATATTATGAAGTGGAGGAGGAAAGGAAAATTAATGTTATTCTCATTACCACGCAACAAGTCAATAGACAATGTTTAAGGTAAATAAATCAAGTATCTTATTTAAAGATATAGAGGTTGTCACTAGAAGTATAAAGGTCAGAAATTGTTAAAATTGACTAAAATGGGAAGCAGGACCAGCAGTAAGGTGAAGTGGGAGAGAGAGCAGTTTCTTTTCCTTGTAAGCCTTTCTATACTGATTGATTTGATTTTTTAAGACTACATGTCTATATTTAAACTCCCAACACTGTTACATGTTATGTATATGCATTTTATTTTTACACACACACACACACACACACACACACACACACACACACGTATATATAGATGTATATATGTATATGTACAACTAAGCACCAGATACTTTTATAAACATGAAATATATCTTTAGAATTTTGTGACATTAGGTAGGGGAAATCCCTCAGAAAGCTGGGTGCACCCAGATGGTGAGTTTACAATGCATGACCAATACCCTATTTCTGATCTTTGAAAAAAAAAAAGTTAATAAATGTAAAATAAGAAACTTCACACCCTTTCAGAGACTTCTCACCAAGCATTTCTTTTTTTATTTTCCTAGAAGATTTTGCATTAGATGAAAACTCCCTGCTGTTTCACTAAATGTACAAATCGCTTGTTGGAGCCATGCAGCAAAAATGACTTTTAGCAAGTGCATCATTTTTTGCTCAACACTGGTATGTAAAAACATTGGAACGGTCATGGAGTTGGCTAACTTCACATGAGGGAGTCGCCCTCAGACCTCCAAGCAGCTTCCATAGGATGATAAGAATGTGCTTTCAGGTAGAATATACATTATTTTACAATTGTGCTACCCTTAAAGCACTAAATGTCTATTTCTAAAAAAAAATAATTGAACATACAAGGTGCTATATAGAGGATGTACTATAGAATTGCATACTTGAGACCTATGGAATTTTACTGACCATTGTCACCCTAATAAATTTTAATTAAAAAAAAAACAATAATTAGAATATAAATTAGATCAACTTTTATAGGTAAGAAATGTGGCAAATGGAGTAAAATGAATTTTATAATCATATTAAAAAGATAAACGTCATGGCAAATCATGTACCACACCAGGTCAATGGAAGCCAGGTGAAGGTTTAAAAACTTGGTGAATCCAACTAGTCCAAGTCTCTTTTCTCAACAATATAAAAAAAGCACTTCTTTTTTACCTAAAAAAAAACAACTGGAAAAAAAAAGAAAAAAAAAAAGACCTTTGCATAATATAAACTACATAATGGTTATAAGCATTAATGTGTATAACGCACACAACTATCAGTTCCTTTTCTTTTTTTAAGTGAAAGTCACCATTTGAAGCTTCTTAAATTTCTTTAACAAACCTAGGAACCGGTCTACTAACTTTCTCAATCTGCATTGGCATCTACATTGGAAATCTATAGGGGCATTCACATGTTAACTACCAATTCCTCCAAATGAAGTGTTTGATGGAAACTTCGAATTGACTAAAGTAATATCTCTGTCCTCACTCTGGTCTGGACCCTCTCCCCCGACCGCTTTTTATTGGTGGATTTCCTACCACATCTGATTTGCTTTTAGGTCCTATGCCAACTGATGACCTTAAGGAGGATAAAGAAGGAAAAGAAAGGGGAGGGAGATGAGCGGTATCTATTCCTGAAAGTTTACCTCAAAGCCACTTCACCATTACTCAAACCAATTTTTTTTTTTTTTTTTTTTTTTTTTTTTTTTTTTTACTTTCTGGTTATTTCCTGTCTCCTATTATTAATTTTATTCTTGGCTACAGAAAATTTTTACTCAGTGCTATTCTGCTTAGCTGTCTGAAACCCCCTTATGCTGGGTCATATAAGACAAAAAGCTTTATACCCAGACAAACATTTGGAATTCAAGAGATTCACAAATGGAAGGATGAAGACAAAAAGCAAGAACGTAGACGTGTAATACAAAAACTGTACAAAAACTCTGATGACTGAAATAGCTATTTTACCTCAGGTTCTTTACTTATGTGGTTCCTTTGGCAATATATACCATTCCAAAAATACACACTCTAGAGTAGGCAGGAAATTGCTGAATTCAAAGGGAAAAACAACAGAACAGAAAAGTATTACCTTCCAATGCTTCATATGCTGAACGATGATAATCTATATTCCATGGTAAATCCTCATTCTCATTGATTCCTATCTTTTTGTGTAGCTATCACTACCATAACATGTATTATTAATCTTATTAGTGCAAAGTCATTTATAAATTGTAACCATTCTATAACTTTTAGGAGTGACTTCCTAGAATAAAACTCTCCCCAAAGGGAATGCTCCAGTATATAATTGAGAGCATAAGTCATTTTTAATGCTCTATTAGAGATCACTGAAAAGTAAGTGCAAAGGCAAAGAAGAATAAACATTAATATTATAAATCATATCTCAGAATTTTAAGTAAAGGACCAAAAAGTCCACTTGGTTTGAAGACCTAAAGGAGAATTTATTTCATTTCCTTCATTAGGCTTATGAACATAGAGTTGATCCTTGAACAACTCAAGGGGTAGGGGCACTGAACCCCACACAATCGAAAATCCATGTATAGCTTTTTATTCCCCCAAAAGTTAGTTGTCCCTCAGTATCCGTGGGGGGATTGGTTCCAGGACCCTCCACAGATACCCAAATGCACTGATGTTCAAGTCCCCTACATAAAATGTCAATGCACACAGTCAGCCCTCTTTATCTGCAGACTCCCAACTATGGACAGAAAACAGCACAAGCATTTATTAAAAAGATTCTGCATATAAATGGACCCACGCAGTCAAAGGGTCAACTGTACTGGTTTATCTTAATATTTTTTTGTTTCCACTTACATATAATATGCTGTACTACACTTCTATTATACTGTACAAGTATTTACCATTGCTACTTATCAGATGCCAAAATATACTTTCTGAAAAGCAATCAATTTGACTTAAAATTATTTTAGAGAACCACTCATGGAAACTATTCTGTATAGAAGACAGTTTCCATTAAATGATTTTAGAGTAACTTTTTAGTCACAATTATTTATTATTATCTTCTACATAGAGACATACACAAGAAAAACATGCCAGTAAATTCATTTAAATTCCACATGAATATATTATTTCAGGAAATTCATAGATCGGCTCCCTAAAGGTATTTATTTTAATTTGATCAAACTTTTCTCTAAAAATTATTTTCCCGAAGTCATTACCAAATTTTGTGCAAAATATCAGACTTTTTATCTTAATTACAATTCTCAGAAGACTTTTGCATTGTGAACCTTAATTTAGAGAAAACCAAAACAGAAATTTTTCTTCCAGTATCATCACAAATCTAACTACCTCATTGAGCAACAATATTTCTTTCAGTGACTTTTAAATCTAATTTTGTGATATTACCCAGAGATGCCCAACAATTTTACAATGCTTCAAAAATTTTTTTTCAACATTAATTTACTTAATTAGACATAGTCCACATAGCAGAAGGAGAGGGAGGCAAAACAGGAAGAACAAAGATGGCAAAATTTACATCATTCAGCTTTAACTAAAATTACGCAAAAGACATGCAAGTTTCACTCTCCAACAAATTTTTCTCAAAAATGAGTATAAGGTATAGTTTCAAAGAGTAAAATAAAATACCAAAACCACTACCACTTTCTACCCCTTTCTTTTAATGTTATTCCATGTTTTTCTTAACTATAGTTCTAGAAAACAGGGCCAGACTGAGAATCACATGGAAATGATCTTTCACTATCAAATCCATGTGAATTTCTATTCAACCTCAAGAATTCTTCCACTCACCATTCTTTTAAAAGTTCATCTTTTTCCTTATTAAATCATTTTATATTGCTGACTTTTATTGTCATAATATCTAGACTGTAGATTATTGCTCTACATTCTGGCTTACCGTTCTTTCAAATAAATTTTTGCTGAATTTCTTATTGACTAGACAGAACATTTTTCAAAGCTCCGCGTAAGACCCTCTTTGCCTTTGAATCAGTTACTATACTCCATGCTCCTGACTGACCCTGTGTATCCATTTCTGTCAGGCTGTACTTCAGGATACTGTTAAGATATATAGTTGAGTGTTTTTCTTTTTAAGTCGTGTAGGCTATCCTCAGCTACAGATCCTTTGTACTACAAATAGAACTGATGCAGTTAATTGAAGGCTTCCTGCTGCTGTGTGTAGTCAGCTACAGAGATAGTTTGAAATTTCAGTCAGTTCTTGTAACACTGAGCCAAAGTTTAATTTTCTCTGACACCTTCATGAGATTAACTTTGATAATATGTTTGGTGACACACTGACAAGAATCGGCTTTTCCCACTTTTTTACACCTATTGTATTACACCTAGTACTAGAGTCTGAGTCCTTAGATGAAGATACAGACCAGTAATAAACATAGCGTCAGTTGAAATAGCTCTGACAAAAATTTGCCCTGCCCATAAAATACCATTCTGCTAATATTTTACTACCTTTACATGTGGTGGCCATTGCGTGCTAATAGTTTACTGGATAATATTCACAATATGCTCCTTTTGGCTGCGGGGAGCGGTCGGTGGGAGGATTGATGCATCAGTACAGGACAAATATGATTCAAGACACAAGAATTCTCAAATGTCATCTTAAAAGTGCTGCTATGTAACTCCTCCGAAAAATATTATGTATCTCAAAGTTCATATCATAATCCATGATATACGTTGGAAACCTTTCCCATGAAGATTGCAAGCTTCTTCTGGGAAGTGCTTCTTAATGAACCCCCCACAGAGTTTCATCTGGAGCAGAACAATTGTTGAGTAACATGCAAAGAGACAACATGGAAAAACTGCAGGACCTTACATTGTAGGTGGTGACGGAATATGAACTGCTGGAGAGATAGGACGGGCAGTGAGGACTCAGAGTCAGAGGAGCCAGAAATCATACGCAGAAGTAAAAGATGCCTGTAGAACAACAACCCAGGAGCGGTACATTCTCAAAGTGAGACGGACCCAAGGCCAAGATTCCCAGTACCAGAGAACAGGCTGTGGGCATCTTACTGTGCTCTGCAAGGCCAGACTTACCTTCCAGGAAACAAAGTCCTATTTTCAAAGAGCAATCCTACCTTCATTAAGCCATTAATATATTCTATTTCAGTAGCATTTCTAATTTTAAATGACACCGTACATTACCCGTGAAAAAGAAATATATATCCCTATATATATTCCTATATAAATACAGTAGCTTAAAAAAGGCAAAAAAAAAAAAAAAAAAATTCAGTGTTTACAAAAACATGAACTGGGCAAAATGGTTTAGAATGAACATTATTTAATACCCATATTAATTATTTTACTAAAACCTGAAGAGGAATTAGAGGATTATAGTTTATCAGACAGAATTATATTTATTTTCTGAAGACTCCTAAAATTTCATGGGTAGTGTATTAAAAACATTACATTAAATTAGGAAAAACAACTTTCCTTCTGTAGTATACACTTTTCTATTTTTAGTTCATACATATTTAAATCACTCAATTTCATTACAATCTTCTTCTACCCAACATCTTTAACGCAAACATTCCATGTATACTTTTAATGAGGTGTTGGGATGGTAATATTCTATTAAGCAGTGCCATAATTTGTGTCTACTGACTCCGATTCCCTCTCGCCCCCACCATCTCTCTCCCCCTGCTTCTCTCACACAGAGAGAAAAAGAGGACATATGCCTACCCTCTTAATCTTCCTCTTTCATCAAGCAATAACTTCATTTTCAATTATATTAATACTTTTTAAAATTTTATGCTCTTAACTTTAGGCTTAAATATCTTTAAGTCACAATCCATAATACGCTGCTCTCCTAAATCCAAGCATTGTACAAGTTGTGTACTTCCCGTAACTTGGACAAACTACTAATAACCCTGTCCAGTATAACTCGGATCGCAGGCCTCATCACAAAGTAGATAGCTGAAGCAATTTCAGTCCCTTCAAATGAGAAAAGGCAGTAGTTTACATCTGAAGTTCACAACTGACTAGTAATTCTGAGTTTAAAATCCCTGTGCATCTTAAGACTATAGTTAAGAATTTTCTTCAAGTATGAAAAAAATTGTTAACTTTCCGTCCTCAAAGGAATACACAGCTGTTAATTCCATATGTATTATCCTTCTTGTATTCAATACATGTGTGAATATATGTATACATGTAGAGGACTGTTATATGTGCATGAAGGTCCAATTTCCACCTATCTTTTACTTGAGAAATAATTGACATATATCACTGTATAAGGTTAACATGTGCCTCATGATGGTTTGATTTACATATACTATGGAATGCTTACCATAATAGGTTTAGTCAACATCCATCATTTCATACAGATACAATAAGAAGAAAAGAAAAAACTATCCTTATAATGAGAACTCTAAAGATCTACTCGTAACAACTTTCCTATATAACATAGAGCAGTGTTAACTACAGTCATGATGTTGTACATGAGATCCTGGTACTTATTTATCTTATAACTGGAAGTTTGTACCTTGTAACCATCTTCCTCCGATCAATTACCCCTCCTCCCACTCCATAAATCGTTCTTCATTTAAGTTGTTCAGTCTCTCTGAGCTCAATTTCCTCACTTTTAACCACCTCCAAGGAGGGCCCTTGAGAGGAACAAATGAAATAGCATACAACGAAAGTGCATAGCACTTCATTGACACTCATGCAACAGTACTATTTTTTAAGACACATCCTTGTTACTGTTTCGTTACTGCATCTAAAAGGTCTAAATAAAAAATTAGATGGGGCAAGAAATAAGAGACATGTTGTGTTTGTTTATAACCTGTCTTTCTCCTTTTAGTATTAGCAAATTAATTTATAATACATCTGAGAGAAAGCTATGATACGATGTCCTGTCGAGTAGGCCTGGGAAGAATCTGACTGGGAATAAATGATCAATCCTTGGGATAAAGGGAAGAAATGAAAATGTGGCCAGACGGCTGGGAGTGAGTCCTGAGTGCATTGTTAAAAAGGTCTAACTCCTCAGAATTTCCCAGGCTGGAGCCTTACCCCTGAAGTTCTCTACATCCTTATCGCTTCTCTGTGAAAATGTCCATCCTTTTATCTAAAGATGTAATCAGATACCTTATAATTTAAAATCTTTCAGTGTGTGGTTGTTACTTCTGAATGGCCCTAAGTGTTTTTGTGTTCTTGGAGGAGCCATTCACAGAGAGGCAATCTCTCTATAAATGAACAGATTTCCCCATGTGGGCTGTAATATATGCATAACACATTTCTCTCGGTGTTAATTTTGGTCTAACATCCTCCTGGTGGCCTTGATTACCTTGGAGACTCACATCCTGTCTTCTGTGTACATGTAGTTGTTAGTCACTTCTACTGAGTTGTCTCACCACCATTTCTCAAGAATGGTAACAGAAGACACAATATTTCAAAAACTGATTTTTCCTTTCAACAAGTATTTATTCACTCTCCTGTTTCAAGGAAATTTGCTAAGGCTTAGTTGAATCTCGAGCTCATGTAAAACAGAAAAATTCTGTTTAATGGTCCAGCTAACTTTTCAGTAAAAATAACTGGAACCATTTTAGGATGTTAATAAGTTTTATTTTGACTTATAAGTAAATTTCTTAATATAAGTTACATTTAACTTGTTTTATTATCCTTTTTCTTAAAAACTGAAAATCCTAGACTATTGTTTATGATCAGTCATATTATTGCTAGGGCTGCAACTCAAACACCATGTGAATCAAAAGTATCCTGAGAAAGTAACAGCACACAAATAAACATGGTGACACAGTGTGGCAATAACTGTCATGTGGGGTAGCACATTAAAGGTGAAAAGTTACAGTAATAATTTTTAATTGGCATTATTGGAGGCTTTATCCACTTTGCTTACTTTATTCACGGCGTGCTAATCAAATAGATGTACGACGGGGCACTGATTCCATGTAAACAATCTATGATGTTATAAATCTCAAGGCATCTACTTACGCTAGGTATCTCCCTTCGGGAAGTAAATGAAACTAGAAGTGTTTTGCTCTTAAAATCTGTACCCTGGTAGATAAGATCCAACACAGAATCAAACATCCCATTTAACTTTTCCAATGCCATGTTTCCAAAAGGAAATTACGTTTAATCCGTCCATTCAAAATGCAAAAAGCAAGACATCCAAGAATGAGATTTCCAGCAGAATGTAATTTTAAAGACATGATCCCCCCCCATCCCCCCATTACTGGAGATATCAAACATTTTAAAAGCCTGTTCTTTCATAATTGGATTCCAGATCATTATTTTTTTGGCCAAAAAGAAAAGTTTTCTGAATTCTTAAAATAACTAGGCAAGATTTCAAATCAAATTATCCAATTTCAAAGCTCTATTTTTCTCTCCCAAATGCCTGTTAGAAAGGACTGCCGATGACTAAGCTTTGTGTCATTCTCATGGCTTTATTAGGAGAATGTTCTAAGTCCTTCACTTTCTATGTAATCAGAACTATAATTTCTTCAGGTTATTTTAAGACCCAGCTATGGCTAAAGCAGGAAACTCAATTTTATTCTGAGCACTAGACATGTCGACACAGCAGAGCAAGGCTCCAGCTATCTGGGCTATCTTCTTTCAGAAACCCTCTTGCTTGGTGTGGGACGAAGGCTCTAGGCTAGTTGTACTCCACTCTGTGGATATCAGGTAACTCTTTCCAACACATTGAGGGTAGTAGGACTGTTATTTTAGAAAATGTGTGTTGACATATCATCACTCTACAAATGAAGAGCTTACTTGCCCAGAGAGTACTACTTACTCTTCCTAGCATGAATTTGAAAATCATATTCAACAGAAGGGCAGTTGAGAAACCCAGGTGCCAGAAACATTTGATAAAAAAGCAGAACAGAAAGCTCTAACTACATATGTCTACTTAGTTCATCACACTCCCTTAGAATTTTATAACTTAATTAACCAACTCTATTTAAGCAGGCTGGTTGCCTCTAATTATGCTAAAAAAATTTTCTGTGCTGCAAAGTGATATTAATAGTGAGTGACATTTCTGCAAGTAACAGGTAACCCACTTCTATAATCATGAGCTTTATCTAAAGTAAAGGAAGGAGATGAAGACAGTATAATAAACTGTAACTAAAATTTATCTGCAAGAGGTGGTCTTCAGAATGAAAATAAAAACATAGCATCAGTACCTTAGGTTTTTGATCTATATCAAAAAGGCTCTCCTAGACATGTGTAACTATCTTATTACTGAAGTAAATTTATTGATACTTTGAATTTTAAATTAACACCATGACAAAAAAAAAAATACTTTCTTGCTTTAAATGTATATATTATAGCTCTAACAAATTTATCTTTAACTATTTTTCATGCAAGTGTTTTTTCTTTACATTAAAATACTTATTTACTACTTTTCTACTTGTCTTATAATATGAAAATAACATCATAGATCTATTAGCTATTTGTCATCACACGCACACACACACAAACACACACACACACACACACACACAGAGGGCGCAAAAAAAAGTATACATATTTTAAGAAAGAAAAACACTGTACTAAAATTATACTGATGGTAACCACTTTGAGCACTTCTTGTACTTGCAGAAGTCAAATGTGACTTGTATTCATCTTTTCTTATCAGTATATATTGAGTATTACAATTTTAATACAGTTTTTTCCCTTTCTTAAACTGTCTATACATTTTTTGGCACCCTGTGTGTGTGTGTGTGTGTGTGTGTGTTTGTGTGTGTGTGTGTGCATTTATATATTTTGAGTTTTTTTCCACTCAATCATATATCTAGTCCATTGTTCCATGCTAATATATTCAGTCATTGCTTATTAATTTTAATGACTATAATATAGCACTTCAGAGTAGGATTATGGCTATTGATCTTTGTATTGTCTGATATTTAAATCACCTTCAATTTTTCATTACTACAAATAATGCTGCAAGTAAATATCGTAGTATGCAAATTCTTGTGCATTGGTGCAAGTATTTTGGTACAGCATTTAAAGGAATTATTGAATTGCAGAGCATATACTTTTTAAATTTTTATGTACTCAAATTATGCTTGTCCAAAATTTCACCAGTAAGTTCTTCCACTAATATATAAGGGTGCCTTTTTCCTTCAAACCCTAATCAACACTGGGTATTATGAGTTTTTTTTCTACTTTTACTAATATAATTGATACAAAAATAGCATCTCACTAATGTATTAATCGTGACTTAGATTGATCATCTACTCATTTATTTATTGGCCATTTGGGGTTCTTTCTCTGTGAAGGTGGTGTTCTTACTTTTGACCATCTTTCCACTGAGTTATTTTTCTTAGTGATTTATAGTCTGTGTTTATACTTACAGATATTAACTTCTTAAATGTTTGATACAAGGTAACTATTTTCCTTCTGTCATTTGTCACATAATTTGTTTCTGACTTAGAATGCCAAGTCAAACATCACTCTTTTTTAACTCTCTCTAGATAAGATTACACGGACAGAGATCTTTCCTAGAATGAGTCCTGATGACCTCACGCAGAAGCTCATTAATATAAATAGAAATATTTTTCCCAAGGCATAATAATATCTAAAGTATAATTTTCTCCTAGCATCTTTTTTATTTAGGTCTGTGAAGTAGGGGCCCTCAAAGCCAAGCCTTAAGTTCATTGTACATCAAGTGTGTCTTAATCACTTAATAGAGAAAACAACTGTGTGCAAAACTAATAAACCAGGCCCTGGGCTTATGGATACAAAGATTCACTTTCCATCACAGGGTAGCTTTAAGGGTCAGGGGACACATCCCACAGTCTCACATACTTATCTCAATTCATATGGGAATAAACATTTTGGATGACTAAAGTTATATCTTAAAATATTTTTAAATTATATTTTACTATTTTATGGGACTTTTTTCAAAATAGATTGTCATATCCTGGCTTTTAAAGATACCCACAAAAGGAGGACACAGGGTCATCAGTGGTCCCATCATTTATGGCACTAGGACACAGTGGTTCCCTTAGGGCTTGTTAGGCACAACGGTGGCCCTTATGGAATTAAGCTGCTTTTTGGTTTTAGTTCTGCCTTCACTTTTTCACTACTAGGGAGGGAGGTACTTCTTGCTTGCTACTGGGGATTGTGGCTTGCTACTGGGTAAGGCTAGTTCTAATACCTTCCCCTGCCTTTAATGTGTGCCTATTGACCAGGGGGTTGAGAACCCAAAGAGCCAAATGTGTTATCTAAAAACAACAAAAATCATTTTATTAAAATGATCACTTACATTTATTGGAGTCACAAATTTCCTTGAGAATTAGACATAGACTAGATAGTCTCTCAAGCAAAATGTGCGTGTACACAAATATATTATTGTGCAGATCATTCCATAGGATTCAGAAACTGCCTCAAGCCCATTCACAAATCCCTCGGGCTCTCCAGGTCGTTTTTTTTTTTGGTGGGGATTCACTTCA
Source organism: Rhinolophus sinicus (assembly GCF_057876585.1). Lineage (NCBI taxonomy): Eukaryota > Metazoa > Chordata > Mammalia > Chiroptera > Rhinolophidae > Rhinolophus > Rhinolophus sinicus. The sequence goes on from NC_142504.1 coordinate 20,961,194, forward strand.
AACTTTTGATTTTGGTTCATATACAAGAGGTTCCCAAAGAACTGTGTCATTAATAGAAAGAAGTACTGACTGTGTCATTAATAGAAGTCAGTGTAGTTAGAGAAGACATCCCAATAAAATCAACTACTGGGGGAGACAGTAAACCAACAAATGAAAGATTATGTGAAATCATAATGAATAGTGCCCTTTTAAATTCTCAATCAAAGCACACAAATATGTGATGACTTGTCTATGGTACAATTTCCTCATGTTGTTTCAATAGAGTAAACAATAAGAACTATATGTGTGAACACTGTAAATGTGGGCATGTGAGTGTGAGGACTAAGAAGGGAAAGTGAAGAGGATCATTTGTATTTTTGAAACAAAAAATTGTACTTCAGCCAGAAGAGCTGTCATTTAAATGACAACTTCAGAAGTATAGTCAGAAGATTCTTCTCCTCACTGCCCTGTTTCTCATCAAATCAGTATTAAAAGCTCACTTGCATTCCTATTGTCATAATCCAGGCAGGAAACAAATGGATGAGAATGGGGGGAAAAGAAACAAGAACTAAAGCCCTCTTCTTTAACGAAGGTACCCTGGCTTCACTTGTACTCCTCTGCCTACAACAGCTCGTCCCTAAAGGTTCACAAGTGATCAAATCAGCAATGAGAAAAGCCTGGTTGAAAACAAGAGAACACCAAAGGCACGATGCAATGCGTGAAAGAAAACAGCTAACTCTTTAGAACAAATGTATAGAAGAACTAGGACACCTGTTGTGCTATTCGCTGAAAGCAGCAGAGAGGAGAAATGGAGGGGAGGAAATAACTCAAAGCATCTCTGAATCTTTAGTCCATTCACTTCCCATCGATGTTCTGGGTTCTCACCACGTGCAAGCCTTACATGAACCTCCAAGTAAGGAAACCAAGCATTCTCAGAACTCATTTTCATCATGCATTGTGAACTCTTATCACTCATAGAAACGGAGGCAGGCAACTCATTTTCTAGTCTCTAAAATCAGGTTATCGGTGGGACCTCCAAATAGACAGTGACAGTTGTCGATAGAAGTCTCAAGGCTAAGGAGTGAGGCTGGGGTTTGAGCTGGAAAATTGTGAGTTACCAGCATAGAGCTGGTAACTGAAGCTGAGTGAAGATGAGGTCACTGCAAAATGCATCAATAATAACAACGTTCTAAAAAGTTCCTGAGGAAGGCAGAATCGTAAGATGGTTTACATGACGTTCTCTACCTGGTGTTATCCCCATGATTGTGTTAGTTACCTGGCAATGGAATTTGCAGATGTAATTAAGGTGTGCTACTAATTAAGGGGATGTTACTAATCAGTTGATTTTAAGATATTATCCATGTGGGCCTAACTTAATTGTATGGGACGCTTTAAAAGAAGAGAGTTTTCTCTGGATGGTGGAAGAAGAAATGAAAGAAATGTGAGGCTTAAGAGGGATTCAATGAGAGAGTGTTTCTTCATTGCTGAAGTGGAGGGACCCATATGAAAGCACCTAAGAGCAGTGAGAATGAACCAAGCTGACAGCCAACAAAAAAACAGGGGCATATGTCCTATCACTCCAAGAAATGCTATCTTGCCGACAACATAAATGAGCTTGAAAAGGACTCAGAGCTCTGATGCCAAGTGGATTTCAGCCCCAGCCAAGTGGATTTCAGCCTTGGGAGATCCAATGACCCAGCTAGCCCATGTCTAGAATCTTCGCCCTCAGAAACTGAGAAATGTTTTTTTTGGGGAAAAAAGGAAACAAGCAAGATCAGATAGAAAACAGTGACCTGAGGTGATCATGAAGTTAAAGCCCATAAAGAGACATCAATGCCCATAGCGCTTAGAGCTCTTCACGTCGTAACTTTTCCAAATGTATTTGTCTGTAAACATTAGAAAGTGAATTTTGCTATGGGGGAAGTCACCAGTGTTGAGCCAAGAAAATGGGAATCAGACTAAATATTCATGTTTATTGAAAGAGAAATCAGAACTTTAGAGAATGCTGATGTTAGTCTTTTAAACTAATCTTTACATAATAACTTTTTATTACTATGACATAAGATGTTTGATTTTTCATCTAAGCCAGGTAAGATGCTCAATTTAGTATGAGCCTAGAATCTGAACTTGACACACATAAGAACGTTTTGTGGAGCTGTTTTCTGAAGCGGGTGGTGGAGGAAAGTTGAGTTGGGCTTTTCTTGATAGTTTTCAGATAAATAGGATACTGAGTAGGATAATAAGGCAATGTTCTTTTTTCTGGAAGATAGAACCCTAATAACATCAGGTATCAACAAAATACTAGCAACCCAACCATTTGGTCTCTTATTGGCCAAACGACATTTTCTATGTGTATGAGTTTAGTTAATATAGTTTACTCAGAAGAAATCCTTCCTAAGGGGCCATTAATGCTCATTTTAGAAGCCCAAGGAACAAGCTTGATCATCTAATTTTTTTTTCACTAACTACACTGTGCATAATAAATTAGGATAACAGAATGTGGCCCACTAGAAAGAGGCCTGCAGGAGGATAAAGAGTTTAAAGCACAGCTGCAAATGCCATTTTTGTCTGAAGGAAACAGCCTAAAAAATTCTTAAGTGTCACTGAAGGATCTCCATATTTGAATTATGACATAGTTAATAGTCATAAAAATAAAATGTACCCTTAATAAAAGCATCATGGAAAATGAAGAGAAGCTCTTCCTTACTTCTTTTAAATCAAGGGTTGGCTTTTAAAATGTATTCTTCATATATCTTTACACTTAAATAACGCAGTGCAAGGTGCCTAGAAACAAAGTGCAAAGGTATGTGCACGGTTAAAATATCAGCTGCAGTAAGTGAACAATTTTCAATTCATTAATTCACTTACTGATTCCACAAACATTCATTGAGCAATTATTATGTCAGGCATTCTTCTAGGTCTTAGCTTTGCTTATTTGAATTTGCTTGTTTTAATTAATTCAGGGATTTTTATTTTATAGATATTTTCCTTAAATGTCAATGAATGTGTTCAGGGATATTTTGTTCTCCAAAATTATAATGCATTTTTATCTCGTCCACAAAATATAAGGCTGATTAGCATCATTCTATTAACTGACTACAAATTTTGGTCTACAAAATTGTAGCCTGCAGGGTCCAATATAACTAGAACTCGATCTCTGTGCTGCGTGCTAATACGTAGCCCCAGATTATGTCTAACACCGTGGAGTTAGAAATCTTTGCAAACTGGCTTTTACCAACTATCCAAGTTGCTAAAAAATGTTTCATTCTCAGAATACTGAATATTTGTGAATGACTGATGTGTTTTTGGCAAAGAAGTGAATACTTCAGTAAGGCACACTATATTCAGCAATGAAATACACTTAACATATGAAAGAAACATTTCCATGCATTACATTTCAAAAGATTGGAATGAGAAAGAAGGAAAAAATACTGTTGCTATCTTGATTGCAACATGTAGTTTTGGCATCATTTAAATATCACCCACAGTAGGTGTAAAACCCAATACAATATGACTTTAGAATCAATAACCAATACAACCTTTCTCTCTTTTTAAATTCTAACCATTTTAACTAAAAACTGGGGTTTAGAAAAAATTGTGGATAAAAAAAATTCCTAAGGATTCTGCTGTACTTATTCCAAAATACTGTTTTTATGAAGAAAATTATTTTGATTTAAATAAATTGTGGGGTAAAAAACAGCTGGAAATGACTCCTTATCTGTTTAGCAGCTGACTTGCAGCAATTAATTATTTTAATTGGCAATATTTATTGAAGTATTTGACTAAACTTTTTGGTTATTTATAATAATTTCTGTTATAGCATTATTGAAAATGAAATTTCTGTTATACTTTAGTCCAAAATAAGAACTAGTTTTTTAAAAGTCAAATATATGGAGATGGAAGGAGAACTGACTGTGGGTGGTAAGCACACAATATATTATAGATGTATTATAGATGATGTGTTATAGAATTGTACACTTGAAAACCTATGTAATTTTATTAACCATTGTCACTCCAATAAATTTAATTTAAAAAAAAGTGAAATGCAATTCTGAATTAGATCTAGAAAATTCCAGTGCATATACTAGACAGAGAGAGAAAAAAATGAACACTGGTGACAAAACCCTGTCTTTCTGATTAACAGTAAAGTTATAATCTGCATCACTAAAATGGAAATAAATAACGGGTTCTAAACTATAATGTAGTTTAGTACATAGTCACATTTTTCCTTCTATTTTTGTTAGAAAAATGCCATGACTCTTACTACAGAGAAATAAAATTAATTCAATTATAATTGTAATACATCATTATATATGAACCCACACACAGGCATACATATGTGTATGTGGAGAGATGGATTTTGATTGCTTCAAAGTATCAAATTAAGCTAGATAAATCATAACAATTACTGAATAGTTCTTTGGAAGCAGGTGTGACTGTAATGGTTGGGGAAACGGTAAGACATTCAACACCAATCAGATATAGCACAAGCTTCAGAATACAGTTAAAATAAACTAGAGCAGAATGAGTTTCTAAGCCTAAAATATGTAGCATTATAAACGGACATGATCAGTGCAACCTATTACTGTAGCAATTTGCTCATCAAATCAAAATTTCTTGGTGTACCAGAAAGCTACAACGCTGTTTTAGGCAATTAGAAAGGTGCATCACTGACATTTTTACAGCTGGTGGGGATCCTGATAGTAATCTAGGCAACTCCCCTCCTGATTTACAGATGCCAAGAGAAGACAACTAAATTACCTACCTTTACACAAGCGGTGGCAACCCCTGAGCCAACACTCCCATAAGGTATATGACAAGGTCTGACAAATAAGTTTGCGAATTCATCCTAGAAAAAGTACTGCATACCTCATTGCTGAATGTCACTAGTCACCTTCGAAGTACTCCCCTTGGGAAGTTATGTATGGACACCAGCACCTAGTCCACCCTTCAAAGCAATTTCGGAACTCTTTTTCTGGAATGGACATCAGGGCTGTCATCGTATTACCCTTGATGTCCTGAATGTAATAAAAATATCTTCCTTTCAATATTTCCTTTATCTTCAAGTAAAGGAAGAAGTCACTGGGGGCCAGATCAGGTGAGTAGGGAGGGTGTTCCTATACAGCTATTTGTTTACTGGCTAAAAATTCCCTCACAGACAGTGCCATGTGAGCTGGTGCATTGTCGTGATGCAAGAGCCATGAATTGTTGGTAAAAAGTTCAGGTCGTCTAACTTTCTCACGCAGCCTTTTCAGTACTTCCAAACAGTAAACGTAGTTAGCTGTTGTCCAGTTGGCACAAATTCATAATGAATTATCCCTCTGGTATCAAAAAAGTTTAACAAAAGCTTTGCAACAAGTTTGCGAACTTAATTGTCAAACGTCATAAGCTCCCTGAGATCAAAGGCTGGTGTTTTCTTCACCAATTTCGTTATTCCTAAATATTTCAGTACCTTTACAAGGTTCATAAAAACATGAATGAACAGACACACCCAATTTTCCTGACTCCATATCTACTATGCCACACACCTCTTAAAACTGTCCTTGTATGCACTGGAATTAGAATTACCGTCTGTACATTTCTGGTATGCATGGAAAAATAAAAAGATAAAGAAACTTCCTTTCCTTTAGCATGTGAATGCTGCTTTCTAAAGACCAACAGCAGATACTGATGAATGGCACTGAAGAGCTTGTGAAATCCTATATTAAGAATGTGAAAAAAAATATGTCATTTTAAGTTGGTTGCAAAAGACAGTTTGGATGCAATATTCTAGCGGCCCAGGCTTAACCATTCATCTTTCCTCTGTTTTGTTGAAAATGCCACACTAGCCTTCATTCTGAAAACAAACACATTTTGGACATACGGGCCTTTGCACTGGCTGTTCCTTCTGTATGGAATGCCTTTCCCTAGACCTTTGCATGGCTGGGCTCTTCTCGTCTCTCAGGTCTCCACTTAAAAGTTACTTCCTGGTTGGTCTTTTTAGACAACACTCAGCAGCTACTATTTGGTTAGGCCTTAGTACAGTGTTATCTACCTTTCTTTCTTGACTGAATTATCACCCCTCTATGTCATTCAACGGTTCTCTTAAATCCGCAACTTCTATTTAAATTAATCTACAATCATCTTTTGAAAATTGGTGAGCTATATAAACACTGAGTAGTTCTGTCACCTAATGTAGCTAAACTTAACTAAAAATCCTTCCCATACTTTCATAAAATTCCTTCCCATTCCTCTATAAAATACAAGACCCTACGTGCATGATGCAGAAGCTTAAATTGTAACTTGTCCAACTGGATAACAACAACAGTACTATAAAAATGGATATATGAGTACATCCTTTGACCATGAGTTTACAAATTGAATTATTAGTTGTTCCCAAACCATTTAATTAATAGTCTGTCCTCTGACAAATGATTTGTGATGCAACTGTGTCATATACGAAGTTATTAAAAATAACTGTATTCTGATCCTCTGATCTACTTGCCTGGGTTTCTGCCCAAACCAAACCCAACAATCATTATTAATATAACACTGTATGCCATGAGAGCTATCCTTCTCATTTGTTGTTTTATAAAATTGCCGTTTGTGCACACTTACTCTTACCTGTGAATTTTAGAATCAGTATGCCATATTCCCTGATAGATTCTGGCGGAATTTTAACTGAATTTGGACTAATATATAATACATCTGTAAAGTACAGAAGAAATTGGTATCAAGCTATATGAAGCAGGGGACTGAATGCTGGTGGAAATGCAGTAAAAGTGAGATTCACTTTTTACTATATAATACCATTAAATACATTTGACTTTTATATTGTAAGTGAATTACCAATTTTTTAAAGAAAATTAGCTGTTCTAAAGACAAAGAGATTCCTAGATTAATTTGCGAATAACTGACCTTTTAAGGATGTAGTTGTCTTATTGATGGACAACGCATCTCTCAAATTTTCTTCAAGATTTCTTATAGCACGCCCTTTAATACTTTTATCAATTTCTCCATAAACGTTTCAATTGCTATTGTAACTGGTACCCTTTCCTTTTTTGTAATTACATTTGTGTTTTGTTATTTCTGGTATTAAGAAACCCTTTCAGTTTTTTTTGTTTGTTTGTTTTTGTTTTTTTATGTTGCACTGACTTGTACTGAGCAATCTGAATGAACTCTATTTGTTCAATTGGTTTCTCCTCCTTTCAAAATCTTGTATCTCTTACTGAATGTTCACGTCTTAAAAACATTAAATAGAGTCTCCAAAGACAAAGTTCCCAACATTAAAAAGAATGTGTTTTAATTTTACTACTAAATATGAAGTTTCAGATAGGACTGTGGTTGATAACACATACTTTCTTCTTCTATTTTTAGTTTAATAATAGTTTCTATCCTGGAAAGACACTGCATTTTATTGAATGTTTTTCTGCATCTAATGAGATGATCACACTATTTTCTTCATTTAATCTGTTAACAGGGTGACATTCACTGAAAGACTTTTTCTCCCTCTAAGCGTTTTGGCATTCCTGGGATTATCTATCCATAAAACAAAACCCAAATGGCTAATAACACATGAACCATTCAACCCCACCAGTAATCAGGGAAATTCACATAAAAAAGTAATGCTATGCCATTTTTCATTTCTCAATTTGGCAAAAATATCTAAAGTTGGACAATATCCAATGATAGCAGGGATTGTGGAAAAATGGCTTTCACATATATGACTGGTGAAATATAAAGATAACCTCTACTACATACTGGTTTAGTGCCCAAGGAACTTGACTGAGCAGTAGATAATGCAACACAGAAATGCTCTCTCCCTGTCTACAAGGCACTTTAATATATTTTCTAGTCATCTGAAAATGAACTCATATAAAGTTTTCTAGACTTATGTCTATATTCAGATTTACAACTATCTGCTGAAGAGAGAGAGAGAGAGAGAGAGAGAGAGAGAAAGAGAGAGAGAGGTATCATTGATCTTTCCAGGTCAATGATGTAGGAGAATTTCTATTTAGTTATTGGGATAATGGATAGTGAGAATTGACTCTTGATTAAAATCCGAAGGAAGTGATTTTAATCTAGGGACATTGTTTTTAACATGTTTAATCCTCAGTTGCCTGAGGTTTTTTTCCTATTATTTTCCTTCTCATAATATGCAAATTAGGTTGATATTCAGATAATTTTTGTAATATTTTTTTTTCATGTTCAACTTTCAGAAAAGAACACAAATGAGTGATTCCAATTAACTGAGTGTATAGCTCCAAAAATTATAATTCTCTGGAAATGGGCTTGAACTAACTCATTTCCTGGTAATGCTTAAAATAAGAATGAGAAGCTTCTAAATCCACAGCCAACCAATCTTGATTTGTTCCATCTCAATATGATTATTTCAGCTGTTAGAACCTTACCTTAGACTCACAATGACGAGAAAACACAATTGGCAGCATTTGCAAAGTCACTGAAAGAACACTGACATTCATTCATTCCCTGTACTCTGACAAGCTGAATCCAACAGCGATGCTGCAAAATTGGGTTTTATAATCCAACTCCTTTCTTGGCCCATACTTACATTATTAACTAAGTCAATTAATTTTCTGTGTCTTAATGCTCTTAATTTATCCTAATTTGTGCTTAGTTTTAAGAATAAAACAGCAAAAATGACGATATATATATATGTATATGTGTATATATATATGTGTATATATGTATATGTATGTATATACATATGTGTGTGTGTATATACATATGTACCTACTTATATACGCTATTCTCTTCACCATTCCTCCCCCATTTGTACATAAATATGTTTATTTCATTCTTCTCCTTGAATAGCTGTGCATACAGATTGATTCAATCCTTCCATCTGTTTTTCCTTAATTCTCACTCTGTGAATTCCCTATTCTAACATTTTACTTTAGATAATTTTTTTTAAATACTGATACCCTTGGCATTCAAAATGTGATTTAAAGTGTTTACCAAAAGATCTTCTCTCATTGCCCCTTTCTCAAATAACATAGCCAATTAAATTATGACTAAATAAATGTAGATGAACTCTAAATAGCAATCTGAGGTGTAGAACTGTTTCAAACTGATATTATTGTTAACCAAAACATCCATCCATTTTTGTCCTTTATGTAAGAAAACTGTCTCTACACAAAAATATCACCAAGAGAAAAATAGGATTACGTGTGAATGGTGTTTGAACAATAAAAAATACACCTGTAATCATGTGCACAACCAAATTTATTCTTTTCCTTGTATAAAAAAAGTATGCCTTTATATTCAGGCAGTCTTAAATTAGCTATTTCACACCTAACATTTTGAATGCTGACACATACATCATGAAATTTCTACTGGCATTATTCATTGAAAAATTGAGTCAAAGAAGAATATTCCAAAATTCCCTTTGTTAATAATTAAAACATTTAAAGAGTCATATACATATTGTCAAAGCACCCGAGGTCATTCTTGACTTTCACTCTATAATGAATGGCTTTAATGTCCAGTCTAAGGCTCTAACATCCCCCAAAGTCTGTATTTTTCAAATTTACAATGGAACTGAGGACTTATTTCCTGCATAAAAGAAGGAACCATTTCCACACACAAAAATGTGTGTGTGTGTGTGTGTGTGTGTGTGTGTGTATGTGTGTGTGTAAAGAGAGAGAGAAAGAGACAGAGAGAGAGAGAGACTTTGTGCACTCCTACTGTACTCTTCAATCACTCATTCATTTATTTAAAAATAGTCCCAGGGATCAATTATGTGCTAAGCACTGTAGGGAATAAAAATAGAAGTAAAACAGGATCCTTTTCCTCTTGGAGCTTATAATATAACTAATTGGGGGGATGGGGAACAGGAACATAAATAACCACAGTGTAAGCCAGAAAATGGGAATGTTCTAAGAGCGTAATAAAGGTCTAGGAGGGAGGGGGCAGGGGAGGGAGGGAAAGAAATATAATGGGGAAGTGTTTCAGGGGATTGGGGGGCGGGGGCAATTTGGAGACATTTGAACTGAGCTTTGTAAGGGCAGAGGGTATTTTAGAAAAAGGAAGTAATTAAGTATTAGTTCATGTACATATATATATATATGCATATATATGTATATATGCATATATATATATGAATAAAACAGATAAACAACTAATCTAGCTTAAAAATACAGCTAAGTACTCAATAAATATTAACAGAGGGAGACAATCTTTGGGGGAAAATGGTAACTATTAAACTATTTTCCTCAAGCTACACTGTGAATCCAACAAAGCATGTTGGTCAGGGGTTTGTTCAGCTCAGTCCCACCCAGTGTTCTCGAAGCTCTAGAAAAATCGTAGCTGACAGTCTTCCCCTGGCTCCCTTGCCTACCTGCTGATAAAGGCTTCCCCATCCCTTCCACAGGGCAGAAGTCAGTGGAGACTAAAATAGCCCCAGAACACTTCCTGCTCTATTCTACTTGTGTGCTCATTCCATTTGACTGAGACCACTTGGAATGTTGAGGGAAAACCCCATGAGGCATCAAGCATGTGAGATAATGTCAGTCCCTCAAAAATGTTTGTCCATCCTACTATATGTATCCCTCATTGTTCCCTATCCATGAGAAAGCAGAACATATGGGGAAAATAGCTCTTAGCCGTCACACTGCTGTTTCTCCTTTTTTAAAAAAACAGACCTATGCCTACGTGAAATACTTCCTTACTCCACTACTGCAACAATTTGTCACAAATCTACCCACTCTCCAACACAACGAAGACTATGCATTCTAAACATTTTGTTTGGAAGTTACAGTTCTACAGCCATCTAAAAGAGTTGCTTTTTAACCCATGATTGCCCTAAATTAAATACCTGGCATATTGTAGGTTCTCAATAAATATCTGTGTAATGAATACTGTATTTTATAAAAGTGTCCAATATTGGGTTTATGAGAAAATGTCCTCAGACTTCTAACTTCAGCAGATGAGGAATTACTGTTCCCCTTCTTTTTAGTCCCCAAGGGAGGAGGAATTATTTTGGTTTCACTAAACTACTAGGAAGGGTCATACTTCTTAGATAAGAAGTTTCAGCATAGTTGAGATTAGAGTTGGAGTAAGGTGCCAAGATGAATGTTTAGGAAGGAGCAGTGGTAAGGGGTTCTAAAAGGGCCTTAATTTCCAGTCAATAGCCTTAATCCTAGGAAGAAGTCATGTGATTCCAGTCTCCCTTTGGAAAATGGAGAAAATTATAGCTACCAGTAACAGCCTTCTCTCGGCTTCCTCACCTAACCACTGATAAAAGCTCCCCTATCCCTTGCACGAACCAGAGGTACCTGGAGACTAAAAGAGCCCCATAACATTTTCTGCTCTATACTAACTGTGCTTTCATTCTATTTGATTTAGCCCAAATGGAGTGTTGATAGAAATACTACTTTTACTGGGAAGATGTTCTTCAAATCTTAGATTTCTCAAAAGGCTTTACTTGACTACCCTAGCTAACATTGCCCCTGTGACTTTTCTATCCCATTTTCTTATTTTTTTCCTTAGTACTTATTACTATCTAAAGTAGTCTTATCCATCATCATTCAATTGAACAACCACAGAATGATGCATCTACTTGTCTTGTTTCATGGCTGTATCCTTGGCGCTAAGAATAATAGCTGGCACATGGTTGGCTCGCAAATGTTTTTGAGTGAAAAAATGAAGACTACTTCACCTCAGCTTCCAAAGCTTCAAACAATTACATCACCTCCAAAAATTTCTACCTGCTAATTAAGAGTGGTCAGGGTGCAACTGGTTCCTACAATTGCTTCTACTCCCACCCTCTAAATTTATTTACATCTTGGCTTCTTTGAGAATACATTGAGCTGCTGTGTTTCCTGTTTTTGTCTGTCATTTTGCAAATCCCCATTGATCAGTGGATTCCTTATATTGAGCATAAGTACAAAACTATTTATCTTTTAAAAAGATACTGTTTTGTTCAGTAAAAAATAAAATGAATATTCCTACAGAGCTCTAACTTATCCATTCTAAAGCATTTCAATTAACGTGTGACATAAAAATGTGTTAACCTATCACTTGAAAAGTTTTCTCATCTAACAATGAGTTCATAACCAGGAAATAGAAAATGCAAATTAAACAGATTAAACCACAATTCTCATTTTAAAGCGAAATATCAATTACTAAGATCTGAATGAAGCACACAGTTTAAGTAAGCTAAAAGAACCATTCTCAAATGTGAAATGACTTTTATTGTACATAAAATTGGTTGGGTCCAACAGAAGTTAGTTATACTAGAACAACTAGCAGAGACAAATACCTCCTCTTTTATATACTGAGAATTTTATTTCATCTGTTTAAATCAACAACTTACAGAAATGCATAATCATAACTGTTATAGTTATATTTTATATATCGCTGTGATAAAGCCAGCAGTATATATGGTATTATTTTACAAGTATTACAATTTATTATTAAGTCATTTATGATGTACATTCACCTATTCTTCCACATCTTATAGCCAACTTGTGTTTTCATTGTACTTATGATATTTGATGGTTTGTCATAAACCATCTCTAACATCCAATCTTCATGGGATTTCAAAAAATTACCTATTGGAGAAGCTTAATAGAATTTAGATTTCTTAGCTTAAAAAAGTTCTAATTATTTTCTTAATAGAGTCATTCTTGCAAATTGAAAAAAGAAAAAAGTGTGTGTGTGTGTGTGTGTGTGTGTGTGTGTGTGTGGTATAAAAGGTCATTTTCACTGAAAAGGTCACCGGTGAGGAGCCCTGTTTATGAGCCATATTATCACCAAATTGAGAGCTTAGCCTTGTCTGTTTCTAAAAATAAACCCTGCGTGTGTTTTATTGTCATCATCAACCACAGAATTCTGTGCTCTGTGACAGAAAGCATCAGGCTGCCTCTTTGCCTTTCCACAAGTATTATACGTCACTACTGAAAGCCCTCCCCTTTCTGTCAAGGTGGCGCTGATAAAAAGAATTCTGCAATCACCCTAAGCACACATTTAAACATTATTGCCCCTTCAGCAGACAGTTATCATGTTGTTTTGGCAGCAGGAAGGAATCTGTGGTTTCACTTGAATGTTATTCTTCTTTATTTAAACTACTAGAAATAACCCAAAAATGACAGAATGCTCTTTCTATAAATAATCATTCCAGTGTAGAGTTATATTAGGAGGTAACTCAGATGGCATGATAACGCCTAACAAGCTAATCTTAGACCTGCCATGCCATAAGATAGAAATACCCAGGCTAAGAATAACTGACCCAAAGGAGTCAGCCTGCTAAAGAGAGCCACAGTGGTGTGGGCATTTGCAGATTTTAATGCATTTAATGATCTTCTGAAAGCTACTGTCCCTTAGGAAGTAATAAATTATGCTGGTCATTAAAATGACAATCAATAATGCTTTCACAATGTATTGATTCATAAAAATGGCTCCAGATTCTCTCAGCAAATAAGATTATAGAGAATAGTTGATGGAACCCAGAGTTGGCTCTTAAATAATTGGATTAGTATTTAATTGGTGAATTTTGTGCATGTCACCCGCAGAACATACAATATTCACCCAATGACATAAAAATTTAACTCAAGATAGAGTAAAACATAATAATATCATGTTGGTATATGCAAACCTTGCCATCGAGTTTTCACCCAAAATACACAAATTGGACCAATACACATTCAAAATAGGTAGAATCTAAATTTTGTTAGCTAGATCATTCTTTTGGCTCTAGAATTTGCTGTTGCATGTTGAAATCAGGATTTGAGTAGAGACACAGACTTTATTGATAATCCCTCTCCCCCTTATTTCTAGCTAAACACCAAGGCAGGTAAAATTCAAACATTTTGGTGAAAAGAAACTAAACCCCACCACGCTAACACCTGAAAAGAAAAACAAAACAAAACAAAACAAAACACCTCTTCTGCTAAAATCCAGCAGTGAAAATTGGCTATTTTGAAGTGGTGCAAACCCTACCTTTACGGTTTACGAGACTATCGTGAGCATTGGCAAATGTATGCCCCATACACTGGGGATGTTGGTTCTGTCCACAGTGTCTGCTCATTACTCTGTGTAGCATCCATCTCCATCATGGAACTTTGGAGGTTGCCTGACGGTCCTTCCAGTCTTGGTTGGTGTTAACTTCACCCAATTTTATTATCAAACACTGGGAATGTGAAGTTAGGCTCCTCCAGCAAGCCTCTTAACAGAGTTGCCTTATCTGTGCCTTAAACTTCCAGGACTAAGAAGTGTGCTTCGATGTTTGTTTATAACTATCGCTGACTCTTAGCACCAAACAGATAGGACAAATATGATCCTATGCGAAATATTTTCCTCTTTGAGGAAAAATGGCAGGGACATGGTAAACAAAAACAAGTCCAAACTAGAGCCTGCCAGTTCCTGGCCCTGGTGAACCTCAGTAAGTTCCTCTGAATCTATTTCCTCATTTGCATAATATGAATATTGCTGCAACAGCCACTACCGCAGGCCTCTTCAACTTGGGGAGAGGATTAAAGGCTAAAACAATGTCTGATAGAGAATATATTTTGAAACATTAGCTTATTATATCAGTAAGAATAATGACGGTGATAAAAATAATGGAAAAATATGGGTCCAATCATCAACCTTTTAAATCAAGACTAAACTAGATCAGAGTTGAAATGGCAGAAAAAACATGATAATGATAACTGATAGTGACAATTTTTCTTTCGAATCTAACATGAGTCGTTCCTGATGTTAAATCTTGGATTCAAAATACACACTTGAATTTTATTTGTAAGCAGACTTAACACCATGAAGAATAAATTTTAAATGGGTGTTCAATTCACCAAGAACTTTTCTAGTTTACCCTACATGCGGTTCCCCGGAAACATTCTGGGTGAACATGTTCTTACTAAAGCAAGAATTCCCAGGCCACAAAATAATTTAATGGAAATTCAGTGAAATTTTCTTTTCATTTGTTTATTCGTTTGCCCTTAATTTCAAATTTTGAAAAAAAACCTTTATGACATTCTGATATTTTCACCCAGTTTGGAAATGCCATGCCTTAGACATCCACCAAAACTTACTTCAAATACTGGGAAATGACACCCACATGTCTACAATTGTGTCAATACTGAATATAAATTATAAACTGAATGTTTCTAACACAAGTGGTAGACCATGAGGGGAAGAAGCAAGAAAATGAAGTTCTGGGGTATTTCCAACCTTATCAACATGCAAAGAGTTTAATCATAAGTAAATGACCAGTTACATTCTGTGGTTGGTAAATTTCCTTCTTCCTTAAATGTAGTTTTCATTGGATTTAATTGTGGGGTATTTTAAAAGCACTATATATAAAGGCCCATCACTTATTTTACTATGGAAAATTTAACAGTAAGATAATGAATGAAATTGGTATTCTTATAAAACATAAGAATTCGTTTTGTAGTCATAAACCATAGCAGTACAGAGTAACCCTAAACATAATATTTCTGAAACACTTAAAAGTGTAGGTCATTTAATATTGTAGAAATTCTCAAGTTAAATTTCTTTTGTGTAACTGACTTAGTGGAAGAAAAATGGAAGTACTGTACACAAGGTATTTTCTCATCTTTTCATCTCCTGCTTGTCAACCTCCTTAGATGAGGAAAGGGAAAACTCCCCACAATAAGGACACCATGCATCCCAAGCTAACCACTGACAGGTCAACTTCCTTTCAAGAACGGAAAAGAGCGCAGCACTGCCACACTGATTTGAAGCACATGGCAAAATACCTTTGAATTTCATCTAGAGAAAGCTTGTTTTTAAAGCCATTTTCATGGGCTTTTATTCCAATTAAATTGTTTTCAAAGTATCCAATTCAGGAAAAAAAAAAAAAAGTTAAAATGCAGTTACCATTCCAGATTGTTAAAATCGTTCATTACTGTAAAATGTAATAATTATAACATACCGGCAAAGAAATTGCACTCCAAATATTTTTAAGATACTCCTCCTTTAACGTACTGAAGAATTTATACATGATTAGATAAATTTCTTAATATTCTTCATATCCCTCAAAGGAATATTTTACTCAAACTTATAATAAATGCCTGTAATGCACCAGTCCACAATGTTGATTTTCCTCCTTTCTAAAAAAAATGACTTACAACCTACAGAGACCCAGTTTTCTACTACAATAACTTCAGTCTCTTTATTAGGGCCCCTTCTAACAACAGATAGTAATAAGAAAGTCTGTCTACTCAATGCTACTGAAAAAAAAAAAAATCTAAGTGTTTACATGTATGTATATCTTCATGAAAATAAAGACCCACAATTCAGTTGAAAGAGAAATTACATAGTACACTTCCTTCACTTAATTAATTATATTTGGAGAAATTACAAACTAAAGAAAATTACAAAGGAGATTTCCACCACCAACATACACACTGTAGCAAATACTGCTGGTGCCTAGCAAACATCCATTCTTCTTGCCCTTTCTTCTTCCTAATAGAAACTAGATTATTAGTGGCAGCATTCACCCTCCCTGGCATGGCCCTGAGGAGCTCCCATGGTGGTCCCATTTTTCTTTTCAATGACTGGCTATGGGCAGGTGATGCTATTTTAGCCAATGCATGATGAAGGATGATTTACTTTTCTACTTTTGGATACATTTTGGGTAAAACTACCTTCCCTAAGAAAACACCCCCCAAAGCAAGGTTTCTCTTCTATGTCTCTGGAATTTATCAAGCATAAGTAGATGCAACATCTAGAACTATGACCGCCCACCTGTGGCTCCTGGGGGAAACAGCCCGGTGAGGACACCAAATAGAAGGTCAGCCGAGTGGAGGCACATGAAGGGCCTGCATGCTGCGGGTACTGACCACCTCGTGCTGCCTAACTATCCTGCTATTCCACTAAATGATCAATTCCCTTGTTGTGTGTCACTCTGTTTAGGATATTCTGTCACTTGCAGCGGAAGGCAACTTAACTAATATACCTACTACTCAACCATTAATCAGTGTTAGTACTGTGGCATAGTAGCTTTGTGTATGGATGTATAAGAAACACTGTTTAAAAGATATGTGCATATAATAAAAATGCATAAAGGCAAAAATGTCTGAGGATGAAAGCAAAAGTGCCCCTACCATCAGCACCACAACCACCACAAGTACAAAATATTTCCTAGTTTTTCTATCTATATACGAATTCTTCTGGAAATGAATAACTAGACAAAATAACTTTTAGAAAAACGAGATCATATCAGCAATATTATTTTTATTTAAAAATCATTAAATCTAAATGAATTTAACAGAATTAAAAATTGCAATTGAAGGGACTAGAGACATACTAAATGTTTCCTTCCTATAGGAGGAACTATTTCCAAAAAGATTTCTCTAAGGTTATATAAAGAAACCATTTTTAAAAATCAGTGTTTGGAGTCTTTTTATTTTTTTAAACTGTATGTTTCTATTTTAAGCAACAGGGAGTCTGTCCCTGCTCAGAGAAGATATCAGCATTTTCACACATCCCTCCATCTCACCTCTCCCCAATGCCTTATATTGGTTAGCTTTATGAATATTTTTACATTGCCCTACTTTATAAAATTTGCTTTCTGTCCTACAACCACAGTCTCATAGTTGTTTAAATGGATTCAGTGTTGCCCCATTAATCTTACTACGTTTTCTCTACTCATGATTTACACTTTTTGCTTTTATGTCCATCTCGTCGTGGGTTTCCTTGTCAAGCAGCCTAGTTCATATTTGATAATTTATTTCTAACTTGCACACCTATTTTCTCTATATTTTAATAACATCTTGCAAGGGTGGTACATTGGATTGTACTTCTAGAACTTCAGAGATTTTCCTTCACTATCTTCTGGCAATGAGTGTTGGATATATTTGCTAAGTCTTCTTGAGGCCCATACATTCCATTCCTTTGCACCCTCCCCCACCATAGATCTTTGCTTGATCTGAACCCCTGAAGAATTATTTATCATTTGAAATTCAGTGGCCCAGTCAGGATATGACTCTGCAGTGAGCACTTGCAGCCAATTTTCCTAAAAGACGGGAGCTTTTTCAATCTGCAGATTAAATTTTTTTTATCAGTGAAATGATCTTTCTTCATTTTCACAAAATTATCTTTTGTTTAAGTGTTTTGGAATATCAACTTCAGGGACATAAATACTCTGTTTGTTATATTGCCTTTGTCTTATTTATTGACTTCTCTCCAATTGCTTTAATCCATTTCCCCTTTTCATTCCCACTGATTGTCTCAAGCCTTTCCTCTTTGTTGGTGAAATTGTCACTGGTGTCTATTCTGTTTCCTGCTATTTCTAATGAATATTTTTGTTCTATAATCATCATGCTTTTTTCGTTCTCAATTTGTTTCCTTAGATTAAAATACCCTTTTTCAGCTCATTCTATTGTTTCATCATTTCATCTTTGAGTTCTTGTTTTATGGAATTTATATTCTCATTAAAGTGCTCTATTTGTGGGAAGCGATTAATTCCATGGATTCAACCAAGTTGAAGTTTTCTTCTTAGTAGAATCTCTAAGATTAGTTGGGGAAGGGTATTTCATTGCAAAGAGCTATGGATCATTTTCCCAATTTAGAGTGTTGCTCTGAAGCCTTCATTGCTCCAGAGACGTAGTTTTGTTCACCTTCCCCCATTTCTCTAGTTCCTCTTCCAGAATCCTTTCTACTGTTCCTCAGTCAGAAGAAGCAACAGCAACAATAAAAACAAACAAAAACCCTACAAAAGTGGAGGATATCCGGTCAGTTTGCATCTCTCCAGATTTGGGAACGTTAGAATTTTCCAGAAGTTGTCATCTTGTTAGTAAAATTCTAAGGAGGCCCTGTTAGGTCTCTCTGTTCTTTTCAAAGACCCCTGCTTCCATTTTCTCTTGATTTTCAGTTTCTGAGGTATGTATATTGCATCAGATCACATCATTTTCTTTGCTCAGTTATTACTAATATTGTGTGTGGGGAGGGGTATTTGCTGGCTTCTACTATTTTAGGATCACGTTATTATCAGTGGTACGATATTAGGTGGCACATTTTCAAATTTTTCATCTCCAAAATCAAAAATCACCATTTTTAAATTCATAATTTGGGTTTATTTTAGTCTTCGCAGGGGTTTTATTGAATTTTCTTACTTAATGGACAGAACAATTATGCCACCTGTGTCATCCACAGAAATAAAAAAATACTCATTCTTGTCCCCATTCTCAATGGGCCTACTTTAACTAGCTGTTTGATTGCTACCGATCAAATATTCAAATAGATAACAGCCTTTAAGTGAAGATTACCTGAGTTAGAGAACAGCAAAACAGTAATTATGGGGAATACCAGAAGTGATTCTTGACATGACAGGAGCATTTTACAGACTTACATTTTCATAATTAGATACTGCTTTCCAAGGAGACGTAAATGACTAGTGAATCTAAAATGTTCCTTTCCCCTTGACGATGTACACCAAGGGGGGGAAAGATATTCTCAAAGGGTGAAGATAGGGTTTCCATAAAAGAAATTCAGGATTTAGTTTTAAATGTTTTTCTTTTCTCCCCTAAAATAAGAATGAAATGTGAGTTGTCCTTATTGTAAACGTATTTTTCATTAATGCTGTACAAACTCGAGGAAATTCTTTCACAATAATTGTTCCAATATTGTCTGGACAGCTCTGCGGTCCGACGTGTTAAGCAACATGCCTGGCAACAGGAGAACACCCCATATCTGCCAGCTACTGCTCAGGGACTGGAGTCAATATTTGCTTCAGTTTCGGCCACAGTTATCACTTACAGTGGCCCCCTGAGCCACAAAAGTAGAGACTGACCTGGCAAAATGTATCACTCTTACTGAATTCCAAGATTCAGTATTATAGAGCTTTTTAACTAAAAAGACTTTAGCAGACTACCACCTAGTTCTACCTAACATGTTTAGCCTGGGTGGGTCAATGTTAGGAAAAAATGGAACCATATAAAACAGTTATAATTCAATAGTATATAAAGATCTCTGAATCAAAATCATGTGCATGGGTCAAGCCTGGACAAGTGATGGAAGCCTGCATTAATGCATTAATGCATAGCATCCAATAGAACTGGAATAACAAATGGGTACTGTAAAACAATGGCTAACAGCAATACAAAGCTTTTTAAAACAACTAATCTCAAGAAATCTGCTGTTGGGGTTTCACTGTTCAATTACATGTTCGACAACTACTTTGCCTTTGATTATTATGTAATGAGACATTTCATAGAACACATGCACACACACACACTAGCTATCCTGATTTACAGTCACAATTTGCGGAAGAAAAGAGTTTAATTCTTACCAGACCAGGAAAACCAGAAAGAAAAAGAAAAAGCTGATTTATAAGATTAAAGAAAACTTACTACAAAACAAAACAATAATTCCCCCATGTGACATACAATCTAATGCATCTATCTAGTTCAGTGAAATAGCACCTTATTGAAGAGCCAGGAGCCCAGATTCATTCACTAGAATTAGTAATAATAGTAGTGAGTACACACTTTAATAACATGTTGTGACATTTGACCCTCCCGTGAATGGCAAGAGGGAATCAGGAGGACACCCTTATTCTTCAGGTTACAAATACATAAACCAGTTACACAACCAGCTAGCAGCAGAGCTCTCAGAACACAGAGCTTCTGACTCCTAGAACAGTGCTCTCTCCCCCACCAGGTACTGCAACCATCTATTTTTTTTTTTCTGTCTTTCAAATCCAAAGACTCCATCCGTTTCTAAGCCTATCAATCACATCACGCCACTGATCCACAAGGGAGATAAAGGTGATTTGTACCTAAATTAAGACAAACACACTCCTAATGTAGCAATGAACTTAAAGGGCAAACCCTACTGAAATATGTTGCCAGCATCAATGTCACTTTCCCCTCTCCCCACATCAGTGACACTCAAAGTTTGCTGCATATTAGGATTGCTTGGGAGATTTTAAATATCCTAACACTGGGGCTGTTTCCCATACCAATTAAATCAGAAACTCTGGGGATAGGACCCAGGCAGCAATATTCTATAAAACACTCCTGGTGACTCCAAGATTGAAGGCCCGTTCCTCAGAAGAAGTGCACAATAAAAACTGGGGGAATTAAATTGAAGGATATAGTATAGCAAACAAAATCAAACATTACATAGCATGATAGGAAGGAGGCAAATGTATTTATGTTTCAAATTTTAGAAATCAATAGAACTTGGAGTCTCCTTCTTTATACCAGCCAGGTTTGGGTGTTAATGTCAACCTACGTCACGCGTCATTTAATAGCTGGGGTTTAAATGCTGCTTCCTGTAGAACTGACCATAGCATGGACAGTCTCAAGCACTGCTTGAGTCTCAAGCACAGTTTCAAGCCCTGCTTGAAAATATTGTTACTTTGTATAAAAATCATTAAATGTCAGAAAAATGATAATATCAGCTAAAATCAGAGGAAAGTTAGGTACGATTGTCCAAGGCAGGGGTGTCCAAACTTTTTTCAACATTTTTTACCAAGGGCCATATGTGGTAAAATATACAAAGAGCTGGGCCACTCACTCGAGGTGAAGTACGTATTGCCTCACTTGGTTTATTTAAGTAAATAAATACTTAATGGAATTTTATTTAAGTAAATAAATCCTTAATGGAATTTGCTACGGGCCAATAAAAAATGGATTGCAGGCGGCAGTTTGGACACCCCTGGTCCAAGGCATAGAGAAACAGTGAACTTGCAAACACCTGTAGCAAGATTCGATGTCAGCAGACAGTTGCTGCTTGAAAGGCACCACTCTGTTTCCACCCTATGAAAAAAAATATTAAAACTTGCAGCACAGAGACAGGACTCAAAGGATAAAGTGTACTACTGAAAAGATACCTAAAATAGTTATTTTTGAAGAGTTGGTCCATATTTAAAGAATAAAATGCAAAAGTTAAGTGACCAGCAGAACCCTCCCCAAGCTCTTGTCAAATTTACAGCCAGGAAGACAACAAACTGTACTGAAATTTGGGTGTGTTTGCTTTAGATAAACAGACAAAACTAATTAATATAATTACGGCCACTGAAGTGTAAACATACCAAATTGTACAAAACTGGTATTTTAGTCTAATTCCGTGAAAAAAATGGGTTAATGGAAGACTCTTAAAATCATCATTAACTAACCAAGGTTTAAAAAAAACTTGCTTGAAACATTGATCCATAGGTGGAAAGGTGTTCAACATTAAAATAGACATCATGCCAACCTGTGGAATATTTCTTTCATTTCTAGCCATACCAAGTATACACTGCTTTATGTTGTATTCTTATCATGGAAGTTTAGGTGGTGGTCTATAATTATGATTAAGCCCATATAGGAATTTAGAAGATGTGAAGGAGGAGAGTGAAGCCAATTCAGATTGAAGCATTCAGAAGAGGACCAAAACAAACCCCAATCTTTGTGAACTAGCTAGAGGAAATAAGTATGAAAAGCACCAATGACAAATAAGTGATATTGTCTGGAGAGTCTCCTCTTTTTAACAAACACAAATAAATAAAGCTGACAAGCTTCACCTCTCATCAGCACATCTCCTTGAAGGCACAAGCACATACACAGAGAAACCAGAAATTGGAATCTGTTACTGTTATTCTTTTAAGCATTGCACCTGTGTATAACACCTATACATGTGTGTTATGCCTTCGCATCTGCCTGACAATGTTAGACTCCCCAAATGGCTCTGAAGAAAATGAAAATAACCATCTGCTAATAATAATTTCATTTTACCCTAATTAGTTTCATTTTGGGCTGATGAGAAAAATCCACATTAAAACTACCTTCACAACTCCCTTGCAAACACATTTCAGAAGGTAGGTCTATAAATAGATGTGCTTCTGTATGCACGCTGTAAATATAAAATCATCAGGCTAGCCAAGGCTGCAATTTAAACTGAAGCCCCAGTATGAACTTACCTGATTTTTTAAAGTCCCACTGGTATACATTTACAATCAATCAGTACTGATCTCCTTTTTCTAGTTGCAGAGTAAGGCAAAACACCCCCAACTACATGTTACTTATCTCAGTTCCATCCTTCATCAAAAGCTGTGTGATTTCATTCAGAAGCAGCCGTCCCTAACCAGACTGAATATGCACAGAAACAGTAATGGAAGGGATCTAAGTTAAACCCTACAGACGCACCAAGAAAATAGCAACACCAACACCAAAAAGCAGCAAATCCTTGAGCGGTGCTTTTCTTAGCTGCATTTCCCAAGTCAGCCCCCTTTCAAGCGTAAAATGTCTCAGTTATGAGAGAGGCTCTTACCTGAGCTGATCATACTGTGCATTCTGTGCTGAGCCAAGAGCTGCTCTCGTCCAGCCACCCCATCTGAGGAAAAACACGAGTCACTCTCGTAAATTGTCTGCAGCATATTCCAATCACTCTTAGTTCAGCTACATGAAAGATTCATCTCTGCTCAGTGCACGGGCCCCAGGAGCTACCCCCGCTGGTCCTCCCTCCTCACGGAGAAGCTGCAGAGAATCAACTTCGACAATGATTTTCTTTCTGTTAAGATGGACAGACACTTTTTCGAAAGACCTGGTCACTTTTCCCATGTTACCAACCTGTGTGCAAAGCAGAAAGGACCAAGTGGATGCTATGACTCTGGAGTTTAGGTTATCCTGGAAACTAAAAGCAGGTGGGAAATAGGAATGTGCTTCAGGGTTATTGCTTTGTCAGAACAAGTAGAAAAATATTAACTCTACCCACGAGAAAAAGAAACCAATTAAACCTGGCTTAAAGTTCTTCAGGCTGCTAGAGTTTCATTGCAAGAACCGTCAGTCCCGCAAGTGGCTTCAGCCGGTGCCCTTCTCCTATCTGTTTGTGAGTGTCTTCCTCCTCTCTGGTCTCTCTCCGCTCAAGTTGGCTAAAGCTAGTGATAATCCATTTGCATATGAATCAACAACAGCATGGCCCACAGGCACAGAAATAGAACAATGGTCGGCCTGAGCCAAAAATAGGTCAAGCCTGGCCGAGTGATTGGAGCCTGCATTAATGCATTTAAAAATACACCAGCAAACCCAGCTGTCCAGCCTCTATCTTTCAAACCATAATTCTCTATCGCAGGGCCTTACAAGCAATTAACTCCTTCCTCCCTCCAAGCTTGCTTTACACACTGTTTCTCTATTGGCGATTCACATCCAAAGAAAGAAAGGCAAAAAAAAAAAAAAAAAAGAAAGAAAGAAAAAGAAAAATTAAAATCAAAATTAAGAAACAATTCTAAGAGGGCAAATGCACATACATTTCATTTTATTTTATTTTTGTAGTATGTGTTTTGGGAAGAGAGAAGAGAGAAGTGCAGAGCTCTGTATTGGTTCTAAAATAATACTGGAAGCTTTTGCTCATAATGTGGTTTCTGCCTCACCCACGCACAGCAATCCTGGTGTTCTATTTTTGTTGCCTGTTTCTCTGGCTACACTGCAGTTGGCTGTAGCACTAGAAGCATTTTTGCCTTCTAGTTTCAAGACTGACAGGAGATTTAGTAGAGGTAGTTTTCGGAAAATAAGCACACCCCAGAATAAAATGCACATAAAGGACTGGCTTGATTTTTTCACTTGCTATTTATATAAGGCAATTGTCCATTTCAGAAATCTAAATATGATGGTAGTAGCCCCCTATCAATTTTATTGCATCCAGTCTCTATGACATAGAAATTTAAAAAAATAGCTTAGACCTGAAAATGTTCCCTCTATTTCAACCTCAGTCTAAATTGTTTACCTGCAAAAGGAAGAGAAAGTGTGGTTACTTTCTTATGGATGGATGCAGAATTAGTGAGCACATGCACCTGTAGATCAATACATGAATAACTATGAATGTTTTTCATTCATCTCTACATTGGTTGCTTGAAATACAGACCTTAATTTTCTAAAAAAAAAATAGCATCTATAATAGTTGATAGAGTCCCAGAACAACACACATTGAGGAATTCATTTATAAAGTAAATGAACTCCTATGCAGTATATAGTACTAAGAACGCTATAGTCTCTTGTGAACTCCTCCACTCACTAATGACATCATTTCTTTATGAGCAATAAATTCTACATCACAAATTGGGTTGCTAGCATCTAGCTACGCCCATGGGCAAACCCCAAAGTAATAATCCACTGATTGTGAGGGGGTCTTTTCCCTTTTGTAAATTAGATCATCAAGGAACATATAATTCCTAAGGTATTAGTATTAACAGAGAAGGAAGAAGAAAAAACAGTGTTTTGAGGTTCCCAGAACAATCAGCTAGAGGAGGGATTTTGGTCAACGACAGAGTATAGAACAAAGGAAAAGAGGACATGGAGTTTTAGTGGAAACGAGGAAAGTTGTTAAATCATCAGGCAGATAACCCACTGCTGAAGAAAATGGCACTGCATTTTCCTTCTTTCATAGATTAACTCTTACTTCTTGCAAAATTTTATCTGGACAGATAAATTGCAAGATTTAAAAAGAAGGAGTTATTCCAAACTGCATTTACTTAAGCTAAACAAGAAAAATCTTACATTCCTGTCAGTGGAAAACACTATTTAATTCCATCTGATATTACAAGTAAACTTTCACCAAATTAAGAAATTTGGTGTATAAAAACGCAAGGGATGGAAATACTGTGGCTCTGGTAATTTACCTCAGAGATAATGTAACCAACCATATAATTTTAGGCCTTGGGGGAAATTTAGAGTTTGTCTACAGTGGTGTTCAAACTCTCTGAAGTACCTGGGAGTTTTCTCACAGTGTTCTCTCACAGCAAAGGTTCTTCCCCCTACCAGGGAAGCCTCACTTTTATCTGTTTACATTTGGGGATGTAAGGTTTCTTTTGAATAGTAACTTCTTACATTAAGAAAAAAATAATTGAAATCCATTCATCTAGTACAAACAAGCTCCCTATTTTATACATGAAAAAAGTAAAGAGACTTGCTCAAGGTTGTGACTAAAGAATCTTGCTTAATTTCTAACAGATCATCTCTGAGTAGGTCTAGCATTCACATTCTCAAGTCTGCCATCTTGTCCCTTACTAAAAGGATGCAAATAATTATCTGAGATATTCAGAATAAATTTTAATATTATCTAGTAATGAAAAATGGAATCATTGTCTAATTGTTTTAGAGTGATTTCGAACAATTTATGCAAAGTAGTGATAAGCATATGAAGGGATAACAAAAACCCCAGTATTGACATAATACACTCATATATCATGTGCCATGTTATACTTAAATTATACCCTCAAACTACAAAAGTCCCCCAAGCTTTTATAAGCATAAAAAATAAAACTCCAAAAGAGTGAGTTAGTAATTATCCTATTTCTCAGAGGGTCTAGAAAAGGGCATTCCACATAAAATAGTATAAATAATGTGCCTTCTTCATTTTGACAAGTTATTTAACTTGAGGTTTATTTATATTTCATCCCTGAATTCTTTTAGCATTTGTTTTCCCCGTTAGCAGCCTTGTCTTTCAATGCTTGATAAAAAAAACTTAGTTTATAGTGAAAAGACATTGACCAATTAATACCAGTTACTTCTGAAAAAATAATTATCATTAAAAACACCACCAAATACATTGATTACCATGCTCCATTATCCAACAATTTAAATATTAAGACTGTTGAGTTAATTTTTCTCACATCATCTCAACAATGTCGGTAAAGAAATGTGACTAGGTTTCTTTTTGGGCATTTACAAAACTGATTTTACTGGCTTGGAAAAAAAAGATATTAAATTTTATATTGTAAGAACCATAAAAAGCTAATGCAAATATCAACCTACATTAGATAGGCAGTTTTTAATATCTCAATATAATCAATTTTAATTCAATTTAATAAATGTTTTGGAAGCTGATCTAAATATTATATTTTACATTTATTCAAATAAAAAGTGAAAAAGAACAGGGGAAAAAGACAGGTTTCCAATTTAACAGAAAATGGGAGTGGGGGATCAAATCCTAATGCAAAATGTCATTCAAAAGTGATTATGAAAATTCTAATTCTTTTTATGCATGTTATAGGCAAAAAAACAAAACAAAACAAAAAAAATGTACTAAAAATCTTTATGGCATCAACATATTTCCAGAAATATCCTTAGACCCTAGCTCACAATAACCTTTTCTCAAATCAGTCTAGGTTGATTACCAAAGACGCCACTGGAAAGAATGGTGTGTAACCTGATTTATTTTACCACAATAATATGTCCTGTGTTCATCTGTAACCAAGCATAGACTTTTCATGTGGTATCAAATCTAATGATTCTAGAATCTAGGCAATAAGATGTAAAACTTGTTTGCCTGACATACTGAATAGTGCTTTACAGGATAGTTATAAATTAATCATCAAAAACTGTAACTCCTCCACTCATTCATGTCGCTGCTTCTTCTGGCCTCATATTTCTCAAACTATTGACAAAACAATAAAGTTATACACACTTGCCTGCAGGCAACAGACTTGGTTCCTATAGATTCACAAGGATAAGAAAGGAGAGGGAAGTACAGTGTACTAATTTTTATTTTGAACTAAGTAGCTTATTTATCTGAATTTTCTAGATCTTAGAGGAACATCACCAATTCTTATTAAATAGTGAATACTCAATTTATTATACAAATGATTCCTCTCACAAAAACAATCTAATTGGTTACCAAATGGTCTTCAAATAAGGAAATGTTGCTTGGACCCAAGAGCAGATAAAAGGTTTGAGAAAACACATCAACAATGTGTGTTTTATAAAAAAACTATTTTATATAGTGCAAGCTCTGAAGATATAAATGTATACAAGAATGTCCCAGCCTCTACTTTAATGGAATTTTCAGTTTTCAGAGACATACAGTCAAAGCAATTATTATAAGTTTGATAAGAAACTCTCTACCTCTAGATTTATTTCAGTATTCCTTGAATTTTAATTTATAACCATGGATTCAAAATAATAAACTGGCAGTGCTTTTATGAAGATTACAGAGTATCATTATCTGTCAAAAAAGTATTCAGTAGTGGCGGCCGGATGGCTCAGTTTGTTAGAGGACGAGCTCTGAGCAACAGGGTTTCCGGTTCGAGTCCCACATGGGCCAGTGAGCTGCGCCCTCCACGACTAGATTGAAGGACAACGACTGGAGCTGATGGGCCCTGCAGAAATACTGTTCCCTAATATTCTCCAATAAAAATATTTTAAAAAAGTACTTAATAAATAGTAGGTATTATTACTATAAATATGATTAATAAAATATTGTATAGATCTTTAATTCACAATTATTAAAATACTTGAAAACTGTTACTGACTTATTTTTTCTAGGAACTATACAAATTCTAACGAAGATTATGTAATCAATTAAATATTGAGTGCCTTACCTATAGCTACAGATGCTTCGTTTAGCAAATTAAAGGAATTTTACTTCTTATAATATTACCAGAGGTTAGTATAATATCCTGCGTGTAGTGTGTTACTAGATAAATACCTGTGCAATAAATGATTCCTTTTCCAAAGGATCCTAGTAAGAGGCTAGTGATCTGGAGTAAGTAAGATCTAATATTTCATTCTTTTTCATTTTAGCATATTCTTATTAAAATCTCAATAATTATCTTCAAATCAATAATAAATCATAATTTTAAAAAGCTAAGTAAATGCATGTCTGAAAAGATCTCTTGTTGAAATCAAGCAGTTTAATTATACTTTTTTTTTTGCATTTATTTTACTTGCCTTGTTGCTGTTTCAAAACATAGAATAACCACTGAAAAAAAGTTCAGACATCAGACTTCAACAGAAATTATCTTACATGATATAATTTAAACAAAGTTATCAAATATTTTTGAGTGAATTAAGTATTCATATGTTTTTCTTATGAAGGCTCAAAGATGTTGGCATGAAGAAATTAACAAAAACTGCTTTTGTAGGTCCACTTTATACAAATTGATCTCATAACTGCAGTGATGGCTGAGCTTTTAGAAAAGTATAGTTATCAATTACATTGGCTAGTGTCCACATGTCCTATTTTTAATTGGAGAATTCCATTGATTATACCATCCTGACTCAAAATTCTAAAAAATACATTATATGTTCAGACAACCTTCTTTGCAAAAGTCACTTGAGACACATAACACAATATTTTCTTACACTTTGTATATACAGTATTTCTGCTTTGCAGTGTATTTGGTCCTTCCAAAATGTCCACTGAGATATTTGGTCCATGCCAAAAAGTCCTTGGTATTTGCTGATACATTAACACACCACACATCATGAGATCCCATCTTCAACTTGTCCTCTGTGCATTTCTCTAACTGTAGCGCTCTTACTCTGTAGGCACAGTTAATATAAACCCCACTCTTCTGCAAGATTCAAACCTCGATCCATCCACCTAACCACATATGCAATTACTAGCTACACTGCAGAGCCAATAAGGGTTCTTATTGGCAATACAGCCACAACACAATTATTGGACCAAAAAAACATGATAGTATATGTATTAATGTGCAAGTATATGTATTATATATATATATATATATATATATATATATATATATAATACATATACTAATACATAGTATACATATTAATCTTGCAAACCAAAAGTATAAATAAATAAATATTATGGCCTATTTGAACCCAGAGATATTTTCTAAGTGTGGATGTTTTAGACAGGACAAATCTCAAGGGCCATTGGGCATGGACCAAATATACTCATGGATTACATTTCAAATTGGTGTGGACGATATATCTCCATGGGCATTTTGGACAGGACCAAGTATCAAGGACCTTTTAACATGGGCCAAATACCTTCGTGGACATTTTGGACAGGACCAAATGTCTTCTAATTGTTATTTTTGTAACTCTAAAACTAATATTTCACATACAAAAACTATTTCACATTAGTGCATATATATATATGTATATATATATACACATATATATATGCACATATATATATACATGTGTATACATATATATGTGTATATGTATATGTATATATATATATATATGAAATCTTGGTAATGTTTTACACTGATAACAAAGCACCATTTCTCTTTTAAGCAGCATTGACTTTGAAATACAAACCACCCTTGACCAATCTGTCCTATGTTTACTAAACTTTGTATGTACAAGGGATTTATGAAACCAGAGACTCTTAATAGAATTCTTAGTTTTAAGACAAAACACTATTTTTGGCTACAGGGCTATGAAAATAAAAATTCTGAAAGAATTCTAGTTAAGTAAAATTAGCCCTCTGATCTTGGATATTTGGTATGACTCAAGTTTATTTTATATTATTCTATAAAGTAAGTCTCCTACTATAGCTGAACCTTTAATATTTATCATCTTGGAAGTACATGGCATGCTGACCACCAAAATGAATAGTGATATGTAGCATTTGGATGCTATATTTGAGAGGTGTGATAAGAGTAATTTCCAAATGCTAACATAAATTATGGCAAACATCAAAAAACCAACCCAGAGCTTTTCATGTCATTTCTTGCCATAAAGGTCAAGTTGATATTTACCATACCAAACCATTACAATCACCAAGTTAAATCAAGAGAATGCCAGAAAGCATGCCTCTGAAAATAGCAACATTTAATTCATGTTGCAATTAAATTCTGACTTCATAATTTGATCTAGTTTGGTGCCAACTACCAAATTCAAGAAAGAGCAAGCACCCAACACATACTTTACTTATTTTTTGACTGATCAAAATACAGCAATGGACTATAACTAAAGTACAAACATTTGCAATTGGCCATATCACTAAGTTTATCAGACTTCCCAGGGGTATGGAACCTTTCCTATTTTAAAACACTTATTTCAGTGATGAGAGCAGAGACCATGAACTCTAAGGCCATTCATGTTCTCACCACAATCTGACTTAAGAACTTAATCCTTTATCTTCTTCTTCAAACTTCATGCCACAGACAATGTTTTGGTGTTACCACACAAATCCCTCATTCTTTCAGACTGTTCTTGCAGATGCTGTTCTTGTAATCCAGAATGCTCTTCCATTCTATTCTGTCTGTGAAACTCCTTTTCATTTTAACCTGGTTATGGTATCTTTCTTCTTCCTTTAAAATGTTTTTTAACCTCAAAATTAGTATAACAGACTTTCTTTTAGTTCACACTTGCAAGATAGATACTTTTTTCATCCTTTCATTTTAACCCGTTGCTTCCCTTTAAGTATGACTTTTATAGACAACATGTTTCTTGAATTTTTCCCCCCCTTTTACCTCACAGAAAAGTCTTGCATTTGGTAAGTTCACAGAAGGGAGATCTCAGTCCTTGCTGGTTCACCATCTTCTCAAGAGCAAAAAAGTAGTAAATCCTTCAAAATTCAGCCCCAACATTACCTCCTTAGCAAAGCTCCCCAGACCTGAGCTGTCATGAATGAGAGGACCTAACTTCATCCTTACTTCTGTCGCAACATAAATCATTGGATATTTTTATAATTTGGTTACATATCTGTTCCCCACACTAGACCTCGGCAAGTCAAGAACAGAGAAATGTCTTTCATCTACGTGCTTGTTCCACACTGCCTGGTAAAACATAGGCATTCTTTACGGGCTGATTAATGGGTATATGTGAATGACACAAATGTACACGATAGGTTTGATATTTATACACTTCCACTCATACTTATTTCACAAATAAACGTCAAGCAAATGATATCTACCATCTTCTGCATCATCCCTCCCCATTCTGCCTGCCACACTGCCCCAAATCTAACCTCTGGATTTTACTTTTCTCTCTCAGAAGAGCTCACCTCCCCAGACAGATAAGGATGATAATTATATTACAGACAGTACTTTTCAGGACAATATTGTAACCATACCTAAGTTTCATACCATCAGTATAAAACATAGGGATTATAAATGCTATTTTGCTTTATTTTCCTAGCATTAAACACGAGAAATTAGAATTTCAAGATTCTACGAAATTTACTTAAAACATTTCCATTTCTACATTGAAGCTATTTTTACTAAAAATGGATTTGGGAAGTTTCAACAATCGTTCCTGTATTCTAAAGGTCCTCCTTGGCTCTGTTCTCTTTGGCCAGCCGAGCTCCTGTTGCAATTCCTCTACAGGACACAGTGACATGACTCTTCTAAAAACATCAAAGCACTAATCAAAAGACATTTCACTTTACGTTCTCATCGACTTCAAGGGTTCCTTTTCAGTTTTAAAGAGATCCTACATGGTCTACGCCTTTTGAAGGAGGGCCTTTATGTTCACATATTTTGTAAATCATAGAGGGATATATTCTGGAAAACGTGGAAACTCCAGTGTCAGATATTAATTTATGTTTAATTCATGAGAACCACGAAATCTCCTTTAGATGAAGGCAACTGCATAACGTTCTAAATGACGTGGCTAATTGGATGGAGAAGAGGCTCCGAATTCAGACAGAATTTTACTTGAATTCTGTCTCATTATAGGTTGGATAAGTTACTTAACCTTTCAGTCACAATTTCCTCGTCTAAGAAATGGGGATCTTAACATCTGCCTTGCAGTGTTGTTTTAATATTTAGAAATAGTGAATATAAAATGTCTACCATTATCACAAGAGCATAATAGGTGCTCAGTACACTGTATTTATTATTATTATAGCACATTATTCATACGCAAATCAAAGAGTGAATAAAGGAGGGCCTACTTAGACTTCTGTATTCTGAACTAAGATAATTCCTGTTTCTCAAAATCAAGTATAACATTGTAAAAAAGAATATAATTAGTTTCCACTGTTTCCTAAAGAAAAAAATTTGTATATTAAACTTAGATAAGGAAAATCAGAATGGACATTCTCATCCTATTAATATCACTCTCCAGGCTGATAAATCAGGTGTGTTCAATAACTCACTGTAAAATAAAAAATGGAAATAACAAATAAGAGAATCAATGGTAAATGCCAGGCTATTTGCTATGTTTACTTTTTAAGGTCAGATCAGATATTTTAATATGAGGAGCATAGATTAACACAACACTCACATGACACACAGAACCTTCACTGGATACCCTGAATTATATCTGCATTTGCCATTTAATCGCAATCTAGGAATATCTTCAATCCACAATGCATCCCCCCACCACCACCACTAGCTAATGCTTTCATTCCAGATCCCAGGGACTGTCTATTTAAAAATCAATACCTAACATTAGTTATTTCACCTAAAGCTATAACAACCTGTTTTTTTCGTAATGAAATGGAGGCTGTAGTCTTCTTATTTGGCTATATCTAAAGGAAATTCTCCACAGTACATATAAGTAGAAGGGCCTGTTTGGCCCTAAATTCAAGACCTTAGTTGGATAAATATTTACTACTTATTGATAATTTTAATTATGCATGATTCTATATTACTTGATGGAACCCCACCTAGTTAAAGTAAACTAAAGTCTGGGAGTAATTAGTGTTCTGAGGGCTAAATGACGGGGAATTCTCAACCCTAAGTTAATGCTGTCCCTTTCATAAGCTAGAGGGGGAACACTAGTATGAAACAACATTTAAAATCCTCAGGTATTTCATTTCATTTAAAATATGCACTTCACTCAAAACAGGATCACTCATACATACAGCATTACATGAAACAAATAAAAATTAAAACCAATGTGTGGAGTGAGAAATGAAAACTCTTAATTACTTTCAGGGTCTATGATAATGTGGCTGGCTCCCTTTATATCTCGTGGTATAACACCCATAGCCATATTGTTAATATCCAATCATTAGGGTAAACCTAAAGTACTCTTTTTTTCTATTTTCAAATGAGTCATGGATTATTATAACATCTCAAGGGTGTTTAAATTATTAAATAGTAGAGTATATTGACATTCAGACATCCAAATATATCTGATTCAAATTAGTTGATAAGAAAGTGCAAGATAAAGATGATACTCAAAATTCTGAAGCTGTGCTATTGAGTACAACGTATATATAGACAGTCTTGATATATTATCAGCCTTTCTAATAAGAAAATCTATCAACTTTGTACTTTAACAATGTAGCATCAATCTTAGACAATTTGACAGAAAGGACAGAAAATACTTGATTTGTAAAAATTTTAAATAACTATTTCCTCAAATAAAAACTCACCCAGGAATTGCTATGTACACCAAGTAATAATTTTGACTTTCCAGAATAAAGCTTCTTAACATGGAATTGCACTGAATAAGAAGATGCATTAGACAACATGGCCACTCTTCATTCCAAGCACATTTTTCCCAGGATATTCCTATCATCATGACAATAATGATGTCTACTGACAGACTTCATAAATCAAAATACATCTGCTATTAAACAGATATCCTTTTGGAGGGTTACTTTCCCTTTTTATTTTTAACCTTGCCTCATTTTTCATTAGGTTCTTCACAATCCCAACTGTACATCAATGCTTTTTCAAATGTCCTTTCTAGTTGTTTAAAATGCTCTCTCCCTCATTTCAGCAGCCATCACCTTCCTTTTGAGACATTTATTCACACACCACCCTTGGACACCTTTGTATTTACACATAGAAATTAGACTGCAGCTTATCAAAGATAAGGACCATTTCCTTACCATTAGTGTCCTTACTCATCTCCCCTTCTTTCATCTGTCTATTGTAGCATATATGCAATACATAAGTCAGTGTTTTATTTCTTTGGCTATTTTTCTTATTGGAAAACTGCAGCTGCAGGAAAAGTAACACTTCTGACCAATACCTTAAAAAATACACTAGGCTTTGTTCTGTTTTTCATTTTAAGAGTTTCCTATATTTATACAACAAATATTGTTTTCTTCCACAAATATTGGTTCTTCCAAAGGCTTCTGGGAAAAAGGGCCTTAGGTGTTCAAGTGAAGTGAGGATGACCAAAGGGGAAATCATGTCATTTGAACCCTAGAACTGTGTCCTTGACAATGTACCATGCTGCTCCAGAATATAAATTAAAAAATAAGTAATAAGGGCTCAATATGAATTATGAAGGACTAGTTCATAATTACAAAGACAAAATTACAAATGTTTCTTCATAATGTATGTTTTTAATCCTCTAACAGGTTTATTTTTACCTTTCTGTCACATTAATTTCTAATATTTGAATAGTAGAATAACATGTCAAATATTTAGGGCTGAAAGATAGCTAAGATGAAGACAAAAATACAAACAATATCCACCTAAGGGGAAGAGCGTTAAAAAGTCATCCCTGAACTGTGGCAGTCAGGAAGGCCCTTTAACAGGATGACAGGGCATGATGGCATCCATTAAAAAAGACCAGGATCCATGGGTCTGCCCCTGTCTTTAGGTCAGACCCCTTCTCTTCTTGCCAGAAAGAGCAGAATCTGATCTTTTCCATTGCCCCAGCTTTGCAGAGAAAATGCAGAGCTCGGCCAGAATTAAAGAGGCTCTGGATTGTGCGATCATGCCTCAGGAATACACAACTGAAACAGGCATTTGATGAACATATTGCAGAAAAACGAAAGCCATTTAGAAATGTTAGTGGTGAGTGGTTGGCACTTAAAGTGACTCACAGGCAACACAGAGCCTAATGATTTTTCTGCGAATAATAGCAAGGGTCTTGCTGTGGGGGAGCAACAAGCAGACAAAAATCATCAGACTATAATGTGGCCACCCAGAAGAAAAACTCCAGCATTCGGACTGTGCCAGGTAACAAATTGAGACTGGACTTAGCTATGCAGTCCTAAGACAGGACTGAAGATTCATATCAGGGATTATCATTTTTCATACATAATTTTGCTTTATTTTATGTAATAAATTATGCAGATGTATCACATTAAATCATTTGATGATCCTCCTAAAGCCTTGAGTTAAAGAGAAATTTTCTAGGTTTTGTAATGGATGCCGGAGTAAACCCTGACTACTGGAGACAAACACTCTGGTACTCAAAATAAATGGAACCAAGTATAAACCTTATAAAATTGTCCCATAGGGTTCAGTAGTTCACAGTAGTGTTTGGTTATGAACACACGTTTGAGTAACCCAAAAGTAATATCCAAGTAAGGTAAGTCTCTTATTTGTAAATTTTGAATACCAATAAGGAAATGATAGGCCCATAACAATACATGCATGCCAGCTATAACACAATAATTGCATTCCAGAAAAAAATTCATATTATATTAAATATGCACCCTAAATAACTAGTATATGGGATGACAGTCATGAGCAAACTGTTCAAAACCCTATGTTGTTTTGTAAATGTACCATTATTTTCATCATCATTAGCATAATCTAATATTACTATTAATATTTATCATTGTTAATTGGGAAATAAGTTGGACCCTCCCATTCTGCACCCCAAAAAGCAAAAACCTTCAGCTGAGCTTGGCCACAGGCTGCCACAGTGGATGGACATTCAAACTAAAAATACAATAGATAAGACATGGCAGAGGAGTGGTGGGTGCTGAGCCATTGCTGAGAGAGGGTGAGGCAGGGGCTGCCTTTTAGGTGGGCCTTGGAAGACGTGCCTCCTGCTCAAGGCTGAGCACGTACATCTGAGTGAGGGACTCACTGGATGCAGGGACTAGTGTTTAGCTCTTAAATACAGTCACAATGGCTCCAGTAGTCAATGTATCAGCCCAATCAATAGCTTGTCCTTTCCTTTTCTTATTGAAAGTTATTATTGTATTTCTACTCTTCTGGTTCCCCATGCCTGGAAGAAGAAATCACATATGAATCCACAGACACTTTATACTTTCATTATCCCAACCACATTTTATTATACTTTTATTTACCAATCACATTTGATTTACTTTTTTGTTACAGGGGTGAGAGTTGTAGCAGAACAGACTGACCATCTAAAACTCCCTTTATTCCCCCTCCCCCCACCGCTCTGATATATGGGAAGTGCTTTTCTCCACCTGCCACCATCACTTTAGAAAGACTCCTCCAGGCCTAGCCCCTCTGTGCCTTTTTCTTTTCTATCCATCCACCCTTCCTAAAATGATCTGGCAAATCAGGAACTCCATGGCCCCCAGGATCAGGTTGTCTGGTTTTAGATTATGTCATGATGATACGTCAATTTTATGTCTTGCTATGTATTAGAGGCAAGGTGGTACAGAAAGAAAAGCAGACTGAGATTCAACCCCGACTACAGGGCCTTCCAACTTCATGACCTGGGGCAAGTTATCCCCAATTTTATCTCTATGTTGGTCACGATTATACATCCCTAACAGGAGTGCTGCTGTGATGACATATAAAACGTCTAACACGAATACTGGTACATAGTAGTAGCTGATCACTAACAAGTAACTAATTAATTATTGTGTCTTAAATCCATACTCAAAACCAATTTACTTTTATCTTAGACAAAATTCTAACAAGTTCATTGGCAACAGATTAGAAGAAAAGAAATAGAAAGAAGGAACGGGTGCTGCTAAAAACAGGCAATCACCCAATTTCAAAATACTTAGAGAGTAAGTCATAAAATAAAGGATAAGGAATATCTTCATAAATATAAAGATTTCTAATAATAAATTAGCATACTTAAAACTTCTCTAAGCCTTGTAATATAGTATACTTGAGTGTTGACACATACAGGCCTACTTATACACCTCAATATTATATAATAAGCCATTAGCATATTACATAATATTAAAATAATGTGAATAAAAATATTAATGATAGACTTGACTGATGGTTAAACTAAATTAAGTGCCCTCCATTTAAGCAGTCATAGATGGGGGTGGCCAGTTAACTCAGTCGGTTAGAGCGAGGTGCGGGTAGCACCAACTTGGCCAGTTCGATCCCCACATGGGCCACTGTGAGCTGTGCCCTCCTTAAGAAAAATAATAATAATAAAATAAACAAAATAAAATAAAATATAAAAAAGAAGTCATAGATGAAAGACAACAAAGAAAAAAATTAATAGTGAAATAGATTGTGTCCAAAGATAGAAAAAAAAGTATTTAATATTAATATCATTTTTAGTTGACAAGCTAATTCTAAAATTTGTATGGAATAGCAAAACTCTAAAGAAAGTCATGACAATATTGAAGGCAATCAAAATGAGAGTATGTACCTTATTAGCCTTCAAGATTTATCCACTAAGTTATAAAGAGATTGTATTATTGGTTCAAATAGAAACAAATAGGTAAGATAACAGAAGAGACCAACAAAGAATAGGCCCACATATATATAAAGACTTTACATATGTTAGTACTAGTATCATAGATAAGTGCAGATCTTCAGTAAATGGTGCTAAGATAGTTCTCTATGTTACATTAGATCCGTAGAAATTAGATCTCCATATTAAATTACATACACACACACACATTCATAACATCAAGATTAATAAGATTAGTAATCTATATACAAAAAGCAAATTTTTTAAGTTTTAGAGAAAAAAATATAAAAGAATATGTTCAAATCCTCAGATTAGAGGTAAACTGGTTAAAACACAGAAAACATAAAGAAAAAGACTGACAAATAAGACATAAGAATACAATTGTGCAAACACACCATTAGAAAAGAAAGATAATTAATGAAACACTGTGAGAAAACATTTACAGTGCATTTAATCGACCAACGATTCTTATTCAGAATATAATAACATTATTTACAAATTAGTTAGAAAAGACACAATCCAATAATGAAGTATGCAAAAGATTAAAATAGGCATTCACTGAAAAGGAAACTGTAGCGTCCAATTTAAGTATGGAATACATTTAAAATTGCTAATAATCAGGAAATTAAAAAATTAATCCACAAGGAGATACAATTATAAATCCAGGGGATAGGTAAAAACTGAGTCTAATACTAAATACTAAGTACTGGTAAAAATGTTGAGTAATACAAACTCTTACACATGGATAGCAAGACATCTTACACATTGGATAAGTTTATTTTGTTACAAACATTTCATTTAATGAAGGCTAGATTTTCCAAAGAAATTTCCATTTGAAATGGCAACACTTTGTGTTTTCTAAAACAACTAGATATTCTAGGTAAAATCCTAAATTGAATCGTGGCTAAGCTTACTTTTCTCTTCTCTTTTTTGCTTAATTTAAACTAAATGTATTCTTTTCAAAATTTTCTCATTGTAATTCTGCTGTCAACAATGAGAAATTACTGTGGCACTTGAAATAAAAGTTGATTTCCAAATTAAGTAAAGTAACATAAAAGGAAAGAGCTAATGTACAGCCCATCATTTCAAGAGTGCAGCTCAGAATTAGTAAATGCATAAATTGCTCTTCGAAGTACAGTTTCTTTTCCAAAGATGATTACTACTTTAAGCAAAGCTTCATGTCTGTTGATAGCCCTTGGGCAATTAAGTATTGACTGATGTTTGTGGTTAGTGTCAAAAGCAAGAATTGCTAAATGCAGATACATTCTGGATAGGCAAGCCCATTTTAACTTAACAAAATGAAAACCATTGGAACTGTTATTTAAAATATCTGAATAAATATACCACTGGCAGATTGGGCAGAAGATAGTTATATCCTGTGAATGGTTATCAATAAACAGAAAGAAAGGTATAAGTATTCTAAAGCTCTCTTGATTTTCATGAATGTTTGAGATAAATGTAATTTGAGAATAACAGCAAATATTAAGAACCAACATACCACTAAATTCTGGAAATCTCACTTTTGTGATCTGTCAGGTGATAAGCTCCTGACCAATTTTAAGCTGCAAGATTCATGAATGCTAGCAAATGTAACCGGAAATGCATTATGAGACCATCTTAAAGCTCTTAAATTATAAAAACGTACTTTACTAGCAAGGAAGTATTTCCTCCATTTTGTCCACATGTGCACAATTTGATCTTAATAAATAATACCCCATCTCAACTACATTTGGTAAATATAGTCTTCTGGTTCCTCAAAACAATATGTACTCCTATGTATGTTTGTTTATATGTAAAACTAATCACCTCCTCTGCCAGCCTTGGTTTAGAAATTTTGACACATTGGATATTAGGCGTCTCTGGATAGCCTTTAGGCATCTATTGTTAATTGTTAACCTGTCAGTTCATGGGGACCCAGTTAGCTCTCAGAGGTTATTATTATTTCCGTAACATTCAAGTTCTTGGGGAGCCACTTGAATAAGATAATATATAATCTAGTTCAGATTGGTCAGAGTTGACTGTAATATAATTAATTACTTTAACCTATTGAATGAAAGATCCATCACAAAGGATGTTATGTTCTCTTTGGAGAAAAAGCATGGAGCACAGAGGTAATATTGTCAGTGCTCACCTAAGCTCTGCTCTGCAGAGAGGAGGTTCAGTCCCAGAGGTTGGTGAATTCCTATAATAAGGAGTAAGCAGTCCTATTTTTCTTAGCATCAGAATGTTTTCCTAGGAATTATTAGGTGAAAACAGATTTGGCATGAAAGATGAGATCTCCAGGTGGCAAACTTAAATAGCAAAACTTTGAAAAGAAAAGGAAGGTTTAAGCAACTGCAGGCTTAGTTTTTCTGAGTAGGACTACAAAAATGGAGCCAGAGTTTAATTGCTCAGGACAATATGACATATTCCAAGGTCTATGTGGGCAGAGAATGAAAACACGTGACAGAGAGAGAGAGACAGAGAGACAGAGAGACAGAGAGACAGAGAGACAGAGAGAGAGAGAGACAGAGAGAGAGAGAGATAGAGAGAGAGAGAGAGAGAGAGAGAGAGAGAGAGAGAGAGAGAGAGAGAGAGAGAGAATGTTGTTTGTTGGCTGCTAGGAAGAAATGTTAAGGGAAGTAACAAGATATTTAATGGGGATTTTTAAATGAAGTTTTAGTGTGTGGTATTCATTAGGCTCTCCTCCATAGTAGTCTAAATCACTCACTAATGCTTGAAACCTTTAAAGTATAAGGAGTTAAATTTGCCTTTTGGGGTGAGTGCAACAAAGTCATATTGGGTTTGGGGCCAGATCTGAGGCTCTCTGAGGTGGTCTTGCCACATCTGGGTCAAAGAGGCCAACCCATCCAGTCATCTGAGCTTCATGTTATTAAACATTCAAACCATATAACTACCAAGCATGGGTTTCAGTCAAAATTCTGCCATCGACCTTCTAATTATAATCTGGTTTCCCAGAATTTGCTGGTCAGAGGTCATGAGGGTACTGCCCCTTAGAGTAATACTTTTCACTGGGACTATTCATTTGACATTCTGGTTAAATCCACTTGTCTCTGTGGGCATTGCTGATGTGAATTTGCCAAGGTAACGCCACCGTGTGGGGACACGCTAACAGATAATTGTAGTTGACAGGGCTACCTACTGCAAACCATCTTTAATCAGTGTTTTCTGAAAACATTTCCAAAGCAGAATGGCAAAAGAAGCAATATGACATTTGCTTCTTTTATTTAAATACCAGAGCATCCAAAGTCAAAATTAAAAAGTTCAACTTGCTTGGGACTGCAATAGAGAGAATTCTTGATTTCAGAGAATTTGCCTATCACCCATAATGGTGATGGGGAAATGCAATGAGAGGTTTCCTTATGGTTGGGTTTCAAGAGACGACACGTAAACTGTGCCATTAAAAAAACAAACAAACAAACAAAGGAGAAAAAAAAAAAAAAAAACACCCATGGAAAGGGACCCATTGCACCATAGAACATTCCTAAGTAGAACATTTTAAGATCACACAGACCTACATGCAGAAAAAAGCACGCTGAGAACACAATAGGACGCTCTAGAATATTAGTGACCTTAGTGGACTTTGCTGATATTTTGCTGTTTATGACTTGACATTTATAGAAGTTAGAACCTAACACAGTCATTCCAGAAGAAAATTTCCCTGCGATGAACAAAGCCCTTTTGTGCTTCTGGTAAAACATGACTCCACTAAGGCAATTAGCTATTTTAAAAATAAACTAATTCATTTTGGAGATCTGATGTATAATATGCAGCTGCATGGACTGGGGACGCATGGTGACTGGCTAGAGTATTAGCAAAATTAGGGGGGAAAAAAGCATCTCCCTGCTGATAGCTCAAACATTGATTTAATGTACAATTTCCACCTTTGCCCTGTGTGGAGCTACAAAATGAAACTCTCAAATAATACCCCAAAATTCTGACAATGATACTAAGACATCTCCAGGGACAGAGGGGGTATAGTCACTAAAAATATTTATCCAGAGCCAAGCTTCTAAGAAGCTTGGCACCCTCAGCAAAACTAACTCTCAGATCTCCATGAAAACATAACAAAGAAAATGTATTCTGTCATTCCATAGACAGAACTGCTCTGTACTAGTTCCAGAAGCAGACCATTAGGTGACATGACACTGTGTGTGGATTCAGGGGCAGTGGCAGAGGAACAAATGGTTCTTGCTCCCCTTTCAGAGATGTGTTACTAAGGCAGCAGCTTCCTTAGTTGAAAAGATCAAGGCCTGGCCACTAACCTCCACAGGATCCTTCCAAGTGTTGTTGGGCAAAGGGCTCTACCTGATCATGACACTGCACCTGACCTTGCTTGGAGGCTGAGCTTCTACAAAACCCACAGGGTAAATTCATGACACATGATGAACATGATTTTAAAGTTCAAACAGGCTTATTTGATTGCCTTTCCATTACATTATATGCTTCCCACTAAATGAAGACAGCAGTATTCTCACAATGTGTCTTTCTAGATTTCTCTTTCTTTGAATTATTCCTTCTTTCTTTCCTTTTTTTCTTTCCTTCCTTTCTACTTCCCCTTCCTCCCTCTCATCCAACCCTCCCTCCCTCCCTCCCTGCCTCCCTCCCTCCCTCCCTCCCTCCCTCCCCCTCCCTCCCTCCCTCCCTCCTTCCTTTCCATCTTTCCCTCCCTCACTCCCTCTCCCTTCTCGGACTCGCCAACCTTCCCCTCTCCTTTATCCCTCCCTTCCAATAATATTTTCATCCATGCTTCTTCCTCTGGGTATTCCAGATTCTTGCTATGGATCATTTTAAATGTCACTGTTTTTTGTCTCTGACTTGCAGACTTATAGTGTTCCCTAGTAGTTCTCTAATATCCTAAAACTGGAGAATATGAATTTCAGCTCAAGATAAACATATCAAATCATCATTATCTATTTCAAATGTGCTTTTAAATTACTTGAGAATGTAAAGGTTTATTAAAATTTGGCAATGGATCCGCCCTACTCTCCCAAAGAAAAAATTGTAGTTTAAAGATATTAAAATGTATATAAATAAAAGAATATACTAAAATTATATTGTTATAAAGTGTTACTTCCTCAGTATCATTTTGATGCACTCTAAAAGTTAGATACAAACTTTATTTCTTGAAATTTCATTTCCTTAGGTCTCCGATTTCATCATCTTAGTGAAGGCTTCCCTAGAGATTGTTGTGACGGGAGTCTCCCAGGGGAAAACAGATGCGGCAGGGGCAGCTATAGGTGGAGAACAGAGATGGGAAACCACAACTCTGACTGCCCTTAATGTTTCTGGTATTTTGTTCAAAATTTAGATCATTTAAAATGTACAGAAAAGGTGCAAGAATAATACAAAGAACTTAATATACCTTATATGCAGATTTAACAATTTTTAACTTGTTTCACATTATATTGCTGTTTTTAAATTTAAGTTAATTTAGTCTCTAAAGAATGTTTCCAAACATGCATATAGGGGAAAAAAAAAACTTATGAGATATTACCAAGGCTCACTATCAGTGTTGGGCAGAAACACAGAAACAGACTTCTCCAGACAAATATTAGGACACCATCCCCTTCCTCCATGTCTTCTTAGAAGGCCTCAAATAACACAGGATAAGAAGCTGAGAAGCACTAGGGCCTGCCGAGACCTAGTTATTTTATTTCTGCATTTTAAGTGTTGTGTGTGGAAACCACAAACTCATACAGGAGCCTTATTATTTATTGTACATTATTTACTGCACATTATTTATTGTGTAACTAATGCAGCCTAAGGTCTCTCTTAGACTCAACCCAAAGAGGTCCAAGAGTTTGATTTCTGAAGTATTTTAAACCCACTTAATACTATTTACAGTAATTTCACCAACAGGGTGATCCATCAGCAAGAAGTTAGTAGGAAAACGGGACAAGGCTCTCGCCAGTGAGAACTAAACCAATTACACATTACGACAGCTATGAATAATTAAGCATGCTGCTCAAGAAAAGGTATTAGGGGAAAAAAATAAAGCAGAAAACTCAGCATATCTTTGGTCTTTACATGTTTACCTCAAAAATTTCCGAAATAATTCTTCCTTCTAAGGCCGGGGGGGGGGGTCATTTTAGTGGCTGAGGCTCTGGCTTGGCTTGTGCAATGCTTTTCAGAAACGCAGTCGCCAGTCTATACACACATGGACATGCACATGTGGGCACGGGTAGCACATATGAGTAGAAAAGAATGTCCTGTAGAAACTTGTGAGGGTGATGTGTACACAGGTACTGTACACGGAATAGAACTTAGAAATGACTGGGTTTTATGAAAAGGATGAACCAAAAACAATTTTCCGAGTTAACGTCAGAGGTATGCCTTGCGCTAAGTTTCCATCATACCTACCACATAGTACTTCTTCCCAGCCTGCTGAGATGCTCTGCTGAGCTCAGCAAACACAGAGCTGGCACAGACGATGAGAAAGGTGACCCAAGAGCATAGGTATAAAAGCTGCTGCAAATTCTTAGCACCTTTCTGGAATGGGTGTTTGTTCCTCGGACCAGAGATTCAGCCAGTCCAGGGATCTCAGCTCCCCACAATCCCAAAGGTACTGATGGCTTAACTCTGTTCTCCCTGGCTTTGCTATATCCCAGATAGGTGAGCCTGTCTGGATTGCTGTGCCTATGGATTGTTGTATATCAAAGGTAATTGGGAAATTGCAAATGGGCCTTCATTCATTCGTTCAATGAGCACCTAGCATACCAGGCGCTGTTCTAAACCCCTGGGATATACCAGAGATAAAAATCTATGTTCTTGTGGAGTTTATATTCTAGTGTGTGTGTGGGGGGGAGAAAACCATAAATAAGTACACAAAGAAGTAGGATTCCAGAGAGTGATCATTGCAACAT
This sequence comes from Rhinolophus sinicus, assembly GCF_057876585.1. Taxonomy (NCBI): domain Eukaryota; kingdom Metazoa; phylum Chordata; class Mammalia; order Chiroptera; family Rhinolophidae; genus Rhinolophus; species Rhinolophus sinicus. The sequence continues at coordinate 21,005,982 of NC_142504.1, forward strand.
TGAAATGAAACCGGGTAATTGAATAGAGGGACTTAGGAGGCACAGACCATTTAGAAAGGGTGGTAGAGAAGTCATCTCTCCCTAAGGAGGTACCATGAGCTGAGATTGGAAAAACAGGAAGGAGTCAGCCTTGTAAATACTGGGAAAGGGACATTACAGGCATATGGAATACACCTCTGTGTATCTATAATGGAAAGCAGGCCAGTGGAACTGTAGCAAAGAAAGGAGTAGGGAGAGGTAAAGGAGACACTTAGAAGAGGAGAGCACTCAGAAGATGTCAGTCCTTGCAGATTACAACAGAGTAAAGAGAGAGATGGGGTCATACAGTACAAAAGAACTTAATTCTCACTAAGAGCCCCCACGCTGTAGAGCACATCCAGGACCCTGCTGTGACTGCCTGTCTGGGTGGCAGCTAATCAGGGATAGAACTAAAGGTGAATAGATTGGAGGGAGTGGTCTGAGTATGATCTGTGCTATTTCTTACCATGAAATTTGATTTGAAACCAGTCAGTAACAATCTTTTCTTGGAAGTAGGCAGGGATAGATATTATAAATAAATGTAATCGGAAAGCAAAAACAGGACTGAAAATCAAATCTTCCAGCCAAAGGCAGCTAAAGCACAGCTCCAAATCAAATCTTCAGGTCTAGAGGAAGTCCATAGCAATTACAGAGCAACACCACCCACAGCAGAGCAGCAGCATAGAGACAAATATTGCCATGGACCCCCGAGAATTCCGCAGCCTAGTTTGTGTTCGTAGCACAATTGAAAACATGGAGTGGGCTTTAGAAAACCAAAGTTCATAGTCATTGACAGTGTTTGTTAAAAGCAGCAAAATTAGCATGCCTAAACTAGTTGGGTCTTCCTAGCATCTCTTTATCCAATTCCCACATCCTTTCGGTAAAAGTCTCTGATTTTCTCTCCACAGTGTTGGCTACACAATAGTGCCCTCAATGGTCAAGTAACTAAACTAAACAATAGGCTTAGCTGGGCCAATCCCAATCTCTTTGCAGGAATATAAACCCAGCACAGAGCACAGCATGTGCCAAGGCCCCCAACATGGAAAAAGGTTAGGAGCTGAGTTATTCTGGATGGCATTCCAGAGAGAAGGTCCACACATCCCTGCTGCTGAAGTCACACCTAACTCAGTTTCCTAATAGATAGATACCCTTCTGTTTAAGTTGGCCATATTGATTTCTGTTGATTACAATCAAAAGAGCTTTAGTTAATATAATTATCAGCACTTATAAGTGTCATCCCGTTGTGCATTGGGAATGTTGGAACAATGATAGACTTGAGGGCAAGATTCATAAGCCCAAAAATTACTCAAAATAGACGGCACATTGGAGAAAAACTAAAAGATATGGTATAACAAACAGGAAAGATGTGGCTAGGACTTGATTGCCTGGATATCAAGTACAGGGACAGGGCACTTGCATGTAGAACATTATTGTTTACTGAGAATGAAGCAATGGAAAAAGTGTCTTCGGTTCATTCTACAAATATTTATCAGAACGCCTACCCTATACTAGGCACCTAACCTATTTTTAGGTGCTGGAAATATAGCAGTAAACAGGGGAGAAAAGGTCGTTGCTCTCTTAGAGTTTCCATTTTTAGACTTTAACTCAACAGAAATTTTCCCTTGATATTTTCTTGGTCAATTATTTGAAATAGAGTTTCCACCTGCTAAGTGTGTGCTGCACAAACTACAAAGTAGTCAAGCTAAATGGAAATCCCTCAGGGATACTGTCAAGACAAATCTGTGCCTCAGGGATCCTAGGAAGTAAAGGAAATGGAAGTTCTCAAAATGAAGTGTAAACAGTAAATAGTAATAATATTGACAACTGACTGGGTAAACATGCAGATTCCAAGGGCTCATTTCTCTGGCATCAGATTCACGGAGGTATGAGAAATGCTGTCTTTGCATTTTTAACAAATGCCATGATAGGGGTAAGGTAACTATACCAAATGCAAACCTCTCCCTGTTTTCTAAGTAAAGAATTATTGGAACACAGCCACATCCATTCGTTTACATATTATTACATATTATAGCACATCTATAGTTGTTTTCTTGCTAGAAAGCAGAGTCAAATAGTTGTAACAGAAATTGTATGGACCACAAAGCCCGAAATATCTACTATCTGGTCTTTTTAGAAAAAGTTTGCAACCCCTGCGTTAAGAGATTCTTATGCAGGTTACCTAATGTGTGTAGTAGAGAAAGATGATACTTCTACTTCTGCATTTTAATGCTTTTCAAAAGAAATTAGTTTTAATTTAATAGTAAGAAACAGAAAATTTCGTAACTGGCTAATAAGCACTGTGAACATGAATTCAAGGAAACATAAAGATTATCCATGCAAGGTATAGCAGTTTAAAATAAGTGACTTTTTGTTTTGCTTTTTTGTTTCTCAAATTTAAAGAAATATATACTTGTTTTAGAAACCATGAAACGGCTATAAAATCACTACTAATTAGCAACACACGGAGATCACCTCTCTTAACTTTCTGACATATTTCCTTATAGCCCTCTTTGTAATTGGCTTATGAAAGGCAAGAAGACATATTTAGGTGACATGATTTTATCCTCGAGTTGACCTTACCTACAATTCAGTAGATCTGAAATAAATGCTACGAATGATACACCTATCAGAGCTGAGTTCTTTCCATTAACTCAGCTACACTCAGCAAGGGACTGTAACTCACTCGTTAATTCCAAGTTCTTTCCATTAACTCAGCTACACTCAGCAAGGGACTGTAACTCACTCGTTAATTCCACAGCAACCAGGATCCTGCCTGGTACTTAGTGGGACTAGGAAAATGTTGATAGAATGAATGATAAAGAAAGCTACTAGGAGTTATGTTCTCACATGAGATTCTATGTGTGGGGACTCTGTGAATTGCTCTCATTCATGAAATACAATGTGGTGCCATTAGGTTGTTACTGCTGGGCACCTACACACTTTTCTCTTGCTCTTCTGAGCTTTCTGTGAGATGTGTCACCATTTGAAATGTGATTTTTTTTTTCTTGTTAATGGGAGTTTTGCAAGGTCAACCCACAGTTTCCCAAAATATCACTATATCTGGTGTTTCCCAGAAATAGCATATACACATATGACATTTAAAACTGCTCTTTGATTTATGAGATCTGTACTTGATGGTGAATAATAGTGAGAAGTCCTCACATTTGAACATAAAAATGTTCTGCTCTTCTCTGATGTGGCAGGATATTATAAGTAAGCTAACACTATTCCTCTGTGTATACACACACATACACACACACACACAGACACACACAAACACACACCCAGACACACACGCGCGGTTCCACAAACAAAATCTTCTCACCTCCTCATAGCTTTTGATTTAGTTACACTGGCCAATGCAGTAAACCTACCATGTTTCCCCGAAATAAGACCTAGCCAGACAATCAGCTCTAATGCGTCTTTTCGAGTTAAAATTAATATAAGACCTGGTCTTATTTTACTATAATATAAGACCGGGTCTTATTTCACTATGATATAAGACCAGGTATAATATAATATAATATAATATAATATAATATAATATAATATAAATATATATATATATATATATATATATATATATATATATATCATAGCATAACATGACGTAATATAATATCAGGTCTTATATTAATTTTTGCTTCAAAAGACGCATTAGAGCTGATTGTCCAGCTAGGTCTTATTTTTGAGGAAACATGGTAGATGTTACAAAGTCCTAGGTGTTTTGTTTCCTATGGAAAAGCACCAAGTCTACCACAGTTATGCTTGGTTCCGAATTAATATGGAATAGGTGATTATAAAACTTGAAAGGGATGGCAGTATGATTAAGAAGCACAAAAAAAGAAGTCTGGAATGAGACAGATACCCAAAGTAACAATGACCTCATCCTTCTAAACATGCATAGTCTGACAATACAGAGATTTGCTTGTTTTTTATACTTATTTTTATATCAAATGCTTTTCACCTATATAGTAGTCTGGACATAGAGGAAATGAAAAATAACTAAGCACTTAGAAAGTGAAGATAACTCAGGAATCATTGAATATTAAATAACTTTAATGTTATTTTCTCATCTTTACAGGTTCCATTAACTGACAATTCATGAATTGGTTTTTATAAGAAATAAATATTGATTTCTTTGAGGTGCCAAGTTCTTTGCTAACCTTTTGGGATAAAACCAATGTCACACCCATTCTCATGAAGTTTATATTCTAAACAGGAAAAAATTATATTTAAAAATTTACACCTTCCAATGACTAATGCTATGACAATTTGAACAACAAAATAAATAAAGCAATATTTAATTGTAACAAATAGGAATATAAAGGAAGACCTAGCGAAATACCTCAGATGTATTATAAAAATATTTTCTGTTTAAAAAATGAAAAATGGAAAATTTAAATAAAATGTACAGATTTCTAAAAAAGGAAAACATACAAAAGTGACATAAGAATAACTAGGAAAATCTGCATAGTCATACAAACATTAAAAATTTGAACCCATAATTAAAAATCTTCCCACAAAGAAAATTCCAGGCTGTCCCAGTAAACTGAACCAAAAAGTAAGGAACAAATAACACTAAATTCTTCCAGAAATGGAAAGCTCTGGGAACACTGACCAACTCATTATGCATATATATCCTGATATCAAACCTAACATGAGGATTCCAAGACAGGAAAATTATAAAGTACTCTCATTCATGAACATAAAAGCAAAAATCCTACACAAATATACGAAGTGAAATCCAGATATAAATAAAAAGGATAAATTGAATTTCTTTCTTTAGTAGTTATAGGAATCTTTAAGGAAATTCCAATTAAAACCAAAACTATATATACACAGGCATGGCTAAAATTACAAAGACTGGTGATACCAAGTATTGACAGGGAAGTAAAGCCACCAGTACTCTTGAACAGTGAGAACAGAACTGAAAATTGATGCAACCACTTTGGAAAACTGATATTGAATATTAAATTTGATTATACTCATATGCTATCCGATGGCAATTCATGGGGGACTATGCATGCCCCAAGATACATGAACAAAAACTTTCTGTAATAGCATTATTCATAATTGGTCAAAACTGGACATGACCTAAATACCCATCAACAGTAGAATGGGTAAATAAATTCTGAGACAGTCATGGAGTGCATACCATTTAGCAACGAAAATAACAAACTAAAGGTATAAACAACACTATGGATGAATCTTACAAACATAACTTAGTGTGAAAAGTTGAGTCACAAAACAATGTATACCATATAATTGCAGTATAATTTATGAGCAGTATAAAAACAGGAAAAATGAAATGACATTCATAGAAAGCAAAGTAGAGGTTACTTCTGGGGAAGCAGGTTGAAATAGAAATTGGGAGGAGACCTGATAGCTGCATTATAAAGTGACGGCATAATTCTATTTTTTAATCTGGGGGTTAATAACTCAATGTTCAATGTTCATTGAGCACTTTTCTGTATGTAGATTTTACTTCCTTAAAAAAAAAAAGTGAAAAACAAGAAAGACCCCTTTTTTTAATAGCATTTTTTTAAATAAGAGAGTAATAATGCGAACCTCATATTACAATAGTAATACTGTTATGCAATTAGATATGTAGAGAGAATGGATGATTACAAGAAGCCACGATACAACAAAGAAGATGAGGCTATAACACATAATCCATTTATTGGAGATTAAATACTGGAGGGTGACTATGGAAGTGGAATTGCTATAACATTGAAAGGTTAAGAAACATCTTGAAAAGTTAAGATACATCTTCATATGACAGATTTATAATTTCCAGCCCATTCTTTTTAAATTGTTAAGATTATAAATTTCAAACTCTGAGGTCTCTGATTCAATAATAGGACAGTTATATTAAATGACAATAATAAGTACTTAGTCCAACATAACCACTTACTAAAACAGTGATTATGAGCACATTACTCTACGTCTCCAGGCCTCAGTTTTCTCATTTTAATATAACACTTGGGAGGTATAAACGAGATAATCTATGTAAAATGTTTAGTACAATGCCTGGCACATAATCAGCATCCCTTATTGTGAGCTATTATCCTCATTATATAAAACTGACTAAAGTCATATTAGTTTAAACATTTTTAGTATCATAATCTTTTCAATCAAATAATTCAATTTATTCCAAATTTATTACTTTTTTCTTAAAAAAACGAAAACTGTCATATGCATACAAATCATAGTTGTATAAACCCTTCACCCAGCCCTCATCTGCATTTTATAAGCAATAAAAGGGTAAGGGGAGCAATTTTTCCCCCTAAAATACTGGTCTTGCTTTAATTGCTTAAATTCCACTTATTCCTGTGGTTAGATAGTACTGATAACTTGCAAAATAAAATGAATCACAGAAGATTTGGTTTGGGTTGATTGGGGAACAAAAGTCTAACAAGAAACTATATTTCTTCTACAAGTTTATGAAAAAAAAAATCTAACAGTAATGCAGTGGAACTGATCTTAAAATAATTGGGGGATCTCTTTTCGGATGCTGCCCTGGAGATACAAGTCGGCGATGTAACTCTTAGCAAAGTGACAGTTTCAGTCCAAATTTGCCAATAAGAAATATAAGATAGAAAAAGCAATTGCTTTGCCTAGTACGAATTTAAGTGTTATTTTACATGATAAAAAAATAGAAATTATATTATCAAATAGCAGACAGCATAATACTGCTGCTAACAAAATCATGTGTAAATGTTTAATAATTAGGTTACAATTTTATAAACATTTTAGGAAACATGGGATTTAACTAAAATTTTTTTAGCTTTTTTGGTCTTTTTCTGAATTTTAAACAAAATACTTTAAAATCCTTAAATTTTTCAAGAAATTTTTCATTAAAATCCTCTTTTTTGTCATTTAAGCTTATCTAAAATTACCAACATCTACTTCAGCATTGGGTAACAGAGTTTTATTTTTAAGTTTCATGTATTTTATAATTGGATCAATCTCTGTCAAAAAGAGTTCATTTTCATTTTAGAAATCAATTTATTAGTTTTCAGTATTTTACCAAATACTTAGGACTCCAAATTTTTTCTGACTACAAAGTCCATGTATGTGTGAGAGAAGTGTGTATGTATACACACACATGCACACACACAATACTTTTTGCTAGACTTTATTTGTCTGACTTTGTTATTCTTTTTCACAGTTAATAGGGTTCCCCACAGAAAGAGTGCCACTAATTTAATTTTCTCTTTTTGTTTTTTTCACTCTTCTCTAGAAAGCATGGTTTACTTTACAGAGTCTATTAAACAGGTTGACTTGCAAATGTTAGTCACAGTAAAGCATTCAGGTTTTTAAAATAATTTTTCTGCTTAATCTACCTCACAGAAAACCATAGTAGTCTTCTTCTTTAAATATTTTGTATTGCGGTTCAGGAAAATCCACTCTTGATACCACAGAATGGTGTCGAAAACCCCAAAAATACAGAAATCTATGAATTTTGCCTCCCAAATGCAGCTGTTCCATGGCCTAACTCCACAAAATTCTACACAATTAAAACACAATAGTTGTTTATTCTGCCCTGAAATTAAGCCTGGCCACTCTCAAATGCTTTATGTCCTCTTTATAATTCCATACATGTTAAACTACACACACAGGTGCAAGTACTACTAGGAAGCATTCTCTCCATGACCATGGGCTAGAACTACACATGGTGCTCATGACCATCTGTGATTGTCAGAAGCAAACATATGGCGGACTTTCTCAGTTATTCTAAGATAACTTCATCCATAAGCAGTGGGCAGACTGAAGATCTGAAATATGTTGAGACAGGAAAATCTGTGGGTTTTGGAGATTTTGTAGGTGAGATGAATGAATGCCCTTCTCAAAGATGAGGACTGAAAGATACGTTGTTAGAAAACTAAAAGGCAATTTCCTTTCACTTTAATAAGGAAGTTATCTGATGCAGCCCATGGGGCACAGCATACTCAGAGAACTCAGATAAAGCATCAGCACAATCCCCCCAAATCTACACTTGCAACTGTTAATTTGTAATTTGAACACTGTGAAAATTAAATCATCACCCTAAGCAGGCTGACTCACTGGCAAGGAAGTAAAAGCTGGAGGCCAAGGGCCATTTTCTATGGTTACTGTCAGTCAGTGATAGTCAGGAAAATTAAGTTTATCTTACCTATGAAAAAAAAAATTGCCTCTCCAGAAAACAGCCCATACAAACTGGAAAAAGATACCATTTGGACTACCAAAAAGTAATTTATTGATTTGTTCATTCTTTTCTTAGAAAACTTCTTTCACTCTCACTATTTCAATATACTGTTATATGCTTTCCTACCCAATTCCTATCCCACCACGGTATCTTTTTAAAATCATCTGAGAGGAAATGAGTTAATTCTTAGCTTTTTAACCTCTGTTTGACTTATATGTTAAAACTTAGTAGGAAGTAATGGATTTCAGATACTTGGGGCTACGGAGAAGAAGGAACCCAGGGGCCTGATGTAAGAGGTGAATGAATGAATGAATGAATGAATGAATGAAGATGTAAACAAACAAACAAACATACAAACAAATAAAAGTAGTAAGGAGAGGTGAAAAGACCCAAGATACACTTAACCAATCTGAGACTTTTGCCCAGCTGGTCACCCTGCTTTTTAACTCAAACCTACTGCCACGAGCAACCCCTCGGTCAGCCGTCTACAGCAGAATCAGGTCAGGCATGTTTGGCCAAAGTTGGGGCTGACCGTAGCTTTGACCAATAGTCTGGGAAAGAAAGTCACCCATCATGCTCAGTTCAACTCCAAAGAAACCAAGGATACAGGGTGAGGTCTGAATCTACCTCAGATGTAACTACAGCAGGCAGAGAACAGCACCCAAAGTAGGTTTTGAAAAACGTTAAGTTTACATAGAAATCCATTTTAATGATTGGTCAAAAGTATTGTTAACTGGCTTCCCTGTGTTTGAGCTCAGATTTTCAGGTGATGAGAGTTTTTAAGTTGATTTTTCTTTGCCTTTGGATCGGTCTTATTCTATCAGGTAGGAGCCAGATCTCTATATTTCCTGGAATAACTTGATGTTATTTCTTCTTTAAATTCTTGGTACAGGATATTGGTGAAAGCTGGAATTTTCTTTGTGGGAAGATTTTTAATTATGGGTTCAATTTTTTAAATGAGTGAGGTCTGCTGGGGTAGGAACGTAAGGTTTAATAAGGAAAAACCCTCCACGGGAGTAGCAAACAAGAGCCAACATCTTTACTTCTTTCTTTGTTACTGCTTTGGTTAAAAGTCAAGGGCTTAACATATATTATTTTGAAGTCTTGGCCAACTAAAAACATTTATTTTTATATCAAGATATTCTTTTGCTACATTTAACCATAATGTAGAAAACTGCAATAGGAAACCAAAATGCAGCCCATAGCAGTAGATATAAACGTTTTTGCCAATCCAGTCTTTGGGAATCGGTGTCCACTCCTTAAAAGGACAGTAAATTTTACTTGCTCTGGAAACAAACTGCAAGGGTATTAAGAATATTAGCGGTTAGTACTGGTTGTAGCACAAAGTGATTTGAATTCTACCTTTGTTGGTACAGTTTGGAGTCACATAATTAGCAGTTTCTCACAGTTTCACAGTAACCATTTTCTTTCAGAAACATTAACCATATTTCACATTTATTCATCTAAGTTACTGAGAATTCTCCGCTTGCTTGCTCATTAGCAATGACTCTGTCTAGTTAAGGTTTTCATTTCAATATATTCTTTTGATCATTTTTGCCAGTGAAGCATGGTCAAACATCCACATTTTAATTACCAGCCCACTGGAACAGACAGGGTGGCTGCTTCTTTTGATAACGTAACACTTCCCTGGGGCAAACTACCAAGGAGTTATCAGCACAACTGCACCTACTCTTTGATGGCCAGGCAGCAAATGTCACAACAAAGCAGATGTGATTCAGCCCTAATATTATGTTGGTGCAAAAGTAATTGCAGTTGAAAGGGTTAAAAACAATTGCAAAAGCCGCGCACCAACCTAATATTTTCATAAAACCCAACCCTATTTGAAGCATGCAGGTCTGTACACAACCTCGAGGTGAGAGAGAAATTACGCCAACACGTGGACCAGATTCCTCAGGGTCAGTGTGTGCATTTACATACATGTGTGCATGCTGTTCAGCTACATGTTCAGGGTCTCGTCCAATGGCAGAGGTCTAGACCCTACCTGGCAGAGTGAGACCCACCCAGTGGCAAAGAAGAATCAATTCAAAAATTCTTACCAGAAAATCTGTGAGTTCAAACACAGGGAATCCAGTTAACAATATTTTTGAGCAATCATCAAAATACAGTTCCTTGTAAACTTAACATTTTTAAAATTGCACTAATGCCTTAACAGGGATGTCAAACTCAGTTGGTATGAAAGAAAATTAATCACAGCAGATTTTTAAAACATATAGTTATGAAGACTATTAAGGCCCACATGCAAAAATCAACCAATTTGTAAATATACAGAGGCAGGCAGTAACTAATCAGAAAGACACAATTAAAAGCCTAAGAATAAGGGATTATTGTTTTTAAAACCATATTTTGCAATTAAAAAAGTTCAATTAAAATTTCAAAAGCAAATACAATACCTTCACAATACCTTATGCCATTCCTTAACTCATATATTCTCTGAAAAAAACCTTTTCCCTTTCACTTAATGGCAATTCTTTTCATTTTATCCTAAATTAAAAGAGTAAGGAAGTAGAAATTGATGGGATGAACATTATATAGTTCACTCAAAATACTATAGGAAAAAATGGAAGCAGAACAGTATATCCATTTCTGGCATCCAAAAAAAAAAAAAATCAACAAAACAAAACAAAACTGTATTCTTTTCTTGCTCATTAGAAAAGGGTTAAGCTGAGGAATGGACATGTTAACTAGTCAGGATTTCTGAGACTCAATGAGCATCTTCCAGGACTCCTGGGAAAGGAAATCTTATTTTTTCTACTAATCTAAGACCTCAGAAAGCGTAGGCACTTGAGCTGCACGGCCACCTTGCTATAACATAAAACTTGAGTATGGAGCCAACACCATAGGTAGTAAAGCTGAGGATGGAGAAAACCATTAGCTACATACATATAAGGCTGGTTCAGTCATGTGAGCCATTAAATATCCTTTTAACTTCAACTAGTTTGAGTTGGACACTTAGAAACTTAAATCAGAGTCCTTTAATGTCACATTGCTCTATATTCAATTTACAATCTGAAAAACAATTTTGACCAATCTCAGCTTGTTGATGGTCCCATTTAAAGTAAGCAGAGAAAAGGGGTTTGTTATTCCCATTTTATAGAAACAGAAAGAAGGAAGGCATTGAGAAAATCATAAGCTAAGCAGAGTGGCCAGATCTTCTTAAATTTAGTATAGTGTCATTCCCAAATTTATTTTCTTTTATTTATGTATTTATTTATTTATTTTAATTAAAGTTTATTAGGGTGACAATTGTTAGTAAAGTTACATAGATTTCAGGTGTACAATTCTGTAATACCTCATCTACATCTCACGTTGTGTGCTCACCACCCAGAGTCAGTTCTCCTTCCATCACCATATATTTGACACAAACTTATTTTCTAATGTCTTCATCAGCTCCTTTTCAGGGTCATGAATCTTGTGAATAAAAGTGGTGAATATACATATAAGCTCGAAAGCTAAATGTGGACTAATAATGCAAATAGGTTACTAATGTTATAGAATGAAATTGTCTTCACAAAACTTATTCTAGTTCAACTGTGCTTATTTCACCACCGATATCAACATGGAAATGAAATGTGGGAACCATATTTAGGTAATATGCTATTATATTTCTACCCCAAAGAAATTTTGGATATAGAAACCCGCAAATTCAGTTAAATTTTATTAAATCTCCTAAGCAGTTTTTTTCTTTTAAACAAAATATGCTTCTGCTTCTTTTAGGAATAACTTTCTTGCTTCTTTATTTTATCCTTTGGCTTCATTTTCTGGTTATAGCTAATGTTTTCAAAGTTGACACTAATTGATGATAAAGGAAATTTTTAAAACAGCAAGGGAAACACTTTCTAAAGATGCTTTATAGCTCTCAGTAATCTAATTTGTGGGAAATGGAGAGTGGAGCACCATAGAGTGCTTTGCAATAATTTATGTTGGAGATTCAGCTCCTAAGTTTAGAAACATGATTTGTGACCCAACTGTGCTGTGAACCTATTTGTGTAATTAGACGGCTGGCTACATCCTCAACCTGGCCCATTCTTCTTCCACTCTCTTCTGGGTCTGGAATAGATTCTGTACTTGGATCCATCCTTTGGAAAACGAGTAAATGAAAACACTTATTTATGATGTACTTTTTATTCTGATTATTATCAAAGCATAGACCTAGTTGCCGATCCTCATTGTCAGAATTTTTCCTTCTGAGTTTAGAATTTTTCCTTCTGAGTTTAGAATTTTTCCTTCTGAGTTTAGAGGAGAAGAAATAATCACCATTCCCACATTCTTTTGTTCGTTTCATTTCATTTACTTTAATAGCCCAGGATTTTTTAAATCATGTAATGAAACCAATGCTCTGGCTAAAATTTTACATTAAAAGGGAAGAGAGATCAAGGATATCATAAATATTTCTAGTTCAAGTTTTAGAGGATTCATTGAATTAGACATAATATTAAAAATAAAAAAGTATCTGAAATATAATCTTGAAATTAAAGTGAAAAAGCAGGAATTTTATTTTATTTTATTTTGCTTACATGACTATACTTGAACTACAGAACATTGCTTCTTACAACAAATAGGAAGAGGTCTGGTATTTTCCCTACACCCATTTCCATGTCCCTGACTCTGTTTATTGTCCAAATATTGGGCTTTGGATGAAGCAAATAGATACTCAACTTTAAAAAAGAAAAGAAACCATCCAGACAGCAGGCAGCCATAAATTATGTATAATCTGTGTGCTTGGGGACAACTAATTAGAAATCAGTTAAGAAAAAAGTAAATTCTGATACCATCCTCCATTTTTAGGTAAAAGTACACTTTTATTTTGAATATTTGTTGTCAGCAAGAAGCAAGACCCACAATGAAAATTAATTTATAATGTTCTACCTTATACAATTATAGAAAAATGATTATATTTAACCTGGTAATGAGATCAACAGAATTGTTAAATAAAACTTGTATAATTAGTTAACCATCAAATGCCACTTTTTAAGGTAAATGCTGAGAATAACGGCTGCATAATATGGTAGAAGACAATTTTGTTCAATTAGGAAATTAATAAAGCAAGTTTCCTATTATCTACATGTTCTCAATTGAGTAATAAGTAAAGTAAATGAATAAAATTTTATTTTGCCTTATAGTGACATATTTTAAGCTTTTTAATATATTATGTTGAACTTAATGTAACATTGAGAAATGATTTGGGAGTAAAAGCCTTAATATTTGGGTCTGACTACCAACTCTATTCGCTTTGTGAACTTAAGTAACTAATTTAAACTTTCTGAGCCACAGTTGCCTAAAATGGCAAGTGGAGACAATACCTGATGTATTTATAGTATCAAGTAAAGCATCTGAAAACATATCACTTTGCAAATGATAAACCATTCTTCAAATGTAAAATACTGCTCTTATGAAATTTTCTAAAGCTTTGATTTCAAAATTACAGTGCCCCTCCTAAAATCAGAAGGTTAATTACATTGACCAAGAAGAACTGCAATTGATTAAATTCTTAATTCAAATTTCTTTTTGAACTCAAAAGTAAAAAACAAAAGAAAAAACAAAACACTCTGATTTTGTAAATCTCCAGTATTTTTATAAATTAATAAATATACCAGACAAGTCTTAGATTTCTTTTGCTGTATCTAAACTGGCTTTCAATAATGCTGTAATGAACACAGCATTTTAGTAATTTTAGTAATTCTATAATTTTTAATTGAGGCAATAACAGTTTCTGAATAATATATCTGTTTACATGTTAGATTATGAGATTCTCAGTGTATAATTGAATTCTGAGAATACTTTCGTACTCGCTCAATAAATATTTCTGTAATTGAATGGAAAAGGAACAATTTCCCTGTGTATTCAAGGCTTAGAGTCCCTTCTCTTTATTCATAGGCCAGTCTAAATGAGACTCTGGTTTTCATCTGAGTTTGCTTGGGCAAGTACACTGTTTGAACAAGATCTTATTCATAAATGTTGATAATTCAGTCCCTGATAGCTGCATGCAATAATTGACATTCACTTAAAATATTTAGGAAATTATGAAAAGTATAACACAAAAATAGGCAGTTATTCTATATCATGACAGTGAACCAGTTACACTAATCGGTTAAGGACCGCTTTTAGACCAGGGCTGGCAAATAGGTGGAGTTTATGCCTGCACAACCTCCAGACACTGGTTCAGCACTCCCACATGAGTATATTACCAACTCCTTTCCACCTCACCTCAGCCTCTTTCTGAACACAGCCCTCCACGCACCTGCTACCAATTCTGTGGATTTGACACTAAAGGAGAAAAATATTTACCGCCTTATGTCTTAGATCATCATGTGCTTGCAGCAGTCTATTAGGCAGGGTCTTGATCTGTTTGACCAAATGGATTTTACCTCTAGAATTAACATTTGCTAAACACATGTTAGAATCACTTGTTTTTATATTTTATTTAATTTTGAGAAAAGATCATCACCCTTCCCCTCCCACCCCCTGCCCCCCAGTATACTATGAAATTTAAATTCACTAATGGCTTCTGGCACCTAAGATAATGAAAATCTCTAATTTATACCTCCAATATCATACTTTTTACATATGATTTTCCTATTATTGTATCAATGTGGATGCTATCCTAAGTGCAGTGATCATTTTTATACCTAGAAATGGGTGAATATTAGGAATAATCCCGGCGTGAAAAATGCATAAGAAATAAGAAGCAGGTGACTGTCTTGAATAAGGAAACTGTAAACTCCAGTCTTTGGAAACAGCAGACACATAAAAAGCATTTTGCACCCTGGCCTTATGAGGAAAGATGTTCCTAAGGAAAATTTTGTTTAGAATATATAAATTTATTCAATGAGTACTTTATAACTTATTTTGTGAAAAGTATCACAGTAATGAGAAAAAAGTAAAATCATGTTTAACCTGTATTGGGAAACGAGACTATCTCTTTATTGACTTTCCTTGATAGAGTGTCCAAGTTTATATTATACATGTCCAGATTCATATTCTATACTGGTGCAGCTCATAAGTCACCTGGCGACTCATATGCTCTGTATGCATAAACGGCAGGTCTGTCCACCTGTGGCTTCACACAAAGTTCCCTTGACAAATTAGGCCCAATCTCCAGCTTGTTAGCAATCACTGTATCGCCTGGGCCTCAGCTTCAGCTTTTAAGATTCACTTCTTCATATTTCTGGCTGTTTTCTACAAGTATCATACTTGTTTTTATAGGTCTATCCTGGCCAACATTCCTATTGCTCCTTCGCCTTTATACTTCAGCCATATCCTTAGTGCTCATTTTGGCCTGATCCTGTTCTGGAAAGACTGCTGCATGATGCTCAATGCGTGTGTTGCTACCAGGGCTCAGCCAGGACTCAGCCGAGTTCTTGATGCTGTGGTCACACCACTCCTCACTCTGCTGCAGCCCTCTGTCCTGTAACTTAATGAATTGCTCGACAGCCACGCAAACCACCCTAACCATCATCTCGAGGCTGCTGATGGACAGGGCAGACGCTGACTCCACCCTTCAGATGCATCTCATAGCAAAGTGCTTGAGACAATACCTTCATGCAACATGTTTTTCAGTTTCCACACAGACCTTTATTCCCCAGGATATGCATCTACCACAAGGATTGCTGGATCCAGGCAGAGTCAGTGAAACCTCCACACTGCTCCCAAACCACAATTCCCCCCAGCTCCCGGTTGCCCTGGACCCAGGTCACTGAGCCAGATTTCTTCCTTTGGATGATTTTTTCCCTATGGGCCACAGAGTCCTTCCTAAAATATTCCTCCTATTCTCTAAGCCAGTCCATGTCACACAGTTCACCAAATACACCAATAGGGCTGAATGGCAAACATTTTCCCTCAAGATTATCCATATCCAGATAAATCAGTGCCTACAACTAATGTGGAAACAGAGGATGCGTTGTGTCTGGGAACTCCACATGTGGGATGTGTGCAATCTGTACTCCTGGTCAGCTGGGAGTCCCTATTATTCGTGCACGTCTATCTATTAATATCTGTCTATCTATCTATCTATCTATCTATCTATCTATCTATCTATCTATACAAACATATACACATATGTTTGTATATGTAACCCATATTATTATATGTAATAATAGCTCATTCATTTTCATTGCTGAATGATGTTCTATTATATGAATATATCACAATTAATCCATTCTAATTTTGAGGAATATTGGTTTGTTTCCACTTTTTGGCCATTATTAATAAATAGGGCTGCTATATACATTCTGCACATATCCACAAGGAGACACATACAAACATATACACATATGTATATGTATTACATGTGTATTACATTTAAACTCTACTGCTTTCTTTCCCCTTCTTGAGACTCTTCCCTTCATTTTCCATGTCTTGTTGCATTGCATTCAAAGGGTAAACATAAGAGATATATAATCAAAACCCTAATTTCCTTTTGATTAAGAAACTGATCAATTGAAATATAAAATCCAGAGCTTTGTCTCTTCTCAAAAACACAAAGAAAAGGAACATATAATATTAATAATATTAGTTATGGTAGAAATATGAAGAAACAATGAAAATACAACTCAATGTCAGACCTCCATGCTCAGTAAGACAGAAGAGAAGCATTCTTGAAATAAGAAAGGACTTACTTCTTAAAGTATTAATCACATTGATTCACACATGGTTTAGTGAGGAGGAATAATAATGACGGAATCATAGGTTACACTTATAAAATACTTGGGTCATACAAGGAAGGTTACTAAAAGTGTCTACCCTACAACTAACACTACACAAAAATTATAGAGAATAAAAATAAACTGCACAAGTTCTGTTAAAAATTCTTCCATCACTGAAATAAAGCCATTTTTAGAGACATTTTATCTACCAATTCCCAAAAGCAAAGGCTCCAGGCAATATGAACAATGTATATCTTCTATCTTTATAACAATGACAAAGTTGATGAATAAATACCAAAGCACTGGAGTTCACCCAGAAATCATAGAAGTGGATATAGTAATTAGAATCAGGCAAGATCAATACACCAATTAGCCTAAGCGAAGATTTCACAACATTCTTGACTTTGCTGGCTCACATAGCCTAGGCAATCAGATTTGGAAGGATTTCCAAAAACATTAATTCATTCCACAGACATTATTGAGAAACTTTACATTCATCAGGCACTGGAGAGTCACTCTGATTCCCCTTACTTCTCCAGTAAGTGGCCACTAGCCTCAGCCTGAATGTTTCTAACAAAAGGAGCAAACTCTTTTGAGATACTTGTTTCATTCGGTAACAGGTTTGTTAAAAAAGTATTTCCTTAACTGGAAATAACTTAAATTCCCCCAAATAAGAAAATGGTAAATACATTTTGGTACTTCCAGTCAATGAAATATTCCAATTGAAAATATTTGTCATGGAAAATGACAACAACAGAATGATAAGTAAAAAATACATAAGAAGTATGATACTGGATATACTGGAGGTATAAATTGGAAATTTTCATTATCTGAGATACCAGAGGCCATCAGTGAACTTAAATTTCATAGTAAACTGGGGAGTGGGGAAAGGTAGATCTTTTCTCAAAATTAAATAAAATATAAAAATAAGTTGATTTTAATATGTTTAGTAAAATTCAGTTATACTTACAACTCTGAGCTCCTTTTTATAATAAAGTGTGAATTAAGTACTGTGTTGTGAGGAGGGCTGGTGAAGCTTTTTTCATACAAATTATTTTATTCCAAGGCTACAACATACATACAGAAAAGTGAGCCAACCATAGGTGTAGATCTCAGTGAATTAAAACAAAGTAAACATACCCAAGAAACCAGCCAAATCAAGAACTAAATTTTGAAAACCACAGCAGCCCTCTTTATGCACCTCTCTGTTGCAAACATGCTCTAAATAAAAGTAAGTACCAGCTGGGCTTCTAACACCGTAAGTTATGTTTGCCTATTTTTTAACTCAAAAAATATTAAATCATAAACTATGCACTTTTGTGTCTCTCTTCTTTCTTTCAACATTATATCTGTGAGGTTCATTGATCTTATTTTATGTAATAAAAGTTCATTCATTTTCATTGCTGTCTGATGTTCCATTATATGAATATATCACAATTTATCTACTCTAATTTTGAGGAACTTTTGTTGGTTTCCACTTTGGGACTATTATTAATAGGGCTGCTACAAACATTCTGTACATGTAATTTTGGTAAACACATGTTGGTGTATGCACTTCTATTGGGTATGTATCTAAAGGTATAACACTGGGTTATAGGGCAGGCATATGTTCAGATTTAGTATAAACTGTTTTGTGCGTATTTGTTACCAGCAATAATAGGTGAGTTCCATAACACAGTCTTCAGTATTGCCAAAATATTCTAGGGCTTTATCAATTTTCCCAAGAGTTTTCTTACTTCGCTGATATGCAAATTATTCTCCCTACATCTCCATTTTTTAAAGAAATTATCATGCCACAAATATTGTGAGTTTCCTCTCATTGGATCAATAGGTTAAATTCTACCAGAATTTCAGGAGCTTTGCTGTTCAAACTGTTTTCCAACATCACTCCCAGCAAGTTCATAAAATCCTGAATCTTTTTGAAAAAAAACGTAATTTGACTTTGAACCATATTTGCAGTATTTTGCAAATTTTAAAAAAGAGTCCTTCCCAACTTGTACCTAAAAATCAACACTGACTGAGAAGGAAACTGACTGAATGGGTGAGTTAAAAGACAAAAACAAACAACAACAACAGAAAAAACAACAAAGTGATGTTAGGAAGGAATATCTGAGTAAAAATAAATTTTATAAATGCTCAATTTGCAAAGAAATAGTATCTCCCTTATCTTCCCTTTGCAACCTAATAACTGTTAGAAGTCTAATAATAAGCACTCAAATAATTTGAATACAACTGTATATATATAAAAACCTTGAAAGAAAAAATACAAACTATTTCGTGGTGGTGGGATCAAAAGTGATAGTTTTATTTTAGTACTGGCTTTGATTTTGTACAATAAGTATGCATTGTTCGTATAAGCAGAAAATATCCATAAGGATTAAACTAAAAGTGAAATTTGTTTTCCTTTCAACATCTACCCATTGGTCTTAGTTCTGCTTTATTTAGTTAGACAGAATAAATTTAGCTTATTTCCCAAATGAGAACTCTTGAAATAGCTTATAACAATTATGGTTCTTTCTTCTTCACAGGATAAATACCTCCAGATTCTTCTACAGTTCTTCCTATAGCATGGTTTCAGGTCCCCTTGCAATTTAACTACTTTTCTTTGGACATACACTATTTATATTCTTCCAAATATATGTTATAATAGAAATATGTACACAATAAGTCTAAATGGGGACTTTTAAGCAATCAAACTTGTGGATTTCTAAAATTTGTGCTATCTTTTCAAATGTATATGGTGATTAATAATAAAGTTCTTGCTACAATATTCAGTGTGGATAATAAAATATAGCTTATAAGCACTGCAAAAATAGATATTTCTCCTACTCATAAAAATAATCTCCACTTTATAATTTAAATTTGCATAGCCATGGTCATTATTCTGATGTTTAATGTATTCCAAATGCTAGGCTTTAAATGAATAGAAGGAATGGCGGACATAGCTGCATTCCTGTTTTTCCCCCAAATGGACTAATAGAACAAATGGTTCTACAATGATTAAATTCAACACATCTTAATCTCTTCTGTTTTATAAATAACATATCATTATTAGCATTTATTTTTACCCTCAAAAACAAAAATCCAGTGAAAAAATAGAGTAATATTATAGATCATGTTTTTGGCATGGGTATAAAAATGTTTCTATGAATTATAGGAATAATACTAAACAGCATACAGTGTTTCTTCACATAGGAGTTATTTTAAGTGTCAATATATTTCATCATAAATCATTTAAAACTTATTTTTATTTTCATACCACTGACTCATAACTAGATTTGAATTTTTAAAAAGGTCAACGATGCCCTAGATACACTAAAGTCAATAAACATTTTTATTATTTTAAATACATCAGTAATCCTATATTATTTTTAGGGTTGCAAGAAATAACCTATCAACATGGGAATTCAACATTTATCCAAACATTCAGAAACTTTTAAAAAAGTGTAAAGCTCTCATGGTCACAAGCATTCACTGATTACTATGTATACAAATATTCATTGGGGTAATTTCTTTTAATAGATACAAATTGGAGACAGACTAAATACCCAATATTAGGGGATAATGTGCAAATGTTAAAATAAATTGAGAGCATTTGTAGATTTCAATAGAGAAGAATGCCCTTGATATTTTACTAAATTTAAAAAAAGGCATCTCTGGAAAAATATGTACACATCTCATACACACACATGCAGCACGCACGCACGCACACAGAGGATGGGGAAGCACATTTGTGTATTTCTAAAAGCAGAGGAAAAAGTTTAAAAGAACTATATTATTAACAGTGCTCTCCCCATGGAAGTGGAAGTAGAGGCGGAAAAGCAGCTTTCAACTTTTTTCTTTTTAATTTACTCATAAAATGATAATTTTTTACAATAAAGGTCTATTATTTTTGTAATTAAAAAACCCAAAATGTTAAAATAGTGTTTACATGGAGAGCAGGAATAAAGGAGAAGATTTGACTCCAAAATGTATCCCTAACGTTTTTCTTTTGTCAAGCCTTGTCAAATTTATGCTAAACACATTCTTTTTTATGTCTTTATTTAACCCACCCCCGCTTCGGCTTGTGAAAGAATAGTGACCAATGTTGCAGAATGGCAGGCTTTACAGCAGTGATGTCATATACACCAACCTAGGAAACCATGAATAAAATCTCACTATGACAATAAACTATTTTGGGCCATCTTCTGAATTCCAAATTAGATACAGTTGTCTAACTTTAGTGGAAGCTCTGTGTATGTGTCTGAGAGTGTGGGAGCCAACAAAGGGTAGTGTTTGTCCCACTGAATTTAAATGTCTCTGCATATTATCCTCTTGTCTGGCCAGATGACAGAGGCCCTTGCCAGTCCTACTCTCTTTAAATAGAGACCTACACGTTTTAAATAGAGCTTACTTGTTCTACAGAAAGGTTTTCTTTCCTCGTGCTCAAATTGTGTTCTTTAAGGAGCAAATGATCCTCTATGCCATCAGTAACGCATGCACATACACAAGACGTGTCTGACTTCTAAGCAGGTTCTTGCTCAAAAGGTTAAACAAAACTCTTCTTTATATTCTTCGCTTTTTATTTCCAGCACCTAATGAAAAGGTCAAATCATTTTCAGGATACTTCCAAATATTGCTGTCAACTCTCTTTTACCCATTTAACTATCCATGCATTAAAAAAAAAAAAAAAAAAGTATGTGATTCAGGCAAGCTGACTTTTCAAAACAAAGCCTTCATTTCTAACTATCTGTAAACAGCTCTGCCTCCAAGCATTTGGGAACAGATAGGCTTGGTTACAACACACACAAAAACAACTGCTGGCACTGCTGAGCAGTACTGGGTTTAAATTTTCATTAAAAAAAGCTCAGAAAGTTCTGTGAACATCAACTCGTATTATCATAGGCATTTCTTTCTTCAATAATGCGATGTGCAATCTAAACTACAACTACAAAGGCCACCGTGTCCTACATATTTTAGTGTTACTTACACCCTTAACAACATAGTTAGGGAAATTATTGAATGAGGAAACTATTTGCCAACATATTTGCAAAGTATGTAAAGTCGATTACCACCATCATATAAAATATAATTTAAACATATAAACAAATTAGAGCCCTTAATTCAAAATAGATTCCAGTGGAAAACAATGAAGTAGTCACCAAAAAAGTTAAAGTAACTCAATGTAATTGGATTTATATTACTACTTAAAGAAAGTTGTGACTTGAGCTAATAGAACTAATTTTACCTTCCATGATTAGTGAAAACTGATTATAGTTGATTAAGTAGGTAATCTGTTGCCATGATATGATTATTGTCTTAAGAAAATGCATAATTCATTTTTCTGCAGCTGTGAATTCTTGTATCATTGATATAGTGCATACAACCTCCTTCCTTTCTATAACATAATTGGCAACTGGGTATGACCTTCATAGGTCATAGAATGATTAAGCTCTTGAATAATTTAAGAAAGTCACATACAGCTAATATTGTCAGCCCTGAATCTTACATTGGTTGTATATTCTAGGGAAATTTAGTCATTAAGTAAAAGAGATGAGGAAGATAATATTTTCTATTCTGAATGTGAATTAAATAGATTAAAGTCATATTACGACAAAGATTATAAATAGTACTTGATGCTAGTGGTGAAGAAGAGGGGTTAGCATAACCCCTTTTGAAAAATGACAAGAGAATAGTGTTGTCATTCGCAACTTATATTTTGTTACCAAACATTTACCTTAACACTACAGTCGGCACTATTTTATTTATTCACTAGTGGTTCCTTTGGGTATGGCATAGTATGAAGAATTATTAACCTGCAAGGAAAAGAGTTCCGGCAAGGTCAAATTAAGCAGACTCTATTGTATATAGGATGCCATCATCTTATCCAATATTCTTGAAAAATGAATATATTTGGAAATAGCAATTTAAATACTAAAGTAAGTATGGGATAAACAATGTCTGGAGGATAAAACATAGTTGATCTAGTTTTCCACTTTTATGTACAAGATATGCCACTTGATATGTAGAAATTACTCTCATACTCAGATGTCTATTCAGAGCTATTTCATTATTGCTCTTGATAGTACATCACCATTCTCATTAGTAGCTACCATAGTCAGAATTAAGCTTTTCTCCTCCTTCTAGATAGACACATACACACATTTGCATGTGTGTGAGTATATGTGTGTATGCAGATCATAACCCTTATGTGTGTGGGTATATGTGTGTGGGTGTATGAGTGTACAAATTCAAACTGGGTTCTATAGTCATACAAAGCATTTATAAGATCCTAAATTTTATCTTGTAAATGAAAGGTGGTGCTCTGCTAGTTAACACAAGAGTTAAACATCTGGTTTTAAAGGTGTATGTGTGTGTGTATGTGTGTGTGTGTGTGTGTGTGTGTGTGTGTGTGTGTGTACGAGTATATATACACTATTTTGAAAGCTTTGCTAATACTCACCTCCAGGACTATTATTATTAAATGATAACATGTTGTTTTAGAATGGACCATAGCTAACACCTGGAGTGTCAAGCCTTTAAAAAAAAAAAACACCCTCTACAGTATTACTAGTGCTTATTTACAGTTCATTTAACTCTATTTCCTTCTGTGAGGTGTATGTCTATGCTCACTGTACCATAACCAGTTTCCAACCCGATTTTATGAAAGAGGTGAGACTATTTACCCATTGATCTTCCTCAGTTTAATTTCTTCCTCAGAAAATATAGTTACATTTAATTACTAAATAATTTTCTGTGATGTCACTGTACACAAAATCCATGCTAAAATATAACTTATCCCTGTGGAAACTGATAATCAAAAGCAATGATAGGAGTTCCCTTCAGAAAAATCTCAAGTCAGTAAAACACTTCAGGTGAAATAGGACCTTAGGATCCCTGGCTAGTCAGTGATTACTGAGATTCTATCTCAAGACAATGGAAGTGAGTGTGTATCGAAGCAGGGGCTTCTCTGAATTCTGTTTCTATCCGTAGTACCCTAACAAATCAGGGGTGCTCTTGAGTTGTGTTGGTTCAGGAGAATAATTCAGATATTAAGCATCAATCAGCCATCAATCTGGTGCCTAGAGCAAACACTGTAGCTGAATCCCGAACACACCTCCTTGTGAATTGAATCAGTCACATATCAAAGTCACCTTCCCTGGTTTGAAGCTGTACATTTGTGGCTGGGCTGGGACTGAATGAGTCTCTGAGGATGTGGACCAACCAGCTGCTAATTAACTAGGTGGTGTCTTGACTATCCCAACACCGAAAACCATAGAGAGAAGAAAAAACATACAGATTTCCCATGGCACTACAGCATAAAGAATTATACATAGATATTGCAAAGTAGTAAGCAGTATGGTGTAAATGCCTTCCATTCAAAAGGATAAAACCTATTATATATGTATAATTTAGTTCTATCACTCAGAGAACTGTAGGAGTTCAGAAAATACAGGTTCTTCTGAATACATTGCAAATTCAAGGTATCCACCTGATTGTAGGCCTCTCAATGGAGATAAAAGTGAACATGGGAATACATTAGGCAAGTCAGCGGTGGGGAGGGTGAAAGGAGGACAAACCAAGGTCACAGGGAGTACAAGTCTCAGCGGTGCAGGAAAGTGAGTCTAGAAATTGGGGGATGGGGAGAAGGAATGTGTATTTGACCTTTTCTATTATCTCGAATTTCTTATTTCCAAGCATTAATGTGAATTTAAGGCTGCATGACATAATGTATATTGTTAAAGGAATGAGTGTGACAGAAAAAAAAAAAAAAATCATAGTTCTACCCACCCATTCCCCACAACTAATACAGGGGTGGAAAACACTAAATTGTGATGGCCAAGAAATCCTGTGTATAATATCAACGTGTATAAGCATAGTTATCGGGGTCCTCTATCATGTTTAGTTTGCTCTCATTTTGAAGAGTCCCTGCATTGGAAATTGAAAATTTGTGTAAAATCAATTTCCCCTCTGTTTCTCTTCTAACTGGGTAAGTCCCTTTCTGTGTGGAGGATGGATAGAAGAGTGGGGTTGTTAATATAATTTGTTTTCTTTTGTTTTAGATTTCTAAAATGTAAGTCTCCTGAGAGTCTCAACTCAAAACAGGTGGACACTGAAAAATGTCTTTGGAATGTAAAGTAATTTGCAACTTATATTATGTGTGTGTGAAAATAAACCTGAGATGAATCACAGATTATTATTTATAAGCAAGTGTCGTACCACTATGTAGAAAAATATTTGTCTTATATATGCATATATGTGTGCATTTGCACACTTTTAATTCCTTCAAAATATACTTATTTAAGATTTTTAACATTTTGCTTTGCCATACAAGTGCAAAAATATTGAAAAGTCGTAAAAGATAAAAGTAAATCCAAAATGGAGAAAAAGACAAATGTCCAAGTAAAATATTACAATAAGAGCTGACAGAGGATACGGGTAAAGTGATGTAATCCTTTTTAAAAAAAAAACTGGACAGACGTCTACATAGCACTGGATATGAAAAGCTTATGATGTTGCCATGGGCAATAGAATGGCATGGACTTAGATATACAAATGTTACACCTTTGAAAGGACTTTGAGTCACAATCTGGGTTACTCCTTCCACTTTTATGAACATTTGATATTATTATATCCATTTTATAGACGAAGGAACCAGGTCCAGATAAGTTCTCCCAGAGCAGAGTGGTAGATTTGGAGCTAAAGGTAAGATCCTCTTTCTCCTAATTCTCTGTCTGTATCATTAACTCATTATGGCTTAGAAAACATTAATAAGGAAACCAGAAGGTCAAGCAGCTTTCAGAAAAGATAGGATGTAAATATAAGATTATCAGAGCTCGTCAAAGAGACATAGGAGAGGCTGTAGTAAGAAAAAGGTGCAAGTAGATTCCAGAGCTTTACATGTTTTGTCACGTCTGCTCATTATGGCAAACATAGTTATAGCTTTTGAGAACCATCAGCATCTCAGAGAGAGAAAAACTAAAATTTTGTAAATGGTACTTCTCTCACTATGTGTTGTGTGCACTCTGATACTTTCAATCCTGTGTTTAAAACACTGGTCTCAACCCACTAACTCGATTTCTCAAACTATGAATAGGTTTCCTTGTCAGTGAGAAGACAGCAGTATTGAGGGCAAGGACCTTTCAAGTTGTTGGATCAAAATATATCCAGGTTTCTTAGAGGATTGAAAAGAACAGACTGGAAGTGGACATATTAGTATCTTCGGTGCAGAGTCTGTAGGGACTGAATGGAGTAGAAATTAGATGGATATTGAGTTTTTATATAAGTGAGAGACTCAAATAAGATTGACAGCCATACAGGATTTATTTTGTTGCTTCTATTTTGCTGATTTGAAACACTTCAAAATTTAACATTACTATTAGGAAGTCCAATTACAATTTGCTTCCAGTATATATTAATAAATAAAACTATTTTTTAGAACTTAAGAAAATGAAAGAAGAGACGAAGAAAGAGGCAGATTGGATGAAATACAGTGTATAGAATCACAGAGAGAGAGGCAAAGAAAGAATGAAAGAGATGGAAAGATTGATCGAAAAGGCCTTTGTGTGGCACTTACCATTTTAATTTTCTGGGATTACCAGAAGAGAAATATTTAGCATCACTGAAAATCAACAGATCCAATAAGTAATAAGCTATGCAGGATAAATTAACTGCTTTTTCAAGTGGGGCTACTGAAATCCATCCAAAATTACATTATGACGAACGTTCTATAGAAATCCAGATACTAAGAATGAAGTCATACATGATATGCACACACTTTATATCTGCTTGGTACAAAAATCACTCTTATATTCACTGGTTCCCTAAAAGCTTAGTATGACTGTGATATAGGCAGGGATGATTCAGAACGTCTGTTGGTTTTTAAAATATTATTAAAAGTTTAGCCCTGTGAAGTCAAAGCAATTTAGATGTTTAGGGAATGAAAAGAAAAAGTAACGCCCTCCCAGGATTAACAACTGTTAACAGATTGTTGTGTATCCTTCCAGACCCCCTTTTCTATATATGTATGTGTGTGCGCGCACACACACACACACACACACACACACACACAACATACTATATAAGTATATAATTTCTTGTCACTTTTGCAATATGTCTTGGACAGTTCCATGTCTAGATATACGTCTCTATCCCATTCTAATGTATAGGTATATCATAATTTAACCCATCTCCAATAGTTTTGTGATTGTAAATAAAAAGCCTATAATGCATGAGTTGGCACAAATGTATAAATATTTCCATATGGTAAGTTGATTCACAAAAATCAAATTGCTTACAAAGTAGTATATTTAAAAAATGTAAATGCCAAATTGGCTCCCAAAATGTTTTCAATAATATATCAAGTGCCCAGTTTCCCATACTATTACCAACACTGGGTAATACTAATCTTCTAAAAAATTTTTCTAATGATCAGGGTGAAGAAAATTATCTCATATTAATGATTTTTTATTAAGCATATGTGATGTGTTTATTATCCATTTGTGTTTCTTCAATTAATTGGGTTTGCATACCCTTTGTCCATTTTACTTTGTGTTTGTCTAATGATTGATAGAACATTTTATATATTACTTATACATTTATTGTACATATTTACATGTTTACCCAGCATCCAATATTATGTGTTACACATATTATCTATCAGTCTAAAACATCAAATTTGCAGTCATTTTCCTTATGGCTTCTGAAGTGTATATTTTGATAGTAGAATTTTAAAAAAAAACAGACTACAGATGAGCTCATAGAGACTCAGATGGGTTTAAATGACTTGTCCATGGTCACATAGGTATACAATGGTGATTCAGAGGGTCTGACTTTTGTTGGCTGAAGTTCCTCTGGCTAGAGCTCAAACAAACTATAGTAACAAAAAAGTCATATGATATTTTTGGCAGGCTTTATCTTAGTGTTCTTGAATATATTATACATATATAAACACACACACATCCCACACACACACACATATCCATACACTCTTTTAAAATTCTCCTTTTACTCTCATACATAAAAGACTACTTTGCAGAGACCATTTTAGCTTCAGATGAAGTGAAATAGAGCCTAAAATCAACTTTAATTAAAATCAGCTCAGAAAACCTGATACTGGATTGCCAGGGCTAAGAGGAGATTTACAGAGTTTGAACTAGTAAGTAAAACCTCCAGTCCCATTGGAAGAGAGCCTTAAAAATATTTCTCGCTTCACATCAGCCTCACCCTAAATAGAATTATTAGTTAATAACATGTATGTAAGTGGTATTAGCAGTTAGATTTAATCATCAGTAAAAGATATTTACTAGGGTTTGAATTTCAGTATCAACAATGCTATTATTTCCAACAAATCAGATCTATTCTTTATTCATCTACTTCTTCCCTCAAATAAACAATGCTACACCACCTACTTTTCATGATCTGTTTATGCTAACACATGAATGATTTGAAACTACAAATTGCATATTAAAATAAAGCCTCATTTAGCAAATGCAAATTTTTTATGAAACATCTACTGAATTTGCAGTTTGCAAGGTACAACCATTCTTAGCAGATAGTAAATGTTTTATACTTTTTTTCTTACAAAGGAGTTAAATGAAATATTTATGGTATATGTGAAGTTTCAAACATTCCCTCATGATAATTCTACAACTTAAAATTATTAAGACAGATTCCTAAAGCTCTATCTTGAAATTAGTGTGAAAACAAAACAACCACATATGATTTTTTTTAATGAAAAAAGAATGGAATTGAGGAATTGCTTCCCATTTACCTTACCATTATTTACAAGAGTTCCTAATAGGATTATAGAAAATTTCAAATATTAGTATAGTACAAATACTATTTATTTATCTCTAGCTGACATAGTCTAGATAATCACAAACTTTGATCCTCCTATGCAAAAGCCTTCCTTTGAAATGTTTTGGGCATAAAAATAAAGAACATTTCATTGTGTATTCACTACGCAGAGTCAGTTCTCCTTCCATCACCATCTATTTGACCCCTTTTACTCTCACCTACCCTCCCTCCTCCCCCTTGATATATAGATGATGCATTACAGAAATGTACACATGAAACCTATGTAATTTTACTAACCATTGTCACCCCAATAAATCTAATTCAAAAAAAGAAATATAAAAAAATGACCATTTTTTAAATAAATTTCCAACATAATCCTCAGTGTTCAGTAGGTGGAAAGTAGCATTATTCCTGATTCCAGGTGTGCAAACAGAAGTGTATTTGAATGCTTTAACAAAGGCCCAGAATTGAGGGACTGGAGACAGCTTGTGTAACCAGGCTCGTGATGAGAAATCCCTGTCAATTTTTACAAAAGTTTCTCGATTCGTTGACTCGGCATTTATTTAGTGTCTACCACGAGCAAGGCCTCATAACAGGCTCTAGAAATGCAAAGACAAATTAGTTAAAATATCTGTCCTCACGGTAGTTCCCAACCTATCAGAAGAAACAGGTGCGTATAATGGTTACAAAACAACAGGGTTCTGCTCAAAAGAGGAACAGATGAGGGAGCTTGCCATGGTTGCAAAGAGCAAGGCGCTGCTTCCTAAGGGCAGAGAATCTGCCAGGTTTACTGCTGTAACACCACTGCACAGCTCAGAGCTCAATGAGCATTTGTTGAGTAGATAGACGGGTAGAAGGCTAGAAGCTTGACTCTTCCTTGGAGAAAGAAAGTCACAATTGAAAGATATGATTGGGTGTGTCAGACAAATTAGGCTAAACAGCTGGGCTGAGGCAAAAAAGGAATGGATTCACGTTTTATTCAGAACCCTTCAAAGAGCACTTGTCCAGGGAGAATGGGAGGAGGAATGCACAGGAGATGAGGTGGAAGAGGTAAAAGGGACACAGAAAGGAATTCTGAGTTTATGATGCAGGCACTGGAGATGGCACTCAGCACAGTGTTCTTTCCACATGTACCAAGTTCTCAATAAATGTTCGTTGAATAAACTGACTGAATGATTGTCTCGTAATAGAGACATGAATGCTGAAATACGGAGAAATGAATATGTAATTTCCAGTCATACTATTGCAAGAATTGTACTGTATTAAAACCAGTATATAATTTGCTCATTCATCGATACAGCAAGCAGTTATTTTATGTTTACTTTTTAAGGCATCACAGGGGTATAAAAGAATAATAACGATGTTAGCAGCAATGATGGGTACACCAGGAAGGATGCATTGCATGTATTTATTTAGCCCTTTGTTTTTTAAGCCCATTCATAGCTACCATCTTATTTGGTGTTTCCTTGATTTGTAGTTCATAGTGTTATTGGAGATATAATGCATATGTATTTTAAAAAAAACCACAAAATTAAAGCATTATAGCTTTTGACCAGATATCAAAATTAGTGACATAGACTAAGAAGAAATAAATGGCAAATTGCACAGGCATGGTGTGACCATATTACAGGAGTCATTTCCCCAGTTCCCATGGTCTCATCAGGCAGAGACTCCTGAAAATATTTGCGAGAAGGAATCCAAAGAATCTCTCTACTTTCATGTCCTCATAGAAGTCACAAAGCCTTTGACATTTCATGTATTATTTTGTATGATTACTATAATTCATTTTTCTATCCTCTTGTAGGTCCCTTAAGGTCTAATTTTGTTGCATATTTGTACCCACAGTGCTTCATGCATATAAGAAGCAGTTTCTAGAACAGTGTGTGTCTCAAAAATCCAATTTATTGGGTTGTGGGACAGGATGGGATGAGATGGGCTGGGTTGGGAGTGGATGGGGGAGGAGAAAAGAGGGGAAGAGAGTGAGGGCAGGGGAGAAGAAAGGAGACAAGAAGAGGCTAGGCACGGCACGGCATGGCAAGGCTAGGCTGGACTAGAATAGAATAAAAAATAGAGTGCATTACATATGGTAAGGGTATTATTTATATATTGAACTTATGCTTCAAATATGTGTATATGTGTGCAAATATTCATAACTAAAATTATTTTGTAATTGTGGGTTTGATCTACAAGTTTGAGAAACACTAGATTAGGGGAATAAGTTTAAACTCGTAATTCAGACTGGGTCAAAATCCGGTTTTGGCATTCCTGGCTCTGTGGACATCAACAAACCTCTCGGTAACCTCAATTTCTTGATGTGAAATAAGGATGATATTCTTTACATTGGTGAACTGTTATAAATTTTAAAACTTAAATGAACTAATACATTATGTACCTATAAGAATTCCTAACACCTGAGAAGAATTAATAAATTATTTGTATTATTTTATATTGCAATTCTTTAGTTGAATGTAACTGAAATGCCTTGTTTCAATATTTTCATTATATACTGAAAAAAATAATTTAAAGAAAAATGTAGTCTACCAAAAAGAATTTGTATTTGATGTCAGCTCTCAGACTGAATTGGAAATGTATCTAAATAGGAATTCCAATGATTTGATTCAAAGAAATTTTGAATTTCTGTCTCTCCAATTTTAAGCTTTATGCTTTGTTTGCATTCATTCTTGAATTGCTTATAACAACATGGGAAAGTTATATCAAGGACATGTAATTTACATTCCCTTTGTTTTTATTGCAAATGGTGTAAAGACAAGTGTAACACACACACACACACACACACAGAAATTCACACACACATACACATCAAACTTTCAGGGGGAACAAAAAAACTTTCAGGAGCCATCTGCAATTGAGAACATTAAAAGAAACACTGATATCTGGTAAAAAAGTGACCTTTCTACAAAAATGGAAGGATAGGTAGCACATTTGTAACTAAAGAGAAACAAACTATCACATTCTAGACATGAGTACTTGGCTGAATTAAGCAAGATGGTGGTGGGCGGTATAAGATAAACAAAAAATAAAAAGGAGACCGTAGACAAATTAATTATTATTAATTTTTTCTTCTCTGTCTCTTTTTTTCCCCATTCAACAATCCCTACTCATGGTAGGCATTATTCTATTCTAAGAGTATAGTAGTTTCAAAAGAAAGTCTCTGCCTCTATAAAGTTTATGTTCTAATAAAGGGAAACAGACCACAAACAACTAAATAAATATACATTTTGCTGGTTGGTGATAAGTGCTGTGGAAAAAGCAGGGTGAGGGGTAAAGGGGGTGGGGTGGGGTGCACTAGGGGTAGAACTGCTGTATCATACCGGGTTGTCAGGAAAAGCCTCTCTGAGAAGGTGACAATTGAGCGGAGATCTGAAGACTGAATCAGAGAGCAGCACAGTTATCTGGGAGATAAGCTCTATCTATCTAACCAGTAGGAAGAGCAAGTGCCTGGCATGCTGAGGGTACAGCAAGGAGGCCTATGTGGTAGGAAAGAGTGGCAGGAGGTGAATTAGAACACGGGGAGGCACAGATTCTTATAGACTCTGGGAAACACTTTCTGCTTTTGCTCGGAGAGAGATAAGATGCTATTAGAGGGTTCTGAGCAGAGGTGAGACATGGTCTGACTTCTGCAAGCTCACTTGGGCTGCTGGGTTTAGAATAAACTAGTGCCGTGGGCAGGGCAGCAAGGAATTTAGAGCAGAAGCAAGGAGATCAAGAGAAGACTTTTGCAGTCATCCGAGAGCCCTGGTGGAGGCCAGGATCAGCAGGGTTATAGCAGAGGTGGAGCTCAGTATTCAGACACTGACTGTGGAATGGGAGAGAAAGGAAGAGTCAAGGAAGATGGCCTGAGTGAAAATAGATACAGAAAAGTAGAATTCTAAAGTGAATGAATGAATGGGCAAATAATTAAATAGATAAGGAAGGAACGGAAGAGGAAGGAAGGGAAGGAAAAGGGAAGAAATGAGGAAGGGAGGAAGATTGAGTCTGCAAATATTTATATTTAGAGAATTCAAAATAAATCTTACCCTCGCTCACGACTAAGTAGTTACTGGTAGTTGTGGGTAGATGGCTAGGCAAAGGGCTGCCATGGAAAGATGAGGCTGTAGGCATGAACAAGCAACTATACTTCTTTAAAGTTTTAACTTATTACAACAGGAATTTAGGAATAGAACAGAGCCTTCAATTTGAAATAATCAGTCAGTTATTAGAAGCAAAGCACGTTAGGATGATGTCGTGCCTGCAATGATTGGTTGTTACTCTCCAGCCAGTTCATACCAGCCAGGCAACGGAGGTAATTGTACTAAGGATCAAAGAGTTGAGCTCCTACAGCGAAGCAAGTGCATGCGTTGCCAATATTTCATCATTCAGAGTTATTTTCCTTCTTTTTCTAATATGAAAGCTATAAAAGGAGGGGAAAAAAAATCCCCTGAAAGTGCTATTGTTAAGACCAAAAACTAATTAGTCATTGCTTCCCAAAGTGTTATGTGAAATGTCTCCAGAAATAATGGTCTGCTTTCTCAGATTTTATAGGTTTGCTGAGTCTAGTGTTCTCTGGAATTTCCTGTTTCCCTTGCTAGGGAAGATTGAGTAAACTTTACAAGTCATCTTGAATAACACAAAACTTTCAATAAAGGCAATCATTTGTGGATTCATAAAGTATACAACTAGACTTGAAATAAGGATGAGAGTGGTAAATAAAAGCAGTTCCAAGATTGTGTATATGAGTGTGACTAAACTTTTTGGTTATTATATGCCCGAGGTAGTCATTTTATACTCTTTGAAGATGCTGAATGAAAAATTCACATTTCCTTTCAGGGTATTCAAAAGTCAAATAAATTATGGGCCAAATATGGATACCCAATGCCCCTAATGTTTGTAAATACTTTGTGCCAATTCAATTGTAAATTATATAGATATCCCTGGATAAAAGTTGTTGTTTGATATTAAGTACCATTGTCATTGTATTATAAGTAAAATATTCAGATTCTATGCTTCCCACTAAGATTAAAACACTGTATTAGCATTTGTGTAAATGCTGTCACTGATATGGAAACTCACTTGGCAAATTGGCACTCCAAGAGAGAGAAAGAATGACAAATGACTTCTGCTCAGCAGCTGCCTTCAGAGGTTTCCATGAACAAAAGGTAACAAATATAAACCACTGCCATTTCTCTTCTAAAGCTCTTGATATATGCCAATCAATTCCCTGGAATCACTCTACCTTAGTCACATGTGGCTCATAATTATGCCGGACTTAAAAGAAATAACATACATGAGTTAATACCAAACAGCTAATGCAAATAATGAGTCCGCATGTCTGCAATTGTGTATCCACATATCTCTGAGCTAATTTATGGGGTCTATTTCCCCTGAGAGCCAGCGGCTACTCAGTCATGTCCAAAGTGAAAAACTATCTCTTTTGTGTTGTCTCTTTCGAAAGTCGAAAAACATAGGCTGGCTTGGTAGAAGGCAAGTTGACATGAATTCATTACAAGAGGATATAATCACTATAGTAAAAAACGGACCCATGATAGGACATCTGGTAATTTCACTTATACTCACTGATCACAAGGACAGTGTTAAAGAGAAGTGCAGTTTATTCTAGAAAAAGCCCAAACCTTGGAAGAAGCTGCCAGGGAGAAAGTTCCTCTCAATATTTTCTATAAATGTAATGTATAATGAGCATTTAAATGTTAACCCTCCAGAATCATAATCCTCCTGGCACTTTTCTGCTTCCTCCCAAAACATTGATGATTTAGTAGTAACTGGAAAAGGAAGACTCTGCTCTGCAACCATACGAAAGACTTCATCAAATGTTAAAATATGCCGAAGAGGTCATCCACTCTGACATTTTAAAAACCCCAAATTCAATTTAATTGACAAGCTTTACCATTGGAAAATCAGAAAGCAGCGCTCTCCCTAACACGTGTCACCTGCCCACTCAGCTGTGAATGAGAAGATGTGTCACACCACCTTCAGCTCTGCATTTTTGGTGAGCTCTGTCTTTATGGTGACACAAGCACTTGCTGAATAATCTTAGCTTGTATTCAACTTTCAAAATAGAGTCCTTGTGATACATCTCAGATGCAAACTGTCATTTAACAACTATTGCTATATTTGCTTGAATAAAACTCCCTGCAACAATAATTTTGTTAATAATAATTCTGCATTTTTCTGAAAAGTTTTTATCTACTTGGACATAATCCCACAAGCTGTCTACAAATTCCTGTCCAATTAATTTTAGTAGAGCAAAGGTTCAACTTCCTGAAGGCTCTTTTATGACAAGAAAAGAACGTGTCTATGACATCTAGAGATTAAAATTCATAATAAAAATATTTTCATAAGTCTTTCCTAGTAACCTACAGACATATTTGTCATAGAACATGAGTTCTGTGCAATTTGAATACACAATAAACATTCTTAGATAATCATAAAATACATTATTATCATTGATGTTGCTTCATTTAACTATTAAAAACCAATGGTGGGTCATTAATAGCCTTATTAATTTTTTTTGATGAACTTGTTGCAAAAGTCATATAATCATTTAATATCTATAAAGGCAAAATAAAAACTATACTAGATGCTTGTCCCTTATGAACAATGCTATCATTACAAAGGAGTAAGAAAAAGAACTCTGAAGAATTAAACCCCCATATAAACCCCATATATCAGTAAGCATAAAAAACTAAAACTTCAAGCATTTATATCAAACTTTACACTTTTTTCCTACTTATTTTGTCCTCCAAGTGTTTAAGGGAAGAATACTATAATTCTTCCTATCATAAAATGTGAGTAGAAGTATCCAATCCCAAACAGAGTAGGGCCTTATTTCCCCAAAATGTTCAAAAACAATTTTTATATAGGAAATTTAATACCACATTGAAGCAAAGTAGGAAAGGGAAAAACTTACTATTTCCCAGTATAGTGCCCCAGTGAGTGTATTATATGATTCACATAATTACTTTATTTAATTTTCCTACCAACCTGATGTGGTATGTATAATTATTCTCATAATACAAAGAAGAAAATGAAACCCAAATAATTTAAATAACTTGCCCAATGTATACAGTCAATGAGATGCAGGATTGTATTTGAACCAAATCCATCTGCCTCCAGATTCTTTTCACTACACCATAGTGAAGGGGTTGTTTTCAAAAATAGCTCAGTTGATTGCCAAGTTAATAACAGCGAACATTTGGAAATGGTCTGACTTGGGTGAGAAGCGCAGCTCTTTATTGTTAGATTGAAGATCAATAATGTGGAATGTCATAACTCCAAATCAAGGAAATACAAGGTCATAGTGTAGAATTAAGAGTGAACACAAAATTACAGCATGATATTTACAGGTAAGACGTATCAGTACCAAAAGGCCTTCATAATTAGGATGAGGAGTTTTCTCATTCTATTAAAGATATATTTACACAACGGTTATGCTAGATAGTCTCCCAATGTGGTGGTGAATAATTTGTTTCCTCCATGTAAGTGTTCACAATTCCTTCCAACACAACATGGAGTCCACTTCCCCTCTCCTTAAATCTGGGTTGACCTTGTGACTTGCTTTGAACCATATAATGTGGTGTAAGTGGTACTATGCCAATTCTGAGCCAAGCCTTTAAACACATCTAGCCTTTGAGATGCCTAGAAACTTCTGCTTTCACTCTCTTGAGATTCAGCCTCTAAGCAGCTTGGGACTACGGGTGATAGGAGGCCATATGGAGAAAGGCCCTGGAGAATGAGAGGTCACCTTGGACTTGCCATCCCCAGCCCCAGCTAAATGCCATGAGAGCAGAAACAGGCCGTCCTGCCAAGTACTGTCCAAAATGCAGAACCATGAGCAAATAATCGGTTGTCCTTTAAGTCAGTACATTTTGGGGGTGATTTGTTACACACAAATAGTGAATTAAAATAGTGGTTTATTAAATGTTTAAGCCACTGCTTTAAGTATGTTGTACTGTTTTATGAATACATATATTCATAAATATATTCTAGATATCCCTTATCTTGATGGGAAATCCAGTAGTAACCAGAAACTAAACTTTCTGAGTATGGTCATTTCTCAGTATTGTCAGAGAAGAACTAAGTTAGGATTGCTGATTTTCTAAAGGTATACATACACACAAACACACACACACACACACACACACACACACACACACACAGAAAATTTATATGGTGTAAATGAAACACAGTAAGTACACATCCAAAATGGGAGGGGAAAAAAAATTAAGAATTATTTGTTGAAATTTCACTCTGCAAAAGCTGTTGACTTTTAAACATTCATAAAAATAATCAAGGTATTTTAAAAATAAAAACAAAAGATACCTGTTCTGAATAAACTGTAGTGTTCCAGGTAATTGGATTGTAAAAACACAAAAACAAGTATTAATAAAATTAGCTAGTTTAAACCTGTTATAATTTTAGTAAAGTTTATCTCAATTACCCAATAGCAGCCAGCTATAAAGCGACTTTTGATAGAAAACTGGTGTATCTGTAGCTATTAGCTCAGTAGGGCATACACAGGACAATTAGATTGGAAGTTTTAAGACCTAGTCCCTTTCTCCTCAAACTCAAGGCTGTGGAGAGCAGTGAAATTATTAACATAAACCCCAGTAGGAAATGAGTCTAGAGAGGGGAAAAAATAACCTTCAACCCAATCTATTCTGAGGTTAGTGGCAGGTTTTTTTGCCTTTTTTTTTTTTTTTTTTTTAAGCTAATGACAGGTTGGGCTGTGGCCTGCTGCTACTTCTTTTGCTCTCCAAGTCCAAACCCCATGGTGACACCTTCCTTTCCCATGACCTCTTGCCATACTTCTGCTTTCTTTCCCTGCAGGCTTGGTTTCCCCCTCTTTGAAGATGCTGCTTTATAAAATCAATGCCTCATTCTTGCCTATTAGAGTGCTCTTGGAGACAGACCACCATTAGTAGTCAGTTGACGGACACTGGTAGAGTGAAGTCGATTCAGGTTTTCCTCACGTGTATAAGTACTTGTTTATAATCTATTTGTAATTTGCATACACATTCTCCAACCAGGCTATCTTGCCTGCCAATATTAAATCTCCTGTCATTGTATTGCTTGGCTGATTATTCGATGCCAATGGTTTCTCCTTCCTTTTCTCCTTTCTCTCTAGTGGTCATTGTTCTATATTTCCTTTAGTAAAATGATATAGGATTGAAAAAAGCAACCACATAGGGGGAAATAGAGGAGAATGGGAAGAGTTTACAGAGTCTTTTCTCACAATTTTATGGTCTACTTACTAGAAGACCAACACGAGGAAAGAAAAAAAATCTTTAGTGTACTTGGAAGGAGAATAAACTAGAACTAAACTAAAGCACGCACTTCCAGATGTGAGAATGGGTCCTCTTTCTATCATCTGGGAAAATAAGTGGAGTAAAAGTGAAATTAAAAGATCTGCATTTAGACACAGTGAGAAAATGAAATAGTACACAGTGGCTCCTAAAGATAGATTACAACGGAGAATGACATTATGCCAGTCACAGAAAAACAGGGTCAAGGCTTTAAAGATATGCCCAGACCAGGAGCCACCACCACCACCATGATCTCTTCTGGGGTTGTTCCAGGGCTCAGCCTCCACAAACAATAACAACCAGACTTTCAAGATTTAGTGCTGTCCTTACAAGTGACTGTTTTCACTCAGGGACCTCATTAATCTTACGCATTCACCCCGAGTCTAATCACGTAGTGAGCTAAGGTTAAGAGTCTGTTCTTGGGAAGCTAACTGCTT
This sequence comes from Rhinolophus sinicus, assembly GCF_057876585.1. NCBI lineage: Eukaryota > Metazoa > Chordata > Mammalia > Chiroptera > Rhinolophidae > Rhinolophus > Rhinolophus sinicus. The sequence goes on from NC_142504.1 coordinate 21,044,389, forward strand.
ACTTGTGAGGTAAACTCACTCATCTGTGACCCTGAGCTACCAAGAGGGCAGTGAAAGAAATAATTTAGGAAATTATGCCCTGGAAGTTTCACGTTATGAATGTGTGAATCTGTCTCCCAGCTTCAAAGTTTCCTGGTTTGGGAAAAAGTTTCCCATATCTTTCCAGACATAAAAAGAAGTGTGTTTTTTCTTTCTTTCTTCATGCTTTTAAGAGACATTATACTTGCTAATGCTAATACGAGTTTTGAGATAAAAGATTTTGGGGGAATTGTTTTTAAATTTACCTGTTTCTTAAGCACTTTCAAACTAAACTGTTTTGTAACATTATTGCAAATGTGGAATAATTTCTCTGAAACACTGAAGAATCAATCAGCTAAAACAATATTTGTCTAGGCCCCTAACAATATAGTTTTCATTAAGAATACACAAAGTGGAAGGGTAAGGTGAGATGGGACAGAGTACAGAAGGTACATTTTGAACAGTAAAGGTGTAAGCAAGTCAGGGTAATAGATCAAGGTGACATGACGTGTGTCTAGCCATGTCCACATTGCAGCCATATTTTTGCATTAGCTGTCACCTCTGCTTAGAACACTCCTCCATCAGGTCTTTGCACAGCATCCAGTTTCTCATTCAGGTATCAGCTTCAATGCCACCTCCTTGGAGGGGCTGTCTTTGACTGCCTGATCTAAAGCCCGTTTCCAGGCACACTTGATTGCTTCGCTTTGTTTTAATTTCTCTTGAAAAATATCACTACCTGATATCTTCTTTTTTGTTGCATTCACCTCCACTCTGCCCACCCAATTAAAACATGAGCCATGAGCTCTACAAAAGCATGAATCTGATCTTCATTTTCCGTGGCTAAGTCCCCATGATCCACAAGAATGTCTGACAGAGATTAGACATTTCATAGAAATTTGTGGAGTCGATGAATAAACAAATAAATAACAGAATGCTTTCACACGTGTTTACTTACCCTGCAGCATAAATTTTACCAGCTATTAGTCTGAAAAACCTATGTCAAGAAGAAACTGAAGTATCACTGATACAAGCTGTAGATGGAACCATAAAAAAGGCAGGAACTCTGTTTAGTGTGAATAATTATGCCAGTACTTAAGCTTTAAATACAGTGTGATTTACCACAATTTTCCTATTACAGACCATGTGAGCACACTATTCTTTGATATTGTTGGTTCCAGCAATCACAAAAAGTAACGAGAGAGGTCAAATGATTTCTTAAAATAAAATAATCAATCAATTAATCAATCACTACAGGAAGTACACCTATTCCTGTGCCTGAATTTAGGCTTCATGTCAACAGTCTAGAAAGATAAAAAAATCATCCTGGGTAATAGATGGTGTGCTTGTCCCAAGTGCCGGGGGGGGGGGGGGGGGGCGCGGGAGGGAGCAGCGGAAATTTAGGAAGAGAATGTTTGTTCCTGCTTGGCCTTCCAAACAACGTTAGCAATTTATCTAATCTCAGTGGCTTATGGGTTTTGTTTATCTCATTGAGGTCCGTTTCTCTGTCTCAAACATTTGTGTAGAATAGCAGAAGTTTTCATTTCTTTTCCTTTCTTTTTTTTTTTTTATATAAAATGGGGGCTGTTCACTCAGTGCCTGTGCCTGAGGCTGGAATCTGCAGGTGCAGGCCTCCAAAATTCATGGGCAACCACTGGAAAGCTGCTCCCTTCCCCAAGTGCAGGAAACAGGCTACAGGAACTTTTCACAGTAATGGCAAATGCTTGTAATTTTTAATGAACCTACCCAGTGACAAATCCTTGCAGCTATTTTCACAAAGAAACCAGACGCTTTTATAAAAATGGAAATATTTTTAGGAGATCTTAGAAAAAGGAAAGATGTATTAAAAAAAAAAAAAAAAAAAAAAGCAGGTCATGCTTCTTCTGGAATGTCTGTTTTCTTTGGTTTCCAAACCTCTTCAAATGTCTACAAGGCGTATTTCAATAACAGAGTATAATTTATCATTAGCAACATTCTCCTTTTTAAATAAAAAAGCTGTGCATAATAACAGGAGCAATAAATAGTGCACAGAGTCGTTTGCTCCTCTTTGGAGATTCTGAATAGTGTCTGGAAAGGAACATATCGTCACAATTTGGAAAACACTAAAACTCATATCACATGGAGGCCGTGGAGTAGAGTCTGTATCCCACATAGACCTGAAATCTTGTCTATAGTTTTACCTTAGCTGTGATATCATGACCAGTTATTCAACTTCTTCAAGACTTAATTTTTTGATTTGCAAATATAAGAAAAATGATAGCCACCTCACAGAGTTGTTGTAAGTTGTGAATGATATAATGTATTTCTTAGTATAGCAATAATTGACCCTGTATTTATTATTATCATCATTAAAATATTATTACCATAATTAATGCCATCACTGACAAGGCATTTTTCTTACTGGCTGTGATGGTTAATTGTATGTGTCAACTTGACTGGGATGTCCAGATAGCTGGTAAAACATTACTTCTGTGTGTGTCTACGAGGGTGCTTCTGGAAGAGATTAGCATGTGAACTAGTAGACTGAATAAAGAATATCTTCTCACCAATACTAGCAGGCGTCATCCAGTTCTTTTGAGATAGAAGAAAAAGGCAGAAGAAAGGTGAATTTGCTCTTTTTAGCTTCAGCTGGGGCATCCATCTTCTCCTGCCCTTAAGACATCCTGGTTCTCAGACCTTCAGACTCCCACACAACACCCATTGCCTGCCCGATTCTCAGGACTTTGGACTCTGACTGAATTACACCACCAGCTTTTCTGGTCTTCTAGTTTGCAGATGGCAGATCATGAGACTTTTCACCGTCCATAATCATGTAAACCAATTCCTATAATAAATCAATCTCTCTCTCTCTCTCTCTCTCTCTCTCTCTCTCTCTCTCTCTCTCTCTCTCCACACAGACCAAACAAATGTATTCAAGTAGACACTTTGTTCAACATTGCTCAAGCAGAAGTTTGCCATAATTAGAAGTGTCTGGATGCTGATGGTAACCACTTTGAGCACCACTTGTAATTGCAGAAATCAAACGTGACTTATATTCATCTTTTGTTATTGGTATATATTAGGTGTTAAAAATTTTAATAGTTTTTTCCTTTCTTAAAATGTGTACACACACACACACACACACACACATATATATATATTCTGATTTTCTGAAAAACCCTAATATGTTGACCATATGTTCATGACAAAGAGGAAAGGGACTAAGTAAATTCCTGTTCTCCAGTTATTCAATAAGGATAAATAATATTGGGAAACAATCAAAATCAATCATCAGTCTCCAAATACTGTTTATAAGTATTGAGGTAGGAATTGAGTTGCTTAGCTACTATGAAGTGAAGAAAGAAAGGAAATATACAAGAGAGATATGGTCCACTCCACAAAGGTTCCATTACTTGCTTTCCTGAATAAAGTATTATGGTAATTGATGTTTAGATAAATTGATTATGGATAAAGCTGAAGTATTTGTGCATAGTCAAACAGTTTGCTCCAGAATACTGGAGTACCCAGAGCAGAAAATTAAAATCTTATGGGGAATCCACATAAAGTGTACCACTTGTACTTTCTCCAGGTAATGACTTAAAAACAAAAACAAAAACCTTATCATCCATCTGCTATCACAATAAAGCATGGAATTTTATTACGAAAAATATAGGAATGGCATAGTCAAAAACCAAAACAGTCTTATAAACAGAATAAATTTAGTTTTATGAACAACTCCCTACATTTTTCTTATACTTCTATGGGCAGGTGGAAACATCCTTAAAGATAAGTACTTATCCACAGATATGACTTTGGGAACCACCTACAAAATATTTTAGACTGCCCATAATCATCTTATTTCACTAATTTATTGAAGAAAATTTTGGATGTTTGTGGCTATGATGTTTTGATTTGTATGTTTTTATAAGTTTTTTTAATGAGTAAGTTATTGTTTTCTGAAAAGAAAAAAATTAATATAAAGATATAACCAATAGCCACAACACTCGGATTTATTCTCCCGAGTTTTACTTTCAGAGATGAAATTTCAGTATCTCATCTCAGTCTTCCCACTTCACCTTTGCACCAAGTGTCAAGTAACTACTGCTTTCAACTTAGATGGAGTTAAAATAACTGAATTTACCCTCTGTCTGAGACCACTAAAACCCTGACACAAACAAAACCAAAAGCTAAAACAATGGTTTTCATGGTACTGAACTCAAGGCAACAAGCGTAGTAATCCTGAGAGATAAAAATAAATGAGCCTACAATTGTCCAAGTTTGTTGCGTTGAGTTTCTAGGCGACAGCACAGGGAGAGAAAGCCCAGGATGAACCCGATGGATGACCAGACTTGAGGAAACAGATATGAGATTCAAAACAGATATGAGATTCAAAGGAGAAGAAGGCAGCTAGAGTTTCCAGAACAGAATACCAGAAATAGGAGAGGTACACAGAGATAGAACTCTGAAAACACACAAAAGGTTTCCACTAAGTATTCAGCAGACTATCAATCACTGCATATGAATGAAGAAACAACTTGAGGCTGGTGGGGAGGGGGGAATAAAACACCTCGAAAACCGAGAGGTAACAGGATAGGAATAGTGCCTACTCCCATCATTTAGGCCAGAAAAACCTCATACTGTAAAGAATATTGGGACGAATATCCAGAACGGTGCTGTGTCAGTACTGGGAAATACTTAGAGCAAAATTAAACACTAATCTAGTCCTGCAGAAAATATCTTAAAAGCAATATCTGGGGGGGGGGGGGGGGGGGGCAGAAACTGTTTACATGTGACTTTACTGTATCACAGAACAAAACAAGGTTTGTAGCAATACAATAATATCCAGAACCCAACAAGGTATAATTTACAATAACTGGCTTCCAATTAAAAAATTAGCAGATATTAAAAAAAAAAGCCAAAAAATATAACCTAGAGTGAAGAGAAAAACCAATCAATTGAAACTGACCCAACACTGAAACAGATATTAAAATTAACAGACAAGAGATTAAAACAGTTATTAAAAACCATAATCCATATGTTAAAAAAGTTAGGTGGAAATATGGAAGATGTAAAAAAGACAGAAAATTATAATGTATGAGATGGAAAATACACTGGATGGGATAAATGGAAGAGGAGACAATGCAGAAAAAAAGATTAGTAAATTAGAAGGCAGAACACTAAAGATTATCCAAAAGGAAACAGAGAGAAAAATAATAAAGTAATCATAAAAATAATAATAATACATGAATAAGCTATGGAATAGTTCTAAGGAATCTAATATATGTGTAATTGGAATCCTCAAAGGAGGAAGGAGAAGGATAGACAAATATGTGAAGGAAATTATCCAAATTTGATAAAATCTGCAAACTCCAAGCACAAGAACATGAAGAAAACTACATTGATATACATCCTAATCAAATTATTCAAAACCAATGATAAAGAGAAAATATTTTATAAATCTAGAGTAAAAAGAGACATAATGTATAGAGTAACTAATATAAGAATCAAAGTAGGTATCTCATATTGGAAACAATATGAACAAGAAGATAGTGGAATAACTTGTTTAGATTCAGGAAAAAGACACAGAGGTGACATTAGTACAAATTCTATAAATATTACAAAGACAATAAGGCAATGTTATGAACAATCTTTTACAAATACATTTGACAAATTAAAGGAAATGGACACATTCTTTGAAACACTATCTCCCTCCCAAAGTTCACTCAAGAAGAAATGAGTAACCAAAATAATCCTATATCAACTAGAGAAATTGAATATGTAATTTAAAACATTGCCACAAAGAAAACTCTAGGTCTAAATGGCTTCACTTGTGAATACTATCAAACATTTAAAGAAAACATATCAATTCTACACAACTTCTCCAGAAAATTGAAGAAGAGGTAATACTATTCAACTCCTTCTATGAGGCCAGGATTATCTTGATACTAAAACTTGACAAGGATATTACAAGAAAAGTATAGATTAATATCCCTTATGAACAGAAATGTGAAAATCTTAAATACAATTTTAGCAAATTTAATATATATAATACATAATGATACATCATGACCAAGTGGGGTTTACCCCAGAAATGCACAGATGGTTTAACATTTAAAAATCAACCATTATAATTCCCCATATTAACAACAACAAAAACACTAAAAAAAAAAAAAAAAAAACACAAAATGACCAATAACACTTTAAAGACACAATAGTACTTCCACAATGAGAATCCACAAAACCCATATAAATACTTTGAGTTACTTCAGAGTAAAACTTTTTAAGTGATCTCTGAAGGGAACACATTTGCAAAACTTTAAATAGATGTAGCTGCTAGAAAAATCTGAAACTGAATAATAAGTTCCTACAATACTACTTTCAGACATTTTCTACTACAAGGAAAAGAATTTAAAAGGAGGAGGAGAAAAAGGAGGAAGAGAAGGAGGAGGAGGAGGAGGAGCAGGAGGAGGAGGAGGAAGAGGAGGAAGAGGAGGAGGAGGAGGAGGAGGAGGGGAAATAGAAGAAGGAGAAGAAGGAGGAGAAGAAGAAATCAAAAAAAGCAACACCTGAAATTGGCATTCTTTTAGGAGATTAAATTTTCCATCTCATCATTATGAGAATGAAACAAACCTAAAAGATAAATATATTAGAGAGTCTGGCTCTGTATAAACCCTGAAGTCCCCGACTTAATCATTTTATCTTTCAGCAGCTAAATGCATCACTTTGATTGCTACTGGGCCAAGGTGTGAGGGTAGTGCAGATTGGGGAGTGGTTTGCAAAGGATGCACTGGAACATGTTAAGCAGAAGGAAGTACATTTGAGAAGATCCTAGCTAATTATTAGCCAGCATGAAAATATTTCAATATTGTGAACAACTGGTACAACTGTACCAGTGTGAACTGGCTAAATATCAGCCCTATGGACATTCTAGTTTAGACAGGACAAAACATACACATTAAGCAATTGAAAACTACACCATAGTCTATCAGCATCACCTTGTGATCTAAGAAATGACTCCATTGTAAAGTCAGGAAGAGGGATTCCAGTCAAGATGGATAAACACTGTGTTCACCTCCTCCTCTAACCATATTAAAGTTACAACTACATTATAGAAAAACCAATTTGGTGAACTATCTGAAGACTAGCTGAACAGAAGTCCTATAACTAAGGATATAAAGAAGAAGCCATGTCGAGACTGGTAGGAGGGGTGGCAGTTGAGAATTGGGGAGGGGTATCTCAGCTGCAGCTGTCCCTCCTGAGGAGCATGGGGTCCCACCCACACACTGATCTCCCCAGACCAGAATACCAGTGCTGGGAAAAGAAGCCTCCACAACATCTGCTGTGAAAATCAGCAGGAATTCCGACCATCTGGGTGAGACTGAAAGCTGCTGGAAACCCTAGGAGTCCTCTTAAATGGCCCAGACACAGATTGTCTCACTCAGAGGCACTCACCCTGGCCTCCAGTGGAGGAACAGCAACTTGGGAGGAACCACAGACATAACAGGGAGAGACTGAGCTGTGTGGCTGCAGGCTGAGGGCTGGACGGACAGCCATCATTATTCCTGTGTTGAGCACTTGTCTCCTGCAGCTAGGAGGTGGGCACCATCATCTTTCCTATGTTAGGCATCCCCCCACACACAAACATTGGCCTAGTGCACTCTGCTCGCTCCACCTTGGTGACTCCCTAGGGCCCTGCCCCACCAACTCATGCAATGCCAGAGCTTCTTTTGAGGCAGAAAGCCAGGCTTGGCCTACACTGTAGTCTTTCTTCACAAATCTCAGGGATCCACAGGCCCTAGTCAAACAGTGGTGGGCCTCGGTGTGCTCTGTGCCTTTTCCTGAGTGGCCGCAGGAGAACTCCCATAAGACTGTCAGCTGATTTCTCAACATTGAATGCCAAAAGGAATTGGAACAAAATATTCAAAGTGATGAAAAGCAAGGAACTATAATGAAGACCACTCTACCCAGCAAGGGCTATCATTTAAAATCTAAGGAGAGATAAAGAGCTTCCCAGACATGAAAAAGTTTAAAAAGTTCATCATCACCAAACCATTATTACAAGAAATTTTAAAGGGACTTCTTTAAGAAGAATAAGGGGGAAAAAGCACACAAATATGAATAGTAAATTGGCAATAACTGCATACCTATCAATAATCACTTTAAATGTGAATGGATTAAATGCTCCAATCACAAGACATAGGGTAGCTGAATGGACAAGAAAACAAGACCCACACATATGCTGACTAAAAGAGACCCACTTCAGATCAAAACACACAAACTGAAAGTACAGGGATAGAAAAGATATTTCAATCAAAGGGAAACAAACAAACAAAAAAGCTGGGGTAACAATACATAGTTCAGATAAAATAGACTTTAAAACAAAGGCTATAATAAGAGATTTTTAAAAAGAGACATTTCATAATTATAAAGGGATCACAACAACAAGAAGATATAACCCTTATAAACATTTATGCACCCAACATAGGAGCACCTACATATGAAAAGGTCAGACAGCTAAGTTCGTGAACTCATCCTAGAAAAAGTGCTGCATACCTCATTGCTGAATATGACTAGAGTCACTTTCGAAGGACTCCCCTTGGGAAGCTATGCACTGATCCCAACACCTAGCAATTTTGGAACACTTTTTCTGGGTTGGCCATCAGAGCTGTTGTCATATTACCCTTGCTGTCCTGAATGTCACCAAAATGTGTTCCTTTCAATATTTCCTTTACCTTCAGGTAAAGAAAGAAGTCATTGGGGGCCAGATAAGGTGAGTAAGGAGGGTGTTCCAATACAGTTATTTGTTTACTGGCTAAAAACTACCTCACAGACAGTGCCGTGTGAGCTGGTGTATTGTCGTGATGCAAGAGCCCTGAATTGTTGGTGAAAAGTTAGGTCATCTAACTTTTTCACGCAGCCTTTTCAGCACTTCCAAATAGTAAACTTGGTGTACTGTTTGTCCAGTGGGTAGAAATTCATAATGAACAATCCCTCTGATATCAAAAAAGGTTAGCAACATTGTTGCAACAAGTTCGTGAACTTAATTGTCAGACTTCATATATAAAGCAAATTTTGATGGACAATGAAGGAGAGATTGACAGTAATGCAGTCATAGTTGGGAACTTTAACACCCCACTAACATCAATGGACAGATCTTCCAGACAATAAAACAATAAGGAAAGAGCAGCCTTAAATGACACATTAGACTGGACGAATTTAATTGATATTTTTAAAGTATTTCACCCCAAAGCAGCAGAATATATATTCTTTTCAAGTGCACATTGAAAATATTCCAAGATAGACCAATGTTAGGCTACATAGCAAGTCTCTATAAATTTAAGAATATTGACATCATATCAAGCATATTCTCTGATCACAATGGTATGAAACTATAAATCAATTACAGGTGAAAAGACCCTGAAAAACAGGCAAACACATGGAGGTTAAATAATATGCCACTAAACAATGAACGAATTAACAATGAGATCAAGAAAGTATTCAAAATATACCTTGAGACAAACGGAAATGAAAACACAACAGCTGGAAATCTATGGGAGCAGAGCAAAAGCATTCCTAAGAGGAAATTCATAACAATAAAGGCCTACCTCATAGAACAACAAAAATTTGAAGCAAAGAATCTAACCTTACATCTAAAGAAACTAGAAAAAACAACAACAACAAACAAGCAAAGTCCAAAGTGAGTAGAAAGAAGGAAATAGTAAAGATCAGAGTGGAAATAAATGAAATGGAGTCTAAAGAAAAAAAGATCAGTGGGAAAAAAAAAAGATCAATGAAACCAAGAGCTGGCTCTTTGTAAAGATAAACAAAATTGTTAAACCTTTAACCCGATTCATCAAGAAAAATTAGAAAGAGAACACAAATAAAGAAAATCAGAAATGAAAAAGGAGAAGTGATAACTGACACTACAGAAATGCAAAATTATTAAGTAAATACCACAAACAATTATATGCCAACAAATTGGACAACCTGGAAGAAGTGGATAAGTTCCTAGATACATGCAATCCCCAAGACTGAATCAACAGAAACAAATATCCAAACAGACTGATTACTACTAATGAAAACAAACTAGTAAACAAAAAACACCCAACAAACAAAAGTCTTAGAACAGATGTTTTCACAGGTGAATTTTAGCAAATACTCAAAGAAGAATTAAAATCTATTCTTCTCAAACTACTTCAAAAAATTCAAGAAGGAAGCAGGTTCCCAAGCTCATTTTATGAGGTCAGTATTATCTTGATTCCAAAACCAGAAAAAGACATTAAAAAAAAAAAATTATAGGCTAGTTTCCTTGATGAACATAGATGCAAAAATCATCAACAAAATATTTGCAAATAACTCAGCAATACATTAAAAAGATCATACACCATAATCAAGTGGGATTTATTCCTGAGATGCAGGTTTGGTTCAATATCCACAAATCAATTAAGATTATATACCACATAAACAAAATGAAAGATAAAAATCATATACTCGTATCAATAGATACAGAAAAAGCATTTGACAAAATCTAGCATCTATTTATGATAAAAACTCTCAGCAAGAGAATAGAAGGAACATAGCTCAATATAATAAAGACCATAGATGACAAACCGACAGCTAACATCATACTTAACAGAGAAAAGCTAAAAGTGTTTTCTTTAAGATCTGGAACAAGACAAAGATGTCCACTTTCACCACTTTCATTCAACATGGTATTGGAAGCCCTAGATACAACAGTCAGGCAAGAAAAAGAAATGAAAGGCATCCAAATTGGAAAGAAAGAAGTAAAACTGTCATTATTTTCAGATGATATGATAGTATATAGAGAGGACCCTAAAGATTCCACCAAAAACTATTAGGACTGATAAATGAATTCAGTAAAGCATCAGGATACAAAATTAATATTTAGAAATCAGTTGCATTTTATAAATTAATAACAAGCTATCAGAAAGAGAAATTAAGAAAACAATCCCACCTACTTTTGTATAAAAATAACACAAAACCTAGGAATAAATTTAACAACGGAGGTAAAAGACCTGCACTCAGAGAAGTATAAGACACTGACAAAAGAAACTGAAAAAGACACAAATAAATGCAAGCATATACCATGCTCATGGATAGAAAGAATTAACATTGTTAAAATGTCCATATTACCCAAAGCAACCTACAGATCAGTGCAATCCCTATTAAAACACCAATGGCATTTTTCACATTTTTCACAGAACTAGAACAAATATTCCTAAAATTTATATAGAATGACAAAAGACCCCAAATAGCCATAGCAATCCTAAAAAAGAAGAACAAAGTTGGAAGTATCATGCTACCTGATATCAAACTACACTACAAGATTATAGTAATGAAAACAGCATGCAGCATGGTATTGGCATAGAAATCAACACATAGATCAATGGAACAGAATAGACAGCCCGGAAATAAACCCATGCCTATATGGTCAATTAATCTATGACAATGGAAGGACGAATATACAATAGGGTAAATAAATGGTGTTGGGAAAACTGTACAGATATATGCAAAAAAAAAAAAAAAGAAACTAGACCACTACATACAAGAATAAACTCAAAATGGATTAAAGACTTAAATGTAAGACCCGAAACCATGATAGTCCTAGAGGAAAACACAGGAAGTAAACTCTTTGACATTGCTCTTAGTAATATTTTTTTAGACATTTCGCCTCTGGCAAGGATAGCAAAGGAAAAATAAACAAATGTGACTATATGAGTAAACTAAAAAGCTTTTGCACAGCAAAGGAAATCATCAACAAAAGGAAAAGACAACCTACTGAGAAGAGATAATCACCAATGATACATCTTATAAGGGGTTAATATCCAAAATTTATAAAGAACTCATACAACGCAACACCAAAACAAACAAACAAAGCAATTAAAAAATGGACAAAGGACCCGAATAGACATTTCTCCAGAGAAGACATACAAATGGCCAAAAGACAATGAAAAGATGGTAAACCTCACTAATCATCAGAGACATGCAAATTAAAACCACAATGAGCCTATCACCTCACACCTGTCAGAATGGCTATATCAAAAACTCAACAAACAACAATGGTGGCGAGAATGTGGAGAAAAGGGAATCCTCGTGCACTGTTGGTGGGATTGCAAATTGGTATAGCCACTATGGAAAACAGTATGGAGGTTCCTCAAAAAATTAAACATAAAACCTTATGAACCAGCAATTCTATTTCTGGTTATTTATCTGAATAAATCCAAAACACTAATTCAAAAAGATAAATGCACACCTAAGCTCACTGCAGAGTTATTTACAATAGCCAAGACATGGAAGCAACCCATGTTCCCATCAAGAGATGATTGGACAAAGAAGATGTGGTACATATATGCAATAGGGTATTATTCAGCCATAAAAATAATGAATTGTTATCATTTGCAATACCATGGCTGGAACTAGAGAGTATTATGTCAAATGAAATAAGTCAGACAAGAAAAATATCCTATGATTTCACGTATGTGGAATCTAAAGAACAAAATAAATGAACAAATAAAACAGAAACAGACTCATATATACAGAAAATAAACTGATGGTTGTCAAATGGGAGGGGAGGTTGGGGGACTGGCTAAAAAAAGGTGAAGGGATTAATTAGTACAAATTGGTTACAGAATAGTCACAGGGATGTAAATTACAGCATAGGAATATAGTCAATAATATTGTAATAACTACGTATAGTGCCAGATGTGTACTAGACTAATCGGAGGGATCGCTTCGTAAATTATGTAAATGTCTAACCACTATGCTGTATACTAGAAACTAATATAAAATAATATTGAATGTCAACTGTAATTTTTAAAAAATTCAGAAAAAAGGATAAAAAAAATAATAAAGTCAGGAAGAGCAGTGTACCAGGAGACAGGAGATCAGAGTTCATGCTCCAGCTTGGACCAATCAGCAGCCATGTGAACTTTGTCAAGCTACTTAATGCCTCTGAGCATAAATGTTCTCATGTGTAGAATTAGGATAAAAAGATTGGAAAACAAAGTGAAGAAGGAAGGGGAACTACAAAGTAAGAAGAAAAGAAAGGTGGACAGGTCACAAAGAGGCAACGTGCAAAGGCATGGAAAACATGGAATCAGGACTGAATATGAAGGGATTCAAATAAGATTATTTTCTGAAATAAGGATGGAGCAAGAGGTTGAGGAAAAAAAAATCACCTTCTACTTCTGTATTAAATATAAATTTAAACAGAGTGGTCTCCAAAAATAATAAATAGCTCTTCTCCTCTTCCTCCTCCTCCTTCCTTCTTTTTCTTTTTATACTTATCCTTCTTCTTCATCATCCTTTTTTTTCCTCTAGTTTATTTCACTTAGCATAATGTTTTCATGGTTTATCCATGTTGCAGCAGGTATCAGAACTTCCTTCTTTTAATGGCTGAATAATACTCTATCATTATGTATAGACCACATTTTGTTTATCTACTCATTTCTCCTTTAAAAATTTTTTTTCGGATATAACTGACATGTAATATTATTTTAGTTTGAGATAAACAGCATGATTCGATATTTGTATATATTACAAAATGATTACCATAAGTCTAGTTAACATCCGTCAGCAGACAGTTACAATCTTTTTCTTGTGATGTAGCCTTTCTTTTTCACTTAAGGTATATTCTTTCTTAATTTCTTCTAAGAAATGTTTGTATCCACCATGACAATGTTTTTCTGTGATTAAGAGCAAATATTGATACCCTTATATACTGTCAATACACCTTGTTTACTCATTAAAGTCTAGACCAGCTAACAGAAAATCAGGATGTAAAATTTTGTGATATCTTGGAGGTCATGTCATTACTTATAATTTATTTCTTATACATATATAAAGATATTTTAAGTAGCTTACACATCCATTTTTAGCCAAGGCAACAAAATGAAGCCTGGATTGAAGGAGATATATCTCCGTTATTTGATAAGAATAAGTACAAAAGTTACTTTTTTATTGTTCCTTTAAAGGACACTTTCTCCCAATCCTACATATACGATTTTATCCTGCGAATCTTACAAAAGTGACATTATATGCGTGTAATGTAATCATCAAAATCTGTGCTACATCTTTATAAAAGTACAATGAAAGTAAATATTTTTCTTTAACAAATGAAAGAAATATAAAAGTTCTACATAACTGAAATGGTTTTTCAAGTTTTCACTTCAATGCATTTAAAAAATAAATGTCAACCATGTTTTTAAAATGCCTAAGTATCTTAACATCTTAGTAACAGCATTCTAGTTATGGCACCTCAGTTTTTAAACGTCATTCATTCACTTCTAATTTCTTCCCTCTGGCCTTCTAATTACCTTTGAAATCAATTTTCTCATGTGTGGTTTTACTTGAAGTGAATTCATTAGCAGTTTCACTAAAATCTCATCACAATTAGCTTACACAATATTCAAGGAAAAGTACAGAGTATGAAACTATGCTTAGCTTAACACAAAGATAAAGCACCTACCACACAGTTAATCATTATTATCTGATAACCCAAATGGTAAATATCTTGAGTGTCATGCAGCATAAACATCAGCCTGAGTTCCACGCTGAGACATGTACTCATCTAAATGTCTAAATATACAGAACAGTGATTCTCCAGCCTTTTCATTATTCCCTTTATTATGCTCTATTCCTCTAAGTACCCATTTGTTTCAAAGAGTTTGCCTAGCAAGCAAATTTTATAAAGTAAGAATTAGTATGATTTCATGTTTTATAAAGAAAGACACATATGATAGATAGCCAATCAGACCTTCTACAGAGTATGAAAGGTTATCATACTCTGTTAAGGTAGCAATGAAGAGTGAGAAAGCTCAAGGGTTTAAGGCTTCTGTAGCCCTAAATGGAATAAAAGAATTAATGTTAGGACTTATAAGTATTATAAGAACACAACATTTGAAGTTGGTGGACCCTTAAGAATCCAGAGAGGGACTTCAGGTGGCAATCATTAATTCCAAGAATTCTGCCTTTTTCTTATAGTTTTTAAGTTGAATCTAGAGAAATCAGTAGAATGTACTGTATTTATCACAACTTTTTCCTCACGTTTGCTATGTCTGTACTTTCTCCTGCTGTATTTTTTTGTGATGTCATTGTATGAAATACCAATTCATAGTGGAAATATTTATAGAAAATTATAAACTATTATTCCTCATGTCCTTCAAATTAGGTGAAACCTTCCCTATTAAGTTGATAGTTAAAACTAACCAATGCTTTCAAAAGAATATCATAGTAGATATATAACACTGACTCAGAAGTTTTACAATACACTTCTTAAGCCATGTATTTTTAATTAATCTGAAAATGAACATATTTTAAAACCTTGCTATTATATGCTTTAAATTGTATCATATTATGCTAGTCTCTAAGGTTTTTCAAATTAATACTCTTGTCAATATAAAGAACACATTATTGTTGTTTTCTCAAGTTTTCACTAGATGAGGAGTCTTCATTTGTTAAACTGTCATTTCTCCTTATTTATATACTATAATGTTTATCTCACAATTAAACCATAAAAACACAAGGATAGGTGTCCCTATCCGATGTGGCATGTATTTGTTTTATTTTTAATAACATGTACTTTGTTTTCTGCCATGTAGTAAAGAGCTCAGGCTTTGGAGATGTCAGACCTGGGGATGTGTTTCTAAGTGATGCAATGCCCAGCAAGTTACTTCATTCGTCTGAACTTCCGCGTCCTTATCCAATAGAAAGACAAGCATTTCTCCATCACAGGGTTCCTAGGAGACTAAGTGATGAAAATAAACCAATTGAAGGCACTTGGCACAAAGCCCTCCAGCTAAGGTGTAATCAATCACTACCACTGTCCACGTCAGTTGTTAGGAAGCCTTCCTTTGCTAAAAGCCTTGCCTCTGCTTTCCCCTCTGACTGATTTACTCCATCTCAATTTCTCTTGCGATTACAGTTTTCTCAGTGCGCTATTTTCGTTTGTTAGTTTTTCTGGCTAGGAAATAAAGAATGTATAATAGAAGACATATCCCTATTACTTATTTTTAAATATATATATTTTTCCCTCTAGACAGGCACCTAGTGAAAGACCTAAATATTAAAAGTAGGCCCTATCTAAACAATTACTTTTAATTAAAATTACGTGCTAATGAAAAAAAAAAAAGTAGGTCCCAATAACTATTGGGGCACGACTCAGATATTTCTCAAAGGTGAGCTACCCCAAATACCCTTAGCTGGAACTCTTTGCTTATTAGTTTATTAGCACCTTCCAAACATTAACAGAGAAGCCTATGATGCAAACTGCTTCTTGCGGAGCAGCTTAACACCTTTTCACTTTGCAGGAGATGGGTTTTCAAAACTGACTTTGATTCTCAAAGACTTCCTGACTGAACTGTAATCTATAGAGATGCTTTTATTTTTTAAAATCTTTCCTACAAAATGGAGTTTTTGTATGCTTCCCATATCCCACATCACAACAGTGCTCTTTTGGTAAAGCTTATGTGTACATTTTTAAAAGACTATTTCCTTGATAAGAATATTATTTGGAGAACTTTTTCAATTTAAAAATAATTTAAGGTAGAAATCAATATGCATTCCTATTCCCACATTCTTGCATTTCATCAGGTCAAAAGAACCTATAATTCTTCCTTCCTGTCGCAAAATGTCTTTAAAGAAGAATAGAAGTAAGGATGAAGGGAACAAATATTGAGAATAATTCTTTTTCATTCAACTTTATGGTATGCTGTATTTCTCTATTGTTACACATTTTAAAATGAGATTTTTAAAAGCTAAACTAATTTAAAGAAAGACATACACTGATTGTCAAGTCCTTAACGTATCAGTGTTAAATATATATGTGTGTGCGTGTGCGTGTGCGTGTGCGTGTGTGTGTGTGTGATTGTCATGGTCAGAAAGCATTCTCTGTCAAAACAGATCACAGGCTCGTGGCACACACAGTTTTGGACACCAGGTTCTCATGACTGATATTAGAACTAAAAGCTCCAAAAGGATTGTGCATCCAGTGCAGTCTTCTTTCTTCATTGTTAATATTGACCACGCCCTATCATATTTTAAAAGAATGAAGTAGAAGAAAGGTTTTGTTTTTCTCTATCAACCCCAAATGGATGCCATACCTTCAACCTAAAACATTATATATGTACAATATCCACCAATTGATTGATGACACTAAATCATAATCTAGTGTTCCAAAAGAACTATTCTTGGATTGTGATTTAACACTGAAAGAAACAAACAGAAATTCCCACCAAAAGTGGGTAAAGAGAAGTGTTGAATTAAAAATAAAATACTTTTTATTGTTCATTTGTTTCTACCCTTTCTTAATTAAAACTAATTCACTTCACTATTCATCTATGTTAAACCAAGCGATAATCCTAATTACAAAAAGCTACTTATAAGATTTTGGGGGAAATGATTAATTTATCCACTATTTGAGGGTTTCTCCCCTAACGCCACATAGGAGAAAGTATAGCTTCTAAAAAACTAAATCATATCAATTCTTCCAAAATTTAGTTTATTGTGTGGAATCACATCACTGACCCCATCATATGTCTTTATGTTTCCTGATGAAAAAGTGTACTACAAAATGGAAATATGCTAACATTTAAATATAATGCAAGTGTAACTAAGCAAACACTGTCTTCTGAGGAGAAAACTTAAAACGTCAGATTTATAGCATTTCATGTGGTAGAAGCAACTTCTGAAATAAGGGCAGTTTCCGAGGGTTGAGAGGTGAACGCAAAGGGTGTCACTAAGCTTTTAGTTAGTCTCAAAGAGGTACCACTGTGGCTAATTATTTTCTTCTATGCTTCTGTCTATAAGCATTACACTTTTCACTTTTCTATGAAAAAGACCCAAAGTTAATGAGAACCATAAAGATTCCTTAATCAGCTTATATTGTGAAAGAGTATTAAAGTCTCCACTTTCACAACAGGCACATGAAATACACACTTTTATGATATATTACTAGCACAGGAACTTACATCTCTCTCCCCTTGAACCACCTGCAAATTTTAATAGTCATGTATCGCCAGGGTACCAGAAACTCATAAAAGTTTAACCTGCTAATTAACAAGTAGGTAAAGTTCCAGCCCTATACCATAATGTGTTTGCTTCCAAGGCACAGTCAGCAAAACCTAGAAAATAATCCCTTGATTTTTTTTTTTTTTTCCAAGTCAACTACACTCTAGGCTTGATTGCTTACTAACGTCACCAAGAAGAAAAAGCACACAAATACACAGGAAAAAATCATGTCCTTATGGAGGGAATGAAGTTAGTAAAAATGTGGAAATCTACAATTTGATTATCTACACAAAGCTGCAACCTGAAGGATATTATTTGGACTAGGTTGCTCTTGTTTCGAATTCAATCTGTACTTTTCCTAGTGTTGTTACACTATTGATCTGTGCCATTTGTTTCACTCTCTTTGCCTAGAGGCGACATTAGAAATGATTATATATTTATTAGGACTGTTTTTTCCTTATGCAAATATCCAAACCAGGAACCCAAATGTGGGGCCCACAAAATACAGACATCTTAAGAAAGCACTGCAAGAAGGAAAAAGACTCCTAATTCTTTCCTGTAACAATGGTGATGGCTACTAACGACATTCCTATAAGATGACTTCAGGCTATGTACGTTCAATTAACGACCCATTACTGTCAAAGCCCTTGGTCTCAGGCCCAGCCCAGCTAATCGTACTAGGAATTACTGCCATATTAAGAAATTGGTTATGTTTCTGAACTTATAATCCCAAGCAGAGCTATTTTCTTTTTCTAGTGTGTTATTTATGTGACCTAGCCTCCTAAGAGAGTAATTAAACGATGGATGCCAGAAAGCTAGTGGAGGATTATATGATGTCTCATTCAGAGAAGAAATGACTCCTGGGTCGCAAAAAGAGATGATCAAATAGAACTCAGAGGCAATTCTAGAAATAGAGCAAAGAAGTCAATATATAGGTCAATAAAACCTAAAGATTTGGAAAGGTGTCTTCTCTAACATACTGAATGGGAAGTGAGATCTAGAATGAAAGAAAAAAAAAGAATCAGACCTTGGAGTTTGAGAGATTTAGAAAGAAATATATACAGTGATCAGAGATGTCAATGAGAGACTACCTAAGCTGTGCCCTACATTTATTAATGTATCTTTAATTGCTTATAGACATGGAGTTTATATAGTGGTATGACTATTTTCATGGCATGTAACCAAGCTGTTTCTTTATTATTTCTGGAAACCTATCTTGAGTGAATAATTTTAAACAATTCATATAGATAGATAGATAGATAGATAGATAGATAGATAGATAGATAGATAGATAGTCATTCCTTGCTGCATTTTTAATAGCCAGAGAAAACAATCAAGATAGAGATGAGGGAGGAAGGGAGAAAGGGATAGAGGGAAGGAGGGAGGGAGGGAGGGAGGGAGGGAGGGAGGGAGGGAGGGAGGGAGGGAGACAGAAAAGGGTAGGGAGAGAGAGACCAAGAACCTAAACTCTAGCCAGAAGAGAAAGGTTCCATACATTATGGTATAATTCCCAGATCAAAATTATGCATCCAAAAAATTATACGTAAAGGTGTTTTAGCAAAAATACTTATAAATATATTTGGATGAAAGTAGGACAATATTTGGTGTTCACTATGCTCAAAATTATGGAAAGTCTTACATTTGTGAAAAAATTAAATGATTTATAAACCATTTGGTTTAGCTGGAAAGTAGCTGGATTATCAGTAATTGTTAAAAATGTTTTTTCTGTTCCAAAAACTTTAGGTAACATAATTGTATTGCTTTTATATTTAAAAGATATATTTATAACCACAATGGTCTGAAGGCAGTTATGTGACAGTGTCTTCATGAAGCCCAGAAGTGAGGAAAGATAAGTTATCCAGTGGCCTGGTTGGAGCAAAGAAAGAGACTGCCTGGCTACCACAGAGGTCCTCGTAGACACCAAGGGGAGAGAAGCCGCCATCCACAGGCAACAGAGAAGAATCTACCTCACTCTTGGCCCAATAGCTGTTTTTTGTTTTTGATTTTGTGCTACAAGTTGCAGTGCTAAAGGTGAAGATGAGATTAAATTATTGTCGAAGTTAGAAGTGCTGTAAAAGACAAAATTCAAGTGAAAGTATTCTACCACTATCAATTCTGCCTTATTTCTCTTTCCAGCACATTTTTATCACTTGAAAGCTGTCTGTACTTTCAAATGCAGTTTTCTTACTTTTTTATGTCCCAACCTCCATCATCTTTCGGAAAGCATGACGATGTAAATTGGATATTTGTCTCAGATCTGAACAAGAGTTGCTCAATATGGGGAGGAAGAAAGTAAAATGGCTATTCCCACTGCTCCATGGCTGATACGTGCTTCAAAACTGACTGTGCTATATTTCCACTTGGGAAGCAAAAGGGCGTATAAAAGAGCGATGATTGTTAAAAACAGACAAACAGACCAGCAACAACAACCAAAAACCATGGAGAGACACTGAGAAACAATCAAAAACAGGAATCAATGATCAACATTAAATATGCCAAAGGAATACCTGGAAAACTGGAGTTATATTTATATGTGCTTAGGCCAGGATAAGGGTATAAAGTTAGCCAAGGAAGAGTTGGGGAAAGTCTGCCAGGGTTTCATCCCCCAATGAAGCTGTGCATGTATTTTGTGTTACTAAACACAGCTAGTACAAGAAACGCCTAAGTTACGCATACAAAGTGAAGGACAATTAATTCAACAACATTAGTCATTATATTATACACCTGCCAAGGCACCAGGGCTACAGTAGAATAACTTAGACATGGCCCTGCCCTTGTAGAACTCACAGTCGAGCATAACGCACCAATGTTCAACCTATCCTCGTGGGCCTTTTTTTTCTCCCCCACCCCCATTCAAGCCGTTGTTTCTCAGTCTAGTTGTTTTCTCCTTTTTTTGATTTGACATTGCTCTTGCACTCAGCATAAATCAGTAAAATGAATTCTATTTTTCGCTTTTAAAAACGTGTTCGATTTGTCCTTCCCAGGTAAATTATAAATCTCTTGAAGATTCTTATCTTACATTTTTTGCTGGTCTTCAATTTGTAGCTCAATAGATAGCTTTTGGTGAAGTAACTATAATAGATATTAACTATGAATATAATATCACTATTTCATGGCATTACATTGCTATTGCTATAAGCACATGAGGTCAAAACAGAATTTTAACCACATACATTGCCTAGCCCTTACTGTTCTCTGATCATGTTCCATTCTCCTTCTGTTTTCTGTATCTGCCTTCCTGTTCCTCCCATGTGCCACAGTGCTATAGTCCTCAAGCGCTTTCAGTTTCCCCTCTACCTGGACGGTCTCTGCCCTCTTCATTCAATCAACATTAACTCATTCTCCAGGGTGCAGCTTGAAGACTGCTTCTTCACAGACCTTTACCCTGCCCTTCTTAGGATGCTTCTAGTCTCTGTTAAGTACCCTCCGAGCACACCCTTCTTTTCCTTCACAACATGCATGCTGTGTCTTAATTACACATTTCTCCTGTAATTATGTGATTACCATAGGTCTTGCTCTTGAGAACCAGAACTCTAAAGGTGAGAATTGTTTCTGCTTTGCTTCCCATTGGTGCACGAGCTCAGAGCCTGGGATAGAGTAGGTACTCAATAACTGTTTATGAGTGAGGCCAACTCACCTATGGTCATTGACGTATTCAGTCATTCATTTACCCGTCCTTTATTGACATTTATTGACTCATTAATTCATCTTTCCATTCAATTCTAGCAAACATCTATGGAACAATTACTGTGACGAGGCACTGTGCTACAGTAGGCCCTGCCTTCAAAGTACACAAAGTCTAGAAGAAAGACACAGGAAAACAGTGAGGATGATAAGGTGCTTTACGTCCTATAACAGAGAGAAATATGACAGCACATGGGACAATAGTTAAAAAATAGTTGTCTGTTTTTCCTCCCACCAATAAATTATTGTTGATCAAATCGTAAGAAGATGCCACTCTATAGTAATGATGATTTAGCCGTAAGAGCCACTGAATTTTGTTATCATATCTTGTAAACGTTTCTATAATATTTGACATCAAATGGCAAATTAGCAATATCTTACTATGTAAGGACATACCTCACTATATTTACACACTTCACTGGGAAACTTAAGTCTGTGTGCACACACAGTCCATATAATTCTCTGTTCCAAATTTGTAAATAGAGAAATTTTGTATCCAACTTTCAAAACATGCAATCAGATATACAATAAGAAATGAAATGTAAACATATTTCCCTAAGCCAGTAATTTGCTATCAAGCAAGGAACTTTAAGGACCAAGCCGATGCTGACTCACAGCCATGCAATTCTGTGATTGCATTTTCTTAAGCCACATGGTAGCATTTTATATAATCACTGTTTAGAACATCAGATTTCCCATGGATTATTTTTTAGTTTTGCTATGCTGCCCCAATTTTTCTCTCTGAAGGTTAATATAATGTGTATGGAAATTTACTGAGTTTGTTCTTGAAACAGGTACCTAGTCAATGAAGAAGGGCATGAAAGCAACCTTTCATTCAAAGGTTTTCTGTGCTGTCATACGAGGTCAGACAATTAAGTTCGTGAACTCATCCTAGAAAAAGTGCTGCATACCTCATTACTGAATATCACTACGGTCATCTTCGAAGTACTCCCCTTGGGAAGCTACATACTGATGCCAGCACCTAGTCCACCCTTCAAAGCAATTTTGGAACTCTTTTTCTGGGTTGGCCATCAGAGCTGTCGTCATATTATCCTTGCTGTCCTGAATGTCATCCAAATGTCTTCCTTTCAATATTTCCTTTATCATCAGGTAAAGAAAGAAGTCATTGGGGCCAGAGCAGGTGAGTAAGGAGGTTGTTCCAATACAGTTATTTGGTTACTGGCTAAAAACTCCCTCACAGACAGTGCCATGTGAACTGGTGCATTGTCTTGATGCAAAAGCCATGAATTGTTGGCAAAAAGTTCAGGTCGTTTTCGTCTTAACTTTTTCACGCAGCCTTTTCAGCACTTCCAAATAGTAAACTTGGTTAACTGTTCATTCAGTTGGTACAAATTCATAATGAATAATCCCTCTGATATCAAAAAAGATTAGTAACATCATTGCAACAAGTTTGCACACTTAATTGTGAGACTTCGTACATACCAAATTCATTTCAACGAATATCAGCGATCCGAAATATTGACCAGCCCCCACTTCCAGATTCATTAGATACATTTCCATGAGAGAGAGTTCTCTATGCCAATAGTCTTGTCATGCCTCTGATAGGTCTGGAACCTTCTGGTAGTGCCCTAACACATTCAGAATAAAATGCAAGTTCCTGGGCCGAGCAAACAAAACCTTCCATGAACTGGCCCAGTCTTCCACTCATGTTTACCACCTGACTTACTCAATCTTGTATTTTACGCTCTGCTAGTACTGAAAAGTTCATAGTTCCTCGTACTCACCGTAATATCTCATGTCCGGTGCCTTTGCTCACTCTCTTTGCTTAAGTCAGAACTCACTGCTCTCCTGGCTGGTATTTCTTATCAACCTTTAAGGTTTACTTCAAGAATCCTTTCCTCTAGGAGGCCTTCTCTGAGCTCACCACCCCAGGTTAGGTGACGTTTCTCAGAATTAGCTGAGATGCCTGTATTATTATACTTATTACATCATATTGATATGATCTGCTTGCCTGTCATACTTCTGGCTAGACTACAACAACTGAACAACAGGAAAGCATGTCTTTTTTTTTTTTGTCTTTTTTTTTTTTTGTATCCTTCAACCCAAGTCAACCAAGTAACATGAGATTGGTGCCTAATAAATATCAGTCATTTCCTTTCCCTAAAAGATACTTAAGGAATTTACAAAATAGAATGGCAGGAAAGAAATGAGACAAGTACATAAACAGTCATAAGTTGGGAAATAAATATAAAAAGTGCCACAAAGGAGCGTATGGATAAAGGCTGATGGAAGTTGAAAGAGGAAACAACTGATTAAGAGAATCAAGGAAACCTTCCTAATCAAAAGTTGAATTGAATCTGTAAGAATGAGCAAAATCTTGATAGGAGAAAATGGAAACAGGCTCAGAGGAGTCACCTGTATGAATAAATGCAGGTAACAACAGACTGTGAACTCTGAATAGGGGCATTGGCCAGGAGAAGTATAGGGCGCTGGATAGCGTGGAATAAAAATGAAAAGGAGTTTAGGATGGAGCTAAGAGCATGGGCTTCTTTGAAGGCTCATGTATTTGATGAGTTTAGTCTATAAGATGCAAGTAAAGCAAACGCACTACAGACTTTTTAGCATGGTTTTGATAACAGGAGTGCATTCATGGTTCGTTGCCTACCTAATGCTGCTAAGACATTAGAGCTATCTCCTGTACCATCATCACCACTCCAGCTCTGGCATTTTAAATAGGGCTAAATGGGAGACACTAAGTGTTATTATGCAAAACACAAAGATACCAGGTTAGAGAAGGTCCAGAAGAGCTGGGTGTTTGTAGGAGAACACGCTCACCCCAACCTGTGGCACTTTTGCTTCCACTCCTCTCCCCAAATACATCTCCAAACGAGGTAAGCAGCTATAGAATCATGCAAAGCAACTATGCAAAAGGGAAAAGGCATGCCCAGTAGATGTGGAAAGATGAGGGAGGAGCTGTCCTTTCCTTGAGTACAAATCTTTTTCGTGGAGGACTGGAGGAGATCATCAGGTCATTTGGTTTTCTATTAGCCTATAAATTCATAACTGTGTCACACTTTAGATAAACGTACAGTATACTTCATAAAAATTCCAAGTCCCAGTAGTTTGCAAAGAGCAAATATTTGATATGCTCCACCAAAAGGACTAAAAGTAATGAAAGTGGGACAAAATATAGGAAGATTTATTTCCTCTAGAACAGCCCCCAAACAGCCCCAAAATGATTGAGTTTAGATTTAAGAGTTTCCCATCATTTTCATAACACAACTCAAGTTTTTCAGCCTAGCTTACGCAAATTGGACTGCTGTGTTTATTTAACATCTGATAGTTTAATCTAAACACTCATGCCCAACTCCATTAGGGAAGGAAAACCTAAGAGGAAAGTGTTTTTACAAAATACAGACGATTTACATGACATAATCTCTAGTTCTTGCAGGAGATGATCGCTGAAGGCTACTCCTCCTTGTCCAGGCCTCGGGACCCATTGCTGTCATCACACCTCTAACTTCTTTTCCCTCATCCTCACCTGGCAGAGCTCTAATTCATCTCCACCTTCTTCTACTTGAGTCATGCAAATCCACATATAATTGGAAGCAGGGCTCTCAATTTTTCTGTTTCACTAGTCAGCATCTTCTCCCATTCCAGAAACTGTCCACTAACCTCTTATCCACTCTCTTCAGGTTCCCGTCCACTCTGTGCGGCACCCTCTCAGGGAATGTCCACAGGTCCAGTTTCATAGTGAAACGGAGAAGTCATCTGATGGAAGGCAACACTGCCAACCCCGGGCTCCCACAGAAATATAGCTGTCTGACACCCATCCTTACTACCTGTCTCCCATATTAGTAGTAGGATGTGTCCCTCTCCCTGTCAATCACATCCCAACCAGTTCTACAGCTGTCAAATGGCAGTGTATCTACTACCTTATGTTTCTAACCAGATGATCCAAAAATATCTCTCACAACTACAAAGCACATGCCTTTACATTCTTGTTGTTAAATTGAATTCCAAAAGGAGAAATAAGTTCTTTGGCTACATCTGCCAAAGGCCTTATAATTGTTTTTGTCTTTTTACCTTCATCTAAGACATGGCTCTGAAGTAGCATCTTACTTCTATCTAATGTTGGTATCTCCGAGTATCCACACTAGCCATTGAAATAAAAGTAATCAAAGACAGACTCACCCATCACCTCTCCAAATCTCTGTAGTTTCTGATTCTTTCTTTGGGCTCTAAGGGAAACAGGCAGTATAAAGATGTCCTGTGTGCCTTTAAACAAGAAAGATAGAAAGGGGATCCATGATCCCCTAAGCAACCTTGCTGCTGTGCCTCCTCGCAGTTCCCCAGCCTGAAGAAGTACAGAAAGAAATGTGACTTCGAGCTTACTGTTACTAGAGCAGCCCGCTACCCACGTGCCTGGGTGTGTCATGCACCCTTGCTCCCAGCGTCTCTCCCAAAAGGTGGCCTGGGAATATCCTGGAGACAGGAGGGGTATGATGTTTCTCTCTGTCCTACTCGGCAAGACATCCTGCAAACAATCTGCTGAACCTCAAGGGAAGAAGCCTGGTTTCTCTCTATTAGAATGTTCTCCTGAAGCTCCTCTGAGAAATGCGATGCTTGGGAAGGAGGAGTGCACACTTTGAATGACAGCCACTTTCTGGGTTGCTATGATATGTCTTGCCTCACTCACAGTTACTACTATGAGGTTCCCTTGTCAACAAAACGGCAAATGAATATTGACTTTTATTGTGTTTTAAACAATGGGTGCCATTTGTATCAGATGTTTAAATCTATATTTAGCTGAAAATTTCCATATGCTTTAGTTTTTCCTTTTATAGCTCAGAATTTTTGTTGTGGTAGTAGAAATCTGGGAGAAAAAAGGTGTCATTTCCCCCCCCCCCTTTTTGTGACACTGGGGATAACTCTCACCCTTGTAAATGTGGTACAGAAGGGTGGGTTTTTCAGTTTCTCCATATTGTTTTACTCAGTACCACCTGATAAAAAGCTTATAGAAATTAGCTTTGCCACACACCACTGACCTGTGGAGTCATTTTTCAGCTTCATGAACAAGTCCAAAGGAGAGGAAATTATTTTTTATTAACCAGGTACTAAAAACTAAAGCCTTTTATAAGGGTTGCTTGCTTCTTTCCACTGAGACTAGTAGGCAAAGGAAAAGAAATCCAACTGCAATAACTTTGCCCATAGGCGGCTTTATTAAAATCTAGAAGGTGAAATTTTTTAATAGAATCAAATCATCATAAAATATGTTAGGTATTTATGGTAAATACAACTATTATTATACACCTTCCTCCTGTGACACCACCCTTGGGAGAAAAGGATTTTGTGTGTTTCAAAAATGTGCTATTGTAAGGTGCATTCGGGCTCCTCTAGTTAAGGTCAAGTTGCATTTTCCATTATAAACCCGTTTCCAGGGGTTCATTACTTCGTCATAAAAATCTGCTTGTGGCTGAAATATGGCAATATACAGTCTTAGCTCAGCAGCACATTCTTTTTAAAAACGTATCAGAATTGGCTAACCTCAGTTTAGTCACACTTCAATGATAAAATTATGACTGAAATATATCTTCAAGAATCCTATGGGCTAACACAGCTCAACCATTGAGTTGAGCAAAGGATCACATCCACAATCTTATGTCTTTCCGCTTGTCAAATGTGAGTAAGGATCTATAAAGTCTACTGCAATGCTTCCAAGAGAGGGAGCTGGCAAACATTTTAAGCTGGTAAAGGACAAGAAAATAAATAAATAAAATGAAAGAAAGAATGAGAAAGGAAGAAAGAAAGGAAGAAAGAAAGAAAGAAAGAAAGAAAGAAAGAAAGAAAGAGAAAGAAAGAAACTCAAATCAAAGACAGTGTTTTATTTTCTAAAGTTTAAAGTAAGAGTTTTCCAAGAACAAAGTCTTATTTTGTTTTATCAAAGATCACTGAAAATACTTTCTTTTCTAAAGGAAAAAGTAAAAAGACATTAGTTAAACTAGGAGAAAAATACTGAATCAATCGAAAAATTGATAAAGTTCCTTATTAAACAATGCTTATTTGTGATATGCCTTTTTTTTAAAAGTGTTCTGAATAGTTTTTGCTGCTTTTAAAATAATGTCTGTTATTTGAAGAAGGGTAGTAGTATTTTGAGGCAGTTGTGGAAAATGGTCATTAGTTGAAGCCACAAGGATTTCTTCTAGGATTGGGGTTTAGAAACAAATTATGCCACCCTATAATACAAATTTACTTTGGAATAAACTTGGAATTAAGATTTTGTATTGTAACCTTAGACAGTCACTTAATCTCAGTGGGTTTCAGATTCCTCACCTATAAGATAATGAAGTTAGATTCATGATTACTGGAATCTCTTCCAGTTCCCTCATTCTAGGATGAAACATACACACAATACCTGGTTTGGAGGTCTGCTATTTTGTGACATTGTTAAAATTGCACTACAGGAAGCTTCCTCTCAGGCCCTCCCGATTGATATAATAGTACAAATTGAGTCAATAATAATTGGATGCATGGAATTTTTTGCCTGTTGATTTCTGATGTAAACCTTACTACAACCAACTTTTTGTTACCAAGTGATGGAGGGGGAACTGTCACAGCGAATGTATTTCTACAGAGCAGAATGTTTAAAGATCACTTACATTTTAACTTTTCCCTGTAATACACGCATTTTTAGAAGCGTATTGCATTTTTGAATAATGTCTGGCTTAAGTTAGCACGAAAAGAATTTTGCATTCTCACAGACACCCATTAACACAGGGAGGAAGGGAACCTAGAAGTTTTCTTCCGAGGTGGTGGTGTTTAACTTTCCTAAAACAGTAAATAAAGTGAATGATTCACCCACCAAAACTTCACCTAGGGGGTAATCTCTATGCTGATCATAGGATGAAAAGCTTTATTGACTTCAGACTGCCACTTCCGGATCCTGTGACATGTTTTTCCTTCTGTAATAAACAAGCATTTGCTTGCCTCTCAATGTATTCTGAGTTGAAAATACACTAATATTTTCATCAACGACTTTCTTAATTAACTTAGTGCTAATGCATCTATATCCCTTTTTTTTCTGAGGAATAAAACTATCTGAGCACCGTTTTGACAGAACATAAAACGACCACTCCTTTCTTCCCCTCTCCTTTTTCACACACCTGCACCCATTTATACCTGTAAAGCCCTTTACATCCATGATCTCCATTAATCACCTACTTTCACATGCATCCCAAATCGACTTCCTCTGCTCCCTTCTTGTTCTGCCCAAGGACAGAAAGCAAATAGCATTTTTTTCCAACATAGTACTGACTTTTCTCCTTAGAAAGGTGGTTGGAGGGTGGGCAGTGAGAGAGGGAAGGCATCACATCATAACTCAAAAAAAAAAAGAAGAAAGATAGAAAAAAGAAACCAAAGCAATTTGTTTTAGGACACAATGACAACTACCAGCCCAAGTTAAATCAATCATCAAAGCAGCAAAAAAAGAATCAGGAGAGCTTGAGCTTGTATTTCCAAGGGAACATGCTAACTGAAGTACGTTTTGGAAGCAAAATTCCAGTATTTAGCGGTCTTTAATGTATTGGCTGAACACAATTATCACCACTAATCAGACACCTGGAATTTTTCAGCCTGGTCTCCATAAAGGAGTGTAAAACTCGGGGGCATCATCTCTTAATAGCGCCAGTCAGGGGCAAAAATTAACAGCTTGACCTCTGTCCTGTAAAACAATTTACAGGGATAGAATCGAGTTCAAATTAAAAGGCAAGAAAAGCCTCAAAGGGTAAATAAATAAAGTTACAGAGGAGAATGTTTGGTGAGGGAAGGGGAGTGTGGAATATCCTCTGTTTCTAAACTGTTGGGGATGTTAATTAGCTATTTGTACATCCTGTGTCTCATACCATGAGAAGAGCCCACCTATACTACTGCTTCTTTCTTCAACAACAGCATCCTGCTAATATCTGCATAGTCCTTGCTACGTCTGCATCACCTTATGCATTTTTAACCTGTTTATTGTTTGTCTCCCTCACTAGAATGTAAGTTCTATAGGAGTAGACACTTTGTGTTCTATATTTGCATCTGCTCCCAGGAGCTAGTACAGTGCCTGGCACACAGTATCCCTCACTAACCATTTAAGGAAAGAAGGAACAAAGGGAGGGAGGGGAATGAGAGGGAGTTTTAGAGTAATGACAAGCAATTCCACAGTCACTGTCAGGACAATCAACTTAACTAGTCATAGTAGTATAAGACTATCTATCCTTTTTCTACATCCTTCCTAATAGAATTAGAAGTATAATTCAAAATATTGTAATTCATCATGGGAGAAAACATAATCTAAGCTAGAATCAACTACTAGACTGATTATATAGATTTTTCTGAAGAAGGTATCTCCCAAGTTTTTCTCACATCAAAACAAAAAAAATTGTATTAGATGAAATTCTACAGCTCTAGAATTTTGAGGCCAAATTAAAAACTGCAGGCTTCTTCACTGTAATAATATAACGGTCTTGGGGGAATAGTGGTTGAAAGTTTCCTGTTTAAAAAGTCTTCTATGTGTTGGCAATGTCAAGTTTCGAATGCACAGAATATATCTTTTATGTAATCATAAGTAATACTAAAGAAATCACACTCTAGGGAGAATAATCACACCTGAGGACACACTAACAAAGAATGTTCTCCTTTCCAAAAGAGTGCAGAGATATTGACAACAATTCCCTTTTGGAAGGCTTAGGTTGCTAAAAGTATTAATGTGAAAATGTCTGGAATAATTCATTATTACTGTAATTCTACAATCTACATGCACAAAATTAATACATGATATAGACATATGTACATCATTTGCCAACAGAGAAAACATACAAAGTGAGTCTCAATCCAAATAATTAATAACACTACTGTATCTTGATGTAGAATTTCATACATCATCTCATTTAATCCTCAAAATAACCCTGTAGTAAAGTTGGTAAAATTAGTCCTATTTTAAGGTTAAATTACTTACCAGGCTACACTGGCAGGTCAATCGTTCAATATTTGAACTTACTTCAACTCCCCAGTTTATTGTAACTGCCTCCATGTACCAGTATTTTAATAAAAAATAATTCTCCCTCAGTAGGATGTCAAACATAGTGTAATTATCCATTTAAATCCACACTGTAAAAGTACTATCATTTTGATGGAATTTTTCTGTTAAATCATGTCAATCAAACATCATGTTAATCAGAATATTGTTAAATTTCCTAATATTTGTGTTTTTAACTTAGTGAAGTTTTTGGTTTATTTTATTGAATAATGGTAAATAAAATTTTTAAAACTAAAATACATAACTATTTGACAAATAAATACATAAATAGTTGTATTGTTCATTGATTTGTAAAGTGTTCTTTGATAATAAGTAATGACATTCATACATACAACAGTGCTACTAAATGTTTACCTTGCAATCTCAGAAGTAGTAGCACTGTTACAACTTGGCAAGCATGAAATCTGCAGTATAGTTCTGAAACAATGAAATTTGCACAAAGAAGGAATTTGGTATATTGTAATAGCCCTCAATCCTTGGATCTGCTTCAGAATAACTTGTGGAAGTTTCCACACACAGATACACACACACACATACACACACGCACACCCCATCCCCCTGAATCAGAATTTCCAAAAAAGGGCCCCTATATACACATTTTTAAGAACTCCACAAGGGATTCTGATTAAGCTAAATAAGTCAGATGGAAAAAGTCAAGAACCATATGATTTCATTCATATGTGGGATATAAAACTGAAAGCAACAAACAAGTCAAACAAACAAAATTCCATAGACACAGAAAACAGTCTGGTGGTTACCAGGAGGAAAGGGGGTAGGAGGGAAGTTGACAAGGGTAAAGGGGGTCAACTATATGGTGACAAAAGGAGGTCTGACTTTGGGTGGCGAACACACAATGCAATATACAGATGATGTATTATAGAATTGTACGCCTGAATCCTATATAATTTTATTAACCAATGTCACACCAATAAATTTAATAAAATTTTTAAAAAGAATCAGATTCAGAACCATTGCTATAAAGTATAAATTCTTTTCCTTTGACAATTTTTTAAAACAATATTTTATGGCATTACAGAAAAATGACGCTGAGCAGTATCTCTCAGGATTTCAGCCTTTGCTGCCTCTCAGAATTTCACAATCACACCACTCCAATGCACAATTTTCCCAGCCTCCTTTTTAATTTGTTAAAATCAACAAGACACCTACAGAATTTTAGTAATAAAATTAAGAAGGCCCCCAAGTCTGAGCGTCCCTTTAACAAACAAGGTATAAATGTAAAAGATAGCCTCTTCCTAAATATTTAAGGCCCCTTGTAGAAATGCTAAGTGGAGATTATTTAAAGACTTAAGTACACAGAAACCTGACACACTCATTTTTAATGGGGAGGTAGACTGTTGTTTATTTAGCTTTTGAAATCTATCCTAAATTTGGCTTTATGGAACCAAAAAAGTCTAGCTTTAAATTAACAGACTGCCTTCCACTGTCCAAGGGATAATTTGAACTTCACTGAGACATGTCTATGAATGGAAATAAAAATAACTCACATTAAACTCTAAGTACTTCCCCACACGCATTTCACTTGCCACAAGGCCCATTGTTTCATGCAGTGCTTTTAAGCAGCCTGTAGGAAATTTTCACTGAAACAATTTCCCATAACCAAGAAAAGGAAGGCCGAAATGATTTCACTTAAAAAATATATACTTCCTAAGCTTTCAGCATCTAGGGTATTAAAAGCAGCTCTGTCAGAATCGCAGGAATGGGAAATGTGAGGCTCACATAATATTCTAAAATGTGGTGGCTTTAATTTGGGCTCACTCTACTCCTGAACTTCTGAACAAAAATCTACTCTACACGAAGTGTTCTGCTCCCCGCTCCCACCTCGCCTTGTCCATTAAAATTTACAAACTTAATTTTAAAGTTAGAAATATTTCAAATGTCCAGGAAAGTAACGAAACTAATGCTAGAAGCATGGCTGATTTAAAATGGGTTAGTATTTTGCCATATTTTCTTCAAATCTCTTTTACCCTCCCTTCTGCTTTACCATTGGGGTCTAATCCATGGTATGGAAATGTCGCTGATCATATCAGTGTGAAATAATCGCTCCTCCAAAACTCTTTTTCAACTAATTGTAATTCTGACCAGTTTTATGTTTTGTCTCTTACCCAGGGTCGGTCTTACAAACTTTCCTAGTTTCATTCACTCTGCATCTTGGCCTGAATTATTTACTGCTTGCTGATCCTCCAGTTTTCTCTTTCATCTTGAGTTCATTTATGTTCCTCTTTTTTATAAAATCAATTTTATTTATGGTTTAAAAATTATTGGCACATAGATTTTCATATTTCCTTATGATTTTAATATCCTTGTCAAAGGACATTAAAATTGTTATGCCCACTCCCATTTCTAAGAGTATGCATACATACTTCTACACTGTCAAAAAAATAAATCTTGGCAGAATTTTGGCTATTTCATTAATATTTTCAATTGTTTTCTGTTGATCATACCCAAACCTACATTCAGCACCTCCCATCTTTCATGCCTTTTGTGCCTCCTAGGGGACTTGTTTACTCGGATTGTCACAGTTCAGCATATAAACAGGGTCAGCAGGAAAGTACATTCAACTGTTTTCCGTAGCCTTCCTCTGGCGTGCTCTCTCTCTCTCTCTCTCTCTCTCTCTCTCTCTCTCTCTCTCTTTTTATTTTCCTCTCTCTCTCTGTCTCAGCCTAAATTGTATCCAACTGAGCCCCTTCTATGTGAAAAGTGAAATGTTACGTCCTCCAACAAAATAAAAAGCACAAAATGTAGACCCTAACTTTAAAGCTTTTTTGATAAGAAGGCAGAATATAAAACATGTCAATAATGAAATGATGTCAATGTGTGATACATAGAAGTCAAGTTCTAATAGTTCTGGGAAAAATTATGTTACTTGGACTACGTGGCCAGGGGAAATGACAATGTGAGACTAGGATTTAAACTCATAAGCTAGCAAGTACAATAATAGCAGCCGTCCTCATTTGCCAAGCACCTATGTGTGCCGGTAACTGAGATGAGCACCGCCTACACAGAACATCCATCGTGTTTGTGCGTGTGTGAGCATGTGTGCATGTGTGTGCATGTATCACAGCAGTCACCGTAAACTTGTGGGTCATCACAATAATCCCAGTTTGCCAGGGACTCTGCCGTCAAGGCTGAGTAACTCACTCAGGTGACACTACTTGTAAACTGTGGTGCTGGGGTGAGAACACAAATCTAAAAACTGTTCTCTTTTCACTGTATCTTGCTCAACTCATTCAAGAAGATGTTAGCTAATGTATGAGGACAAGAAATTCATTTTATTTAGAGGGAAAGATAGAAGTAAAGGTAGTAGAATAGAAAGATAGAAAGTAAAAAGTACATGGAGGAGATAGTGACTAATAATCATGAGATTTACTGACGGCTTACTTCATGCCAGGCTGGGCTCTGAGCACTGAACCTGTATGAACTCATCTAATCCTGAAAACAACCTCATTGGGTAAAAGCTACTATTGTCCTCATTTGAAAAATTAAAAAAAGAAAAAACCTGAGGAAGAAAAAGGTTAAGTAACTCACCCAGAGTTGCCCATGTAGTAAGCGAGGAAACTTGGATTTATATCCCAATGTCTTGCTCTAGAGCTGCCATTCTCAGCCAGCAATAACAATGAAAAAAAAATGGAGAAATTTTTAGAAGGTCCTTAGTGCTATCGAATCTAGTTCACTGTTTTCAAGTGTGTCTGGAGAACACAATTTGCTTGGACTATCAATAGTGATGTGTGAAGAAAAGGATCTGATAGTCAATAAGGGAGGGGTATGTAGGATTAATTCCAGGTAAACAGGTCCCTTTGTGGCAGGACTTCTCAGAACCTTTAAAATGTATCACTATGCAATTTTAGATGACTAAGAAAAGGATATAATACACAGTGTTTTCTAATCTTCTTTAACCAAGAAATCGTTATTGTTTTGCAGAGCAGCGGGTGACACTTAGGGTCTCCTAAATGACTTACTTCTATCGTGGTCGTGCAGCTGATAATGGTAAACCCGAAGCCAGAACTGAAGACCTCTGGCTGCTTGGCTGGGCCTTGTCTAGTCACAGAAAGTTAGAGATCATGAAATACATGCTATGTAACGTGTACAGCAATTTAAATTTTTATGAGCAGGAAAAAGCAGGGTACAGAATATACCAAAGTGGAGAGACATTGGCCGCCATTACAAAACTACTGAAGGAACTGAGCTATGGCATGCAAAGTGGGCTAGTCTCGGAAGTATTAGATTAGGTGCAAAAGTAATTGCGGTTTTTGCAATTATTTTTAACCTTTTAAACCACAACTACTTTTGCACCAACCTAATAGCCGAAACAAAAAGCAGGGAGCAAGAAATGAAACATTCAAGAATAGAAGTAAACCTTCTGCGTTCCTGTTACCAGTAGTTCCTGTGAGACACGACGTGCTGACCTACTAGGATCTTAGCTATGACTTGGAAGAAGCCTAAGGGCTGGCACTGCAACCTACTCTCTAGTTCTATCCATTCATTTCAGGGAGTAGTCAGCTGCCAAGAGCTAGGCAAACATCTCATTGTTATCTAGGAATTACTTTTAAGTGTAGC
Organism: Rhinolophus sinicus; assembly: GCF_057876585.1. Lineage (NCBI taxonomy): Eukaryota > Metazoa > Chordata > Mammalia > Chiroptera > Rhinolophidae > Rhinolophus > Rhinolophus sinicus. Next base: position 21,079,709 of record NC_142504.1, read on the forward strand.
TTTCCCAAAAAAAGCCAAGAAAATCATGGTCAAACCTTTGAATACAGTTTTGGTTCTCATGCTTGTCTTATCCTCCGCTGCCTTCTTTCATCAATCAGTTGTGTGTGTGTGTGTGTGTGTGTGTGTGTGTCTGTGTGTCTGTGTGTGTGTATCTGTGTGTGTGGTCTTTCCTTCTCTAGGGACAAGCACAATTGAGCTCTAAAAATACCTTATTTTTTCAAAACAACTACACTAACTGATATGTGTAGAGAATATGTTAGTCATGTTCACCACATGCCAAAATAAATAAAAAACTATATCTCAGGAAGTCGTACACTCTTTAAAACATACAACCATGGAGAACAACTTTTACTAACCCATACTTTCCTTTGCTACTTTCAAAATAATCAGAATAGTTATACCTTTCAGAGTCTCACAGATATTAATCATTAGTTCACAGTTCCTTTTTCACCTTTTGGTCATTTATCATCTAGTCATTAAGTCCAATTGCCTCTCAGGTGCTCATTCTTTTCCCCTCATGCATATTCTTGACACACATAAATTCCTTTCCACCATCTTGTGGCAGTGACCACTAGCTAATTATTAAAAGCTTCTCTCCTCCTACCATACATATCCCAGCCTCCCTTTCAGTTAGGTGAAATAACAACATTCTCTCCAATGGAATGTGAGCAGAAGTAACGTGGGTCACTCCAGATCCAGCCTCTACAGAAGGACCGTGAGCGTTCCTCCATATGCTGTCTCCTTTCCAGTGCCCCGGCAATACCGGAAGCCACGTGTGGAAGATTTCAAAACTACCATCCATGTGGGTCCATGAAGGAATGCTATTGTGCTGATTTAAACTCCTATACCCCAAGGACTCTTATGTAAATGAGAAGTAAAATTTTAGTGTGATAATCCACTGACATTTTGCAGTTTTTCTGTTACCATGCTTACCCTAGCTTAACAGAGAAATTAATGAACAACTTGAAATGAAATGGGACCACAACACAGGCCAAAACTATGGCTTAGTGGTCAGAATCAGGTAGCAAGGAAACAGATATAACAAGCGGAAAGCTAACAATGTGTGCCACCGAGAAACATTCAGTAGAACTGAAGACTACGATTACTCAAAAGGCAATTCAATGGGCCGGCCTGGTGGCTCAGGCAGTTAGAGCTCCATGCTCCTAACTCTGAAAGCTGCCGGTTCGATTCCCACATGGGCCAGTGGGCTCTCAACCACAAGGTTGCCAGTTCGATTCCTCGACTCCCGCAAGGGATGGTGGGCAGCGCCCCCTGCAACTAAGATTGAACATGACACTTGAGCTGAGCTGCCTCCCGGATGGCTCAGTTGGTTGGAGCCCGTCCTTTCAATCACAAGGTTGCTGGTTGGACTCCCACATGTGGGCTGTGTCCCCTGCAACTAGCAACGGCAACTGAACCTGGAGCTGAGCTGCGCCCTCCACAACTAAGACTGAAGGGACAACGACTTGAAGCTGAACAGCACCCTCCACAACTAAGATTGAAAGGACAACAACTTGACTTGGAAAAAAGGCCTGGAAGTACACACTGTTCCCCCAATAAAGTCCTGTTCCCCTTCCCCAATAAAATCTTTAAAAAAAAAAAAGGCAATTCAAGGGCCTAGTGAATATGCAGCTGTAGGAGAAGTTGCAAAAGGTCACTACATAGGTGTGTATTATTTGTTCCTTGCTGCTTATCGCAGGGTGTAAGATAAGCTCAGCCAAAAATTAAGTCGTTTCGAGACAGAAATGAAAGGGAGTGAAGAGTCCAGAAATTCTGTACTTTGCAGGACTGGAAAATCAGACTGCTTATGTTCCTCAAATCCTTTAAAAATTCCCGAGTAAACAAAAAGATTTCATTCTGTAACAAAAGTAAGACAGGAGGAACACCTACCACTTTCCCCAGGCTTTGTTTCAGACAGATTCAAGGGGGCCACACTGAACTGAAAAAGAAGCAGAGATGATGGAGGAAAGAAAAGGAAAGACAAAGGGCAGAGTTAAGAACTGTGTTTAGAAAAATATGGAATGTGGCTGTGAAACTGATTGGAAGCAATATATCAGAAGCTTACTAAATTTCTGAGAGAACTGCTAAAGAATCTACGAACCTATGGTAAAAGAACTAAGTTATCTGATTAGAATTTCCTTAGAGCACTCTGAAGCTAGCTAGTAAAAACTTTTCTTCCTTCAATCCTCTTCTAGAAGCTGTGCAAAACAAAACTGCGGCTCCTAACTTATGCTAGAGGGAAGTGGACTTTGAAAGCTGTGTAGCCCCCACAATGGAGGGTCATGAAGAAGGGAGAACTTTCCAGAGGACTGAGGTAGGGGCCACTGCAAACATCAATAAAATACTCTGGGAACAATTTCGGGAGTAGTATTATTTGATTATATTGTCCACAAATACAAACAAAACGACGTAGTTCTGGTCAGAATATGAATATTATTTGAGTAAAACAACCCCCATGGTTAAGTGGTATAGATTTTTTTCTCCTGGGAAAGATGAACTCCCACCTCACCTATGTAAAATTTAAAATATCATTGCTAGAATTTAAAACTAAAAGTTCAGGAAACTTTTAAAAGTACAGGAAATCACTGAGTTACTGCAATCTAATGTGAATGGAAAGCTTTTTTTACTTTTCCCCCCACAAGTTATTTTTTCCTCCTGTAACTTAATTTAAAACATACAAAAAATGTTAAGGTGTTTTTCAAATAACGAGTTGATATAATTTGTTGTTTTATTCAAATACATACAGTCTCAAAGCATATAACCACATAATATCATTGGAATTAATATAAAAAATGTCAAGAAAGGAGATGTTTTGTTCAATAGATTATCTCTACATCAACTACTATTATTGTTTTATCATTTACTTTGACCACTGATAGCGAGTGTTAAAAATTCACACTGTTGAGGGCCGGCCCGGTGGCTCAGGCGGTTAGAACTCCATGCTCCTAACTCCGAAGGCACACTGTCTTACTTATTTCTAAAATTCTAAAGATAAGCAATGTTCCTGTGCCACTAGCTTAGCTCTTTAAGTTGGAATTTCTCTCTTTTCAGCCTACCTCCTTCCTCATTTTCTATGAGTAGTCAAAATAGCAGAGTATCACTTTTGGAGTGACATGGCATTTCAGGAAAAGCCCACACGACAACTGTTTAAAATATTCTTTGCAAGCTTCTGACTGAGAAATACAACACAGGCAATTTGGAGAAGGCTTTAATTGTACTCAGATTCTGTAACAGCAGAAGAGAATAACATGTGGGAATTTTTATAAAAAAATGGACAGGATTATGAATCAATTTAATTGAGCACCTTCTATATGCAAGTCTTCTCACTGGGTACTGGCTGGCAATATAACATGAGCCGAGCAAGAATAGTTAGTTATGAACAGAAAAGACGTGACAGGGAAAAATTTCCCTTGACCCATCCAATGCTGAAACATGGAAATGGTTCTGGTTATAAAAAGGAAGATTTTTAAAGCAAAGATAAAGATGGGTACTCTTTTGAGCCGCAGATATATTCTTCCTCTTTAAGTCTTCTTCTATCCTCAGAAGCTAAAGGTCATGACTCCTTATCTATCAGCAGAAACAGACATGAGATTAACAATCTCCATAAAAGGCCAGATATAAGAGAGGTCCAAAGACATAAAAAGACGGGTGACTGCAGTATTGGGGGGAAGGGAAGATGATGGTGAGAGAGAGCTAAATGGAGAGCACCCAGGAGGGACGTCTCTGCCAAAACTAGAGAATGGATCTGGCCAAATGGTGTGTCCCAAAAAGACTGGGGTTAAATTCCATGAGTGGAAATCAGTAAAAGAGCTGAAAAGCCTAAACAAAGTACTCTAGAATCCTCTTCAACCTGGGGACTGAGTAGGAGTGGAAACAAATTGCTTAAACTGAAGAGGCTGAACACTCTCCTTTCCAGCTATGACTTCATTATCCTAGGCCACTCTATCACCCTAACAAGGCTCCACAAAGGGAGTGTGGAACCACCTCACATACTGCAGTTAAATGTGATATTCTTGTAGGTGTTTAATTCCCCTCCTCTAGTAGGTGAGGCCAAACGTAGGGCAGGTTCAAGGTGACAGTGACCTGAGTCTCAAGTTACAGTTGGGTCTCAAGGCCCTTTTGGCCTCAAAGTGTGTAAGTGACAGGCAGAGGGCCAAAGCCTTGTCTCCGAGAGGTCATTTCAAAGTAACAATTACAAAATGAGATTTCCAACGAAGGGGTGCAATGAACACAAGACCCCGTTTAAAGATGGAAAGCTGATGGAAAGCTGGTGGAAAAACAGAAACCAAATGAGGTGAGGAAAGAGAAATTATCTGGGGGAATGAAAAAAGAGAAAGAAGTGAGAGAATGGCAGGGACCCCACGCAGGTGTCCAGGGTGCATATTTTGGAGATGCCACAGGCTTAGCTGGACCCGCGTGAGACCTTCCAGAGTCTACACAAGGTGTATAGTATCGGAGGTGAACAGACGACCAGCATGGGTTGAGAGCTGGGGGTGAGGGGGAGCTCCACCAACAAGGAAAGTCAGAGAGAGCTGGAAGAAGAAGATACACCAGGAAATCAACATCATAAGGACCAAAGCAAATAGAAAACTAGTAAGTATCACTAGCTGAATATTGAGTGGTACAATTTTACTGGAGCAAAAGGTACATTAAATAATAAAAGTGGCTTTAAGTGTAGCCTTGGGCCATATGGAGTACGACTTTTTTGACAAGCAGTGGGGAAGCTGCTACAAATCTGGAAGGAGAAAAAGAGCTTCGGGAAAGGCCTTGTGTTAGGGAATTCTTTCCTCCAGCTCTTCAAGAATGTCAATAATGACGGCATATAAACGGTACTTAAAAATAAAAGGATCAGAGGCTTCAATGCAGGTTGGGAGGCTGTGAAACAAAGTGGTCACAATCACGCCATTTAGAAAAATTTTCTAAAGTTAACGTGGAAGAAAATTGCCGCCAGCAAATAGTCCTAGAGGAATAATATCCTAAATATAACTATAGTCTTCATGTTAGTTAGAAATTGGTTACATCTAGTTAGATGTTTTTAAATAATGTTCCCCTGTGAGCAGAAGAAACAGAGGAAAGTCTCCAAACTCAGGCTAGAAAATAAAGCAACATATCAATCACGATATACACAAAATATATTTCTAAAATACGTGCAAATTTACTTTAGGAGACTAAAATACCCCAGACCTAAACTGTAAGCTGGCTATATTGACTAGCATACTAACATTAAGTGTATTCATTTCTTATGGTGCTATTATCCAAAAGGAAAATGATGGGATTTGAGAAGCATGCATGCTGAGAGAAGAAAGATTTATTGAACATACACCTCTCTAGTATAATTAACAGTCTCAAAATGCTTCTGCACTTGAGAGTGCTTATTTCTCACCTGGAGCTGTAATGCATTTGTTTGATTCCATCACTTTGCATCAAGGTGCCTATAATATGTAGAACTGAAAGCTCCAGAATGTCTGTAATAAGGCAATGATCTCCCTATTTTTTTCCTCCAACATTAACACTCTTGGTAACCACAAGAACTCAAACACAAGATTTACAAGGTAGTGGGGCCAGAAAAAGAAGGATCGAAAGATTATCTTCAAGCATAGACTCAACATTTACAGATGGAACAGAAAGAGCTCACTTTTTACCCAGCTGTGATGTTACGTCTCCAAGAGCCAACCATCATCCCTGGGAGACATGCCGTTACTTTGCTACCCACCCTCCTGAGGGACTGAAGACAGGCACAGCAAGTAGGATAAAATCAGCTCCCTTCCACTGTTGAAAGATTAGGCCTGAATTTAAACTTAACTTTTTTTTCCCCCTTCTTTCTCTCCAATTCTGGTATCAAGCAGGACAGAGAGCCATTAACTGATGCCGAGTAACGGCCTGTGGGATCACACAAACCTCCAATTCAGGTCACAACTCTATCGCTTCCTATCTGAGTTATCTTGAGGCATTTACATAATCTCACTGAACCTCAGGTCCCTGATGTTAAAAAGTGGAATATTATTACATTCCTCAAGAGGTTATTAAGAACGTTCAGAAATAATGTCTGTAAAAAATATTGCATACTAGGTTTAAAAAAAATATTAGTTTCCTGTTTCCCTTCATAAATCTAATATATACTCCTTTTTTAGAATAATATTTATTGTAGAAAACTTTAAAAAACAAAATTATCCAAAATCTCCCCATCTTAAATGAGTGGCTAAAATATTTTTATAAGTTTCAATCTAATCTCTTTAGTCTGTATATGTGTATGTAGATACATATTTTCAAATATTTTACAACATATTGTAAAACATGCCCAGTATGTTTCATAAATAGTACTTTTAAGACATACAGAAATGAAAAATTTGGGGGTAATTTCATCTACCCACCCGTTCTTTTATTGATTTCTTCCTTTACTTTCATGCTAAAAAGACCTACTTTACTTTGATGTTAGATAAGTATCTATATTATCTTCAAGCTCTTTCCTGCTTTCTTTTTTTTACGTTCAATCCTTTGATCCATCTGGAATTTATTTTCGGATATAATGTAAAGTAAAGGACAACTCTCTTTTTTTCCAAAGAGTTAGCCAGTTTTTCCAGAATCATTTTTGAAATAATCCTTCCTTTCTTTACTAATTTAAATGCTACTTTTATCACATACCTGAGCAGAGTGCCTAAATGTTTGAATCCATGTGCCAACTTTGACAGCCTAATAGTGCCTGTCTGGAATATTCTGAGGCATGTCCGCCATGGCAAAGAAGATGGGAGAAGATGGTAACTGTGCCACAAATGTTCCATCTCTGTACTGAGTAATAGGTTTCTATGTTTTCCACCTCAATTCCAATTGCAGCTTTATGATATATTTTAATATCTTGTAGCTCAGGTACCCTTTTATTTCCCTTCTTAATCAAATTATTTATGGCTGTTCTTTAATGTTTATTATTCCAGATGAATATTATATTCTCTTTCCAAGTGTCTCAAAGAATTTTGTTAGAATTATAGAGGCAGTAAACTTATAAAAAATATGAAGATCAATGACATCTTTACAACAATGAGTCTTTCTAGCCAGAAACATAAGTTGCTCTATTTATTAGTCACGCATGCTTTCAATTAAAATATATATGTATAGGTATATATATATATATATATATATATATATATATATATATGTGTGTGTGTGTGTGTGTGTGTGTGTGTGTGTGTCTATGTGTGTATTCATACAGGATATACATACACGTGTACATTCATATCTAATTTTTTTCATTATATGTCCAGTACTTTCTTGTTGAGTTTGGTCCTATATATTTTATATTATTTGTTGCTATCGTGAATGGAGATGTGTCCCTTACATTTTTCTGCATGATTATTTTAAAACTATTACTTTTATACATATTTTACATCCTCCTAACTTATCATCCCCTCCTGTGATTCCCAATAATTTTTCTGCTGACATATTTTGATTTTCTAGGTAACCAATTATATCCTATCATGAGATCTCTAGCTGAAATCTTGTTCACTAGTTTCTTCCTTCATTGTCTTCTTCCACCTGCCCCCTCTAAAGGATAAACTTCACGGTAGCAGGGCCTTTCCCATGAAGTGGATACTGTGCATACCGTGTTCCCCCAAAAATAAGACCTAGCTGGACAATCAGCTCTAATGCATCTTTCGGAGCAAAAGTTAATGTAAGACTCGGTCCTATTTTACTGTACTATACTATAATATAATATAATAAGACTGTGTCTTATATATGACCAGGTATAATATAATATAATATAATATAATATAATATAATATAATATAATACAATACAATACAATACAATACAATACAATACAATACAATACAATACAATACAATACAATATAATACAATACAATACAATACAATACTGGTCTTATATTAATTTTTGCTCCAAAAGACGCATTAGAGCGCATTGTCCAGCTAGGCCTTATTTTCAGGGAAACACGGTAGCTTGATCTCAGTGTAACAGTGCTTGCCATATAGTACATGTTTAATCAATACTCATGAATGACTGTGGCTTAAATAAAGCCATCTTCCAAAAATAACAGCAATGTCCTCGCCATATTCCTAAGAGTGATATCTCAAAATTTCAGTTCCTAACTTAGAACCTTAAGAATACCAGTAGGGCAAGTATTTTTTCTTGTTCTTTACTGAGAATGTCAATGGTAGGTCTTTAGTATACATGATTAGTGCTTAAATATTGGGTTAGGAATAACTGGTTACTGTTTAGAAAGCATTATTTCTATGACTAATTTGTTTCTTGCTGCCTAAAAAAAAAAGTGAATACAGAATGCACCTGGACTCATTTTTGAAGATTTTCTACAAGAAGATTACCATGTAGGTTTTCCTTCTTTCGTCTAGCAAGGTGATGTACTGTTTCAGTGAAAATAATAATTTTGGAGGGTGGAGGGGTTTTCAGATCACCCTGAGATGCTAATATTGACACTACCCGGAAAAATAGCACTCACACGAGTTTGCATTTAACCTCTGAAGTCCATAAGTTTGTATAAAACGTGTATTAAAACAAGTTTTTTTTAATGAAAAAGCATTACAGTTTTTCATGACCTATCCAAGAATCCATATACTTAAGGCAAAAAACATGAAACAAGCAACCAAGAAACATGTAAAATATAAAATTTTCTAATACTAAATGTATTTCTAAATCCTGAAATAAGACCCATAATATCAAAATGTGTTTACTCTAAAGTGTACTCTTCAACTTATGTCTACTCCATTAAATTTGTCTCCAATCAATATTTCATTTTGAAAATTACTTCCTTCATATTCTTTCCTTAGCATAATTTATGTAAATATTAGTTTTGAGTGGATACTTTATTTTCATTCGTTCTTACTTAATAACAAAACATGGGTCTGAAATTTGCCTGTTAACTATAGTTCTGTTCTATCCCATACGTTTTGACACATGATCTCACCAGTGCCACTATTTCATTCACAGTCAGTAATTACACTTTTGATTTCCTTTTTGATCCCCAAATTTAGAAAAGTGGTTTCTGTTTGGTCTCCAGTATTTTTTAAAGTTTCATTATTAATTTCTACTTTATTATTGCTTTGTGTTAAGATCATGTAAACTGTGCTCTTTCTAGTTTGAAATATTTACTCCATCACATTAATTATATCCTCCAAGTTTTTTCCCAAACCATTTGTCAAAGACCCAGAATAATTGTGTTTCCAACACAACTAATCTCCTTTTTCAAAATTTTACTTTGCAAATATGAATAGACAGTTTTCTAGAAGTCCAGAGCATTGGAAGTAACGATATTTGGGGGAAGGCAGCACAATAGATACGCTTTCCCTCTAGATGAAGAAGTAACTTTGCAAATAGTGAGCTTATTTAAAGAAAAGAAATAAAAGGTCCTACTAGAGAAGTCTATAAGTCATTTAGGTAAGTTCTTCTGGAATGCTGATAGAAGCCTATGTGTCAACAGATTCCAACACAGCAAGACGTGAGCCTCCCTTTCTGCTCTGTGACGACCTCACCTGTGCCCGGACACTCAGGGCATCAGCAGTAAGGGCAGAGGAAAAGCCACACAGAGATGTGCTGCATCCTTTCTTCCTGTTCAGCTAACACTCTTCTATTTAATTAGGAACTTGTCTCAAATTTTATGACAAACTTATCACAACTAACGTGTTGCTCTCTTCCTTGCTAGTCTGAATTGCCAAACATGCCAATATACAATTTAATCAATGCAATTTTTTGTGTGTTGTCAGTACAGTGGCACAGTGTGTTTTCACTGTGGATGTTTCTTTAAATTCTATGAAACAAGTCCACTTTTCTCATTTAGTGCTGTTTTAAAATTTATATTCTATGAGTTGTTATATCAATTTCCCTATTTGCACTTAGCTGATCTATTTTAACCCATTATTTGATTTTAAACTTAATTGCGTCATTTTATTTTAGACCTTTTACAAACAGGCTATTTTTTTAAGCCTAATCTAGCAGAACCTCTTGGTCTTGTTAAGTGGAATTTTGATGTATTTGTATTAATTGGAATAATTAGATGTCTCATTTTACTTAGATCAAAGACTTTATTTTAGGATCTCACTGGTTTTAGAACAAGATTAAAATGAGTTAGTTCACTTATTATGCTCCAGGTGGATGAGGAAAAGCATGTGGGATAGCATTCACACTTTTTGGTGACTTACTTAGATCAAAGTTAGTTGCAAGATGCAAATCCAAGGGTATTCCAGGTAGTTTAAACCAATCCATTAGGAATTAAGCAGTCTACATGGAATGGAGATCCCTTAGATCTGTCACAAAACTACGGGTAAAAATCAGGAAACAGAAAACCATAACTATTTACCAAGAATGTGCTGTGAGCACCAGATAAATGACTATACAATGAGAAAAGACAACAATCCTCCAGGTAAAATAGAAAAAACAATACTGAAAAAAAAAAAATTCAGGAACCTTATGACACATTCTAAAACTTAGACAGAAGAGGGTTGCATACTTATGGCTAATCTTAAAATTTAAAACTGTGAAGTTATATTTTTGTGTGTGAGTTCAATAAAACATAATTGGTGAGCTACCCAATTCTTTACCTAACTCAGTCCAATTTCTGATATAGAACAGGCCACTTAGAGCTAGAATAGTGCAATATTTTCAAGGATCCATAAAAAAACTAGTATTGATTTCCCTAAGAAGATGTTCACAAAATAAACAGTTTTCTTGTTACAAAACAAAAACAGTTGTTTTTGTGGGGCCTATTTGCTGCATTGGCATAATTGTTTGCTCTACTGAAATACTCGACACTAAACAGCAACCACTAAAGTAAGATAATATAGTTACAATTTCAAACTATACTTATCTAGGAATCAATATAAACTGATCCATGACATACTAAAAACAATGTAGCTCTTATATTCATTCTCTTAAGTGCCTCTTCTATTATTCAGAGAACCAAGTTTTTGAGTGGTGATTTTCAAAAGTATTACTAAAGAGAGAAGTCACTTATGAGTTATGAAGTTATAAATTTCAAAAACTGCACCTCAACTAAAAGCATAGATCCCTATGTCGCAAAAATAATGCTTTTTACGTATAAATCATTCAAAAAATAAGCGTTGGTTTTATTTCAGTATTTGAATAAAACTGATGTGCCATAGATCAAATAACCAATTACAGCTTTAGATAAAATTGAATTAAGAGAAGGCTTTCCATATTTAGTTCTAGTAAAAACAATACAGATGTCATTTAATAAAAACAAGCTCCCTTTGCTATCTGTTTTATCGCTTTAATTGCTCAGATGTACTGAAGTGAAGGCATTTTATTTTGTTTTGGTATGAGCTTTGCTTTTATAAAATTCATATGTTTACGCCAAAACAGAGGCTATGCATATACATAAATGTACTTATATGCATATAAAACATGCATAAATAAATATATATCTATGTTAGATATGGATATATATATATATATATATATATATATATATATATATAAAATTCACTTTATTCTGGTCAACATCCACAGGAAAAATTAGATTACTAAAATTTGATTATCTGTGGTTAGGCTCCTTTCCCCCCAATTACTCTTAATGTGAATTTAATCCATGCCTAGATATTTTTATCTGGCATTATTATGAAAACACTATACTGTAATATGATCAACAATGAAGTTAAGTAAAATAAATGTTTTCTAAATATATATATATATATAATACACATTTTTGTAAATATAAAAGATATATACAAATATTAAAATATACAAATATATATTGTAAATGTTTATATGTATGTATGTATATGTATCATCTGTATATTCTCAAAAATTTAGCTCTGGCATTTGTTTGTGCTTAAAAGAACATCTATATTTGCTTTAACATTCAGACAGTTGAAATTCCTTTGACTTGTCACCTGCTAGTTACTTTAATAATGTCTTACATTTTCCTAAATCTGAGCAAAATCATCCAGTCATATTTGCTGGTCTCTTGTTCCTCTCAGTATGGGCTCACTAGACAAAGAGTGGAACCTAATTTAGCTTCCGTGTTTCCCCAAAAATAAGACCTAGGCGAACCATCAGCTCTCATGTGTCTTTTGGAGCAAGAATTAACATAAGACCCCGTCTTATATTGTACATGTAAGACGGGGTCTTATGTTAAAATAAGACCGGGTATTATATTATATTATATTATATTATATTATATTATATTATATTATATTATATTATATTATATAGACCTGGTCTTATATTATATTAAAATAAGACTAGGTCGTATATTAATTTTTGCTCCAAAAGACGCATTACAGCTGATGGTCCAGTCAGGCCTTATTTTGGGGGAAACACGGTGTTATGTCCTGTTTTTCAAGTCTCTAGATTTACCAGTTTTGTTCCACCTACTGAAAAATCTGACACCTCTTTGAGATTTTCTGGAATGAAAGTTAAGTATATTTCAATGTGTAAAGTCAAACCACCTCCATGTTCCCTTGTTTAGTTGAGGAACCAAGTTTGTACTTTAAATCTGGAGAACAAAAGGAGAAATAACAAAAAAACAACAACCCAAATTCTTATCTTTATATGAATAAATGTAGATTTTTAGATGCTTAAATGTAATGACATTCTGAACAATGACTCATTATTACATTATTATTATCCTTGGAGGATGACGCACTAAAGATTGATCAGAATAGCTATTCAATATATATCCTTAGGCCCCCTGATTTATTGAAAGAATAAAATATGCCTGAACTCTGGAGGCTGATATTTAAATTTCAAATCATACTAAACACCTTTGTCACATTCACTCTGATAAGAGGATTTAAACTTATAATACATTGAAATTATTATCTTTACCACACTTAAGCTTCAACTAAAACAAATCGTGCATAGATGTGGACATTGAGCACACTTTCCATTCTTAAAGGAAAATACAGAAATTTCCCTAAATAAGGAATTAATATACAATAATTAATAAATATTACTGACTAGTAAAACACCTATAGCATTTTGTAGGTAACATATTCATTTTTAAAGGAAACCTACAGAAAATCAAGATACCATTTTTTTAACAGAGAAAATGCATTGTTGATGAATTACAGTGACTGTACAGTAGAAGTTCTAAGCTTGAAATGAGCAAAGTGTTGGCCCATAGTAAGTATCCAGGTATTAACTGGATCCTAGACTCAGCACCTCTGATAGCTCTTTCTTACTTAAAGCAAAAGTATGGGAACATTACATTAGGATTACAGTTAATGGCCAGAAGCTAGTGTCAATATGGTGCCAGAATTATTTTGTGATTTCCAGGATCCCACAGCAATAGAAATGTACAATAACTCATTCAATAATTTAACAGTAAAAATGGAATTTGTAGCAATGTAGGGTGCCAGAGTGGGCAATATGTCAAAGATGACGAATCAAAGCATTCTGCATGGGAACCACAAGGGAAGTATGCATTCAAATCACGAATCAAGATGATGGCATGAAAGCAAGTTTAGTATTAGTTTTTGCAATATTTATGTCTTAGATGCAGAATTATTACAAATGGATACATTTGAATCATACATAGAAGAGAAACTATAATTCTAACTTCTAGAGTGAATTTGTTTTGATAAAATGTGTAATTGAGCAGAGTACCTCAGCCTCCAGTGTCTTTTGGCCCAAGCAAGATCAATGTCATGCTCTAATCGTAGCCTTTCCTGGTGACCTTTCATGTCTCTCACTCCCTCCAGGCCCTTACTTCTTAGAGCACCGCCTCCTTGGACCCCTTCTCAATCTTTGCTTGTTCTTCACACACAGCAGCTGTGGCCCAGAAGCATCACAAAGATCTTGTGGCGTCTTTTGAAAAACCACCCACATAACTAAAGGATAACTCTCAATGTCAATAATCAACACATTTTAATGATCTTGCCTATTCTTGCACAAAATATAATCTGTGTTACGCAGAAATTTGCATAATACACTAATTTTATAATTATTTTGTCATAGACATTTCATCTTTGAAAAAACATCATGATTAGCATTAGAGGACAGATACTAATGCCTTCTCTACATATAAAGGGATTAAAAAGTCGTTAAGTGACATGAAGAGGGTCATGGAGCTGGTTAAGACCAGGAAGGATTCAGCCCCAGGCTTTAGATTCTCACCTCAGGGCTCCAAGGGGCAAAGCCTCTCTCAGCTCAGGGTAGTGTAAACATAGTGACACACCAGAGTTTGAGGCTGATTAAAAGGAGGGCAGGCTGGATTTTAGCATCCAGGGATTCCTCAGCCAGCTGTCAATGTGCAGGGTCCCACCTGCACCACCTGTATGGTAGCCTGGCTAAGGATGGAGGGAAGGGACAACTTATTAAAAGCCTGCTATATACCAAGCCCATTCATTATGTAAATTATCTACTTTGTTCTCTCAAACAACCTTACAAAATAGGTGTTTTCATACTCATTTTATAGTAAAGGAAACTAAACCTCTATGAGTTTAAGTGATCCTGTTCAACGCTACACAGCTAGTATATAGTGAAAAAATAGAACTCAAAATCAGGTAGGCTTGACTGTCTACCTTTGATGCCCATTCTCTTTTCTTGGAACCCTGCTGCCTCTTACAACATATGCTACAGTAGCAAGAAATATATAGAGAGAGATTTAGGATATAGTAGATATATGTAGGTGTGAGTGTGTGCGTGTGCGTGTGTGTGTGTGTGTGTGTAGAGGGAGATAATAGTTTAGTGAGTAAACATTCAAATTAAAAAAACACACCTAACAGAGAACTATTCACATTTTAATTCCACTTGATGATTTTAATAATTTTATATCCTAAACAATTTTGCAGCACCAATAAACTAGAATAAATTAATATCTGCCATTATTTTTAGATGTGCTCAGGTTAAATATATAATTATAGAGTGCCTTTCGTATTTCTAAAAATATCAAGTATCAACCAAAAAAAAAAAAAAAATTCAAAGGGTCACAAGGATAAATCTATTTCTTTTAAAAAGTTAACATGTCTTAAATGCCAGAAAAAATACATTATAATTTTTTTCCAAAACAAGTGAAATTTCAAAGCAAAGCTGAAAAATATCAATGATTAGTAAGGAAGGGTTACCTCAAGAGTTCAAGTTTCGTTATGTTCCCTTCAAAGCTCCTTCAGTTTCACCTGGATTTCAAGGGAAGTAGCACTACAAATGTGGCACTTAAACACCTCATTTCTTGGCATGGAATCTCTAACCTACTATGAAATCCTGTTAAAGTAGAAAAATGTCTTCACTATTCAAATTTTAAAAAGTTCATAAAGATTTCTGAATTACTTGGACACAAACACAACAGAATAGTTATTAATATGGTTAACAGTCTCAAAATATGCCTATTCAGGTATTATGATAACCCAATGAGGTAAGCACTGCTATTATTCCCATTTTAGAGATGAGTAAACAGCACCAGAGATTTTAAATAACGCTTTTACCTTTGTCAGAAAAAAAATATACTCTAGGTCCTCATTAAAAATTTGATGAAACAAGATGGACTCTGCATAAATAATAACTGTAAATAAAGTCATTCCCCTCTTTTCTTACTATACTGCAAAAGTAGCATGCTTATTTAGAGCTCAGGAAGTACTTACTACAATTGCATATAAAAACCTCAACTCTTTTGGAACCAATTCATTTATGTTTTGAACCAAAATCAAACAAATGACTATGTAGATATGAAGTTTCTAGTGTATTAAAATCCACTGCTTTGGATAGAGAAATCATTTATATGGCTCATAACCATGCTGCTTGTACAGAATGCCTCCTCCTTCTTATAACCCATAATGCCTAGGCACCATCATGATCATCTAAGTCACTCAACACAACCAAGTCTGCCAGAGCTGGTTTGCAGGTCCAGAAAGCTTTTTCCAGTCCTAGTAGATCGTGGATTAGACTAGGTATGGTCTGAGCCCAGGTTCAGGTTGGTCTCATGTTTAAACTTTTGCAGAAAATAATTACTGTTCTGTATCTCTCACTCTTCTATAAAAATGTTTTCAACCATTCAAGAAGTGGGAAAGGGTGTCTCTACTAACCAAGTTAAAACCTCTAAAGAATGAAAAATTTTATTTAACTTCTGAAGTGAACTTGAGCTCGGGGGAATCCAAACCTGGTAACCACATTACTCTCTGCCGCAGGCTCAGCTATTGCTCTGTCATGCCTGTCCTTGCTCTCAGGATTGAAAAGCCCTCAGAAGACTAGCAAGGCAAGCCACCACTCTATATGGCTCACTGGTTTCCATGTAATTCACTGTTCTCGACAGTCTGACAGTCCCACGGTTGCGACCACACCCAGTGGTTCTCACATCGGCCTGCATACTGGAGTCACCAGGAGAACTTTCAGAAATACGAATTCCTGGGCCTCACTGACGGTCAAATCAGAATTTGTTAGGTGTGAGTTACCTCATTGGACTGACCGAACTCAGTCAGATTCCATGAATGCCTCATTTGTAGTGAGAAGAAAATAACTGATTCAAGATCATCAGTGTCCTTGGAGGGTACCATTTAATTTCAATTCAAAAGGGTCCCAAAGTTAGAATAAGATCTACCCCTACCTAGAGAATCTCATAACAGCAATAGAGTGTGCCAATACTTCAGTGTCCAAATTAAGCAAAGACATATGCTCAATGTCGAAAAATCTCTGAATTGTGTTTTTGCTCATTGCAAGGTAAGTTAATCTGAGAAATGGAACCAGTATATATTTCCTAGTCCGTAGTATCACGTCAGTGGAAATTCATTCAGAGTTCTTACAGCATTTGAGATACTCTAAGGAGAAAAAGGAAAAACTCAACAACCTTCATTCCATAATTATTGAAACGATATGAGAAAGAAAAGAAACAGTAGCTGTGACAGGATACAGCAATTAATAATTCACCCATTCTTCTCTGCGCTTGTATCTGTATAGCACTTTCAGTGTAATTAGTTTCTAATTTGTTTGTTTTTCAGTTTCTTGTAGGATTCCTAGTGTGTTCTAATACATATATACACACATAGGTACAATAGACCTAATAGATACTAAAAGAGACTCACTATATTATACCACAATCTATGAGATAAAATATACACACAAAATGATACTTCATCCCAAGCATTCATCTAGTTAACTCTTTTAATCAGAATTGTAAGAGAAAAATTTCGTTTAAAAATTCATTTATCTTCCTTCTTCGCATTAACTTTAACAGTTCACAATAAAAGTACTCAAAGAATTCTACAGAATAAATGAATAAAATAAAATTGTCTGCACCTACACAGCCACATTAAAGTTATTTTTTAAGGGGGAAAAAATGTATACCTACATATTGTTAAACTGAAATCCATAGCTTGATTATTGCTATGTGGAGTGACTGGCAAGGTTTATTTAGCAAATTTCATGCCAAGCTTCTGAAGTATGCACCCTACCCCTTTCCCCACATAATTCAACATAAACACTTTTCTCCTGACAGACATTTTGAAAGATCAAAGTGCAGAACAAAGGCAGAGTGACATGAAGCGCAAGTCCTGGACCGTTGAGATGAATGGATGGATTAGCCAGAAAATTCACGATGGCACCTTGGACCTGCAGAAGTGGTTCTGTTTATGTGATTACAGTTTCAGTGCTTAGGAGACCCAAGGCTCGAAACAGCAATTTTCCTCTATGCCCCTACAGGAAACCCTGCAATATTTCAACAAGCTCATCCATCACTGCCAATCAGTGCAATTCACCTGACATCTCATTATAGGTTTTAAGCAACTGGATGTCATCTAGAAGAGGACAAATAGTTCATTACACAAACCATTATGGACCAAAGAGAACCCTTATGCAAAATGCATCAAACCAAATCCAGTATATTGCCAGCAAGGGCTAGATAAAAGTCAAATAAAATAAACTGACTATTGTGGAATATGCTTCTTATACAGCATAATGATCCAATTGCCTCATACTTAGGATTTACAGACTTATATTATAAGAAGCAATGTTGAACTTGCTAAACAAAAAATACGGTTTTATGCATATATACTTGAAATACAGAATTAGATTAGGAGTGAAGTTTTAACTACATGGACTCTCTGATGTAGGAGTAGAAAAAAAGGGAAATGTTTGGGTTCACTAGCTGGAGTTCAATATTTTCAGCAATTTCCAGCCACCCTCTAAATTAATGTTTTCAGCAGTGTCGTATTCCATCATGTTGATTTCAGAATATGGCAAAACATCAAAATCCTGGCCAGTGTTACTCCTTTCACTGCTAGCTTGAAAGGATATGCAATTAATTATATTTCAGATTTATGGGATTCTAACTAGAACCACACTGACTGGCTTGCTAGTGAGTACAGGAAGAAGGTAACCCGCTCGGGAGTTGAAGAACCTATAGGACTACACGCACAATGGTTTCAGGAATAAATTACTTCCTTAATCGCTTGTGCTCCAGCCTATTAAAATTCATACTTTTTCCTTCTCAGTATCATTATCTCTATGGACAAGTATTATTGTAGTTAAAAAAAAAAAAAAAAAAAGGAACTGAAAACACAAGTCTTAAAGAGCTTTAAAAAAAAAACAAAAAAACCTTTTGAATATGCTTTGAACCTACAAAAAAAAAAAGAAAATGACTGCCTGGGCAGGTGGTGGGAAAGTTGACCTTATAATTCCTTCCCACCCTAGAATGATTTAAAGATTCTCTGTAAACCTTTTTTTTCCCCTCAGAGCAGCAGCAGTCACCCTGATGCAAACAATCCGGTTTCGGGATGATAGCAGGGACGGACTCGGGGCGCAGCACACTTCCTCACTCATTGCTCTGAGTCTCTCCTTCTCTCCTTGATGGACCATGAAATACTTTTCATGGCGTGCTCTGCACCATTCTGAAAAGCTTTTTACAATAACAATGCAGTTATCTTGAGTCAATCGGCCTAGTGTACAGCCTCCTTTAGTACAAAGCTCACAGCGTTGAAGGGAAATTTATTCTATGCATAATTAGAAATTGTACTGAAAGAGTCATTAAATCAATAAAGACTAGCAATGAAGCTCAAGATAAAGTAGTCCCAAGATTTCAATGTAAAGATACTACTAACTTACAGATATTTAAGAAAGGAAAAAAAGAGAAAAGGAAAAAAGGAAAGGAAGAAAGATTAGATCTTCTATAATCTAACCCTCTTGCTTCATTTTCAGACATCACTATAAGCATACTATTACAGCATTCTAAATATTACTACAAAAAATAATGATACGTGTTGTTAATTACTTTTTTTCTTGAATTTGAGTTCACAAAAAGGGAATTTTTTTAAGTGTAAAAAATGGTTTACATAAGCATCTCAATATTCTCTGGTTTCATGAGACAGAACGGACTCTTAAAATATTTCATTAGCAACAACCTAGGATTTCTAATTCAAAAAAAAAAAAAATAGAAGAACACATAGCATGGTCTAATGTGGGAGTACTTTTCACTTTAAATACATAAAGGATACTGAAGTAGAACCAAGGTAAAAAAATTAAGAAAACCCTAAATGTTCCATATATAAATAGTGTGAAAGCACTTAACCAGGTGGTAGATTTTCAGGGGCTGAAAAATGAGTTGCGTGGATTTTTTAAACTAGTAACAGATGGGAAAAAAAAGGGTAATTTATAATCACTGTGTCTAGATATTTATAAGGATTTTTGTCAGCAATACATTCAAGCATAAGGCTGTGCCTACCTAGTGAGTTCAATAATTATAATCCCTATTCTTGTCCCTCTTTGACTTGGCCACTGGTTATATGAGGGCTTCTATATTCATGGAAGAATATATGACTGAAGCCTGGATATGTTCTTGCCTCTTCAACACAACTCAAGTTATATGTAAAAAATGGTTTACATAAGCATCTCAAGTGTCATCATGAAACTTCAAAACTGGAGAAAGAGTGAATCCCTTATAACCAACACAAAGAAGGTAGAAGAGAAAAGGCATGAAATTGAACTGATTTTTCCATAAAATTGAACCTATTTTTCCATAAATTTAAACTTTTTTCAGAAAATAAAGCGCATTTCAACAAAACAATACATTTTGCTTTATAAACAGAGTTTATGTGTGAGGAATATTTCTCGTCAACCTAAAGGAGTCCGGAAACAACCTTGTGGTTTTTTTATATGACAAATTTGATACATAGCAATGGTAGCACTGCAGATCACTAATTAGTTTGGGCCACTTGGTTAACCATATGGAAAACAAAACAAAACTGGATCCCTACCTTATACCGCACACAAAAATAATCCCAAGTGGATTTAAAGGTAAAACATGATAAGCAATTTTAGAGTAAATACAGGAAGATAGCTTTATGACCTTTCATAAGAAATAATTTTCAAATAAGACATACAAGAGTATTAACGGTTAAAGAAAAATTAATAAATTTGTATCCATTAAAATTAAAAACTTATTTATCAAAGGGTGCTATAAATAAAGTGAAGAGACAACCTACAATCTGGGGAGAGCTATTGGCAACATAAAATTGACATAGGAGTAGTATCAGATTATTCCAACAATATCTACAAGTCAGTAAGAGTAGAAACAACCCAAAAGAAAAATAGACAAAAGGGGCCTTTCCCATTGAAAAAACAAACAAACAAATAAGCAAATCGCTAAGTTGAATAAACACATCCAAAGATGTTCAACCTCATTCTAATCAGGGAAGGACAAATTATGGTCACATTAACATTCTCCAGATGACAAAAATTAAAAATTCTGAATATACAAGTGTTGGGGAAAATATAGAGCAATAGGCACTCTCAGACACTGATGATGAGTATATAAATTGATTCCAACCAGTTTTTAATATAATTTGGAATTATCTTATAAAATTTTATGTGCCCCTCTTATGACTTAGGAATTCCACTTCCAGATATACCCTGAAAAAAGCTACACGGGTACCAGGAAACATGCATAAGCAGCACGTTTACAAAAGTATTGACTACAACAGCAAAAACCTAAACAACAGAAATGCCTATTAAGAGGAAAACAGATATGCAAACGTGGTTTATTCAGGTAATGAATAAATTCCAGCTATGCATAATCTTAGAATAAATTTTAAAACAAAATATTCAGTGAAAAAAGCAAATTTGCCGAAGTCTGCATATATTATCATGTTATATTTATAAAGTTCCAAGACAAAAATAAAATAAAATAAAATAAAAGGATTGTTTTAGAGTATATACAGATATTGCACATTTTGACCCAAAACAAACAGGACTGAGGAATACAAACGTGGTGGGTAGCAGTTATCACAGAATTGGGTTGGTGTAAAACACAGAGCACTGTATGTACTGGTGATATTCTTAAGTGGGATGGTGGGTTCACAACATTCACTTTATTATAAAGTACATGTTTTATATTCTTCAGTATGTATGAAATGTTTCACTAAAAATGACAAATACAATTGAAATTTCTGTTAGATTTTTACGTGTATAAAAGAAAGAATGAAAAATGTCTGCATACCCGTTCTGTTTGGTTTGTGTATGGTCTTCACTAATTTTTATGTCATTCAAATTTCAAAATGAGATAAATTATATTAAAAAGTCTGGTATTCTTCTCTTGAAACATAGGAAGAACTGGTGATCTGAAGCTCACATTCTTGCATGGTGTAAAGATCAGTGAAGCTAAGTTGCTCCCTCCAGTCCCTATCCAGCTTGATTCATTCATTCATTTGTTACCACCCCGGCCCCTCTAAGTGTCTGAGTATGCAATCCCTTGGAATGAACTAGAACTAACAATGGCTCTCCCTGAATGGTGGTTTTAATTCTTCTCTTGGCTTATCTGTGCTTCTTATCCTTCCGCCGTGAATATTTATTACTTATGAAGAAGAAACACAAGCGTTATTTTGATGGATATTCAAAAAAAAAAATAATAATCTCATACAGATGGGAAGAGAATGAGAAATAAGTTATCCAGAAACACAGTGAATGCTACATGTTAAGAATGCTATTTTAATAAAGCTAGCCTAATTTATATCATTTTAATTAACATGTTTAATCTAAAACATTTTTATAGTTGTTTTCTTATTCAATTAAATGAAGTAAACACTATATAGAAAATATGACTATTGAATTAACAGCATTACTTTTACATAAAAAATAGGAGAGTCAATTGATTGGAATTTCAAACTGAAAATGGAATATGAGCTAGGTGAATAGCTATGTGCGTTTCTCTTAGAAACCAAGTTATAGCTTTGCAATTACAAAGATGGAAAGCAGCCTTGTAGCAAAAGCCTAACAGCCCTGCCAAAAAATATCATCATCTGTCAGTGTCATATGTTCTTAAATTTTCTTGAAGAATAAAAAGGAAAAGGTGGTTATGAAATGTATGCATCCCACCCTTTGGCTCTCAGCCCTGCTCCTTTGGAGTGTATTCATTCATGTGAAAGTTCATCAGCCAGGGAGGTTCTTGGCCAAGCGTGACTAAAAGGCCCATGGAAGAGTAAGCACAAGTCATGATCGTCATTATAGCAAGTTATTTTGGGGTAGAGGTCTTCCACTGGGGCAAATTCTAGGTCCTACATCTAAGCCAGTTGCCATGATCTAGAAACGCTTATTCCCAAGCTCCTAGGCTACATCAGCCATTGTTTTCTTCTCAACACTAACAGGATACTGTCAGCTAATAACTGACCCTGTGTTTGTCATGGAACCTCTACTTCCATCAGTCACTTGGTAAAGAATTTGCCATTTTCCCAAGAAACCTTGCTCACAACTACTCTTCAGAACAACATCACCCATGATCGCTTTTCCTCCAGTTTATCTCCATATAACACATAAAGCAATGGAAGTTAAGGAGATAAATAACTAAGTTACAGTAGCAGGGAGGAATACTAGTCTTCCATTTTATTATTCAATCCTAATTCAGGATTCTTGGTTGCTTTGGGAGCTCACAGAAATAGAATAAATGGAGGAGAAATTAATAGAAAAAAACAAAAGAAGAGAAAGAACTAATATGAGATAATGCATCAGGCATTATGTTACATTCATTTAACTTTTCTTAAACTCTAGTTGGAAATCACTGCTATTATTCCTATGCTAAAGATGAGGAAATTGAGTTTTTCATTCTAGCAACAGGTTAACTATAATTTACCCAATGACACAGCTAATCACTAGTAGAGTTGGTATTCAAAGTCCATAGTATGTGTTTTTCCCATTAGACCACACTTTCTAGAATATGAAATTGTACAAATTCAGGCTTTATTTGCCTCTGCATGAAATATGGACCTCATAGTCAGGCATTTCAAAAATAAACTCATTGCTGCTTTACTCTTCTGACTACATTTTTTATTCCTAGGCTAAGTATTGTTGGAGAAAGATCAAATAATAGTGCAAAATGATTTACCATAAATTCATGTTAATGTAGTTTCTTCTTTTCTCCTCAATACTTTTCATACAATTCCAGGAGATCGTCTGTAGTAGGGACGGCAAATGTGTGGAGTATACAGCGCTACTTCTGCCTGATTTCCAAGGCCAGGGACTGCTTATCAAGCACAGCTCTCTTACCTATTTACATTATGGGTGCATCAGAATCCTCAACACAAAATTCCGTGCAGCCATTAATCAATCAATAACTCTAATCAATCAGAGTTAGCACTGATTCTAAAATTTATAGACCACTCTACTCCTATCACACTCACAGCAGTGGTTCCAAACCTATCAAAACACCAGTCACCAATCGTATCCCTGCCCTACTTACTCCCAGCAAATAGCCTTGCAGCCTATAAGACATGAAGGCCTCATCTACTGAGCTTCCCTCTTTTTGACTTCAAACTCCTTCCATCTTTGTCCTTGTCTCGGAAGAGGTGCTTGTCTCAAATTCAACAGTCGTCCATGTTTTTCTTCTCTGTGCCTCTCTTTGTCATCCATACTTTCATTTACTCATAACTTTTCAATCTTTCACCTACTATGTGATGGGCTACCTCCATGTGTAAACACATACTCAACTTTTCCTTGCTCATAAACATAAACAAATTTCCCCTCAATTCTGTTACATTTTAAAAGTATCATCTAACTTTTTCTAGCCCTGCTAATCTTTAAGCTCTTTGAAAGAATTATCAATAATTCTTTCTCCCTTTTATTTACCACCTATTCATTTCTTCCTTATCTCCACTTAATGTCTAGCAGTGAAATTCAATGGTTGGTTTAGTCTTAATCTCACTTATTTACTCTGCTGCTCCTCCAGTGAATTCCTAGGGATCTCTTCAAAATGCAGATTTAGATTCCTTGGGTCTTGCTCTGGCCTGAGATTCTGAATTTCTAGCAAGCCTCAGGCAAAGCCCATGTTGCTTTGAGTAACAAGGTTATATACAACTCTCTCATTCATGAATTGTTCTTCTTTTTTATGTCCAAGGCATATCCCCCTGCCGGTTCTCTCCATTTTCTAATTGTCCTTTCTTTGACGTCTTACAGACTTCTTTTTTGCTTCCTTGTGCCTCGACTTTTTAAAATTTCCAATATTAAAAAATAATAATATTATTTTGAGCATATTCTGTGCCAGTCACTATGTTACAAACCTTTTATTAATTATCTTAATCCTCAGAAAAAGTCCTGAGAGGTTTTTCATTTTACAGGTGGTAAAGCGAGGTACCAACACCAACACCGCACAGCCAGTGTAGAGCAGGAATTCGGCCCCAGCAGTTTAACTTAAAAGCCAGGATCTTCACCTTGGAAATCCTGCCTCACATCAGTGTTGCTCAAGAAGCCATGAATAAGCCAGTGATGTCAATCTTGCATCTTGAAAGTAAGTGGCCGAAAGGTGTGATACATAAGGGGGAAAGGCTGCCAAAAGAGGGATTATGAACTATTGCAGGAAATCTGATAGACAGAACAACATGAAAGGGTGAATAGATTACCTTTTAAAGTAATCTGATACAGCCCATCCACTCAGACTTAAATTTCTGAACCTGAAGAATCTTTAGGGAAAAATTGACTCAAAAAAATATTCATAGTAAGGTATTTCACCAGGGGGGAAGAGGGGAAACTGAAACTCTGGGGCAGTTCATGTCCTTCAATGTAAATCATTGAACCAATGGACACAAGGTGACGTCCTTTACATAAAAATGCAAAAGCAAAGCTCTCAGAATTAAAATCAACCACGTGCACAAAGGGCAGACACCTGGTAGTGGGGCTTTTGTCTATATTTATGCCTTCCTCAATGCCCAGTCTATTGGCCTTCTCTAATTAATCCTTATAACACTGAACTTCTGAGGGGCAAATTAGAAGCAGAAAACATCTCCATTTTGTAAATAGGAAGCAGATGCAGTGACTTCGTGGTACTTAGTGAATCGATAACAGAACTTCAAAATCAAGCCTGACTTAGATTTCATTGATTTATATGCACAACACAGCCTTTAGTAAGGTAAACTTTAAAAAAACAAAAACAAGAAAGGGTGTTTTCTTTCTTAAGAAACTGAACAACCAGGAGTCTCAAAAAATTATTTTCCTTCTTTTTTTTTTTTTTTTTTTTTGCCAATTTAGGCAAACAGGAAAAAAAAAAGTGCCAGTTCTTTCTCTAGGATTTTTTTTTTTTCTAAAACACAAATTACTAGACAGAAGTCTTGCCCATTAATCCTCACAATTAGCTTTAGAAGTATCTGAGATCAGACATCAGGAAGTTAACAAAAGATATATACCTCATTTGACATTAAGAAAAAGTAAAGAAGGAAATTATCTGAAAATCCACTGTGGCTAAAATAAAAGTCATGGATTAAAGGGTCTACAAAAAACCACCTTATTAAATCCCACCCTTCCTTAAAAAAGATAAATAGAATTAGTATAATTAATGGCTGTAATTACTTTTATAATGTGCTTGTCTTGACATAAACATTCTTTAATCAATCCAAAATGCAAAAATGCTTATTAGTGAGTTTACTATTTTAATAAACTTTATCAACACATGTCTAAAACGAGCACCTTCAGATACTTGAATCCATCTAGGAGAAATCTTTTCTCCCCCCATAAATTCAACTCTTTTGGTAATTGTCAGGCATAGAGTTTTTACTAGAAGAAAGATTTAAACTAAATAACAATGTATATTTTATGACCTTTAAAAACATAAGCAGAACTATCACTGTTCAGGATTGCTCGACCTTCAAATATGAGACTCACTAAAAATTCTTGTTAAGAGATAAATGCAGCATGAAAGCTGGGAAATGAAATTTAAAATCACCAGCATGATAAAGTGATGCATGATGCGAATGGTGGTGAACACAAAATATTTCACTATTCCTAAGTCAACTTTGCTCATTCTTCTGAAGAAAAATCACTGGCTTCACACTTAATACTTGCACTCATAATAATTCCAAGCTATTTATATGTACGTCTTCTGCTTACATACTATAAACACATACCATTTTCCTCTAACACAGACATATAGGGAAGTTAGGGTTACAGCACAGATTTCTATTCTGTGGCAACAGAACCCTTTAATTTCTGCTGTTCTGCACCGAAATTTGGAGATGAAGACTAGAACATCATAAATGCTGAAAGTCCACATGGCCAAGAATGAAAGTTTAGATCATTTGCAGCCTAACAGCTCATTCTGTTCTCCCAGAAACAATTCATAGTCAGTCAGGAGTGCTATGACTCCTAAGAGAATTGGGGAATTTGCTGGTGTTCCATTTGTCCCCCCACCAAAGGGACTTCTCAGAAGCAACAAAAGTACTAAGTTAGCTCAAGACGGTGGCTCATGCTGAGTCAGCATTTGTCCTTGAACCAAGAAATTCCAGAAGGGTGGGGAGCTGGCAAGGAGAGAAGCTTAGAAATAAGGACTTGGAAGAAAAGAGCATATCGTGTGCTGACAATGGGTCTCCCGAGTGTATCAGTAATATGGTTTTCTGCCAAAATGTTTTTCTCTCTTTCTCTGCAATAAAGGACATAGTACACTGAAGTGTTTCATAGACTATGGACAATTTGGAAAGTTACACATTTGCAACAGTACTGCTCTGTAAATTAATGTTAAGGTTTTTCTCCTTAAACAGAAGTAGTATTAACTACATATTCAACAGAAATCTGACCCTCAGTAAAACTTTATGCCTATTGAGGCAGTTAGTGTTTCCAAAATAAGAGAAATTAATGTCTCTTTTGGTTTCTCTGGTGTAATATAACTGAATGTAATTATTTACCAAATATACAGAATGAGAATGTTTAAATTAAAATTTAATTTAAAGGTTTAAGTTCTTCCTGAGTGGGGGAGCTACCCAAACAAGAAATCAATACCCAACTGACTAGATATTCTAAAGGGATAGAACACACTGGTCTTGATAACTTCAGGAGAGAGGTGTGTATTGGGGGTGGTGAAGGAGATCAGTCACCATCTATTTTCACTTACCTATGTATTGTTTCTCATTTTCAATTAGCACTTATAATGTTAGTAATTTAATATTTTAGGAGAAGAAAACCCAGTTTCTCTTCTTGCTATACTTGACCAGAGAAAAGAGTAAATCCTTCCACTTTAGAAAGTTCAGTACATTCTATAAAATTTGTTATTGTTAATAGTTATAAGGTACAGAGACAAAGAATCAGCTAGGAAAATAAAAAACAAATAAAAAACTTTGCTAGCTAAAACACTTTCTTATAATTCTATGAAGAGGAAGAAATACCAATCTGCTCCTAGGAACCAGGTTATTTTGGAATAAACTTAATGAACTGAAAAATTACTTGCAACTGCAGCACGTTACAACACTGATAGCAAACTATGATAATTCTCCTGCCATGTTTCAGGTGTGAGTCAGTCAGTCAATCAAGAATTATGTACAAAGAAATGCTCTAGACACTGTGGGGATAAACAAGTAGAACAAAATCATCCCAGCCCTTGGACAATATATGCTTTTTTTCTGGTAAAGCAAAACAAATAAGTGAAAATTGTCAGTACTGTATTGTGTAATAACTTGGACACGAGTGGGAGTAAGAGGGCTGTATTAACCAAAGGAAAAAAATATTCTCTGAAGGAAGAAAATGGAAATCTTCAAGAAGGAGATGAAATTAAAGTGGATCTTAGAAAAAGTGCTGAATTTATTAGATTGAAGTGACAATGAGAGGAAGAGCACTGGAAAAAGAGGCTGAGAGGGAGAAATGGTGATTCTGAAATTTTCTGTTTTTCCATAGCAAATGGGGAGCCTCTAGAAACTTTTAGCTGAAGAGATGTCTTCGAAAATGGAAGGGGGAAAATTAAAGTAGGAATAACAATCGGGAGGTTAATATATAATAGTTCAGTCATGAGGTTCATACATGTTTCTAGAGCAAGGAAATAAAGAGAAGATGCTAAAAACGACTAGCAATGAAGACTGGGATGGAATGACTGATGGAATAAAAAAACAGAGAAAGAACTTTAAATTTCACTTGTCTAAAATGAGGGAAATGATGACACAAACGAAGTCCACTTAGTGAGAGATGTGATGAGGTCAGAAAGGTTGAAAAGTCATTGAAAATATATACGCATATATAGGGTAGGAGGTCAGGACTGGAGAGTAGAGCAGTCCCCATCTAAACTGGAGTTACAGTTGAGTTTAAGAAAGTAGAAGAACTTTCTTAAAACAGTCTACAAAGAGCAGAGGACCAAGAAGTAAGGAATTGGTAGAAGAAAAATCTAGAGGACTGAAGCAGGTGATAGTATAATGTAGTGATGCTCTCTACAGTGGGAGGAGGAAGTGTTGGTCAGCAGTAGCCTCTATGGGAGAAGAAAAGGAGATGGAGAAAATGCTTGTGGGTTTGGTAGAGAAATGACCAAAGTTACCTTGGTAGATCACTGGGCACAGAAAGCAGGTCCTGGGGATCATGGCTACATGGGGGGTCACTGTACTAGTCTCTCTACTGCGTGATTTTGAAATTTTCCTTCTTAAGTTTTAGAAAATGTGAATGAGATTTGAAAGTGAAAGAAAGAAGTAGAAGGGCAGTTTAGGGGGGACAACAGCAAATATCTCCTCTTCCCTCTCTCCCCCACCAACCCATTACAAGAAAAAAGTACAGCATAGTTGCACTTTTAGTAAAGTAAAAGTACAGGCTTGGCACCAGACCTTGTGGGTTCACATATGTATCCTTGCTATGTAGCTGACTTGGGCTAATCACTCAACCTTGAAGACTATGAGACAGGTACTTTATTTCTTGAATATCAACTATGTGACAGGTCCTTTACATACATTATTTCATTTAATGTTCACATTCTTATAACATGCTTGTCACAGCTCAATTTTCTAGTTCAGGAGGATCAGTGAGAGCACATGTTTCTAAAGTTATAACTAGTAAGTGATCAAGCCAGAAACCAAACCTAGCTCTGTTGATTCTAGAGCCTTTGGTCCTAACTACTACATGATACAGAGAGGAAATAATTGAAGGTAGAATGTACTACGTGGTACTCTGTGTTGGGTCCCTGAGCGTAAGAACCAGACCCAAGATATGAGTGCCTTCTACTTCTTTGCATCTACAGCTCTTCTGTATCACAGTTGAAGTCAAATGCCTCCAAGAACCAGTTAGGTAAACATGAGTTTAGGGGGCTGGAGAGCTCACCACAACTATGAAATGGGGTTTAAGAAGTCATCACCGCTCAGCTATCAGTTAATGGTTGTCGTGTTTCCACATGGCAGTGTGGGTCCATGTTTACAGATCTTTAATTTTTTTTTTTTTTTTTTTAAGTATGAAAAATGCTGACAACTAACTCAAAGTGTTCTAAAACTACTAGGAGGGCAAACAAATTATGAAAGTCCTTCGGGCTGGGTCGCAAACTCAGCATGACCAGACAGATTCATTTTGACTCTAGTGGCTGCTAACAGAGCAATGCTATTTATATCTCTTACGGTTTCTGGCAAAGGACGAAAGGTAACAGAAAATGGCATGTCCAGGGATGGTACCTAAAACAGTAAATTCTGTGTTCCCTAAGAAATGCCCTATAGCACCTAATGGCACATTTTGCATTGTATGCAGCTTAACAAATAGCCTTGAGTGACTGATGCTTTTGGGAACACTAACAACATATATTGCGTCATAAGTGCCAGATACCATCCTATGTGCTTTTCATATCACAGCTCTGTTAGTCATCCCAAGAGCTGTATGAGCTATGGTAGGTGGATTTATTATTCCCATTACACAGAGAAGCAAAGTGAGACACAGACAGGTTAAGTAACATGTTCAAGGTCACAAAGCTAGTAACCTTCAGAGGCAAGATTTGAACCTAAGTAGTCCACCTCCAGAACGGGAGACCTTCACCCCTTTTGGCACTACCTTCCTAAATTTGGGGGCGGGGGAGTATAGGGTTGACGCTGCTGTGGAGTCTGGCTGTCATCTGGTCCCTCCAAGGTGCTGCAATGGAGATACGTGATACTTTTATTTTTAGCATTACATGTCACATTAACTACCTCAGCAGAAAGGAATCTTATGTGGTAGGTATAAAATATCCTAAGTATTGTTTTCCATATTATTTCTGCTCATACCAGACCACAAATATATACTTATACAACAGCTAAGCCGTATTCACAAGTCTGTAAATTCATATTATTTTAATGTATTATTGCAATATTTTAGGCATTCATGAACATAAGTATACATGCATTTGTAGATACATGTGTATAAAGTCTTCCTGGAGGACTTCATGGTATTCCAGAGGGGTTTTTTGGTGACATTTTTAAGTCTCAGTTTATTACTATATTTGATTAAAAGAGAGGTTCCTAACAAATAATATTAAGGGATATGTAAACATATTTATCAAGTTCTTAGCCTTCTCATCTACTCCCCTATATATCATCAGCAATTTTTAAAATTTCCAGCCTTCAGAGAGAGAAACACTTTTCTGAAGATGTTTGATTCGCTTCAGCTTTTTACAATCAATAGCAGCTTGCATAGAACTAGAAACACAAGATATTAATGTTTCCAAATGTACTTTTCAGTAACCCACTAATCATTAACTACTCTCCTCAATGTGGCCACGTTTCACAAGCTGAAAACTTCGTATTTTTAAAGAAACAAAAGAGAGCTTTCTCCTCTACTCCCAACAACCAGGTGAAAGTCAATTACAAAACCGTTTTTGTCTAGATTACTGCAACTGCCTCCTAACGTCTCCCACATTCACTTGAGCCCCTCTCTAATCTGTTTTCCACAGAGCAGCTGAAATGATCCTTTCGAAAGCTAATTTAGATGATTTCACTGCTTTTCTTTTGCTCTTTCAAGCCATCACTGCGCCCAGGACCAAATCGAAGCTCCTCACAAAAGCCTTCCTGACCTGGCCCATCACCCCTTCAATGGCGTCTGAGCCCACGTCCTCATTCACAGTGAGCTATCTACACACCTGTTCAGTTCCTAGAACAAGCCAAGCTCTTTCCTGACTCGGGGCCTCCCCTACTCTGTCCCCCTGCCTAGAATGCTCTTCCCCCAATCCTTTATGTGGCGGGGCTGCCCAAAATCTCCTCTCAGAAACCTCTATCCTGGCTACCTTGCCTAAAGTTGATCCCAAGAGTTGCTCTCCCTGTTCCTTTTCCTTTGTAGAACTAATTTCGATTCACGATGATGCACATACTTTTTGTTTCTATGTTGTTTTGGCTGTCTTTTCCACTGGCATAAACAGAAACTATGCTTATGTTTTCACCATTGCATATAGGTGGAACCTAACAGAATGCCTGGCACAAAACTGGCATGCAAAATTTATTGAGAGAAATGAGCAAAGGAAGGAGGGGAGAGAAAGAAAGAAAAAGGAGGTATAGGAGAAAAATAATTAACTTCTAGGTTCACTCAAATTTTATTTTATTTTTTTTTAATTTATTTTATCATTGGACAGTGAGGTCTGTTCAAAAAATGTGAATGTCTGTTCAGACAATTCTTAAGTTATTTTTTACTTTTTATTTTTTCAACTCTTTCACATAGGAACTGGGTTGGATATGTAGGAAGAATTTCTGAACTGAAGTAAATAAAAATACGACAGTGAAGGGGCCTTAAAATTTGTTTCAGATCCTTACACCAAAATCAATGCTTATAAATTCGGTTTGTTAAGATCCTAGAATGGTGTATTTTTGTAGATTTTTAAAAATTAAATGACAATAGGAAAATGCAATCAATTGTGAGGTACGAGGAAGCTAGCTAGCCTAGTCATTTCTTAAAATAACATGGAGGTAAACAACTTAATGCTAATCAATTTACCCTTTTAACCTTTATTTGGCGATTTCTACTGTATACAAGATAAATAGTTAAATGACAAGAACAGGGAAAAAAACAGAATGTTTACATCTCACAATTCAAAAGAACTTATAGTTTTTAAAATCCTACATTCCTAATAATTCATACATCGAAGAGAGAACACTAGCATCGCATTTGACTGATACTTCTAATGTGACCCTATACGTTTATGAGGTTCAGGGATTCATGTCACAACTTCCTGGATCTTCCCCTTGCCCGCATGTGCAAATACTGATTTTTGTTCTGTGACTGTTATCTTTACCTAAAAACCAAGCCTTCCAAAGGAACAGTGTTGTGAAAATCTCCAGGGAAATTGCTCCTACATCCCCCTGTAGATGGGGCCAAAAGATGTTTCTAGAACATAAGTTACCAAGGGACGACTGACTCCAACAAGTCGCTGAAGGAAGGCTCGATCGAGGCCCTAAGAATGAATCCTTAAAATTAATAAGTTTATCTAAAGCAATTTGGCATTCCTGATGCTTAAGTTACTGCAGTTTGTTTGAGGAAGTTAAGGACTTCTGAGAGGTCAGTATTTTCAATAAAAACACGTGCTGCCCTCTAGAGGCAACAAGGAAAAATGAATCAACCTCAAAATACGGAAAAGGGGAAAAAATAAAGGGAAAGAGGGCAGGAGGACACTTATATTTATCTTCACTGCTTTTCCGACCAAACATATGAATTTAGTATCAGTCTTTAAATTTGAGAAGTAAATTAATATCATATGGAGGAAATTTTGAATCTGTTGCAAATAAGTTCTCTTTAAGAACATAATTCTGGATCTTTAGTTTTTTACATGCATTTTAAAACAACTTTATTGAGGTTATATGCCATAAATGTACTCATTTTAAGAGTACAATTAAATGATTCTTTTTTAATATATTTAAACTGTGCTGTGCGACTACCACCATAATCCTGTTTCAGAATATTTCCATCACCCCTAATAACATCCCTCCTGCCAATTTACAGCTAATCCCCATTCCCTCCCCAGTCCCTGGAAACCACTAATCTACTTTATATCTCTTACTTGCCTTTTATTTCATTTTTGAAATATGAAAGTCTGGAATGAAACACTCCATAACATAACTATCAAGACTAGTCTTCCTTTTTGTAATGCTTCTCTTCCGAAATGTCCTGCTTTGATCAATGTAATGAAACGGGGATTAAATCCTTCACCAAATCAAACTTTTGGGGTAAGTACCTGTAAATACCTATTTCTTAATGCTCACCCAGTGTACATGTATATCTAACCTTCTGCAGTTTTGAAGGTGGTGTTTTATCTGTCTCCAATGTCTATGTAAAATTGACCATGGGTACACTTTTAGCATACAGGTCAACCGTCTTTCAAAGTCAGGTTTTGCAGCCCAAGCTTTTATAAAGGATAATGTTTTTTGTTTTTTTGTTTGTTTGTTTGTTTTATATTTGCCTCCATTGGGTATGAACAATCCATTTTTAATTAACTATCAAAAAAAAAAAATCCTAAATTATCCCTTTCTTTGATAATAGGCTCTTTACAAAACTCTCCATTTTGAATCTGTGGAGAGAATTTTAATTCCAGTGGCATGACACAGACCCCTGCTGAAAGTGAACATTCTCTCAAGAATCCATATTCTCCCAACGTTAAGACTGAAGGCTCTATCCAGACTGTCCTTTGGGGCAGGAATCCTGCTCTTGAATTTACCGTGTTATCTTATGCAGGGCACTTAATTTTCTGTACCTCAGTTTCCTCATCTATACAATGGAGATAATAAAAGTTTATGTGGGGTGTAAAAATGTTGAGCCATATGCCTGGAACATAGCCCACAGTGATTTTTTTGCAATCAGTATTATCTGAACGTTATGTTATCAGGAATAATTGCTGTCATTTATATTTAAGTAAAGAACAGATTTGTGATTGGTGGTGGAAAAATGACTGATGACAGGCAGACTGAGTATTTTTAATTATCAATTAATAATTACTCATATCACATGCTTTGTGGATCTTCAAGGCCAAGCTGTGTTTGCAGTTCATTTATTTTCAAGCCTAAGGAACCTACGAGGAGGAATTCAAAGGCGGTAACAATTTACTTCAGGGCATATGTGCCAAGAATGTGCTGACACACTTTCACACTTTTTCTATTTCCTGTTTCTTATTACCTTCTCAAGGGCATTTCCCTCACCTTATCCAAACAGTAAAGTGACTACTTCACAAAGGTCAGATTATGGAATCACAACGAGGTTGAAGTAGAATAAATTTGGGTCTGGATGAGTAAAATAAAACAAATCGAACCAAACAAGAAAGCAAAGTTCAGTATTAATAGTTTGATTTTTAGGTTCCTTTTTTCTAAGCAATTTATGCTTTAAAGCATTATTAAGTTGGGAACAGTGTGTATCTTGTGAGTCAAAACCAGTGGAGAATCAACCACTATAATTAATGTAACACGGCCTGCTGACTCACCTCCACTAAACACAAATCTCTAAGAGCCCAAATCTGCACATTAATTGCGATTAATGCTTCTCTCCTCTTTCAAGCACCATGGAGCAGAGTTTTATAAACAGCAAAGAGTGTTAATTTAAACAAAATATAAAAAGCTAATTCTTTCTAGGTGGTAAAGCTGTGTCTGCATATTTTCATTATTACATAATAGTTACCTTTAGCCCATAAACTGCAAGGTCATAATAAGGTCACAAAGAAGTGGCAAATGTAATAACTAAGAAGAAAAGTAATTAGAGACCATATTTAAGGTGACTTTTTCCTAGATAGGTAAATGAATGTTCTTTTAGTGTAGCTCATTCAATAGTGCTGATTTAAAATTGGCTTTCTATTTAAATCATTCATCTATATGCTGTATTGTAATAATATTTATTTTCAGTGTTTTCCCCCTCCCCCCTGAAAACATACAACCTAGAATTTACTATGGCCCAAATGGTGAGATTTAACTTAAAGGTTGAAGCCATCCTTGGCTCAGAATGTACATACGCTAACATTCAAAATGGGAGAATATGAAACAGGTCACTGTCAGACTCGTTGCGTTTCTAAAAAGCTTATCCCTGTACCAGGTGATGGTAAACTAATACCAAGAATTAACCATTTTAAAAGTTGTGTACCTGCCACTTCACGTTACAGAAAAGTGCAAAATCTTCTTAGGCAGAAAATAGCTCAAGATCATTCCATCCAAAAGTGTTGGTCAGCGTGATAACTGTGTGTTTTTTTCATTTATATACTGTTGATACCCAAGATACAGCAAATAATGTCATCAATTTCCTTCAATTACCTCATAAAGGATTCATTTGCACTCGGGGAATAAAAAGGTTGCGACAGTAGCTTCAGGATCACTCAGCAGCAAGAATCGACATTAATAACCATCCTCAGAGGCACAGAGGGAGGGAAAAAAGTCATTTACTTAACATTCTTTAATTCTTTGTGGTATAACAAGACTCTGTCATGATTTAGGGTTGAAAAGCACAGTTGTTTTGCTCATGAGAAAAGTCTTTCATAATCTACACATTTCTGTGACACTTGGAGTTATGAGATCTTAGGCAACCTTTAAATGTGGTATCCCCCTGCTGAAAGCTCTCAAACAGCCTTCAGAGGAAAAAGAAAATCCGGATATTACTTTACTCTTGAGACTTCAAATAGCCCAGGCCTTATTGTATAAAGACGTTTCTTTATCCAATAGTTAGATAGTGCTGAAGAAAATAACTTTTGTATGCCTATATTGTAACATAGGGTCATGTACAGCTAATTAAGCATTCTTCCTTTGGTTTGATTACATAAAGAGTTGGTTTTGTAATATAATAGCACGTGAAGGTCAGTATGATTATGAGAGAAACTTTAGATGCTGTGACAAATCCAATAACTATCAGGGTATTTTGTTCATAAAAGTAAAGCATTTCTCAAAATATTTTGCTGATTTGTTAAGGTACTGGGAAATATTTTGCTGGCTGTAGGGCTGACCTTCTCTACAATACTCTGTAGTGTCAACAGATTTGACAACTATACACTGTCAGCTACGCAAGCTGTCAATAGATTTTCTTAGAAGATACAGGTTTGCATTTTGGAGTAAGGTAGGGAATAAAACAAGGATAATTAAGTTGAGATACACAGGAATCTGAACCAAGGGGAAAAAAAGACAAATACCAGTGGGCTCCTTATTTATACTCCCAGATTCACCAATTCAGTATAAGCAATACTGATCACTTTTCAGAGGGGATTTTAAAGTCCTCTTTCTGTACCTTCCTTGACAATCTAACAGGCTAACCACCTTACCAGAAAAGATTTTACTTTCAGGTTTATGTCTCCTTTGTGTATTTAAAACAGAGGACGATTCACATCTTTGAATCGCCAGGAATCTTTGAAATGAACTTCAGGAAAAATTTAAAGCCACCCAACGCTCCTGCAACAAATATAAGACTGCACTGCCCTCCAGAGGTAACTCCTTGGCAAATACTTTTAATCAATGTGAGGACCAAGGAACTATATGCACGTATGCTGTGGCAATCCTCATTGTAATTTTATTCTCGCCATCTCAAATATTTTTTTAAAATATATGCCTAAAAATCAGTAGCAAACTACTCTTTTTCCCTAAGCAGAACATTATATTTTCTTGGTTCTTCCATTCTACCTCATTTCCTTTTGTCCTCTTCAAAAGGATTATTTGCTACAGCTTTTGCTAAATGTTAAATATTAATTTTATTTGTTTGTTTAGGAGGGTCTCTTTATTCATGTATGTTTTTCAGAGAAGTCAGATTGAATAGGAAGCCTAAGGAAACCTTAACACAACTGAGAAGCCTCAGGGACGACTTGAGGGCATGCAAAGGAATACTTAAGAAAACGAGAATTTTACAGTCTACTTATATTATCACCACTTAGCTGACACTTGAAGGGTGCCCAAAGCTATAGTGAGAAAAATATCAATTGTTTTGAATTCTTTTCTTCTTGAGCTTTTGTTTTCCATAGTTATGTAAACTACGTATGTTCTCTTCCACATGACACCTCAAATAAGGGACAATTTTGTGAACTGTCACTTTCACTGTGAGTTCAACATTTTTGAGATTTAAGACAAAGCTAATAATTTCATGATAAAGTTGTAATAATTAGTGAACAAGTGTATCTCAGACATCTAGGTGGGAAAGTTAAACTTTATACCGCTCTGTATAACAAGTATTTATGTAGGGGTTTGCAAATCTTAACTCATTTAATTGTCATAACACCCCTGAGATACGTATCATTCTTATCATTTATCTTTTACAAATGAGACACAGAGAGGTTAACTCACTGGTCAAGATCACACAGCTGGGATGTGATGGAGCAGAGATTCACAATCAAGTAGTTTGGCTCCAGAGTCCTGGTTCTGAACTTGAATTTAACTTAACTTTAAATGGTAACTTAAATATATAGTGCTTTCCCCCCACATCATAAAAAGCATTAACAAGATTTAAAATAAAGTTAAAACTTTTCAAGTAGCTTTTTTTTTTTTTTTTTTTATCCATGGCACATAAAAGCTTTAAAAATATTGAAGCCCTGGTAAATGGAAATACTGGAAGGCAGAATGAAATTGGAAATCAATTTTTTGTGATGACTTGCAAATATTTACTAAGCCATCAATCTTTTTTGGGGGGTGAGGGGAGCAAAGACCATATTAAAGCACTATGGAAGAATATTATCTTCTTTTAATAACAAAAATAAATAATTAAATCAGCAATTGACTTATTGAAGTCAATATCAAAAAATGCATCTCATAATGTCCATCGTTTACCTTTTTCAAATAATTGTGATTATTTTATGCAATAACAAAGAAATGAAAAACACCTTAGCATTCAAAGGTGAATATTAAACTCATTTTTTTAAAGAGAGAATTACTACGAGTTACTCTACTCAACCATAGAAGCGCCATTGCAAACCGACAGTCATTTAACTCGACAGGGATTATAAAATGTACTTCAGGTTGCACTTAAAAACAGTGTTCTTGCACAGAGCACGGGGCCGGCCAGTTCCCCAGCAGCTGGGTTCAGAAACTTAAAGACCTCTGGGAAAGCAGCTCAGTAACAACAAAGCAAACGCCGGTCCCTGCCCCGTGTCGTTATGGGGATTACACGGGGGTCAGGACTTCACCGCAACACCTGCGCAACTATGACAGAAGCTTATATCCTACATAAATCATACCCCCTCTGTTTTGAAAGCAAATAATAAAAAAGTTGTTCCACGTCTCTTGACCTTTATTTCTGGGAAACTTGGAGTTTCCCCTTATAACTATGGTATGTACTAACCATCTCCAGTGGGACACACTTAGAAACCTCTGTCACAGAATACACATATACACAGCCACCTTCTTGCTTCCAAAGTCCTTTGCATCTTACGCATCACTAAATTACTCTTTTTTCAAAAGTAGCTAAAAGTGAGGAGGAAAGGGAGAGTGAAAAGGAAGGAAACACAGATACCTGAAAGAGGAAATTGAAATAGTAGCACTGACGAAGATACATCACTGACCAGCTAGTGGTAAAGGGAAATCAGGTGGACGCTGAGGCTGACAGTTGCGAAACATGGCTTTGAACAAATGCCAATGAATATCACACCCAGTTAGTTCCTAAGATTTTTTTTTTTTTTCTCGCGGGGTCCAAATACTCAAAAAGACTGCCTCCCCCAAATAAACTGCTTTTCAAAACTTGGCATTCACATTACTTGAGGCATCAGTGAAATGATGTTGCTAGAACTTACCTGAGAAAAGACAAGGTGGCTAACTATATCCTTAAATCACTAAGTTACACACACGTACAATAATTCTGGGCACCTATAAATCTAATTTGCTGGAGGGCAAACTTCAGAGTAAAAACAAAATAACAGGTTAAAAAAAAGAAAAACCTGACACCTATTGAAATAGCATTACCAAATGTACACAATAATACTACTAATAATAATCAATGATGATCAGAGTTGGCACATAGGACATACTCCCTCGGCAGGTAGAGTACCTCCTAATACAGAGGTAGTGCTTAATACTTGTATACATTCTAATGCTCCAGCTTCACGGGAACCGTACTGAGTATTAATAGTGAATAGCTACTAAGTTACTTGAGCAAGGGGTCTTTTCAAAGACTCTTTTATTCTAGATATTCTATTTAGAAAAAGACATTTTATTTTCTTCATAGTGATATGCCTGTTGGTACAAAAAGTGAAATCCAACAACACATTTTTTTAGTCAGGAACTCTGTTATGGAAAGTATGCAGACTATCTTAGAATAATTACCAAGACATCACCTATGAGGCTTTACTTGCTCTGAAAATTATAATATTCCTAATATAAAGAATATCAAATATGTCCCCCAATTCAATGTTCAAGATTCAAATATTTATCGAGTCCCTGCTATGTGCTAGGCACAAGGGATATGGCAGTGGCATAAATAGAGCCACCATTCTTGAGGATTTATACCGGGGAGAAATACAAAAGAAACTTAAAAATCCACAGTAGACGTTAGCTATGGATCCCTGTTACAGATGCCAAATCAGCCAGCAAACAGGAGGGGCAATATCTGTGTGCAGAAGCTCTCTTACATAAGGTAATTAGGTAAGATGTCCGTCCCCAGTGAGGTGGAGGAGAACTGTGGGTTCTCTCTAGGGGACAACAGGAAGACAGAGGGTACAGGAAGTGCAAAGGTCCTTGAACACGTAAGGCATATGGTGCAGTGCTGTGTGGGCCTTTGGAAGTACTGAGTTTCACTTTCAGTGAGAAGAAAGCCATTGTGAAAATGGCATTTTTCGATCTTGGGGAAAAAAATGATTATTCTCAAGTTATAGGAATGGTTTATGTGGCCAGAACCATGGCCAGAACTTGGGCTTGAAGACTGCCATATCTGGAATGAAGTAACTTCTATTCTTCAATGTTCTGCTGTACGACTGTCTTAATGACTGCATTTGTCCTCCTCCATCCAAATGGTCATAAAACCTACATTGCAGTAAGATAGGGAAGATGTAATAATACAAACAGTCCCTAAGATTGTTCCTGGATTATAGCAAGTGCTTAATGAATAATAGCTGTCATTTTAATAGTGCTACAAGCAGCTGAAAAACGTGTTTGATATGAACTTAGGCAGGAAACACACATTTTAAAAGGTCTAAAGAGAAGGTGGAGAGAGGAAATTGTTATTAGGACAGGTTTGGACTCCTGGAAGATGTTAAGGGACTCTTGATGTCCAAATCTCCAAAATGCCAGTTCAGAAGAACAGATGTGTGGTTTTGTAAGGAGAACATGGTGTACAACAACAAAACCTAATTGGGATAATTAATTATTCCTACAGTATAACTATATGAAAAAAAATAACA
The DNA here is from genome assembly GCF_057876585.1 of Rhinolophus sinicus. NCBI lineage: Eukaryota > Metazoa > Chordata > Mammalia > Chiroptera > Rhinolophidae > Rhinolophus > Rhinolophus sinicus. The sequence continues at coordinate 21,120,102 of NC_142504.1, forward strand.
TTGCTGAGTAAAAATTAACCATGTTTAGCGTCTATCTAATTGAATCCCCCAATAACCTATGAGTAAGATATTAAACTTATTTTCAAAATGAGACATTGAGGTTCAAAGAAGGTTAAAAAAAAAAAAATGTCCCAAATCACACATCTAGTAATTGTGCTCAAAACCCAAATCATAATAAGTGCTCTACAAATGTTTCTTAAATGAATATATGAATTTTCACTCCAAATTCCATGTCCAAATTGGTTACACTGCCTTTACAATCATGAAACCAGATAAATGTTTCTCAAATTCTTCTGATTATAAGTCATCTGGAATACAGGTGTTTTTCCCTGTGTCCCACTTCAAAATTCAGAATCTTTTGTGGAGCAGTCTAGAAATTGATATTTTTCTTAAGTAATCCAGGAGATTTTTATGATTAGAGAATTTGGGGAAACACAGGATACTTACTGCATAACGCTCCTTTCGACTCTGTATCTCCTACTTAGCTCTTCTCTCTTTTAAAAGGGGAAATAAGAATATATGACCCTTTCAACCTTCTACCTCTTTCCAAACCCACACTTACCTTCCTACTTTGCAAAGAAGGAGGGCTCTGAAATACAGATTTGAAAAATGTTGCAATGTATCGACTTTGTCAAAGATCCCTTTGTTGACTTTAACTGAATGGGAATAAGTACAACATATGTGGGAGTTGTTGTTTTTAGTGTTGTTTTCCCATTACTGGCTACAAATCCAAGCAAATGTCTAAGGAAGAATTGTCTAATAATGGAAGTTTTTACAACGATTAATTATATCATAAAAAGCATCCCCTCCTGACCTCCGGCAGAGGGTTGTGATCAAGGACTCATAGTATCTAAAAACTTTTCTTCATGTTTTATTTCTTGGTAACATAATTAAGAGTGTTGTTGATGAAGTGTTCATTTTCCTCTACTTTCCGGTAAGAGTGGGAAAACAGATTTCATTTGGAAAGTTTTAATATGCTTTAAAAATACACACTGCTGTATATTCTGGCAACTGCTGAGTGGTACGTACTTTGCAGTGCTAGTAACCAGGATTGGATGGTGTTACATTAAAGTGGTGAATAATTATATTTTTCACAAAGTTTTGTGTTCTAAAAAGATACGCTATAAAATATTCATTTGGTGTGGTGCACAGAATAAGCAAGAACAATTTTTTAAACTCCCATCCCATGGTATGATAAAAAGAAATTGGCTGATAGATACCATTATCTTTGTGCCGCCAGATTGTCCTGTGAATGCCACACCCACGAATTAGGAAAAACTGGGGAGAAATTTTTAGACCTAGGAAACAAAATAAAGTGGCACACTGGCTATTCTACTCGCCTCAGACCAAGAATAATGATCTGAACTCATCCTCTGGATCCCAAGTAAACAATGGGAAACTCCCAGCTTCTCCTGCTTTGAGATTTAGTAAATATTAATGATGAGCGTCACTAATCACACATATCAGTGTCTATTGTAAATGTGTAAGGTAAAAGTGTCTTTCGATCCTATTGACTATTAGCTATCAAAAAGTAGCCACATCCTACAGATATCAGGTTGGGAAGAAGATTCTGAAAGAATGTTTCCTAAAAAATACCATTTCCTGGTCAGATAATTTTTCTTTTAGTGACCAAAAAACAAACAAAAAAACAAAACAAAAAAAAACAAAACAAAGCAAAGAAAAAACAATGTGAAAATGACAACATTTCTCTTCAACCTAAAACAAACAGCTCTCAGGAAACATTCATGTCCATCTTTTCGTCCAACATAAATGAAAGGGGAAACACGTTGTGTAATGGAGATTGGGGCATCCAATAAAAGCAAAATTACAGGGGCCAAAATGGCATGTGGCCATTTACTGAGGTATAAAATTATCCAAATTCTCTCATGAAGAAATAGCCATAAAGATTTAATGGCCATGGGTGATTCTTGTTTCAAAGCATTGTCAAAGTAAATATACTTTGAAATCATCTTGTTCCATTTGTAACAACAAGCTATCGATTACAAAGGTCTTATGAATGCTTTTAAAATGCAAACAGTTTTCTATTTCACAGCACAATTACTGCTATATGAAGAGGAAGAAAGAAACTTTCTTCATTAGGAATAAGAACATAAGTTTTCTTTAGCAAATGATTTTTAATTAAACCAATTACATTTAGCATTCGAACATTCAGAATGTCCTTTCTATACTTTTTAAATTAGCGTCAATCTACTCTAGTCTTTCCAGGAAATTTTTGAGAAAACTTAGTGTCTAACACTTAAAATATCTACCTTTAAACTTTTGGGGTTGTTTCTGCGTTTAGAACATAAACATTACTATACATGAGAGACATGAAGCTTGAACAGAAACCAACAAGAACAATTAACTAGAATCCACGGAAAAGATCAGCTCTAATGCATGCCAGAGGCCACCAGGGGGAGTAAAATCCCCAAAATATAGGTCAAATGAAAAATGCTGAATGGAGGTACAGCAGGGACCAACATGGAAAAGAATCAGTCATCCAATCAAACAACAACGATAAACAGATATTTAGGGCCTTAACTTAGAAATAAAATGAATTTGAATTATTCCTCATTCATCTTGTAAAAAAAAACCCACCTCTTTATATATATATTTGGGGGGCAAAATAAGCTAAAGGAATTTCTTCATCAGTCCACTGCTACCTTGAAAGATTGTCTTTTTCATCTTCTATTGATTAATAAAGAGAACTGCCCTACTAGAAGACAATTTGTACTTTTAAAAAATTAAGTCTATTTTTAGAACAGTTTTAGGTTCTTGAATCATGTATTTTTATTAAACAAGACTTTCTTAAATGAACAATTTCTTGAATTCTACTTATGGTCAGCTAGGACAATCATGATTCCTATGGTCAATGATCTCTTAATCAGCATTTGTTCTAGCACGTGAGAGAAAACAATACCTAACATGACCTACATGAATTATCAGCTCTGAAAGCACAAAAGGGGGGAAATTTCTGAAAGCAATTAAGAAGTAAGCCAGGACAAATTTTTCAGCAATAGGTTAAAATATATCCCATGTTAATAATATTTAATTTGAACACATTTTATACGTAGGGACTCAACATTATTTAGAAGAATGGAAATTCTGGCCTTTGTAAGCACAATAACCCTTTCAGATCACAGAATGACCAACTCACCTGATGAAAATATTACCTGTCAAATCTCTCAGGAGCACCTACTACCACCTGACAGGTGTTTGCTGCCTGGTTATTTCACTGACAAAGGCAATGAAGGGTTATAAACCACATCTTCTCTTATTTCCCTTAAGATGTGAGGCCATGAGGTTTTAGCAGAGACTCCAGATTATCCAAATTCCGATTATACAAACTCCATGGTGACCTCACTGATTACCCTTTAATAGGAGACCATGCTTATCCAAGACCATAGTTCCTTGTGTATTTTACTTATCAACCCTCAGAAGTTGGTAAAATAATTTTTTTAAGTTAAAAAGAAAAAGAGTTTTGCTAGAAAATCTTCAACTGTGCAGTTAACACTGAATTTGATAAACAGTACATTCCTAGTAACAAAGACCAAAATTCCAAGTTAAATCTGTGCCCTTGGAATAATGCCAAAATGCCACAGCATATTTGCACTTTGAACAAATTGCACATTTTTAACTCCTATTTTTTTCTGCCAAAACAAAGGCTCAAAATATGCAGATTCTATCTTCCCTGAAAACTTTACAATGGTAATTTGGATCCAAAAAAAAAACAAACAAAAAAAAACACAACGCTTTTGAGACCAGCAGAATGACAGATTAATTTGATTTACTATTTTAGTATTAATACTACCACAACTATTTCTGGAGATCATTTGTGAACACAGATAGCCTGAAATTGTCACTGTCATCTGGCTTGAAATTGGACAACTTTATTAGAATTCTTTGATACTTGGCCAATATCCTTAACCTCTCAGCCTCAATTTCTTTATCTGTCAGATGGGGATAATAATACCTCATAGGCTTGTTGGAAAGAGTCAATGAGACAATAAAAGCCAAGTGCCTAACCTAGTTCCTATCTTAGTTCCTATCCATAGTAACTAATCAGTAAATGATGCCCCTACTATGATATACTATTAGACATTTGTACCTACTGGATTAAAGACACTAATGGTAATCTAAAGACACAAATCACTGCAATCTGAAATACCTGATTTTGGACATTATATTAATGACAAACTCTGTAAAAAAACTGAATATTTTCTGTCAAATATACCATGCACCCCACCCCACTCCCAGTAATTACTCATTAAGACCCTACAAAAGGATCTCCCTATTGAATTGCCCACTACCGAAAAGAATTCTAGTAAAAGCAAACATAATTTGGTCAGGTCCCAACAGAGTTACTGAAAAAAATAAAAGTTCCTGGAAACTATTTCTGGGTTATATGAAACTATTACTTTAGTTATAAATATCATCTCTTCTTACTTTTTGATAAAAGAATACAATTCTTTTTGGTGGAAAAAATTATATATATATATATATATGTATATATATGTGTGTGTATATGTATGTATGTATATATATTCAAATAAAGTTGAGAAAACAAAAGAGTCTTCTAGCTAGGATCAAGGTTAGAAATTTATTTCTTATGCTTTATATTTTGCTGTCTTTTTGAAAGAGTTTATTTTAACCATATTTTATTTATAGATAAAAATATGAGAACATGAATTTGCATTTTAGTTTTAATTCTGATTTGAGGAATAGCTCCTTTCTCTCACTGTCAATATTCTGCCTATAGACACAGCTAAGCTGCACACCATACACATAGGCAAGTTTTTCTGTAGCCCAGATGATTTGAAATGTTCCTATTATTGTTTCCATTAAATTATGTCTAATATATTATAACTGTGCATTAAGAATTTATATACCATAAATTCCCTTAGTGGTTTTAAATAGCAAGTTACTAATTACCTCCCTTGCCAAAAGTTCATAAGACATGAAGTATTTACTATTAAATAGCTTCTATATTTCACCTTAGGGAATGCCAAAATGTTTCCCAGTGGGTAACTTCAGTGACCTAAGCATTAAAAAACTGATGAGTAAGGTACCATAGAGATATGTTAAAATCCCATGATGCTAAATTTCTTTTTATTAACAGTCCAGCTTTTATTGAGAAAGATAAGAATTAAATCTGCATCTTCCTTTACAGGAGGAGATGTTATGTAAGTAGGGAAAGGAGGTAATGGAAATCACAAATAAATGACTTTGTGAATTGTTATTAGGAATGTTTTGTCTAGATAGGGACTTTCGTTCCCTGAAGAATATTTTGAAAGTCGTATTAAGTACCCTTTAAAAAAATGCATCTCAATAAACTTTACCCAATTGTCTACATTAGCAGTTACCACTTGTCTAGATCTAAGATGCTACTCTCTTCAGTAGATCCATGTAACAGTTTGCTTATGACAGTTTGCACATAAGCTTGTTTAACAGAAATAGAAAATGAATCTAAGTAGATATGCATTTAAAAGTGAGATATTGTGTCTTGTGATTTTTAAAATGAAAATAATAATAACAAAATAATAATAATAAAATAAGTAATTTGTTGGGAGATTTCTATATGTTTCTGAAATGTTTTACAATTTTGTCTCTTTACATCTTTCAACAACCATGAAAGTGGGCACAAATATCATTGTAGTTTTAAACCATAAAGAAATTGATAAAATAATAAAACCAAGAGTTGTAGATGATAAGCTAACAAAATAAGATAAACTGGTATCAGTTTTAAAAATCAATTAATCAAAACGAAGGTACAAAAGGGAAAAAAAAGAAACAAAGAAGAGATAGGGAAAGTAGAAAATAAATAGCAAGGTGATAGATTCAAACCTAATTATATAATCACACTAAATGTAAGTAGTCAAACAATCCAATTAAAAGGCAGAGATTGACAGATTGAATACCAAAGCAAGATTCAACTGTATGCTACCTTCAAGACACACATTATAAATATAAGAATATAAATAGGTTAAAAGTGAGAGGATTGGAAAAGATATACCAACTTAACACTAATCAAAAGAAATCTTTTGGGAAAAAAACATTTTTTAAAAAAGTAGATTTCAGAGCAAAGTATATCACCAAAGACTGTTAATGTTACCAAGAGCTTCCAAGTACATGAAAAAACTGATAGACTTTCAAAGAGAAATACACAAATCCACAATTATAGTAGGAGATTTCAATACTCTTCTCTAGATATTTGGTAGACAAAGTACACAGAAAATCATTAAGGACATACAAGATTTGAATAGCACTATAAACTAACCTGAACTTATTAACATTTATAGAAAACTCAATGGAAGAACACACATACTTGTCAAGTACACATGGAACATTTGCCTATTAATGTGGTACCATATTCTGCGTTATAAGACAACTCTGAGTAATTTAAAAGAATTCAGTTCATACAAGCTATGTTCTGACCCACTGGAATAAATTAGAAATCACTAACAAAGATATCTGGGAAAATGTTCAAATATTTGGAAAATAAAACACTTATAAAAGATCCATGAGTCAAAAAAAAAAAAAAATCAAAAGGGAAATTAAAAAAGTGTTGTGTGACACCAAAAGCAAAGGCAACAAAAGTAAAAATAAACAAGTGGAACTACATCAGACTAAAAAGCTTCTGCCCAGCAAAGGAAACCATCAACAAAATAAAAAGGCAACCTGTGGAATGAAAGAAAATATTCACAAAGCACATATCTGATAAGGGGTTAAAAATATACAAGGAAATCATAAAATTCCATAGCAAAAAACAAACGAATAACTCAAGTTAAAAATGGGCCAAAGGACCTGAATAACATTTTTTTCCAAAGAAGGTATACAAAATGACCAACAGGTACATGAAGAGGTACTCCACATCACTAATCATTGGGGAAATACAAATCAAAACCACAATAAGATAGCAACTCACCCCTGTTAGAATGATTATGATAAAGAAGACAGACAATAACAAATGCTGGCAAGAATGTGAAGAAAAGGCAACCCTTGTACACTGTTGGTGGGAATGTAAACTGGTAGGGTCATTATGGAAAATGGTATGGAGGTTCCTCAAGAAATTGAAAATAGAACTATCATATGATCCAGCAATCCCACTGCTGGGTATATATCCAAAGTAAACAAAGATATCCCAAAGAGATATCTATACTTCTATGTTCGCTGCAGCATTATTCACAATAGCCAAGGTATAGAAATAATCTAAGTGTCAACAATGTATGAACGAATCAAGGAAATGTGATATAGATATATAAATGTATAGATACACACATAGTGGAATATTATTCAGTCTTAAAATAGAAGACAATCCTGTCATGTGTGATGAACCTGGAGGGCATTATACTAAGTGAAACAGTCAAACAAAGACAAATACTGCATGGTATCGCTTATATGTTGAAACTAAAAAAACAAACAAGCAAAAAAACTCTCAAAGAAACAAAATAGAAATGTGGTTGCCAGGGGCTAAGGGTGGGAAAATAGGCAGAGGTTGGTAAAAGTGTGCAAACGTTCAGTTATAAGATATTATCAGATGCATAAGGTCTGAGGATCTAATGTATAATGTGGTGACTATAGTTGGTAACCCTGTATTGTAAAACTGAAATTTGCTGAGTAGAACTTAAATGTTCTCACTAAAGAAGAAGAAAAAAAAAAGGTAAATGTATGAGGTGATGGATGTGTTAATTACCTCAACGGGAGGAATTCTTTCACAATGTATATGTATATCAAATCTTCACCTTGTACACTTAAACAATGTATTCTAAACAGAATGAAAATGAAAAAAACAACATATCAGAATCTGTGGGATGTAGCTAAAGCAGCATTGCAGTGGTTAAGGGAAATTTTATAGCATTAAATACATACATTAGAAAATAAGGAAGGTCTCAAATCAATTACATCAGCTTCCATGTTACAAAACTAGAGAAAGAAGAGCAAATGAAAACCAAATCTAGCAGAAGAAAGGCAGTGACAAACATCAGAATGGAAATTAATTAAATGGAAAACAGAAAAATAAGAGAGAAATCAATGAAACTGAAAGCTGATTATTTAAGATCTATAATACTGGTAAACTTTTAATCAGACTGATCATGAAAAATGAGAGAAGACACTAAAAATATCAGGGATAAAATTTGTGACATCACTACAGATTTAACAGATATTCAAAGTGTAATAAGAATATTACCAACAACTTTAAACTTTTGATAACTTAGATGACATGGACAAATTCCTTGAAAAATACAAACTACCAAATTCAAGAAGAAATGGGTAGTGTGACTAGTTCTACATTTATTAAAGGATTTGCATTTATAATTTAAAATCTCCCCACAAAGGAAGCTCAAGGCTTCTGTTTACTCTTGAAATCTGCCAAATATTTCAGGAAAAAATGATGCCAACTTCCTGCCAACTCTTTCAGAAAATTGAAGACAAGTGACTTCTTTCCAATGCATTATATAAGACCACAATCACCCTGATACCAAAATCTGACAAATGCATTACAAGAAAAGGAAATTGTAGACCTATATTCCTCAAACAGAATCCATTAATATATTAAAAGTATTGCATACCTTCACCAAATGGGATTTATATCAGTAATGCAAGATTGGTTTACCATCTGATAATCAATTAATGAAAGACACCATATTAACGAATAAATGACAAAACCACATGAAAAATAATAATCCCTTATACTTGCATAGTGCTTTATACTTTTCAAAGCATTTTCATATTGATTATGTTATCATCTAATTTAAAAACTCTGTGAGCCCACTAGAGAGGGTAGCAATATCTATATTTTATCCATGAGACAACTGAGGTCCAGAGATGTTAATTGATTTTTCCATCATTCACAGCTATATAATTTCTATATAATTTCTTCACAACCATATAGGTTATTTTCCACCACTTTCAAGTGTTAGAAAGAGAGATGGTTTCATAAACATGTACCATCTTTCTTGAATGTAATTCAAGTAATTGGCACTTGCCCAATTATTTCCTAAATAGGCTCCTTCAAATACACCCACGATAATGAAATCTTTTCAGTATGGCTACTAAGCTTTCTGCCCAATGGTAATAAAATTCACTATAGAACATACATACTTCTCAAGTCTTTCACTGGCTAAAGAGTGAGCAAGTGCCCATGTCAGGAAAACTCGAGATTAGGGAATTAAGAATTCCTATTATTATAACATTAGAATCCAAACTATAAATAATAGTTATTACACTTTCAATCTGTAAAAATAAATTTATTACACTTGTAATCTGTAAAAATAAATTCCCTCTACAGAAAGAACTTTTTGAAGTTTTATATGGGAGGGTTGTAAAAATAAATTGCTCTTAAGCTCCACATCAACTGAGCTAGAAAAATAATCATCTTAATCAATTTAACAGAGATTAACTCAAAGTGCTCAAAAGTATTCTGGATATTCTTTTACCCAGTTTAAGTAGAACTGCCTCTGCACAGCTGACAGGAAGCAATGAAGAAAGGTTTTCCTCTGCTATAAATAAAATACAGAAGTATGAGAAAGAGGGGGGCACTTGAAGTTGGTTAATTTGCTGTTCCTCTTTTAAAAGTCACTAAATTGAATGTGAAAATAATTCAACACAGTAAGTCGTGCATGGATTTCTCGAAGTGATAGCAAATCTCTGGAAAACAAACTTACTCTTTCACTATTTCTGAAATAAATCATATATGTATATTCCAAAATAATGTCATTGGGGAAAAACTAACAAAAGCATTAAGAAATTATGTTTCTAGGCACGTGCAGAGCTCATTTTACTTTAATTATACAGTTCTTTAATTTGGTAATTATAAAATACTCCCTGACAAAATTAGTTTTAGTTACAAACTTAGGCATGTAAATTTCAGACCGCCACCACTTTTTCTGACACACTGTCAGAATGTCACAGTTAAATAATGACAGTACGTGGTATGGCACCACTACTTTTTAAAGAAATACATCCACAAGAACTTACTGTTCAGTTGGCTTCCTCAAAAGAAAATAGATGAGATATAAATACTGGCAATAGATAGCCAGCTTATGAAACATAAAATTCACATGATAAAATGTCAGCTTTCACTCGTTAACAGCTGTGTGCTTTACAGCTATACCCACCTCAACTTGGAAAAGTGACTTTTTAGAACTATTACACGAAAGATTAAACTAGCGGTAATAGATGAATCTCTCCCACATGGCTAGGATTGCAACCAAATTTCTACCTGTTTCATTCATTAAAATAGACAGAGAAGGACTTTACATGTATTCACAGTGAAAAGTGCCTATGTTAAAATGAAGATATTGCTATTCATATTAGAAGACAATATAGGAACAGGCCTCTGTTTATGGAATTCATGGCCCAGCTGATCTGCACTTATGTACGTGGGCTGCATTTCCGTCAGTGTGTGCATATGAAAACATGAAACGTAAAAGCGAGGTTAAGGTATAACAAATGGATAATCAGAGTTAGACGACATCTCACAGGGAAGTAAAAATGAGGCTAGACCAAAATTCTTATAACAATAATAATAGTTATTTGATGCTGACAAAGCATGTGCTATGTGCTACTGTTATTTTACGGGTGGGGAAACTGAAGCACAAGAGGTTAAAATACTTGTCTAAGGTTCTACAGCTAGCAAGCCAGTAAGTGAAAATTTGATTCCAGACATTCTGACTAGAGAAGGCAAATTCCTGATTTTCCTAAGGAAAAATTTTAAATTGTTGTTTGAACTTTATATTTTTCTAATTATGTAATTTAAAACATTAGTGTGATATCATGAACAATATCATAAATGAGGGAAACAATCGCAAACTACAAAATGTCTGTGCAGCTGAAAAGCTTTTTGAATTATACCAGTTCATGACGTATTTACACTTGCCCCTTACATATGGATTAGCCTCCCAAACATAAAATCAGGACGCCTTCTCCACTCATCACTTCTATTGATGATGATTTGCAGTCATCCTACATACAGCATGGCTAGAAGGTCTGCCTTTGTCTCTACTTCCTTCTATGAGAAGGGCATTCAAAGCATTCTTAGAAAGATAAAATGGTTCAGCATGTATCCCCACCACTTACCTGAAAGAACATCTACTTTCCCTATTTATCTCTTCTATAATGTTCTTCTGACATTTTTGAAATTAGAAACGTCTCATTTACCCTTTTCTTCTTCCAGTCTCCAGTAGAATCTTGGAGGCTAAGGCAATGAAAACACAGGCCTATAGCCGTCTGTGCTGGACTAGGTTTAGCAGCAAATCCACCTACATCAAGACTATTGCGGGCCTGGTCTAATGTTGGCACTTGTCCGTGAACAATCCAGGAGGAATCTGGAGATGGGATCTCTCAGCCTGAATCCTCCCAGCTGAAGAAGCCACAAGATGGAAACCTAGGATTGCTGGTGGCATAAAGACTGTGTAGGACGAATAAATGGAAAGTCAGAGTGAACAAAGTCAAAGAAAGAAAGAATGAGAAAAGACTGATTGAGTCTAAGGCAGAGAAAAAGGATGTATGATAGAACATAGTACCCTCTTCTTGCTTAATTGATGTCATGAATTTCTTATCTCTCCGAGACTATTTTTAAGTTGTTTTAAAGTTTCTTCTGTTCCCTGCATTAAATGTATCCTTCTGAACTGTTCTATGGTTTGTTTTTGTTGTTGTTTTGTTTTCCTGTTTGTGAGGATTTATTTCTCTTTCTAAAGTTCGAAGTTCTTCTGGCCAGCAGGTGGGAGTAGGTTGACAATTCTCACATTCTATATGTAGACTTTTATTTAATCCCTTATTTATCAACTCCATTCCTCACCCACAGCTTCCCATATCCCTGGTGTCCCAACATCTCAAAATTCTATGGATTAATTTCTCCAAATAATCAACTTCACAAACCCTGCTGGGCAAGAATGATAGTCTCATAACTGCATAGGGTGGTGGGGCAAGAAAGAGGATGGTGACCTAACTGCTACTTAAACAAACTTTCAACTAACCATTATTTTCAGCCCTTTCCCATAATCCCTGGATTCTTTAGAGTTTGGGGGAACAAAATACCTTGTAAGTCAATGTTACTCTATCTGTAGTCATTGAGTTTGAGTTTCCTCTATGGGTCTAAATTAGTCACCCCTCCTATAGCTTCTTTTCATCTTTAAAAATTTTAAAATGTATCGACATCCCTTCTCCACAATTATCTCTTCTCCTATTCTCTTTCTCTTGTGGGTTTAAACTTTTAAATTTGTATTGTTACTTTAATGAAGTTTCTGAAAATAATGAAGATAAATATATGTTTTCATCAATACTCTGGAAAAACTATTTGACCTTTGGAAATAGTAGCTACCATTAATCACCTTTACTATGCCATCAAATTAAAAAATACACTCATTTTGGCAAGAATACCTCTGGAATTTCACACGAAGATATTGGCTAATTAAGATACATTTTCTTACATAATGAGAGTTATTTTATTTCTAGTTTATTAATATTTTCCCCCAGGAATAGGTGTTAGCTTTTTTCATGCATTTGATCCATCTCTAGTGAGACTTCTTTCTTTTGATATATTTCTGTAATATTTAATTAATAGTAATTATTAATCCTGACACTTAGCCTTCCCTGGTTGAGGTGAATGATTCTTTTAGATATTGCTAAATTTAATTTGCTATATTTTCCTTAGACTTTTGGCCTACATATCATAAAAGGGATCAGTCTATAAATAATATTTATTGTGATATATTTCCTGTTAGGTTTCATATTCTGATTCATGTGACCTTCAGAAATTTTAACTGGAATACTTTTTATCAATTTATATTCATGCAAACAAGAATTTACTTCTTGAAAATTTAAAAATCTTACTGGTAAAAATATTTTGAGGAGTAATTCGTAATGTGGTTTTTTTTTCAATTTTTTTCATTTCAGATATTACAGTTTTTTATTCCAAAATTACAAGTGGTCACTGAATGTTTTCCTGCTCTAAAATTTGACATAGAATAAGCTTATAATTTCTATTTTTATTGAAATGTATTTGTATTTCATTTCAACTTTTTATTCATTTTTTAATAAGTGTGATTTATATTTTTTCTTAGTTATGTTTATTTCCAAAGGTTTTTCAATTATTAATTTTAAGAACCACTTCCTAGTTATATGAAGTCTGCCTTTAGTTGTTTCTTTACATTTTGTTTTTTAATCTCATCCAATTCCCCTTGTTTAAATATATTATATATTAAATATTATATTATGTTCAAATATTATATATATTTTTAAATTCCTAAAGTATTTTCTGTTTTATTTTTTTGTAATTCAAAGTGAAATTATTTAACACTATATATTTGCCTCTGAGTACAGCTTTGTTTCATTTCAGGAGGGTTTTCTTCCCCCTGAATAGTGTAAGTATTTTTTAAATGCCTCATAATTGAAGTTTTAATTACCTCTGACCAAATAGTTTTGATTGCTTATTTCTTCCAATAAATTATTTATTTTGTTATAGCTTTTTGTTAATAATTTCTGGTTTTATTGATCAGAGAATGTGATATACATAGTAACTTTTAGTACATAATTCAATATCTAAATATAAGCAACTAAATTTGGCATGATAAACAGACTTCTGACTCTACAGTAAATATATGAGCCAGGGTAATTGTGTAAGCTTATATTTTCACAATGGGTGTTTTATCAAAGGGTCCTCCACTTCTGAAATGCAGCCAAGTCTCTACTTTCTCAGTGTTAGAACGCGCATGTTGATTCCTGTGCTCCTAACAAAACTATTAGTTCACAGTCTGTTGAACATGAAAAGGGATAACTTCCTATAGGTTCAACACAAAAGGCAGGCCAAAATGAGAAGTGTTTTTCAACCACTTAACCATCACCTAGAATTTTTATAAAGTATTTTACAGATGGGCTAATTGAAATCCACAGAGGCTCAATGATTTGCCGACAGTCTCACATCTAGTACAGAGTAGCCAGGGACAGAACAATTTTTTTGGATTCGGTTGCCATAGACCCCTTCCAAAGTGCTCCATTTTTTTTATTGGCTCAATTATGGAATATATTCACTAAGTTAAATAATTTTTCATTAATTTGATTAGAAAAATTATATGCCAGAACAGAAGCAACAATCAAGTTTAAGTAAATAGGAAGGGGATTTTTTTTAAAAAATCTCACACACACAAACACACAGACACACACACACACACACATACACACACACTTAAGCACAGCTACAAATTGCAGACTTCTGAAAAAATGAAAAATTATCTTTGAGATGGGATGAGGAAGCCTATTAGGGGCACTCTCATCACACCACATTATAATATTTACTAGTCAACCTTGTTTCCACCAGAATATTTTGGTTGTTAGCCTGAAAATGTTTAAATGAGGAAATTATGAGGAAAATTATTTAGTATCTCTGTAAAGTTCTCATTCTTCTCCTAAAAAGAAATTTAATTAGAACTCAAAAACATTGGCAACATTTTAAAATAAGTTTATCTTTTGAATGCCTGGCAAATGTGCTCATAGTAGGTGTACTGAACCTGACAAAGTCTGTTATGTGTGTGTTTCAGTTCTGCCTCTGCAAACCTTAGTGTCTAACTCTAGATGTTACTCTAGACTACCCTTTCCTGAGAGGCTTTGCACAGATGGCCCCATCATGCCTTTGAAATCAACTTTTGTGAACCTAAGTTTGCAAATGATAATGTTCTTTATTTCAGGTAATCTTAAGAATCTATCAAGCATCAGACAACAGTGCTAGGTAATGCAATATAGCATGAAAAAGGGTAGTTACGGCTCCTGTTCCAAAAAACGTATAGTAGTCTACACTTTCTTTACTTCAAATAGGATGATTATTTTATTATATTTAAAAATAATCATTATACCAATATGTTTTACTTATGCACACAACAGCCATTGTGTATTCCTTTGGGAGTTACTTAACAGTGATAAAAAAACAAACAGAAGAAATGTTAAACATTTCTGTTACATCCTGAAAGCCATAGTACAGGTTCAAAAAGTAACATTTTACCACACACCTAGCAAAGGTGCTACTATATTACTCAGCTCCGTTTTTGTCTATGATTATGAGAGCTATTTTAAGTTTTAATTGAAAATTTGTATTTCCTAAAAATAAGTTAACTGAACTTATTCCCTTTTCTTTTTATATAACAAAACCCAATCTTCCAGTATGCCAATAGTATCAGAGATTAATAACAAAAGTAAAAGATAATTAAGCAGGGTCATTTAAAATAAATGGAATTCAAAATGTATTACATGCTTGATTGTTTGACTAAAATTAAACAACTAATTTGAATATGACTGATGGGAATGATGCTGAAGGAACAATTAAAACAAAGCAACTCTGATAACTTCAATCAAGTTAGGTATCTTTTTATTTTTCATTTGCCTTTTGTTATGTATGCCTGAAGTGTAAAACCTTATGATCAGTGTATCATCTTTGTTTATGGTTGTGGTAAAAGAGAAGTCAATTGTTAACTGGTCACCTCAAGCTGTACTCACATCTGTGCCTCCTTCCTTGATCTTAAATTTCTTTATGATTCGCCTCAGGGTTATCTGCCTTACGTTAGTAAAACCAGGATGCCATAGTGCAAAACGTACTGCTCTGCCATTTGTTTCTGATTATTCTTCCTACATGCTCCATTTGCATAACTTTATTGTTTTGTGAATTCTAAGCTTGTGAATTTATTACCAAGGCACCTGCCAGTGTTACTGTATTTGAGGAACTGTCAGCAGTTTCTATTTTGGGGTTCTAAGTTGGCTACAAAAATTCACTCTGGGCTGAATTTTGGCATGTGTTATAGGGTAACAAACCAAGAGTGAGTTATTTTTAGAAAAGGGGGGGAGAGTAAAGGGGAAATAAGTTTTTTTGGCTCGGTTTTTTTTCAGGTATCGAAATATAAAATAGAAAACAGAAGTTGTTGGTTTCAGAAGTATTCTGAAAGATTGTTTCTTTTAGGTTTCTCCGAAGTTAGTATCTTTTCAACCCATTAGTCTACACTGCAGACTCAGTCCTTGAGGGATTATAGCAAAATATTAAAGTTATCTGTTTTATTTACAGGCAAAATATCTCATATATGCATTAATTTAAATAATGGGACAGCAGTTTTTGTTGTTGTTGTTGTTTTCTTTTGGGGGGGGAATCCAGTTAGTGAAGATTAGACTACAACCAACAAGTTTCAGGTTTCTGACAAATGACTAAGCATCTGAGTATGAACTCCAAGTGTCTCAGAAATAGGTTTTCCCAACCCATCCACCCACCCAAACACATACTATCATCAAAAGAGTATCTCTATATTGGGAAGAATTGGGGATACTCTAAGTTTCATTTAGTTTTGAACCTTCCTCTCTGGAAGGAGTCTTCACCATCTAAATCTTTATTGACTATTGACTAACAAATTAAAGAAAATTCATAAGCCCATCTAGAATTTTTGCAAAATAATATAATCAGAAAAGTTTTATTTTCCCAAAGTATGAAGACATAGGAATTAGGTATCATGGCCTTCCCATTACAGACACACACACACACACACACACACACACACACACACACACACACACCTTCAGAATGATGCAATAAACTATACCCCAAATATCTTGAAGATAAAAATTCTGTAGCTAGCTACATGATAGTGTCAAATGATTAAACATTTCTTGAGCACCGTTTTTGTGGGGGCCAGGCAGGAAGCCAGAAAGTTGATTTGGTAAGCTTATATGAAACATTGGGGCTGAGAAGAAAGTGTAATGTGAAATTGAGAAAAGAAAGGGAAATCTTCAAAAGATGTAATCTGCATCCAAGCCCTGCCGACAGGAAACAAACTCTGGCTCATAGGTTTGAGCAATTTGGTTCCTCTGAAGCTGCATCATGATTGTGGAATGGGAGACATCAGAATATCAGAAATCCATATCAAACACTGAACCATGCAATTCATTCCATTCCCTCTTAATATCTTACCAAGCTGCCTTCTACAGTTTAATTTTCCCTGTAGAGTAACTTCCAGTGAAATGCTGCTGAGGGGGTTCACATATGCATTCTAAGTCATTTGAAGCAAAGAATTCTTATTGTAAACTAATATATTTGCATTTTGGTTTATACATTCATATCTTGTGAGTTTGGTTAATGCAAGCCTGTCCCTGAATGAGAGTTCTACGTAGTCCCAGTATGCTAACCAAGCAAGTGTCTAAATCTTCATGGCCAAAGTCCACATCCTGGAATCTGTGAGTCCAGTGCTGGCATACCATAGACATTTAATAAACGAATGAGTAAAGGCAATGCCACCTCGTGAAAGCCCTTAGAAGGTAGCTGATCTCTCCTGGTGGCATGCATAAGTTGCTATGTAATTTTCTTTCCAATTTCAACAGACACTAAAGTTCAAAGAGAAAAAATACTCATGGTTTCAGTTTTTACAATTTCATTTCATTTTAACGAACTCCAAAAAAATGAACTAAAGAGGCCTCTAAACCATACCTCATTGACATGTTAATGTTTTCCAATCATAATTACTGCTTAAATAAATATTCTTTAAACCATGTTAGACTTTTTTTTCCCCTGTTTGTATGGCAGCCTATTGCTGAAAGTCACCTTAGAATATTTGGAACAGAATTTCCTCTTTTAAGAAGGAGCACGCTGGTGGTGTTATTTAATCTAATCCTGTAACAATAAAAAAAGGAAATAAGTACCAAAAGTAGATTAAAATAACCAAGAAGTTGTTCCTCACTAAATTAAAATCAGGAAGTTTGGTTAGTTTGATGTTAGTTAGGAAACACAAAATTATTTCAGAGTAATTCATATGTATTTTTTGCTGTGTATCCAACTTTAATTGGTATAGGCTTTCCAACTTTACCTTCAGTTTTTTGGTTATTAATAGTTTTAATTAGCTTTTTCACATTTATTTGATGATATTAAAAACAGCAAGTTCCTCAGAAATATGTTTTTATTTTGTTTTTGGGGTGTTTTATTTTTTTAGCACAAAAATTTGCACGCCAAGAGTGAGGTGTTGCCCATTCCATGTTTTGTTTTGTTAATGTTTTAATTAGTATAACATTCCATGTTTTGGCTTTTAGTATTAGGTTGAACCAAATGCAACTGTCATATCCGTAGGTCAAAAGTGGTCAAATATCAGCAATTCTATATGGCTCAAACTAATATTTACTGAAAAACATAGCCTTTGCTGCAAATTAGCTAAATGAAAGCATTACATTTTCTGGCCAATTATATCTAGGTTCTGATATGTACATCAAAAATAGTAATATTTTAGTTATTAGATTATATTTAATTCACAGCAAATAACTGCACTTAACCTGAAGAAATAAGTTTATGTCCCTAAACATAACTATTTGTAATCATATAAGCCCTCTATGTACTAATCAAAAATGAAAAACGAGATGTTACCTTACTACATGAAGCTAATCCGATAAATAATAAGTCAAATTAAAATGAGTTCAAATAAAAATCAATGTAAGAATTCATTGCAGAACTAATACATACAGCAAATAAAAACAGGCATAAATGGAGAGATTATTGACAGTAAAACTATAATAGTAGGGACTTAAATACCCTGACTTACATGAATGGATAGATCATCCAGATAAAACCAACATGAAATCATTGGCCTTAAGTGACATATTATATTAGATGGACTTATTAGATATATGCAGAACATTCCATCCAAGAAATAGTGGAACACACATTCTTTTCAAGTACACATGAACATTCTCCAGGATGCATCCCATGTTAGGCCACAAAACAAGTCTCAGTAAACTTAAGAAGACTGAAATTATATCAAGCATCTTTTCCGATCCAATCATATTAAACTAGAAATCAATTATGAGAGGAAAACTGGAGAAAACTACATGTAGAGGCTGAACAACATGCTACTACTAAACAGCCAATGGGTCAGTGAGGAAATCAAAAAATACCTTGAGACAAATGAAAATGGAAACAATGTTATAAAATCACAGGACACAGCAAAAGCCTTTCTAAAGAGGAAGTTTATAGCAATACAGGCCACCTCAAGAAACAAGAAAAATCTCAAGGTAACCTTACACCTAAAGGAACTAGAAAAAGATGAACAAACAAAGCCCAAAGTAAAAGGAAGGAAATAATAAAGACCAGAGCAGATGTAAATGAAATTGAAATTGGAGACCTTACTCTCCCTAATTTCGAACTATCCTACAAAGCTATAGCCATCAAAACAGTATGATACTGGCACAAAACCACACCAGATCAATAGAACAGAATAGAGAGCTCAGATATAAGCCCACATCTATATGGTCAATTAAACTTACAACAAAGGAGGCAAGAATATACAATGGAGAAAAATCTTCAATAAATGGTGCTGGAAAAATTGGACAGCTATATTTAAAAAAATAAAACTGGACCACTATCTTACACTGTTTAAAAAAATAAACTCAAAATGGATTAAAGACTTAAATGTAACACCTGAACCCTAAAATTCCTAGAAACAACATAGGCAGTAAACTCTTTTACGTTGATCTTAAAAATATATTTTTGGATGTGTCTCCTCAGGCAAGGGCAACAAAATAAACAAATAAACAAATAGACCAAAAGTTTTTGCACACTGAAGGAAATCATTAACAAAATGAAGAGGCAACCTACTGAACGGACGGCAGATATTTGCAAATTATATATCTGATAAGGGATAAATATTCAAAATATATAAAGAACTTATACAACTCAACATCTAAAAGACAATAAACCAATTTAAAAATGGGCAGAAGGACAGAATAGACATGTCTCCAAAGAATACATGCAGATAGCAAACAAACTCATGAAAAGGTGCTTAACTTCACTAGTAATCAGGGAAATACGGGTAAAAACCACAATGACATCACCTCACACCTGTCAGAATGGCTATCATCAATAAATCAACACACAAGTGTTGGAGAGGATGTGAAGAAAAGGGAACCCTTGTGCACTGTGGGTGGGATTGTAAATTGGTGCAGCCACTATGGAAAACAGTATGGAGGTTCTTCAAAAAATGAAAACTGAAACTACCATACAGTTTGGCAATTCCATTTCTGGGCATTTATCCTAAGAAAATGAAAAAACTAATTCAAAAATACATATGCAGTATTGTTTACAATAGCCAACAATATAGAAGCAACATAGGTAAAATATGGCATATAATATGTGTGTGTGTATATATATACATATATGTGTGTATATATATATATATATATATATATATATATATATACATATATATACATATACATATATACATACATACACACACACACACACACATATGGAATACCTGGAATATTACTACAGGTAATATTCCCATGAAAAAGGATGAAATCTTGCTATTTGCAATGACATGAATGAGCTTAGATGGTATTATGCTAAGTGAAATGAGTCAAAGAAAGACAAATACCGTATCATTTCACTTACATGTGGAATCTAAAAAACTAAACAAATGAACAAACCAAACAAACAGATTTGTAGATACAGAGAACAAACTGACAGTTGCCAGACTTGTTGGGTGGTGAGGGGATGGGCAAAAAAGATGAAGGGGATTAAGAGGTACAAATTGCCAGTTATAAACTAAATAAGTCAGGGGGATGTAATGCACAGCACAGGGAATACAGGCAATTTCACAGTAACTGTACAGTGACAGACGGTTATTAGACTTCTTGTGGTGATTACTTTGTAAGGTATATAAATGTCAAATCACTATGCTGTACACCTGAAACTAATATAATATTATATGCAAACTCTACTTTAATTCAAAAGAGCTTTATATTCCGGAAAAAAAAGGAGAAAGTGAAGCACCTACTTCATTTGCATAAAAGCCAAGAAAATTATATAAATACTTCTCAATATCTGTTATCCAACTTGTACTTCCTTCAAGCTTCCCTTATCCAAAACAGTTTGTGAAAAAATCCTAAGAATGTTATTTGTAAGACAAACATTATTTTAGGTAATTTTATTCATATATATATATATATACATATATATTATTTGAACACTTTATATAAGTTGGAAACTTCAATTTGAAGTAAGTTCTGAAACATAAAAGCCATTGCCAAAACCATTGCCAGACAAAACTGCAATTTGAAATAAAACAATAATAGGCCTTTAAGTTTACTAACAACAAACACAATATTAAATGAAATTAACCGTGAACAATTTCACTTCTGTTATGTCAGAATCACATAGGTCTAATTTGCCACCTGAAAATCACTTTCACTATTTACATCTGTGTATCGAGAACAAAACCCAGCTGAATTTTTTCACTTTCATTAAATACCATTAATTATAGCCAGTGATAAAAAGTTGAACACTTATTTCAGTTATTGTTTTTGCCTATATGAGGCCTTGTGGTTTTAGCACAACTTGAACTGAAATCTCCCCAAACTTGAAAATGTCATGTGATTATTTAAAAAAATAAATAAAAAAAGCCAAATACTGGTGCTGAATATTCAAATAAAATCCAATGATAATCTTTCATATTACTGAAACAGCTTTCAAATTCAAAGCTATCTGCTTTTGTGTAAACCTGACGATTTTCATTTCATCGTGGGAAGACACTGAATTTACTGCATGTCATGAAAATTATCTTTTCTGTCTTATCTTGTAATCTGTATCTCCTTTAGAAGATTTTTTTTGGATGTGGCAAGTGTAGGACAGTGGGTGTAGTTTCTCTAAAATCCCACACATATACACCTTTGCCTCAGTTATACTAAACAATGCCAGTCTCCTTATATATTTTAATAAACATTTAAATTAATTTTGTTGCTAATACTTTCAAAAATAACAAGTACATCGCAGTGATTATAAGAAACTTAATCATGTTATTTTACTAAATTGCTTTCCTTCTGGCTGTTCTGAGGACTTGCATTGGTAAACGTGATAAGATGAAATCAGTACCATCAGAGGAGAAGATTAAAAAATCAATATTTTGTTCATAATGACAAAAGGGGAAATTGCAGGTCCTTTTTTGTTTGTTTCATTTATTGCTTTTGAATTTAAAAAGTAGGGTTTGATTTTCAAAAGCACTGAGGATGAAAACTTAAGGTAATTGTAGTATTTCCATTCACAATTGTCTTAATCTTGGTCTTTTTCTGGGTAGTCTATTTTGTTTCATAGACTTAAAATTATTCCGTCATTTTTTTTTTCTTTACCTTTTGATACTTCTAGTACCTTTCCTTTCAGTACCTTTTGATACTTCTAGTACCTTACCTTTCAGGCAATGATTCAATTCATACTTGCAGGTCAGTTGTCCCTAATATGCACGAACGAATTAGCTCTCCACTTACATATATGTTAAACTGCAGTTTATAGCATTTGGAGGATGGCAGAAAAGAAAAAGCATTCATTGTAACTTCGAGAACTTTCAGACTTTATCAGTCAGAAAAGAAACTTTACACTATTTTCAATTTGAGCTTGAAACAATCTGTGGTATTTTCGCATTTGGCATGGCTGTCTCATGTCACTTATCACATTATAATTATTTCTGTAAACACTAAAGTTGTTTCAGGGACCTCTAAGCTCCACAAGCGATGAGCTATTTCTTGTTCATTTTTTTAATGCTTTACAAAAATGCTCCTCTAATTTAATATGCACAGGCATCACCTGGGGAACTTGTAAGGGTGCAGATTCAGTTCAGTGGTTCTGAAACGGGGCCAAAGCATTGCAATTTTGAACAACTGCAAGGTCAAGCTGCTGCTGCTGCTCTGAGAACCACACTGGGAGCTGCAAGGGTACATAGCACTCTGTACAAGCCATGGACCATTTCAAGCTATTCCTTTCCATTTTCTTCGAAAGAAATGCCTAGTTTGGGTAACATTATTGAATACCTGTAATGTGTGAAATACAGTTGATAACTCTCACATCCCTCTGGGCCTACTTAATCTCCATTTTACAGATAGGAAAATGGAGACACTAAGGGGTGAAAGAATTTGCCAATGTACCTGAACCCAGGTTTGCTTGATTCCAAGGCCTCAGGTCTCAATTCACACCAACATGGTCCCTCTTAGCATCTCATAGACATAATAAATGAGGTCGTCTTGGGTACACTTTCTCCCTTGTCTCTCAGGGAAAATCATTCAGCCTTCAAAGCCCAGCAAGAGGCTACTTCTTTGACTTTCCTCCACTGTGTGTAATTTCCTGGCTTCCCCTGAGCTTCTCCAGAAATTTGTTCATCTTGCTAGCTTAGCACTTGGCCAAAGAGAATTACAAATATCTGGGTGAGGCCCCATGGTCTTCCTTGCCAGTTATCAAAAGCTTGGGAGTTGGAATTTGCTCTCACTCATTATTGAAACCCCAAACCTGAGAGCGTGGGAGCTTTTAAAAGATATAATGCCCAAGCATCATTCCCAGGGATTCAGTTTGTCTGGTCTGGGTTAGAGCCAGACATCAGCATGTTTGTAAACTCCTCCAGGGGATTTTAATGTGCCGCCAGGTGAGAATCACTGATGGTGAGCCTCACAGGACATAGTGAGTGCTTGGATGTTCAGTCTGAGGGGAGTGGGTAAGCTTTGGAGGGTTTTGACAAGGTCCCTCTGGCGGATGTGTTGAGAGTAGTCTACAGGGGAGCAAGGGCCAAGGCAAAGGGCTCGGCTATCCAGTAAGACGCCACCGTAATAATCTGGCTAAGAGAGAATAGCGGTCTGGACCAGGGGAGTTGCAGTGGAAACAATGAGAAGAAGTAGTTGTGGGTCTAGCTATATTGTCCACGGTAGAGCCAACAGGGGTTAAAGACAAGTTGGCTGGGGGGTCTGGGCGATGGGAAGGGATCGAGGTTGACTCCAAGGTGTTTGGCCTGAGCATCGAGGAAACTATGCTTCCTACTTACAAAGACAAGGAAGAGCAGAAGGGGTAAGTAACATGGAAACATCTGACACCATTCCAGAAGGGGGCCAACCACCCCTGAAATCAGTGTTATTTACAATCAAGCCTGCCCTTTACTAGTGAAGTCCTTTTCCTGCCATCAGCCTTCTTCCCGGTGCCCTTCCCTACATCAGGCCCCTTCTCTCCCCTAAGACCAAGTCCCAGTTCTTCCCAGCATCCTTCTTTCCCTCCTAGGTCCATTCCCAAGTTTTTCTGTGCTTACTGGATGATTTGTTTCCAGGAGGGACCCTATTCCTGTTTCTTCCTCCATCCTGACACACGCTGCTGTTTTTCTCTCCCACAGAGATGCCACACTTTGCCCTCAGTCCTGGCCTGAACTCCCTGCTTACTATTATCCATCTCTGTTTCCTCCTCCTGTGCCCCCAGCGGGGAAAACATCTTGGAGGCTCCTGCTGAATCAGCATGCTCCACACCAACATACCAAACGTAAAAACAAAACCATTCCGCTCTGCCTGCAAAATTGAACGCTTTCAATATGAAAATATAATCTCTTGGTAAGTAGGAGAGGGAGAGCTGCAGTGTATCAAAGAGATATGCTCTCACTAAGAAAAACCTGAAAATTATTTTCCCTGACAACCAAAGATGTATCTAACTGGACTCCTGGAGGAAACTTGGACTCTGTGTTGTCTAATGCGATAACCCTCAACAATTCCCTTCTTGTGATGGTTTCTGAGCATGAAAAGTACACTCAATCTCCCTTCCTCAGTGTCTAAAAACACTTTTCTCCTCTGCCCCAAAGGCTGTGATTATGCAAAAGAAACAAGCTGAGTAATCCAAATTGTGATGCTTACATTTAAATCCCGAAGTACTGAACTAAAAAAAAGCATTTTTCTGATTATGCCACAACTTTCCAGAGGAAGAGCGTGTAATGCTGCTGAAGGGATGACTGTAATGTTAGCTTTACCTATAGATGAGATTTTTCTACACGTCATTGTCAGAAGACGTTTCAAATAAAAGAGAAAGGACTTTGGGTGGTTTAGGGACAAGGGAGGTACACGTGTTTCCCACTAGAAACCTCAAAGGAATTTTCACCTGAAAGAAGCAGCAAATAAATGTAACTAGTTTGAGAAGTTAAATCTCTCTTTGCAATTGAGGCTAATACATAATGGAAAGGAGCAACAGAACTTTTGTACTACTTTTTATTTAAATTCTAAGTAGAACAGTCCAAGCTACAAAAACATTACAGCTCTCCCATGGAAAAGAAATGGATGCCAACACTCATTTGGTTCTATTGTGCATCGGGTTGCATCTGATCTGGGGCTCACCACACAATCTGACTGGAAGTTGGCTTTGTTCGAGAGAGGAAAAAAAAGTTAATAAGGCAATTATGCATGTGCTACCTAAAACAAACAGGAATTTGAACTTTTTCAAAAAGGCACAGTATATAATGTTACTCTCAAAAGGACTAATCTTTCTAGAACTCAGGAACAATGCCATTTCAAGAGTGTTCTCAGAACCAAATCCAGTAACCACTTTCCCATTTAATTTTATTATCCCTATAATTCCACGATCTCACACACACACATTTTGGTTGAAATGGAATTACCTTTAACCACATTCAGCCCTAACCCCTATTTAAAATAGCCTATTGTTGAGTTTATCATCAACTTTGAGCTCGTGTTCCTATGCCTTCTTTTATTTTACCTCCCATTGTGCATGGAGTATAAGTGTTGAAAACCCATGTGAGACAGGTAAGGAGATGAATGAGGACGATAGATAAATGGATGAGAAGAACATGAAGGGTCTGAAAGAAAATAATATGAAAGAGAAGACAGAGAAAATTAAAAAAAGCTGTGGATATTAAGAAAAATTCCGATCTGCCTCACCATTTAGACTCAAGTCAGATCTGACCATGACAGTAAGAAAATCTCTATGAAGTCTGATATATAACCTTAGGTCCTGAGGGATGGATGGAGGAATCTATTAGTTTGAACCATATGAAATTGCCTAACCTACAAAAATGGCCATTGCATATGGTTAAATGCAAGATTAATATTTTTATAGTCAATGCTAATTAACCCCTGAACTCTCTCTCCTCTCTCCTCCTCCCAACCAGGACTTAGATACATATGCTGGGAAATGGGCAATTGTGAAGTTCATATAAAGAGGCTGAAGTGGCCCTGCTGGCCGTAGGCAGATCAGCGACCAGCAGTCATTGTTTATTCCCTGCCCTCTGCTCCTTTCATAACAAACACTGCTGCACCCGTGGTAGGGCCCAAAGAAAGAAAGTGGAAGGAAGACCAAATGTCAGGCTGAGCTGTATAATCGGAATTTCACTGAGGGACAAAATTCTATCTACCAAAATAGAGTTCCCTTCCTCCTCATGTACCAGGGAACAATGAAGGAATAAAAAATGAATCAGCAGAAACAGTGACAGACAGTTCCTTCAAGTCCCATGAGCTAGTGGTGTTTTTTCGAGTAAATTGCAAGTTTGCCAATTTCAAGAGTCCTCTGCTGGTAATTAGTCAATGTGATTGACAATAAGGGATAGTTTAAAGAGCCACCCATCCTGCCTGACACATCTTTCAGGGTTGGACAGGAGAGCCGGTGCAAAGAATTTTGTACCCTCAGTCATTATTACTGACCTGAGTAATAGGAGCTCATACCAGTCACAATACAGTTCTCCCTTTGGCTGGAAGTTAAAGACAGATTTCCAAGTCCCATGAAAGTGTCACTAGTGGATATAATGAAAGATCAACCATGGAGCACATGGAAGAGATGAGATAAAGAATATGGTCAAGAATCTGATAAACCCAAATTATAGAAGCAGATAATAGGGGTGGTGGTGGGGAAATGCTCAAAGCTAATTTGAAAGATCTTCACAGATCTCTTCACAGCCTCAAACTTGTTAGTGGGATAGATTGTTACTTGTAAGCATCCTTGGTGCTCACTGGGCCCCTCAATGTGGTTGCATTTCTTCAAGCCTTTTCTCTCACAAATGTATTGATGGGCCTGGTAAATGCAGGGCTGCCCATGGTGAGCAGCAGGTGCAGAAATAACGGGCTGTAGAATGAGAGAAAATCTTTTGTTCCCACCCTCATGAGTTGTTAAGGTTATAAAATGTGGGACTGAAAATCGGTCAACAACAACAACAAAACCCTGCTGCACTAACTAAAATAGATTCTATACGTGAAAAAAAAAATTACTTTTCTCACTCAGTTTGTGCTCCAAGGGGGAAAAAAAACATACTAGGTGAAATGTTGTCATTGTCTGCTGTTAAAGGCAATGCTATTATTTTAAATAATTGGTAAGAAACTTTTCAAAAGCCTTCAATAATGGTTAAATAATATTTAAGCCTAACTCTAGGCAGCAAATGCATCTTTACCTGACTTTCAAAGTTGGATGGCTAAACAAATTTTCTGAGGAACATGACAGAGGTACAACTTATTTTTAGTCTTTTCTATATTTTTGCCAGGGCTACATTACAAGCAATATATTGGTGAGTTGTAAAAGTCAAATAAAAAAATAAATTAAGCTTACCACAGTGTTTGCAATAGGGATTTCTCATCCAAACAATGATGGGAAACTCATAAAATGTAGGCTTTGCAAAAATAGCAGATTTGTTAGACTTACTTCTAAATGAATGGGAGTCAACAAATAGCATAGTTTCCAAATATTTTATTTGATCTGATTTTTTAAAATCTGGTTGGCATTTGTTTAAAACACAAGTTTCCATCTTATTGGTCACTAGATGAGCTTTTATTTGTAAATACATTGTGCCTACCTTTAAACAGTTTCTTTGGCATTAAAGTTTATTTTTAAATGCACAAACATATAAAGAAGGAGATAACTAAAAGCTATTTTAAGATCTGAGAGGCAATTTTGAAAGTTTTACTGAACCCCAAACTAATCTTCACTAGTAACAGAAATTATTCTTGTTAGTAATGAATAATAAAGAGAATATACAAAAAAGAAAACAAACAAAGATTATAAAATGTTTTTGTTTCAACCATGAGATGTCTTTAAGGTTTTTATCTGAGAATTGTATGTAAAGTACCCAACAATCATGACAAACACTACCAACAAATATTTAATGCTTTTCTATATTAGCACTTGGCACACTTTAATGGACAGAGGAATCTCTTCCCCACCCACTACAGAGATTCTGATTACGGAGGTCTGGGAAGGGCCTGAGATTCTGCATTTCTAACGATCTCCCTCATGTGATGCTAATTGCTAGTGATCTGAGGTCTGAACTTTGAGCAGCAAAGATCTATTATGCATTAACACTGTATTAGCCATATATGTTTACATTTAGCCTTCTTAACCACCCTATGATATGGATGGTATTATCCCCAACTATCAAACGAAGAAACGACAATAAAGAGAGATTTCATACAACTAGTAAGTGACAGAACCAATGTATGAACCCTGGTCTTTTTGAAGCCAAAGCCTCTTCTCTATAGTATTTCACTGCCTTTATCTCTCGAGAAAAGAATTCTCATTATCAGTAGTCAGTGCTATGTACTAATAACATGCTCATCCAAGATAAATTGATTTAAATCAATGGTTGAGCAATTTTTAAAAATCCAGATGCTTAGGCCCCACTTCCAAAAATTTATTTTTCAATAAGTATGGTAGAAATTGAGAATTCAGAATATTTTGATAGTTTCACCATCTCCACAGGTGACTCTGGGAATCACTAAAATTACTCACTTGTTATGCTACCTGAAGAGAAAACCCACTACAATAAATGCCATCTGCATTCCACTTGTTACTGAAAATGGCAAGTGTGAGGTGTGGGTGGTGATCCAGTATGTGGACTGAGGGAAAACATTTCCTTGATAAAAAAGGGGGTGTGGGGAGGTGTTTATTTAGCATTTTCTATGGGATGACAACACACAAAATGTCACCTGTCAGGTCACCCCTAGGCCTGAGCGATAGTCCTGTTATAATTCTCCCTTATTCAGGAAAGTCTCTGACCAAAAGATGCTGGTGTATCCAGTGGCTTATGCAGAAAACAATTCCATTCTAAAACCTCCCTCTAAGCCCAGGGCATTGGGATGGAGCTGATTTTGGATACGGTTCTTTTCCTGTCGATTTTCATGCTGTTTCAATAACAAGTGCATGTCATCAGAAAATAAATGATAAGTTAGCTCCTCCTCATGACTGTTATCATATTTTCTGGAGTATAAATAGAGCAGGCCTCTCTCCCTATTTCCATTTTTACATGCAAGGTTTTCTGTAGAACCAACCATTTTCAAGGAATTTTATACGGGGCCATTTCTGCAAGACAGAACAATAGGCTTTACACCATCAATTTTCTCCAAAGTGGAACGTTCTATCAGCCTTAACAACAATTCCATAGGTCGCCAGAGGCTTCTCACCTGTCTTAGCAGCAATTTTAGTCAACAGTTGATTCAGTAACTGTCAGAAAAACATATTTGGCACCAAGGTAGCGTGTCATCAATGACAAACTGGAAGCAATTTCTCAACCAACGCATGTTTGGGAAAGACGCATGTAAATCAGAGATTCTACTATTTTTATAAACATTAGAAGTGACTAGATATTCATATATAGTTTTTCTTCTTGTGTCTTCAAAAGTCTGCTTTAACATTCAAGTTTATCAGACACAAGTCCAGCATACTTAATTATAGCAATTCCTTATTCAAAGTATATCAAGAGCAATTCTCTCAAGAGATGATAAGAAAGTCACTTTTTGGAATAATTAGAAATCCATGGCTTACTATGATTGTTTTCAGCAGGAAAATCTGGCTGTCAGAAGTAAAAACATGACACAAAGTGACACAATCACATTTTTCATTCACTATTGCACAGATAGGGATTCTTTAATATGGGTAATTTTTTAATGGAATTTTATTCCAAAGAGGACTCCACATTGATATTGGGTGGACAACGCAATACAAAACTAGTATGCAATGCATTACGTCCCAATGAAAAGATTCAAAATGCAACAGTTGTCACAACTTATGTGTCGTATGTGCATATTTTAGCAGATAACTCCAAGCGGAGTGCAAAGATATCAATGAAAATATTCTGTTAACATGACATTTGAGAGGACTTATTAATAGAAACATCTCTTCCATGCCTATTTGGAGCACTCTGCTGTTTAAAGTGTGGTCCCTGGACCAGCAGAAGCATCACCCAAGAGCTTGGTAGAAATGCTAAATCTCAGGCCTCACCCCAGCCCTGCTAAATCCATGTCTGCATTTTAACAAGATCTCCAGTTGACTCAGGGCACATTCAAGTTTGAGAAACACTGGCATAGCAGTTGCCACGTGAAGCACTTAGTATTTGTTTTTAAATGTAATCCTCACAACAAATGTATTAGCTAGATATTATTCTTTTCATCATTACTATTTTATGTATCAAGAAATAAGACTTAGTAATCACTTTCCAAAGGTCATGCAAACAGGAAGAAACAAGAACAAACCCAGGGCCATTAGATACAATAGCCCAACTTGTTTCTGTCTTCTGTGCTGTCATTAGGGCAGAATGTCTTCATCTGGAGCCCACAGATGGGTGTTGGATAGTACGCAAACTTTAGTGCACATTTCTCACGAGAAGGTTAGTAATTTTCAACCAACTTTCAAAGGAGTCGATGTCCTAAAAATATTAACAATCACTTCTCTTGAAATCATTGTAAATCGGTACAGAAGCAAACAATTGAAAAGCAATCCACGACAACTTATTTTCTTAACATTAATACTTTAACCCTTGAAATGTGAAGAGGACCACTACAAATCAAACAGTCATATTCCAAGCAGCAATTTACATTTACTTGTACGTATTCCCTTTGTAAAATCTACAGCCACACAGTTTTTCTCCCCTGCTGATTTCAGGATGCTTACGAACTTAAATAAAAGGAGAAATGAAAATGAAGGGTACTTTGTGCTAAAACTTGAAGTCAGACTAAAATTTAGCTCAACCCGATAGATTTTTAAAAGCTTAGCGGTCAAGAGCATAGCTCTTGGAATTTATCCATTTTCTGGGTTTGAATTTCAGCTCTACCTCATGTTGGATATGTAATCTTGAGAGAGCCTGTGGTTTTCTAAATGCAAAAGTGAAGATAAGCACAACACTGGTCAGTATGCTTGTTTTATTCTGCAAGATAACATAGACAGTGGGTCCTGGGAAGTGCTGGGCAAAGCAGTGAGCACTCAGTAAATGCAGTCAGTTATTATGAAAGTGCTGCATCTTATCAGTGATTGTAATCTTATTAAGAGACTACTGGAATCTTTCCAGGGTCCAGGAAAGCTGTTCATCAGATTTTGCAATCTTCGTAAATAAAACGATGGATATTTAAAGAGTGAGCCCTGAACTAAAAGCAAAAGGGAAGGAATTTGAGGGGGTACATAAACTCTTTCTATTACATTTTCAGGGTGAATCAATCAGTGGTTCTCAAAGTGTGGTCCCCAGATCAGCAGCATGACCTTCATTGGGGCTTCTTAGAAACGTCAGCCCTGGGACCCTTCCCCAAACCTACAAAACCAAAACTCTGGGGGTGGGACCAGCAATCTGCATTATTTTATGAGTCCTCCAATGATTCTGATGTACATTCAAATCTGAGATCTGCTGTGATACGTGAAAAGGAGCCCTGGATGCACAAGGTCCATCCCTGACAGCAAATGCACCTCCACCCAGTCTCTAAAGGTCCTTCTTTATTGTGTGGACATCCAAAACTGTGATTAAATCTCTTGTGATCCACGACACAAGTCATCTTAAGGATCTCCCATGGGAGAAAGTCAGATGAGACTGAGGAGACAGAGGAAATGGATATTAACAAAAATACTCAACTCTCAAATTTCTAAAGTTAGGGTGTAATTCTCCTTAGGCACTCCCCCCACCTCACCCAAGGGATTAATTGAGTCACTAAATTATGTAGTGCTGTGAATATTTGCATGAAAATAACGTATCATCATTTTTCTACAGAAATAAATTTCAAGTGTCTGATCCTAGCTTACGGCATGTATTTTACTAGGGCAAACTGGTTGTCTATTGAGGCTTAAAGCATAAGTGTTAACTAATGAGAAGTGAAATGAGAGAGTATAAAGCATAGAAGTTGAGAGTGTTGATTGTGAAGTCCTGCTGGGTTTCCGAACCCAGCTCCCTCAGTTATGAGCTCTGTGACCCTGAAGTATCCTTTGCCCCCGTTCCAAAGGAATAATAATCATAGTACCCATCTCATAAAACGTCAAGGATTAAAGGAATTCACACATATAGAACAGTGCCTGTCAGTTGGTAAGTGCTCAATTAATTTTCGTTTTTAAGGAAGGTGGATTGAATCAGAACAACAACAACAAAATGTTAGTTTCTTCTGTTTTTGTTAGTCTTATAAAAAGGGATCCATTTTCTTTACCATGGGGGTTGAGACAAATGCCTTATGTTTCGATACTCTGCATGACACATACAATCAGATCACAACCTTTATGTGGTTATGGTTCCTTTTATTTCCTGTACTTTTGCCAGGTTTCCTTAACCAGCTTGCTAAGAACCAATGAGGACAAAGACCTTTCTAATATTCCCTTGCATCCCCCAATGTCCTTTCTCCATAGTATCTGCTAAACACATATTTATCTGTGATGATACAACATGAAGAATTAAAATCTGTATTATAAAAATAAATAATTTCAGCATTCATTTATTTTTAAAAAGACAGCCACAAAATTTGAAATAATTCATGTAGCTTAAATATTACTAAACTTATTTTGAATTATTTGCTAAAAACTAATCTGCCCGTCAAGTAATGTCTATAGTGTCAACCACAACAACTCAACCTAGTTGTTTCTCACAGAGCTGGATTAAATCCCCTTCTTAAAACATTATAAATAACCTACTCCTCAATAACATAAAAACCTATGTGTGGCATTGAAAACAAAAGACCCACGGTTGTACAATACAGCCTTTCTAACACTCCTGTAGGTTGTCTTACTGATGCTCCACCAGACATAAAAAAGAAAGTTATTACCTGAAATAAAATCTCAGCTTCAATTTATTGTCACATTTCCAGGCATTCCATATTAAACAGGACTATAAATGGTAGGATCCTCAAGCTGCAAGTCCAGTCTAATTTATAATTTATTTCCCCAGTATTCCTGTCTTTCTGTCCCGGAAGGCGTCAGCCTGAAACACCATCCTATTTTATAAGTTTGGTCTAGAAACAGTCACTGCAGATCCACAGCAAAAGGGACACTGTCCGCTTGGCTGGGCTGTGATGTGGAGATATGGTCGGCATATTACTATCTCCAAAAAACAAAAGCTTCCTCATCCACATTCCCCTCCCCTCTGTCTCAAGTTGCTAACAGCACAGCTACGGGTTTCTATAGAGCCTGTCACCAGGGACCTGTCCAACATACTTTGGCAAAGGAATTATCTCACCCTGTAAGAAAAGAGGAAAGGAGGGTACGAAAAAGGATAATGTCTTGCTTGGATGTTGGCCATCTAATTAAATTTAGAAGGGTATTGATGCTGTCCACTTAGATTAACTTTAATTGTATATATCGCCAAATTATAGATATAAATGAACTAATACAGATCCCTAAAACTCCTCCAAAAAATGTATCAAATATCTCTA
The DNA here is from genome assembly GCF_057876585.1 of Rhinolophus sinicus. Lineage (NCBI taxonomy): Eukaryota > Metazoa > Chordata > Mammalia > Chiroptera > Rhinolophidae > Rhinolophus > Rhinolophus sinicus. The sequence continues at coordinate 21,153,501 of NC_142504.1, forward strand.
AGTGAAATTTCTCAAGTGACTATGATTGCAGGCCAACTTGGATGATGAATATTTTCTATCTTAACATAAAGTTCCTAGCATCAAAGGATAAATTGAGGCAATGTATTAGGTAGAGTGGAGGCCGCATTATTTAGCAAAATAAGAAAGCACAAACTTTTTAAAATGCTCATTAAGGGGATGTTGTTATTCCAGAGATTTATAAAATATTCAAGAGAAGCATTTTAAATTAAATTGATGGCATGTGTAATAATTTCTCACCTAACACATCACACATTATAAAAGCATTTGCATATATTAAAATCCAAATATTCCAAAGTTCGCACATGGTGACAAGGATATCAAATCTTGAAGCCTAGGTTTGGCTAACCAATATCTGGTTAGTGTGTTCCACGTCTTTACTAAATGCTGAGCAAGAGGAAATGAACTAAGTATTTGGATCTGAGCCTTAATAATTTTCTATGTCAGGTCATAAATCTCCTGACAGGAAAATATTAAATTCTAAAAATCACTTCTCAAAGGATTTGCAGCATTGTTTTCTTCAGATTATGGGCAACATAGCACCAATTTTACCTCTGAGTTAGTGTGGATTTAATCGAGTCAGAAAAACATAGAGGGACCAAGTCACTTATCCCTACATTTCTACCAACTTTCCACTTGGTTGCCTTCCTGGTGAATTTCTTGTATAATTATCACTTATTAATGAATATTTTTTTCCTGAAGTTTGCTAAAACATTCTTAAAATGCATAAATGACAGGAAATGCAGATGGTGAAGAATTTTCTTTGAAAAACTGAACAGTTCCCGGAATTGTCTTCAAAGAATAGAAGAAAGAAACAGGTACCTAGGCATTTAAGAAAATACATATCTTCCTTATAATTTTCTAAATCTCCATGAATTATAGGAAAATAAGTCTGAAAAATTTTTAATGGCTGTGAAGAATAAAGCAGATACCACTTTCAGAGAACAAATATTTTGTCCTAAAAGTAAATACTCAACGTCCCTAACCAACCCACTAAACTGTGAGCAAATTGTTTCTTGAACCCTTTCAAGGGGACCACTTTAATCATCTAAGAGAAGGTCACCTAGGGCAAGATATAAAGATTTCTTACCATGATTACTGCTCAGAATCTAAAAATAGGCATCCCAAGAAAATTGAGATCAAGCTACTTTGGCTTAATACAACAGTCTGATGTTTATCAGTCCCTGCTGAAGACTCGTGGCGGTGAAGCTTCTGCTAAGAAAAAGAGACAACACAGAGAACTCAGAACCCTATGCACAATTTGCTTGTAAGATAATCAGGCTTAAAAAGGTTAGAAATTACCTAATGTCTGTTAATATTATAGAGACCTGTTAAGTGAATTTTAGAAAAAAAAAAAATCTATACAATGAAATACTATGTAGCTGTGAAAAAAAAAGGAGATAGGAAGGCACTTCTATATATGGAACGAACTCTAAGAAGTACTGCAGGGGGAATAAAAACAAGGCACAGAAAATGTCTTATGTTAATATTTAATACACACACAAAGACAGACAACACTCTGGAGGACTACACAAGAACCAGGTAGCAGTAATTGATTCCAGAGAGAGGAGAGGAACAACCAAGGAAAAAGCAGGAGATATAGACTTTTCACTCTATGGCTTTTTGCTTCGAATTTTGTACCCATATCCTCGTATCTCATATATACTCTAAAATCATATTTAATAGCTAGGGAGAGAATAATGCCTGTGTCCAAAACATTCAGTCAGGTTAACAATCCTTCACATTTAACTACACGAGTACGTCTTACAAAGAGTCCAGATAAAAAGCCCTACAATATCCAAATGATTTCCATTCCATCTTCTCCCCCACTCACCAGGAAGCGCCACATTATTAAAGACTGTTGTAACTTTGGCTACACATCTTTTCTACCTAATGTGCTTTGGATTGTTTAAAGTCAATTTCCCATGGAAGCACAAAGAAGGTGGTTTGGTGGCAAACGCCATTTTCCTTCCTTATGAATGTCCATCAGCCTCCTTACAAAAGCTTTCCAAAACAAGCACATGTTCTGAGTTAAAAAAAAATAAAAAGGTGCCAGCCTCCTTAGCCAATGTCCACTCTTCATCTCTAAACCCTTCTATTTAGGCATTCTTAGGCCAACACTACATTGTCCCCAGACTTGAGAGAAAACGTCCCCATTTGGTACAGTCCTCCCTGACAGCAGGTCAACGTCAGGGATGCTACTACCCAAAGGTTCTGGGTAGGCATGAGAGAATAGGGCGCTATGAGTGAGGGCTTTGGAGAGAGACTGCACACGTTTTACCCCTGGATTGGCCACTTACTAAGTAAACTTGGGCAATTTACGTAACCTCTGTAGGCCTATTCCCTTATCTGGAAAATAGGGATAATAACACTATCGAATCTGATAGCACCTTTCCTTCTGCAGGTTGCAACCCAGTAGTGTGAGTAATAGAATCAATTTGCTGAGTCATAACTGGAATTTATTTAATTGAATGAGACAGAATAAAATGGAATAGAACAGAAAACAATGACATGATTTTAAGCATACTAAAAGTTGATCATGATTTTTTTTCCGTTCGTATATGATATGTATACACAGAGGGAGTGCATGTGTACTAACTCTCAACTTCTCATTGGGGGTCATGTTCAAAAGCTTAAAAGCGTCTGTTATAGGTTGACTATGAGGGGGGAAAATGTAATAATAAGAAGTATTTAGTACACTGCCTAGCACTTAGAAAGCACTCTCAGTGTTACCTACTGTGATCTTTATTATAATAATGATAACCTATTTTTACCATTATCATCATTATCTGCAGAACACAGAGAAGCAAACAAGGAAAATCAATATATAATCGATGGTAGCAAAAATACATATAAAATACAGATCTTAGTAAAGCTTAATGATATTAAAATATCTACAAAAATAATTGTTAATGATTACTGGGAAAATTTCAAAACAGCAGAAAATGGAAAGAAATAAAGAGTAGGTTTATGTAACATGGTTCAGGTAAGAGAGACCCTGAATTGAGGGTCCCTCAGCAATCTGGTGTGTGTGTGTGTGTGTGTGTGTGTGTGTGAGTGTGTGTGTGTGCGTGTGTGAGTGTGTGTGTGAAGAAGATTCATTCAGATTCATGATGACCTGGAGAAAGTATCACCTTCTCTTTCCATGATTCTATGTTGGCAAAGGAACAGTCCATTATCGGTTCTACATCTCACCTGCAGAAGCATGCAGAAGGTAGGGGACTGAATCAGTTTCACCAGTGGGCCAATCACTAGACAAGGATATCCCCAACTCCAAAAGTTAACTCATGTACAGTAAGAAGAAGTGAGAGGAGTTAAACATGAGGGGCGGACAGTTTTTATTTTATGCTCCTCATTGTAATTTGATACATAAAACTTGCATTCTGATGTGCACATATGTTCCTTAGGAAGCCGGTGAGTATGAAGCTGTAGCGGAGACACTGACTTACTCTTACTTTACTGACCAACCTCAGTTTCAGAGCCACATGGCTAGAATAATATGAACACAGTAAGAGATCCTGTCACCCAGAGAAGCCTTTCTGGGCCACCCAATACAGGCCTCCAAAGAGAGATGTATCCCAGTGTTTTCAAAACTTTCTGTAGTGGTAAGACCCAACCTTAAATTCTGTAAAACAGAACAGCAAGGCTCCTCTCGCTGACGCAGGTTGGGGGAGAGGAGCTGGAAAACTTTCCTGATCATTCCCCACCAATGCCTTTCCTTGCATGTGGCAGACCTTGAAAGAGTTCTGAGAGATAGTTTGAAAGCCTCTCTTTTGTCTGTGTAGTTACCAAGCTATGGCATACATCAGAATGATCAGGAAGGCTTGTTAGAACCCAGATGGCTGCTTCAGAAGGCCTGTGGTTCATGAAGCCTGACCGTCTGCGTTTCTTACCAGTTTTTCAGGGAAGGCTGACACTCCTGGTCCAGCCACTCCAAGGCCCTAGCATATCTCTCCGACACATTTGCTTCAGGCAGTGAAAACAAGGATGGCCTGGCCTGTATTTTATTTCTCTGCAACTAATGTGAGCGATTTAACTATTTTTGTTACAATAGCATTCTAAAAATTCAAGATACAAAAGTAACTGGATTTGAGAGTTTCTTTTTCAACCAAGCAATGTTTAAATGCTAGTGATTTAACATCATTGATTGAGAACACACGCACCAGAGCACGAGAAAACTCTGATAAAGTACTATAGCAACAAATGTTCCAAAAACTTCTTTAGAGTCTGTTTGCTTACAGAACAATAAATGTTCCCTGTTTGGAAATAATCCCTCTTGTCTAAATTGCATGAATTCTTAACATAGGCAGAACACATATTGTAATCTACGACTGAATGGAGGCCTTTCTTTTCTCAGGGTGAATGAAAGGATGTTATTTTGGGAACAGCGAGGCTACCTTTACCTTTTTTTTTTTTCCTAACTGGCAAAATACTGCAATAAAGTATTGCTCAACTCAGACTGAAACAATTTTCCCATCTGTCAAAATATTTTAAATAGTATCAAGCTGGTATTACTTTGTCAAAACATTTCATCAGAAACAGTATCTAAATTTAAACAAGCAGTTCCTCCAACTATGTAAGTAAGGTGAATAAACTGTCACTGACACAATATATTTTTTGGAAAATCCTCAAAGTCTCATTAAAAAGACCTTGAAGGAAATGGGTGTTTAAATCAGGGATAAATGTATACGAGGTAGAGAAAAATGAATACTGCATAAAGGGCTGAACATTTCATTGTGCTAGAAATGATGTATTTCAGTTCTTCCCAAATAGTGTAACGCAAACCCAGCTTTACAAAGAATTCTGGCCAGTCTCAGTAAATTTACAATCGTGCGATACAATATAAGCGATATAGATTGATGTAGAGATCTCAACAGCATTAGGCAAGAGCATGGAATTTGGAATTAATGCTAATTCTTCCCTCACCAGCCACATGACTTTGTTCAGGTGTCCTGATGTTTCTGGACCTCACTTTCCACATGTTCACACACAGGTAAAACCTGCCTTATAAAGTAGACTTCAGATGTGGTCCCTAAGGAGGTATTTGATAAATTCTATTTTCCTGTTCATCCATAAAAGCTCATATTAAAATCCTCTGAATTTGAGTTTAAATTGGGAGACAGTATGAATAAAAGGTAAATAATGGCCAGCAACCTTTCATAACGACAATATACATAACATATTCTGGCTTTATATATTCTCCATGTTTTTTTGTTATAATTCTAACACAAGAAAAGGATTAACAGAACATTCTCTCCAGGTAAGACCTACCTAAGACTTCTTTCCCACAACCTAATATTAATAGCATATCTTGAATCATCTACAAAGGCTACCAACACTTTTACATCTTTAAAAAATTAAAATCCACTCTTATGTACTAAATGCCGGTCAAATATCATTTTAGGAGGGAGTACGGTGTATTTGTAGCAAATGATAAAGCTGTGAACTCCCCAAAAGTCAAAAAATTACAGATCAGAGTTCAAGTTTAACTGTCTCCTCACAAAGTTTCCCTTTCTTGTCCAAGGTCAAACAAACCTACATGACGATGAATGAAATAGCTAACATAATTATATTTTTTTCCTCTTTGATATTTAAAATATTCTATGTAGGCTTGGTTTTGCAAATTTCATGTTCTAAGTAATCTAGATAGGCAGAACCAAGTTCATTAAATGAATTAAGAAGTCTTTAACAATCAAAATTGGTTTGCAGCACAGTTATGTTTAAACTAGTTGGAATGTAAACATAAACTGAGAAAAGTACTGAAAATTTTACTTAAATTTAAGAAACTGTTTATGTATACATTAAGTACTTTTTCATCACTTCAGAATCTAACAAAGAATCAAACTCTTTTTCAATATTTTCATACATAGGTACTCCACACATATATTTTCTGGACTCAGAAATATTTCTCTTCTACTTCTTGCATGATTTCAATTATTTTCATTACCAACAAAGTACATCTGGTCAGATGGAGAATCAAAGATGTATAGTTTTCCTTTCCCACAGTGAGCGTTGATATTAGTCAATTGTGTATGCTGCTTTTATGTATGTGATTACTGTTTTTTAAATATCTCTATGATGTGGATTGTTACGATTTTATGTTAGGAACTATTTTTAAAATCTAAGAATGACTAAGCACTTAATTTGAGAAAATGGCATGGTGTAACAAGAAGGACTTTGGATTTTTTGTTTGTTTAAATGACCCTAAACCATTACCATTACTTCCACAAGAGTCAATGTTCAAAATGATTTCTCACATTAAGAGCCTTTTCTAATATGCATCAGGCAGCAGTTGTATTTATGTGCATTCTTTTTGTACTCTTGAATTGATCAGTGTGACTGTCCATACAGATTGAGGCATCAATTACTTGCCCACTGACACAAAACTCATCAATGATGGAGCCAGGATTTGAATCCAAGAAGAATGGCTTCAAAGCAGGTAGTCTTGCCAATCCTCACCCTCGACCCCCTCCCCACACACACATAACACACAAATCTCCAAGAGTATACAATCCAGTTAGGGAACCACGACATAAGCACACCACAAATTTAATAATAAAAGTGAGAAATAGTGATTTAAGTTAATAAATGGAAGACATGGCATAAGGTGCACTGTGCCGTGAGCATACAAAGCAAGACCACTCAGGCAACGGTGAGAGACCACTGCGTAGCAGGACTGCTGAAGTGGACATGAAGAATGGGAAGAAATAAGTAACTGAGATATGTTTCACGGGTCTAGACTAACAGGAGGAATGTAAGGAAACAATCTAGCTGGAGTGAAGGATTTGTGTGTAAAAATGCTGACGAAGCTAGAAACACAGTTTCAAGAAAACTGAAGTGTTCATAAAGGCTGGATTTAAGGCTTACTCCTGCCATCCCTGGTCTCTGTCGGAGGATTGTGAGCAGGGAAGTGCTTTGACCAATGGGTGTTTGAGAGCAAAGTGTGCAGCAGCAGCTGCAAAGCAATGTGTGTGGCGGGATGAAAGCTGTGTGGAAGGCTTCCCAATCTACGGGTCGCTTACAAATGACTCTCACATTACTCAACGGTAGTGAAACTTATCTCACTATCATCTTTTATTGTCTTACAAATACCGCTACTTCACAACCAAGCAAACACAGTTTGGGAGTGCGTCTAAAGCTGTTTTGCTCAGATTTGCTTCTGGAAACGTCCTGTAGCAGATGGAGCCGATGGCCCCTCCCTATCTACTTGCCTTTACCACTGTAGTCTACACTGGCCAGATTTTAATTTCTACCTGCCAGCGCCTGTATTTCTTTTCCAGTGGTCAGAAGATCTGGGGACATGACAACCCTGTGCACACCCTGAGCCCACACAGCACCCCTCAAGTGATGACGAGGCTCAAGAGTTGGTACGGAGATACCTCAGCTCTCTCGCCCCTGAGTAGAATATCTGATGTGCATATTGTACACTGCTTCCCTTTGTCCCCTAGTAGAATCCAGCTTTAGTCATCCAGCATAGTAACTTACTTGATATCATATTATTTGTTTGGCTGCCTTCCATTCCCTTTCTCATTTCCCCTATTCAAGTCTCCTGGAACCTCCTCCCGATAAATGACTTAAACTGGATTCTTTGCCTCAAAGCCTATTTAGGAACGGAGGGAGGGGGGTGGAGGGGGGGGGGACACAAACTGAAATACATCAGGATGTCTCAGCCCACTCACCTTGGCTCAAGGTACATTCTTTGTTCTAAGAGTCTCTGAAGACCAAAAAGTAACCCCCTTCTCCCCGACTCCAAGCTTTCCTGATCAGCCCCACCCACTGTGCCAGCTCCCATTCCTGAACCTTTAAACAATCACTGTCTTCACTTTCGATTTGTTCTACATCACATGGCGTGTTATGTGTATGGAGTTATCTTGTCATCTAGTAGATCCCTGTGAGGGCATAGAAACTTTAATTCTTTGTATCCTCCCCAAGAGTACAGCTCAGCGTTGTGTCATTCAAATAGCTATTGATTATTACTGCTCTCTGCTGACTTGCAGACCAGAAAACCTGCTGATAAAAGAGGAGTCATACTTTATTTAACTTCGAGTTTATATATGGTTCTTTGAGTACATTTGGTTTGGCAGTGAGAGAAGGTGAACGGGCCAGCACATTTGAATGCAGCTTTCTAACCTATAAGTGGATGTACTTTGTTCCAAAACATGTTTTCAGTTTCCTAATTTTTCAGGGTTGGTAAAGAATGTAGAGGAAATCATCAAAATTCATTTGTCTTTTACTTAAACCAAGTGTCATTCATCCATACTCTTATTCAACAGTTGTTTATTGAGTACCAGCTATATGTCTGGCACTAGCTTAGGAGACCTGTACATATTACTTGGGGGGGGATATGATTTTTTTGTCACTCTGGCACTTCCAGTCAAGGGCAAAGATGAAAGAAGACATGCAATATGCAAGTAAAAAACAAATACACAGAAAAATAAAATTAGAATGATAAAAAGTGGGTCTATAAAGGAAAAATACAGAGTCCATGAAAAGAGATTCACAAGGAGGGAAAAAGGTTACTCAGATGGGGCTAGTCAGTGAAGGTCTTCCTGCCCTAAAGGATGAGCAGATGAGCAAAGAACTTATTATTTTTCCTATCAAGAAACATCATTTAAAAATTGAGGCTCTTAAACATGTTTACCCTATGCCAATAAAACTGAAGACTATTGCACCTTCTTTTATGAAGACAGATTCCCTAGCAAGGGATCATGTAGGAGGGAGTGAGACCATATATGATTATCCAGGACAACACGCTTAATTCTGATACATCTTCCATTCACGGTAACACCCTACCATCCTGCTTGAGAATTCCTGTTGAGGAAATCACAAGACTTATTCTTAAGTAACTAAAAATAGATTACCACTCTGTCTCCACTGATACTGGTATATGTACCTGAGTTTTTATTATTTTAATGTAAACAGTATATAAGGTGATATATTCTATAATCTCATGGTAGATGATCTCAGTTATAAGATTCAATATTCCATATTTCCTGTTTTTGTCACAGTGAAGATACTTCTCTTCAACGTTCACACAGCATTTACACTAGAATACCTTGTTTATGTATCTGTGTCTGCCACACTATTAACCTACTAGACCTGAAGAAAAGGACAGCCTTGGGGTCCCCACAGCACAATCCATACGTTCTTACTTATTGTAGGTACTCAATTAGGGTTTGCAGAATGAACTACTAACACTATTCGTATTTACTGAAATCTTGCTATTTTCCTGGCACTGTGCAAGTTGTTGCTGGTATTGCTTAAGATGGTGAGCTCTGGAGTCAGACAGCCTGAGCTTAAAAACCTGACAGAGCCATTACTAGTGCTAGACCTTTGAGAAAGTAATTTACAATCATCATTCCTTAAGGGTTCCCATCCACAAAATCAAGATAATAATTCCTAATTCATAACTTGGTCAAGAACATTAAATAATAGTGTATACTGAAGATGCTTAGCACAGCACCTGGTGTTTTGTCAGTACTGAACTTCTAAACTCATATAATCACATAATAGTCCCACGTAACACCTCAAAGCACTGAGGGTTGGAAACTCAGAACACATTGCTCCTGATAGGCTGAGCCCAGATCAACCAAAATCTACGGGATCAGTCCAGATTTAAGTGAAGCTGTGGCAACAAACAAATCAAACAATACAGTGGTTTAAATAACCAAGAAGTTCATTTCTCTTTGGCGCAGCATTCCAGATAAGCAGTGCCCTGCACGACCGCTGTTCTTCTCATCTTTTGCCCTGATATTTTCTAGAGCACTTCTGTCAACTTATAGTTGAAGCTGGGTCAACATCATTTGAGGCGCCAGCCAACAAAAAGGAAGGGAGCATGGAGAATGACAAACTAATGTCTTAAAGCACAGATCCAGAAGTGACACACCACTTCCATTCTGTTCGTAAGCACTTAGTCACGTGCGCTCAGCTATAATTCTATGTCCACGGAACAAAAGGAAACAGATGTGGGTAGACAGCTAGCATTCTCTGTCCTGGACTCCAACACTTAGGCTTTTCAACATGAAGAGTCTAAGGTTGCATTCCATGACTATCCTTTTGGCATCTCTGAAAACTTAACAGCTTATTATGCTAGTTATTGGACTATGTTACGGTGGGATGAATTTTTCACACACTTAATATTTGCAATAACTCATGTTCTGCCCTTCCTATGAAAAACCATCAATCTCTTAGTGGCTAATTTATGCATTGCATCCAGTGAAATCATATGCCTTTAGGAATAGCCATGAAGAGATCAATTGACTAAATCGCATTTAATATTACATATGTGGGAAATTAAAATCTGAAAAAATTACTTAATCAAAATCTTAACTATTGTTAGCTAGTAAATCAACTAGATATAGAACCCCAGAAGCAGAAAAGCATGGAACTAATACTTATTGGACACTTACCAGTATTCTAAGTGCCTTAATTAATTCAAACAAATAACCACTGAGCACTCATTATACACCAAACACTGTACTAGAGACTAGACACAGTTGCCTTCTAGAAGGTTAGTTTTTAGTTTTACATAATTATTTCATCGTACGTTTACTACCACCTTACAGAGTAAACATTACAGATGAGGAAACTGAAACTTAAAATGTAAAAAGTAAAGTCAATTTATCTCTGTCATCTAGAAGGTTAAGTTCACGCTTTACATAAAGTACTTCATTTTACCTTCATCACCACCTTACAAAGTAGAGATTACAGCTGTGGAAACTGAGAATCAGGTAACGTAAATTTGCAAATGTCACTTAGGTAGTCAGTGATGTTGCTTGTGTTACAACCCAGATCACCTTGGGTTCAAGACCAATGCCCGGTCCATGATGTCAAGACCACCAGATCCAAATGCACCACATAAGTCAGCAAAGACTTAACCAAAAGAAGAATACATCACACACTTAACATCAGCATCAGGAGTTTTTTCGTATTTTCTGACTGAAACGATGTAGAGAAACTCCATACGCCAAGTGAGTCCCCATTGGAACCATGATTAGAGAACGGCGCACATAAGCATACCTCACAAGTGAAATTAAGTGCATGAAATCAGCCACACTGACCCAAGAGTGTAAATAAACCAGCAGACTGAGGAGTATTATTAATCACATGCACATTGTCTACTGAATTGCAATTTGGGCTCTTCAAGTTAAGAGACACATTTCCACTTAAGGAAACTGCCAACTGACGAGTGTCAGACCTCTGTTCTTCATATCTAAGTATTTCAGATTTTGGAGAACTACACATACGACTTCAGAGTCACCAGACATTTAAATGAATTACTTAGTCAAATACATAGGCACAAAAACACTAAGATTTATACACAATCCATTTTCTCAAATATTACATCAGGTGGTAGTTGTGAGGAACTAGGAAAGCATAGGTGTTTTAAGACCCTTGTCATCTGAAAACTTCTAAGTAACAAGATAGACCTTTTCCCATCATATCATTCATTAACCCTCATTACTAAACATGACTGTCTAGTGGAGAAATGAGAGAAGGGGCTGGAGCTCCTCATGTGAGGGAAGATTTACTTGATCTCTTGGTCTCCGTAATATGAGTTACAAATAAAGATAATATGGTGATGCATTCTATACACATGTTTATTGGTGTACATTTTTATATACATAAATTCATATATTCAAATACAGTAGGAGTCAAAGTTTTTATCTCTTTCTACATTTAAATGCTTTGATAGTGATATAAAAGGAAGTATTAAGCTATTTTACTATCTCAGTGGGATATTAAATGAAAACTAAATAAGTATCTGGAATACAATAGAGGATTAAATCACTTCATGCAAAAAAAATGTATGTGTCTAGATTGTTTTTTCAGTGTAAGGTTAAAATAAATAAAGACAACTTCATGTTTTATCATAAAATGCAATTTCAACTACCAGACTTAAATTAACTTCCTCCATCTGAGAATATAGACATTTTATCTTCAAATCACTTAGACAATAGCTCGTGATATTATCACCTTAAATTATAATTCTGATGCTTACATTGAGAATCCGGAAAGTTCCAATTGAACATTTAACTTGAGGGAAAATTCTTTTAAGCAATTTCATACTAAAGTATGCTATGGTCCTCAAAATGCATAAGCAATAACAGTTTATTTAAAAAAAAAAAACTGTATTGCAGAAAAAAGTGTTTCCCCTTAAAGGACAAAATGTTTGCATTTCTTAACTTCAGTTTTAAAGAAACAAATTAATTTCTTTAACTCTACTTAATTCTTTGACAGTATTTTTCTCAGCATGGTTCATGAAGAATTGTGTAAGCGTTTCTTTGTTATATTAACTAGAATCATAATTTCAGAGTTTTCAACTGCTGTTTCATGACTATTTCTAAAATAATTGTGTTTCTCCTAAAAGTAACTTTTTGTCAGTTATATATATGAAATCATCTTTGTCTTCCAAAACATGCTGGAAATGGCTTTTCTAACAGCATAGACAAGCAAAGGCTCTGCCTAGCTTTAATATAACCAACATGTTGACTTGAAATAGTCATTGTATAAAGTTTAAGAACTTTAAAATCTATATTTATTAATTTACTTATTTTTTCTTAAGAAGATATTTGCAAACCGAACCAATGTGTTCTTCATTTTGTTTTGATAAAAAAACTCTCTACATATAATTAATACATTGCTTTATAATCCGCTTTCTTCCATTTAGTATACAGAAAATGTTTTATATATTATTAAATATACTTTTGTAATGACTTATACAGCCTGCTTTTAATAGGTCCTTCGGTTCATTGTGTTTCTTTATTAAGATATTGGTAAGACAAAGCAAACATGATATTTATAAAAGGATACCGTGTACCTGTTAAAATCAGATCTTACCCTTGACATTCCTCGGGAAAGTAAGTCTATCTAGAGAGAGACAACACTGGGAGCAGGAAGACCTGAATTTTAGGATAGTGATATGAGTTCCTAGGAAAGTTACTTAATACCTCTTGAGACCTAAAGCACTTTGTCAGTAAAAGTCTAAATAATAATACCTTACATATGAAAAGAATCTCTTGAGAAGTCTTCAAATGTTAACATCTATGACTAAAATGTGCAGCTCACTGTAATCAAGGCGGGGGCAAGTGCCAAGGTGAAGGTGAACTGGGTCCCTTCCTTGGTGCTGCTTCCCTCTCCAGGGCAGAGCCCCGAATGACAGATTCTTCACTACCAGGCCAATCATACTTTTCAATCAAGTCAGAGTTTGTCCCTGCTTTCTCAAGCTGGCACCAACTCATTTTTCAAATAGTGTCAAGCCATGCATTTTATTCAGTGACAACCTTTCTTTTTCTAATCTCTCAAGATGAACACTTTTTTTTTTTTTTTCCTGACTGGAAAAAATCAAATTATGTCACCTCATTTCAAGAAAAAAAATCTACAATGGCAACCAGACTCAAAACACCATTTGTATGCAAAGAGAGTTAAACTACTGGAAAAGTACCCTTGCCAGTAGTGTGGTATCATTAAACACAAAACTAAATTTGAAGCAGAAGTACTAGAAAAAAACATATCTGGAAATGTGATAGGGTCCATTACGCTTCTTGATGAGATTACTTGCCTCTCCAATACATTACCCAAAGGTGCTTACAAAACTGAGGGAATATATTACATTGGAATTATCAGAACTTTTCTAAATAGGTCAAATTTCGAAGCAAAAGAGGCTTCAAAACTTATGTAGTGTTACAAAAAACAAACAAAAAATCTTAGAAGCTGTATAGTCAAGGTGCTAATAACTTTTTCAAGTATTTTGTTTTAAACTGTCTTACTCTGGTATAAACATTAAATACCATTTTACAATGCAGTTACACACCGGAGGCTGTTCTTTCACTGTCATCTTAATTCAGTTTTTTTATTAATAGACTGAATTTTAATTATACAAATATCTTTATTCGTTTGGCAACTTGAGAAAAATTGGGCTCCAAAAATGTTTAAAACCCAACTCTTATCATTTTGAATCAGGGAGGTTAATATAAAATACAGGTAAATATAAAACACTTTTTCTCCCACCTACTAGGTTTTCATTCATGGTACTATTACAAAACCACAGAATTCTGGTACATGATTCTCATAAAATTTTTGTTTTCTTATAGATAAATCTAAAATAGTAGGTTTACTACTTGTTTTTGTAACTTTTCCTATGGGGATATTGAAAACATCTAACAGCTATAGTATATGCCTAAGAGTGTCCTATGTAGCGTGCTCACATAAAAGTTGATGTAAGAACCTAGCCAATCAATTCAAAAATAACTTGAATAAAAGAATGTTAATCACTATAAATGTAAACATTTCTTTAGAAAATCATCTCAAGTACGAAAATTTAGGTCTTCCTTAAATGTCTAATGTTATGCTGATAAAGGTTAGATAAATAAGCACCATAATAATAAAAAAAAAAAAACACAAATAAATAATACAACTATAGACCTGTTTGGCTTACATCTGCCATGCTACCTGAAGAGTCCACCATTGAGCACTATTTTAGGTACAGGCAATGAAGCCCCCAGTGAAGATGCCATCTGGGAGTGAATACATTAGGCCAGTAGTAGCATATTGTGAATTGCTGTGAATAATACAGATAGAACACATTAGCATTACTAACTAGCAGGCCTCTGAGAAAAGGGAACGTACAGCTGTAACATTTAAATTTGATGTGAGGGAGGAAAGAGCTGAATCCCTCAGGCTTAGGCCCTAACAGGTAGAAAGGGGGTTCATGAAAATTAAAGGGACAGATGCTCAAAAGGCAGAGAAAATATTTTTAAATGATTTTACACATTATTTAGAGCAACTTCTTATTTTGAAGAGGAGGAAACTGAGGACCAAGAACATGAACAAAAAGGGGAATGGTATCCTAGAAACAAACTTTGCTGATGTCACACTTTCACCTAGCACTTATGCCAAATCTGATTCTTCTGATAATTAACTATACGCCTTCCAATTAGAACTAAAAACTTGTTCCAAGTCATATAAAAACTCCAAATCGAACCATATCATATGCACTGTCACAAGAATCCAACCTAGTTTTTAATGTGAATCTATTACAATGATGCACATTGTAAAGCTTTACACTTGGTACAATGTATTCACGGTTTAACTCTTGTTATAGCATATGACAGGATTTCCTTCTTTTTATGGCTAAATAATATTCCATTACATTTATGCATACCACATGATTTTTTTATAAGGGTCCCAGTTTTTTACATGCCAATAGTTATTTTCTGTTGTTCTTTTTTTTTTTTTTTTAAATAGCCATCTAACAAGTATGAGATGAAATATCATTGTGGTTCTGATTTATAGTTCCCTGATGATGAGCAACACTGAGCACCTTTTCATATACCTGTTAGCCATTTGTACATCTTTTTTGGAGAAATATCTATTCAAGTCCTTTGCCCATTTTAACTGGGTTATTTTTATTAGTAGTAGCGTTTATTATTTTATTTTGCTATTGAGTTGTAGGAGTTCCTTATATATTTTGGATATCAGCTCCTTATCAGATACACGATTTTCAAATATTTCTCCCATTCCGTAGGCCGCCTTTTCACTCTGTTGATTATTTCCTATGCTGTGCAGAAGCTGTTTAGTCTGATGTTGTCCCACTTGTCTATTTTTCCTTAGTTGCCTGTGCCTTTGATGTTGTATCCAAGAGTCACTGCCAACATTTACGTTATGAAGTTTTCCCCTATGTTTTTTCCTAGGAATTTTATAGTTTCAGGTATTATGTTTAAGTCTTGAATGCAATTTGAGTTGATTTTTGTGTATGGTGTAAGATAATGGTCTAATTTCATAGACATAGATAATTTTGAAACTCCAATTTCATACCTTGTTTACATATACATACATATGCAGTAAAACTTTAACACTAAATAAATAAACAATAAACAAAAGTTCAGAATTGTGTGTACCCTTGGTGGGGGTGAGGGCAGAGAGTCACCCAGGAGACTTCACTGGTAATGGTTAATTCAATTTGTAAGTTGGTCATGAGTACTTAGGAGTTTACTATATTCATTCACACACACTCAAAACTTTAGATATATGAACTATTTTATAATAAAATGAAAATAAAAATGTTTATCTTTAAAGAAAGAGTTAGGTCCTTGGAGGGTTTTTAAATTCAGCCCAATAATTTTTTAAATTATTTCTAATATTAAACTTCCCTGATATATACTTGAGCATAGGAACTAACTCTACTTAAAGGTTCCAGCTCTGCTGTAAAAAGTCTACCATCCATTGGGTGGAGCACTGCCTCTGTTTCCAATGGTCTAGATGAATTCTGTGGACAATTAATGCTGCAGAGGCAGTTTATAGAAATGCCCTTTTCTTTTATTTATTCACTTCTTTCTACCAAGTCCCAAGATGGAAACAAAAGTCAAAGACGACTTAGTACAGAAACTTACTGGTAGAGATGCTGACTCTCTTGAAGACAAACTCTAGTGAATAACTCCTACGGCCAATACTTCATGGTGGGTACTGAGCACGTCTGTGTCATAGTCTAGATTAGCACTATTGACATTTTAGGTCGAATAATTCTGTGTTGTGTGAAATTGTCTTGTGCATTGTAGACTATTTAGCAGCATCCCTGTCCCCTTCTCACTAGAGGCCAGTAGACTACCTTGCCCCCAGTTATGACATTCAAAAATATTTCCAAACATCGCCAAATGTCCTCTAGAGGATGAAAATGCCCCCAGTTGACAATCATTGGTTTATGGGAATGGCACCCCCAAGAGGTGCCCTCAGCAGTACCCAGGGACCTTGCCATTGGGAATAGAAATATGAAGAAGATGCTGATTTCAAACAGTTTACACTATAGTAGAAACAAATTTTAGACCAGCATAAATAGTTTATCATTATTTCCTTGAATATTATACAGTTAAATGAAAATAAAACAAGGAAATTTATAAGTATACTCCCTTAGGAAACTAACATGACTCTTAAATAGAATTAGTTTGCGTGTATTTATTCAATTAGTCAATAGTAAGATTGATTAGTCAATATGTCAACATGCATAATATTTTAAAGAAATTAAATTTTCTGCCTATTTATTGTATACCAATGAGTTCCATGTTACCAAATACCATGATGTTTTTAGATAATTTATAAGCTCTTTAATTAGTATTGGATATAGGTAATCACTCCTTTCTCCTGAACATTGTGTTTTCTGGTTTTCCCTATTTTCTGGCCATTACTTATCTACCTCCTTTTTACTGACTACCTGTCCTGTACCTGACTTCTAAATTTTGGACTTTCCCATGGTGAAGTACTGGGCCTTCGGCTTTTATCACTTCATACCATCTACCCAGGTAATCACATTTAATTACATGGCTTCACATACCATCTAAATGCCATCCATTGCCTATTTGATGTATTCTCTTGAATTTTTCAAAAGCATTCCAATTGAGATGGCTAAGCCTGCTCCTCTTCCAATTGTCCCCATCTTCATGTATGACATCGCCCCAGACCCAGCTGCTCATGTCATAGGATCATAATCGACACCTTCATCACTCTCACTTTCAGATCCAATTCTTTCCCGAGTCTATTGATTATACAAGATCCATCAGCTCCGTCCACTGCCCGCATCCCCGCTGGCACTACTTAGCTCATGCTACCATCATTTCTGAACTAGGCTACTTTAAGAGTTTTCTAATCTATTTCTATATGTCTATTCTTGCTCCTTGAGAATCTAGTCTCCACTCTGCAAACTAATTCTAAAATAGCATTCAGATCATGCCACTTCCTGTGTCAACTTTCAGTCACTTCTGATTGTACTTAGGACAATATGCAGCTTCCCTCCCATGACCTGCTGGGCTCTGCACAACCTGGGCTCTGCTGCTGAGACTTCCAAGCAACTCCCCGCTTTTTCCATCTTTTGGCCACACTGGCCTTTAGTCCCCTTCTCAGAGAAGCCAAACTCTTAATCACTTTGGCACATGCAGGTTCCTGTGACTAGAAGGATTTTTCTGTGTCATTCAGGCTCACCTTCAAGTGAACCTCTCTTGAGAGAGACTTTTCCTGATCCCCCAATGTATGTATAACATGCTATGTAAATATTTAGCATGCTTCCTCATATCCCATAATTCATAGTATGCCACTATGAGCTCAGGATCATTTTACAGGTAAAGAAATAAAGGCTTAGGAAGGTTAATAAAATACCTCAAATCTCAGAGTAATATGATTTGAATCATGGCTGTTTAATCTTCGAGTTTGGGCTCTTATTCACACACACCGCCTTTCCCAATGTAGTTAGTCCAGTGAAGACCGAATAGGATAGATAGAACGCAGTAATTTTATCAACTACAAGTTCACTCACTTCATACAGCTTTCTGTATGTGTTCTGAGGGTAAGAGTGTGATTGTTGACCTCTGGTGATTCAGGGCAGGTGATAATAAAAAACTGTGATGAAATGGTTGAAAGAAAAAGAGAATTCATCTCACGGAAAAACAATGTTTTATTTACTCAAGACTTTCAACAAAACATTTAATCCCCAAACAGCAGTGACATTAAAGCCATGACAAATGTTAAAAATTAGGACAGAAAAGGTGGATTTGGAAGCATGTGGGCATTGGGATTTAGTCATTCAGTGGTAACCAAGCCCATCAGAAATGACATTAGTGCACAAAGAAGGGGACCCTGACAAGATAAATGGCACTTCAGAACCTGTCTCTAACCATAAATGGATGTGGAAATTTCCAACGTTAATCCTGTGTTACAAGTTGTGAATGACGTGTTCTTATGAGATAAAGACAAAAGCAAAACAAAATAGAAGTGGTGGAATAATTCTGGAAAAAATGGTTTGTAGTTGCCAGTACTAAATAGCCTCTTTGCTTTCTCAAAGAATTACGGATCCAAGGATGCTTTATCATAATGATCCTTCCCATTGTACTCGGCTCCTCCACAGCCCCCCCACACACACACACAGCCTCAACTCCATTTATCTTCTCCCGTCTCTGCAAAAAGATAGCAGTATTTCAAATCTCTTCCAATGTTTTTATAAGTAAACTTGGCTGATCTTATCAAGACGACAAAAGTACTGTAGCCAATGAAGGAAAGATAAAGATTGCTGATCGTATCAGATTGCCTGATAAGAAAAGTCAATCATTTTATATCTGATGTTTTCATTTTTAGCTGGATATTCTAGAGAGTGTCCCTTTTAGTGAAGGAAAAATTTTTTTTTAAAGAACCATTACTCCACTGGAGGGGAAAAAAAATTCTCCAAAGTTGTGAAGTTAACCTCTCCCTCCATTCACACATTTGGTTCTATTTTTACAGTTGTACCAGTAATCTGAAAGAAAAAGCACTGAAAGTCAATTCCAGGTTTCTAAAACGTCTGACTGTGCATGCCCCAGTTCTTTTCAGCACCTCCCAGAAGATTCAGCCAATTTTCATTTCTGCAGTGCATCAGTGTTTATCGTTTGTTTTACAACAGCACTGCATGTTCTTGAAAATTGACTTAGATGAATTTCACCCATCGTTTACAAAAAACTCGAGAGAGACAAATGGCCTTAAAAACAAAGTCTACCACTGAGGTAGAGTTAATTTACAAAAATAGCAATTCTTTTTTTTCAGTCAGTTCAATATTTACTTCATTACAGTGGTAACTTTACCCTTGGCCTCCCCAGTGTCTGTATTTGTCAAGATTTATGACAAATTTCCAGCTTATAATTAGGTATTATGAAAATGCACTGTGGGAAAACTAGTGCTAGGCTAAAGCTTTTCCATTCAGTTTGCTTTAAAGGAATATTGATGGCTTTCACCTTTAGGAAGGCTAAGAGCAAAATCATGGATGCATTTTGATTGCATATGTGTGAATAAACTGATTTCTTATGGACAAATGCTCCAAGAAATGGTTAAGTTAAACCGACCTGGGACAAAATCCTAGCTGTCTCTTATTAGCTGGGTAATCAAAATAAGTGGCTTAATCTCCCCGTGCCCCAGTTTCCCTATCTATAAAACAGTAGGCATCACATAGCGATATTAGGATGATATCAGGATGATTAAATGAGAACATCACCCAGTGCTGTGCCAGGCACATAGTAAATGCTCAATAAAAAGCAGCCATTAGGATTTTCTTAGTAAGACAGAGAACTAACAAACTAGGGAAGGTCCTCACCTCCCCACTTGCCGTCTTCAGAATTTCACTGTCTTCATTACTAATGAAAAACAATAGCAGGGCCGATTGTGACCCGGGAAGGTGGAGGCCAGCATGGAGACCTACGTGTCTGAGAGGACAGGACAAGGTCTCAGACGTACAGCTGCCTCCCAGGCCCAGCAGATGTGCCTACACCCAGCTACCACACACCCCTTCACAGGGATCAGAGGAGCCCATGACTGGTACCTCAGATCAACTCCTTGCTCTGTGAGCTTAGCCACATTTCTATGTGGACAGTGATAGGGTGGACAGACAAACTGTGACACTATTTGTTTTCAGGGAGAGTTAACTCAGAACTGGTGGGGAAGAGCAGAAGCAGGGAGTTTCCAGGGATCCAGGAGGAAGTAAGAGATCTCAATGGAGACTCTTCCTAGCCTCACATCACCACATAAGTCATCAGGAAGAAAATCATGGTCAGAAAACAAAAGTGTGCTCAAACATGTGTTTGGCTTTCTGTTTAAACACATCTCATCTCCACTATCACTCTAACAATTTCAGCACACGGTTCTGGGGCTCATTTACAATGAGCACTCTCTGTTCTTGGCAGTTTGTGAAGTCTTTACAGGCACTGTCTCACTGTCTCCTCTCGTTGAAAGACGCGTATTATTATTATTTTCATTTTTCAAGTGAGAACGCCAAGGCATAGAAAGGTTAGGAAACTTCCACATGGACACTGGATTGCAATGGAATCAAAATCTGACCCCAAATGGTCTGTCTCCAGAGTCCCTGATCTTAACTACGATCCTCTACTCCCACTGTGAAAACAACCGTTGGAAACTTGGTCTTGCTTTCTCGGACTCCTAATTGAATTTTCTGTAATAATATTTCTCTAAACCTTGCATTACTGAACTGGTGCAAGTCTTCAGGAGATTCTAGGTCTCTTTCAGGTAATGTTCACAAGGGGCACATTTCAGATATTGTGAATCAACTAAACCTAAAGAGAGGGAGCGCACCGTGGAGGTGATGGTAGAATAACACAAGCCCTGAGCTGGAAGCTGTGTGACAGGTGCATGGGGGTCTGTACACCGTTCGTGCTTCTCTGGTTTGTGTTTGAGATTTTCCATAAGAAAAAGTTACAAGCGATAAAACTTTCAAGCGCAAAGAAGATAACTGAAGATCTTTAGCTGTTTCAGGATTCAGAGGAACATTCTGGCTCAGTCAGTCAGTGTCTCTGCTGACCATGCCACAGTCTGCATTTCAAAACCGAAGAGTGTAGAAACCTATTTATCAAAAGTTTTCCTAACACAAGAATCCTCCCCCCAGAATATCTTAGTCTTGTCTGTCTGGAACAATGAAGACATTCCCAGAGCTGAATCTTTTTTTCTCCCTCGAATGTGTTTGTTGTTGTTGGAGCCACTGCTGCAGATTGGAAAACCTTTTTGCTTCCCTCCTCATAACAGGTTTATCTTTCCACAGCCTACAGATTACTAGAGACTATTTGCATAGCCAAACTTTCAAATTTCCACCCCCATATCCTTTTTACAGTTCTCTTTAAAAAATCAAAAGAAAGAAACTTACCCGTTCTGTTGTGCATTCCCTCTTTGCCAAAGTGTGCTGTGGTTTCGAAAACTAGCTCAGTCCTTCTGAACTTTACTGTATCCGTTATAATATTAAAGAGCCACAAGGAAGGGAAGTGGTTAGTCAACTTGCTAATTTTATCAGTCCCTCCCTCTGGTTAAATAGTACCTGATGCTACAGATACAAAATCAGTTTTCCAGTTCACTTTCCTGCTACAGCATAACTTTATAAAAAGAGCATAACTTGAGGGGAAAGGGAGTGACAATATCTAGTTCACAGGCATGAGACAGTTACTGAATGAACATTTTATTACTATTAATAAGAAACCTAATAGACTACAGAAACCAGCGATTCAACAAAATGAGGAGGACGAGAGAGAAAGTGTCTGTCAGCTGCATACTCTAAGCAAACTCAGTCAGCTGGGTGGGAAGGCGAGTGATTTTTTTAATGCAATCAGAGGATGTGTGGGAAGTAGCTGGTGTTTCATTTGTTGATAAGTTATTCTGCCCTGGAATGGAGCCAATTTACCAGATATAGAAACTTCCACAACTTGAAGCCCTGGCTCAGACGATTCTCTTCCTCTGTAGTTTAGCAATTAAAACACAGGACAAAGCAGAAGATGTGTGCCTCCGGGTGAGGGAAAAAGAAATGTCCTCTGAAGAAGCTATGTACTGTTGTGTAGGTATAAAGATCTGCAATAAATGAGAGGAAAACACAGAGCCCCAAACAGATTTTAATGAAATTCAATACTTTAGATATGTTGATACAACTGCAAAAGGTTGCAACATACAAAACACTGTTACCCCAGAACCCTACATTATACAAATTTCTGAGCTACTTAAGTGGGTGGCATTTGATTGAATATAGAGTATTTACTTTGAAGTGTTACGTCCCACCATAACTAAAGATTATGGCATTAGGAACAAGGATGTCTGAAAATCAAATCATCAGTGAAAGCTCACTGACCCTTGCCTCTGATTGGTTGAGACAGTGTCCCTTCAGAGCAGTTTTTATATAGTCACATATGGTCATGGTGTTGTAAAAAGGGTTAAATTTGGTAAGCTGAAGTAGGCTAAGGAAACTTGCAATTTCATTACTGTCACTCTTCCCCTTTTAGCATTGCTCCCCTCACCCCCACTCAATATTACTTACCTAATAAAATAAGGAAAGGAAAAACTTCGGAGAACTATTGAATTTACTTTCCATCTCCGTAAGTTTGTTTTCTGATTAGAGCTAAGAAACTGTAGTATACTGAAGTGAAACACAAGTGATGCTAATTCTGAGATCCCATCTACAATGTCCCTGGACGAGCAACAACTGCATAGTTCTAAAGCCTCAAGGTCACATCATTGAATTTCTCTGAATTTAAGGTGAGAGCAAATACCTAAGATCAACACTTCATACCCACAACCAAGTTGCTTTAGTCCCTCAATCACATCTACAGCTTCTGTATGATCAAGGAAGGAAGAGGAAAGGATGGAGAGTTCCAGAGCAGAAAGAGGGAAGGAAAAATGAAAAAGAAAGGGAGAGAACCACCCGCAGTCTCTGCTTTTCTAAAACTATGCAACCTCCCCAAGCTTCTGCGTTCAGTGACACATCCACAACCTCTTCCAGGAGCCTTCCTCCCCCATTCAAACATGCTGACTTGCCTCTCTCTAAAGTCCTATAGCATATGCCTTCATAAAGTCTAAGTGTAGCCATAAAGTATGTCTATGGAAAGTGTCTGTAGAAGACAGTAAGCCTTGTTAGGACTTACATACGACCTTGATGCTCACCTAGAACATCAAGCTTGTCAAGCACAAAGCCCCTCACTTTTAATACAAGTATTTCGCATTGCCTCTTTTGCTAACCTAAAACGAAACTCCTAGATTCTAAGGCCAACCTCTATAGAATGTTTCTAAAAAATAAAGTTACACATTCAATAATTCCTCCCATGCTTGCCTCACTACCAATGAGTAAATAGGGATTGAAGAGAAGTAATACGAAGCCAGTCCTTACAAGAAGGGTAGGAGAGTGAAAGACGTGTGGGTTGAATGAACATTAGAATAAAATCTAGCATTGAAATAAGAAACAATAAATAACTTACAGGCACATGATAAAATAGAAGGAAAATAAGATGAAGTGAAGTCCAGAAGTCCAGTTTGCGACAGCAAACCACAGATTATGGAAGAAAACATGAAGAATGATTAATATTATCTCACAGGAACTGAAAATTATTCCCTATTCATAAACTATTCTAAAGGAGTCTCAACTTTCCTTTTTTCTATATTGAACAAGGCAGCTACAAATGCACATGGATAGAGCTGTGTGTTGGTTGTTCAGGTACCATGAGCTATGTTGTTGTCAGTGACATGGTTTTTCAAATGGTGAACAATTCACAGGAAAGCTTCTAATAATAAAACATGAAATTATAGGGTAGTCCTAGAAAATTCAGTGTACACTAAAACTGAGTAAAAGCAGTCTTTATATGTGCAACAGATTTTGTTTCTGGGCTCCAAAGATAATAAACAGGTGTTTTACCCAAATGACTATCCAAAGGGATATATGAAAACGCAGGACACCAGAAACATTCCTCCAGGTGCAGTGCTGTCTCTCACATTATGAGACCCGTCACATCCGGGAGACAGGTCTACTAAATACCAGTAGCACCCTCCAAGCATTGTAGCATCCACGTAACATTCCCACAAACTTCCAGTCCTTGCCTTAGGGATCAGAAGAGCCTTGTGGAACACCATTACCCCAGACAAACCTCTGTCCTTGCAAACTGAGCTGGTTTCAGGATTCAGGCAGGAACATGAAGGAGGGAGGGAGACTTGGCGGGGTTGGGGGGGTTGCAATGAATGCAGAGCACTGACTCAGCAAAGGCCACAGGCACAATCAGCTCCTGCTGACCTTGGCCAAGCACGTGAGGAGCAGTGCAGAGCCTCTCATCTTTCAAGAGAAAGTAGCCATCTGGGTTTTTATGTGAGATCTCCTTTTTCAAAAGATTGGCGAACACTTTTTGGACCACACCAAATTTGTCTATAGGCTAACATGATCTCTGCCTTAGCTACTAGTTGCATATATATATATATATACACACACACACACATATATACATATATATGTATATATATAAATTAATAATAAAATAAAATATAAATGTTGTAACGACATTTATAAAATACGTAATGTCAAAAATACGATATTCACTGTAACGCAGATGACCAAGCCCTTTGACCCCATTTTGTAAAAATAATTATACATGAATCACATAGAATAGACTCTGGAGTATCTGTCAACATGTGAACAGGAATTCAGAATGGATATGTGTGTGTATACATATATATATTTTCCCCCACTTTACTCTTTAGTATTTTCTAATTTTCCTAAAATGAACACAAAGTTTTAAGGTAAGAAATGAGCAACAGGAAGTATATTTAGTTTTTGAAAATTAGAGGTTGGAGCTATGAAAAGCTCTTTGAACATATTCAGAAAGAACCACGGTTAAAATGGACAAATGAAATGCCTCTCAAATACTCAATTCTGGTCCATGTCAAGTACTGGCTAAAGACCAGAAATGAAAATTAAGCTGTCTGCAAATCAGAATACAGATATGCTTAAGTAACTGGGTTTATTACCTTGTGTTCCAGATATATATGTCATTATTTTATTCCTATTATTAGTCAGAGCCCACACAGGCAGGGTCTAAGAGTGAATGCATGACATAGAAAGCACTCATATAATTGTGTGTCAATTAAAAAAGACCTAGAGCTTTAAAAGAGGTAAAAAAAAAAATAATAACTTTCCCTATGAGCTAAATAATAATAAAGTTAACCTTTATAATGAAGGTGCTTTAATACTTTAATTACTTTCTTCCTATTTACAAAATTAATATTAGAAGCTGAGTCCTGTTTAAATTCAATAAAATTGGGGCCGGCCCGGTGGCTCAGGTGGTTGAAGCACTGTGCTCCTAATGCCGAGGTCGCAGGTTGGATTCCCACATGGGCCAGGGAGCTGCAGGGCAGCCCTCTACAGCTAAGATTGTGAACAACAGCTCTTCCTGGAGCTGGGCTTCCATGAGCAGCTGGAGGTTGGCGTGAGCTGCTGCAGGCTGCTGTGTGCTGCAGTGGGCTACCGTGGGCGACCGTGGGCTACCATGTGCTGTCATGAGTGGCTGGTGGCCAGCATCAGTGGCCAGCAGCCAGCGAGAGCTGCTGTGAGCAGCTGACCAACGACCAGCGACCGACTGCCTCAGCCGGGGGGGTAGCGCAGGGCCCATAATACCAGCATGGGCCAGGGGGCTGTGTCCTACACAACCAGACTGACTGAGAAACAAATAAATTACATAAAATTATTTCATGAACTTCCTCTAAGATTTGAGAAATACTTTCTAAAACATCCCTTCTTATAATCCAGTTTTATCCTTCAATCTGCTGAAGACTTGAACACCATTTTACTCCTATAAAAACTTATTTCCACCCAAATTAGAAATATTTAATTAGAAATGTTTCAAAGCTGATCCTCCTAGGCAGCAAATATGACATCCTGGAAAAACAAGCTAACATCTTCAAAAATCATACATAATACGACCATTTAAAATACACATGTATACACACTAAAAATCCTGCAATTACTAGTGATTTTTTTGGAGTTTATAAAGATGCACCAAGAAACTATGTAGAAAGGAACTGTTAGAATCCTAGTAATTAGTGTGGCAACAATGATGTAACTTTTGGAGCTGTTACCTTTTCTTATTAGAGTGTACAGTCCGGTGAGTGCTTACTTTGAAAGGAAATTCACTCTCTCCGATCTTAAACTACACACTGACTAGAGCTTAGGTCCTTACATGTTTTCAAGTTTGTTCATTTCAATTCTGCAGAATCAGAAGATTATACAGTTTGTGAACCAAATCTTCCCTTTCAGTTATATTTTTCAATTTTGATGACAAAAGCAAATGTTTGCAGGTTTGAAAGTTGCCAGTTTGACATTGTTGGGGAACCCAAGGTAAACAACAAAATTACCAATGGCCCAGCATAAGAGGAGATTTGGAAATCTCATAAGCATCTTTCTAAAGAAAGCATCCCAAATGTAGCCTTTACAATGCTTTAAGCATTTCATTAAACTTGCTGCTAAGGTGATTATTTTTAACCAAGATCTTGCTTACTGACATATAGTCAAATAAATTTTTAAAAACTGCTATTGGAATACAGCGTGTCAAGTACTTGCTAAAAAAAAGGGACACCATTCTGGCTGTGTGTGCGTGCACACGTGTGTGTGTGTGTGTGTGTGTGCGTGTGTGTGTGTGTGTTGTGTGTATTCTTCAGCAAACAAAACACTATTCCATTCACTATTAATCAAATAAATGCAAATTATGAAAGATTAACATTTTTACTACTAATTGATGCTAATATATGATGATGACAAACATATGATATACAAGCACTCTCATATACTACTGACAGGAGTATAAATTGGTATACCTTTCCTGGAGAAAAAAATTGTCACAGTGCATCAAGAATTTTTTAAACAGTTCACACTCTTTGAAAGTGACTTTATTTCTAGGGATCATTTCTAAAGAAAAAAATTAAAGGGATGTGGATGGTGATTTACATAAATGAATGTCCATCACACTGTCATGTTAAAATATTGTTGAACACCTACACATTGTCTATATGCCCTATATAAGGGGAATAATAGAAGACATTATGATATACTTTCGATGAATTATAACTTCTACAAATCATGATATTGAAAATATTTAATGGCATTAAAAATATAATAACATTCCCTTTCAGTGTTAATTTAAGTAAGGTGAAAAGATACAAAAACATGTATGTATTATTATCCACGTCTTGGAACACAAACACACTTCACTCACCACTCACTCTCACACCTCATACATAAAGTCTATCCACGTACAGTAAGTCCTCATGTAACATCATTGATAGGTTCTTGGAAACTTCCAATTTAAGCCAATTTTAACATAGGCTAATTGATATAATCATGTGCTAACTCCATACTTCATATTTCTGGTCACAAATTATCTCCCGGCAGCTCAGGGCGCAAGGTGGGACCCACCCTGGACAGACGCCCTTCCATCTCAGTGCGCACTCACACTCACTCAGACGGGAACAATGGAGACACACAAATTCACATCATGTGTACAGCTTTGGGATGTGGGAGGAAATCGGAATCCCTGCAGAAAACCCACGCAGACATGGGGAGAACACGCAAACTGCAAACAGACGGTGACCTCGTCTGGGAATTGATTTTTTTTCTCATCAAAGTTAGAACAAAACAACTTTACACAAAATGACGTTATTTGAGGACCTGCTGTATTCAATAGAAAACAGACTGAAAGAAAAGCCCAGAATGTGAAAAGTGGTTACCTTTGAATGGTATGATTATAGATAAATTTTATAGTCTTCTCTTTATCTTTTCTTTTTGACTTTGAACATCAGGAAAAAAAATACTTCATAAATCTGAAGACATCAAAAATTTCTGCAGCACTTTTCATCAGTGCCAGAATCTACTCACATATCACAGTGCCCTTTACTTGGTTTTTTGGCTTCAGGAATTTTATTTTCTTGCTACTTTGGCTTGTGGATTTTTTATTTTACTCCTTGATAAAGTGAAGGCAGCCTGGCAACATAGGTGATTTAGGGTGAAACCCACCTCACATTAATGCAGTAAAGCTTGTCAGCTGGTCACCTTAGTTATTCCATAAAGATATTCAATTACATTAGCCCCCGCCCTCCTAATCCCCAGGGGATTCATCCCAAGACCCCAATAGATGCCTGAAAGCATGGATAGAACCAAGCTCTATATATACTATGGTTTTTTCTATGCATACATACCTACGATGAAGTTTAATTTATAAACTAGTCACAGTAAGAGATTAACAATAACTAGTAATAAAATAGAACAATTACAAAAATATACTGTAATTAAAAACTATCTGAACCTGGTCTCTTAAAATATCTTAGTGTACTATAGTCACCCTACTTATGTTGAGGTGAGATGATAAAGTGCTTTGTTAAGTCAAGAACTTCCACCTTTTCACTTAAAGAAAGCACTTTATGGCTTCTCTTTGGCATGTTCTAATTGCCAGCATCGCCACTCTTGCACTTTGGGACCATTAATAAGTGAAATAAGGGCTACTGGAACACAAACACTGCAATACCTGACAGTCAATCTGACAACCAAGATGGCTACCCAGTGACTAACATACACAGCGTGAATACAATATAGAAAGGGAAGACACACCCCAGGCAAGACACAGCATGAAGACATGAGATTTCATCATGATACTTAAAATGAGGTGCGATATAAAAATTATCAATTGTTTATTTCTGGATATTTTCCATTGAATAGTTTTGAACCATGGTTGATTGCATGTAACTGAAACTGTAGAAAGTAAAACCATGGTTATGGGGGAACCAGTATACTCTTAAAAACAGATTTATTGCAAAATGAATAAGCAAATTTTTACATGGGATGAGAGTTACAGTGAGAGTTAGATTTAAATCAAGTGAAGGAGAAATAAATTTGTCTTTGTCTATACTCGTCATAACACGAGACACTTGAAAATTTTAACTCATTTAATTATCACAACAATCCTGAGGGTTAAGTTTCCTTACATCTATTTTACAGATGGGGAGACTAATTTACCCAAAGACTGGGTAAATTGACCAAGATCCCATATTTGGAAAATGGAGAACTAGAACTGAGTACAGATAATTCTGACTACAAAACCAATGTCTAGCACAAAGAGGTTTCTTTTCGAATCCAGATGGTTCACCTGTGGTAGTCTTAAAATTACAGACAACTTGAAGGATAAATCCTTGAGGATCATGAAGTAAATGAGATAAAGAAATAAATGAGATTACTATGGCAAAATATGAAAGAAGAGCTAATAGAAAATTGGAAAAAAAGCATGCAATTGAATGCATAACTGAGGTCGTGTTTTCTGAACCAAAAGTCATAACACATAATCTGAACATATGAAATAGAAGTGGTTCCAGAGTTTCATGTTTCCTGTAGCCGTCATATGACTGTTTCGTGAAAAAAATGTGTGTGTGTGTGTGCATGAACTTAAATTAGCATGTTACATATTATTTGTAAATGCTAAATAAAATTCATAATTATTTGATTGACTTTAAAGGGGAAGTTTTAATTATTAAACAAATAATATATGATCATAAAATCAAATAATACAAAAAATATGAGCACAAAAGTAAAAATTGCCTTATAAAAATAGTGATTGTTAAAGTGGCACTTCCCAGATTTCTTTCTATGCACATATATAAAATCATAGTAGCACATACGAAAATGACAGTTAGGTCAGCCAAGTTGTATAGTTAGAGATACGGAGGCAGGGTCTGAACAGACATATTTCTGATTCCTATAATAATGTTTTTTCTACCCTGTCATTTTGCCAGGGGTAAAGTGGTGGGTAGGATACTCCACAAACACTGAAATTGAGGGAGGTGGTTGTTTTGATTTGTTTGTTTTTCATACTTTTCTAAAACCCAAAGTATTACATGGCCGATTCTATTATTTTACCACTGTTTCTCTTTGAGCAATCATTTCATTTCCCCAGGCTGAATGTTCCCATCCATAAACAATGGTGATATCTTCCAAGAGTTCTGAAAAAAAGTCCATGACTCAGTGACTACATGGAATTATAGCTTATTATTTAAAGATCTCTGTTTCAGAGCAACACAACATGCTTGACATATAAACGCAATGCGAACCTCTAGAATTTTAAATGAAGAATGCAGATACCATTTGGGCCACATGTACTGACAACCCACTCTGCAAAGCGGAATTGACAAGCAGTTCACCATATAATAGTCAGCCCACTGTTATTCTACATAAACTTGGTAATCCACCAAGTTTAAAAATAACTCAGATAACTTGGATTTCCTTTCTCTCTTCTTACATTATTCTTGTGCCCTACTATGGAATGTCATCTTGTGTACTTGAAGCATTAGGGCATCAAGGATCCGAACAGAGTCAAAGGGTTTCACTTGTTGCTTATTCCTTTCTAAACACAGTGCTTACAAATTATCCAGAAATTCCAGTATTTCTTTCAGCCCTTGTTCCAAGAATGAGAATCTTCGAGCATTCAAATAGTCTTTGGCTCTACTGGGTGCTGTGCACGTTGAGACTGGGCTAAGTGAAGAGCACGCCCTCCGCCAGGGAGCGTCCAGGTCCATTTAGTTATGGCCTCATTGTGAGATGCAGTTACAACATCCTCGTGCCTCCTGGGGTACAAAGGGACACATTCCCGACCACGTCACACACAATCCAAGTAAACTGGATTCTGAAAGAACTTTACAGCAGGTGATAATCACTTTCCTTCAGTGCAAGTATGTGACTTCGTTTTCTGGAAAGGGTCCTGGGACCTTGCGATCTCTTGTGCAATGCCCATTTCATGGAATTACTATGAACAGTAAATAAGGTTAATTATACAAAGGGCCTTCATACAATGACTAGCACATTACAAATGGTCAAAACTTGGTAACTACAATTACTACAACTAATCATTAACAATATTTAAACAGTCTTCTCTCCATTCTGAGAGGGGTATTATGACTGTGTGTGTGTGTGTGTGTGTGTGTGTGTGTGTGTGTGTGTGTGTGTGTGTTCTTTCAATATTTTTTAAGGTGACTGTAGGCTCATTTTGGCCCTTTCTCTAAAAGCTTTACTATATAGTTTTTAAAAGCCTTTTAAGATCCATAATCCTATTGAATCAGGAATAAAACATGTACTTAGTTTCAGGCAAACAATTGTTCAACAGAAGCTCCTTCATTTTTTAATTACTCCCTCTTCCCTCTCCGAGTTCACTGTTATTCTCTGACTTTTTAATCTTGAAAGCCCGTCAGGGTACATTATTTATGTTATATTCAATAGGGAGAAAAAGAAGAAAAGGAATTTTATTCAGGACACTAACTCTAACCTTGAAATGTTATTTTCTGAGCATTTGTTCTGCTCACTGAGCAAATTTTAGTCTTCAAGTCAGATGTCTAAATACAGTGCTTGAGCTCTGCTTAAAGGCTAAAAATACAGACTTCTGCACAAGGTGACGGTTACAAAGGAAAGTGTTTAGAATATGGTTTAATAGAAGCTAAGGTAATTGAGCATTAGCCATACAGTTCAGCCAGAAGGATTTCTCATCTACACTAAAGCTTTGGAGTCAAATCTTAGGTTATCATACTTTGAAATACATTTTCCTTGAAAGAGAGAGTCAATTAAGTAAGTGGTTTCCTGAAATCCTTTACCAGGTCCTCAATTTTCATCATGTGAAGACTGCAAGTCATGGAAGCCTTTGTCAGCCCCTCTCATAGAGTACCTACAAAAAAAGAATGCTACATAAAGCATACTAATTCTGAACAGTAAGACTAGCCACAAAGCCTATGCAATATTTTCTTCCTCTTGAGAAAAGTCTATTAATACATGTCAGTTATGTTGCTCACTAATACCATATAAAACATGGCCATCATATAGAAAGTTTATTGTGCTCCAGGACTCCAATATAATTTTGCCTGATCCTGTATTGGACTCAGACAAAGCTCTGTTCTTGAATCTCACACACACCTTCCCAAAAGTAAAGTACCAAGGTTGGGATGGAAATAGCAAAATAAAACAAAGGTCTAACATGGACAATTCTAACTCTGTTGTCAAATGACATGTGAAGTACATTTAATTTTTAAAATTTTATTTCTTTTGAGAAATTGGAAAACATAACATTGGATGAAGAAAGGCAGATTAGGGTACATAATAAAAATTTTGATGTGCTCATAAGCAAATATTGCCTGAATGCATGAACGAATGGAAGGAGTCATAACAATATTGGAAAATTTCAATATATTATAGTATTATCCCAATCCCCTATTTAAATATTTATTACATGTAAGTTTCATGAGGCTATCCGGTCTTTTTCAAATCTTTATCTCCAGTGCCTAGAAACATATCTGACAGAGGTAGTTCCCTAACAAACATTTGCTGAATAAATGTGTTTTCATTTTCTTTTTATTTTCTTTTTAACTGTCAGTCATTTTTATGGTAATACAAAATTATTTTCTTAAACCTCTGAGAATTCCCCTTTCAACATTCTTAGTCCCCTTTTAAACACTATACAGAGGACATAAGTGAAAAATAGAGTCATAATTCCTTAATAAAATTTTTATGTAAAATAATATTTGGCCAATTTATACATAATACGTGAGTTAAACCTTTTAGAAAACTAGTCTCTAGGCAACGTTTACCTTTTTTAAATGGATAAAATGTAGACACTCATATACTGGATATACATTTGACCAATTTTTTGCATCACCCTCATCATGGAGTCACTGGGTAAAAAAGTTCAAAACATGAAAATTCCCCTAATCATCTCATTTATTCTTATCCTATAACAATCAGAATTGCCTACCCATTTAGTTTTCAGTAGGAACAAAGATAAAATTGGTAGTATGAAAGCCAAGTAGGCAGGCAGCAAGAGAAAGCAGCTAACATAGGGACAAAAAAGTTTTAAAGTTTAAAGGAGGCTTCTATCCAGACTATGTCGTGTCAAGCATGTTTAATAAAAAATAGTTTGCAAAATTCAAACATTCATTTATAAATAACCTGTTTTGTGCATTGAAATTTCTCCTTTTTTTTTTTCACAAAGCTAAGTTTAGTTGTACTTTATTGTATAGGATATTAAATTTTATACATGCCTGAAACTGAAGGTCAGTATCTTTCAAATCTATGAATATTTGTAAAATGACATAAATTTACTTTAAAATTCCTAAAGATTCACATTCAGGTTGTTGAGTTTCCATCTTTGGACCTTCAGAATAGAATACCTCCTTCCATAGCAGAGGC
This sequence comes from Rhinolophus sinicus, assembly GCF_057876585.1. NCBI lineage: Eukaryota > Metazoa > Chordata > Mammalia > Chiroptera > Rhinolophidae > Rhinolophus > Rhinolophus sinicus. The sequence goes on from NC_142504.1 coordinate 21,187,030, forward strand.
AGCTTTTGTTATGGGGTTAAATGTTCAATAGAAAAAATCATTTTTCTTTCTTGAATTACCAAACACCTCTTCATACCTCTTTCAAAATGACCTTTTTAAATTGAATGTGAAATGCATGAAAGATTATGTCTCTGACCATATGCACATATCCACAATATCCTGGGGCTTTATTTCAGCAGGAAAATTCCTGACGGTTTAAAGTCAATTTAAAACAAACAAAAAAATGCTTAAGAGATAACTGCATCTTATAGAATTTTAACTTCTTCTCTTTTACCATGTTACATAAAAGGCGTATCTAAATTTAGACACATGTAGATAAACATGCAATCCCTGAAAAACCATAGACCACAGAAGTTCTAGGGAAAAGTCTGTATTATATTAAACATGAGACTCCACTTCCTTGTTTTGAATTATTGGTGCTGCTGTGGCAACAGCACAATAGAGAACTTTGTTGCACTCTCAGCAGAGCTATTTATACTATTTAACCTCTTCCCTGGGAGTTCTTCCTCTACTGAGTTCTCCCATTATTTTAATAAAGCAGTCCATTCAAAGTTCTTTTTTTTTTTTTTTTTTAAATCGTTGCTAAATGTGAGCAAACAAAAGTTACCTTTGAACTGTTTAGAGCAGATATTCGGGCCATGAAACTAATCTCTTGAAGTGATTTAAGTAACTGAATACCCATTTCACAGATCATGGAATTCTGAAATAAAAAAGATAATTCCCTGCAAGTGAAAGAAGTGTCCTATGATTTCTAAATGCTCTGAAAATTTACCCAAACATCCAGGAATGGGAAATAGCTCATTAAGTAATAATTAAAATACTTCAAAGAAGAAAAGAGTTCTACAAAAGAAAAGTTCAAGATGGCGTTCCTTCCTGATTGTAGGATGAAGCAAGTGCAGGAGACCAGGAGAAAGTAACGTCAGCTAGTTGCATAAAGGTACACATCCTAAAAATGTCTTTAATACTTACCCTCTGGAACAGTCAATTAGCCAAGCAAAGAGATAAATTAATCAATTTGATTTCAACTGGTAACATGTTAAACCATAACTAGAAGCATTTATTTTTCTTTTCTTCTTTTTTTAAGATTTTTATTAAAATACAGCTGATGTACAATATTATATTAGCTTAAGGTGTACACCATACTTATTCAACATTTGTATACCTAAAGAAGTGATGATCACCATGATAGGTCCAGCAACCATCTGACACCGATCACAATAGTATTGACTCTATTCCCTATGCTGCACATGACGTCCCAATGACTTAGATGTTTTACACCTGGAAATTTTAATTTCTGATTCCCCTACATCTCTCGTCCCCCTTTTTAAATTGTTCAATTAATATTGACATTGAATATAATTTTATGTTAATTTCAGGTGTACACATAGTGGTTAGACATGTATATAATTTAAGAAGTGATCCCCCTGAGTAGTCTAGTACCCACCTGGCACTATATATAGTTATCATATTATTGACTATATTCCCTATGCTTTACTTTACATCTCCATGACTATTTTGTAATGACCAATTTGTACTACTTCTTAATCCCTTCACTTTTTTCACCCTGCCATCAATCCTGTCCCATCTGCCACCCCAATAAATCTAGTACACATCTGACACCATACACAGTTATTACACTATTACTGACTATATTCCTTATGCTATACCCTACATCCCCATGACTACTTTTTAACAACCAATTTGTACTTCTTAATCCCTTCCCCCTTTTCACCCATTCCTAACCCCCACTTCTCCTGTCTGGCAACTATCAAAATGTTCTCTTTATCTATGAGTTTGTTTTTGTTTTGTTTGTTTATTTGTTTTATTCTTTAGATTCCACATATAAGCAAAATCATACTGCATCTGTCTTTCACTGTCTGATATACTCTACTCAGCACAATACCCTCCAGGTCCATCCATGCTGCCACAGATGGCAAGAACCCATTCCTTTCCATGGCTGTGCAATATTCCATTGTATATGTGTACCATCTACTCTTTATCCATTCATCCATCAACATACACCCAGGTTGCCTCCACATCTTGGCCATTGTAAACAATGCTATAATGAACATATGGATGCACACATCCCCTCAAAGTTGCATTTTGGGTTTCTTTGGATAAATACCCAGAAGTGGATTACTGGGTCCTTCTTGGTTACTTGTATAGCATTTGTTTTAAAGTCTATTTTGTCAGATATATGATATGAGTATTGCTACCACAGCTTTCTTTTTTCCATTTTCATGAAATGTCTTTTCCCTATCCCTTTACTTTCAATGTGTGTATGTCTTTTGATCTGAAGTGAGTCTCTTGTAGGCAGTATATGTAAGGGTCTTGTTTTCTTATCCATTCAGCCACCCTATTTTTTGATTGGAGAATTTAATCTCTTTACCTTTAAAGTAATTGTCGACAGATATGTAGTTATTGACATTTTGTTATTCATATTTTTGACTTTGTTATTTTTAATTTTCCTTAAGTCCCTCTAACATTCCTTGTAATAATGGTTTGGTGGTGATGAACTCCTTTAGCTTTTTCTTGCCTGGGAAATTCTTTATCTGTCCTTCCATTCTAAATGATAGCTTTCCTGAGTAGAGTAATCTTAGTTGTAGGTCCTTGCTTTCCATCATTTTGAATATTTCATGCCAATCCCTTCTGGCCTGCAAAGTTTTTGTTGAGAAATCAGAGGACCTATCCTGCCATCTTGACCAGAAATTCTATAAGCATTTCTTTTAATTAGTAAATTGCATAACCATTTAGTTGAACCAAAGGTAGACCTTTTAATAAAATCTTTTGAACACAGTAACTAAAATTAATTCCCATATTTGTAAATTAACCAAATCAGTTGAAAGAAGCCATTAGGAGATGAGGTGAGAAAAATAACTACCAGTGAGTCTTCTCAAATGACAAAGAAATGTTTGGGGTTGGGTTTAGTGTAAGAAAAGATATTAGAGCCAGGCAGGAACTATCAAAATAGAAAAAAAATAGGACTATAAATTCTATGTATAAATAAAATTCCACTTTTCCAGTTTCATCTGTCATTTCCCCCAAACACCTACTACTCCATGTATAAGGCAGTTCTCATTTTGCATTCTTTTCATTCAGTCCTCATTTTGCAACACTTTTCACTCTTCTATCCAATGGCACTTGCTGTTCCACCATTCTGTCTCTTCACCTCTCCTTTTTTTTTTTTTGATGGCAAACTCATTTCACTTTTTTTATACTTGGATTAATTGTATTTATTCTCTGTCAGGTTACTCAGTGTCCCACACTCAAGCAGAGCTTGTCACTGCTTCTTCAGTGCCACAGGTCATCATTCTTACTTCTTTTTGAGTACTCACATATTGTCATTATAAAGGTGTTTTTTTTGTTTGTTTTGTTTTTGTTTTAGATTTTTGTCTAGTTCTCACACTAAACTGTAGCATCCTCTAGGGCAGAGTCCACAAAAAACTCATTCATTCATCTTTGTACCTCCATTTTTGTTTTTAAGAATTGACCTATGGTTCCTGAATGAATTGACTGGTAATAATAGTATCAAAATGAATTTAAAATTAGCAATAAAAACTACGTTTCAAAAAATTATAATGTTTAAATGTGTTTCAAAATGTAAGTTTGCTCATATAACAGAATGCAAGAAGAAATGTAGGGTATATAAGAATAGTGATAAGAATACAAAAAGAAAGACTTAGAAGAAAAAGACAAAGAAGCCACTTTTGTCACTGTCCACTATGACTACAAGCAAACTTATTTAGGAAATATTCTCCTTTTAAATTTTTTTGTAGTGAATATTTTAAAGGCTACAATGAATAAGCATTATTTCTAGTTTTATATCTAGATAATGAATGAAAGTAAATTGGACAAGCTGTCATTCCAACTATTCATTATTTCATTATAAAATAAAACACCACCCACTTTCTATGGAAGAAAAAAAATTACATATTCTTTCTTATTAAAACCTATACCCTCTAGAGGTGCTCTGTCAAGCTGAGAAATGGCATGTCAGGAGACATAATATGCTGCAGAGACAGATGTCCCTATTCAAAATACATGTACAGTGATCAATCACAACTCAGAACATTCCTGAAAACTCAAGAGCCACACTTAAAGAAGAATTATAGAAATACATGTTAAAATAATATCAAGAAGCTGATACATGCTGAATGCATTACACAAGAAACTCAAAAGAGTTTGGATTTTGTGTTTTGCTAAGGTTCCATATAAGAGTTTAAAATGTATTGCTAGAGGAAATATAGTGCCAAGGTCCACACCTGCTCTGGGTGAATTCCACCTTGCTTTATCCTCCTTTGTACGAGCTTTCTATTCAATATACATGCCTGGCCTATCATTAATTCCATTTCTAATTTCAAAATGAATTTAGTATTTACCACACTGAAGCATGTAGTTGATTTCATTTCATATGTATGCAATCCTAAAAACAAAGCAGTATAAATATATCTTTTGAGGTTTATCAGTCATTTTATATATTTTTATTATATCTATTTATATGTATTGAATTTATATGTATATGCACATATATGCCTAGTTTATTCATTATCAAAGCCACATAACATTCCATTGCATGAATATATCTCAAATTATTTATCCATTTTCTTATTCATGGATATTTAGTTTGATTCCAGTTTTCCAGTATTATGAACAATGCTGAAATAAACATTCCTTTATATGTCTCTGTGTACTTATGAGAGAGTATCCCTATGGGATTATATCTCCCAGTAGAATTGCTGGGCCCTTTTAAGATACACAACTTGACTATATGTATGAATCAATTGCTCTACTACGTGGTACTAAATTTACACTTCCTATTATTGTGAAATTTGCTACTGCTCCATATCCTCCCCGACACTTGGTGGTGTTACACTTTATATTTTGTCAGTCTGATGGGTATATGACATATGACCTTGTAGTTTTAATTTGCGTTTCCCTGATCAACATTTTGGTTGTTTAGAGGCCATTCGGATTTCATTTTATCAGTATTGACTGTTCTTGTTTGTCCTGTTTTCCACTGGGCTTCCTTTTGATGTCCTGAATGTCAATCCTTTGTCATACTTATGTCACACATACCTTTCCCTGATCTTTGACTTGTTTCTTTTTCTCTTTCATTGTACAAATTGTAAGTTTAACATTCTGAATTATTGTTCATAACTAAAACTCCTTCCTTTGAGATTAGCGCCTTTTTGTATTTTGTTTAGAAAATGCTTCCGTTCTCTCTATCATAAAGATATTTTCCAGTTTGCATTTCCAATTTAAATCCTTATTTATCTGGTATTGCTTTTGTGCTTTTGCAAAGTAGGAATACAATATCAATTTTTTGTCCCAGTGTCACTTATTAAATAGCTCATTCCTTTGATGATCAACTATGCCACCTCTGTCATACCTGGTTTTTATCTATAAATTGTTGCTTTGTGAGCAATCCAGTCTTATTTATTTGGCTATGTACAATGTACAATATTATGGTTTTATAAGAAGTTTACATATGTTATAATGCCATTGTTCTCACTTTGTTATTTTATACAACATTGTCTTTTCTTTCCTTTGCCCTTTACTTCTCCACATACAGTTGAGAATTAGCTTGTCAAATTCCATAAAAAATTCTGTTGGAGTCTTGATTAGAATTTCACTGAATCCATAGCTCAGTTTGGGGAGAATTAACAATTTAACACTGAGTATTCGAACCTGTAAGAATAGCATGTTTTCCATTTACTTAAAATTTTTCAAATGACTTTCATTAAAGATCATTTTTGTACATAAAATACATTTTGTATCTTTTATTAGATTTATTCCTATATTTCTTTTTATTTTTGTGGCTAATATTAGAGATGTCTTCAATTGTATTTTCTAACTATGGAAATACAACTTTTTGATCCTTGTATACACATCATACACATTTAGTGCTCCTTGCATGTGTATTGATTATGAATAAATGAATGACAAACCAATCCCCTTCTCTATAAAATATTGTGACATTTAAATGAGAAATAAAATTCTATAATGATGGTAAACTATAAACACACTATTGGGTATTATTTTGTCCTAATATCAATTAAACTAAGGTTAATATATGAGAAAAATTCAGGCAAAAATTACCCAAAATTTTACAGACCAATTCTCAAAGAAATTGTGTAAGGAAGGGAGACAAAAGTTGCAGAAGGCTGCCTTTCAGAAAATATCAAGAAGAGAATTGCTGAGTCATATGGTAGTGCTATTTTTAATTTTTTGAGGAACCTCATGACTCAGCAATTCCACTCCTGGGTATTTATCCAAAGAAATTCAAAACACTAATTCAAAAAACTATATACATCCCTAGGTTTATTGTAGCACTATTCACAATAGCCAAGATATGAAAACAACCGAAATGCCCATCAATAGACGATTGGATAAAGAAAACTGGTACATTTATACAATGGAGTATTACTGTGCCATAAGAATGAAATCTTACCATTTGCAACAACATGGATGGACCTAGAGGGTATTAAGCTAAGTGAAATAAGTCAGACTGAAAAAAGACAAATACCATATGATCTCACTTATATGTGGAATCTAAAGTACAGAATAAATGAGCAAGCAAAACAAATAGACACACTGATACAGAGAAAAAACTGATGGTTTCTAGATGGGAAGGGGCTTGGGAGATGGGGGAGAAGGTTAAAGGATTAGAAAGTACAAATTGGTAGTCACAAAATATTCATGGGGATATGAAATACAGTATGGGGAATATAATCAATAAAGTTGTATAGATTATGTAGGGTGCCAGATGGGGACTGGACTTATTGTGGGGGATCACTTCATAGATTGTGTAGATGCCTGACCACTGCACTGGAGCTGATGTAGAATGACACCTAATGTCAACTGTAATATATATATATATATATATATATATATATATATATATATATATATATAGTACTTTATATCCCGTGACTATATATATATATATGTATATATAGTCACGGGATATAAAGTACAGTATAGGTAATATAGTCAGTAGTATTGTAACAGCTATATACAATATCAAAGGGATAGTAGACTTGGGGGGTGGTTATCACTTTGTGAGGAGTGTAAACGTCTAATCATTATGTTGTTTTGTTTACCTGAAATTAATGTAAAAAAATTAAAAAGAAGAAAAAGCTAAAACCAATAGAGAAAAAAATTATACAATTTTTTAAATAATCTGGTTCTATAATTATTTATTGTAGGAAAAAAATTATCCCATGGACTCCTTGAAGGGATTTTACTAAAACACACACACACACACACACACACGCACACACACACACAAAATCTTAACTATGTCCCCATCAAGAAAGAATTAATATGTTTACAAAGTTAAAATATCATTATAAGACTAAAAGCTGTGTTACTTTCCAGGTAAGAAAAGCAGCCTTTCACCACTAAGATCTTAAAATAATTTTCTCTTTTAACAGGAAATGTTTGACCCAAACATGAATACTACAATTCATGGGCAGCACTCATCCTACAAATAAAAAAATAAACATTTGGAATATGGCTATTGTATAACAGTTCATTGTGTCACTAAAATTCACATTTCCAAAATTCCACATAATCACATCAGAACTTTTGGTGGTAAAAGAAAAACTGAGCATTTGATGCCCTGTCGTTGTTCAGCAAATGTTGTACTACTCTACCTTATCTGAGAATTGCTTCTGATACACCTAATTCTTTCCTCCCAAAGTGGCTAGAATTATGACTTCTACCTTCATTCGTGCATGCACTGATTCGTTAAACATTTATTGAATTCTATCTATGTGCTGGGCACTTGCTTAGATGCTACAGATACAATGCTAATTGGAATAGGCCTGATTCCTGGTCTCACAGAAGCATACAGGGTCCTGGAGAAGACAGACATTAAAGGCAGGCTCACCATTCTGTATTACAGTACAGTGGCAAGAGAAGTACAGGGTGCTGGGAGCACAGCTTGGGATCCAAAAGAGTGGGCATCATGGGATGCCCATCTTAAGGACGTGTTGTGCAGACGAAGGCTTGAAGGGAACTTAGGGATTAGGGAGAAAAAACGTGTTTAGAATGAGGGAAAGGGGTGCATGAAATGCGAGATCACAGCATATCTAGGCTCCAAATTAGTCTATATAGTGGGATCAAGGAAAGCAATGGAGAAACCTGTGCCAAATGTTTGATCTTTGGCTTCTTACTCAAACATATGGCAGCCTGAAATATGTGGACTTTTAGGTCCAACATGATGACAAGGAGGCAGAATTGGGAATTCCTTATGTTCTAAGTTGTGTATCTTTCTAAGAATATATGTATATACCCAAAATGTACGTAGGCATGAGAACTGGAATTAATTCACAAAGAGCTTCTTACAACCTGACTTCAATATACACATCTACACATAGAATACAAGTGCAGGTAATACCACATGTCCTAATCTGTCTAATCATTAAGAATATGCCCTTTTTTTAAAAGTCACACTGTACACTTGGAGCATCTACATATTCTCCCCTAATTATAGTTCCTACAGGAAGATTTTAATAGAAGATACTGACACAGAACAATGGTGAGAGATAACACAGGGATGTTTGCAATTCAGACAAACTCTGTAGAAATGATTTCTTCTACAATTTAAGGAACTTCCATATAATAGTTATTAAATAAACCGAGTATTCTTTTCAGGTTGTGTTTTGTATACCAAATCAATTTTAATGCTACATTTGTTCTTGCTAAATAACAATGTTACAACAGAAATCAAATAATGTAACTATAAGAAAATTTAGGTAACTTAATTATAGAAATACAGAGCTGGTAATTCATTTTTGTGTTTTCATTAAAAAACGAATAAAATGCATTTCAAATGATGACATAAAATCCACTCAGACTGAGCTGGTTTTCGATTCATTTCTTTGGCTTTTCTAAAGACCAAAGAAAAAGAAGGCATCTGATCAGTAATGATTCAGAGGTGCACAGAAAATGCAATCATAATGCCAGAAGCAACCATGACTAATAATTTAACATTTTTCTTCCTGTTCTGTTTTACCTAAAAATTTTATTATTTATTTATTTATTTATTTATATTAAAAAACAAATCATTCTTTAAGTTTACAACCTACTCTTTACAAAAACAGTATCATTTAAAAGATTCGATAGATGCTCTATTTTATAAATGTGTAATACTCCACAGGAACAATGCCTGGTATTAACTTGGCCATTTCCTCCAGTAGTAAGCATTCAAATATTTTTTTCTGATTTTTTTGTTGTTGCTCTTTATAAATAATGCAGTATTGAGCCTTTCTATTCTATGACAATTCTACTAATAATGTGGGAAATCAATGGCAGAGAAGGTGATAGTAAAATAAACCACCTTTTTATCTAAATCATCTTTTTAAAAATTTATGCAAACATTTATTGAGATCCAACTCTATGCCAGGACCTTTGATAAGCACTGAGGATAGAGGGATGACTGAGCACCAATATCACTTGCCACAAGCTCACTGTCTGTCACAGTGGTTCTCAACTGGAATGAACTTACCCCACAGGGGACATCTGGCAGTGTCTGGATACATGTTTGGTTGTCACAACATGGGGGAAGGAGCTACTGACAGTGGGTAGAGGCCTGAGATATTGCTAAACATCCTACAATGCACAGGACAAGTCCCACAATAAAGAATTATCCAGCCCCAAAGATCAATAAAAAAAAAGGCGCTAAGGTTGAAAAACCCTAGTCTAGCCCTTTCGTGGGGTCTGCCCAACTCTATCAAACTCAAGGGCTCTTCTTACCCCTATGATAGCATTTAATAAGTTGTAAAGAACAAGTACGCCAATAATCTCTGTGAAACTACCCATTTAGGTCAACAGAATGTCCCGGTTCCATACTCACATTGCAAACAAAGTAACTCCATTTACTGCTCAATGAACTCTGGAGACTGGCAAGTATGGGGATTTACATCTGGGACATACGCTTCAGACTCTATTCAGTGTAGCTTCCACTCTCTTTTAATCCTTTAGACTTCACGATTTTCTCAGGCAAGGAAATGAAAACAAGGTATTTTTAACTACCTGCTCAATTGCTTGGAAAATTGCCTCTTAAAACATTTAAACACACACTTCTCATTTTTTTCCCAAAGCCCCAAAGTAACAAGTGATAGTAATCACTGGAATTCATTGATGAGGAAATGTAATTTTTCAAAGTTTAGACAGTTTGTTTCATTTTTCAAGGTGTTTATTTTGGAATAGACATAGATTCCATATTTCATATATTCCATGTATATTTCATACATTCTATATATTCCATACATATACTGTATATAGCACATATACATATAGTACAGATAGTATGCATAGCATATATAGTATATGTAGATATATTTGTACATTTGCTTGGCAGATAATCATGAACTTGCTACAAACCCTGCAGCAGCACCTTCTCTTAAATTCTAGAAGACTCAGTTCTGATAGGCCTACATGAGTTTTCACAGGGCAGCAAACTCATGATAGCGATACAAATCTACGTAATTATAAGTTCTTCAACTGCAAATGCAATATTTATTAGCAAAAGAGTCCTGATTTTGTGTAATGCTGTATGTAATGAGATTGTACAATTCCTTTAGTCTTCCATTTGTTCAAATAACCATAACACAGCTGGTGGAAATAAAAGCTACTCAATTGTTTTCTCACTGTCTGAACCTGGAATAAATGGTCCAGCTCTAGAAAAGAAGTTGTTCTTTTGTCTGGTGAGTTCCTTTCAAGTGGTTATCAATTTAAGTAAAAAGCCAAACAGCCCATCAGTAAAATACTTCATCACATAAAACATCAAATACCAACCACCCCCCATTACTGAAAACACTGGTTTGGAAAATAAACAAGGGCAAAATGGCTCAGTGCTTTTAATCAGTGTAATGAATACCATTAACTCAAACTGCAAACTCCCCATTCACTAGAAGTGAATTATTTAGTTCCAATATCCTTCCAATGGTTTCTTTTTTCTCTTTAAACTTTAATTAAAATCAACCACATTTGAAAATTGAGGAGTATAAGCCTAGGAAAGGATTTTCAGAAACAATTTTTTCTTTTAACTTTGGTTCTGGCAACCTCTGACATTTGAAAATCCTTCAACTCAGTTGGAAATGAGTTGTATAACTCAAACATCCATAAATAAGAGAGGGATAAAATTCAAGCTATGCAACAAACTTTTGTGGAGAAAATTCAATGTGTGGAATACTAGGGATAAGTGAGGAATAAGACATAATGACAAAAAAAGTACGTATCAGCTCAAGCAACTTATATATCAATGACACATTTGTCAAAAAAAACATGTAAAATGTTAAGTTTTTGACATAATTATGTTTTGGAAGACACTTTTAAAAGATTTTCTAATGTTCTCTTTCATTTCTGAATAATCTAATAGGTTTTGTGTTTTTATTGGCTCTAACAAATATCCAAGTTCTCATGAAAATATTGATTGATCAAGAAATGTATGTTTTAAATTACCCCAATACTTGCGAGTAGCACCGACATCAATTCAAAGAGAATTGTGTTCATTCATGGTGCTCAGCACTCTACCAGGTACTAAACAGAAAAATAATAGAATTGGAAATGTACTATAAAAATGGCTTCACGGTTTTTTTGTTGAGATTTTCACAGTATTCATGCACCCACCTGATACATATTGTCTACCATGTCCGTAGGTGTGTAAAAGACAGAACCAGAAGCACTAAATATTTCTAGTTGAGAAAATAAATGACAGAAGAGCCCTTTACAGGAATACACTGGATATCATGGGAGACATAAGCCCTCAGGCTAAAGAAATATGCACAGACTCACTTTCGGACCTAACTCTAATTTCTCAGTATTTATCAGCCGCAAACACAGCAGAAAACAAAACTATTTGTGAACTGATTCAATAGTCCTCTTTGGTGGGTATTTTGATTTTTTAAAAAAAAATAATGCCAGGTCTCCAAACTTAAAATTCTGTTAAAGAAAACAGTGTGAGCAGATAGCTCATAAGTTATTATTCCCAACAACATTTTTGTGAGTATCACGATTTTACCTTTGGTCTCCTATTTCAACAATCATGGAGATTATTATAATTGAAAGTGAAACATCATTCAACTGAAACACCCAATATTGATTTCTCCTTGTTCTGAAGAAAGAGCAAGTCTTCTCTTTGTACTTGCAGGATTTTTTTTCCACTACCTAACATAGACTGTAATTACATCAAATGCACTATTTATAATAAAAGTTCTTCCTGCTCTTCAATAAGCATCAAGACTGAATCGCATGTGCTCTGAATTTAACAATACATCATGATGGACGTACATAGACACTCTGAGCACAATACTTAAATATCCCTGGAGAAACTGAATGGTTTGTCCTTGATGGCACTAAAGTACATGGCTAACAGTAAATGAAAAATGATGTGGCCTAATACCATTAAATGTAGTTAACATTTTTAAGAAAATATAGCTAAATTTCTAAATTCACTTATACAAACAGATTTTTCTTACAACTTAAAATTTTGTCTAATTGAAACCTAAATTTAAAGTAAGGGTTTAAGATGTCATCGTACAGCAAATTATTCTTCCCCATAAGAACTAAGTAATATAGCAGGCATACACGGGTACAACTGTCTTAACAGGGATCATCCTAAAAAAGAAATGTGTTAATCCTTCAAAATGAATTCCTGCCCTCTACACCCATGTCCCTCTCACATAATGAGTATGCTACAGTTATTTTAAGCAAGCTAAAATCTCCCATACCTAATTTTACCATAGCTATAAAGAAAGTACTTTGCTTGTACAATAATAGTACAATAATTTAAAAAAAAAAAAAACCATAATGTGTCTTCAATTTATTTAAAGTAATTAATTAATATTAATATAGGTATGTTTGCCCTGTTTTGTTCACCCTGCTTTGTTTCTCTTTGATACATTGGTTATTTAGGAGTGTGTTGCTTAATTCCGACCTATTTGTGAATTTACCAAATTTCCTTCTGTTTTTGGTTTCTAATTGCACTCTATTGTACTTGGAGGATATACTTTGCATCTCAGTCCTTTTAAATTTATGGAAACTTGTTTTATGGCCCAGCATATCCTATCCTAGAGTCTAGTCCTAGAGAACTATACTAGAGAATAGTCCTCATGCATTTCAGAAGAACGTGTATTCTGCTGCTGCTGCTGCTGCTGCTGCTGCTGCTGCTGCTGCTGCTGCTGCTGCTGCTGCTGCTGCTGCTGCTGCTGGATGGAGTGTTTTATAGATGTTTATTAGATCTCGTGGATTTGCAGTGCTACTAAAACCTTCTATATTCTTGTAGACCTTATGTCCAGTTTTTCTTCTCCATTAGTAAAAGTGAGGTGGTGAAGTTTCCAACTATTAGAGTTGAACTTTTTTTCTCCCTTTAATCCTGTCAATTTTTGCTTCATATATTTTGGGGTTCTATTGTTGGGTACATGAATGTTTATAATTACTGTTTCTTCTTCATGGGTTGACACTTTTATCATTATAAAAGTACTTTTTTTGTCTCTAGTAAAAATTTTTGTCTTAAAGTCTATTGTGTCTGATATTAGTATTGCCATGTCAGCTCTCTTTTGGTTATTGTTTGCATGGAATACCTTTTACTTTTAACCTATATGTATCCTTGAATCTAGCATATGTTTCTTGTATACAAGATACTGATAGATGATATTTCTTATCCATTCTGCCAATATCTTCCTTTGAATTGGATTATTTAATCCATTTATATAAAGTAAATTACTGATAACACAGGATTTATGTCTGCCATTTTCTTGTTTTCCATGTCATGTCTCTCGTTTCTCTGCTCTTCCATTATTTGCTTATTTTGTGTTAAGTAGATATTTTATAGTGTACCATTTTAATTCCATGCCATTTCTTTTAATATAGTTTGAATTGTTTTCTTAATCCCTGGGTATTAAAATTATCTAAATTCACAACAATCTAGTTCAACTTAGTACTAATTGAATTTCAACAGTATTCAAAACTTTTGCTATTATATAGCTTTGTTCCCTCCTCATTCCCTTGTGATGTTGTCATATAAATTATGTAAGCATCCCTTAATTTGATGAGTCACTTTTGTTGCTTTCAAAATTCTCTTTGTTTTTGCTTCATCAGTTTCACTATAAAGTATCTAGGTGTGTTTCTCTTTGAATCTGTCCTATTTGGAGTTTCTGTTCGTTTTTTTTTCTTTCTTATCTTTTTCTCTTTTTTTTTTTTTTTTTTTTTGAGCTTGTTGGATGTTTAGCATCAAATTTAGGTATGGCTCAGCCATCATTTCTTGAAAAATAACTTCTGCTCCTTTTTTTTTCCTCTACTGTCCTTTTGGGACTTCCATTATGATATATTTGGTACACTTGATGGGGGTCCCACAGGTCTCTGAGGCTCTATTTTTCCTCATTCTTTTATATTTCTGTTCCTCAGATTGAATGATCTCAATTAACCTATCTTCAAGTCCACTAATATTTTTCAGCCAGCTCAAATCTCTGTTAAGCTACTCTAGTAAAATTTTCACTTCAGTTATTATACTTTTTTATTCCAAAATTCCTATTTGGTTCTTTTTTATATAATGCCCAACTTTTTATTGATATTGTATAATTGGTGAGACATACTTTTCATACTTTAGTTGTTTAGAAATGGTTTCCTTCAAATTTTTGAACATATTTATAATAGCTGATTTAATTTCTTTCTCCAGTAAGTATAATTGTTGGGCTTTTAGGGAACAGATTTTATTTTCTATTGACTTTTTCCTGTGTATGGGCTATACTTTTCCATATTTTGCATATCTTGTACTTTTTTGTTGAAAACTATTATAGACATGTTAAATAATATAATGTGGTAACTCTGGAAATCAGATTTCTCTCTCATCCACAGGGTTTATGGTTTTGGCCGTTTGTTGTTCTTGTTGCTTCTTCTGCTCTTGTGTCCTTAGGGACTTTTCTGAATTCTCTGAAGTTTGTATTTTGTTATGTATGGCCACTGAAGTCACTGCTGAATTAGATTTGTGATCAGTTAATGATTTAGACAAAGATTTCCTTAAATGACTTGAACCAGTATGTCTCCCAGCTTTTGCCAAGGGGCTCTGTGTGCATGTTGGGGCACAGAGTCAATGGTCTGGTGGGCAGTTTACAACTCTACCTTAGCCTTCCCTTCTTGCAGAGGCTCAAGGTTGGGCCAAGGTGAGAGATTAGGGCCTCCTTAGGTCTTTCATGAGCATGTGCACATCTCTATACATCCCCCCACCCCAAGTAGGCACTCACAAAAGTTCCCTTTTTATATAAAGTATGACATTGAAGTATCTTCAATATGAATTCTTATTAAATGACACAGAACTTAATTTATTATGGAACTGTCCTTTTCCATTAGCTAATATTTTTCTGCCTGGCTCTGAATGAATCATGACCCTATGCTTGTCAGAACAAATTTCTCTCTGCATATTTTATCAATGATTTAAAAAACACAGAACCAAACCCAAGCATTAAAAGTGAAAATGTTACAAAGGTTTCATATTTCAATAAATCCTTGAAGATGATAGTGTCCAGAAAATGCCAAAGTGCTTCTCTCTTCAAATTAAAATTCTAAACTCTTGTATGAAAAGCCCCCAAGATCAGCATCTTCTCCTGTATCTCACTTCCAGCCAGAGGGTTCGTGGTTTTCACACATGCTCAGCACCTATTGCCTATTTAGAGAAGGGCGTATATAACCAAAGGCTTTGATTCAACAGGCTTGTTCAGGGACCTTCCTGTGAAATGATAATTAAATCTTTCTAGTGCTGCTTTCTTGTTCAGAGACCATTATCTTATGAGTGCTCTCCTTCAGGATGAGAAAGAGCACACCATTGCATGAAACACACCCAACCCTTTCACTACCAGTCATCAGAGACTCTGTACTAGGACATTTCTGGGGTCAATCAGTCATCTTTCCACTTTTTCTCCAGATATAGCAAAATAAGAAGGGGGTAGACAAAAGAAAACTATGCTTGAAACTTGACATATCAAATCAATTCACACATTTTAAAAGTTCCACCTGACGAAATTCCTACAAAATGAGAATCTGCGTTTAAGATGAGTCATTGGATTTCATGTAATGCTGATGAAAGTTAACATGTTGATATTTTACATAGGAAAGCTTTTAGTTAATAAATAATATCTGGCTTAAAAATAGCTGACTGGTGACCACAGTTGGATACAATAGGTCTTTCTAAAAGATTTTATTAAACCTGGCAACACAGTTTTTTTTCTTGAAGTAAGTAAATTCATTCTTATGAAATGATACATAGTTATGGTAAAAGATCATTACAATGCTACTCTATTTTTAACTAGTTGGAAAGAAAAAAAGTATCATTAAGAGGGAAAATCTATTAATGAAATGTAAAGTGCAAATTTAAGCAAAAAAGAAGACAAAAGTTGAAGTCCTCGGGTTAACAATCATTTAGTTATGTTGAACTTAATGTGTGTTTAATTAGGCTATTAAGTGTGTATTTTAACGTACCACAGGTAAAATGCAAGGAGTTAATGTTTCTACGAGAATTTAACTTCTACACTTCCTTATTTCCCCATGTTTAAATATGCAACCTTTGGCCTATGAGAGCACTCTGCAGTTAATTGCCTTGTTTGGTTTTATTTTAAAAAGAATAAAGCAACTGACAGTGTTTAGTATTACTCATGTTTAAATGGTTGCTAGTTTTAAAAATAATACCTTATTAAGAGTAATACATTAGAGGATGTGTGTATATCTTTGCTGGGGCCAACCTGTTTGACTAGAGGGTTTTCTTGTGTGTTTTGTTTCGTTTTGTTTTGCCGGAGTGTGTTAATAAGCAAATCACTATAAATAAATCAAGAAAAATCATCATTTAGTTATATTATTTTATTTTTAGAACAAGTAGCTACAATGCATACCTGAAACCCTTAAAATTATCCCTACTTTACTTTAGCAGTAAGAACAAAAAAACTAAAGGAGCACAGTCATGTGCCACATAGGGACGTTTTGTCAACGACTAACAGCATATACAATGGTGGTTCCCTAAGATTATAATGGATTATAAGCAAAAAGTTTGTTTGCAATGTTGAAATCAAAGGCTGGGCCCAGCTACCACGCTGAATTTACTGCTAGCTCTGGGTAGTTGAGATCGATGAGGAGGCTTTCCATGCTGTGGACCTGACCTGCGTCACCCTGAGGACTGGGCCGGGAGTTGGTGAGGGAACAAGAGTTGCCAGCTGGGGTGGAGGGGCGCCTGGAAGCCCACCCACACTCACCCGCAAGTGCAAGTTCTCTCGAATTCTCCCTCTCCCTCCTCCCTCTTTCCTTTATTATTCCTCAACTCACACTTTATCTCTCTGGGTCTCTTTTGATTTCTTCTCTCACTTTCTCATTCTCTTCCTTCCCTCTTTCCCTTCCTCCCTCTCTCCTCCTGATGTCTCTTCACCCTCTTCCATTTGAGGTCTCCCTCTACAATCCTCTCACTGCCCCCCAATAGGTGCGCACACAGGCCCGCACAGACTTTATCTTTCATATAGTATTTTTACTGTACCTTTTCTCTGCTTAGCTATGTTTAGATACACAAATACTTACCATTGTGTTCCAATTACCTCCAGTATCCGGGATAGTCACATGCTGTACAGGCTTGTAGCCTAGCAGCAGTCGGCTCTAGCACACAGCCTAGGTGTGCAGGAGGCTAGACCATCTAGGTTTATGTAAGTGCTCTCCATGATGCTCTCACTAGGATGAAGTCGCCTAACACAGCATCTCTCAGAATGCATCCCTGCCATTAAGCTACACATAACTGTATGCCTTTGACTTTATTAACTCCACTCCACAAATGTTATTATTATAACATCATGCATATTAAAAAAATATGTTATTATAAGATACTTTTGTGCATCTGTCAATTCACCTAGCGCCTACTTTCGATGTAGTCAGAATCAATATTACTTTCTGCTTATTAAGTAACAGCGATACTATTTTTACGTAGGAATCCTACCATAGGGGGCATTGCATAATAATCTTGAACACTCAACACAGAGGTAAGGAATAAAAAATCTGGGGCAAACAAAATTAGCCCTTCAAGTTATTAAGAGAAGGAAAGCCCTAGGATGGCAAGGTTTCTGAAGAGCCACCTATACTAGTGAAGTCATCTCAGCAATTAAGGTTGCTTTTAATAATGCTTTCAAAGGTCTCTTAATCATTTCACTCCATTGCAGAAACTCAGAGCTGTCCATAGAGCTGCCTGGGTTTTAAGGCTACCCAGAAAATGGCCGGCCACATCTTATATTTCCAAGCTGAATGCTTTCCCATTATTCTGTGATGTATCCTATTCTCCAGCCAAATCAATCCTCTTACTCATTTCGAATGATTCCTCTATCATCCCCTTGTCTTGCACATACCACGTTCCCTGCCTGAAGTACTAGTCATGCCGCTTACGCAGCTAAATCCTATCCATCCTCCAAGAACAATGAAAATGTTCCTCCTCCATGATGTTATCTTTCCCTATTCTCCAACCTGAAAGAAGTCTTATTCTGCCCAGTTATACCACTTACAATCTGTCTCCTAACTCCTTACGAAATAACTGCCTTTGACTGCATTTTGTTTTTGTTTTTTTGTATATGATATCTGCTAACTGGTTAACTTCCTGAAGAAAGTTCTGGCTACTTTTTGTTAATATCCTGAAAACATTTACCTTACTCCCTACAACTTAGTCTTCAAATGTTTGTTGAATGAATCCATCAACAAACATTTATCAGCAGTTTTTATAAAGCAGAGAGAGGGTAGGGTTGTTTGTTTACTTGTTTGACTTCTGAAACATGCCTCCTTTAATTGCACCTACCTTTTATACGTATGTAGGTGTGTGTATAAGCAAACATTCATAATTTTGCACAACACACGTTCAATACATACAATATTCAGTCTGTGTATTCCAATTTCAATTATTCATGGCATATTTTTCCTTCACAGAGGTTCGTAAGAGCTACTCCTAAAATGTAACTCTACATAATAGTACTCAGCTGGGTAGTACTTCATTTAAGAAAACACTAAAAAATACACATAAAATTACTACAGAGTGCTCTAAATTACGGGATCTAAATGATTTTAAATGTGCGATTAACTGTGTTATAAAATTATTCTTTAGAACACGTATTTTATTTGTTAAAGAACATATGTTCTTCCTCAGAATAACTTGCTATTTTTGAACTATTACTCAGCTCCATACTTCCTACAAGCAGCAAAGGTTACCTCAGATAAACCTTGGTTTTACAATATTTGAAAGACTTTCCTCTGCTACTCAATGCCAACTGAAAATTCATGAGTCATAGATTAATAACAGAAGCAGTCGTGGAGGTAATTTTTCCTAAATGGAACTAACCTGAAATAAAATTTGTTTCACAATTAATATTTTAGAAACCCGCTTATATACATGATTTTGCTTGCTCACAGCAAAGACAAAAACAAATGCCAGTATTCCCTCCATTTTTCAGAGGACGTAATGAAGTCCCAGAGAAGTGAAGTGAATGGCTGGCTCAAAGATATATGGCTAATTAATAGCGTTGCTCAGATAGCTAACTCTTTACATTATCACATTTAGTTTAAGATTTGAGGCACCAAAGTAGTCACCTTTCATTTCAGTTTGGAACGTCTTTGGATAGCCATTTCTTTAAAAATAGCTGCATCCAAATTGGCCAATTAATTTGATACGTCTTCCTTCTTGCTATGTTTTTGGTCATCACTTTTTCATTTCATCCACAGACTTTGTGTTCAGATGAAAACTTTTGAAGTATACTGTAAGACTGGAACATTTTAAAATCAATGCACCATGTTTAAACACTGTGGCTGAGACAGTGCTGTATGTTTCCAAACCCTGTTTCCTTTTTGTCCATGGCATAGGGCTAGATTACATTTCCCAGTCTCCCTGAAGTTAAGTGGAAGCATGTGATTAAATTATGGCCTAGGGAAGGTGGTCAGAAGTAATGGCTCGCATCTCCAGGCCTGGACTAAAATAAAACACCCTTCATGACAATCTTCCCTACTTTCCTCTCTTGTTTACAGGCAAGGTGCAGTGGCTCCACTGGGATGGCAAGGTCTTCAATGACAACAATGTCACTCAATAGAACATGCCAGAATTCCTAAATGACTGGGGAGACCAAAGGGTTGCAACACCTGCCCCACTACCACCAACATTAACTGAATTGGATAATGTTGTGAGACATAATCCTTTATTGTATTAGCCATCAAGATTTGGGATTTGTTAGATAGTCATACATTCACCTACCCTAACTTAAGCATGAATGAATAACTTAATTTCTTTTTTAATAAAGAGAAGTATAGTTCTCTTTTTATAAACAGAAATACATATGTGCTTTCAGGTACAGATTCCCCAGCTAGTATTACCTTTCATAATCAAGTAATTACTTTTATAAGTGTGCTTTGGTGTTCGGTAGGCTTGACGCAACAAAATAAATTCAAGATGTTAAATAGGGATTATAGATAGTTCCTTTGAAACAAGGAAATAGTTAAGTATTCTTAATTTGGGTATTTTTAAAGTCATTCCTGACTATGTTTCATGCACCTTAGGATGTATAGGATATATAGGATATATAGGATATATATATATATATATATATATATATATATATATATATGACATATATATGGATAGGACACACACACACGCGCGTACACACACACACACACGTTGCCAAAAAATGTATACACATTTAAGAAAGGAAAAAAAACTGTATGAAAACTGTAATAATACATACTGATAACAAAAGATGAATACAGTCATGTTTGACTTCTGCAATTACAAGAGGTACTCAAAGTGGTTACCATCAGCGTCCAGACACTTCTGATTACAGTGAACTAATGCTTGAGCAGCATTGACCAAAGTGTACACTGGTATACATTTTTTTTTGGCACCCCCAGTATATAGATACATCTCTTGTTGGTGGCTTCTGGTATTTTATAATTTTTTGGTCTAACTTCTGTATTGAAATGTTAACATCATGAATGCAAAAGAGCCTGCCTTTTACTAATTTTATATTGCTCTGTGCTGGTAAATGCTAAGTGTTCTCAAGACCTGCTTACTGGCATATAAAACTCTTTGTAGATATTTTCTTGTAGGATAGTGAAAGAAGCGAAAATCTTGAGGAATATAAAAATGCAATGCATCATTTTTGGAAGTGTACTCTCAAGGGACATAAGTGCACATAATTTCCTTCCTTCAACTCAGACCTCAACTATAACAAAATAAGTTTTGGATGTAACTTCACAGTAGTTGCAGAATTGGGACACATCTAAATCTTAAAGCCACATATCCATATATACAAAGTCACTCACCTGTTATCTTGTCACTTAGATAGTTAAAGCATATATATTAAATGGAAATGTGAAGGTGAAAACATTGACTTGACACATTATTAAAAGCTGTCCATCATTTTTTAAATTGTAGGTAAAGTCCCACCTGAAAAGGCTCAAAGGATCAGCTGCTAAGTGTTGTTTTCATTTGGTTTTAATAGTACCACAAAAATTTGATCCTAGAACATTTCCACTCTCTACCTGCCCAAATTCTATCCTAGAGCTTAATACAGTAAAGGCCTTGATATTTGGATAGTCACTCATTTGCTAAAAAATATTTATTGAGCACTGACACTGCCAGACCCTCAGCTAAGCGCTAAAGATCCAGAATGGTCTACTAATCTTGCCCTCATGCTGGCGATAGATTATCGAGGACTATGCATCTGAAGACCATAATTATGAGTGAGAACAAAGGGATGATGGAAAGACAAGTGTTAACAACCACCAACAGCAACTGAAGGTTTCGGAACATAAAAGGAGAGAGGCTGGCGAGTGAGAAGCGTCCTCTTTGCTTTTTGCTGAGGATTCAGACTGCACTGGAAGAACACGCACAGTGTGTTTTTGGTCACCCAGGAAATGTATCGTCTTTTACTCAGACACTAGTTTCCTCTGGGGCAAAATAATCACTTCCTTTTAGATGTTGCCTCTTAACTCAATGCTGTTTGCTCTCCTGCTCCTTCTGATTTATCTTACCTAGGCCCATCCCAACTTCAATAATATGATAATTCAGAGAGATAAAAGCATTTTCCCAATCTTTACACAAGTATCATATCTAAACATGGTATGATTTTCCTTCTGAGTTCAATAGTCCACTGCTGCTGACATTGTTTAAAAAAATATATATATTGGCAGGGGCTTTTTAATGCAATTTCATCTAGGGTGTGACCTTTTTTTGTTCCCACTAGATTATTCAGAGCTAAACAAACATTAATATTTTTGGATTTCTTCAGCTCCTAGGGCAGAATCTTGCCTGAAACTAACAGGCATATTTATAATGGATTAAATCCTTATTTTAAAAATATTTGTAACTTCTCATCTTAGTTTTCTACCTGAAGAGGGAGTATAACCTACTCATTAACAAGAAATTAAGAGGTCTTAAAAAGAGATGTTAAAGACATTAGGTACCTAATTACCTAATTACTTAATTGATAATTTCCCCAGAAAAATAGAATTCATTGATGAGGAAGAGTTAATTTGGGGATGGGAGGGTAGGTGGCTTTGGCAGCAGCAAACACTGACAGATTCGCCCACTTGAAGGAACTGGAAGAAATAACTCGTCACCTGTAAAACTACCCACTTAAAAAAAACACATTTATGAAAATGTTCTATTTTCTATTTAAAACTGATTAAAATTTTGCCTGTTTAAAAAATACACCCGGAAATAGAAAAATATAAAGAATATGAAATATCAAAAACAAATTGTGGTTTTTCTTATGAACTTTGTGATAACAGATGTAATAGCTTTCCTCCCCAACTGTATCCCTAGATTCTAGCTGCAAGAAGTTTGAATTATCTTCGATTCAAAACTAGAAATGTAAGTGATATCAGGTAGCCTTGTAATTCACCTGATTAAATTACAAAGCAAAACATAATTATTTTTTCTATTTTCAACTGCTGAGATGACTGTTTATATATACATTTAATAATCTAAAGGATGCTGGATAAATGTTGATAGAATGAATAAGTTAATTATGGAAAGAATGAATCTGGCTCTCATCTTTGCATCACAACATGTAACACAATGCTTGGCACATAGTAGGTAATCAATAAATGTCCAGTGAAATCAACTCTCTGTTATATAGCCTGATGAGAAGTCTTGCAGAATCAATTCTCTAAGACTTCTCTAGCATCTCCTATTTCTGCTTCCTCCATTTCATGTAGAATGTGAAAGAAACTGACCTTTATTTGGAAATACTTAGGTTGTAAAACAATTATCAAATGAAAGAGTAGAGTAGCATGTCTCATCCAGTAAAATCTTCAGTTTTCAAGTACCCATGAAATTATCTGTTAGCGTTTATAAACATTCGTCACATATGTCAGTAAAGGAACAAGCTAGGCATGGAACAATGTACCAGATGATACTGTGAACCGTGATGGCTCAAAACTGCAAACAATTCAACCGAGTTTCACATCAAAATAGCATGTCAAATGAATGCAATGGTTCCCTTTAATGTATAGCTACTTTTCAGAAAATGCTTCTCTAAAACATTTTAATGTCATAAAAGCACAAAACTAGTTAGAATCTGTTTATTTGTAATACTGGTATTGGCGGTTGTCCAGTGTTCATTTGCTTCTCATTTACTGGAACAGGTAAGAAAAGTTAAATCTTTTCACTTCCACAACTTTAGAACCCTGTTTGTGATTTAAACAATTAAAAACATCAAACAGTAAATCCAGCTAGTAGATTTGCAATTGCTAAGTCTACCATATTTTAAAAATGTAATTATCCCATACAAAACTGTATTAGTGAAGTTATACATAATGCATTTCTATGTACCTAAATAAATTAAACATCGTAAAGGCCTTAAAATAACCATTGCATATAAGTTCCTGTTTTTCCAAGGGGCTGAGAGGAAAGACTTAAGATTCTCTCCGTTACTTTTAAGTTTTCCAAATTTTCTTAAGTTTTTGTGGAAATACTTATAAACTAACTTATAAGAAGGATATGAACACAACTTTTACAGGATACTTTTTAAATGATTTCATTTTGTAGAACATTAGGTTTATTATTAGTGATTCAGGAAAAAAATCTCCTCTGTGATCTGGATCTTACCCCTCGCTGTTTTGCTAATAAATTTATCTTTCTTTTTAAATGACAGGGATCGTCTTTAGAATCAATGGGGAGGAAAATGAAACAGTACTTTGCAAAGAAAAGTATCACTCACATGGATTAACTATATATTAATTTTATTGTAACATAAGAGATAATAAGATTTCTAGTGAAAGTGAGGCACTGAAGAAGGGGGTATAGCCCCCATTTCTTCTAGCCCTGTCCCAAGAAAATCCTCCAAATGTTTGTATCTACTCACTGTCCCCAGTTTCTCTTTCCCCATTTTCTCTTAAACCTATCCCAGTCTGGCTTACAACCTAATCACTCCACTGAAACTGCTCTACAAAATGATAGATCCAAGAGTCAGTCAATGCGTCTGCATTTCTGTTGACCACTGTCTCTTCCTTGGTTCAATTGTTTTACTTGGCTTCCAAAAAAATACACACCCAGGATTTTCCTACTACCTTGGTTCCTGCTGTTCTGGTTCCTTCTGTAGCCCTCATCATTTAAGGAGGACATGACCCAGGGCTCAGCACTTGGCTTCTTCTCACTATCTGTTCACATCCAATCCCTCACTGACGTGCTCCACTGGCACGGCTTTAAATATCATCTCTAGGCTGATGACTCCCAAAATTGTATCTCTACTCCAGGCCCCTTTCTACAAGTGTATACACACACACACACACACACACACACACACACACCTATTTACTTGACATTGACATTTTCATCTGGATGAACATACATCTCGAACTCAATCTGCCCTAATTGATATTTCCCTCAAACCTGCCACAATTTCTTCACCTCGGTTCATGGGAACTTCACCCTTCTAGCCACCAAGGTCAGAATCATTGGCGAAATCCCTGACTTCGATTTTCTATCACACCCCAAATCCAATTCATTAGCAAGTCCTACTGACCCTAGCTACAAAATAGTCCTAGAATTCAACCCCTTCCAAACACCTCCACTACTGCCAACCTGTCTGAGCCACCAGCTTCTCTTACCTTTTAATCAATCCTCTTCCTTTCACCATTGTTATAAACATGCCCCCCAATCTACTCTCCCATGGAGCATCCCATCCCTCAGTTTAAAACTTTGGAATGCATCTCCATTTCATACGGAGTAAAGTAAAAGCCACGGTCCTTACAATAGCTTAAAAGGGCCTGGACTCTCCTTTACGTCACTGACTTTCTCCCTTGCTAACCTCCCTGTCAATTACTATGCTCCAGGCCACACTACCTCCAAGGGTTTCATCAAAATGCCAAGCGCATGAATAGAAGCAGAAAGCAGAGTAGTGGTTGCCAGGGTCTGCAGGAAGGGGAGATGGGGTTGGTGACTGCTTAATGGATAAGGGTCTCCTTTTGAAATGATGAAAATGTTCTAGAACTCAATAATAGTAATGGTGGCACAACACGGTGAATGTACTACTAAATGCTACTCCATTATACAATTCAAAATGGTTAAAACGGTAAATTTTATGTTTTATGTATTATCCCATGATCATGATTTCAAAAATTCCAAGTACACTTCCAACCTTTACTGTAGTTGTTTCCTCGGCCCACAGACTGGTATTACCCCAATATCCACTTACCTAATCCTGTTCACCTATAAGTCTTTGTTCAATATCACATTTTCAATGAGGCCAATCCTGATGACCTTAGCTAACACCACAGACTTCTCCTTACTCTGGATCCTTCTTACCCTGCTCAAACCTTTTGTTTTTTTTCCAGAACACTTATTTTCTAATATACCATGTTTCTCCAAAAATAAGACCTAGCCGGACAATCAGCTCTAATGCGACTTTTGGAGCAAAAATTAATATAATATGTTATATTATATTATATTATATTATATTATGTCTTATATAAGACCCGGTATTATATTATATTATATTATATTATATTATATTATATTATATTATATTATATTATACCCAGTTTTATAATTTTTGCTCCAAGAGATGCATTAGAGCTGATGGTCTGGCTAGCTCTTATTTTCAGGGAAACACAGTACTGGATAACTTATACTGAATATATGTATTGTTTATTGTCTCCTTTGCTAGAATGAAGCTCATTTGCTAGAATGAGGGCAGGGGTCTTTGTCTATTGTGTTCAGTGATAAATTCCAAGTGCCCAGATAAGGGGACACTTATAAGTATACATAAGCACTCTGGAAATATATGTGAGTAATTAAATGCTCTTCAGTGTTCCCGGAGATAAGCAATGGCTAAACCAGTCATGGTAACTAATTTCTGGAAAGTATTCAACAGCCTGAATCATGTGAAAAAGATACAAGGCCTCCTATGAGCCAGGGAATTTGCTAGTTGTTAGGAATGAACTGGTGAACAGCCAGCCAGCATACTCCCTCTTCTCAAGTATAGCATGGACCTTATGGAGAATTCAGTGTGGCAGAAAACCTACTGAGAATTTAAGTTAGTCTTGCTGTTTTTGCAATTTTAGCTTCACTAAGGAGAAATAAAAGCTATTCTTTTTCCATACCGGCACTCCCCAGAAGGTAACCTTAAAAGTAACCTCAGTATCCTTGAACGGAGAAAAGGGAACCCTCGTGCAATGTTGGTGGGATTGCAAATTGGTGCAATCACTATGGAAAACAGTATGGACGTTCCTCAAAAAAGTAAACATTGAACTCCTTATGACCCAGCAGTTCCACTCTGGGTATTTATCTGAAGAAATTCAAAACACTAATTTGAAAAGATATATGCAACCCTATGTTTACTGCAGTACTATTTATAATAGCCAAGATATAGAAGCAACCCAAGTGTCCATGATTGAATAAAGAAGAAGTGCTATATACCAGGGGTGCCAAAAAACTGTGTACCAGTGGACACTTTGGTCAACATTGCTTAAGCAGTAGTTCGCCTTAATCAGAAGTGTTTGAACACTGATGGTAACCACTTTGAGCACCTCTTGTAATTGCAGAGTCGAATGTGACTTGTATTCATCTTTTGTTATCAGTATACACTGAGTATTACAATTTTAATACAGTTTTCCTTTCTTAAAATGTGTATACATTTTTGGTGGCACCTTCTGTATGTACAATATAATATTACTTGGTTATAAAAAAAAAGAAAAGAATGAAATCTTACCATTTGTGACAACATGGATGGACCTAGAGGGTATGATGTTAAGTAAAATAAGTCAAATAGAGAAAGACAAACACCATATGATTTCACTTATATGTTGAATCTAAAGAACAAAATAAACAAACAAACAAAACAGAAACAGACTAGATACAGAGAAGAAACTAATGGTTGCCAGAGGGGAGGGGTGTTGTGGGGCTGGGTGAAAAAAGGTGAAGGGACTAAAAAATACAAATTGGTAGTTACAAAACAGTCATGGGCATGTAATAAAGTACAGCATAAAGAATATAGTCAATGACATTGCAACAGCTCTGTATAGTGCCGGGTGGGTACTGGACTCATCAGGGGATCACTGCATGAATTATATAAATGCCTAACCACGATGCTGTATACCTGAAACTACCACAAAATAATACTGACTGCCAACTGAAACTAAAAAAAAAAAAAAAAAAAAGTAACTGCAGTATCCATGAATTTGGCCTTTTTGAGTGATTAGTCTGGAAAGAAAGTACAGCTGGGTAGGCACCCCCAAGAGAAACCCTAAGTGGGCCTTTCATTGGAAGGCCAAAGCTCTTGAGACTACTGAGCTAGAGTTTTGGTTTGAAAATGGAGGAACAGATGAGGTCTCGGTGTTCGAAGTGGCCCCCTCCCTTGGGAGGTGCTCAGAAAAGATGGGGATTTCAATACTACCGGGTGTAAGATGCAGGAGCCTATTTAATAATGACGCTTCTGAGCTGACAAATACCACAAGGAAATGCCTGCTGGCAGCCTGTCAGGGAGAAAGAATTAGTACTAAGCACTAAAGCTTTGGGAGCTGAAGCAAAATTTTACCAGCTGTCTCAGAGTGAAACCAGCTGCCAGTGGAGCCACCCTAACTGAATCGACACCACATGCCCAACTGAAGAGCCCAGAAGGGAGTAACACGGGCTGAGGGTCAAGTCCCATCCCTCCTCCATTTGCTGGAACTAAGTGGGCCACGAGATATTCATACATATGTAGGAAGAATCCCCAAGACTGAGTGATACTTGCTTTCTGGTCAGTCTTGGTTACAAAAGAAAACGGAAGATTGAGCTCTTTCAACATCGTATGAAGCTAAACTGATCTATAAGCTCACAGAAGGCAAGAATATGTATGCCATGTGCCTGTGCCTGTCGTTGTAACTAATGCAGCCCCTTTCACATACTAACTTGACAAGAAATCACTGGTGACTGAAAACGAGACGAATGGAAACCTGTTGGCATTTTGCAGTCATGTAATGCTTTTCTAGAAAAATACCACTTCATTTCAGCTGCCAGTATGTATGGTCGTGGATTTTGTTTCTGTTTGCGGTCCTGGAAAGGTTGTCTCCTACTACTAGAACTCCGTTCCTTATTGCGTACGAAGACCTGTCCCCACCCTTGTAGTCCCCCCACTCTCCTGCACAATTGCTTTTCTTTTACCCTCCCTCAGCTGTTCACTTGCTCCTATTTGGGAAGTTACTCATTTTATTTTAAAACTTACTTTTAAGCTCTTTCTTCAATAAAGATAAAGCCTTACTGTCATGCTGGGTTATTCAGCAACAATCTATTCCCCTCCATGGGATAAGCTCAGCCTTCACCCCCATAGTTTATCTGCTTTGGGAGCTGGGTTACTGCCTCATAAACCAGCACAACAGTACTATTATCGCATAATCATTATCATTACCTCACTTTCAGCCATACAGATTCTTCCAGTTCTGAACATCTTGCCTACTAATCTTGCTATATCTATCTTCTCCTGCTGTGAAACTGGTGTGTTCCATTTTCACGGAAGCTTAATGCAATCACAAACAGAAAAATAAAATATATTTCTTTAAACTAGGCTGCATTTTATTGATACCATTGTGTTATAGAGGAATTTAAAACAGCTCTATATTTCAACCAAGTAAACAAAACAGATGTGTGTGTGTAGTAGTGGGGGTTGATTGTAGCCTGGGTCCATGTTTTCTTCCCCCAATCTCATCTTTTGGCTTTTATCAGATTCTTTAGGACACATTCAATCTGACACTTCTGAGTGGGGGCTCCTCAGTCAGCAAAAGAATTGTCCCCACCCTGAGTGGAAGCCGGAAGAAGCACTGCCATTCTCCTGAGATTTACTCAGAGGCTAGAAGTCACCACTGCTTAATTGTGCCTTCTCCATGCCCAGGTAAAGTTACAAGGGATAGCCAGAGTGAGATACTTCCTTAACCACTTTGACAAAAAAATGGGCCATTCTAATTCTACCAGGAATACATAATCCATGCCCTCCAAAGCTTACAAAATTTAGGCATTGGACTTTAGGTCCTTACAACCAAAAAAAAGAAAGTTAAATATTTTATAGCACCATCAGTGAAATCAAATCATCAGAGTTCACATTTATTTCTTTGTGTCCATAGAACTTTTTATGTATCTTTTCCCACTTAGTGTTTGTTTTCAACACTAACACATACAAAAAAGAAAATAAAAATATACATAAAAGAATCAGTTAATGAAATCATGGGGAAAAAGACGAAAAAACTGTAATCACCCAAATTCCAACCACTCTCAAAACGTGACAGTGAATATTTTGGTATATAACTTCACATATCTTGTCATACATAAATGGCTAAAACAAAATATTTGTTTTCCAAAAAGTTGAATCACTCAGAATGCATTGTTCTGTGTTCCTTCACCCACTTAACAATAGAGCATAAAGGTCTTACTGTCAATAAATGTGACACAAACTTAATTTTTTTTAAATGAGATTCTTCCATCTAAAGGTACGTAACAGACCAAGAGATTCATAGAAACTGAACTCATAGATGTGGGAGCCAGCAGAAACATTTAAGAAAAATGTGAGAGAAGCACCAGAAGTGAAGGCAATAGAAGAAAATAGAAGGCAGAAAAAGAAAAATATAAAGAGCTACAATTAGCAAACAAATTTAGTAAAATTTTATTCTGATATTATGCTAAAACACAGAACACAGAGCAAATAGTTAATATTCACCCTAATCCTTAAAAATAGAGAATGATATAAATATATGCTTTAAATTCTTCTCTAAAGAAGAAAATAAGGACAAACACCAGAAAAAAAATTGAGCAAATATTATAGATGTATGGTGATCATCACATTAGATCACTGCAAGGGTTTAAATTCAATTCTATATCCCTAACTTTCCTATTCAGTCTTTTTTTTTTTTCTTTTTTCAAAGCAAGTCAATTAGACTCCTGTTTCTTCCTATAATTTAGGGTTGATAAAGTTCTTCCCATGCAAAAATAGTACAAGGATTAATGATAAGAAAATAATAACTGTAAATCACAGAATTTCAATTCTTCATCAAGGTATATCAAATGCTTACATATGAGGTCAGATAATTAAGTTCGCAAACCCATCCTAGAAAAAGTGCTACATACCTCATTGCTGAATATCACTATAGTCACCTTTGAAGTACTCCCCTTGGGAAGCTATGCACCAACACCAGTGCCTAGTGCACCCTTCAAAGCAATTTTGGAACTCTTTTTCTGGAATGGCCATCAGAGCTGTCATCGTATTACCCTTGATGTCCTGAATGTCATCAAAATGTCTTCCTCTCAATATTTCCTTTATCTTCGGGTAAAGTAAGAAGTCATTGGAGGCCAGATCAGGTGAGTAGGGAGGGTGTTCCAATACAGCTATTTGTTTACTGGCTAAAAACTCCCTCACAGACAGTGCTGTGTGAGCTGGTGCATTGTCATGATGCAAGAGCCCTGAACTGTTGGTGAAAAGTTCAGGTCCTCTAACTTTTTCACGCAGCCTTTTCAGCACTTCCAAATAGTAAACTTGGTTAACTGTTTGTCCAATTGGTACAAATTCACAATGAATAATCCCTCTGATATCAAAATAAAGGGTAGCAACATTGTTGCAACAAGTTCACGAAATTAATTGTCACACATCGCATACCAGAAACTGGGCTACATGTTCAGAAAGCCCTTCAAAGAACCACAGTTAGTGAGGAATAAATAGTAACCAGGAAATTCTAAGTCAGAGCATTGTGTATTGAGGAGTGACAAGCAGATACCACAATGGCTCCCCTATCACAGACTGAGGGCAAACACAAGATTCAGAAGGATCTGAAACAGGTAGAGCACCCACGGGGTAGGAAACCAGCTCTTCAAAGACCATAATCTAAAACTCCATCCATGCTATTCCCAGAGTTTAGCTAAAATCCTGGAACTGAGTTGGCATTACATACCAGAAGTTGGTTATGTAATAGAAGCAGCCCAGTCTCCAGAGAGTGTGTGCTCTGCCTTACCTTCCTCCAGATTATAGTACCTCCTTATGGCATGTATTGAAAAGCTATTGCATTTCTTAGCCCAAGAAGCAAGTCCCATTAGCTATGGCATGGTGAAAATTCCGGTGCACTTAGCAACGGCACCCAGTCAGGTAGAGCAAACCTGGCATGTAAACAAGGGTGGGACAAGTGATCGGAAAACTTCTAGCTAAATTATACTAAAATGTTGTTGACTTGAGCTTTTAACTGAATGATGGTATTGCCTTTAAAATCATTAATAAAATTTTTTAAAAAATGTTTTCTTTATTCTTTAGGCTGTGGCCTATGGCCTACTTACAGTGGACACCACAAAGAGGCAGCAATGTGAGGAGCCCAAAGTTCACTTCACAGAAACTGCTGTAAACAACACCTGAAACAGCTAAGGGTCAGAAAGAACAGAAACAATACGGGGGGGGGGGGGGGGGAGCCTTTTGGAAGAAGATACCTTTTCTCTGTGTAACACTAGGGAAGGCTATAAACTCATCTATGGCTATAATGGGGCATTTCCCAGGAGGAATCCCCAAAGAAAACATTAACAGATCACATTTTCATTTGAGAAGAGATGTGCTCTCTGAATTTTCGTATACACTTAGTTTCGTAGAGTAGCAATTAACCAATTAACCCACTAAATAGCTAAAGAAAC
This sequence comes from Rhinolophus sinicus, assembly GCF_057876585.1. NCBI lineage: Eukaryota > Metazoa > Chordata > Mammalia > Chiroptera > Rhinolophidae > Rhinolophus > Rhinolophus sinicus. The sequence continues at coordinate 21,219,167 of NC_142504.1, forward strand.
ATAGTTGTTAAACAATATAGTTGAACAAAAAATATTTGTACTTTGAACTTACTCACATTTTAGCTCCAGCTACAGGTCTCCCTGGCCCTTCAGACCTGGACAGGACCGCCTCCTCACTTCTGGGCCAAGGGAAACCATTAAGCCTCTTAAGAATACCTCCTTCTTCCTGGAGTAAAGCTTTCATGATCTAGACCCTGTATCCACCTGGGATAGCGGTGCTAGTAAATTTCAAATGCCAAGGAAGGTCTCAATGAAAAGGTGGCAGATGAGCCAAGACCTGAAGGAAAAGAGGAGTAGCAAGCATTGCAAATATTTGGGGGAAGAGGGCAAGGGGAATGCAAAGGGCCTGAAGCAGGTCTGTGTTTGCTCTATGCAAGGACCAGCAAGGAGGTCAGCGTGGAGTAAAATGAGTGAGGGAGAAGGCTTGGGAGATGAAATCAGAACGGTGTGAGTAGGCTGCATATCACGTGCAGCACGATAGTAGGAGGTGGGGGTTCGAGCTTTTGTTTGATGAAAAGACACTGAACGGTTATGAGCAGCGGATCACATGATATGAGTTTTAGGATCACTGACTACTGTGTAACAGAATTAACTGTACGGGGACTAGGTAAAAAAAAGAAAGTTAGGAGACTATGGTGAGAGTTTAGGCAATATTTTTTCCTAGAGGAATTCTACTACCAGCTGTTCAGAGAATACATAAAACATTCTTCACATTTTTACATTAAAAATAGAAACCTGAGTAACTGGTAAAGTACAAATAACTGCAATTTTTTGTAAGTTCCAATACCAGAAAGGCATTTTTTTCGGTAGAGGAAAATGCAGTATGGCATAGGAAATCACCACATAAACCAAGTCGAGCACAACAAAAGATAATAACCAAATCACAACGCAAATCCAAGATTCTAAACAGGCCATTTTTGGTGAAGGCTTCCATCAGAAGGCTTCCAAGGGGGAGGAATCGTGAGAAAACCAGGGTCGTTTTGATTGTATAGTATATGCAGGGAATACTAGAAAATAGCCCTACATTTTAAAAATAATTTACTCCAAAATGCCCGCATTTAGATCTCACATAGTATTTTCTATTACCTTTATAAAGTTCCAAGTTAAGAGATCTCTTCTGACATTGCTAAGATGAGACAAACCAACGGACATTAGAAACACTGGAATTTGCTGGATTAAAGACTTAAATGTAAGACCTGAAACCATAAAACTCCTAGAAGAAAACATAGGCAATAAACACTTTGACATCACTCTTAGTAATATTTTTTTTTGACATGTCTCCTTGGGCAAGAAAAACAAAAAGTAAACAAATGCGACTATATCAAACTAAAAAGCTTTTGCACAGCAAAGGAAACCATCAATAAAACAAAAAGACAACCTAGAGAATGGGAGAAGACATCGCCAATGATACATCTAAAATACATAAAGAAACATACAATTTAACACCAAAAAACCAAACAATCCAATTTTAAAAAGGGGAGAGGACCCGAATACACATTTCTCCAAAGAGGAAATACAGATGGCCCCATTAGACATATGAAAAGATGCTCCATGTCACTAATCATCAGAGAAATGCAAATGAAAACCACAATGAGATATCACCTTACACCTGTCAGAACAGCTATCATCAATAAATCAACAAACAACAAATGTTGGCAAAGATGTGGAAAAAAGGAAACCCTTTTGATGGGATTGCAAATTGGTGCAGCCACTATGGAAAATGGTATGGAGGTCCCCCCCAAATTTTTAAACAGAACTATCATATGATCTAGCAATCCCACTTCTGGGTGTTTATTTATCCAAAGAAATCTAAAACTCTAATTTGAAAAGATTTTATATATATATACACACACACACATATACACATATACATATACATATATATATATACACATATATACATATACATATACATATACATATACATATATATATATATATATATATATATATATATATATATATATATATATATTCCTATGTTCACTGCAGCATTGTTTACAATAGCCAAATGTGGAAGCAACCTAAGTGCCCAACAAGAGATGACTGGATAAAGAAGAAGTGGTACATATATACAATAGACTATTACTTGACCACACACACACACACACACAAAACATAAATCTTACCATTTGTGACAAGAATGGACCTACAGGGTGTTGCTAACTGAAACAGTCAGAGAAAGACAATACCATGATTTCACTTATATGTGGAATATAAAGAACAAAATAAATGAACAAACAAAATAGAAATAAACTCATATATACAGAGAACAAACTGATGGTTGCCAGGTGGGACGGGTGTTGTGGGGCTGGGTGAAAAAGGTGAAGGGATTGAAAAATACATATTGCCTCTTTTTCACTTTTTTGGAAGAGTGTGAGCAGAACAGGTATTAAATCATCTTTGAATGGTAGAATTCACTAGTGAAGCCATTTGGTCACGGACTTTTGTTTTTTGGGTAGTTTTAGATGCTTATTTCAATTGTCTTGCTGTTGATCAGTCTATTTAGATTTTTCATTTCTTCGTGATTCAGCCTAGGAAGGTTATATATTTCTAAGAACTTGTCCATTTCTTCTAGGTTATTGAATTTGGTGGCATATAGCATTCTTGTATGATATTTTGTATTTCTGTGGTTTCTGTCATAATTTCTCCTCTTTCATTTCTGATTTGTACCACTGTGTTCATTGGCCAAGACATGGAAACAATCGAAGTGTCTATTGATAGATAATTGGATAAAGAAGATGTGGTACATATATATACAATGGAATATTACTCAGCCATAAGAAAAAATGAAATTCTGCCATTTGTGACAACATGGATGGATCCTGAGATTATCATGATAAGAAAAATAAGACAGAAAAAGTCAAGAACCGTATGACTTTACTCATATGTGGGATATAAAACTGAAAGCAACAAATGAATAAGATAAATAAAGAAGAAAAACTCATAGATAAAGCCAACGATTTAGTAGTTACCAGAAGGTAAAGGGAGACGGGAAGTGGTAGAAGAGGGTAAAGGTGATCAAATGTACGGTGATGGAAGGAGATTTGACTTTGGGTGGTGAACACATAATGCAATATATAGATGTATTATAGAATTGTACACTTTTAATCTACATACTTTTATTAACCAATGTCACTCTAATTAATTTAATTAAAAAACAAAAATTGTCCATAATTAATTGGGAAAAAAGAAGTATATATTGACAGTTAAAAATAAATGTTACAGGGGTAAAAACATACAGCATAGAGAATACAGTCAATAATATTATAATAACGATGTATGGTGACACGTGGGTATTAGACTTATCAGGGGGAATCACTTCATAATTTATATAAATGTCTAACCACTATGCTATACATACCTGAAACTAATATAATATCGAATGTTAACTGTAATTGAAAAATAAAATAAAAATCTTTAATAAAATAAAATCCCTCTCTCTCTCAAAAAAAGAAGAAACACTGGAATTTGCTATCCTGGATTAAGTCCAAATTCTCCAGAGAAAATGTGTAGCCAAATCATAGGAAAGGCAAGCTGTACAAGGATTGTTCTTTGTAAATACAGCTTTGTAAATACAGCGTACATCACTTCTTTCATTTCATGCAATATTCCTTTAAACGTTATTTGTCTTTATTTACCTTGGAATTTTTACCCTGTATTATGATAAAAGGAGATTAAAATTCCGGGAACTATTAACTGTTCCCAAAAGGCACTCCCGTTCTCCTGTGGCAACTTAATATATTTGAAGCTGAGCCCATTTTTGATTAAACTATAGGAAAACTCTGCCAGGTCTCTGCCAAAATTTATCACTGTATTTCTCTTTCCTATCATCTGAAATGTTTTTGAAGAAAATCAAAGGTACATCTAAAATAGAACTTTATTTTTAACTTCTTTTACCACTTGAAAAGAACAGGGTTGTCAATGACGCTGATCTCTGGGTGAAGGAAAGAAACCAAGGTGGTCAGGAAGGCAGCTCAAAGTTTTCACAAAGTCCTTGGTCAGCTTTTATGGACATCAAAACGAAACCAATGGACCCTGGTGACTGAAAGCCTTCATCCACTCACAGCCTCTCTCTAACCTCCCCTTCATGCTGTGTGGTTACAGGGGCTCTTCCTTTCCAAGTCAGAATTCATATTCCTCCTTTGTGACAGTAAGGTCTGTTCAAAGTAACCCACATAAAATGGGGTTCCTTCTATTTCTAATGGCAATTTCAACTATTTTAAAAGGATGTGGCCTTCTGTTTGCACATGATCTGAGTTTTTCTCCAGTGTGCTGGGGATATTCTGTCACCTTTTATTGTGGGCATTGTCTTTCAGGGAGAAAAAAAACCAAGTGCCAAATGTGACACTTGGAACTATGATTATGAACTAGGTAATTTCCAACCATAAGTGAAGGGCCAGTGAAAAATCTTTAAGATACACTTAACACACCCATTAGCAGAAGGATTGTATCCAGGGTTACACACTCAGAAAACCAACTTATAAGCATTGTCATCAAGCTGAATGCCTGAGGCTCTGTCCCTGACCACCACAAAAGCCAGTGGATTGCCTCTGGAGTCGGTTCCACACCCTCCTAATGGGCCTGGAAGCTACAGACAATTAATTATTACATTATGTAACTCCCACTGCTAAAAGTTAGCAGAACGTTGTATGGTTTCACTGTGAGTGTGCTGCTTTTCAGCTAGGAGTGCAATTTCATCAGCTCGCTCATCTGTATCTTTGTGCTACTTAATCCTGGCTTCCCAGGGTTTTTCTTTAATTGGCTTAGCTTTCTTCTGTCCTCAGTCAGCCTGATTTTATTGTTGGGTTTCCAGTGAAGATAACTGACTCTGAAAATTTGGGTGCCGAAGTCTTATAGCAATGTCAGACACATTTATCCACCCAAAACTTCTATATTTAGGAAGACTGTCTTTTTGGTGATTAATGAAGGCACATCTTTACACAAGCTTCTGAAGTCTGCACTGTGCTGGGGAAATACTGGAGGAACCACTCATTACACCAGAGTTAAAGTACGGCAGCTAACTGTGGAAAGCACATTGGTAAAGGAACCGAAAGACCTGACTTGACTGCAATTTATTTCACCATGCTGCCAGGCATCACCCTGAGCCTCAGTTTCTTTATCTACAAATTGGGGTTTAAACCACCTGACTCAAAGAGTTTTGATCGGAGATAAAGGAAATAATAAACGGTAAAATGCTTTGCAAATTATAAGTGCTATAGAAATGAAAGGATTAGACTATTAGTGGTATTCTCAAACACTAATTTTCTTATCATTGTGGCAGTACACAGCTCTTGAGAACTTGATGATGTTTTATTATTAAAAAGTTAATTAAGAAGCCCCTTATTAGCATGTGCAATCAAGTTCACTGTTCTAATTGGCTCATTGAAATTTCTACCGTTAAAACAACATGGAAGGAACCATTGCAAAATCCTGAATAAATGCTTATTACATAGCATCAAAATGCATCGAGGAATAACCAGGAGACGTATGGTCACTGACACTCCTCATCTCAGCTGTCTGCTCTGCACCAGCTTCTACAACTCTGATGCAAGGCTACTAAGCCAGCACCAAAGTTTCAAAGCATCACCTGTAATAAGAGACTTCAAATGGCCCCATGCAGCTTACTCCTTTCTCCTGGCCTTAACCCACATCTCAAACCACTGGGAATCATCTGAGCTCCTGACATTTCCCAGCCCTAAAATTGAGTTCATTTCAACTGTCTAAATTTAGACTCGCCTATTTCTTTTTCATCAATGGCATCATCAGTCTCTCAATCACCCAGGTGAGTACTTCATCCATTCTTCCTTTAAAATATCTTTCAATAATTATTTTCTTTTTTTCTGGCCATTAATTCCCTAGTGTGCCTTCAGTACATCAATCCTAAACTAACAGATGTGCTTGCTCACCAGCTTTCTATAGCTCAGAAGCCCTGTAGTCTGTTCCACAAATGGCAGGATCAATTTTCTTAAAAATCCCTCTTTCAGGTATCATCCAAATAATCAATACCCAGTGTCGTGCCCAGCTTTTAGATTTTAAATTCCACCCTGAGTGATTTTCTTTAAATGATGCCACTCAACGGCAATCTTTCCAGGTTTTTGAATAAACTGCAATTAGTAATTTGGTTGTGTCAGTAATATGTAACTAGATATGTCCAAATCAGTAAGAAATACTTAACATGGTGCTAAAAATAACTACTAATCATGCCTTCTACAAATATCAGTTATGTGTACAGGCAGTGACTGTTTCACAGGAACTCTCAGTAGCCAGTTGCCCTGGAGTTCGCAAGAGCAGCACAAACTGGCACTGCCAGCCTAGCAGAGATGTGGGATCAACCTGCCCCACAGAAAGAAGCAAAGCAAATTCCCAGACACGGTCTTCAGTGGGATAAGATTAGGGTGACCAACTGTGCCAGTTTTCCTGGGACTAGGAGGTTCCCAGGAATGGGACTTTCAATTTTAAAACTGGGAAAATCTCAGGCAAAGTGGGGTGAGTGGGTCACCCTAGTTAAGGCCACAGCGAGCTATAACAAGCTGCAAGAGAAGTATAAATCACAATCAACCAGAGAAATCAAAGCCAGAGTTCATAGTGCCAAAGGCCAAGGAAAAGTCACCTGGGCCATATTTTGCCACAGCTTACTATTTCAAATGTTTCACCTCCTCACCTCACAGCTGTCCATAATGAATCTTAATTCAGTCAAGTGTATGAACTGCCATCTGACACTGTATGAGGTACCAAGTGTGTTCTCTTTATCTGTTTGGTTCATTCCAGGACAAAATTCCAAGTGCATCCAAAATGTACACAGGAAATACGATTTTATAAGCCATAAACCTGGGAGTGGATGCAGTGTAACTGTCTTAATTTCCCTTAAACAGAACTTAATATCTACCTTAAATCCCCAATTCCAGCTAACAGCAGACAAGTTAATTGACTCACTAAAGTAAATTCAATCAAATTGTCGATTACTCAATTACTCCTGATTTAAATTCTGTCAACTTGGAATGAGGCACCCACGTCTCTTCTTTCTTTTTTCTTTTTGGAAAAACCTATTTTTTTAACATAAATTTTATTGGGGAACAGTGTGTTTCTCCAGGGCCCATCAGCTCCAAGTCGTTGTCCTTCAATCTAGTTGTGGAGGGCACAGCTCAGCTTCAAGTCCAGTTGTCCTTTACAAGCTTTAGTTGCAGGGGGCACAGCGGCAACCTCGCTGTTGAGAGCTCATGCTCTACCCATCTGAGCCATCCAGCCGGCCCATCTCCCCCCATGTCTCTTCTTAAAGATCCCCCAACTTCTCTAGAGTTTCTGGTTCTGGGGACGGGGAAGACCTGGGGCTCTTCTCCAATTTCACCAAGCACCAGAATTGCCTGGAGGGCTTGTTGATTATAGATCAGTAGCAAAGTCCCACAGTTTCAGATTCAGGTCTGGGCTGGGAGGACCAAGAGTTTGCATTTCTAGCACGGCGCACCAGTAACCTTGTCTGATGTGATCATTAACCTTTCTAGAAAACGCAGCTGGCAGTTCTCTGAGGGTTGTCATTAGAATGTGAGAAGAGCCACACAGCTTTTGCACAAGACTGTTCAAAGAAGTTTGGTTTACTTGGAGAGCTACTGCTCCACTTTAGTGTGGCAGAAAAATGAGATTTCAACAATTCTTTTTTGTATTTTTTATTTTTATGATGAGTCTTCTTATCAATGGACAGAGACCAGCTAATTTGGCAATGAGAAGAAAACTGCATAGACTCAGCTGCCATCAGAGGAGATGTATGCCTCTCCATTCACGAGTGCCCTTCCCCTGAGATCTTCTCTAGATAACTTCCCCCAGTCTACAAGATGAAGAAGAGGAGTGAATGAAAAATACCCACCCACACAATCGTGTGCTTGCTTAGAAGTTCCTGTATGAAAAAGAATCATTTGAAAGCACCTGGGATGTCTTAGTTGTTTCACAGGATTCTCTTCTTTTCTTTTTAGAGGGAAAATAACATAAATTTAAAAGCAATTACAGTCTGAAGCACAATTATTTACCTGTATAAGAAAAATCTCTCATCTTTTCTGCACATTATAATTCTTATACGGGTTAAAAAGAAAAATACTTTGTAATGTCTTAGAACTCTCTAATAGTAAAAAGTGCAAGAATTTAAAATTTTTCTTTGATATTCTTATAATTCTTCAAAAATATTAAGATAACTATATGTTTGAGTAATTCTTTTAAAAACGCTAAATCTGAAATCAAGTGTATGGACTATTCGGCTTTGCAGAATTGGGAGAAAATAATTGGTTCATTGATTACTTATATAGAGAGACTAAGAAAGAAGCTATTAGTTGCTACCAATTTTATATTATAGGCTTTAATGTTTATAAAAGTATTTTTTATTTTGAATAATATTCATTTAAAGTTGTAAAAGAATGTTTGAAATACTAGTTGTAGTTCATTTTATTTTAAAATTGAAATGTTCATTTCTGAATCTTTTTCTCATCATATAATTACAAAAAGCTAATGTTTAAAAAAAAAAAAAGAGTTTGCGTTTCTAACAACTTCCTAGGTGATGCTGATGCTGTTGGGATGAGTCAAATAGTATAACACAAGGAAACAACATGGGCTTGCAGAAGCACTTCAACTCAGAATTATACTTTTTCTAAATCCATAGTGTCATTCTCTCATGAGTATACAGAGCTCCCCTTGGATGCATCCTGTAGCTTGGTAAGCAGTAGCGCAAAGAAAAATGACTTGACCAGTAGTCTAGAAACTTCTAAATTAGGCTTTGCCTCTTAATAGCCATGTGATCTTGGATAAGTTCTTTAAATTTACCAGATCTCAGTTTTCTCATTTATAAAATAAGGCTGATATTATCTTCCCTGCCATTGCAATTTCACAGAATATTTGCAGGACTCAAAGGTAATGTTTCAGAACATGCTTTGAAAATATTTAATGGTGATATTTAAGGTAAAATATCTGTTATCATGCACATAAATTTCCATCATCCTAAATAATTAACTTTACAAAAACTGGACATATATTTATGTGTGTGTATATGTGTATATACACATATGTACACATATACCAAGGATGCCAAAAAATATGTATACAAGTGGACACTTTGGTCATCATTGCTCAAGCAGTAGTTTGCCATAATCAGAATTGTCTGGATGCTGATGGTAACCACTTTGAGCACCTCTTGTAATTGCAGAAGTCAAACATGACTTGTGTTCATCTTTTTTATCGATATATATTGAGTATTACAATTTTAATAGTTTTTTCCTTTCTTGAAATGTGTATATATTTTTGGCATCCTCGTATATGGCAAAACTATATATATATGCATATATATATGCATACATATGTATATACACACATACATATATATGTATATATGAATGCAATATACCAATTTTGTATGTTGCTTCCCAACTCCACATTTAATGACATTAAGTTGGTAGTTCGAAATGGACAAATGCAATAAATAAGGACTTGTGTGTGGTTTCCCTGCTTATTTTCAGACAGCTAGCTGTTAAACATTTACGAGCATACCACTGCTTATACCACATATTGGGTCTTTGAGAGGTGTATTTTCAGTGTCAGTTTTTGAAAATGTGATAAACATATATTTTTCTTTTCCCTTTTATACTACACAAAAATGTTGTCATTTGAACAAAACATACTTAAATATATACAAATATGGTGTTTCACCAAATTCTCTCCTTTGACTGTGGCAGTGATTTTCAGTCTAAAGTGGGATAAGAATCATCTGGGGTACTTGTTTAAAATGCAATTGTCAGGACTGTACCCCTAAGAAACTGAACAAGAGGTCTGAGGAAGAATTTAAAAGGGGTATTTTCTAAAAGTTCTGGGGGTATCCCAAACAGGTGATCCTATGATGAAATGTGACATTATGGATAAAACACAAACCCCACATTCTGGGTTTCAAAGTCTTCTACCACCTGGTCACAAAATTCCTTCTTTCCATCTCCAACTACTCCCCAGTGAATGCTTGTCCGGGATTGGGAAGCTACCATCACTCTCCTACAACAGAATACTTGGAATTTTGTTTTACCCAATTTTCCAAGTTTCTTACATTATGGCTTGAGAGGTCTCCAATGTGGACCCTGAGTTGACAATATAAAATAAATTCCATAGCCTTTTATACAAGCAAACTTAGTAACTGTTTGAAGGACACATGCTGGCAATGCATCAGGATCAACTGAAATCTTGGAAGAAGTGGCAAGGAAAGGGGGTCAAAGAGAAGGATGAGGGTCTGTGTATACATCATTCCCCCAAAGACTACGGAATTATGCTGAGCATTTTGCCAAAGCAATTTTACTTTAGTCACAAAAGTCTTGCAATGTAAAAATAACTTGTTTTTATAAATTAGCTGTCAAATCCTTGGAGAAGCCAACCATGAACAATTTGTTGTTGGTTATATTTCCATTATTGTCACTATTTAATCCATAGGTTAGTGATTAATGGTTTTCTAAGAAAACTTGTTTGAAGTATAAAGAATGAAATCCGTTAAACCAAGTAAGACCCGACAAGATTCATTTCTCTTGGGGGTCTCATCAGTACTGAAACCACCATGGCATAATTAATGGTCCAAGAGATGAAACAGGACTCCTGCTCCGTCATGTCTCCTCTATTTAAGTCTTAAAAAATGAAAAATAATGAGTAAAGGTGTAAAACAAATTGCTTGATATGCCAAGAAGCAGAATAATCCCATTAAAATAATTAGAATTTTGTGTCGAATTATTAGACACTGCTGTTTCATTGGAGGAAAAGCCCTGTCTCGGTGATCCCCTGATATATGTGGGCACATTTATGACACTGCCATTAGAAATGTTTGAAAAGACATACTTTCTGAAGATTGACAAGAAGCCTCGAGACATACACCTCTCAGAATTGAAAGGCTACTTTGGGGCAACAATCTCCCAAAAGTTTGTTACTTAATAAAATTGCTTGTTTCTTTAGTTTAATTAAGAGCCTCCTACATATCTGAAAGAAGAAGAAGGAACACAAAACTGAATTTGTATTATGAGGCTATGCTCACAGAGTCATGGAAATGATGTTTGCAAATATACCAGACTGGAAAAGGCATCAGTAAAGATAACAATAGTTGATTTGTTCAGGAATAGGAGATTGAACATTAAATTTTTCATTGTACAATAAATACAAATTAAGAATGCCGACAGTAATTCAATCTGGCTCCACATACAGCATATTGGGTCAACAATCTGTGTCTCCAAACAGTTAGCAAGTGAACCATTATTTTCATCCAATTGATTTAATGCAATGAACTGTTTTTGAGCATCCACCATGAGAAAGGCACTTGCTAATATCATGAGGAGCAGACAAGGATTTATTAGATCCATGTCATCAGGAAACGTGAAATCTAGTGAGGAATTAAGACATGAATAGTAATAAGTACGATAAAAAAGTAAAATATGGTGCACTCTGGAAAACACTAGGGAGGAAGCGATTAGCTCCAAATAGGGCAATAGACAAAGATTTTTACAGAAGAGATAGCAAGCAACAGTGAGAAGCCTATAATTTTCCTACGATGTGGAGGCTTGCCACAGGTGTTGAAAGGTGCATCTCCGGAAGCATTGAAGACTACAGTAACAAGTGGAGAAACAATGAAAAGAGGCTATCTAATTATACTGCAACCCTGGGGGCTTGGGGGTTTATATCCTCTAGCATGCTTGGCATACAGCAGGCGTTCAACATGTTTTTGAGGAAGGCGATCAAGCCCAGCAGAACCAAGGAGGAAGAATACTGCAGCTAGGACAGCCACGTAAGTATAATATTCTACCTCGAAGATCACTAGTGTTTTCAATATGAAAGTGCAAGCTACGTCTCATTCCATGTATGCTTAAATGTCAAGTCTCATAATTATGATGAGCAGGCAGCACAAATCACACATGTGCTCATTATTTTATCTTCAGTGGAAATCAAGTTGCTGCCATTTTGCTATCATACAAAAAGTTGTCTAACTTATCAGTGTGTATCTTTCCATGTGTTCGTACATGATTTTACATGTTTTCATCGGTTTTTAACAAGGGAATATAAATACGTTTTTTGCTACCTAAACGATAAGAAAACCTTTGAGAATATTATACTCAAAGAGTACTTCAATTAATACATGTAAGTAATAGTTCAATTAACAAATACCCTTGGGAAAGGGTACCTAAACCAAAGCCAATGTAGTAAAAACCACTGTATCTATTTCCTTCTGCATCTATTTCACCCACTCCCTAACCACCAACTCATGTATACTCTGTCACTTCACATACCACAGTTCTATCAAAAAAATAAAAAGTCACAACTCCTACCATTTCATTTTAACTAGTACTTACATTGAAATTCACTATATATATATATATATATATATATATATATATTTTATTTTTAGAGCTCTTATTGCAAATACTTTTTTTTTTTTGTATTCTTAATAAAGAAAGGCATTCTCTCATTTTAAAGGACTCCTGAATACTTAGACTGTCTATTAAGGCTACGTAGCTGGTTCTTAGGTCATCCTGCATTAGCCCATATGTCGTCCCTCATGTGAGGGGATCTAGCTTGATCATCACAAAGTGGGGAAGAATGCAGATGTCAGTTGCCTATCACTCAATGGATCTGTGCAATGGAAAACCTTGCACAACTAAACATACCAAGTGGACCTGTTTCAAGGACAATCCAATTTAATTCTGTGGGAGGACGTGGGGAGAGAGGCACAAAGCACGGTCTCCATAAGTTAGACTGGCTCCTTGCTCCTCTGGGACGCTGGCTGAGGCTGCTAGAAACTTTAGAGAACAGAAGAGCATATGTTACATTTGAAGTAAGCCCACATACATCACCCCAGCAAAGGGCTGTCTGCCAACAGGTCCCTTCCCTCTGAGCTTGTCCCCAGTGGATTTTCCTTTCCCAAGTAGAAACCAAACCCCAGACTTCATCTCCTTTAATTTTTGCCTTTGTTTAAGACTAAGATGTTTTTACCGCTACTTAAAATTTCTGTTGTGTACTCTTGCATATCTGGAATGTATCCTTCTGCGTCCCAGATTATTTCTGCCTGAGGTTATGAAGTCTCTAACAAATAATTATGTTGTTGGAATGCTTTAATTTCATTAATAGAGCTATTACTGCACCCCGTAAATAATGTTGATGATGATAGGCTTTTTAAATCTTTTAAAACCACTTTGCGAGTTTTATTTATTTATCCGCTTTACCTACTTCCAAGACAGGGTTTGAGATGCCTTGAAACACAAAAGACCACAAAACCCATTAACGATGCATGCAAAACCAAACTCAAATAAAAAAAAAAAGGGAAGAAAGGAAAAAAGAAAAAATGACATCAGAAAACCCAACACTGAACTCTGATAGCTCAAAGGAACCTAATAGGTCATTTAGGGTGATACACACTATACTGGTGCTGCGATCAAAGAGGAATTTATCACATGAATCTTTGTAATTCACCATGCAACATAGTGAGTAAGGTCTTTAATAGCAGCTTTCATAAACCTTTGAAAAAGGCATCTTGCAGGGTCAGCTTCATGGGCGTGCAACCCACACAATTGCACAGCACGTCAAGCTTAGAAGAGCCTCACACTTGGTTTAATGCTCTGCTGTTGTCGTTTTGAAATTTTCAATTTTTTTGGTATTTTTCTTTTTTTTTTAAAACAAGGGTTCCCACATGTTCTTTTAGCACTGGGCACTGCAAACCACATAGCCAGTCTTGTCATTTTTCACACAGCTAGTTCTTACATCAGCCATAAATTTCTTGTTTTAGGATGTTTCCCCTTTAGCAATAGCAAGTACAGTATTTGCAGAATTGATCCTACATTTTTTTGAGTATTAAAAATAATTCACGGGCTGGCCCGGTGGCTCAGGCGGTTAGAGCTCCATGCTCCTAACTCCGAAGGCTGCCAGTTCGATTCCCACATGGGCCAGTGGGCTCTCAACCACAAGGTTGCCAGTTCAATTCCTCGAGTCCCACAAGGGATGGTGGGCTCCGCCCCCTGCAACTAGCAATGACAACTGGACCTGGAGCTGAGCTGTGCCCTCCACAACTAAGACTGAAAGGACAACAACTTGAAGCTGAACAGCACCCTCCACAACTAAGATTGAAAGGACAACAACTTGACTTGGAAGAAAGGCCTGGAAGTACACACTGTTCCCCAATAAAGTCCTGTTCCCCTTTCCCAAAAAAATCATAAAAAATAATAATAACAATAATTCACCATGGATATATAAACACCCTCCGCCAAACCCACCAATCTTAAATCTTACAAATACTAAACATAAGCAACAGAATTCTTTTATTTTGAAGAAAGGAAAAAAGCCACTATTTGTCTCCCTTCCTATATTTAAGCTCAAGATAGGTTTCATCAGAACTAACATATTATGATGATTTTTAGACACAGTTAGATGTCTTAGCTATAAAATCTATAAATAGATTTCTGGTTTAAAATCAATTACCCAGCTAGATGAAGTATGACTTCATCAAAATGAAGAATTTGATCTCTGAATTACGCCTTCCATGATTTCCCCCTGGATCCTTTTGTCTTAAGAAATAAAATTGTAAATGTGTTCAAAGAGAAGTAAAAATTCTCAGAGGGCATTATGTACCTTACTGGGCCTTCAGATCTGTTATCATTACTCTTCTTACCAGAGGGATGGACTCCTAGCCTGTTCTTTATGAATTTTTGCACATAGTGGAAACACATCTTTCCCATATATAACACACCAAGTACCACAGAACATGGCAGCTGTTGTCCATATGACCGATGAAGACTGTTTCTTCATGTGATCGTGCTAAAGGTTTCTATTAGCACATCAAGCACAGCACCAGAGCTGCTGTTAGAAGGTGCTTGAAGGTACCAGTAATCCCAGCAACCCTCCATTCTTGTTTAAACAACTACAGTCTTCCAAGCACAGTGCTAGGCACCCCGCATGCATCACTGGGCAAGATATCTCAGCCTGCCTGTAGCTTAGAATCTAGTGGACAACACAGACAAGTAAGTAGAGAATTACCACATGGTATATATGTGGCACGGTGGAATTACAAAGGAAGGAATCGGGCAAAGTTCCCCAAGAAAGTGACATCCAAACTAATTTTATAAAATATTTAGCTTTGTTATCAATTCAGAGTTTCACTTAATAGGTGGAGGTTTACGTCTGAGGCTAGAGGTGGACTCACTGTGAATTAACGAAGCTTAAGTTCCAGGTTCTTTGTTAGCATAGGCACCTTCCATGACATTTTTTTTTTTTTTTTTACTAATTTTGCATTTGTAATTCCATATCCCTTTTCTTAAAGAGGACCCCCAAACGATATAAGATCCACAACCCACAAAACTTGGGTCCTCCCAACTTTTGACCTCTGCCCAGCGTCACTTTGAGAATGACAGGCTGATACAGCTGCACGCTTTTAACTCATATTAGTTCCATTTTGCTACCTGTGGGCTTAGAAAGATAACAGGATTAGTTGAGAAGGCTGCACACTTGATCCTATTCAGTCTAATTCTCTCAGATTTCTCTCTTCCTGAGCTCAAAGTAATACTGCTAATTCCAGGCTTCCTCCTACTAAAAGCATAAAAACAAGAGCAAGAGGGCACCTGCATTTTCATGTTAATCCAAGACCCAAAGAGAGGAAAAGGGTAAAAAGAAGAAAACGCTGTTCTGGGAAGGAAGGGGTCTTTAGACTGCTGTTCCTTTCTTGAAGTAGAATTTCTCACTTCTTGATCCCACCCCACAGGCTGCTTGAGCTTTCCAGACAGCCTCACGAGAGGGAAGGAAACATAACTTGCCTATTTTTCTCCAGAAATATTTCCCTCTAATGTCACGGGTTTCCTTTTTAACAGGGACAGAACGTCAGAATTGTTGTGTGGGTGAAATTATGTTAGGGGAGGTGGTGCTTTAAAATGTTTCTTTAATCAAAAGTGTGTGGACCCATCACGAAAATGGAGTTTTAAGCTTAATTTTCAGAGACTCCATCTGCTTTATTTAACAATCAAGTTATCTATAAATAACAATGAAGTTATCTATAGATATAATTTTTCTTTATTAAAAAAACACACTTGGCAATAATTAAAAATAACAACATCAGATGAGGAATAGTGAATTCTTGGAGCATTAAACAATCACCTTTATTCTATGAAAGGGCATGGGACTAAAGGTGGGTTTAAAGGTGTTTGCAATTATTTTGCCACCGAACGTGAACATTTTCACCAGCTAAAGCACAGTGATTAGGAATTGTAAGCTAAAGAAATTCAATTCACATGATGCCATTTCCAGCAAAATTTATTTTGATTTATTCTGGAGAGAAATGCAAAGAAATCTTTTGAGCACACGCAGACCAAAAGAAGATTGCCATGAGACTTCGATATAATTATTACAACACAAGGGGAAGTGAATGAAAAATGTATTAGCACAGTGGCTTAGGAAAAGAGACATTCAAAGCATATAATTCATCCAGGAAGAACTAACAAGTCACACTGTTTCAATTCAAGAGTGCAAACAAAAGTTCTCAAAATATTAAGAAAAATCCTTGGGAAGCTATTATAAAGTTACACAAAAGTTATAAAAATAATAATATCATAGTATTGCTAATGGAGGAAGAATGACAGCCAGGTAGCAGGCTGCATTGTTCGCAGATGCTGAGGGACCGTCAGCTGGGTAGCACAGCATTATCACTGCAAAGGACCGTTTCCTATCATTTGGAAATTTTACCAGATATGATTCTAGGCTCTTTAGTTGCACCTCAGAAGAATATTGATAACTTACTATATTTTGAAATAGTGCAGCCTTTAAATGGTTGTCTTTTGGTATCATCTAACAAAAACTGGATATGCAATGTGTTTTGGGTATGATTAGGCAATTTTAGCAAATTCAGTTTCAATGGAAATATGCCTTACCAGAAATGAACCTAAACTTTCCTTTGTTCCCCCATAACCCAGAACACTTACAATATAGCAACTACATCTTGTAGCAAACAGCAGCGGTAAACAGTGAATTTTTATGTGTTTTTCAAAATTTTCTCAAGTGATTTCATTCAAATAATTGGATTCACCAGAAGACTAAAGAAAATATTCAAAAGTATTAGAAAGTTTGTATCCGAAGGTGACACGTCTAATTAAATTTACGGCTGCCCTAGCTTCACATAAATTCACTGATCAATATTTCAAATATAAGGCATTCATAATAAATTTACATATATGTACTTAACTAACCCTCTACACATCTTTACTTGAACGTCTTGCCCTTCAAGGACAAAATATACAAAATAATACTATCTCCAACACAACCCCTGCTATACCCTCCTTCCCTTGCATACCACTAACAGGTCTCCCTCTCCAATCCTGTTTCCCTCCACCTATAACCAGAAGGATTTTCCCCCTGAAATCTGATTATGCCATTGCTCTATCTGAAACTCTCCAAATGTTTACAACTTCCCTTCATTCACTTAAATTTGGCTCGCAGCGCACTCTGAGATTTGCTCACAGCCCACGTAACTCTGCTGTTGTATCACTCTCCATTCTGTCTCATACGTAGTCTGGGCTGTAACCAGCTCTGAATGCCATAGATGTATCAAATGTCTTTCATCTTGCCTTCCAAAAATCTTTCCTCAGCACCACCCCCTATTCTTTCAGCTTAAGTCTTACTTCCACTGAAGCCCTAGACGAGCTTATGTTCCCACAGTATTCCATACTTCCTTCTTCATCAACCCTAGCTTACCACATATTATTAATAGTCGGGGTGGGGGGGAATGCTTCTTCCCCATTCTTGAAGTTTCTCTCCCGTGAGAGAAGCACTTCTAGCGTGACATTCTTATTCTTCCTCCAAAGAAGGAGGAGTGACTGATCTGGGGAATTTTTAAAGGGCATCTCAGAGTTTCTCACCTTTTTCTTCCTGCGAGCCATTTTGCCCCCAGAGATCGTGTGTGTTGCTTCTAGATGCTTCACGTCTCACAGAGACCAAGTGCTTCTCTCTGAAGAGGAGCCTGCAGGTGTCCACCATGCCCAGAACATTCTGGGTACGTCTCTCACCGTCTTAGAAAGTCCACTTGCCCCTGAACACAGCTATATATTCTAATACCAGCATTCTCAGTAGAAAGGTAATATTAATATTTTTGTTTCCCATTCAACACACTCTCTTCTTTCGTTTCTCACCTGGTTCAGAAATCAGGCAGGGACAAGAGTAACTTTGGGAACTCTTAAACTCCCAAATTATAATCAATCATGTACTGTCTTTGGTGTTCTGAAAGGCAGGGAATATATGTCTGGTTTACCATTAGAGGCCCTGTAACCCAGCAAGTACCTGGCCAATTGGCGTGCTCCATAAATTGTTGTTCATTGAATAAATGAATAAATAATTAGATGACATCCTTCCAGCTTATTCACTACGATATTCTGGCACTGCTATTACCACCAGTTAAGTTGTAGCAACTCGAAATGGAGTTCTTACTTCTAAACCTCTTGCAACATTTTCTATCTAATAAATTAAAGACTCTTGACATAAATCAAATATACTTTTAAAATTCCTATTAATAGCACTTTATTTAAATAAGCCCTAAATTGGAAACATGAGCTAGCACATTAGGAATTCACTAATTTGCAGATCATTTTCATCCACTAGTTCATTGCAAAAAATCACACATTTAGAAAAATGTTTAGACACCAATTTCATCAACATTTCAGCCTTAAACTTCACATACTCTGAATTTATTTTACCCACGAACATACAAAAAAGTGTAGACATGTTACAGTTAAGTATAGTTCAAGATAGTTGAAAAGAGGCAAGTTAGAATTTTGGAAAGAACTAATGGGTTAATGAATTACCTTATGAGTAAAGTTAGGAGAGATAGGTTAATTCTTATATTCTGAGAGTTTCTCGAACTCTCATCTTTAATTTAAAAAATTTTATTGAGCCTAAGGACAATATTCTAAATACATTTGATAACAAATACTATAAAATTACTATTTTGTTCAAATATATTATTTTAAAAGGATTGATACATTCCTGAATATATTTTCTGACTTCTTATTTAAAATCAAGGGTAAGCTTTTCCTTTGATAAGACAAATCTATAATTTTATGATAAAATCTAACAGGAAAATATAAATCACATAATAAAAATATCTGTCAGGGAATTTTTTTCTTGTAAAATATGTGTTATTTTAAGTGAAGAATGCCTGCATAAACTATTTTGTGGCAACTTCATTTTTAGTCATTCAATTATATTTAAAAGTCCATGTATATGCATGAATACATAATTAAACATTTTTGTAAGATGTGTCTCCAGACTTGAAGAAAAAAATATATACATATTCTCAAAATTTCAGAATTATGATGCTACTGCATGAAACACAGTGAAGGATTATATGTCAATATCTTCCTTTGTGTGTATGACAAAAGGAAAAGAACTCCAAAAAAGAATTATAAATGAAGATTTAAGTTGTACAGGACAGGAAAAAAAAATGTGCAATAAGCAGAAGTCTTTTGGGATGTATTTTTAAATAGGAGGTTTTGAAAACTCCAAATTTAGCTTCATAAAAAGAGGTAGTGCAAGTGTGAAGCCTGTGGTCATTTTGGCATACTCTGTGTATAACTTCTCTCTTTACCTATATAAGGATATAATAAAGCCTCAGAAATGTGCAAAGCAGACATCCTCCAATACTGTTTATTCACTTTTAGTCAGGTAGTAAATGATCCTAATGTTCTACGAAGAAATCTTCAAAATGCACTACCAAAATGGCTTGCTAAAGAGAAATCAACTTCTTTAGATACTAATCAGTTTAAAGAAAAAGATTGGTAGGTTTTTGGGATTTTTTAAGCCAACTATATCTGCAAGGATCAGTCAGTTTTACTATATTTTCATCATCTTTACTTTATTGCATTTATTTTATACTGTCATGCCCCTTCTTCCTCTTCTAGCCCCATATTTCCCCCATATTCTCCAACTTCCTCTCATGCTTCTTCTTCTTTTTTTTTTTTTTTTTTTTTTTGGTCTCAATGTCCTTCATCTTTTCCCATTTAATCTCTTCCTTATTATCCTTTCTCCTTTTTTGGCTCCCTCTGGCTTTCTTTCACTACTGTAATTACTTTCCAGCCTCATATTCTTTTAGAAATTCAATTTCTAAGACACTCTCCATTCACTTCTAATTCTACAGTCCTTGGTCATGGTTTCCAAAGAAAATGTAAACTAAAGCCTACTTTCTCTCTGTTATCTGAAACACAGAGCAGCAAGGAAAGAAAAAGCAAAAAGTTTCTATGTGTGATGGGTGTGGTGTCACTGTGACCCTCAATTTCAAGGGAATACCAAACTCTTCCGACCCTACATGTATGGCAAAAGCACCTGCAACTGGGGGGAAAAAATCAAACCTGTTCATACAGAACTATTTGTGCTGACAATTTCAATGTGACATTTTGCTTATTTCAATGGTGCCATGTGACTTTCCGTTCAATTTTCAAGAGTTTTGGTCCCTAAAGATCACTGCAGCTTCAAGTATGATTTTAAATAGATATCCAGAGTTTGAATCAACTAATAATTATGAGTGTATAAACAAATCATATCATCTAAAGGAAACCAAATTTCCAGATACTAATAGCCATTAAGTAGAGTCTTTGGCCATCAAGACAGTGAAACCAATGCTTACTTTCTGACACTGAGTATACAAAAAAAAAAAAAAAAAAAGGACATAAAGTAGCATAATAATCATGAAGTGGAAATCAACTTGGTAAATATTAATGGCAGTTAACATACAGTCACGGTCAAAGTGGCACTCCACTCATACATTTGAACAGCAACCAGCACAATACGATTTAACCCAGGAACACACTTAAAAAAAAAAATGTCCAAAATCTAAATGAAGCCAGTTGTACAACTTTACTAAAAATGCTAGTTAAAAAACATACATGTTTCTGAATAGGATGATCAGTATTGTCAAGATGTTAATTGTGCAAATCCAACTAGTGCAATTATAAACTACATTGAAGGGAGAATTTGCAAATCCAATTTAACATATTGATTATGGAAGAAAAAGTGTGTAAGAATAGTCAAGAGGAGTTTTAAAAAGAAATATGATGATGGAGACTTTTCCTAAGAATTAAAAATTACTCTAAAACCAGAGTCACTTAAATCATATGATACCACCAAAGAAAAAGTATGGTTGTTATCCTAAAAAAGAGTCTACAGACACAGGTATATAAAAATTTAGTATAGGATGAAAATGAAATGAAACAGTTCGATTCTTACCTCACTCTGTTAAAAACAATATGAATTCCATAGGAATTATTATATTTAAATTTTTTCCTAAGGAAACAAATGCTAGAAACAATACAGGAAGTTCTGTTGTTTGTATCAGTAATCTTGCAGTTAGGGAGGTATCTAACTGTATTTCAATTGTAACACTAATATTTATAACTATGTAACCTTGGATAAGTTATTTACACATCATCTATAAAGGAAAGATTAATATCATCCTAGTTACAGGGTTGTTGTGAGGATTCAGTGAGAGCAACCACGTCACGTGCCCAAGAAATGGTAGCGTGGTTTTTATTCTTAGCATGGAAACAAAATCCAGAACCATAAGCAAAAAGAACGACATATGTGAAGATATCTAATTTTAAAGGAGTTTTGCAACAAATGTCATCACAATAAAGGTAAAAGAAAAAAGTATGTCAATGTTTATAACATATATCAAGGATATATATTTTAAATGCTCTTGAAATCATGATGAAAAATAAGTACCTTAAGAAAATGTGGCAAATGTCATGAAGAAGCTATTCCCAAGAGAACTATAAAGGCCCACAAACACATGACGTTTATTTTCAATCTCACTAATAATCTAAGAAATACATTTCCTTTTTCATTTCTGATTAGCAAAAACTGATTATTCACAGTACTGTAAAAGACTAAGGCAAAAAGACTTTCTTATGTAATACTGATGAGAGAACAAATTTGCAAAACCTGTTAGAGGTTTATAAAAATATATGAAAATTTAAATATGCATTACCTTTCTGTTAACAATTATATTGGTGTGAATTTAGCCTAAGGAAATAGAGAAGTGTGCAAAAACATATAAAATGGGTATTTCTTCACACTGTCATTAAAATAGTAAAACAAACAAATCAATAACCTAAGAGGTAGATTTGTAATTATTGAAGCAGATATATCAATAGAACAATAGAACAATAGAACAATATTCTATAAGAAAAAGCAAATTAAAGAATAGTATATGTAGTGTAATCAATGTATAATAGATAGCAATGTTTATCTTTGCAAAGAAAAAGTTCTGGAAGAATACATATTAAACTTTAATCAGTGGTCATCTAGATGGGTTAAGATTATAGGAAACTTTCACCTTTTAAATTATACTGTTCAGTGTTGTTTGAATACTTTTTAACTTTAAAAATTGCTTTTCTAATAAAAAATAAAATAGAAGATTAAGAAACTCATAATAATTACTCTCCTAGTTTCAGCTTCTCACACAATGCTAACAGCTACATGCCTTTTTAAAACACTTTTTGCTTAGGTTCAATAAGGTCCTTGTCAAGAATTAATATACACTTAAGTATTAACTTCCTTTTCAAAAGAGCTACAATTAAAAGAGCCATTTATAAAGGAATTCACAAGCATGTTTCTCAGATCAGAGTTTAACTTGCAAGTAACATCTCCATTAGTACTTGAAACCAAAAATTACAACCCATAGCAGGCAGAACATTTAAAGAAATCCTAATAACAGGAATGGGTCCAATTCAATTTGACTTTCAAAGTATTATACTTCAGAAACAAAGAGGTTCCCTACATCCTATAAAACCTGTACCTTTCATCAGAACTTTTAGAAGAAAAAGTTATTTCTTATCATGAATGGTAAACTAATTTCTTTCAGAAACTATAGTTATGTGGGAAATTCATAATTATTACAGTAGAAACAAAACAAGATATTCTTTTTCATCAATGAAGAGTTGAGAATCTTCTGGAGATTTAAATGTTTTGCATTTTCCATGGTTTTTAGCATTTTCACTAAAACAAGTTCTAACTATATTTAAATATGAAAAGCCACCACCCAATTTAGTGAAGAATTTCACTTCCTCAGGAAGCAGAGAAACAGTCCTCTGACTAGGTATTATATCCCTCAGAAAGAAAGTTGGATTCCTCCGAGACTCACTTCCCTAGCTCTATGACATAAAATGTGAGCATTACTGTTCTTAGCTTAGTACTCATTCCTCCTGCCAAAAGTTGTGTGTTCCCTAGATTCTCTTAGGAACATCATATTACAAAGCAGAGCAGTCTGTGCCAACATTCATCAGATGTCTAATTTTGAGAAAGTTTAGTGTACACATCTGTAAAATGGGAATAACATAACCTGCTCTACAAGATGTGTGGAGAAGAAATGAGATGCTGAGGCTAATATGCATAATACATTATGCTTCCTTTCCAGCTTGCCTGTAGCCAGGATAATTCATAGTGAGTACACAAAGAAAGAACAAAATGGTCAAATATTACACTAATTATAATTACATAGTTGTAGTATGCGATTTTCAAAGTATGTGTTTTCTTGGCCTACTTGAAATATAAACTGCTAAACTAAAAAAATTAAAAAAATGAAGTCACCCAAAGTTAAGTGACCATTAACCAACTATTTCACATTTAATTTCCATATTTTAAAACAATATATTCATAAGAGATCAAGAGCGCAACCTTAGAAGCTTCTTGAGCAGGACAAAAGTGATGGGTTCCAGCGGTTAGAATCTGATCACCTCAGTTCCTGGGTTAGTAAACGGACTTGCAACCTGCATCTTCACTTCAGGATTACCACAGAGACACTGCCCCACTTCTCCCACATTAAAGCCTTTAAACACTAGAGTCATGACTTCTTTCCTGCTCCAGAGGCTTCAAGCGATCATCTATGGTCTGCTTAATCTCTTCTGCTTGATAATCAATCAACCTGTATCCATACAGAATCCCAAACACAGATTCTCTGCTCTAGGTGAAGGTCAGGGCAATGTACTCACAGCAAAACACCACGTGGATATCAGTTTCGGTGCGAGTGTTCAGCCATCCCCAGACTTAGGGACACTCCTTCCCTTGCTCTTCAAATCTAGTTCAAGACCTACCCCTCCTTCCTTCAATGAAAGCATAAATGTGTATGTATTTATATATTTAGAGCTGGTTCCACAGCATTGACCACATCCATCAATTTCATTTTATGTTTGTACTACCAGTCTATGTCTTTCTTTGCCGGGCCTGGTCCTCAGTTCAGAATAGAGTCATGACTATTATTCCATGTTTAATCTTTTTAAAAATGTTTACATAAGTATAATAACAGCAAAATTGTTCAATGGTGCAAAATTAAGTATTTGTCTATGCCTTTTACCTGTCACAAAAATTATAGGTCAAAACTATGGCATAAATTTAGCATTCATATACAAATCACTGACATTTTCATTTTGTTTAGGTCTTGTGAAGATCACGATTTCCAAGAGTAGTATACATTGCCATCACTATTCTTGCTGTTTCATACATGTATCATGCATTTGTGTGTGCCAGTCACTATGTGTATATTATACAATACATTTTTTAAAACAATGTGGCAAAGTAGGCATTTTTACTCCTTTTTTAAAACAGGTGAGATAAGAGAGACAGAGAGCCAAGGTCATAGAGGAAGTAAGAGCTGACAGTCAAATAAGGACCTTCGGATTCCAAGGCCTCTCTGCTATAGTCCACTCCTGCCCCACCAGACAGTGTTTTCTCATATTTTATCCCTGTTCCATATCTCAGCCTCTTAACGACATTTAAAATTAAAAATCAATTATCAAAATGAATTTTTTTTTTTTTTTTGAGATCTAGAAAACTATTCAACAGGCTAATTTTTTTTTTTTTTTTTTTGTACAACACCGGGAACACCCATGATATGATAGTGCTAGGCAGGAAAACTTTTCAAGTAAATAACAGACACTCTATCTACATGGGAACACTGAGTATGCTATTTTTTTTTTTTTTTTTTTTTTTTTTTTTTAGACTAGACAACTCTCAATTATGCTTTTTTAGCTCCGGACAAATGTTCTTCAACACTCACCAAATTTTGGCAGATGGCTGACAACAACAACAAAAAAGGATCTTCTCAATTTCAACCCACAATTCTAGCACATGTTCAAACAATAAAGTACAAGTTAGGGAAACTTTAGTAACTATCAAATGAATTGATGAGTATTTTTAAAGTGCCTCAGTTATCCAATTATTTTTCAATATCTCCACGTTCACTACAGAACACTCCTATTGTGTAGCCCTAATGGAAAAGTCCAGTGAAATATACATTTTCAGAGAAAATAAAACATAACATTTTTCAAAGAGAACTACTTATACCTTTAAAAGTAATTATAAGAAAGATATACTTTTAAAAATCAAGAAGAAAAATACACTATATATGCAGGAATAAGCTTTTAAAACAATTCCCCTACCTGATTAGTAATCCAAAAATAAAAATCAAAACTATAATATAGGTACAATGTTTCCTATCATGTTTTTTCCCCCCAAATATAGTACCTAATATTGATAAGCATACAAGAAACCAGAATTGTTTTATTATGTCAATGGGAGCATAAATTTGATACACATATCCAGAGAATATATTGGCAATATGTGCATAAAGCCTTAAAATGTATATGCCTTGACCCAGCAATATGATTTCTAAGAATTCATTGTAGGTAAACGGCAGAAGAAGTGCTCAAGGATTTATGGGCAAAAAAATAGTAATAAATAACTTATAATAGTAAAATACTCAAAACAACTTGATTATGAAACAGTCGATTGATGAAAATAAATTATGGCATGTACACACAATGGATATTTAAGCTCACGTATAAAAATCCTATTTTAGAACAGTATTTCCAAACAGGAAAAATGTTTATGATTTGCTATTTTGTGAGACAAGGTTAAAAACAATATATGCTCTTTTTTCTTTTCTTTTTTTTTTTTTTTTTAAATGTTGAAGGTCATACCTGCATTGGAAGGGGAGAAACAAAAAACAACAACAACAAAACTACCCTGGAAAACCCACTATGTCTGGATGGTGTACCTGAGATAATTTTTATATCCTTAGGTATGGGTGGTGACTAGCTTTTAAGGTGACCCAATGCTATCACCTTCAAACATTCACTGTGTGTCATAACCTCCCACATTGTATCAAGATTGGTAGGCGGGATCGATAGAATGCAGCAGAAAGGATAATATGTCACTTCTGAGGGTAGTTCATAAAAGACATAGCAGTTTCTACCTCCTCACTCTGGGGAAAGTAGGCAGCCCTGTGGAGAAGTCTATATGGCAAGGCTTCTGCCAACAGCCAGTGAGAAACTGAGGCCTCCAACCAACAGCTATGTGAGGGAACCATCTTGAAAATTAGTCCTCGTTCAAGCCTTCAGATGACAATAGCCCCAGCCAGCAGTTTGACTGCAACTTCCTGGGAGACATAAGTCATTCTCAGGTTCCTGACTCTCAGAAACTGTGTAAGGAAATAAATGCTTATTGTTTTAAGTTATTAAATTTTAGGGTAATTGGTTACATAGCAGTGGTAACTAATAAAATGTTTGTCTATATATTCCAAATTTGTATGGATAACATGTACTGTATTTAAAATTAGAGAACAAAATGTCATTTCAAAACTACTAGATATCGTTTATCGGTGTAATCCTGATACAGATGTCCAAGATTAACTCCAGAATCAATTTTACAAGTTGATGTTTCCAAAGAATTCTTACCAGGTAACATATGTATTACCGTAGTCCGGCTGCAAAGATGTCCTACATCAACTCTAAATAGAATTCTGCATCAAGAATAAATTAGAAAATCTAACAAGTACCTGGAAAGGCACTTTGCAAATAACAAATAGAAATAAATTAACTAAATATTCAATGCAAATATGCACACAGCTTTCTTAACAAAGAGAACAAACTATATCTAAGGAAAGCAGGAGGAAAAATACTGAAGACAAAAACAATATTATTTTTTAAAAAGAGTAAAACATGTACATTCTGGTAAATAAAGCCAAGGGTATTTGGAGACGAAGAAGAAAAAACGAAAAGACAGCCCTCCAAACTCAAGGAAAGGACGAAAATGTAAAATAAGAAAATAAAAGAAAGATAAAATCACTAACACAGAAGAAATTAAAAGAATTATAAAGAGTGGTATGTACAGTTGATTGGTAACAATATTTTTATTTATTTCAATGAACTTCAAAGAGTCTCCCAGGAGAGAATCTTTATACATAAACAGACCAACAGTGCTCGAAGAAATTGAACTAAACAACTATTGCCAATTCAAGTTTCCTGACCATAATCATTTTATGTGTCAGTTCTTTTAAACATTGAAGGGATAGAAAAATATGGAAATGTTTTTTAAATTTATTTTAGGATGTTAAGAAAGGTAACCCTTACCTTGCTGCCAGCTGATATTGTAAATCTATTACAAAAAAAAATCCCTCCTCAAGATACTTTACTGAATTCATCTATAAAACTGCCATAGCTACACAAATTATGCTACAATAGGTGACAATAGTTACAAGCTGTATAATCACAAGTGATAGGCCTTGTAACCCTTACTCTAAAACCTGAAAAATAGCTGATGAAACAGAAAACTACAGGTCAGTGTCATTTATGATCACAAAGGCAAAAATGTTAGAAGAAATACACATCAAACCCAGCAGCATATTAAAATAATAATAAAACATGTCCAGTTGGGTTTATTTCAGGAACCCCAAATGATTTAATTATGGGAAAGCTACTAATAAACTTATATAATCAATAGGTCAAGAGCAATTAAAACAGACCCTCCCCCCCAAAAAAAAAGTAGTCAGCTGGATACATGTCATAGGCTAGTAAACCACGGTAATTCAATAATATGATAAAGCCTCTCTATGTTCAGCTTAGAGTCAGCACCCTATTAAACATGGAGCAGAGTCATTTTCAATAATGACAGATGTACATATGCCCTTCACTAACATTCACTAACATTCTTCTCTATAAAAAGGTAAAAGAACTAAGATTTATAAACATTGGAGTGACAGATTACATATGCATATAATTATGTTGCTTATTTTTAAAAAAACAAGAGATTTAACTGAAATCCATGAAAAGTAATACGATTTTGGTAAACTTTTCAATATGCCACCAATAGCTGTAAAGATTTCAGGAAAAAGCCTCAACTATATACAACCAACGAATAATTCAATCTCTCTCTCTCTCTCTCCCTCCCTCCCTCCCTTCCACCTTCCCTTCCTACACACATACACACACACACACACACACACACACACACACACTCACACACACACACCTCATACTGCTTCACACCTAGAAATTAAATTATGGTTCTCTAATTAAAACATAAAGGGGTGGGGAAGGCCTTCTAAAGAGGTAGAAAACAAGGTAAGCCATAGTGAAGAATTGACACAACTCTGGAAAGCTGTCTTACATGCCAATCTGATATATCTGACTTCTCTTGTTTCAAGAAATGAGAAGTGGTTCAGAAATTGTCTAAATACATATTTATATGATTGACAATAGCAACTTGGAATATGCCAGTGGAGCCCAAGGGTACAAAGCATACATTTTTCAGGCCAATACTTGTCTTTTCTTCGGGAAGAAAAAGGCAATACCCCATTGGATGAGATAATAAAATGTTTCCCTTCATCTACTTTATTTTCTTTGGAGTCACTAACCTTCAATAGGCATAATATGCTGGGACAATTTTTTAAGTCACATAAGAACAATGGCCCTTTTTGGTGCCAAGTACCAAAAGCTCCTTGAGGACAAAGACAGCCACTTCTTTAGGTGTTCAATATTTCCTTATTAAATCATTTAAATAAAGCTGACTAATTAGTAAGCCACTAAACCTTAACACAGTGAAAATCTTACCCACATTACCACAAACATGAATAAATTTGGTAGAGATTGATTTTCATGCATCCTTTTTCTTTCTAGAGTACCAATGACATCACCTCACACATTAATAGAAAACTGACATATACTAACTAAATCAGCCTTTTGGGTCATTTCAAGTTACATCTCTCCACATATAACAAAAAAAGGACTGAGATTCTCTTGATGCCAGATATAATGTCTCTCATCTAATTATGTAAACATGCTTTTTTAATTGGGCCAAGCAGGTATCTGATTTCATACTTGAATCTGTATCTTAATTGAGTATAACTGTGTGAGATATGAAAGAAGAGGTTAAGTGACTGTTTAAATATAATGTATAACAAAACAGAAATAATCAGTTTATTAGGAAGTAATATTTTCCACCCGTTTCTCTCTTTCATTTCCAGGAAACCACAAATAACATCAACTATTCACTACCACACAGCATACGCCCATTATTAAACCATAGTACTTAAGTACAAGCTTTTCTGTAATTTTATGTTATCTTTCAAAAAGTAGCCTTTTATGGCTCCATATGTAAATAATCACAACAAATAATCTCCCTAAATAGTCAGAAATAATAAAATATTTTCTATGATGCATCAGTTTGCTTTGGGTGGACAATCCCAACTGAGATGTCTGTGATAACCCTCTGCTTCATTTCCTGTTGCCTCTGGCACAATGTGTAGGTATGTGTTGCATTCATCACTGAATGTCTTTATCTTATTACTGAGCTTGTTAGATGAAGGCATAAAAGTAGGATGATGTAGCTTTGATACATTTTGTAAACATTAGCTTCATATACTGTTTCATATCATACAAGTGCTTACCAGTTTCTCCAAGAACTAAGTATCACGATAATTCTTATCCATTCATTGGAAAATCACCAAAATGAGATTTTCCCTGTTGATAGGACTTTTACTTTTAAAATATATCAGTTTAATGTATCTAATGAAGTGGAGTAAAAAGTTAGACTCCCATATATAACCTGAGCTTAAAATAAATTCCAAGAAGCATCACTGCTATACAAGGATGGACAGAGACATGTGTTTATCTCTGAAAAAACAGCTCTGGCTAAGTCAAATGCCACTTTTCATAGCTTAATGGGTGGAATTAAAGAGCATGAGTCAGACAGGCCATTAAAACAACAGTAGCTTCCCATTCTGTCTCTGACACTTTCTGTATGATGTTGAATAATTACACTCCAAATCTACTGCTTCTTTATCTGTAAAACAGAATAAAGATATACACTGTATAATGTTATGATGGCATGAGACTTAGATGTATAGATACAGTAATGTATAGAGTAATTAGCAGAGTTCCTGGTACTACAGGAAGAGTAAATAAAGTGATAGCTATTATTATAGTGAAGTTTAGGTTCTAACATCACTAATTTTGTAGATGAAATATCCACTCCTCTTTAAACTGGGTAAGGAAAGGAAAAAAAACCTACTGGCACACTGCTAAGCTCACAATGCTGGAAGGCTTGGAATTATGTAAAAATTATGATACAAGAGATCCTTGAGAAGTACTTTGCCATCTATTATTTGCTGCCCGGTAGATGTCTCAAGAAATAAAGCAGTGAATACTTCATCACATGCAATAGGAGACTAGAGCTTCGAAATGCTTTTCTAAGAAGTGGTGCCATCATTGAAAATAGAACTGCTAGTTTCCCATCTCTTAAAAACAGGCTATACCTGAGCTTAGGTCTTAGAGTGTGACTGGCCCAAGCATTCAACTTTGCCATTTTATCTTAAGTTGATTGAGAACTGGATGAAATTAAAACTCAGCTAATATCAGCATTATCTTCAGTTGATGAAAATCAATCATGGTCACATCAGGCTAATAGAAAAAAATCCTTCTCAAAGAACACGATCATAAAATTAAAATCCCCAGAAATAATACCGCATTAACAATGGTGTGTGGACAAACAATAAGTCAATAACTATTATCAGAGTTTATAGCAATTAGGTCTGTGTAGAAGAAAGTGAAAAAGCAGCCAAACCATCTTTCCACAGGTAAAGCAAACATGATTATAAAATATGGAAAATCACAAATGCTCATAAATACACTAGATTTGAAAAAGGAAAATGGCGAGGTAGATCATGAATACTCATCATTATTTAAATGCCAAACCTAAAAATTGACCACTGGCATACAATAACTCTTGAACAGTACTCTCTCCTGTGAACAGATATTTCTGTAACCTGTTAAAAGTATTCTTTGTCTTACCCTAGAGGGAAAAATTATTAAAATAAATTAACATTTTACTGGGTCTCTAATTGGAAGTGGCTGTTCTTAACAAATATGTTTATCAAACAGTGTGACTGGCAAAATGTATGACTGTAGCTGTAGTTATCCAAATTACATGCTGTCTAAAGCAAAAAGGGCAAAAGCCATCTGGCTCATATAACTTGCATTTTCTAGACAGCTTGCAGCTGGTTCTGATTAAGCAGCATCTCAGAACTCTGAGGGATCTATTTTTATCCTTGGGAGTGTATTTTTAGGGCTCACACATCCAAGGCACAAGGCACTGGCATTAATAAGTGAACAACTATCTTCGCTTAGAAAAAGGTTTATGTTAAACTGTGGTTTGGTCTTCAGCCATGCAAGATGGACTGCAAGTTGGACAGGACCGCCTGAAACCTAATGTTGAGAACCTGCTCCACGCCAGATGTTTCCGTGTTCCAAGGGAGGGACACAAAAAGACATCTCCTCTGTCTTACAAATAATCAAGGGAAGATAGCTCAACAAAAAATATGATTGTATTATTTTATCCATCCTGGGAGGCTGGTACAGTTATTATCCCATGAGGAAACAATGGTGTAGAGAGGCTAGATAACATACTCAGTGTGAAAAAGGCAGTGAATGAAGCAACTGGGACTCACACCCATATTTTCTGGCTCCAGAGCCTAAGCTATTAACCACCAGATTATGCTGACTGACCACTGGCAGAGTTAATAATGAATTTTAATAATTCATTTTATCATAATAAAAGTTAATAATATTATACGAAGAAGTAATCATACATTTTGACGGAGGAAACATATTAGAATATTCTAGAACTGTATTTCATAATAATAAAGATGATGAATACTAAATAAGGAAACTTTTTTTCTTCTAATTTAAATCTTCGTAGTGCTATCACTTATCATCCTAGCCATCATCAGCCTAATCATCAAAGTAGAATGAAGTCAGATTTGGTTGCTAGATAGAAACATGCAAGAACCATTTAGATTACTAAAAAAACATGGTGTTTTAATTTTTATAGGCCTCTGCCCAAGAAACATAGTCAATGAATCACTCATCCCAGTGAACAGCTTGATCTTTTAGTAACTAAAGAATTCTCTCCCAAGAAAATCCTGGAACCTTACCATTGCCTCAGGCCACTGTGCCCTTTGCTCACTCCACCACAGTGGGCTTTTAGTCCTCAAACAGTGACTCTCCCCCCACCCTCTATAAGTCCTCACACCCTGCCAAGTCTCCACTTCCTAACTCTCACTCCTCCTTCTCAGCTAAATGCCCCCTCCTCACTTTGCTCACTCCTTCCCCAGTATATACTAGTACAACACCCTGCACTCACCATAATAGAAAGAAAATCACAATGGCCATAATTTACATGAACACATCTATGGTATATCTTGCTTTAAACATCATTTTTCCAGCTAGACTGTAATGCCCTGGTCTACATAGTTTTCCTCCTCAGAGCTCAGCACGATACCCAGCACTCAGAAGTGCTTGCTGAATTCATGACCACAGAAGTTCTTCTTTCTAGGTACAGATTGGAAATACCCAGTCTCCTCCAGACGAGTTTTCTCCAGACAAGAGCTTTCTTCCTCTTCATCGTCAATTAAAGTGAACTCCTGTATAACTTTGTCATAAGGACCAAGTCAAATAAGAGCCGTAGAATACTATGACTGTATCAGAAGGAAATCATGAAGCTAGCGGCATTTGCATCGTTCTCACATGCAGGGGTAAAAGTCAAATCATTTCAGATGCCCTTGACACTGGACTTCCCTCAAAAGACCACAATACTGTTAGGCTCAAAACAAACAGCAGAAACTCACCCAGGGAGTGTCATATTTTTATTCAAGAGACAGTATCAGGACCTGAAATTCTAATTTTTTAAAAGCTCTTAGATTTATAATGTTGGAACTGTGAGTTACTGGGCTTCTCTGATGAGTGGAGTTTTACACAAGCATGAAGGTGCTGAAACACAGCCCAACAAGAGCTTTGTCAACTTCTTTAAAATGTAGATGAAATGTTGTGTAGGTGGTCACTTAAGGGATTCCCAAATAACTAAAGCAAGACTGACATTTTCTGCTTTTATTATTAGACATTCTCCTTCCTTAGCTGTAATTACATGCCTGTGTGTTTCCAAGGGGACTTTGTGTGCATTTTAAGTACTTATGGTCATATCTACCTTCATGGCTCCAAAGGAAAGGCCACTCTGTATAAAATTGTTAGGGAGTATTTCATTCCTATCCTTGACGTCCGTGCCATGCTCGCCTTACAAATAAATACCTTCTGATGGTAAAAACAGATAATAATGAATGGTTGCCAAGTTTCCTCTCCACTAGACTACCATGGAGTATTAAGTGCTAAAATGATGAGCCTGGCTATAAGTAAAAGGGATTATTTATTATGAATAAATAATAATTGTCAGTTTATAACATGACACACGATTTCATGCCCAAATTATAAGGGGAAAGACGAAAATTTCAATTAGTTTACTACCTTGAGTAGAACACTATTCATGTTAACTTAGTTTTGGTTCTACATAATACAGCAACTCCCTAAAAACAAAAACAATACTTTCCTGATTCTGGAAGTCTATGTGTCAGAGCACAAAGAAAGAAAAGGAAGTGACTAGTTTAAAATAGGCTTGGTAAGTGATTCAATTACACTATATTAACTCTTTTCAGAATCTTTTAGTTCTAAAGGTAAAATACGGGCTATACTTGAAAAAGATTTAAAATCATGGTACAAGCTTATTTACCCTACATTATCACAAATAAGAAATCCTTAGCTGGAACTTATATTCTTTATTACATAAGTTATAAATGCCCAAAGCTGATGATTCTAATAAGAAGTTTACTGAATTTGAATTCTTTGAAAATAAGCAATCACATTATAAATTCAAAGTTTCTCCAATAGACTGTAAGTTCCTTGAGAGTCAGATCTATGTCTTATTTAAGGCTGTATCACTGAACTAGCAGAATATCTGGATTATATTAGGTACTCAATAAATTTCTGATGAACATAACTAAATTTGAAAGAATTCCTATCATTTGTCTCACTTTCCTCATTGTATCAAATAGAAAGCTTATAGTATATTGTATATTGTTTGTAGTTGCCCGTAATAGTCAAAAACAGCATGAAAAATTACATACTCTTTTTCCCTTAAAGAAATGTTCCTCTTTTTTCTTAAGCTCCAACTAGTCTGATTTCAACCAAGGGAAATTTGATCTGACTTTTCTGTTTGTTGTACAGTCAACAACAATTATATCTTCCTCTCAATGCTTCAATTCCACAATTTGGCCCAGATAACAATAGCAGCCTTAGATTCAGCTTCCTTAATAGAAGATTACATGTCAAACAAACATAATTAATAAACAGAGAGCAAAGTGTGTTGTAAGTAAAAGTCAGAAGTGCTTAGCAAACAGAGCCATGGAAAGAACACTAGTTTCAAGGTCAAAGACTTGGGTTTGAGCCAAAATTCATCACTTATTAGCAATGTGATCTTGAGCTAGTCTCTCCCTATGATTAGTATTCTCCTATATTAAATGAGGACCATAAATTACTTGCCTCATGGAGTTATTATGGAAGTAATCTGTGATATGAAAAAGCTCCTAATGTACCTGTTACATAAGTAGGTTATCAATAAAGTTTTGTTCAATCAGAATGTCAATGGTCACAAAACCAGAAAAGTCATTAGCTCTTTGCATTAAAATATCCATGCCTACAATGGTATATGGGTAGTAACAGACCAAAAGGACTAAACCTTAGAAATAATGACCTAATAATTAAAGAAAATAAGATTTAAGGAAAGGGAAAACTTCTAAATAAGGCATGTTGAAAGGTTGTTTTTGTTTGTTTGTTTGTTTGTTAACTGGCAATTAAGTTGTATGTAATAAAAACCAAACGCCAAGAAATGAACATCTGAGTAAGGCAGGTGTCCTTTTCAGACTCAATATTATTTCAAGACTCTTATTCAAGATTTACATGCCACATTAATTGATATGGTATCTTCCAGTCTTTCATTGTTTATTATTACCTTTTCTTACTAGTTTAATTTTTATTATTCAACTTTCCTTTTTTATTTACTAATCAAATTTTTCTTTAAATTCCCTTTGTATACTCTATGTCAGGGGTGTCCAAACTTTTTTCAACGTTTTTCACCAAGGGCCATATGCGGTAAAATACACAAACAGCCGGGCCAGTCACTCGAGGTGAAGTACGTATTGACTCACCTGGTTTATTTATGTAAACTAAATATATTTTTGGAATTTGCTGCGGGCCAATTAAAAATGGATTGCAGGCCGCAGTTGGCCCACGGCCGCAGTTTGGACACCCCTGCTCTATGCTATCAACGATGACATTGCTATAATTAGAATGAGTAGAGTAGGACTCTATGGGTACAAATGACTAAGCACACCCCACAAGTTAAAAATGGTTTCAGATTGGGGGAGTTAATTTTGCTTTGTTTATTGCTGGTGCTATTAGGATAGAAGAGGGAGATGTGGAGATAGAAAAGGTGAAAGGTTGGGATCTGGGTCTAATAAAACATTTGAAGTTGTCTCTCAATGGAGGATTCTGTAACTTTTCTACATCATGTTTATCATGCCTGCTCTTCTCTCCCAAAATTTCTTATCCCTCCACTGTTAAATTAAGTGCTGAAGAGGTTGATCTGAAATCACCCACAGGTAAACCAATTCTTTTAAAGAGAACAACATAACAGTGCTACTAATCACATCACTTGGTACATGCTTTATAAGGGCCTGAATAAGAATTTCTTTTAGAAATTAGAGATTCACAAAGCTGTGCTTCTCCTAAGGAACTTTTATGCAATTTGCTTTTGTTTTAAATTACACAAATATAAAGATTTAAGATATATATAAAACAAATAATTGTAACACTTAAGTGTATATATTAAGAGACATGACAGGTATAATAAATATTTATTTTATTTTTTTATAGTTAAGACTTCCTACTTATTTATATTTTCCTAATAATGAATCTTCTCTATACTTTTCCTCATTAAGTTAAATATGTTCTTATAAGATGTCTCAAATAATTTTTTTTGAATGAGGCAGTGCATATATTAAATAAAACACTTGGACTAAATTTATTATTAATTGCCTGCCACTCTTCTCCTTGTACTTGAACTTACAAGTCACAGAACTGGGATCACTAGAACAATTTCAGTGTACCCGACAAAAACATCGTGCGGGCCAAAAAGAGAATTTTTAAATGGCCATCCATTTATTCACATCCATGGCCCTGTGTATGGCCATATTCTTTTTTATGATTCATCTAGGAAATGAACTCCTCATTATTCTTTCATCTCCTGGAGCCACAAGAATAATCGAGTAATTGAAAGGCTGAAATTCAAGAAATCTCTCTGGGCATATTTATCCCCCACACCCTTACTACTTTTTTATTTTTATTTTTTATTTTTTAATAATGGTATCCTGGCCAAGAGAAGTGTTCTTATACATAAAAAGAATAACACAAAAAAGAAACACCAAAGACAATCTTCCATTGGGATTTGTTTATTTACGTCACTGAGTGCCTGCTTATTCCTGACCTAATTGCAAATACAAAAGTATTTTTAAATAAATAGAAATAATTATTTAGAAAGCTGAAATAATAAATGAAACATTTTTCTGCATTTTAAAAGTAGGGTTTAAACAACTGATGTAAGCAGCATTCCAGAAATTATTCCTATTTGATGTGTGTCTATTATCCACAAATTATATTTTTGGCATATAACTTATATGCCAAAAACGATCATTTTAAAGTTTCCATGGCTATAGAACACAGATTGTTTCCCACAATTTCAACCAGATTTCATATGAAAGTGGTTTTCTCGACACAAGAATTTCTCATGGGCCTATTGTTGGTTGCACTTAACTATCAGTAAACATCAAGAACACCTCTACATTTGTGTCTTACGCTATGCTAAATCCTATCAAATCCCTGAAGTATTATCAATGAATGTTTGAGCACGCTCCAATGAAAAAAAGTTGCAGTATGTATTTCAATATCCCTGCAAGTGTTAAACCCAATATAAAGGCTTTTTAAAATAAATAAATCAAATATAGAATTTGCTGGGCAATGTCACAAATAATATTCCTAACATGTACATGTTGAACTTGAAAAATTTTTAACATGTATTTCATACTAAAGAAAGCTACAGAACTTAATTGGTAAGTAAAAAAGATGACAGAGTTAGAAGATTATAAGATTTAAAAAAATTTAAAATGTTCTCATTTGATTTTGTAGACATTTTGTAGACATAATAAAATATCAATCATAATTAAAACAGAACTTTCATTAGAACTAGAAAATACATTCTATAAAAACAAAGAGATGAAAATATACTAGTCTCCATATTACCACATATCTGTATTCACCTCTCTTTTATGCTTTTTATCACATTATGGTATAAACACCTTTTTACATGTCTGTTTTCCTGGCAAAACTTTATTACCAGGGTTGGGAAAACTGGGTAATTTTAATTTCTGTATCTGCTTTTTAGGCATATAACAGAAGCTCAATGATTTTTGAAAAGAAGAGCTGAACCTACTGGATTTAAACATATCATAAAGTATTAATCATTTAAATAATGTAGTTTTGATACCTAATTTGAAATAGATTGATAAATAAGGATAGAAAGTCCAGTAAAATATCTAATTATACATAAGAAGGTAATAATATGATAAAAGGAAATTCAAAACAATGGTGGAGGTATGGGGGAACAAAGCTATTTAATAAATGATATCGAGATAACTAGTTGATAATTTGAAGGAAAATGGAGCAAACTTTATATCATACTTTATAATACTAATCTCTCATCTCTCTATATATGTATATATATACGTATATCTATCTAAATATGTATATATAACCTATATAATTTAGCTCATAAAAATTAGCATAACAGAATTGAGTATTTTTGAAAGAATGATAGCTTTCTAAACCTTGAGTCAACAAAATAAACAAAAAAGCGTAAATTTTGTATAACAGTTTAATCTTTAATACTAAGAAAAGTAATAGTCATGGTAAAAGGAAAACAATATATTGTAGAAATATATTTATCAAGTACAAGAGATTAAAGTTTGATTTCTATGTTGCAAAGAGGGGATAAACAATCTGACAGAAAAACATAAAATTCAGAAGCGTAAGTCAAGGACACGTACAAGGGGAAATCAAATTACTAAGCACAAAGAAAAAAAGAACATTCAAGCATTTTATTTATCAAAGCAATGCAAATTAAAAGAACACTGAAATACCTCACTTTTAACTAATACAAAAATTCTAAGAAACAATATCCAACACCATCCAGATTCTTGGAAAAATAAAACTGATAAAGCCATACAATATTGTTGGCAATTTACATTAGAAAGCAATTTGACAACACACTTCAAAAGCTATTTCTAAAATATATTGTTTGACCCATAAAAATATTCAAAACCTTTAACCTAAAGTTAAAGACCAGAAAGTTTAAACTGAGTAAATAACTACAAAAATAAATTAAAAAAAGGAAAGAAAGCAAAGACAAATTCAAACAGATTTTTGTGGTGATATAATTTATAATAGCAAAACATTATAAATCTAGATCTTTAACATCAGAGGAATAAAGTAAACTACCAATTATCCAACAACCAACCGCTCTTGAAAATCGCTCATTAAAGAGTATAATTTATATAAAGGGCAATATAAATTGAAACTGAATATGATCTGAAACTGAAAGGAAACAGACAAATTGCACAAGTTGGTATGTTGAGGCAGAGTTCCTTTCTGGTTATACTATTGTTTATCTTATAATTAAAAACTGAGAGGAAATTTATTATATAAATTATTAGATGTTAAAAATTAAGGACACACAGAAAGATCACATATGGGGCCAAAGCTAAAAACAAAATTAATTCCTTTGAAAGAAATTCCTTTGAAAGTGTTCCTTCTACTTTTAGTTTGATTAAATGTCACAAAAATGAGAAAATTTGTTATGCCACAATCATTGGTATTCATATAACTCTACTCAGATAAACTACTGTGTTGAGACACATCTGGTGTGCCAGAAACAAACTAGGAAGCAATGTGTGGGAGGAAAGAAAATTAAAAGTTGTCAAACATATTTCTTTAGGCATTCAACATAATCTGTTATTCTAATTATTTTCCTGGTGTTTATGTAGCCAAGTTAATTATTACACAAAATAAAGTAAAACTTTTAGGTTTCCCCCAAAACTTTTCCTTCACTACTCCCTACATGATGAAATTGTCATAACCACATAACACCCCATACACATAAACACATAGAGGTCTGACAATTAAGTTCACGAACTTGTTGCAACGACGTTGCTAGCCTTTTTTTGTTATCAGAGGGATTATTCATTATGAATTTGTACCAACTGGACAAAAAGTTAATGAAGTTTACTATTTGGAAGTGCTGAAAAGGCTGTGTGAGAAAGTTAGACAACCTGAGCTTTTCGACAATTCATGGCTCTTGCATCACAACAATGCACCAGCTCACACAGCACTGTCTGTGAAGGAGTTTTTAACCAGTAAACAAATAACGGTATTGGAACACCCTCCCTACTCACCTGATCCAGCCCCCAATAACTTCTTTCTTTACCCAAAGATAAATAAAATATTGAAAGGAAGACATTTTTATGACATTCAGGACATCTAGGGTAATACGATGACAGATCTGATGGCCATTCCAGAAAAAGAGTTCCAAAATGGCTTTGAAGGGTGGACTGGGCACTGGCATTGGTGCATAGCTTCCTAAGGTGAGTACTTCGAAGGTGACTGTAGTGATATTCAGCAATGAGTTATGTAGCACTTTTTCCAGGATGAGTTCGTGAACGTAATTGTTTGATCTCATATACAGTATATTATGAAATTTTCTACTTGTAGTGTAATGCCTTTGGGTGTTATATTATCCTACATTCCTCAAAAATACCCAACTATTTTATGCTTATGGAGATCTGTCAACAATGGGAAGACTAATTCCTCAGTATATCCCTTCTATTCTGAGCAACTGAATACAGGACAATTTTCACACCAAAACCAATGCCAATGGCGAATACAATATATACAGTTTATCAGAGGGAAATAAATCGCCTGAAATCATCAAATAATTGCACACAGCCAAAGAGCTCAGGTTATTTATTAATATCAAATTATACAAAATTAAGGCTCACACTCTTTTAATGCACAGTTCAACTTTAACAATACAAGCCAGGAACACCTCAGAAAAGATCTTTCTAGTCCAGTTTTCCTAAATAATAGTGTACTGAGAAAAACACTTGAAAATACAGATGACCCTTGATCCATTAACCCAATTCGGATGTGAAGACTGCTTAACACCTAACATTCAGAAGATCACACAACACCTAACATTCAGACACTGTTCTAAAGTGCTTCACATGCATTAATTCATTGAATTCCTCACAAAAACTTTTAAAGTAGATACCATTAATAAGTCTGCCCATTGTGCAGATGAGCAAACTGAAAGAGAGATTATGAAAGTCAATGCTGGAACTGAGTTGTAAGCCAGGTACACAGCTCTGGAGCCCATGGTCTCCAGCGTTACCTTTTCTGCCAAGGCACCATCTGCTGCAGACTATGCCTACCTCTGTGCTATCTCCTGTGTGCCATCTCTTATTAATTTCTACTGTAACAGATACCTGACACGCCCACTAAGCGAAAACGTTTTGATGATTGAAGAGACCGTCAGCTAAACCACATCTGCAGAAATAATTCATTTTAAAGATGATGATTTTGAGTCCCAGAATGGTATTGGAACATCTTAAATCTTAACATCTTAAAACGTAAAATTTTAAATTTGCTCACCTGCAATTCAGAATCTCTTTATCTAAATGGCCTTGAACCTACTAAAAGGAACCAAAAGCCTAACAAACATAACAACAGTGGGGTATCCAGAACATTCAAATATTAGATTAATTTTACTTTAACTCTGAATTAAGTACAAGTGTCTGCACAGAGGTGCAGCCTGCTCTGTAAAACAGAAAAAAATCCCCTAACAGGACGGAAACTGTTAAATGTTCTCTGGGCTGTCATAGGTAACTATCGTAAAGACCTTAAATGTAGAGGGTAAATAAACAAGATAATAATTTAAAAATATCTGGGGGGGGGGATGAAGTAATGAAATCTAGTGGAAACCTACCTACATAAAACTGAAAATTTCAAGAGAGTTCTGTGACCTGAGATTTTACTTAGTTCAACTGGCCCAAAGGAAAACAAAGGCAAACAAACAAAAGAAGATCATTTGAATCAGCCTATAGATTGCTGGG
Source organism: Rhinolophus sinicus (assembly GCF_057876585.1). NCBI lineage: Eukaryota > Metazoa > Chordata > Mammalia > Chiroptera > Rhinolophidae > Rhinolophus > Rhinolophus sinicus. Next base: position 21,260,610 of record NC_142504.1, read on the forward strand.
AATATATTTATTAGAATTTAATGGTGGGTGCTGGAAAGCATCTAGCGCTTAAATCAAGATGACAAATGGAGAGGTAACAGTCTTCACCAGTTTTCTCTTCTTGAAAATGTCAGCAGAGGGCCTGGTGTTGACAGAGTAGAGAAGTTCCTCATTTCCCATAACTGTGAAGTATTCTGAGCATATGTATAAGGTGTCAACTCTCATTGCCAGCTGTTTCATTCTTTATTTTCCTCAATTGTAAATAATCAGTTGCCTACGCTGATTTCACTACCCTTGCTTTTTTCCACTCTATTCAGGAGAGTAATGGGGAAATAACTCATCTGGGGGAGGAGGGCAGTGGGGGGCGGGGAACGTAATGTAAATTTCATTGGTGTCCGAAAGCATGTGGGAAAAGCAAGAAAAAAGAAGACAAAGCTACTCACTCAACAGAAGGTGAGCTACTTGAAAGGAACTGCTTCCTGTGAGTTGGGAGGGGCTACTTTGATTGGCTCAAGTACTAGAAAGGGCCCTGATGGAGGGGAGGCCTTTGCCCCTGGGGTCTCAGAGCACTGGTCTAACAGTCCACTCTGAAGATCACCCTGCATAGAAGAGTATGGAAACCTACAGTTTCATATCCCACTTCCCATCTATAACTGGATGGTGACAAGAGAAAATTCTGAGATGTCCTAAATTAAATCATAGCGGGCCATAGCGTGAGAAGAAGAGCCAGGGGTAATTCACTAGTTCATAGCTGTGGGCCCACTAACAACAGACAGCTCATATTCTCGAATGTAAGTTGGAGCCTTGAATCAACTTCTGTAGTGACTACCGGATGCATGATCTGTCAGGATTGTTGCCTGCAACCATTCAAAAGTGGTAAATAGTTCCTCCTTATGGACTGTACACCTATTCTATCCCTGCTTCACGTTTTCCTGCCCCCCCACCCCCTTATCTGTAGCCAATGTAAATTCTTTCAAACCAACTTACATCTTTCTTCCATAAAATGTAATGTATAAAAAAGCCAATCATATCCAGGATGGCAGACATGTTGGCCGTTTTCACCTAGCCCTGCTGTCGGTGGTTCAGACTACATACCCTAGGACCTGGTCCTTTCTAGCGAGCATATGGCTCAATAAACCGTTTCTTTCAGAAAAGCTTTCAGCTGTGCAAGTTTTTTGTTTAACAGCAGCTAAATTCAATAGGGGGTGGGGGGAGGCATAGGAGGCTGGGTTCAGTCTAAGGTTCATCAGGGGGTCTAAAATCCAACATTATTTGTAATAAGGCAGTTACGTTGATGCCTTTCCCTTTCCTATTATTTCTTTGTGGCTAAGAACATGAGGAAAAGGGAGTAGTGCATAAAACTGTGGAATCCCAACCAAATGTAAAAGTTTTTGGTTGGTTTTCCGAATTAATATGAAGTATGGAAAGCTAAATTTGAAAAGGATTAAGGAAAACTACCCAAAGATATAAAACCTGAGACAGTGAATGGGGACAAACTTTTAAGCAGTTCCGGAGGCTTCTGTGGTAAGATTGTCATGACTTCCAGCCTAACAGTATCATAGCTTTCGGTGACAACTAAGGAACTGGGCTTGGTCCCCTTACATGTAAAGCGAGAGGGCCGAACCAAACCATGTGTAAAACACCTACAGGCACCAACATTCTCTGATGGTATAACTAACATTAACAGCTTTGGCAGCACCTTTAAAGTGAAAAATGAAAACCCACATTAGTACCACATCACAAGACTGAAGTCAGCCAAGAGCCAGGGCAATTTCTCTTTAAGAAGGAAAAAGAAAAAAAAAAAAAAAAAAAAAAAAAGGCTGTTGATCTACAGTAGCTTTAGAAACTGCTGAGGAGAGAAAAATTATAATAAGGAATTAAAATAGAACATTAACCTCTGTGAAAAGATTGGATACAAGAAGAAAATGTATCGGGCTAAAGGAAAAGTAATTTTTTTGTGTGTTATTTTTAAAGTAGGTATGTCCTTGGAAATATTAGAAATATTGAATCCTTAATTGACCGATGGTGTTAGCTCACTACAAAACCCAATAAAATCCCAAATTAGCTTGCAGATGAATTATGGCTTTCAGGGTTTATCCAGAATCCAATGTGATCCTATAGATGGGATGAGCCAAAGTCCTCAGAAAATGCCAAGAAACATTTGAGCCAGGCCAAAAAGTGCTGAAACGTTCCACTGACATAGAACCCACAAGTCAACATGAAGCTTTCACTGGAAGATACAGCTTTTGAGTGCAGTTTTCCAGGGATTCAGCCAAAACTCAGAAATTATTGAAAAAAATAAAAATAAAAAAGCTCTCAAAATGTTTCTAAATAGAGGTTTGTATTAGAAGAGAATTATGCATGGAAATTTATCATTCACAACCAGTGGATTCAATTGCTGATCCCATTACATCACAGGATTTTAATTTTTCCTGGAAATTCTTTGCAAATTACAGGTAACCACAGTCAGAGTAGAACTAGAACTTCTGTGTATTTTTAAACAAGTCAATTGTTTCAATGAGCTAAGTACATTATTTCCACCAGACAGATAATTGTTTTCTTGTTCAATTGCATTACATTTGTGTATCCAGGTATAAAATATTACAAATGGAAAATTACTGAGAAGCAAAGCAGTCATTAGTATGACTTATAAATGCAGCAAAGTTATCACAGAAGTTTTATTAATGCTTTTTTTATATTCCAGAATATTTAGATCTTATTTTGAAATCTATTATATATCTGATTTGCAGGGCAAATAGTAAAAGCAAATCTTTGTGCCTGTACATAATTCAAACAGAACTAAGATGTCAGCTGACCAACATAAATGGCTAAATGACTTGACTATAAATATACACAAAAATAAAATACACAAGGACAAATTACTTGCCTTCACAAGAAATCCATGTATTTGAGATTTGTGGGAAGTAAAAATAAATAACTTTAAAGTACTGCTACTGGAAATTAATAATATTTTTATATTTTACTTTGTAGATAGAGGAACTGATTCACACAAGCACCTATCTGATTATTGTCGTGACACTATTTATTCCCTGAGACAATTCTTAACTGTTCACTGTCCTCGAATAAGGTGCCTAAGAGCAAATAAAAGAGACATTGAATGAAACAAAAAGCAATATCAGCATCTTAGGAATTCAAGGTAGATTATTTCCAAATGGAAGTTGTTCATTGTAGATGGTCATTGAACAAGAATGGCCACAGAGAGTGGTCATGTATACCAGAAGGTAAGAAGGCAGACAGTTAAAATAATAAATAGCATCTAACACACAGCACGTATCCTGGGAGCAGGGTAAGTTCCAATTAATAAAGAAAATGTTAGATTTTAATGCTAGTACTACCTTTGGATTAAAGTTTATGGTATCTATTCCCCAACTGTTCGATAGTTTCTGAAGCAAATATATCAAATATACATGTTGTACATTCCTAAAATAGAGAAGTCATATTTTTCCCAAACTATCTTTAGAAATTCACCATATTTCAAGTACAGTAAGGAAAAAAAAAATGTTAAAGGGTATAGACTACAATTTAAATATCACACATTGATCAAATATCCAAAACTAGTATTAGATATGTCCTAGAAGGAATGTGTTATTCTGAACAAACAGTATTTTTTCAAAGTAAATTAAACATAGACATTGTGAGATTGTATGATTAAAATATAGATCTAGAAACATATGAAGAAGTACAATATAATTTTGAATAAAGTATGGTAAACAGGATCATTTTAACCAATGATTCATCTCTTCTTTAAAAAAATTACGTAAGTTAATTCTATGAGATTTTAAGAGTCAGAAGGCTTTGTAATACAATGAAAACTACATGAGAACCAAAATTTCTTTAAAGTGTTGGAATTTAAGGAAAAAATGCTGTATGTATGTATTTTTTGTTTGTTTTTGTTGTTGTTGCTGTTTTTATAGCTATATTAATTTAAAGCAATTAAACTAGGGTTAGGCCCCTTGTAAAAAGTTTTTTTTTAAATCATACCTTTAATATTTAGGAAGAATTTTTTTTTGTCCCAAAGCTGCTTTTAGACAAGGTTATATAAAAGCTTTGATTTATTTAATATATTACAATATTTTGATTGATATTAAATTAATAAAACCTCAAAAAAAAAAAGAGGTATGAAAGATTTGCTGTAAATTTTGATTTATTTTTTGAACCCAAGGCCACTTTCACAGCTTAGAACTTTCTTTTTCTTTCTTTTTTTTTATATACAGAGATTTTCCCCAGTATTTCTCAGCTGTAAGGAATCCTAAAAGTTCTTTATCCAATCTGCATATTTTTGGAAAAGGAAATCAAAGACCTAGGAATTAAAATGTCAAACTTTATTCTGATTCTGTACATGTACTTGAATGCTAAGTCACAAAGCAAAGGGATTCTAATTCCTGTTTCAGTTTCATTTAAAGTAAAAAACAAAGGAAAAAAGCAGTGTTTAGAGAGCTTGCATATCTGAACCACAATACTGAAAGCTGGGGAACCAGGTGTGGGTAAATTGTTTCATTCGTGGAGCTTACATTCTCCTGCAGGAGACAGATAAACCCATGTCAAAAGTGAACTCTGTCACCAACGAGTTATTTGTATATTGACTCATCTTTCTCCTGTAGCCCATAATTCCCACCTGGAAAGCCTCAAGGAAATCCTGTCTCTCACTTCCCCTGAGGTCTTGGTTCTGCCATGTGACTTCTGCTCACCTACTTGCAGATGCTTCCAAGTTGCCACACCCGGCCTAATCCACACAAGCTATATCTACCCTACTACTGCTGTTAAATTACTCTCACATGAATCAACAATATCATTTCAGAGTCAACAAAACCATAACCAAACACATTCTCCCTCAAAACTCGCTGCTTATTTCAACTTCCCCATTCCTATGACAACTGTCGTTATTCTCCAGATTGTCAGTCCCAAATTTTGTCATTTTGAATTCCTCCTTGACCTGTAGCTCCCATGTCTAGTCAGTCTCCATATCCCATGTATATTCACTGGGGTTATCCAGAGAAACAGAGATTTATGATAAGGAACTGGGTCATGCAATATGGGGTCTGGTAAGTACAAAATCTGGAGAGCTGGTGTCCCAGGTGAAGTCTGAAGGCCAGCAGGCTGCTACAGAACCAGGAAGAACCAATGTTCCAGTTCAAAGGCTATCACGCAGAGTCCTCTCTTATATTGGGGGTAGATCAGCCTTTTGTTCTATGCAGACCTTCCACTAATGGGATGAGGGCCACCCATATTCTGAAAGTTCAATTGCTTTACTCAGTCTGTAGATTTAAATGTAAATCTCAACCAAAAATACCCGCCCAGAAACACCCAAAATAATTTTTGACCACATACCTCAGGACTTGGTGGCCCACTCAAATTGACACAGAAAAATTAACCACCACATTACAGTTTTAGTTTTCAAAAGTTTCAGTCTTTTCTCCATTCTCATTCTCACCACCATTACTTCAGGTCAGATCCTTACGATCTCTGACTGATTTTCAACAAAGGCTGTAAACCAACCCCCTCTCCATCTTTCAGTTCAAGCATCACTGAGTACGCTGTGGACACATTTCTTTTTCTTCTCATAAACGTTGTTTTTATCCTATCGTTTCAGTTCTATTCCTCAACTCACAAAGGCATCTTACTCTAAAGAGATCCAATTTTTTTTTCTTAAAATATATCGCTCTACATAATCCAGCCTTACTTGTCCTACTGACCCGTTTCTTCCATCACTCTCCTAATTCAGAACTTCCATTATAACTGGCCAATAGCTTACACATCCTCTTCACTCATCAGTGCCCCTTCCTTCCTCAATACACCCCCCTCCACTGGAAAGCACTGTGTACTCTTCATGGCCTACTCCAATTCCACCTACCTGCCAAGGTTTCTGTCTGCAGCTTCAACTCTTCTAAAGTTGTTCTAGTTCTCCAAACCATACAAATCTTTTAATCTTCTAATGCTCATGCGTATTGACGCGGAACAATACCACTGTTCCTTTAAACTACTCTGTCTTATTCTCTAATTTACTTCTATTACACATCCCTCTTTCTTTCTTTTTTCATTCTAATTTTTTATTTATTTTTATTATTGGTTTCAGGTGTACAAACCAATGTAATAGTTAGACATTTACACCCCTCTCAAAGTGATAACCCCCTCCCCCAATCTACTACCTCTCTGACATCGTATATAGCCATTACAATTCCATTGATTCTATTCCCTATACTGTACTCCACATCCCATGAATATATATATATATATATATATATATATATATATATATATATATATATGTATATATATATATATACACATACATACACACATAATTATTATTATAGTTGACATTCAATATTCTTCAGTTTCAGCTTCAGGTGTACGGCACAGTGGTCAGGCATCGACACCGTCCATGCAGTGGTTGCAGGTTTCCGTAGTGGAGTGGTTATCATATTCAGCTAACACATCCCTGTTTCCTTGGTTCCTTATCTCCCCCTATCACCTACAAAGACACAAAGTCTATTTATCTGGAGCTGAAAACCTCTGAATCTGTCATGTTCCAAGCACTAAGTAAGGTAATGGATGTATGAAGAGGTACTCCTCTCAAGAACCTTACAGTCTGATAAGACAGATGGACCATCAGCCCTATCATGGATCAAACACTGCGTGCTACAGCAAAGACAGACACAGAGCTCTAAGGGAATATGGGGCCTGTAACAGAGGGAGAAACTAAATTGTCCTGATAGGACGATGTGGTAGAAGATAAATTTAACAGGAGGAGGAGAAGTAAAGGCATGTCAAATACTGAGAGTAACCAGTGCCAAGGAACAGAGACGACGAAGAACAGAGAGAGAAAATACAGACAATGAAGCATATATAGAGCTTAATGTGTGATGCGACATTTACTACAATAGAAAACATCCTGGGTATAAAAGATCAAAACTCAGGCACCGAATGGCTGGAAAACAAGAGACTTAATGCAGCAGGAGAATCATTGCATAACAGGTACAGAGCCCCAGAAGCAAAAATGTCTGTACTACCGAGACTGCTGAGTCACCACTTGCATGGGGCTAAGGAGAAGCAGGAGTGGCTGGAGCGCGATGCCAAGCCATTGCCCACTAAGGGAGTTGGAAGTCCTGAAAGTACGGGCGAAATTCTGTTTGTCCCTTATTCATGATCCTTAGAAACACAAATTTTTCATAAATCATTTGGTAACAAATCTAAGCTCATCTGGTAACAAAAATTAGCCTAAATATATTTATTCTTTACCTCAGTATTAATATCTAAGAATTTCACTGTGAAAAACATTCATTTTTTTTATTATTATATTCACTGTCTTACAAAGGAGCTGTCCCAGACCCCACGAAAGGTGACATGACATGTAATACAGGGTACATGTTCCATACTACCTTTTAAAACGCTGATAAATTCTCAGTTACAAAACATACCTGGCCCCTGTGGTTTTAGGTAAAAGTCTACGGACCTTAGATGTTGAGGTTCCACAGAACCAGATACACAAAGGAGTCTATTGTACAAAAAAGATTCCAAAGTCCGTGGAAGAATCATTTAGAATTGTTTTGTTAAACAGAGAAGTTTTCAGTGTCACACACATTCAACTACTAACCACCTTTGTGATCAGTGGCAAAGTTTATTTTACTTAAATAATATTAGTTAGGAACAAAAAATAAATTGCCAATTATGAATTTTTAAATCAATCTTTTTCTTCCCCTTACAATGCCAAGAATACCAGAAAAAAAAAATTGTATAACAACATTCTCTTTGCCTCCTAGAACCTTAATAGATAGTTTCCTGGAATTGTCTATTCAAATAGAAAATTAATTTCCATGCACAGCTGGAAATACCACATTGGCAAGCAAGGAAAACATCAAACACCAGTAGATTAAATAAAAAGTAGAGGAATTATAAAGACTCAACAAAATAGAACTTTCTCAGTATGATGGTCACATGAAAACAGCGTTTTGCTTGTTTATTTAATGTCTGAATACATCTTTTAAAGTGAAGTAGCAATAACCAAGGGAGATTTGGATCCAGAGAAACAATTAGGGGATTATATCATTCAACAAGTCTTTCTAGTGTATGAAAGGAGAAAAAGTGAGCACTCCCCTTGACAGGATGAAAGAGGTACTTGGACCTACAAAACACTAATATATGGTTAGGACACTGCCACCCACTTCATGGTATCCAACCATGGTTTTGTGGGGGTTTTTTTCACTTTCAGATGATGGGTAAGTTCTAAAAAGAGGTATTGGTGATAGTTGCACAGTAATGTGAATGTACTTAATATTATTAAAGTGTACACTCTAAAAGGGTTAAAATGGTAAATTTGATGTTATATATATTTTACCATGATAAGAAAATAATTTCAATAATACACAAAAGCTCTTACAAGTCAATAACAAAATAAAATTGTCTAAAAGAAAAATGGGCAAAGGGCACACACAGAAATTCAAAATGGGAAGAAAATCCAATAAATGTATAGAAAAAATACTCAAAAGCATTAATCATCAAGAATTCAAGTAAAAATGACTACAGTATTATGTTTAATCTCTCAATTTATAAATATTTAAAAGACTGAGAATTTTTTTTTAAAAAAAAGCACTTTTCTCCACCCACCGACAAGATCAGGCTCTGTATGCCTTTCCCTCCGTTGGACCTCAGGAGAATCCTACTCTGTGCTGACAGACATCAAGAAAAAGCTGGCTCGGGGTGGCTGGTTGGCTCAGTTGGTTAGAGCACAGTGCTCATAACACCAAAGTCGCCAGTTCGATTCCCACATGGGCCAGTAAGCTGTGCCCTCCACAACTTGATTGAAAACAACGACTTGACTTGGAACTGATGGGTCCTGGTAAAACACACTGTTCCCCAGTATTCCCCAATAAGAAAAGGCAGGGTTCTGGTGCCATCTGGGGGACTACTTCCTGATGCTGTCACTGCCTCAGGCAATGACTTGTGTGGTCAATATTAAACCAATAACCAAACTAAACAGAATCATACACTTTGCACAAACATTTTAAAAGCAAAAGAAATGACAGAAAACAGACACCGCCTTCAGGAACTGCAACACAGAAAGGCAAACAAGAAGCCATAACAATGTGGGAAGGACAAAACCCTATATGGTATCCAGGCAGTCGGCTACCTTTGTCCTGATGAGATTGTCAGAAAACAATTAAAAACCTCCATCAGTTCTTAGTGCAGCACTGACACTGTGTAAACAGTGACAGGTAGAAAGTTCAATAAAAATCAATGTTTTATGAAAGCAAAAATAAAGAAAAACATTCTACATGAACTTTATCTTTGCAGGACTTCCTAACAAGTGAAAATATGAGTTCAAGATATCAAGAATATTTCTAGGTAAAGCATAACAGAGGTCCAAAGTGGTATACTGTGTTATAAAACATAGCTACATCTCTATTATCTTTGACAAATAACCCGAAAGTACCTCCTATTTTGATAAATCCTCTGGAATACCACACAAGCAAAGAGAGGGATGGACGTACCATGTTTCCCTGAAAATAAGACCTAACTGGAAAATAAGCCCTAGCATGATTTGTCAGGATGACATCCCCTGAACATAAGCCCTAAAACATCTTTTGGAGCAAAAATTAATATAAGACCCAGTCTTATTTTCGGGGAAACACGGTAATTAATTACCTGAATATTCATTACACATATAGAAGGAAGGAAGTGGCCGGCAAATACCTGGCACAAAGCAGGAGCTGAATAAATATTTGTTCCACTGAACTGAAACAAGTAGTAGCAGCTAATAACGATCACCTGTATCTATTGGTGAAATGTACTATGGTTCCAACTTTCCACCTGACTTAACCTGTGTAAAATAACTGGTCTTTTCTGCAGAGAGAGCGCCAAAGGTTCTGTTCTCTTCCACATGGTATCACAAGTACCAACCAGTCACCCAGCATGGTGCTCAGAGGCTTGGTGAGGATTCATTGCCCCAAAATCAGTATCTTAGATCCAATTCCTTGTGACAAACATATAGAAATTTTAAAGCATGGAGTGAAAAAGTAGAAGATGCAAAGGTGATCAAAACGAAGATTCTAACAAAAGAGAGACCTGATGAGAGATAAACCACCTCCAGGAGACCCACTCAAATAAACTGGGAGTCAGCCTCTTTCATCTTCCTCATCTGAAAAGGATGGCAGGACTCAATCAGTGGCTTTCAAGCTTCTTCAACTATTATACTATTCACACATACGAAATTCATTTCATAGTAAACACAGTATATGTATACATATATGGAAACATGCTCACTTATATAAAACTCAAAACTTAATTTTCATAGATTAATACTTAATTCTACACTGTGTGTGTACTGTAGTATGTTGTAATGTGATTTATTCTATTCCATTATTTAACTGCAACCAACTAAACTGATTTGATGTACAACTAATAGCTCGTGACATGCAGTTTGGAAAACACTGGAATAGATGATTTCCTTCCAGTTCATTAAAAAAAATGATTCTACTTAGAAGCTATCTAAAAACAGCCATCACTCCCACATACCAGTTCCTCAATGACCTTTCCATAGCTAATCCTGAGTGAAATGATACAACCCCCATGATATCTTTAAGTTCCCTTCTTCTTCACAGTAAATACCCATGGTCCTTTCCACTCAACAGGCTTTAAAAGTGATTTTTCCCAGGGTGCCTGACTATAGCCAAACCTGACGGCAGAAGTGGGCACAGGGAATTTTGCAATAAAAGGTTAAACAACTACCAAAGGAACTCCCTTTTGGAAAGTCTAGTTTACTTCTTCCCATTACAGCTTAAAAACCATCTCAATCACTATCTTCTCCAGGGCATTACAATTTTCGCATGGAATACTAACAGTATCATTTGTGCTTGTCAATAATTTCAAATGCTTTCCTCTCAGCCTTCTCTTGCTTTCTAAGTCTACAGGGTAAAGAAGAAATAAATTCCACATGTATTTAATGGCACATTTGGATATTTTAATTGTTACAGTGCATAAAACAAAACATAAAGCCTGAAAGTTTTAATTTTAAAAAGCATTTCAATTCATAAATACAAAAGAAACGCTAATGTCAAAAAATTAGGTCCATTGTAATCCTGTAATCAAAGCATTCTGTGTATTTCCCAAACTTGGCAAGACACATTTTTATTTTTAATTTTTGAACTACTAATTCTAGAGGAAAAACAAACACCATTAACTTCCTCTTCAGTCACTAGCTGTCTGTGCCATGTGTTTTTATCGCTTCCTGCCACAAGGAAATACGTTTGAAACAAAGAATGATATTCAAAAGAGAGTTCTCTGGGTGACTAAAATCATTCTTTCAGGAATTTAGAAACCGTGTAAACACATTTTAATAATGGTACAGAGTGATAAAATGACTCAGAAAACCTTCACATATTTTTATTACATGATATCATCTACTGCTCAAAACAGGTCTACCACGATTACTTGATGAATAAACTGAGTTGGTCAAGTTAAATAACTTTTCTTCACTCACACAGCTAATAAATGGCAAAGTTAGAATTTAAATCCATTCTGTTAAATGCCCAACCTCATAGTGAAAACTTTTCCCTATGAGCCTGTTGATCAAATGTAGGTTTTTATTTTAGCCTATTTGTCTAAACCATCATTAGTTTTTTTGTATGAGTGGTGGGGAAAGTGATCAGTGGAGGCTATCGGTGATGATAAGAACAATGAGGACTGATTTATCACTCTATATCCTTTTTTTAATAGTTACTTATTGAGTCGTATGTACTACTAGGTAATTCACTAAAAAATGGGGAGCCTGAAGAAAGATGCAAATTATAGCTCTTACCCTAAAGAATTAGTATGAAATTTAGAAAAAAAAATTTCCAATTCATTTTGGTCTTTTATTATTTCGTATGTTGCTCTCATTACTTTGGTGGACAGTGTAGACATTTTGTAGACATAGTCTTAGTCTGCATGTACTGCTATAACAAAATATCACAGATTGGGTGGTTTCAATGACAGACATTATTTCTCACAGTTCTAGAAGCTGGGAAGTCCAAGATCAAAGGGCTGCTGGCAGATTCAATGTCTGGTAAGGACCGTCCTCCTGGTTTGCTGGTGGCTGCCTTCTTGCTGTATGCTTACATGGTCTTTCTTGGGTATATGCTCATGGAGAAAAAGATAGATCTGCCTCTTCATCTTCTTATAAGGGCACTAATACCACCATGAGGTCCTACCCTTATGACCTAATCTAAACCCAAAGGTCCCATCTCCAAATACCAACACATTTGGGGATAGAATTCAAAATATAAATTTTGGGGTGACATAAACATTTATCCCACAACAGAAACCCAACAGGTAAAACAAATGATCACAATTAGCTTGATACATGTACGAGGTCTGACAATTAAGTTCACAAACTTGTTGCACTGATGTTGCTAAACTGTTTTTGATATCAGAGGGATTATTCATTATGAATTTGTACCAACTGGACAGACAGTTAACCAAATTTACTATTTGGAAGTGCTGAACAGGCTGCGTGAAAAAGTTAGATGACCTGAAGTTTTCACCAACAATTCATGGCTCTTGCATCACGACAACGCACCAGCTCACATGGCACTGTCTGCGAGGGAGTTTTTAGCCAGTAAACAAATAACTGTATTGGAACACCCTCCCTACTCACCTGATCTGGCCCCCAATGACTTCTTTCTTTACTCAAAGATAAAAGAAATATTGAAAAGAAGACATTTTGATGACATTAGGGCTATCAAGGGTAATACGAAGGCAGCTCTGATGGCTATTCCAGCAAAAGAGTTCCAAAACTGCTTTGAAGGGTGGACTAGGCGCTGGCGTCGGTGCATAGCTTCCCAAGGGGAATACTTCAAAGGTGACCATAGTGATATTCAGCAATGAGGTATGTAGCACTTTTTCAAGGATGAATTTGCGAACTTAATTGTCCTACCTCACATATAGCATATAAAACGGAAAGCAACAAAGGAACATGACAAACAAACAAACAAACAAACAAATCATACACACAGACAACAGTTTACTGGTTACTAGAGGGTAAAGGGGGAGGGGGGTGGTAGAAGAGGGTAACGGGGTCAAATATATGGTGATGGAAAAAAAAACTGACTCTGTGTGGTGAACACACAATACAATATATAAATGATGTATTATGAAACCTATATAATTATACTAGCCAATGTCACCCCAATTCATTTAATAAAGATAAAAGACAAATGCACTCCCACCTAAAAATTCTGTATATATGTAGTGTGAGAATATAAGAGATTTTTAAAAAACTGGGTAATTTTGCTTATTATTGGTGTAAATTGGGTAGGATAAAAGAAATAGAGAAACAATGATCTTTACTTCACTGTGCTGTTTAATAGCCATTTCAATGATAATGTAGAAAGTTTTACAGAATAACACCTTTACTTCTTCTTACTTTCCAGTCACCATTTTTCTCCTGTTTTATAATCTTATTGTTAATGGATTTTATCTTGCAATATCGGGAGTCTTTTTATAAGCCAGTTTATATAATTTTCCAAGAAAACAAGCCACACATATATTCAGACACATACACACATCATGTACATATTTAACATATACAATTATATATGTATATGTCTCTCTCTCTCTCTCTCTCTCTCTCTATATATATATATATATATATATATGATTTAGAAATAACATATTTCTAACAACTCATGTATTAGCTAAACATTTATTTACAAGTTAAACTCCTTTAAATACTTCATATGCACTCACAGAAAAAATATCTCGTGCTCATACAAATGTGAGAATATCACCTCTTTCGATGATTCACTTTAATGAATGTGTCTTTGGGTTTTTTAGCACTTGGTTTGCACCTCAGTGATGTGTGTGAAAAGGGAAGCCAGGAGAGCTCAGGTACAACTAAATGTAATAATGTTAGGCAGTACCGGCAATTTTCCTCAACACACAGTGGCAGCAAGACGTCCATAGTGGTCATACCTGAGCACCTGTGCTCTGAGCCTATCAGAGGACCACCAGGCCTTGTCATGCCCCACGAGGCTTTGTGAATCCTTGATGATTCTGGCTCACTAAGTTCAAGTGGGGTCTGGGAACCTGTGTATTGATAAACCCCACATGATTCTTATCAGACAAGCCAGAAAGCACACTGATATATAGATGGGAAGGAGTGCATTGAGGAGGGAAAAGGCTGGAAATGTGGTTCAGCTTATACCCTGGATACTAGGAATATCTCACAAGTATCGGCAATTTTTGTAGACCATGGCAAGCCATGGAAGATTTTTGAAAACAGGAAAGGATTAGATTTGTGATTCAGTAGGAGTCACTGGGCAACACTGTGCAATTAGGATGACTGGAGTAGAGATTAAAACTAGAAAGACTAGTTGGAAGCCTACTACAATAGTTGTAGCAATAGTTGTAGTAAGGAGTGCTCAAGGTTGGCAACAAAATGGAAGATGGAGTCAACCAAGATTCAAGCCAACCTGACATGGAGGGGAGCAGAGTAAGAGTTTCAAAAATGGCACCACTTTTCGAAGCACAGGTAGCTAAGACGATATCTCTGATGTTCACAGAAAAAAAGGTCAAAAAGATGTAGACTAGGTGGAGTATGCGTAAATAAATTAATAAATTAGTGGACAAAAGACCATTTGCTGGGAGAGGAAACAGGGTGTTAATCCTTGTTCCACCGTGTCCTTGCTAGGAGGCGCTGGACACACCTCCTAAGCTGTCTGATGCTCAGTCTCATTTATAAATAATGCTAGTAAAACCTATTTTGCAGGATCGCTGTGAAGATTCAATAAGATTAAAAGTAACACTTGATCCATAGTAAGTTGTTAACAATTTCATTTTTGTCTGCTTTTATTTTCACTGACTTTTAATTTCAATGACCTAAAACCATTCCAGACACACAGTAGTCACTCAACATACACTTGTTGAATGAATGAGTGATGATTGCTCTTATAATTCTATTGAAGACTAAGAAAAGATCCTGGGATTTGCCCATTAGATAGTAATTGGTGCACTTAAGAGATTGCTTAAATGCCTAAGGGTTTTGAACAACTGGGTGAAGTAAAAGTCTAAGTGTTTTGGTGAGGATATTCTAACTACAAGTAGTACTGTAGAGTAAAAGTTTTCATGAGTTTTATTGCTTTTTTTTTTTTTTTAATTCCGCATGGTAAAGAAATAAGAGCTTCTAGCTAGAACACAAAAATCTGCCTTCTTAAGATTAACAGTTTTAAAAACACCTTATGCTTTATTTAGAGTTTTGACAGTATATTATCTCATTTGATCTTCAACCCCTGGAGCTAAGAGATTCTGTTACTACTACCATCATTTCTAACTCAAAGAAGAGAAAAACTAAGATTCAGAAAAGTTGAGTGACTTTTAGGATATGAGTGTCAGAGCCAGGAATGTAAAGGAGGTATTTTGACCACAAGTTTCCCAAGCTTCCCACACCCCACTCCTCATGCCCACTCACGGTAGTCCAGATGAGCTCTCGTCTATATTTCCTGCCACCCTAAGTTTTCTCTCCTACAATGTGGAAGTGAAGGGTGGGGCAGAGTCTCGTGGACTTCGGGAAGTTTTGAGAGTACTGCTCCTTCCTCAAAACCCAACCAACACCAGAAAGCACCCATCCTCCCGCAAGCCCAATGGCAGTGGCAGAGGTTCACCTGGTCCCTCTTAGCTTCCACAGAAAAATCTGCTGTTCTCTTGGGAAATATCGGGACTGTCTTTTTGGAAAGCTTTCCTGGGAAGAAGGTAGCTTACAGAAAAACTTGTCTTCATATTGGGTTATTGTTATCTGGTACCACTGCCTATGGCCTTGAATTGTTTGAATTCACATCCTGGCTCTGACCCTCACTAGATGCACAACTTTGGGCATGTTATGTCTTTGAGACTGGTTTTGCATCTTTACAATGGGTTTTTAGAAACCAGCACTTATTCCATAGGGTTTTCACTATGATTAAATGACATACTGCATCAAAAGCACTTGTCACACTTAGAACTTAAAATATATTGAACACTCAATACGTGGTCATTGCTATTCAGCAATGTGTGATATCCCAGTCTTGCAGAGAAAGCAACCCAAGCCCAAAATGATCAAGATATAATACTTTGCACAAAATACCAAACTTCACTTTGTAACAGTACCCGTGCTTTCCTCATGGAGAAAAATGTCCCGAGATAATCACTGAATTTTTCATTGACTGCAAGTGTCACATTCACTCCATTGATTTCAAGTTATTCATTTGTAAATTAACGTACATTTTCAGTACATAAATTGGAATAATGGGTGTGGGGGACTAGACCCATAGTTGAGATTCAATAATCTTACACATAAGAAAATAAGTGCGTTTAGAAGCACACAGAAAAACATAAATATGTACTCTTTTTAAAAAACATAAATATGTACTCTCACTTATTCCTGTAACAATTAATATTAAAATTGGATTAATTTGGCTCCTTTCAAAATAGAAGAACTAAGAGTTTAGTTTTCATAACTAATTAGACAATATTTCCTTTTTTAGAAAGTATATGTCATCTCTTAAATGGTGAGAATTTTATATTTACTTTCTCCTGTTCTTTTGTAGCCTGATGTTTCTTTTAATAGTGGTTCTCAACACTGCTTGCATATTATAATCACTTTGGAGGTTAATGAATACCCAATTCTGGGCCTCACAAAAGTCCAATTAAGTCAGAATCTTTGAGGTTGGGAGCAGTCCCAGTTCAGGTTTTGTTTGTTTGTTTGTTTGTTTGTTTGTTTGTTTTAAGCTTTACAGACGATCTTCATGCGTTGCCCAAATGGAGAATCACTGACTTCTCTGGTATCTTTCAAACAACAGATTGATAGACATTTTGTCTTGCTGATTGCCTGCCGTCTGTAAATAAAGTTGTTTTAATTCAAACCATAAAATTGCTTATTCTGAAAGTCAATCTTGACCTTTAATGTAAGTTAGCTTGATTTCCCTTGATTCTAATCAAACTCTTTTGTAAGCATCTCATTCCATTAATTTTCCTAATAAAGTTAGGTGGGATGAGTTAGGTAAGAAGACCTCATTTACACAGCACTCAATTACAGTACTAGAGAAAAATAGGACATGCAGGATACAGATTATAGCTCTCAGGTATTTTTTTAAGAGTTTAGATATGATGTGAATTTTGTAAACTTGAAATTATAAATCAATGAGAAAAACGTGATTCCATGAAAACCAGCTCAAGAAACATAGCATTGCAACATTAAAATATTTGAAACAACCATATAGCTTATTCTGGAATCCTCTTTATTCAATACCTGAAACCCTTCGAATTAATATGCTGAAATCAGGTTGTGGAACAATAAGGGTTTAGAAGAACAAGAACAAGTATAGGAAGTTTGATCAGGTTATACAGACAAATAACAAAAAAGAATATATTTCAAAGGCAATCATTTTATTTTCCTGGGTTATTTAATAGTACCTTTTTATGCATATTCTGTGAGAACAGTGGGATGAAATGAAGTTTCAAGTACTCTGAGAGGAGTGGGAGGAGAAAGACACTTAACAGATAAGATACCTCACCATTTATGTGCTATTTGTCCTTTCAGTGTCCTAGTTTACGAAGATTTAAAATGACAAAAATATTGAACTACCTCTGCCAATCCTCTTATTCTAGCATAACCTCTCTACAGAGGAGCCCTTTCTATTGGGGAAAACATGGAATAAGGTGGAAAAATGGAATCCAACAAAAGTCCCAAGGATTTGAAACTGAATCAGGTTCACCAACACAGGTAACAGAAATCAAGAAAGCGTTTAGATTTGTCTCTTTCGAGCCATTGAAGTTATTAAGTTGAATCTTAAGCATACTCGTAGGTAGAAAAAATCTGGATGGCAAGACTGTTTCATTTGCTTTTTGAAATATTCAAGAACTTTTTTGTTTTTCTTTTTAATGAATCATGTGTTGAGTGACTGGTAGCCTTAAAGAGAGAGACAAGATACTCTCCGTGAAAGTTTCAATGAGGCTTGGTACTTGTCCCTCTACTCTTTTCTCTTTCTTCCATCTTTTCATTGATAAGGTGACGCTTGCTAATTTGAAGCTACCCATGTTTTCAACTGTGACCTCTCTTCAGATGATTCTTAAACTCTATCTTTGGGTCCAACTTTTCTTCATCAACTTTACTCCTAAACTAGCCTCCTCATAACTAGAAGAATGAGGGTTAACAATACAAACTCTGGAATTAGGGTACCTAAATCTGAGTCCTAGATGTTCCACTCAATTTACTGGGAGACCTTGATAGAGCAAGATATTTAACCTCTCAAAGTTTCAATTTCCGTATCTGTAAAATAGGGATAAGATTAGTATTTACCTCAAGAGTTCTGAAAAGAATTCCATGAAATAAAGAAAATGCAGTAGTAAAGGCCCTGGTTGGTAGACAGAACTCAGCAAATGTTATCTCTTCTGTCAATATCCCTCACTTCCACTAATTCTAGCATCATTCTGAACCTTCACAATTACCTTTGTTACTTCCTGCTGTATTTTCCTGTCTTCTAGTCACCATATCCTGGCTATTCTTCTTTTGAAACATTTTAAATAAAATCGTCTTCTTCATTTGTATTTCAATGAAAGCTGTGCCTAGTATTTACAGTACCTACAGCAAGACTACAAACAGAGGCACCGTTTGTCATGTTTCTAAATTTTTAAAAAGTGTGCATCAACCTATCAGCTGTTAAATATGTTCTACTCTCCTACCTCGAAAAAATATACTTTCAAAATGCCCTAGAAGACCAGGTTTAAATTTAGATTTCTCAGACTCTTCTGGCTTTCAGGCTGGAAAGTCTGAGCAAAAGGAGAACTGGTGCCTGGATTTTGGCCCCTGGCCTCTGCCTCCAGCCATGTCCCACCTCCTTTTCCCACCTCCACACCTCCGTGGACTCTCTTCCCACCACCCTCCCCTAATGCCCTTTGAAACCATAAACCCATCCATCAAGGACATTTCAAATACCTCCTTCTCCAAATTTCCCTGGAGCCAGGTATGATCTCATCCTCCTCTGAGGATCCAAATTATGTTGTGTCTACATATCTTAATGAAAGTTACGGCATTTTGTCTTGCATTTTTATCTGTGTGTTTGTTTTCCTAGTTACAGGCAACTTCTCCTGCATCAGAGATTCTCTGTGCTCAATGCCGGCAGCACGTAAAAAGATGAGCTTAAGAAAAGCTGTCCGGGATCCACCCAGAGCCATGTACCATGTGGGGTCCGTGGGCAGGCATGGGCATCTCCTAACGCTCTGCTATTGATGTGGATGGGCAGCCCAGGGTGATAAGAACTGTGTAAGGTTATAAATTCCTTGAGGGGCAAGATTTATGCTTTATTTTGTACTCAACAAATTCTCGCGAATTTTAGCTGAAACATTCCACCCCCAGCCCGTCCCCCACCCGACCTGCAAAACACTTTCTGGTCCACAGGCTACATGTAAGCTCTAGAGCTACAGTTACCAAAGTACTTTATGAGCACTGAGGGATGATGGTGGCTTATGCTCTGGAATCAGGCTAAAGGAGACATACCAAGAGTTAACGTTATAGTCTGGACCAGTCATCTCGCTTACCTTTATCTCTGCCTTTCTTCTGTATGTTACGTGGACAACACGATGACCTTATCGAAAGCACTGGCCCTGTCTTTATTAAATGTGTTATTCCTCAGACCTAGTACAGGGGCTGGCATATAGGCATGAAATAAAAGTGTGGTTACTGGGTGATGAATGAGCAAATGCGCGAATAGAAATTACAAGCCAGCAGGACGTCAGAAATTATTTCAGGTGTTTGGTAGACTGAATAATGACCTCCATCCCCAAAGATATCCACATCCCTATGCCTGGAACCCGTGAACATGACCTTATATGGGATAAAAAGGACTTTGCTAATGTGCTTAAAGAACTTGAGATGGAGAGGTTATCCCGGGCTATCCAAGTGGGCCCTAAATGCCATCGCATGTCTGTTATAAAAGGGAGGCAGAGGGAGATATGACCCAGACAGAAAAGTAGACGGTCATGTGGGCACAGAGGCAGATAACAGAGTGATGCAACCTCTAACTAAGGTGTGCCGGCAGCACCGGAAGCTGGAAGAGGCCAGGAACAGATTCTCCCCTGACACCTCTGGCGGGAGTACCGCCCTGCTGACTCCTTGATTTGGGCCCAATGAAACTGATTTTGGACTTCTGGCTTCCAGAACAGTGAGAGAATACATTTCTGTTGTTTTAAGCCGTCAAGTTTGTGGTAATTTGTTTCACCAGCCACAGAAACTAATACAAGATAGGAAACTGGTATCCAGAGAGGTGAAGTAACTTTTCCAAAACCCCAAGTTAGTCGGGGCAAAACTGGATTTCTAACAGAGATCCCCTGACTCTTCCAGGTACTCTCACTCTTTCTATATGACTGCTGCCTGCTACAGATTATAGAGCCCAAGAGTTCTACAACTCTTTGATCTAAACCTGGGTACCAAATATAACCTCTTCTAGGGCCATGCGATGGAAATTGTAAAAATGATAAATCCCTCACACGCGCCAATGTTATCTAAGTTGACCAAAAACAAAATCATTTACAAAAATGACAAAACAATGTTGTTAGTATAAGGTCCAGAAAGATATTCAGGGCCAATATTTTCATTAACAATGTGTCATCAATATATCATAGCAACTGTCCAGAAAGCAAGGTGGTGGGGCTCACAAGAAAAGCTGGCACAGCAAACAGTGCAAAAACACACAAAAGAGTTTATATATACAAAGCAAGGCAAGAAAGTCACTCACTATTGGGGGTGGGATAAAGTGGAGAGCTGGCATATAATAAGAGGAAAGGAATGATTCCCTTGGCTCAAAACTGAACAATCTGAGACAGAGACAAAACTGGAAATCGTGATAGAACCTGGAAATGATCATCTTTCTCATCAGTATGGAAAGACCTACCGACCTCAGAGTTTACAGTGATATTCACAAAAAGGTAATTACAGGTTACAGTTAAGAAAAAAAATACAGTTATGTGTAATAATTATAAATGAATACTAGATCCTTTATTATCTTTTTTTACAATTATACCTTTTATGTCCTGATACAACAAATTCATGACATATTTTCCAAATAAGGAAACTGGAACAAAAGGAGATTTAGTGAACAATTAGATAGATGACAGGTAACACTTGTTTCCAGAGCTTATGTTTAAATCCGACAGATAAGGTAACAAAGTATCCAAAGCAAAAGATATGGGTTTATTTAGACCTCCTAAGTGTGAACTTTTTTTCCATAGGGGTGGGGAATAGAGAATAATAAGGAATATAAGGGAAGCAAAAGCATAAAGACCAAATCTCCTCACCTCATATATTGGTTGAAAACATACAATCACAAGAGGATGTAAACATTTCCTTAATGATCCTACAGTTATAACAAGCCAAATAAACAATCCAAGCTTAACATGTCCCTGGTCCCCAAGGATGTCAGGTTTACTTTGTAGTTTAAGAATTAGTCACTCATTTAGAATGGGGCAAATCCCTATGGATTCAGAGAGCTTGCAATCAACTAATGGGTTATGGCGTTATTGTCAGTGGATGTTAGCCCACAGGAGTCTGGACTATTGCATCATTTAGGGTAAAGACATACTTGTTATGTGTGTGCCAAACAAAAGCCTACCCAAAGAGGTTCCCCAGAGAGTTTTGTGTGAAAGACATGAAGTTGTTGCCTGTTCCACATCTGTTCTTTCCATGATCTTTAGAAAAATGAACTTCTTGAGCAAGTGAGAAAGGAACCCCAGTTGACTAGATATGCAAAGTAGGAGATCACCTGTCTATCAAACATCATACTGCAACACTCTGAAATAATAAATCCAAAAGCTTATCTGTAATGGAAAGACACAGAAAGTTTAAGATCCTAATTTAATCTTTCGGAAGACTTCAACGATTGCATAGAAGTGTTTATAAGCTCATCGTTTTAAATAAGAGGAATTGAAAACATGTGTAGATTGAAAAGTCATGAATTTTAAACCTGTCTTTTTATACATATTTTATTGAAGGTCCTCAGAAACACAGTATATAAAAAAGTTACTGCTGGGCCTGCCCGGTGGCTCAGGCGGTTAGAGCTCCATGCTCCTAACTCCGAAGGCTGCCGATTCGATTCCCACATGGGCCAGTGGGCTCTCAACCACAAGGTTGCCAGTTCAATTCCTCGAGTCCAGCAAGGGATGGTGGGCTCCGCCCCCTGCAACTAAGATTGAACAGGGCACCTTGAGCTCAGCTGCCACTGAGCTCCTGGATGGCTCAGTTGGTTGGAGCACGTCCTCTCAACCACAAGGTTACCGGTTCGACTCCTGCAAGGGATGGTGGGCTGCGCCCCCTGCAACTAGCAACAGCAACTGGACCTGGAGCTGAGCTGCGCCCTCCACAACTAAGACTGAAAGGACAACAACTTGACTTGGAAAAAAGTCCTGGAAGTACACACTGTTCCTCAATAAAGTCCTGTTCCTCTTCAAAAAAAAAAAAAGTTACTGTTCATAAGACCGCCATGTTAATAGAACTGCCAGGTTGCAAAAACGCATTAATTTTTAAGAGTTTAAAGGATGTTGGACTAATGAATTCTATACTAACTTAAAACAATTTCCTACTTAACCACAATTCATAGTCATTTTACCCATTCCTCTATTCTCAACTAAACCATGTAATTTTTGTGGGGAGGGAGATAGCTTATAAGTGTTAGAACACGGAGAATTCCAAGTTACTAAAAGGAAAAAGGCTGGTAGGGATGCTTCTTCACCACTCTGCTAGCTAAAGGAGTTCCAAATTTAAAGACTTCTCCACATTTAGGGAACTCAGCATGTGGCCACAAGTCTTGCAAACAATAACCGCCCTACTGCAATGCTAATTGTTCAAGGAATAGGCAAGCCACTCTAGAAAGAGAAAAACAAAAAACAAAAAAAAATTCAGTGGGTAGCAGTAAATAGAGGTAAAAGAACATCTCAAAACTGTCATTCAGAAGAAGTGAAAAGAACAGAAAGTCAACAAATGAGTAAATGAGAAAAAACAAACGGGGAGGAACATGATTTACCAGAGATGAAACAGCTTGGTTTTGCTCTGACATTTCCTCCCTTCTCCCCACCCTCCAATGATAGCACCACTGTCATGAGCCTCCTCAGTGTCCGTTTTCCCCCTCATTTATTTGGCTCCTTTTATGTGCTAGGCAGTGAATTAGGTAAGTAAGCAAGCAACCTTAAGTAAAGTAGCCAATTGTTTTCCTTTATACCAAAAAAAAAAAAAATCTCAGGAAGCTGTTCCTTACTCTCACAAAGCTTAGTCTATTACTAAGACAAACCCCAGCACTAAGAGATAAGTTTCATAGTCAACAGAGGTAAGAGATGCCAAAGAAGCCCGGGGTCACCCAGGAAAACTTCATAGAAGAATGGAATTGAAGTCAGGTCTTGATGATAAGTAAAGAAATGTCTCAAGAACTGTGGGAAAGGGTCGGTAGGATGTGGGAATTGAGGGAGGGAGGAGGGGATTGATGGTAGGAAGAGGACACTCTCAGCTGTGAGAAAGATGCATTCAAGTCTGCAGGCAGGAAAGCAGGACCCGGGGAAAGCATGCAGCTATTAATAAATGTAGTGACCAAACAGGGTTCAGGGTTCACTGAGGAGCAAAAGAAAGACAGACCTGAAAAGGGTATGGGATCCTTGTGTACCCCAGGTAGAGGCGATGAAAAGCCACTGACATTTCTTAAACATGGCAGTGACTTGATCAGGTTTTGCCTGAAGGAAGATTAATCACATCATAGAAAACAGACTTGCTATTAGGAAGCTCAGAGACAAATCTCTTCCTCTCCTAGCAACTCTATGGAACTTGAGTGTATGTGCAAAAGGTGTTTCCTTCATTCAATTTTCTCTTCCTTTATTTCCTTTCCTCTCCATTTCCTCCTTTTTAAGACTTATTATATAGATCCCAAATCCTTTTTGGAGTTAGGCAGGATAGAAGTGAAAGAAAGAAAAAAAAACTAAGAAAGGTAGGAAGGCAGATGGCTAGGCGGATTATCTGTTCTCCCAACAGAAGGGAAAATGAACTCTACTTTGACATATTTTATTGAAATTCAGAGATTCAATAGCACACATTGCCTAACACAAGTTATGCTATGCATTGTTTTTCCTCTTTCTATAATTGGTTTCCTGACTTTTCCTGCTAATTTCTAGGTCCTTTCACTGATATGTTATTACCTTTAAAATCTGTTTTTTTTTTTCCAATTTATTTAATCTAAAACATAAAGCCATTCCTCTTCATTCAAAAATGAAGCACCATATAAGAGGCACAAAGATATAGATACATTAAAAAATAACATAAAGATAAACACCCCCAGAGAACCATGTGATTTCACTGATATGTGGTATATAAACCAAAAACAACAAAAGAACAAGACAAACAAACGAGAAACAGAAACTCATAGACACGGACAATAGTTTAGTGGTTGCCAGAGGGTAAGGAGGGTGGGGGGGGAGGTGAGGGTAAGGGGGATCGAATATATGGTGATGGAAGAACTGACTCTGGGTGATGAACATACAATGGGATTTATAGATGATGTAATACAGAATTGTACACCTGAAATCTATGTAATTTTACTAACAATTGTCACCCCAATAAATTTAATTTAAAAAAAAAAAAGATAAACACCCCAAAGAATTTTCATAGCTATGTGCTTTTATTTTCTTAAAGTAGTTGATAATCTCTAATTATAATATTTTTTAATACAATACATGATGAGAGGAGGCTGGATTTCAAGAAGAACCTTCTCACAATCAAAGGGTTAATAATTTATTTCAATAGACAGTATACCTTGACTGACAGTAACATTCCCCAAACGCCCATGTCCTTGAACACATAAGGCAGACATTTGGGATCCCAGTGACAAACCAAACAAATGAGTACAGTGATTTGATATATTTTTTTCCTATCAGATAGAGATTTTTAAAAGAGGGGTTCGGAATAAAGCTCTGGCTTTGCCCATCTGTATAGCAGTCTTAGCTCTCCAGAAAACATTTGAAATCTCAAGAACTGAAAAACACAGGTGAGATAATCAAATAGTCTTTCCAGTAAACATAAACCCGGAAGATGTCACCAGTTTTTATTAACCATGCATACATTCCCAGCGTCCAAACCCTGTAACTAGTTTTCCTTATTAATAATTTGCTCATATGTCATTTAAGCATTGCTTTCTGAAAAACAATTGCCTCTAAGAATGAAAGTTAAAGACGCATGCCTACATATATGCCACTGTGATTATCTGCCCTCTCTCAGGACTCACATAATTACAAAGAGGGTGGAACTCTTAGGGCAAATAGAACTGCAAAGGAAATTCCCCACCTGGCTAGTTGCCAGTGAAACTTTAATATCAATATGAAGAGAAAGGCATCTTGGAAGTGAAGAGTCTGGGGAGAAAAGGTTAATTATGCAGGGCTACCTAAGGAGCAGCCATCTATCACAAGAGGAAAGAGGCTTATATAATCAAATACCAGAAAGTTCTCATGAAAAAAAGACTTCAAACAATTTCACAGACCATCTCAGTTATTTCATTTTCTGTATGTTGACACAGATTTTAAAGACAAACTCACCAATAATTTACCTGTGAGTCTTTCATTTTGGATATTAAAGTAACTCTGAAACAACACAAATCAACACATGGAGATGCATGGATAAAACTTATCAATCATAATTTGTGAGGACATGCCTGGCAAAATCAAAACCATGGTAATGCCTCACCTATTACAAAAACTCAGAATTTTGTTAAATCTGTATAGTAAAGACAGAACCAAGAAAATAAGAGGTGTCAGGAAACAGTTCAAATATAATTACGATATATAAGAAAACCAAACATGTCTTTTACTCATAAAAGAGACGTCTGTGCATTTCCTCAGAAATTATAGAACTTATCAATAAATTTATTTAACATAGTTCTTTGCTTTCTAACCCTACAACAAATAGGTGGCAATAAATTATAAATGGAGAAGACTGCTATACATTGACAATCTCAAAAGATGGCACAAAAATGAAGAAACGAAGAGAAAACTATAGAGAGTAAAGTATATGTGTTATTCAGTGGAGGGTATAGCCCTACATACCTCTGTATTTCCTCAGAGTTAATATAGTATTGCAACACAAACACAAAAACAGGCAAACACCACACAACATATATATATATATATATATATATATATATACACACACACACATATACATATTTACATATATATACATATATGTATGTATATATATGTATATGTGTATACGCATATATGTATATATAGGAAGTTTTGGTACTCTTACGAGCAAATTTTAAAGTATACAGAGAAAAAATTCTATAAAGATCTGACAGAATGCTACAAACAAAATGGTGTCCATGTGTGTTTTGCAGAATTACCAAAATTTTGCTCATGGACCTTCAGAAAATAAAGCCTAGCATTGTTTTAGAATTGTGTTCATGAAAAGGTGCACATAAAACAAGTATTTATCAACTGTTGTATAGTTGTCATACATTTTTCATTGTAATAATTATAACTATGCGGGTGTTTAAAAATATGACACCAATATTCAATAAAGAGCAACCATAAGAATCGTGAATATTAAGTGACTTCTTCCTCAGCTTATATGCAACTATAATTTCAGATAAACTGATATGATCTTTTTTTTTTCAGTCTTCAGCTCTCACTGACATGACTCTTATACACTAATTAAGGACACTTAATATTGTACATGATGCATATTATTCTCATTTTCTGGAGCGTTCTCACTAACAAGAGTTTGAATTTCCTAACAGCTACCCTGCTTCAGTATTTAGCATGATTTATAAAGAAAGGCTTTTAAGCAGATCTTAGAATATGTAGATAAGCTGATTTGCCCTGATTTTAACGTGTTTCTATTTCTTTAAAGGAACCTTACTTAACTCTTTAAAAATTGGCTTACTCAAGAGTACATTATAAAATACTCTACCTTTCATAAGCCATACCATGTTTGCACGCCCAGAGGTAAATGTTTAAGACAAACATTGTAGGGACTGGCCAGCTATCACCAAACCTGTTTCCATCTCTTCTTGGACTACTGCTGGACTACATTTCCCAGCCTCCTTGGTAATTAGGTGTGACTATGTGTCTAAATTCTATCCAATAAACTGTGAACAGAAGCAATATGCCTTTGGAAACTTCCCAAACACACAATCCACTTCTTCCATTTCCCTTCTATCAGCTTGTGAGAGATGCACATTGATCTTAGAATCCACTACTGAAGAATTGAAGAAGTACAAGCCACACGTTAGAAGCTGTCTGGGGCCCTGAAATACCTACCACTAGTTAAAAACAGCCCAGCACTCAGGAAAATCTTTTTAGTCTTTATGTGAATGAGAAATAACCTTTTCTGTTTGAACTACATTATGGGGGTTTGGGTAGTGTTACAGTAATGAACACAATAAGAAATATATAATTACCCACCAAAATTCACTGTGAAAAGCAAAATTGAGAAAAAATAAATGTGCAGAATAAATTTAAACTGGACATTTTGGGGAAAGGTTTGGGCCTCATTTTCAAAGCACTGTCACTCAGGAATTGGAGAATGAATAAAACACTCTCTCTGGTTTATGTTTCAAACTTGACAATCAGATTGAGAAGTTTAGACTTAGCAATAGAAAAAGAATGAATCATTTAACTGTGAAGTTATAATAGTAAAAAAAAAATCCAAAACAATATTTAATACATTTACTATTCAGGGTTTCCCACTAATACCGTATATGTTGTGATCAAATTCTGTTACAAAAAACTTCAAGGGATTAATTTATTTGATTATCTTAGAATGTTTTTCTTGAACGCCACTTGAAATAGATAATTAACCAGGAATCTGAACATATTTTAGTTACACAGAGCTTATCATAATGAGATTTGACCTGTATTTCATTAAAAAGCCAACTGATCAGACTCATCTGGGGAAGCCATAAGCTACTTGATTTGTCCTATGGCTCTGTTTCATTTGCTATTCATTTTCTATGGTGACATATTGTGAACAAACTGAAGAAAACCTCCCCACTTGGAGATTATATTTGTTTGTAGATTTGTCCTGGTTTTAGTTTCCGCCTTAATGACTAAATGGCACCACAGTGGGTAATGCACTAGAGTAAACGTGGTGAATCATTAAAGAGTTCGTAAATTTTGAAAACAGGGGCAGGCCTTCTGGGCCCCATATGTGTCTAGAAAACCCAATGTTGTGCTGTATTAATTGAACTGTGAAGCTTTTATTAGTCCTCTTTAAAAATGCTTGCAGAAACGCTTTTATTAATGCTTGCCCTCAAATTGTTTATACTACTTAGCATTTCCATAACAATTTTATATTTCAAAGAACTTTTTGATCATTAGCTAAACCTACTCTACATTTCTATAAAAGAATTCAGCTGTTTTAGCAAAACAGAGGCATGAAGGGGAAACCCTTTTTTTTGCCTAAGTAATTTTTGCCTAAGATTTGCCAACGAGAAAAGAAAACGAATAGAATACAAGATTGTGCCACAAACGTTTAGCTTATATAAGTAGCCTGGTCCTCTCACTCCATATGGGTGGAGTAGTTGTTATGTGTTCCCCATAATGAGAAGAAAAGAGAAATTAGCTACTTTTATGCAATGGACTTTGAAAACTAATGTTATAGTACTTTGCAATAACAGCTACAGCAACTCCACCATTCAGAATCACCTAGAAGCATACAAAGCTGTATCACTGCATAATTCCAGGGAGCGTTATGTACCTCGTGTTCTATGCTTGGAAAATTCCTTTGGGTACATTTCCATCAAAATTACATTATATAAATTAGATTACTCAAAATTAAAAGTCATACTGGAATCATTCTAGGGTTGATGCAGCCTAATTTGTTTACTCTTAAAAATGTACAGGCTCAAATCACGTTTTCTATAATCATGGTATCATGCTATAAATCTAATCTGAGTTAAAATAGAAACTGGTTTTGAGGTGGAGGGGGAATTACTCTATCTATAAGAATCTCTTTGGTTCACCTCCACAGAAGAATGGGATGGCTTAGGTAGCAGACAATACATATAAGCCACTAGAATTTCTCCACAAATTATTACTTCCTCTAGGTTTCAACAGCAGTGGCTTTTTATTTATCAGAAAGCAAAATAACTGAATTATATCTTAGCTCACAGGAGAAAATACTTATATTGAGATAGGATTTAATGATGCACTTTTTGTTTACCTAAAGTCCCCAAATAAGAAACACTAGTATTTGTTAGAGAGATTAAAGAGCAACTCTGCATTCTGCCAGGTCACAGTGAAGAGCGCTATGCTGTACGTTATCTAGTAGTCCCCTCCAGATCTATGGCATAAATCTCATTAGGGGAAGGGTCTGAGAACCTGTATTTTTAACAAGAGCCTCAAGTGGTTTTTATTATTGGACATATTTGGAAAACTTCAGATTAGAGATGAGCCCTAAAATCTTTCCTTGTGAGATCTGGTAATCCTGATAAAAATTAAATTACTAGAGAAATGCATCCATACTGCCATAGAGAAGAAATTAACTTCTGCTCATATATTTTTTAAAATACTTAGCACACTGACTGGACCAAAACTATTTACACTTCTGTCTCTCCCAGGAAAGGGTGTTGCAAGGGTAGAAACCCTGTTTTAGTACTCTTTATGTTCCTACAGAATAACACTGCCTGGCACAAAATAGAGGCTTACTAAGTTTTGAATGAATGGTGATCTCAACAGTAGCAGCTAGCTGTCAATCTTATCCAGATTGTCATCCCTCCATTCAGGCTCCTCAGTGCCAAAAAAGCAATACCCAGTACCCTAATTTAGAACATTATCAAGGCAGCAAGACTGAAATAAAAACCAGTGATTCTATACTCAAAAATCAGCACTTATTGTTTGATTGAATGCATGATCAAGACAGTGGTATTTAGTACTTGATATCAACTATATTTGAATATGGTTGGAAAACTTTTATGAGAATG
Organism: Rhinolophus sinicus; assembly: GCF_057876585.1. NCBI lineage: Eukaryota > Metazoa > Chordata > Mammalia > Chiroptera > Rhinolophidae > Rhinolophus > Rhinolophus sinicus. The sequence goes on from NC_142504.1 coordinate 21,290,564, forward strand.
GTGTCAATGCCTGGGGAAAATAAGAATTCACACTATCTCAGGACCAATTTTCAAGACAAACATAATTACTCTGTCCAAGAAACTGACTATTAAAGAATTTCTGCAATAAATGGAGTGAGTCTGTTTTTCTGGTGCACAATTCCTTACAGTCTTTTGTGGAACAAAAGCAAAATAAATGGATGGCAATTGCACAAGACCAATTTAATTCTCGTTTTAGGTAGATTTTTTTAAAAAAGAGATGTAAAAACACTTTTTCTAAGTCAAACGATTAGGTTCTTTCTCAACAGTTGAATACATGTGGTGCCATAAGATACAGACTAATAACAAAATAAAGTGTTAATGTTTGTGGCTGAACATTTGCCTTTATATATGCAAAGTGCATTTCAGGTCTCTGATCATAGTTTGTACTTGCAATAAACAGAAAAGATTCCCACCCACCTGGCCCATTTGCTGTGACTTTCCTCAATTCAGATTTCATTCATTCATGAAATGCTTCTCAACAGAGCAGAAATATTTATAAGAAAGAAAGCACATAAGGAAATGAAGGACTCTAAAGTCAAGTGAGCCTTCCTCATAGTTGTATCATTTATTACCCACTTTTTCCCTCCTCCTAACTGAACCATTATCATTGCTGGCAAGAACTTCCTCATTCAAATAGCAGCCTCAGAGGATATTTTCATATTATAAAGTCAATATTCTCAGGGGGCAGGTTATGCTGATTTCAGAGGTCAAATATTACTAGTTGTGAGCCACTGTCAGGTAGGTATATGTAGAATTCATCAAAGTAGTTGGTATTATTTTACTTTATTTTTTGAAAGGAAGTCCAGTGTGTTTGACCATCTTATGTATTACAATATATTTACATACAGAACCTGAGTTTTAAGAAAATGCTACAAGTTGTTATCATCTTGAATATAAGAAGCTGAGCTATACATAGTATTCCCGCCTTCTCCATATGCACCATGAAGCATGGATTCACATTCACTTTCTACATGACTAACAACCTATGCTGGGTGGACAGTAAGATTCCTATTTAACCTCAAATCCCCTTTAATCATGTCTCTTCTCCCTCAGGAGGAGTTAGGTACATGGATTCATCTGTTTTCATTCTCTCTTTTACCTTACAAAGTTCAGTAAGTGTCACTTCTTACCATCTGTTCCTTACATACGTGTATATACACCATTTCTATAGTTTTCTTGTCCGATATACTTTACATCTTAAGCAGTTACCGCAACAATAACAAAAAACTCACGCCCACCTCTGTTCCACACATAAGATGAGAAAAGTAAGAATGATATTACCTTACACAGGCCTCCCCCAAAACATTACTTTTAGAATGAAATTAGATGTAATACAGATCTACCTGAGAAGTTCTCTAAGGTACCCACAGCTTGCACTAAAAATCACCATAAAATTTCTCACTTGTTTATCTTTCTGCCATTTGATCCATTTTTCTTTAAGCAGGTAGAATTTAAAAATATTTCTTATTACATTACATTGATTCTCTTTTTCAATTAAGGTTGTCAAAATATTTCTGTATTCATTCACTGCAAGTGAGTTACTTTTAAATAGGCCTTGATGGGCTAAACTGGGAATCTAAACACTTATACTAGTTTTAATGGGATTGTGTGTTTCTCATTAAAAACAAATGGGTTTAATTCTATGCGTGTGAGAAAGATGGTAAATAAAAACCATAGAAACACTGAATAAAAAGTCTACTTCTAGTCTTGAGAATTAAATACAAACCCCCATATATATTCTAGACAATAACTTCTAGAAATGGAGGAACTTTCCTGCCACTTCTGTACTTAGCCAATTTCTTCCTATTGCTTTTGGTATGTTTTTTTTTTAATGATTCCAAGTCATTCTACCACAAGAAAAAAAAAGTGTTTTTGACTATGGTGGTTCTAAATCAAATGTCTCTTAAATTATGCAATTTTGAAACATTAAATTTGCATATAAATGAATATATATAATATATATTTAAAATGCAATACGCATAACATTTATAAAATGCAAACAGGATTTTAAGTTCATCTCAATAGAAAGAATAAGAGGGCTATAGTATAACGGTGGTGAGCCATGCAGCTCACACACAGGGCTGTCTGTGAAGGTGGGGTGGGGAGTAGGCAGGGGCAGGGAAGGTCAGGTAGAGCTGGCTAGACCAGTGGTTCCCAAAGTGTAGTCCCCAGGCAGCAGTAGCATCAACCTGGAAATGCTGCCATTGTTGGGCCCCACCTCAGACCTTCTGAGTCAGAAATTATGGGACAGGTTTGTGTTTTTTTTACCAAGCTCTCCCAATGATTCTAATGCCTGCTAAAGTTTGAGAACCGCGGGGCTATAAGGATTCAAAGATAAGTGGCCTAGGTCACTCTTCATCTGCTTACCCAGATGATGATACCAAGTATAAACCATGATTGTGTCTAAAGACTCTGGAATAGCTTTTCCACATCATTTAGAATCAACAATCATAGTTATGCTCTCCAATAATTTCAGTTCCAAGTTCAACATACAAGCTGGTGGCCTGTCGGGGATATGGGGAAAGGCTGATGAGGCAGTGAAATTTCAGAGCAGCTAATCCCTGTGTGGCACTCCACAGAGTGAAAATCGTGGCAAAAGATTTCCCTTTATAAGCTGTGAATCTAATATTACATTAGCTTCCACCTTGGAAGTTGGATAACTCAAGGATATCGATATGCTGAAGGCTTTAAAATATATATAGAAATATATGCTCCTATAATATTCCAAATAGAAAATTCTCTTTACATTTGTTTAAGCTAAACATGTGATATCAGACCTTAGTCCATCATTCTGAAGACTCAGATTGTGTTTGTTCCAAAAGCGACACCCTATTCCTGCAGGAATGGGTGTTGGCGGTGCAGATCACAGCACTGCCTGAGCCACACGTTACACTAGATTCAGAGGAAGCAGGTGCTGAGATTAGAATTAAATATGTACATAGGAAACAGGAGTGACAGCAAAGAAGGGTGGGGAGGACAAATATCCTTCCTGTGTGTCAAGAGATGAAGGACGAGTGAATCCACAAGCTGACTTCCAAAGAGCACAGAACAATTTAGAAGCACACAGGCACGTATTAGGTCAGAAAGACTATGGGTGTGAATTAGGTGTCCAGATCATGTGTAATAAATATTCACAACTTCATAAGACTTAACCCAAATGTTACGCTAGAAACAGAAGAATTAAAACCCAGTGCTAAGATAACAATGCAAATGAAATTAGTTGCCTGGAAAGCAAACTGGGTTATGTAAGAGAGGACTAACTATAGAATACAAAATTCAAAATTCATGGTATCACCCAATCATCATCAGACCAAAAAAGTCCTTCCATGACTTAAATTTTTGATGTGAGGCAACACAAAGCAACATGTTTCATATAAAGTTTGTAAATGGTTTTAAAAAGCAATCAAACTGACCGGGCTGCACTGGTGAGCTCATCATGGAAATCAGGAGAAGGGCTGACAGGCTGGGATGTGGATTGACAGCCTTCCTTCAGCTGGCCACGTCGGTCCACGAGACACTGGTAGAGGAGAAACCTAGAATGCAAGAAAAATGGATGTGCATGATATAGGTTATGTCAAGCCACAAAGGAAAAGAAACAGAGTCTCGGCTCAGCCACAGTTCGACCATGGGTCTTTGAGGAAGTCACGTCAACATCCCAAGTGTCTTAAATCTTCATTATAATTATCTATGTCTATATAGATCATCTATTATAGATAAATAGATGTTATACATATACATATAGTAAATTTTGTTTATATATTTATTACAATTTTATCTATAAAAGAGCACATTTACCAGTCTTGCTTAAAGCACGGGAATATTGTGAACACCAAAATAAAATAATAGGTGTGGATGGAATCTGTGAGTGGGAAAGCAGTTCACGAGATTATAATTATTAATAGTTTCCTATTTAAGAGTCACTATAATTTGTTTGCTGTTATCACTATTACAGAAAAAAATTTTTTTTTTTGGATTTTAGATATAAGTATCTTATCACATAGTATTATCATTCATTGTCAAATATTTACTTCTAGAGATAAGATCTCTTGGCGAAATAATTTTAATGGACTGAAAAAGGAACAAATAAGCCATAAACTGTAAGAATGACAGAAAACTCCCATTACAATTTCTACCTCTTCATGAAGTCTTTTGCAATCTTGTTCCAGCTAAAAGTAACAACAGTCATAGTGTTTCCTGGAGTGGCCCTTACAGGATGGACTTCTTGAAAGGAATTTAAGGGACTTTCTGCTTCTGACTAAAAGGTACTCTCACTTCTAGGCATTTCGGCAAAGGAAAAGCAATTGGAAGGACATTTTCCTCACAGTTTACTGGAATTTGTCAAAGTTCAACAAAAGAAGAGGAAGCTTTTAAAGTCGCAGTTAATGGGTTTCTTACTAAAATAGTATAGCTCAATTGCACTATTTTTATACACCGAATACTGTAACTCTGAGAATTATACACCTCTTTATCTTGAGAATCCAACATATTTACCATGATTCATTTTCTCATCAGTATTTTGAAAGTGTTATTACTATTTTTTCCCCAAATGTATAAAGCAAGATATAAATAAGTAGTTCCATTGAAGAACTATATAACCTCACCAAGAGTACCTACAACACTTCAGCCGGTCTCTAAGAGAATTATGCTAGTTATTAAAACAGTTAAGTAGAATCATCAGTTGTCGCAGGCTATTTCACATCACATCTTTAGTGCTGGACATATATTAGACTTAGTGACAAAAACATACATATATTTTTATAAATCTCCTTCAAAAATTATACTGTGTATTTTATCAGCATTATTTAAAGAATCTTAATTTCCATGTTGATTAGGAAGCAGCATTTCTTTAAAAAATGAAAAATGAAGAACAGAGAATTTTTTTGATTTCTGTATCATAAACAGATATTTGGACATTGGCTTCTAAAATAAAAAGATGTCAGTGTCATATTTTAAAGTAAAAAATCATTTGCATCGTTCTTAATAGTTACAAAGTACTGTTATTTTATTTTTTAGTACTTTTTTTAATTTGATTTTTATTGGGGAATATTGGGATACAGTGTGTTTCTCCAGGGCCCAACAGCTCCAAGTCCAGTAGCTGTTTTCACTCTTAGTTGCAGGAATTGAACCAGCAACCCTGTTGTTGAGAGCTCGCACTCAACCAACTGAGCCATCCTGCCGCCCTTGCAAAGTACTTTTAGACATACACTATTTCATATCATTTTCACATCAACCATGCTAATAGATACTTGTAACTCTCCCTGCCCTCCTTTCCAGGTGAGAAAATTCAGATGTCTTCTGCTTCATAATTAAAAGGTAATAAAGCAAAAGCAAAATTAAAATTGAGTGATATTTGAATTTATAGGGTATCTAAAATTAATGAGCGTGGACTTTGAGGTTTTTGGCATTTTTACTTTTTTGCAGTCTGAAACATTTCATAAATGCTCTTGCAACATTCTTGATTCTCAATGGCACAGTATGATTTTAAATTAAGAATAACAAAAACCAAGGGACTGGAAACCTTAAGAGAATGGAAGTAAAGCATCACTGAAAGATGCCTTCCATCAGAGGCATAGACACTCTGCTTAAACAAAAAACTTTTCATCTATAATGTCACTTTGTACAATTGATACTTGTATATTTAAAATACGACTCAATTTAACCAATAATGGCCAACGGTTCAGAGTGGTAAGACTAAAGCAAAGTTTGGCTACTTGTCCCCAAATCTAAAATTAAAAAGATGTTTTTATTTTTACACATTTCTGCCATTCGTTTCCACAAACATACGTAACAATGATCCATGACATGCTGATTCATGGCTAGTTACAAAATTGTTGGGTTTTGCCTTCATAGTCCTGGACTTGAGTTGCAAAGTGAACCTCAGCTGAAAATATGAATTTGGCTTCTAAAATATCATCGTTAAATACCTTCTTAAAATTTAAACTATTCTCTTTGCGATTCAACCTTTAACTTCCTAATCATGACATATTCTTCTAACATTATGAAAGCCTTGTTAAATGAACAGTTATAAAGAAAATTAATATGCATTTCTATGTTGATATGTTCTAGTTTCCAATTATTGCATCTCCATTTCTAATGAGCCACATGAAACCAAAGTTATCACAACTATAGCTGCATAACTGATATATGGTAATTTAAAGAGCTCTCCTAAATGTTTCAAGGGTATCATCCTGTACACATACACACATGCACTGTGTGTGTGTGTGTGTGTGTGTGTGTGTGCACGCGCACACTCGTGCATGCATCATAGGCTATATAAGCTTCCCTTTCATCATGGCCAAGAAAATCAACAGATTAGCAGTGCTAATCTGCTAATCATCTTTTAGGGACAAAATTGATACAGAATTTTACACAAATGAAGACCATGTTTTAGCTGCTCAGAAAACAAAGTGGTCAGTTGGGGAACATCTGTCAATGAAAATGGACAATTTATTCTTAAACCTTTTCACACTTCTTCATTCAAATGGGTTTCAAAGAAACAGATTATTTTCTGAGAATGGGAACATCTTCCCCGCATACATTAGTCATCCTCACAATAAGCTTCAACCAGAAATAATAAGCAACTGACCTTCAAGTGGGTAAATGAAAAAAGGAGGAAATATAATACTGATTGTGAGTACAGATGATCAAAGCAGATAAAGAACTATATCTGCCTTCGATTAATAATTTCAATTAATTTGCACATTAATTTGCCCATGCTGTAATAATTTATATGTGCACATTTAAGGAGACCAACAGAAGCACCGCAAAGGTAAAGCTGCTGCTTTGAATCTTTTCCCTAATGAGATTCAAGAACTGCTATTTTGGCCCTTAACTATATTCCTTGAGTTTCCTGGATCCATGATAAGGGACTAAGAGTCTGCTTCAAAATGATCACTTCTGATTACAAATCAATCAGCTGCCTGCAAGTAAGTTACTGCTGTAATATATCCTGGGATAGAGCAGAGGAGGTGACATCTTGCATGTCTTAGCTGGCCTGTGCAGCCAGGGAAAGAGATGGCACTATCCCATTACATGGTCCTAGCCCACACTGCTCTCACTAACATGATTGTGGCGGTGAATCCATGAGTCCTTTAACCATTCCACCTACAAGGCCTGTTCCATAGTCATAAATGGCAAATCAGCAGAGCTTTACAAGTCACAGAGGGTTTGCTCAAGGATCGTTTCCTCTGATCTTCACAACCACTTTGGAATAGACTGAGTAAGCCATTATTGTTCCCATTTTACAGATGAGGAATTTGAAGCTTAGGGAACTTCAGGAATTTGTTCACAGACATGTCAGTGGGAAACGAGAGGGCTGGTCTCCTGACTCTTAGCCCGGTGCTCTCTTGTGTTGCGTCACTAGGAACTACAGGCCATTCTAGAAGAGCTGCTTGATTATCAGGATTCTCTATCGTGCTTCACCAAAAATAAGACCTAGCCGGACAATCAGCTCTAATGCATCTTTTGGAGCAAAAATTAGTATAAGACCCGGTATTATATTATATTATATTTATTATATTTTATATTAGACTAGATTAGATATTATATTAGACCCAGTCTTATATCATAGTAAAATAAGACCGGGTCTTATATTAATTTTTGCTCCAAAAAACGCATTAGAGCTGATTATCGGGGTAGGTCTTATTTTCAGGGAAATATGGTACCTAGTCATCACAATTTCAGTAATGACTCACTGAATTACAGGTCTTCTTTACTAAAGAAACTATCTAGCCAGTGAAGAGACCGAACTCAGTCATAAAAAAAATCATACAACAAATCAAAAAGTTGGAATAAATGTGTACAAGAATTCTCACAGTATAAGCTTTCAAGTCTTACTTAGACTTCATGTTCCTACCACAATCTTCCTGCTGTTTTTTAACTATAGCCCGAGATTCTCGTTACATTTTTTTTTTTTCCTTTTGGGCAATTGGTATTATTTTGGACAGTATGCCACTAAGAAAGCAGAGTGCTTTTGTAGTCTATTCTGCTAACAAAAACTATGTGCCTCTAATATATTTTCCTAGACTTAGGGCTAGTTGTAATGTACAGTTCAATCTACAAAGCAATTCCCATTCATCTGCAGGTCCCTCTTTTCTTAGATGGAGTCATTAGCCCCAATTCCTCTATAGAATAGACTTCATGAGATGACTCAATTCATAACATCCTCTGTACAGATAGTGTATTGGTGGAATAAGCCTACTGTGCCAGTTCACTAAGTAGCAGGCGCTTCATCAGACCCAGAGTCTCTCTCTTATGCCTCAGAGTCTGAGATTCTGCCATAATTTCATCTTTCAAGAAAAATACTAGAAAATTGCTCTTAACATTCAATTCAACAAACTCCTATTGACTACATCCAAGACACTCCATTACCCATTATGGAAACCTCAAATTTTATTTCATTTCTCTGTTTCTTCCATTTCCCATATATAGTTACCAAAGCCAGTACACTGATGTCTTAAAAATATCTTTCATACCTGGGCCCTACTTTCCATTTCAATGCATGCTGCCTTGGCTCAAGTAATCATTCATTCTTGATTAGATTTTTTACCTAGCCTTCTATCTGCCTCTAGGGAATGGCTGAATGAATGAATGAATGAATGAATGAATGAATGAAAGAAATCTGCTGCCCTGTGAACTCCTTAATGGGCATTCAAGGTCCTTCATCATTCATTCCTTTCCACCCCATTTTCTTTCCTTCCTCCTTTCCCTCACACATAACTCCTATGGTTTCAGGAAATCTCATTATTCCAATATTATTAACTACCGCTGAGGTAGGTACAGGTGCCAATTAATCAGAATGAACACTACGTGTGGTTGTACTAAAGTACGTCAGCTGACTGTTGAGTCCTGATTATTGCTCTATAGTATCATTGATATTTGCATTTCCACATTTTTGTTCCTTTGTCTGCAAAGGATATTATCACCTCTTCTCTATCTCCTCACTCAAATTCTTTAAGGCCATGTTCAAATGAGAATTCTTAACCGACCACTAGAAGTAAAAGGTCAGCCTCCTCATCTTTGTTCCAGCTTTGTCTGGTACCCTACCTATGCTAACTTCCCTTATATTAGATAATAATAACACCTCTTATGTAAATGAAGTACTTTTATCCACCGTGAGACTATGGCCCTCAGTTCAGGGATTGTACTATTCATCTCAGTAACCCTCACACATTGCACAGTGCCTGGTGCACGTAGGTACACAATAAATTCTTGATGAGTGAGTCAACAAAGGGGAAGGGCTAAACCCATGAATCTGTAGTTGCCTGACTTAGGGGGAGAACCATTTGTCCAATTTGTTAGTAGCGAGTTTGATTTAGACCAAAGAAATAAAGAAAAATACTCTCGAGTTTGAGCCACCATCTAGAAAAAGCAGACCAAGACAGGGTGGATCAGGGGAAGACACCACCACCTCAAACAAATTTGCCCTTGAATTATGATGTCCAAGGTACTGCCATTTCCTAGGCTTTGAAATTGAAGTGGTTTCTTAGATCATTGGAAGGGTTCAGCTTCTCACCTTCTTATTAGCTTCACTTTTTTTCTCCTCCAAAGGAAATCCATTTCTTAATTAGACAAGCTCTACAACTTCACAAACACATCAAAATAATCAAACCGCTATTCATCAAGACACAGGAAGATGGGAAACAGAGATTTAAAGATACTTGTTCCCTTCAACTTCAGTAGCAGAAGCAGAAACCTACAAGTAATGTTTCTGACAATATTGAAGTTATTTTAAGTGATAGGACCCTGGGGACGGGGAACCTGAGGGGCACAGATAGAGCCACACCAACCATACAGTGATTGAACCGCTCCTAATACAAGAGCTGGCACCTGGTGCTCAGAATCACTGAACACACTAGCAAAACTGGTACATCCCAGCTCATCCTGGTCTCTAGGCAGTTACCTACAAAAGACTATTTGTTTCGATGCCCATCTGTTTGCCAGATATTTGATGGCTTCCCCCTTAGAGTACAGCTAAGAGCAGAACATGTCTCCCAGAGGGCCACACATCTCGCGTGCACTCTCTGGGCTTACATTTTAAAATCACATAAGCTCCATTCTAAGACTTATAGGAGAACCGTTTAAGCACAGGCTACGTTGTAGGGTATAATATAGAGCAGGAATGCAGCTTGGGAGGTTAGTTATGCATCTATTTTGCATATTTAAGATAGGATTCAGTAGTCTATACTATAAATATAACTCAATGGTAACATCTAAAAATACATAACATAATCAGGAATGGTCTGCTGGATATTTTATTTCATAAGAAGAAATTATGCCAACTACCGTACCTGCACTAATAAAAACAGACCTTTTCTTAGTAAGCCTTGATTTTTTTAAAAACTGGGCTTAACCCCAGGCGCTCTAGTGTCCAAGAAATATCCCAAACAGTTTCTCTATAATAAAGACCAGTTTTTCAAAAAGACTTCCTTCACTGATTTTTTTTTTTTTTTTTTTTTTTTTATCATCTTTGAAGGCCCCTACCTGCAACTTCCTTCCTTGGACAATTGGGGACAGAGAGTAATAGCCACCATTATCATCAGTTTGTGTTTAAAACGAGATTCACAATGCCCCAATCCCACAGGACATACAAGGCTCCTTTTCAGCCATGGCAAAGGGGTTGTTAAAAAAAAAAAAGGCTTTGTCTACCTGTAAATACACACGAGACAGAAGTCCAAAAATAGAATTGTGAAAAGGAAGTAACAGTCGAAGTGAAGGAACTTGGAAGAGACAACCTCTGATACCTGTGCAGCGGGAGGGCTTTGAAACTCATACACTATAAACCTCTCTGCAGAAAACTGCCTGGTCAAACAGGCTTAAAAGAATCTGGCCCAGGTCTACTACCCTGCTAGTGCGGAGACCTGGGTGATGATGCTGGCGAAATACAAAAGGTCTTTCTCCATCACTGCAATTTAGATGGACTTGGTTCTCTCTTTCAAACTTCAATATTGAATATACATATATACATATATATATATATATGTACATATATATATACACACATATATTTATTTATATATATGTGTATATATTTGTTAATGTCTGTGATTTCTTTAATGCTACAATCTACCTCTTAAAGATCTGATAATCCCTTCGTGCAGCAAAGTGCCCATGTGAACGTCTCAATAGACAGGGTCAGGAAGTCAATTAACCTCTCTGAGCCTCAGTTGCTTAAAAATGAATTATTTCCCTTACCAGGTCATTGTGAGGCTTAGAGAAAATGAATGTAAAGTCATCGGTAAGGGAAAGGTGCTCGAAAACATTGGCTGTTTACTATTAGTCTGGAAATTGTGATTTACTTCAGGCCAACTTCCATCCCAGGAGAAAACAGTGACACTCCGTGCCTCTCACCCTGGAACAGAGTTCTGCCGCACAGCTATTAATCTTTCTCACTCCACTAGGGCTACAACAGGGATCTAATTACTAAAGCTTTTTTCCCTTTCTTTGCTTCGTTCTTTTAGAAGGCAATGGGTACTCTAAGGAAATATGCTGTGTTATTGTTTGCTTGTGAATATACTACATTTACCCTAATCTTTCACTGATGTTACTAATACTTAAAAAAAAAAAAATCACTTGGGTATTGATGGAAAGGAAAACAAAAATATAAAAAACAGTCAGTTAGGAACAACTATCACTTTGTAGAAACTCGAACATAAATGTGAAGTATATTCCCTGAGTACGGTAAAAATCCTTCCATAAAGAACTTTTCTATCATTTTAACAGATCACCTTGGGAATTTCAATAGACTAAGGCATCTCTATTTTGAGGAGGAGTTCACTGATCATTTTATTCACTACTCTATTTATTGCTAACTGTCAGTCCAACTCAAAACGAGCCAAGACACATCTCCAGACATGGGCAGATATGTACCTCAGGTAAAGAAATGACAATAGCAGAATGCCCCCACGATGAAGAAGGAAACAGGATAAGCTGTAAGTCCCACGGCCACTGCCAAAGATGTGAGGTGCATGGGACTCCTCTCCAACCAATACGCATGTTGTCACTGACTCCTTTTACTCCTCATCCCTCTATCTTTGACCCTCTTTCCCACTAGCCTTCTCCAGGATCTCTTCCAACTGAACAGGTCATTTACTTCTTTGATCCCTTTCCAAAGAACCCGCTTCACTAACCAACTGAACCAACCTCCCATCCCCCATCTCTACCTCCTTCTCACCCACTCCCAAAGAACTCTATTTTATACTAAACATTCATCTCAACTCCATCCCTTTCTGGTTCTTTTCTCACCTATGATTTTCTGTTTTCTACACAGGTTTTCTTTCAACACACACTGGTATCTTAGGACACACCTAAATTTCCAAAATACACAGATACGTAAGAAATGAATCTTTGAACTTAACCCTACCAATTAGTACTGACTTTTCTGACTTGCACAAACTTTATATTCAAGTTAAGATCAACCCCGGTTCATGTTTTGGAACTTTGTGGGCTATATTTATCGTAGGAGCAAGTTCCGACCATGCTTGAAGTTAGCATGTTCTTACTGAGTGCTTACTATGAATGTTCAGTACAAAGCAGAGTTGCTTTGTATGGAACAGCTCAGATAGTTTCTGCCTCACAGATTTCAAACCAGGAATTTCTCAGAGTTTGGTCCAAAGACTCCCCTAAAGATGCAGTCTTATCTAAGACCTCCTGGATCACTGAGCTAAAGTATGAGAACTAACAAAACATACAGAAAGAAAGTAACACACTGAAAAAAGTGCACTGGTTTTGGGTCTGACAGACCTTAATGCAGATTCTACTTCGTTGACTTTCTTGCTGTATTTTCCCAGGCAAATTACTTCATCTCTCTGACCTTCAGTCTTCTTGCCCAGTGAGTTGCTGGCTCTGATACCTACTTGCGGGATCACTAGGGACAAATGACAATATATTTAAAATACTTAGCATAGTGCTTAATAAATGTGAACTATTATGACAGTCAGGGTCTCTTTGTTGCCAATTGCCCCTGGAATTGTGAAACACTGCAGCCCTAAAAGGTATTATTTCTTGAAAGGAATAGGGCCTACAAGTGCTACAGGAATTTGGAGATGAGAGCTTCCATTGCAATTAGAGGTAGGAGGGGAAGGGACTGTGGAAGAACTGGCATACAGCTTTAGGCTTTGAATTTTATTCAAACATACATGGTTGGCAAAAATGTCCTCCATTCCCAGAAGTTCCCCAAGTCCTAATCTCAATGATTTGTAAATAGTTTCAAGAAACAATTTTAAAATTACCTGGCTGTGTCCTTCTACTAGTTCATGATTAAAATCACCTATTTTTATATTCCTATATCATAAAATATTTTCAGTGTTAAAATTATCCTTAAAATTGCCTCAAGTTCTGTGCTAGAACAGGATGCTGGTAGTTTGTTTTTTGTCACACATTCCATTCCCAACAGGATGGTAGAATTTTATACAGACTGCTTCTCATGTTGTTTATATACAAAATGATAATGCTGACCTCCTGCCAGGATGGGGCACTCTTTGGGTTATTATATTACTATTACTGATGGGTTGTAGCTTTTCTATCATCTCTTGGAAGAACCATGTGAAAGATGTCCACTGAGAGTCAAAAAGGCTGCCTTTAGCAAAGATGAAGGTTCAGAGATGAAGCTAACTGGCTCATGACGAGAACAAGCCTTTTGATGTCACTAGTAAAACACATTAATCAATTAAGCCAATTCAGAGGCAACCTGTCGTATTAAACCTTATTATTCCTGTGAAGAATAAAGAGGAACTAATGCTCCATTTCAAAAAATGGAGAAAAGTTTCAAATCATAAAACCTGCAAACTAAGGTAACAATTGTTGAGTATATAAATATAATCTCAACTCAAAACAGGCTCAGCACTCAATCCACAGGACATGTATCCCCTCTGAGTGAGAAAGCCTCCTTTGAAACTGAGTAACTGTATAAAAACAAAGGGGCTAAAACAACTCATTTTATTAATGTCACATAGGAGAAGAGATACAGCCTTTGCTTTCGTATTCTAGTTCTGCTGGCAAAAATATGCATATATACATATATATTAAAATAGACCACGACAGATCAACACATATAAATAGCTCAATGCAACATCTGTAGCAGTCCTTAAGATTGTATTAAAGTTCTCGCTGTTTATCAGGTTGGTAAATCATATCAGCTCCTAGTCATTTAAATTGCTAGTTGCTGGGCAACCACATCTTCTGTCAACTGTCACTTATTCTTAAGTTCCTCTGCAACACTCCTTTGAGAAAAAAATAGTGAAAAATTATTGAGATGCTTATATTGAGCATAGGAAATGCACTTAACTTAATCCCTGAGCTCAAAAAGTTTGAGAATTGAGTGATGAGAAAATAAACATGTGTAGTGAGTTGGAGGAGAGGCAGTATATGGTACAGGTAGTGATGTAGGTGAGTACCCAGATACAAAAGTTGAGGGATTTTGCTGAAGTAATATTTGTGACAGAAGCCTTCCAAAAGAAAATGTGCACTCTGGGGATATAGGTGATTCTCAACAAAATTTATGTCTAGTTATTTTTGTAAGTATGTGGTCATCACTGAAGGATGAGTAAGTGTTATAGTCACAGTAATCAACTATTCCTTGTTTCAGATGCTGCCTTTTTTTTTTTTTTTTTTTGAATAGTCAGAAAGAAAGTGATTTGCGACCATCTCATGAAAATTTCTACTATGTAAATACTGTTTTATTTTCTTGGATGTAAATCAGCCTCCATTATTTTATTCAGTCCAAGAGTTGTTATTTACCAGTAGTATAAAATTTCTCTTCAAGGTAAGGCAGGCTACTCAGCCATGAAGATAATATAATGCAATATCTATACAGTTCACTCTGTCAATATAAGTTGTTCTAGAACTGCTCTCCCTGTCTTTCTGGGCCTCGATTTTGGACCAGATCACCTCAAAAGTTCTTCTAGCAATAATATTTCATAAACCCATAAATCTGTAAATTATGTAGTGCTCAGTTGCACCCTATATAAAACTGAGCTAACCGAGTAAATCAGACTTGTTTGTGTTGCTATATCTCACATATACATCTAGAAACAAAGAAAATAATTACAATGTATAATTTGCTTTGTTGCACAAACATTTAAAAAATAAAGAGGAATATCTTTATGTCTTTAAGTAGGATATTATTTCTTAAACATGACAGACTTTGTCTACTTTGAAATTAAAACCTTTGTTCAGTAAAATAAACTCTTTTTATAAAGAGTAAAGGTAAATCACATTGAGGGAAAAAATAGTGCAATGTAAATAATCAACAAAGAATTAATGGGAATATTTTAACAACACCAATAAATCACTAAGAAAACAAAACAGAACAATTTAGAAATAGGAAAAGGAAAGGAATAAACAATGAACTGAACAGAAAACTTCAGTAGTCAATAATTATATGAAAAGACGCTCAATGAGATACCAATTATATTCATCAGCTTGAATATCTTTTTAAAATCTTAAAATCCTAGTATTGGCAAGAATATGGAACAACTGAAATTCTCATTCATTTTCAGAGAAAGTGTAAATGCACACACAATTTAGAGCAGCAATCGAAAGCTATGTAGTCAAGTGGAAGATTTATAATACACTATGACCTGTGGGTACAACAAAGATGTTCATGACCTAATCTCCAGAATCTGTGACTATGTTATCTTATATTGCAAAGGGGCATTAGGGTTGCTAATAAATGGCCTGAAAATGGGGAAATTACCCTGGATTATTCAGGTGGGCCAGTGTACTCACAAGAGTTCTTAGAAGTGGAAGACAGAGGCAGAATATAGTCAGACAAAGACGTGAGTATAGAATAATAATGAGATATAGAATTGCTGGCTTTGAAGAGGGAGGAATGAGGCCACAATCCAAAGAATGTGAACACTATCTAGAAGCTGTAAAAGGCAAGAAATAAATTCTTCCCTAAAGGTTCCATATGAAATATCCCTGCCAAACATCTAGATTTTAACCCACTGAGACCCATGCCAGGTTTCTAATCTCCATAAGTGTAACAAAATAAATTTGCATTGTTTTCAGTCAGTAGCTTTGGGGTAATTTGTTTCAGAAGCAATAGGAAACCAGTAAATGATTCAGCAATTCTACTCCTAGGGAAATTCTCCCACATGTGTCCTTGGGCAAAATCACAAGAATGTTCATAGAAATTTTGGAAACAATCTTCGTTAACAGGAGAATGGGTATATGACCATCATAATAATCTATATAATAGGATATAGTAATTAATATATAGGAACTAGAACTATATACATCAACATGGATACGTCTTAAAACATATGGTACATTAATGAAATAATAAGCTAATGTATGATTTTTGTAATATACCATTTGTATAAGGTTCAAAAACATACAAAATGTTATGTATAATATTTGTGGATAAATGTATTGTAGTTGAATAATAAATAAATGGATGGGATAGATAAACATCATATTCAGGATAGTAGCCATCTCAGAGAAGTGAGTGAATTGTACAGAGTGCTTCGAATACGTCTTGAATGCTTTATTTATTTCTTGAAACAAAAAGTCCTGAGGTAAATAAGACAAAATGTAAAGATCTTTCAAGTCCATAGTGAGGAGATGACTATTAAATTTATTGTTCATATTTTTTCTGTACCACTGGAAATATTTTGTAATAAAAAATAAACAACATATGCTCCAATGATGTATTTTCCATGTGTCCACTAGCAAACAGGCAACTTATGCCTCCCAACTTCACAGAAAATGATCTCACCCAAGGAAGTATCCCTATTAATTTGCCAATAAAAAGACAAAAATACCAAAAAGCAAATATCAATATTTGACCCAATTTTTGTAACCTTCCAAATGTACACTGAAACAAGCAGATTTTTATTTTTCTGTTTATTTTAAGCAATTTCATCTTCTGTCTGAAAGCCAAGAAGTACTTCAAATTGGGAGGATTTTTTTCTGCATGTCTCCAAATAGACACACCCAGCTGTGAAGAGGTCCATTTGGAAGTGGGTATTTATGAAATGGACCATGATAAATATGTTGTCACCTCTCAAACAAAAAAGTGAGATGGTTCATTTAGAAATACAGTGTGTAAATAAATTGTTAAATAGACAAAATAACATTATACTTATCATTGTCAAAACCCTACATCAATAAGGAGCAATAAGCCTATTAGCTACAAATGCAAATATTGAGGAAAACATATAAATGTACTTTTTGTGGTTTAATATTTTCCCTTTGTTATTTATACTTCTATCAAATATGCTTCAATTCCTATTTTTCTCTTCTTTTAGTGGCAATGTCTGTTTAATGCCCTGAAGGTATTATGAGAAAATTAGGAAATGACTATTTTGCTTCTTGGGAAAATGTAAAAAATTGAGGGGGTTTTCCCCTTTAACTGCTTTACCTCCTGAATTGAAAACTTTTAACACTTTCTTTAGAAAGCACTCATAACTTAAAACACTGGCACTAAATTGTTTTTTTCTGGAAGGAAAAAATAAATACAAGAATAATCTAAAAATAATGTATAACAAATATATGACATGGGTAAAAGTAGAAACATTGTATTGCAACACATTATTATTCAAATAAAGCTTTCTTCATATCTTAAAAAGCCAAGATCCATTTCTTTTAAGCCTTTGAAAACTAAATTGATTATATTTACCTCTGCGTGGCACACAATTTAATAACCGTGCCTGCCAAAACACCAACCACAACTAAAAGGCAATAACAGCAACTCTAAAGAAAACCATGTTTCTTTCTTGTTTTCCTAACTAAGCCAAACTTGAATCCAAATAAATGTATGTCTCGATCAACAATTCAGAATATCAAAAATAACGACTGCCATTTTACTATGCTTAAAAAAAAGATAAACATACTATTCCAATTTGCTTTAATTTACATAATACTTCTTAGGGTACTACGGGACTAAGAATTAGTACCTAAAAAACAGTGACTTAAGAAATATTCCAACCAGATACGATCTTATAATCAGAGTCCCTTTAATTGATGCCTTGCATTTATGCAGAGTATTACTGCATTAAACATTCCAGAATCACTTGATAGAGACTGTCTTCCTCAATAAGACCCTTTCTGTTTCTTAAATCTTTGTCTCTTCTTTCCATTTCCTTCATCTCCACCCAATTAGCATGAAGTCCCTTTGATTGGTGGATCTATGCCCTTACATATTTTCTCTGTGCTCCTTCTCCAAAGAAATGTCTTCTCTTCTTCCATCCACTTCTGGGGGCGGGGGGAGGGGGGAGCTTCCTTGTCTGGCTAGGATCATTTCCTCTTCGAGCACCTACTTCTATTCCTTCTAGGTCAAGTTCCCTAAAAATAACACAATAGGGATCTCTGAAACCATCTTGGCTGATATTCTCTCCTTTAGAGGAAATTCCTCACTGACTTCTGACATATCATCTCTGATAGTTCTATTTATTCATCTACTTCCTTCAGACTTCTGTGATCCAGAATCTCTTTTATATTATACAGTCATTCAATTATTTGAATGCTATTATGTTTCCTTCAAATCTTAAATACCCTCTCTTCATTCAAATAAGCCTTTACCCCTAGTACCACTAGCCCCATAAATATGCACAGTTCTCACTACCAGTTGATGTTAACCAAAGACATGATTGGCATATGCCTGGAAAATACATCGGCATATATGACATAGCACATCCCTTACCAGTTCAGTCAATCTAACGCACCCTATCCCATCACATCACCCTGGGTTTAATACTTCAAATTATGTATCTCCATTTGAAATTATCATTGCTTCTGTTGAGTGGGTGTCTCTGCTGCCAGACCACAACTCCTTGAAAATAAAGATAATGTCTGTCTAATTTACAGGAACCAGAGAACAGTGCCTGGCATATGATAGTTAGTCCATATATACTGGTGACTGTTTAAATAAAATCTACTTAAGATATTACTTCTCAGTATTTTTCACCTGACACATATTCAGGATCACTTACTGATCTAAATCATCCAATGGCTAAGTGCTGGCCTTAAATCACAGAAACACAAAATGAGTGAAACTTAGTCTTTGAGGACAGGGAGAATTCCCAGAATGACAATCTGAGATCTGTAAGAACAACAGGAAGGTGTCATGCAAAATACGTATTTCTAGTAAACACACATCGTCCTTCTGTTTCACTTTTTTTGAGGTTTGAGACTTCCAGACTTCGAGGAGCTTTGTGACTTCAAAGAGGTTGGGAGAAAAGGTATTATAGGTACAAGGAACAAAACGTGTGAACATCGTGGAAATAAGAAACGATAGTGTAGAAACTGCTGCCTGATGACTGAGGTGATGGCTGGGAAGATGGGGAGAGGAAAGGGTGGAGGCTGCGGAGTTACCAGGGCAAACCACAAAAAGGAGGGCAGTGGAAGCCACTGGAAGGATTTAAACAAGAGTATGACTTAATGAGGTCAACAGAATAAGAGAATATGCTAGCTTTAGAATGATGCATATTGCAGAGGCGGTATGACTAGGGGCAGGAAGACTGGGTAGGAAGCTGCAACGGGATTCCAAAGAAGAGATGGAGGGAGACTGAACAAGTATAATGAGAGTAGGGTTGGACAAGAGAGAATGGATCACAGGGACATTCAAGGAAGCAGGACCACTAGGGCCAAATGATGAAGGTGTGAGTGAAAGGGGAAGTCAAAGATGACCCCCCCAGCTTTCTGATTTGGTGAACCAGAAGGAGGTCCCAGTTACATAAATCAGGAATAAGGAATGAGGAGCAAGCAACTCAGAAGCCTTCACTTTCCCTGAGCTGAGGGAAGGAAATACATCAATATGTTAATGGCTCCCTCTGAGAATTGGTATTTAATTGGTGATTGCATCTTCTTTAGCCTTTTTTAAATTCGAAGTTTTCTTTAAAAATGTATTTTCATAATTAGAAACTTCTTATTTATAATTTTTTTCAATTTTATTATTTTGTTTATTTACTTCCGATTAAAGAGTATTAAAAGTCACTGAGGGGTGGCTGGTTAGCTCAGTTGGTTAGAGTGTGGTGCTCTTAACAACAAGGTTGCCGGTTCGATCCCCACATGGGTCACTGTGAGCTGCACCCTCCACAACTAGATTAAAACAACTACTTGACTTGGAGCTGATGGGTCCTGGAAAAACACTTAAAATAAATAAACGTTTTAACAAAAAGTCATTAAAATCAAAACCAGGTGTGACATGTAGATAGATTTAGGGGTTTGGAGATTTTATTTTATTGTTTTACATTAATAAAACCAGCAATAGACTATGACACTACCAGGTGATCCACGTCAATTTGGCTTTTTCTCTTCTAATGAGATTACGTGCCATATGCCACAGAATTTTTGTGTAATGGCTCCTCTTAGGATATGTCACGCACAGCCATACTCTGCACCAAAGAAATACGTAAAACAAAAGGGACACTCATGTCCTATAAACGAATTATGTTGCTTTCAATTTTTACTTCATTGTAGCAGCAACTCATCTTAGTTATATACTTAACATCTTGACTTGGTAATTTAAACAGCGTCTGCCATCCTGCCAATAAACAGACCTTACCATCTTCATAAACAGACTGACAACAAGCATTATACATAGTTTTCTCAAAAGTGTCTAAAAGTAGTCAGTTGTGTGATAAGGGTCAACAAATATTATAACTCCATCTCTGGATTTCTTTGAGGAATTTTCCCCCCAGGTTTTGGAAAGAATTGTTAGTAATGTTTGCTACAAAACGCAAAAATGCCACTGCAGAGATTTAGTCATTCAGCAATAGAGCTCGGTGCATGGAACACACCGGTTTACAAAAGAGACGATAGAAAGACTCCCTGCTTTCAAGTAGCTTACATTTGGATCAGAAAACAGCATTGGGTAGAGTTTTGGAAATATCTCCACTGGGTTGCTCTAAACCTATGAAATCTAAAGAGTGAGATTAAAGGATGCTGGTGGACAGAATTTACCTGACAACTAAATCCAGTGCTTCTGTGGATACTGCAGATACAATGGAAACTTTTAAGGGAAGAGGCCCTCTCAACTTGGTGCAATGTTTGCTGTGATAAGCATACTCCACAGACTTGGAGGCAGAAAGAGCTGGAATCTCAAGATGTGAACATAAAACCAAATACTTTTGACCTGTCAAACCTCGTAGGATGGAGGAAGGTGACTGAGCCACTTCAAGAGAAGTAAAAATCCACAGCCCTATGGGCCATCCGAGAAGAGGGTCCAGGAGAGGGCGAGTTGGGAGGCTACCAGATGGGCCTCAGATGAGCTGGTCCCAGAAAGGATAAAAAAACTATATGGCTAGTTGCCCCTTCTGCTAGAAACAGAGAAACAACTAAGGAATGAACAGAACTCTGACTAATTCTCTTGCATGATGAAGGAAGAACAATAAAATTTTGTGGAAATGTTGACCTCATCCCAGTAACACCAGAACTGAGGTGGGGCAGTGCATAAGACTCCAGTGTACTCAGTCTTCAAACAAGTATATTAATATTTTCAATTGGGAGAAGAACCTCAGGGATGAGAATGAGAACTGCCAGTGAGTGAGGCAGGGAGGATGAGTAGAAGTGACGGGTCCCCACCGGGGATTATTCTGCTCTAATTGATTATTCTGGAAGCGTCTTTTATGTTGAAAATAAAGTTTCTTTGGGCCCAATTAAGGTACTTTTAATCCCTTCTACATCCTCTAAAATATGCTTACAGGGGTTGGGGAATTGGGGGAGACTCTTAGAGCTATGGGTTGTTTGTGGCTTAGCCCCACCTTCTCTAGAAGACAGAAGAATAAGTCCTACACAGAGAGCAGGTGGGGGGTGGAATTCTTCAGGTAGGACTTTTTACTCAACTAGGATTTAGGAAAAAAAAGTTCTGAGACGATACAGAACTAGGGTGAATTCAATAAATTAAGAACCCAAGGATTTGTGTGGGGAAATCATGATGCCATGAACTGATCGGGTGTTCTAGACCCTCTCTATACTCCAAAGTTGGCTTACGTTAAGTTTGGGGACAGAGTCCCAGAGAGCAGTTTCCGGGCTCTCGGCCTCACGTGGAAAGGTGCTGGCCTGGCTCGGGTAGTAGATAGCCATCAGCTGCGGCTAATTGACCATCAGCTGTAACCAGTTAGCAAATCAGCCACTGATATAACTGCCAGGGCTACGTTGGTTGGTTAGTCAGTCAGTTGGCAGGCAGAGAAGCAGACAGCAGGTTGCAGGTCGTGTGGATCCAGCCTCCAGTGAGACTATAGTGCCTCCAGTGAGACTATAGTGGTATGACTCCCCATCTATGGCTCTAATGGTGTTCCTTTTTGGCCTACCCATATCCTACGTTCTTATGTGGGGAACGGGACCAGAGGCTCCACAGGCCGCCTTGCACAACATTAAGATATTTATAGTCTATAAAGCAAACATTATAATGAGTAACATCTTACAACAGGACCAAAACTGTGGTTATCTCAATTGTTAATAATGAAATGACACAAGTAACTAAGAAGAAAGAATATATAAAAATGCAGAAAGAGGAAAAGTTGAGCTCCAATCCCTCCTCATCACCCCCACCCTGAGACTCCCTCTAGAAATCCCACCAGAAAAGCCAAGTGAGCTCCAAGTGCCCCAACAGTTAACGTTTTATATGATGAACATTTTAGATGATCAACACAAGTACCTTGGCGTCATGAAAATTTGCTCTGGTCATTCAGAGATGTTAGCCCTCCGCTGGACTTTCTGAAGACCAAAGTTTTAAAGTATTTACCATGCAAAGTTTCCTGCCCAACCAGCAGCTCAGGAAGCACAGTCCTGCCTGTGGGCTCTGATGGGTTTTTAGACTCTATGCACCTGGGATCAAAGGCAGGATTTTCAGATGATTTCAAAGCCCTTGCTCGGGTGCTCAGGAAATGTACGAGGTTTTCAAATTTATCACCAGACTGGGGGGAGGAGGAGGGATCTTTTTTCAATAGATAATTTTCTTGCAGTCCAAAATGTGCTTTTTAAGAAACCATAATCACCTCACTCAGATGTACTGTAACTGGCAAGGGAACAAATATAGTTTACTTTTGAAAGGACTCTGCAAAATACTCATTACCAAACAATAGAAACTATGCTTCAGCTGGGCCCTCAGTGCTTGAGGCCTAGTGTGGCTTGCTTGCTAATCAGGGCACACAACTCACCAGCTGAAGAAGCTTGTTTTCGTGGTGGCTGGTTTATTCGAAAGAAAAATGCTGCTCATTGAGAATTTTAGTTTTAGGAAAAGAACAGAAGTCAAATTCTATTGTATCCACTTCATTAAAAAGACAAACAAAAACAAACAAACTAACAAAAACTTACAATTTGATCTCCCATTCAAAATATGAGTGACCTCCAAATTAAATGCTATGTTAACAGAACAGCTTTGTTTTTAATTAGATATTTATGACTAGAGAAATTTAAGGAAAGAGGAACAGGAATTCAATGTCATAGGCATATGAATTAAAATATTTGGTACTGAAAAGGAAAAAAAACTAATTTTATTTTCCAAAGTATTGAATACTAAACAATAACTTTAAAAAAAAAAAGTAAGTTATTATAATTAGATGTGTGTAGTTATTTGTGGGGACAGAGTCCCAGAGAACAGTTTCCAGGCTCTCGGGCTTACGTGGAAAGGTGCTGGCTCGGTTTTTAGATGGCCATCAGCTGTAATCAGATGACCACCCGCTGTGGCTGGGTGGCCATCAGCTGTTACCGGTTAGCCATTAGTCACTAATATAACTGTCGTGGCTACACTGGCAAGGTGGTGGGTTGGTTGGCAGAGAAGCAGATGGCACATTGCGTGCTCCTGCATCTGGAATCTCCAACCCAGCTGCCAGCGAGAATATAGTGGTATGACTCTCCTATCTATGGCTTCATTGGTGTTCCTTTTTGGCCTCACCATATCCTGCGTTCTTGTGTAGGAAGCGGGACCAGAGACCCTGCATGACATTATTTGCACTGCTAAATAAAAAGAAAATCTTGAAAAATCAATTGTCTAAACATAATTGCTCACAACTTCTCCTACATAATAGTTTTGACGCAGTTCTCTAACGTTGTTTATTAGAATTAAAATAACAATAAGAGATGACATGAAATCTGGAGCTAGTCAAAAACAGACATAATTTTTTCTAAGTTCTGAGGAAGATGATATATTACTTGTCTTACTTTGTTATGCTCAAAGGGAAAAACCTGTAAAATAAGTTGTATGCGGTTGTCATGCAGGGACTCATGCAGGGTCTCAGGTCCTGCTCCCCACATAAGAACACAGGATATGGTGAAGCCCAAAAGGAACACCCACAGAGCCATAGATGGGGGAGTCATACCACTATAGTCTCACTGGTGGCTGGGTTGGAGACACAGGAAGCAGGAGCCACACTATCCGCGACCTGCCGTCCACTTCTCTCTGCCAACCAACCTCACTTGCTAGCTGCAATCCGCCGTGCTAACTGCAATCCACTCTTGCTAGCTCAGCCACCATCTTCTTGCTAGCTCCCAATTGCTGCCAGCATAGCCACAGCAGTTATATTAGTGGCCAATGGCTCACTGGTTACAGCTGACAGCCAACTACCCACAGCTGATGGCCATCCAATCACAGTTGATGGCCATTTACTACTCGAATGAGCACCTTTCCACTTGAGGGCGAGAGCCTGGAAACTGCACTCCTGGCTCTGTCCCCACACTGGTATTCTGATGTAAAAGAAAATACAACCAAATCCATAACATGTACTCTCTTCTTTAGCTCAATTCTGTCTTTGAGATAGTGGCCATTTCCCTATTGCCAAGGCACCCTAAGCAGGGGACTATCCTGTTAGCACGGGTTTCTCACCAGAGCCTCCTTTTCACAGGTGGAAGGGCCCCTGTATATTTGAGATTTCACTTGAGCAAGGTGAAAGTTTTACCTGGGCAATGAGCGGCCTAGCTTTGGGGGAAAACGTCTGCATCCTGCCCTTGCTTTTTTCACAGACTGAGGTTGGTTGAGGGACTGGATTTCTCTGTGGTGTTGTACTCATTTCTGAGGGCTGCTGTAACAAATAATCACAAACTGGTGCTCTACAACAATAGCATTTATTCTCTCACAGAAATTCTGGAGCCAGGAGTCCAACATCAATGTCACTGCACAAAATCCAGGTGTCAGTGGGGCCACAATCCCACCAGAGGCTCCAGGGGAGAACGGTCCCTTATTGTTTCCAGCTTTTGATATCTGTTTGTGTACCTTGGCTTGTGGCATCACTCCTATCTGCCTCCATGGTCACACTGTCTTCTCCTCTCCTGTATGTATCCCTCTGCCTCCCTCTTATAAGGAGGTATGCAGCTGCATTTAGGGTCCTCCTTGATAATACAGAGTAATCTCATGTGCCTTAATTGAATCGTATCTGCCACATCCTTTCTTGGCCAGATAAGGTGACAATTTCAGGTTCCAAGGACTGGGATGTGGACATTTTATGGGGTGCCATTATTCAGCCTACTACAATCCATACAATGTCTCATACAATCCAATATATTACAAAACCATTTGTAAAGCCTGCCAATTTACTTCTCCATGATTCTCAGAAAACAAAAGAATAGTCAAACATAGTATGTGTAGATGACAACTAAAACATCGTATGTTCCATAATTTCTTAGTGCTTGAGGTTAAAATAAAATGTCACGCAAAGTCCGGATTATAATGATATGATGATAGCCAATAAAATTATATATTTAATACTCCTAAGTATACTTATCATTCTCTAACATAGATCATTAAAAAACTTAAACACATCTGATTCTAAGTTTGGAAATGGAAGATAACTAGAACTGCTAATAACCACAGATATAATCATAACATTTATATGTTGGAATTTCCCCATGTCTCATACTAGACATCGTTATTCTAGAGTGCCAGGAAGTGGAACAGAGAGTCAAGAACTCTGAATTGAGACAGGCCCAGATTTGCAACCCAGCCTTGCCTCTCACAAGGTGAGTGACTGCAGGCAAGCACTTATGCTCAGTTGCTAATCTGTGAAGTGAGAGATGTCCCCGGGCATTTCCCTGCCATTCAAGATCCATAATGAAACAGACTTGAGCCTACAATGCTTTGGCTGGTTCAAGTCCAAAGAAATCCTATCTCTTTTGCTACCAGTTCCTGGGAACGTTGCAGCGTCACCCTCTCTGCTGCTAGAGCTCTCTCCAGCATTGGGTCTACTTGAGGCAAGAGTCAAAACGTGCATAATAGTAATACTAGAAATAAAAACTCTATCAAAATCTTCCCACCATGTTTACCTTTGGCTCCCTCTCTTCTCCTCCTCTCACCTCTATTCCACACTCCCTCCATCTCAGATACACCCAGAAACTCCAAACCCCACTCATGCTACTCTGCCATCCAGTTCTCACTCTGAAGACTTGGCACCAGTGACAAGAAGAGAGGCCCTTGAAAGGAGAGAGGGGGGAAGGAGGCATCAGGTAGGTTAGAAACTCATGGTCTCACCAGAACAATTTTCAAGACTGCAGACGAACACATTGTGGGGACAGACAGAGCCAGGAGCGCCGTTTCCATGCTCTCGTCCTCACGTGGAAAGGTGCTCACTCGGGTAGTAAATAGCCATCAGCTGTGGCTAATTGGCCGTCAGCTGTAACCAGTGAGCTACTGGCCACTAATATAACTGCCAGCGAAATGGGGGGCTAGCAAGGAGATGGTGGCTGAGCTACCAAGGGCGGAGTGAGGGTTGCGGATTGCAGAGATGTGGACGGTGGGTTGCGGATAGTGTGGCTCCTGCCTCCTGTGTCTCCAACCCAGCCACCAGCGAGAATATAGTGTTATGAATCCCCTATATATGGCTCCGTGGGTGTTCCTTTTTGGCCTCACCATATCCTGCGTTTTTATGTGGGGAGCAGGAGCTGAGACCCCGCTTGACACCCTGCATGACACACATTTCTCTTCCTAAGAGAAATTTTTATTTTTATCAAACTGATAGAACATTTTCTCCACTTTGTTATACTTTCAATGGGTTAATACAACCCACTTGGAAAGGTACTGGTAAAAATTAAAAGAGAAAATAGATGTAAAACAATTTAGCACATTGTCAGATGCACATTATGAACTCAGGCAGTACCATCGCTGTCATCATCTTTATTATTACTATTATGCTACAGGAATTAAAATTAGACCTGTTTAGAGATCAACCATATCAAAAAATTTATAGTCAATATTCTTAAACTGACTACCAAAATCACTGAAGTCAAAAATCATAGTTTGATTCAGTGCTATATACTAAAGGGTTGTCATGCATAAAAACAAATGCCAATGAATTCCATTCTGAAAACAATTTTGCATAACTTTATTTTTAGTTTCACAGAACTGGCCTGATTTTTCTTTTCCCTGGGTGCACAGAATTCCCTCTGAAATCCCTAAAGTAGCAAATAAAGAGAGAGGTATATTTCTGGTTTCAGTCAAATATTATTTGGGTTGAGGGCGGGGATGGGTGTGGAGATGAGGCTGGGAACAAGAAACATAACCTGATACAGATTCACTCTCAGTGTTTAAGAATGAGCAATAAGGTAGCTCGCTAATGTTGACAACTTACAATTGATCTTCTTCTCTTTTCCTTTTATGCAGTCCCTGTAACAAATGTCTGCCTTTAAAGAGTCATATCCTATTTCTACTGCTTCAAATAGGGCCGTGCATGAGCATCTATAAGCTATATTCAATCCATGAATTTTGATAATGACAGGTATAAGTTCAGCTAATGGTGGAAATTAACCATTAGTTTCATTGGTTTTGATCCATCAGAGTTATAAATGGATCTATATGGTCACCCCAAGCTTCATTTCTTTCCCTAGCGTCCTTTAATAACACTTCTTAATTAATATATACTATGACACTAGTGAAAAATAATGTGCGATCCAGCAGAATTAGGAGTAAAGCTGGTTAATTTTGTACTGCTCAGCCACACGAGAATTTACTCTCTGAAATACCAAGCCTCTTGGTAAGGAGACTGGAATTTTAAAGCACTCTAACAGCACGGACACAGAGTACGTTATGGTGCCAAAGATCCAGCACAGTTACAGGAAACTTCCACAAGGTTATTCACACAATGGTTGTAATGGACCGATTCCAGGAAGGTGGATATTATAATCAAAGCTAAATTTTACTCTGTTGGACCTGCCTGAGAAGGGTCACTCAGGCATTTTAAAAATTCGATAAAAATAAATAAATATATGTGTTGGTTGTATGTATACACACAGATATATATATATATATATATATATATATATACACACACACACACACACACACACACACACACACAGATATATAAACATAGTATTTTTTAAAGAATAACTTCAAACAAGCAAACAAGAAAATAAAATAGAATACCATAGAAATGTGACATGCTTCCCATAGCAACTTCCAATAACCAAGTGGTTTTCACTGAGAAGGTGACATGAAAGCATTTACAGAAATATGCTGCTCTCCCTTTTTTCTACAATAATTTTTTTTTTCCAGTTGATGCTTTTGGTTATCTGACTCAGGTGCCATAGTAATGCAAAACAACCAATGAAAACTGAGCCCATTAACTCATTAAAAATGTGTTCATGTATACAGAATATACTAAGCAAAAATGTTCAGATCTGCTGAATAACCTGTATGTCCTATAATTGCAAAATTAAGCCCAGAGATAATAACCACGAAAAACAAACATCACATGCTGCTAAAAATCAGCTGATGCCAACGCTCCCAGACTTAGCTCCTAAGTCTCCCTAAAATGACAAGAAGTCATGCTGTTTCTAGTTTCAAGTCATGGATATTTGACAAGTCTTCTCATATGTCATTTAGAATATCACTACCATTTAACTAAAAGCCCAGTGGATTTTTTAAAGAGGGTGATAGAAGTCATGAACAGCTCTAAATATATATTATGAGGTTCTGATGTGTCCAAAGACTACAATTATTTTCTGTGATTAATCCTGTTTTTTTACTGACATGCCATGAGTAATTTGGGAGGAATTTGTTATGCTTTGAACCAAAGTTCCTATCTCTGTGATTTTTGGCTATTAATTTCCAATGCAATTTATGACAGAAGCTAAGGATGATGAGTTGGGGAGTGAGGAGGAGAAGTATGAATCAAGATTCACTTTCCTTGACAAACAGACTACTGGTACCAACTGTTTCCATGGTGAACAGAGTGAGCAGTTTCATCTATATTAAAGGCGGGAGGACCCAGTTAGGCCAGGGCCCAAAATTCATAGCCAGTTGATTTAATTCTGAGAGTTATTTTAAAAGACTGTTAACCTTAGTATGTTTTAGAAAAAGAAACTCAAATAAAAGATAAAGGCATCTTATTCAGGGGAAGGGAAAGGAAGCAAGGCACATTGGGATTCTGATAGAAAGAAACAATATCACTTGAAAAAGCTATTGCTCATTGTCAGCCTTGCAAACTCCACCTCAGTAAAACTGATTTTAGGCTCAACTCTTCATTTTTTGGATAATGAAATTAAGTCCTCATAGATCCAAAGGACTCAGCCAAGGTCACTTAATGATTTAATGCCATTTTTTGAATAATGTTACCTAAAAGAGCATACTGGTTTTTTTGGAAATTATTCATTTCTTCCACTTAATTCAGAAGGTAATGTTAAGTTTTTTTGACCCCATAAAGCATAGGCTACAAACTTCAATCCCAACTTTTCAGTGCACTCAGATATGACAAAATATTTTGCCTATTATTCCTCCTATCACTACAACCTTATGAGAGTTTCTAAACACCTTCAATGCAGTTATATTTTACTTCTTGTCATTAGTAATTTAATGACATTGTGGATTTTGGAAGCTACTAATTGTCTGAAGAAAAGAGAAATACACTGACACAGTAAAGGCAAGAAAAAGCACTTAATTGCTGTAACTTGGGAGCCAGAGAGGGAAACAAATGAACATGCAAGAGAGAATTTTTAAAAAGAGGCGTGTGAAGGTGTTAGAGAATGGAACACATTCTACTCTGATTTCTCTAAGTCTATAATTACCACCTGGCCCAATGAACAAGCAGTGATTCTCCCGAATCTATCTGGTAGGCATTGGCTGAAATAGCTCTTAAATACTACTTGACATCAGCCTCTTCCCCAATTTGCCTAAAACACACTGGAGAAGGGTTCGTCTTAACTTTTGACTTCAATTATCTATCATTACATCGTAATTTTTAATTTTTGTATTGCCTGGATTGCAAAGACAAAAGATGAGTGAGCACTGCAGAGAGGGTCGAAAGTCCTCTGTTAGGATTAAACCACTCACTGCCTTACGACGGCAGTGTGGGCTTTCACCCTCCTCCCTTGCTTAGAACATTGGAGATTCTTTTTCCTTCTCTGGAAGGGGGGGTAGAAGTGACAATGACCAAACCTTTGGCCCTGGAGAGACATTGGCTCCTCCTTTTCTGCCTTCAGAAGATGATTTCTGTAACTGACTTCAGAGAGTGGTTCAATAGTGTACACTGTACCTCCCATGCCACCCCACAATGATCTAGTCAAAAATAAATGAAGATTAATACTTCTTAATTTCCTTTACTATGCAGGAAAGAAAACCTCCCAATTTCCCAGAAACCACAGAACTCTGATTGGTGCTACTAGTTTTTCAACTATAGCATTCTGATTTTCAGCAGACTGTAGATATTTAACCAGCAACCGAGTAGTGCTATTAGCTATTGGTCAACTAATCAAGTGCATATTAACAATTACTGAGCACAGAATTATCACTGTTCTGTCTTTAAAACAAGAGTCCACTTTTAGCACATAATTGCAATAGGCTCTATTTAAGTAGTTTTCCTTACCATCCAAATCTCCAAAATGCATACTCCCCAAGGTTTCCCCTTATTTAGAGGGGCAAGGAAGCTTAATGCAAGGTGTACACTACATTACAAAGGTTCATTCCACATTGATCACACTTTTCAGTGAAAGAGCAGATTTGGGTAACAGACAAAAGAAGACCAACTGATGACCTGTAAAGATTTCTAAACAGTGAATAATAACAAGTAACAAGAAAGACAACTCTTCATCAGTGTGAATGTTACACTCCACCCAGAAATCTGGAAATCGTTCTGAATTTGGAAGTTGCTGAGGGTCTGAAAGAAAAATCACATCACTGGAACAAGTCAACACACTGGAGGCAAGAAAAAGCCTATAACTGTGGAGACTTGGAGGCACAGAGAGGGAAGTAATAAACATGAAACAACAAATTTCAAAAAGAGGCATGACACAGATGATCACATCTTATGATTCCATAGATATCAAAAGTCCAGAATAGATCCATCTATAATGGCAAAAAGTGGCTAACTGCTTGCCGGGGGCTGGGTGGATGGAAGGATTGAGGGGGTGACAGCTAAAGAATATGGCGTTTCTTTGGGGAGTGATGCAAATGTTCTGAAATTGACACGGTGATGGTTGCAAAGCTCTCCGGATGTATACTATAGATCACTGAATTGTACGATTTAAATGGATGAACTCTATGACATGCAAATTATATCTCAATAATACTGTTAGCAAAACAAAGAGGTCTATGAGGGTGCCGGGAAATGGAACGCCTAGAGAAACACCGGCAAGGGCGTAATTCAGTAAGGAAATGAAACATCTAGGAAATGTTGACGAACAGCATCATCCCCTTTCGTGCCACTAACCCCCATGCTTAACTTTCAGTTCTTCGAGCCCACATGTCTTTTTTCCCACCCCAGGGCCTTTACCTCCACTATGTAATATGCCTGATGCCCTTTTTATCAGTTGTTTTGCTTTGTTTTTATCTAGCCAAGAACTACTCATCCTCCAGAGCAGATCTCCCTTAGCTTGAATGCCACTTTCTCAGAGTTTAAATGCATCCAATATAGAGAGGGTATCGCTATGATGCTCTCATTTGAACACTGATGTTCTTCTTCTTAACACTTATCTCAAGTTGCAATTACACATTTCCTTACATTTACTTTTTTAGGTCTTTCTCCTCCACTGACCATAAGCTTCATGGTAACAGGGACCATGGACAGTTTAGGGAGAAAGTAAATATTTAGAGAAATGAATATATTAAGAAGGGGTGAGTGGATACCACAATCAATGCTTTATAAGACTTCACAAGTAACAGCTAACTGAATATGCAAAAACGGATAAACAGAAAGTAAGGCATTTGATTCAAATATAATAATAAATTTAAATATTCCATTTCTTCATATGTTAGTATTATATTTAAAAATGGGGGGGGGGGCAGCCGGTTAGCTCAGTAGGTTAGAGCGCGGTGCTCTTAACAATAAGGTTGCCAGTTCAATTCCCACATGGGCCACTGTGAGCTGCACCCTCCACAACTAGATTGAAACAACTACTTGACTTGGAGCTGATGGGTCCTGGAAAACCACACTTAAAATAAATGTTTAAAAAAAAATGAAATAAAAAGGAAAAAAACCTGGACACAGAATTGTAACAGCTATATACAATGTCAGAGCGGTAGTAGATTGGGAGGGTTATCTCTTTGTGAGTGGTGTAAATGTCTATTACATTGCTTCCTACACCTGAAACTAATAAAAAAAACACAAAAACTGGACAGAACTATAAATCAAATGAAAACTAGTTAAATTTATGTGTACCACTATATGTACTCATATATGATTGTGCATTAGTATAGTAAAAGCCTACTAAATATCTACCCATTTTATAAGTTCTATAGGCCTATTTATTAGGGTTTAAAAGATGAACAAAACAAGGTCCTCCCTCAACAAACTTAAAATCTAGCGTGAGAGAAAGACACTTATAACTAATTTAGTAGTGCAAAGAAAAGAAAATTCTACGTAGGCACATGAGGAAATAATTTGTATAGTACTATATACCACTTTAAAAAGTGCTTGCCCATAAAATTTCAGAGTTAAAGAATCCTACTAGTGCAGTAGGATTATATTTACATTTTAGATATAAGGAAATGCATGCAGTGACTTCTCCAATAGTCATAAAATAGTAAATAACGAGAGGACATAGGATTCAAACCCCAATCTTCTTGCTCTAACTACAGCATCATTCTCTTCAACATATTTGAAAGGCTTAGGTGCTTGTGTTCTCTTTTCTCCCTGGTTAAAAAGCATGTGGAGAGAAATTAGCTCTGGAAATCCAGATAGGCAAAAAATATAACTATTTCTGGAAGACTAACTTCTAAAAGTCCCGTTATCATCATTGCTAAAATGGCAAAAAAGGAAGAAAAAGAAGGGGCTGAGAGAGGGAGAAAGGGCGAGGGGGAGGGAGGGAGGGAGGGGAGGAAGAGATAGAAAGGGGACTAGAATCAAGGTCAGATGCATTAATTATAAGGAAAAAGAGGCATGGCACAATTAAAGACCTTTAAGAAGATATTCGACTCAACTCCCATCATTTAGATGAACCATGTCATTCAACCCAGTGATTATTCCTGCCCTGCCGGTAGCCCAATCTAAGTACAATACTGCCTACAGAGACCCTGGAGAATCACCTTTTCCCATCTACTGTTTCTACTCCAATAGAGCATAGTGGAGGTGGTTTTTGCAATCACTTACCTATCCTAACATATCTTGAGAAGTAGTTCTGGAAAAGCTTCATATGCCTTGGGCTTCTCAGTTTGGTTGGAGCCAGAACTAAAGTAATAAAGACCTCAGAGGTCTCCTAGCCCCACCCCTGCTATACTCGTATTTTACCGATGAGAAAGCCAACAGCCAGAGAGATGAAATGAGTTGATCCATATTTTATGGTTAACAGCACACCATTTCTGCTCAGTGGTCTGAAAAGAGTTTGGGGCCCCTCTTAAGTTCTTCATGGTAACTAGATAATGAAATCATCCCCCTAATGTACCCAGTGGTTTTCTTGTCCAATCTCTGTGATTTCTTGGTAAAGATATGTTTCCTAGAGTTTGGGCAGAGTATGTTTCCTGTCCAATCTCTGAGATTTCTTGGTAAAGATATGCTTCCTAGAGTTTGGGCAAAGATGCTGGCTTGGATTAGCTGCACTGAGGACCTCCTGGTTTCTCCTACCTTGGTTTATGGCTAAGCAGTTGGATGCTGAAAACTCTTACTTCTTCCACTGTGTTCTGATAGCTCAAGAAAAGGATTTGCTGCAAAACATTAGCTTTCACTAAAAGTGAAAATATAGTTTCAGAATTGTTAGAAATCTTAATCATCCACTAAGTTTTGAAAAAGTATTTTATAACCCAGTTTGTTGGGAAAAGCACCAAAACTGTCTTTAAAATGTGTGAAGTACAAAGGAATCATAGGAAGACAACAATTACATTAATCAAATTTTGGATGAAATTAAAACTATAGTTAAAGTTACAAACAGGTTCTATGAGGAAAAACACACTGCCAAAGTAAATTAAAACATGGTTTCAAAACTTGTCTCCATTTTCTTTGCATGGGGTCTGAAGTCCTGGCCTCCGGAGTAACTGTGTGTTAGCAACGGCATTAGCAACGGCAGGTCCTGTTAAAGAAAATATGCAACGTGGAAGAAATAATGCATGACTCCATTAGCTCTGATAAACAGATTAACCTACATTACTTGATCAGATTAGTCACAGGATACTTTGAAAATCAGCAAGAAGAAGGTCCTTACTTAATGGTCCTGAGCAGGTCAACTTCAAACTAAAAATACAAATAATGGGATTTGTTATAGTCTGAATGTTTATGTTCCCCCCAAAGTCATATGTTGAAATCCTAACCCCCAAGATGATGGTATTAGGAGGTGGGGCCTTTGGAGGTGAGCAGGTCATGAGGGGGGAGCTGTTGGGAGCGCCATCAGTGCCTTTATGGAGACCCCTTGCACCACAGCAGGCTCTCACCATATGCCACACGTTTTGACCTTGAATTATCCAGATTCCAGAACTCTGAGAAGTAAATGTGTTGTTTATAAGTCACCCAGCCTACAGTGTATCGTTATAGTAACCAGAAGGGACTAAGACAGAGTTAATAAATCTAAACCAGCCACACAGTGGGGGCCCCTGGACAGCACGAATGCTTAGGAAAGGGAGAGGAGAAAGAGGCACTACTAGGGTTGCCAGGTTTAGCAAATCATGGTAATTCGGGATGCCCCATTAAATTTAAATTTAAGATTAACAACAAATATGTGCAGTATAAATATGCCCTATGCATTATTGCAGACACACTGATTCTAAACAATATTATTTGTTGATAAGAAACAATTCTAATTTAATTGGGCATCCTAGATTTTATCTGGCAACCTAGACACTGGAAAAGAGGAACATAAACTCACAAGCCATATGACTTTGGTTCCCATCCCAGATCCATCGCTGCCCTTATGTTATCTCTTTAAATTCTCAGAGAATCACTTGGAACCTGAAAGGGTTTTTGCAACACCAAAATCAAAAAATATTAAAATGCCAGTGCATCGATAACTATCCATTTATCCTCTTGCCCTCCTGCACTTAATAATTCTGTCTGGAGCTGACCTGGACTCAGAAGACATTTTTTATGGAGGTTACTAATTTTATTCCCAATTGCTCTTCTTTGAACCCAAACAGTACATAATGTACTTCAAACCTTGGCTTATAACTGATCTACTAATATCTTTAATCCAAACCAAAACACAAGTATGACTTGGGGAAAATGTTTATAGCAAATTGATAGCCAGCATTAATAAATCCCTCACCCTCAGAAACTGGTAGTTTCCACAGAAGAATTGGACTTTCTCTGGCCAATAAACTAAATTGAAAAATCTCCAGCCAACTGTAATAAACACAGAATTGAAAGCTAATAAAACACCACAGGGCATTTCAAGGTAACTCAGCGGGAGAGAACTCACCAATATAGATGTGTTTACAGATGGTGACTAAAGATATAATAATTAATCTGCTTTTGAACTAATAAACAAATCACATGCTTCCTTAAAATACAAAGCACAAAGCTCTTAGCTGCTAATTAAGTTCAGGAGTGGAATAAACACTTGATTTGGAATAAAGGATAAGGCTCATAAACAGTAATATGCAGCCTTCCAAGTCTTGCCTGTATGAGTCAGAAAAAAACAAGTGCCCTATTCAGGATATAAAAACTAACGTGACATTATCACGCACCTGTGGTTTTCAAGTCTCAACAAGATCATTTATTATTAGATGTAATGTACTTCCTTAAGGATCTTTTACAAAGGAATTACTCCAAATTGGTTATAGTCGTGCTAAATGTATAATCATATTTTAAAATCATGTTGATAACATTAAAAGTTTGTACAACTTCAACCATGCAAAACAGAAGTGAATCAATACTAGAGATCCAATAGATTGGCTTTATAAGGGTTTAGAGCAGTTGACTACATGAATACGCAAGAATTCCTTGCATGGAATTTAATGGAATCAGATTCTTGCCCACAGATGGAAAAGGAAAGAAGGAAGATAGATAGATAGATAGATAGATAGATAGATAGATAGATAGATAGATAAGTAGACAGACAGACAGATAAATAAATAGATGATAGTCAAAACAGGGTGGACAAACTACAGCCCGAGGACCAAATCTGGCCTTGGCCCTGTTTTACTTAGCACGGCCCACAAAGAAAGAGTAGCTTTTACATTTTTTAAATGATTGAACAAAATGAAAAGAAGAAAAATATTTCATGACACATAAAAATTATATGAACTGGAAGGAAACACAAGGAAGTTGTCCATAAATAAAATGTCACTGCAACACAACCCATCCATTTGTTCACCTGTTGTCTATGGTGCTTTTATGGTGAACTTAGGACACAGGCCACATGGCCCACAATGTGTAAAATATGTACCATTTTGTCCTTTGCAGAAAAGTATGCCACTCCTGAGGTGCACAGATGTGTAGCTAGATAACACACACCGTAATCCTCTGCTACCTACACGGCCCAAAAGGTTTCACTAGAATTCCAAAGCATCCTAATTACAATCACCATAGTACTTCAGAGTGCATTTTATCATCGCTTAAATAAAAACATATTTATTATAAGCCAGTACTCGTCTTATTGATACATTTTATTATACAGAGGCTGCCAAAAAATGTATACACACTTTAAGAAAGGAAAAAAACTGCATTAAAATTAAACTGATGGTAACCACTTTGAGCACCTCTTGTAATTGCAGAAGTCAAATGTGCCTTGTATACATCTTTTCTTATCGGTATATATTGAGTATTACAATTTTAATACAGTTTTTTCCTTTCTTAAAATGTGCATACATTTTTTTGGCACTCTCTGCATGTATACTTTCCCTTAGAAAATGGACTTTCAGAAAAAGCCCGAAATCTCGGGGTGCAACAGCACTTCTATTCCCTCAGGAGGGGATTTCAGTCTTCTGCCTCCCTTCCCTCATTACCCACAACCTCTGATGTTGCCTGCAGTCCCTTCCCTTCTCATGACCCTGATCCTCACCCGCACGGCAGCCAGGCAGGGCAGTGCCCTGGGTGGCAGGAATGGAAATGGCTGAGACAAAGGATAGACGATGGGAGGGTAACCTCCTTCCTCAGTGCTCCTGCGGCTCTTCTCAGTCACCGTCTCCAACTCACTTTTCTCCTTCTTCCTCACCAAATCTGGATATTTCTTGGAAATATAAGTAGACCTTACTTCAATATCTTGTATTTAAGAAAGCATTATTATTATCTTCATGCTCTTTTAACTTTTCCTACAGGTCATGAGAAAAGGTGAAGAAGTTCCCTGCATACCACCACCATCATCTATTTCCTTTATTGCTAAAAGTATATATTAAAAAATTAGAAAGTATCAATCAAGTTATCTGTTCCTCTGGGGATAGAAGTATAAGAAAAATGCAGTGAGATTGTGCCTTGTTTTAGAATGGGCAATGACACTTCCCCTAGAGTTTATACTATTAGAAAGCCTTACATGTCTATCATCCTACCCCAATGCCCAAAGCTTTACCACGGCAGCTTGTGATTCAGAATCACATAGAAACATAAGAGAGCTGGGGAAGACTGTTGAAGATGCACTGTTATATCCTCTGTGCCTACAATGCTGCTTGTAACAAAGTAGATGCTCAATGAACCCTTACTGAATGAATAAATCGCGGAATACATGAGTCTATCCTACCTCCTTATTTTATAGGAACTGGAGTCAGGGGAGTGAAATCACATGACTTTCTCAAGATCACACAGGGAGTTGGAGAGAGCTAAAACAAAAACTCAGATGTTATGACCTTTTCCTTCCCCAGGCCTCTGTCCCCCAGGGGCAGACAGGGTGGAAGACATGGGTGACGTTGACCCAACATACTGTCTCCCTTCTTGTCTGTCTACAGATCTCCAAATGAACTTGGCAGGATGCTCAGAGAAGGTGGGCATCAGCGCCACCCCCTGAAGATAAACTAATTCTATAAGGCTTAGACGCTAAGCCAGTTGTAGCAACCTGATTTTCAGTGGGCAGTGATTGTTTTAGCAGCAAGCTTCTGACTTAGAATTCTGGCCAACAGTACGTAAAGGGCACTCTGCTGAGGCGAGGGCCTTCTGGGAGATACTTTCCGACTTAATAAGATTACGAGACCACTCCTCCTTCTTTTACCTTTCAGAGCTTATTATGCAAGGACAAGATTCTTGTGCTTACACATAACCATGAGATTATAAAAATTTCAAAGAACCTACCCTAACCCAGAACCATGACTTCACTGAGCTGTTGAATTAACCAATGTCAAAACTGCCTCCCAGACTTCTCACATGAGGAAGTCAACCCGGTTATTTAAGTTGAGTAGTCTCTTGCTGGCAGCCACAAGCATGTTGAATCATGTAACCACTCTTAGAAGATGCCCCATTCCCTATCTTAGCCTTCATCCTACCAGAGTCTTCGCCCAAGGTCATGGGAACCATAGATATTATCGTACAAAAAAAGATGCTGATTCTCTTTGCCAAGCTGTCAAGAAGACTTCAAGTGCCCAGCTCTACCCCAGTGAAGTTCTGATCTATTCTAAGCCAAACTCCCAATTGCATTTTCCCAGTGAAATATTATTATATATGTTGTGTGGGCCCCATGATGATTTTAGAGCAAAAATTGTACAATATGGTTTAAGTAGGTTTTTGTGGGTTGGCCTGGAAACCTAACATTGTTTCTATGGAAAAATGTTTCAAACTACAAACCACTCTGTTCCAAATGAACTTTTGAATGCAACCTGTTTAAATTGGGGGGTTGCATATTTATTTATAATTAAAATATACAGGGATGAAAATGAGTTATCAGCTGCAAAAATCACATTTGGATTTCTAGCTTTAAATTGATTAATGTCCCTTGGCCATTTTGGACAAAATAGTTCTGAATAAAAGCAGTACCAAATAACAATGCAAAATCAGAACTAAGATAACAGCAGAGTCCATTTTGAATTAATTTTCTGTTGGTGGAAGGAATTACCTTCCAAGTTAAATAGTGCCTATTTTGCCAAAATCTGTCATTGTAACCAACGTGTCTTTAGGGCTATTGAGAAATAGTTCAAACAGTAATTTGAATGAGTATATGAAAAATCTTCCCCCCAAATAAAGAAAAAAGCCAAAACAGCAGAAATCTTTGAATTAAAGGATGAATCCAAACCCTCAGAGTTTTGTGTTCAAGTCAACAAACAACTACAACTTGGTCTCCACCCCCTGACTTGAAAAATCTCCATTTCTTGGTCCAGATAATAGAGAGCGACTAGGGTGTAGCAGAAAAAGTACTTCTGAGGCAGCCAGATGGCTCAGTTGGTTAGAGCGCGAGCTCTCAACAACAAGCTTGCAGGGATGGTGGGCTGCGCCCCCTGCAAGTAAAGATTGAAAACAGCCACTGGACTTGGAGCTGAGCTGCGCCCTCCACAACTAGATTGAAGGACAATGATTTGACTTGGAGCTGATGGGCCCTGGAGAAACACACTGTCCCCCAATATTCCCCAATGAAATTTATTTTTAAAAAGTGCTTCTTAGTTATTGATGCTTTTTGTCTCTATTCCCTCAACTGTACAAGGAAAACAATGCCATCTAGGTCCCAGGGCTCTTGTGACATTTATGTGACATAGAGGACAATGTCAGGGCCATTCCTTTCTATGCTCTCCTCTGCCTACAAGAATACTGCCCTTGGGTAACAAATCCAAATTTTCACCAACTGACACACATAACTGACAACCAGAGTTTAATCTACTGGTAAATATGTACATGGTCTCTAAAGAAAATCAAGTCTAGCATAATCTGTCAACTGTATATGAAAATGAATTAACATTTCTCTTGGCCTTATATAAAATATTATGATTGAAAGCTATGGGGACTTTTCAATGCTGTAATTACTATAACATCTTTAAATTCTGCTGAAACCATGGATCTTGATGGTGGTTTGTGGGGAATTGGCATGGTGAAAAAACACAGCAGTCGCTTTGTTTCATAAAAGGATGGAAAAAAAAACACCACAAATTAACAATTGCAATTCAAATCAAGGTTTCATACAATGTAGAAACTCTCATTCTCATCTTTTCCTCAAGATCTCCTCATCTTTTCCTTGTGAACTATTAAGTTTCAGAGCATATAAAACAATTCTCAATAAATACAGTACCTTTCTTTTACTTAAAAATAAATTGCATAAAAAGATAAAATAAAATAAAAATTGCAATGATCAGTGAATGCCTGTGAAAACGATGATGTCTGTAGTTCCCATAAGGCAGTAAAGATTAGACCTGTGTTCTTAGAGCTTTGAAATTAATGCTGAAAACCTAGAATCCATTCTTTCAGTTAACGTGACTGCCACACTGAGCATATCTCTGTGTATTGCTCCCTTAAAATGCTCAATTTTTGGATGCTGATTAAAAGCTGCCTGTTTTCAGCTCCTCTATAGACAATTTCAAAGTTGTATTTGCATATTGTGATGGCACTTACCTTACCTTGGCTGCATGTCCTGTCCCTTCTCTGCTTACTAACTCTACCAACTGACAGAATGAACACCAGGTAAATCAAAGAGGCACCCTTGTTCTGGGTGTTTACTGTGCAAAGCAACTGAAGCTGCTGCCCCACATCTCCAGAATAAAATTCGACTCTCTGTGAAGACATAAGACTCTAGGGGCAAGTATAACCCTACCCAGGGCAGCTGTCACTATATTTCAATGTACAAGTCCCCGAATACACTATGCAAAAGACAACGTAATATTTTGGCAAGAAAATTAATATTATAAAGGGATGAGTCGCGTCAATTTCCTAAGCTACACTTCCCACCCATCAAATGTAAGTTTTCTAATAAAATAGTTTAAATTAACTTTTCTCCACCTTGTACTGCAGTAACCTTATTTATCTGTTGCACTTCATCCCAAAATTGAGATTTATCAGTGACCAGAGAAGTAAATAAAACATAGTGTCCTCATGGGGCTCTCCGTACTTCTCTCCCCAAAGTGCAATTTGGCCTAGCTCACGTCTCTATATATTCTGTTATGCTTCAATTCCAAAACACCCCAAATCTACCTTACTGTCTACATGGACGTAAACTCTCATCTTTAAGTACCCACAAAGAGTCTTCAATTCCTCAACAACCAGCAAGCTCTACAAATCACCATCACACCCAAGAGAAGAGCAAATCAAATTGCTTTTGAAACATACAAAGAGAAGCAGAAACTCAAAGCTCTCATTCTTAATCTAAAAACAATGCATATGTATGAGCAACACTAAACTCTAAATATATATTTTTGTATTTCACCCACACTGCTTATGACTACAGATTTTTGCCAAAAATATTACATTTAAGTATAATATCTTAACTTTTTAAAAATCACCAACCCCCCATCTCCCCTCTCCACTACTACCAACCCCCCAACCAAAATACATTACTACAGACTTCTAGGCAAAGGACACAAAATCTTCTCGTATTAAAGATGAAGAAACTGAGGTGAAGGATACATCTCAATGTTGGGGACGGGGAGGGGTAGGGGTTTGTGTTTGGGTACCATCTCTTTGTTTGAGAAGAACGGGTTTTAGGGAGTGAGATGGAATGCCTGCTGTGTGCCTAACAGTTCAACACTGAGAAATTGACTTAGCCTTTTTGAACCTCAGCTGTAAAATGGGCTTAACCTCTTCTATGATCATCATGTATAAAAATCAAAGATTGGCTATAAAGCAGGGTTCCTCAGCTTTGGCACAACTGGCACTTTGGGCCAGAACATTCTCTGTTGTGAGGGCTGCCTTGAATATTAAATGATATTTAACAAGACCCCTGGCCTCTCCCCACTAGAGGCCAGTAGCACTCCCCCCTTCTGTGGTGACAACTGGTAAGGTCTTCAGAGATATTTGATTAAGGTCTTCAGAGATATTTGTCCCTTACGTGCCAAATGTCCCCGGGGGGCAAAGCCTTCCCTGTGGAGTATCAGTGAGCTACCTGGCCCATAATAAATGCTTACTCATTAATGGCAGTACTCATCAGTATTATTACCCATTAGATATTGGTTTCCAGATACAAACTGTGGTATCATCCACATTACAAACTTCTCATGTGTTACCCGTGGAAATGTTCTTTGATGGCACAGATGGCAAGCATGGTAAGGTCACGGCAAACATCCAGGGGCTTGCTCAACATTTGATGAAATGCATTCTCAACAATGATACCTATGATCTTTTGCAGGTAGAAAAGGAATTTTGCAAACGTTAAAGAAAATGTAAAAACCCAAGCTTCGACACATGAAGAACGTTACTGCCACAAAGCACCACTTCCCAGGCCTTCTGTTAATTTGTAGCAGAGCTGTGACCAAAATACTGACACACTTACTCCCAATCCAACAGATATTTCACTTCACCATGACAGGTCTAAACGGAAAATCCAAATTAGACAGTCAGACTTTCCAGTGTCTATTCACTGTGCAAGTGCGTGTTCCCAGAATATACTCCTGGTAGACTGGCTAAGCTCCTTCACCTCTTTTCCTGTTTCCTACACGAGACTGCCCAGTTCTTCAGGAGACTGACAGTTCTCTAGGGGCTAGGAGACAAATTTAACCAAGGCAAGTTTGGGTAGTAAG
This sequence comes from Rhinolophus sinicus, assembly GCF_057876585.1. NCBI lineage: Eukaryota > Metazoa > Chordata > Mammalia > Chiroptera > Rhinolophidae > Rhinolophus > Rhinolophus sinicus. The sequence continues at coordinate 21,333,447 of NC_142504.1, forward strand.
AGGCTGGTGGCTTCAGTCTCCCTACTGTGCCATAACAAACATTTTCTATGGCAGACATCCTCGGCTGAGATAGAACAGGCAGTCTTTCATATTTCACTTAACCAACGTACACTGCTTGGTCAGATCAGTTGTGCCTCTAAGACCTACTCAAATACTACTGCTTGCTGGATTTTCTAAGAATTTTTGTACGAGAGGCATGGGACAAAGTGTCCATGAAAGAAACAGCATGGAACAGACTTATTTTGCACTCTCATTTCAAATAGAACATTGTTTCTATTATAGGGTTGTAACCTACCATGAACTGAAAGGTTCATGGTAGGGATAGAGTGTAAAGCTTGTTCCCATGTTCTTGAGTTAAGCAGGAAACATTCCATTTTAGCTGGGCCCTAATTATGGTAATTAAGAATAAATTAGTCCAATTCTAGAATCGCTTTAGATTAAGTATTCTGAAAGAAGCCAAGTTCATCTTTGATCTCCCCATGCTGACATAACTGGGGTTCTCATGTTGTGCCCCGTCCCCAGGTCTAAGCTATTCTATTCAGCGTACTATTTTTTAGATGTTTTGGGATTTGCCATACTTACATATCTTGGCTGGTATCCTCTTAGGGCCCATATTCCTAGTTTCAAGTTAATCATTTATCTGATAAATTAATCCATGTCACTGTGTACACGGCCTTTTCTTACAAGAACATACAAAAATAGACCATGGAGGCCCAGTAGACAAGGATTTGAAAACCAGTCATTTTGACCAAGTTTCTCTAAGCCTCAGTGTGTAAGCTGTGGAATAATATCCCCTATCTCATAGGTTGCTGTACCTAGGCAGTGGTAGCACACAGCGAATGGCAACAACGTCAGTCACATCATGAGATTCCCGTATCGTATCATAACTTGAAGTAGCTCCAATAATGAAATTTTTAAGCAAGCCAGAAAATAAGGAAACTATATTAAAATATTTTCAAATAAAAAAGGGGTAAGGTCTAACAAAGAAAGATCATTTTAAAAATGAAAATATGAACCTTTTATTCTGTACATGAAGACACTGTGATATGGCCAAAGAGACCATAGTACCATGTTGATGTAACATCCCTTTCCAATGGTCTTCACCCACTTCCTACTCTGATTAAGTCAAGTTAGGTGTCTGTGTTTACCTGTCTCATCAAGGATGCATAAATACACTATTTTAGCTCTGACTCCCATGTTCAAGTCACTGAAGGGATAAGACGAGAAAAGGTAAGACGTCACAAACAAATGCCACCATTTGGCTCACTTGTAAAGTAGGGATAATAGTAACACACTCCTCACAGGATTCGTGTAAGAAGTAAATGAAACCCTCCATGTTAAGCACTGAGCCCTCGGCCTGGATGAGGAATGTTGGCCATTATTATTATTCAGAGGGTGGGAGATCTTCACTTCACCAATGAAGCAAATGAGACCGAGGGAGATTAAGTAATGTTGCAAAGGTATGTGATGGCGGGAGAAACAGAACCCAGTATTCTGATGTTTATGATAATAACATGGGGAGGAGAAGGAAGATGTGGAACTATGGGAGAAAGCAAAATCCACAGGGCACTACCACTGACTCTCTCCATCATCGCTCCGTTCTGACCTCTTATATTGGTTTCCTAGGACGACTACCATAACTACTACCAACTAAGTGACTTAAAACAACAGGTATTTCTTCTCTCAGTTCTACAGTCCAGAAGTCTGAAACCAAGGTGTAAGGCCATGCTCCCTCTGTGCCTTGGGAAAATCCTTCCTTGCCTCTCCCTAGCTTCTGGTGGTTGTGGGTCTTCCTAGCATCCCTTGGCTTGCTGCTGCCATCACACCAGTCTCTACCCCTGTTGTCACCAGTGTTCTTCCTGAGTGCTTCTCTATTTGTTCTTTTATAAGGACACCAGTCAGATTGGATTAATGGCCCACCCTACTTTGGCACAATCTCATCTTAACTTGATTATATCTCTAAAGACCCCTTTTCCAAATAAAGTCACTCTCACAGGTACCAGGGGTTAGGACTTATACATTTCTGGGGAATACAATTCACCCTACAACAGCTCTCTCATCCGGAGACATTTTATTTTGTTTTTGTTTGGTTTGGTGTTTTGGTCAGTCCAAAGCTACAAATGTGAAGTTCACTGAAATGATATTCATGCTAATAGGCCAATTCAGAATTATTGTAACAAAAAGGCAACTATGTCTACTTAACCATGTTTACTTCCCAAGCTCATTAGTGGTTCCATGTGGTGAGAAAAATTTCCCACTCACTGTATCAAATTTAGCACATTTATTTAGTCTGAGTCAATGCCTGAAATATCCTTTCATACATTTAAGCCAATTTTCCCCAAGGTCATACAGCAAGATAGAAGTCACAGATCTTTCTTCTGTGAGTCAATCACTATAAAATATAGCACTGAATTCCAGTGAAAGGGAGTTAGGTGATGAAATGTGCCTGGAATAATATAAAATTGATTTTTTTCATGCAATAATTTTTATTGTATTTAATTTTATATACATTTGAGCCAAAATCAAAGCACCACTGATCTAGAATGAACTATAGTTTCATATGAATGTTTCTATAATGAAGTAGATTATTTTTTGAGACTGAATAGCAATCACATTTTCTTTCCAATCACAATTCACAGTATAAGGAAGTGCATACTACTTTCTATTAATATCCTTTAAGCAAAGTGGTACTTGAAAAATAAAAATGATCACTTTTCCCTTATCCTAAAACATCAGCATTAACAGAAAACATAACTTTTCCAGTCAGGCATAATCTTTCATCATTGTTGAATTTCGATGTCAGATTCTCTCAGCCAGGAATTTTTCTAATATAAATTTAGTTACTTTTGATAAAGAAAAATTCACTCAGTCACCTAAGAAATGAAACTAATCTAAGCTCTGGCCATATGTGTAAGACACAAAGTAATCCATATCAAGTTGTTGTTAACGTATACCAGAAAAATTGCGACCCAATTTGATCTAAGAAGAGGAGAGTCGTCTCTCAGCAGGAAACCATCGAGAAACATGAGAAGGTTTTCTGGTATTTTACAATGTGGAAAAGTTTCTCTTTAGAAATAAACATTACATTTTATAGACATACAAGTCAACACGTGACTAACTATGCACAAACAGTTTAGTTACATGGTTAGGGTCCAAATGCAGTCTGGTCAGACTGCCTGGGTTGGAAGCCACGCTTTGGACATTGCGAAAAATTGAGACAGCTATTGAATCTCTCTACTATTCAGTGTTCTCAGCTCTAAACTAGGGGTGATGATAATAGTATCAAAGTCTAGGATTTTAATTAATAATAGATGACATGAACATAAAATCTTTGGCATATTGCCTAATTGTTATTATTATTAAGAGCACAGGTCCACACCTGGCAGGTATGGCAAACTGCCTGGTTTCAAATCCCAGCTGCTATGAATTACTGGCATTGAAACCTTGGACAAGTAACTTCACCTCTGTGAGCATCAGGTTCTTCAAAAAGGGAAAAATAATATTAACTACTTCAAGGATATAAAATAACATGTATGAATCGCTTAGCACAGTACTGGAATACAATAAGATCTCTGAGAAAAAAAAAATATATGTATATCTCATTGCATCTTCACAATGGAATTTAATTTTGCATACAAATTAGTAATTTGGCTTTTCATTTATATGCACTGCAAATCCTTTTGTCATTTAAAAATTATTCTCCTAAACCCAAAACAATCATTCTATGCCCAGAGGGTCAGGAACATTTTATTTTTGCAGGTGTGAAAAGTGGAAGATTTAGACATGCTCTAGACATGAATTGGAGAAATACATTCACTTCGGATCCATTCTCAGTGCTCCCAAGTAGTCCATGAACAGTTTACTTAAATGTCACTCTTTTCTAATAATTTTTAGCCTCAAAGAAAGAAAATAACATATTTCAAACAACAAGTCTTGATGTACAGTCCCACACCAACCAGAAAACAACCAATAATGTATGCAGCTATTAGTTCTTCAAATCATTCAGATAGAAAAAGTATTATTGGTCAGATTCTCAGAATACTTTCTTCCTTACCGGTATTTTTTATAGGAGCCTTCCCAGCAGCCTCACTTGGTACCAAAGTCTGTTAACAGTGGTTCCCTTTCAATTTCAGGGTTGTGCCTTAATTCCGGGACTGCTCTATCAAGGCTGATACTGAAAAAAAGAATCCTCTCCTCCAGAAGGAACTGTCCCCGGGCCTTACTTACCAATGAAAAGTCTAGATAGGGGTCAACAACGTTTCTCCCAAGCCTGCAGGTAAGGAAACTAAAAGGGCGGCTTTCTAGGTAAGACAGCCTTAAATTGATGTTATAGAAATGAAAAGGTTAGAGCTAGACAGGACTTGAGATCCTCCCCTTTGGTAAACACTGCTAACTGGCTAATCAAAGCCATTCTCTACCAACTTCCCCTTTGCTATCTCCCCCTATAGATGTTGGGCAGCTAAATAATCACTTTCCAAACACTCATGTACAGAGGGATGGCCAATGAGGTCTAAGCAGAACTCTGCTAAGAAAGTGTCTCTAAAGCTTTTGCTTTCATGGTGAAACAGGACACACATGTGCCTGGCACTGTCCCCTACCCTTTTTTCTACCTTGAACACTAACATGATGTTTAGACCACCAGCAGCAGCAGCAGCAGCAGCAGCTTGCAACCACGAATCAATCAACAAACAGAAGGACCAGCGGCCTGAGCAGGGCCACAAAAGTGTTGTAACTCTACCAACACCAGTACAGGTTATTCTTCCAAAAGTCAAGGCGAGACTTTGAGCTCCTCAGCCAGATGGATGAGGTGCTATTAAAATGCAAAGGCGGTAACTACAATGTTAGGCTCAAAAAATGATGGCAACTCAGGGCTAGTCACATGTAATATTCAACACCAATACCCATATTTAGCACCATCAGTGCCAGTACCTCTGAATATGTGGGATAATTATTTACTACATCTTGAGAAAATAGACCTGAAAAGACTTGAAATGTTAAAGTACTGTGAAAATATAAAATGGTTCTTTATTTTACTGTATTTCAATTGAGGGAAAAATAAGGATTGTAAATTTCAATAGTGGAAAACTAATAGAGCTGAGACAGTGTAAGCAAAATGTTATGCATTCTTTGATTGAAGCATATATATAAATATGAGTGTGCTAAAAGCAAGAATCCAAGTGAAAAGTCATAAATTATAATGCTGAAGAAAGTCATGTTCCAAAATAAGACTTGTTTTCTTCAGCAGTCTGGATAACATTTTACCTTGTGTTCAAACTCCCCATGCATGCAATGAACGCGTTTTAGTCAAACTCAAATTATACCCCATTTCTGATCATCGAGGAGAAACTCAACCTGTGCCTGTGGAAATTTAGCAGTACATTGCCGGGCTAAGTAAAAGAAATAATACTTGGCATTTAAATGCATGAGGTGTCTTTAAATCATCTCTTTTTTTTATTTAAAAATCTCCACCTAGCAGAAGAGACTAAGAATACAACACAGTGTTTCAGAGATTAAATCCTCATGAACACTTGCCCTGGTCAATCACCTCTTACTCTGTAATTTATTCATAAATTAACAGCTATCTTTCTGGGTTGATTTTCTTGAAGTCGTCTTACCCACTTCTTAAATGGCAATTCACTGATGTTAATGTACAAGTACTTGAATTTATCACATCCTATGTTATCATTCCTCATCCATACAGGAATAGGGGTGCTCCCTGGGTTCAAGGCTCATTTTCCCACAATAGTCTGTGTTCTTATTTCCTCCCGTTCCTCTGTCACCTTCTCCCAACATTTATTTCTCTCTTTTTCTGTACCACCAATTTCTCCCTCTCTATGGGCTCCTCTCGTTAGGATTACAAATCCATCCAAGTAAACACACACACACACACACACACACACACACACACACACACACACATCCCCAAACCTGCGGATGTCTTAAGGTTACCTATATGCCTAGTACCCAGGGAATATCCCTCCCCTGCCATGGTTTTCAAAGGAGTAAATCCCACTTGCTTCCATGTACGAGATATAGCCATCATGTGCAGGTAAACGTTTAGCAATCGGCTTTCATAAAAATAAATATGTGTATATGTATGTATCAACATACAATTTACACATGATAATAAAATTCACAATATTCTCTACTGTAAATTCCATATAGTCAACTGTTTCTTGCAAAATTCTTTCAATGTTATTTACCAAATCTGGTATGTTCTGACATGAATGTTGGCTATTTTCTTTTGTTTTAATAAGTAAGATGAAAGTGAACTAATGACTGTATATGTCAGAACTTCTCTTGCTCATAATAGAAGCAACTGCTTTGTTGAATTGGATAATAGTGTACATAGTTGTATAATTATTTGGAAGAATGTTTCCTTAATTTTTGTGCCATTCACAATGTAATTGCTACACATCCAACATATTTTTGAGTTTAATCTGCATTATTAACAATATATCTCACCTTCTTAAGTCGATAATCAACAAATAAAATCTCTGATTTATAGCATTTGCCAGTTTTTATGGTGTAAATACTCTATGGCTAATTTCAAGATACAAAAGTGAAGTCAATGAAGACTTCAAAAGAGATGTACAGCAGCACACAATTATAGAGTACATCTACCTTTCGACAAAATAGCCATCAGTAACCTTAAGAACATACATACTAGGAAAATGTACTAAAATAATTATGGAGGATGGATTTTTATGCGATTTTAATGTAATTTATTTGTTAGTGTACATAATTTAATATTTTTTTAAATTATTTTTCAAATATAGTTAACATTCAATATTATATTAGTTTCAGTTGTACAACATAATGATTAGACATTTATATACCTCACGAAGCAATCACAATTATAAGTCTAGTACCCATCTGGCACCATACATAGTTGTTACAATATTATTGACTATATTCCCTATGCTGTACTCTACATCCCCATGACTGTTTTAACAACTGACAATTTATACTTCTTAATCCCTTTCACCTTTTTCACCCATTCTCCAACCCCTCTCCCATCTGGCAACCATCAGTTTGTTCTGTGCATCTGAGTTTATGTTTTGTTTGTTTATTTTATTTTTTAGATTCCACACATAAGAGAAATTAAATGGCATTTGTCTTTGTCTGATTTATTTCACTTAGCATAACACCTTCTAGGTCAATCCATGTTGTTGCAAATAGCAAGACTTTATTTATTTTTATGGCTGAATAATATTCCATTGTATATGTGTACCACTTCTTCTTTATCCATTCATCTATCGATGGACACTTAGGTTGCTTCCATATCTTGACTATTGTATATAATGCTGCCATGAATACAGGGGTGCAGATATCTTTTTGAATTAGTGTTTTGGATTTCTTTGGATAAATACCCAGAAGTGGAATTACTGGGTCATATGAAAATTTTATTTTTAATTTTCCTAGGAACCTTCATACTGTTTTCCATAGTGGCTGCACCAATTGGGAATCCCATCAATAGTGCACAAGGGTTCCCTTTTCTCCACATCTTTGCCAACCCTGCTTGTTGATTTATTGATGATAGCCATTGTGATGGGTGTGAGATAAAAAGCTCACTGTGGTTTTGATTTTCATTTCCCTAATGATTAGTGATATTGAGCATCTTTTCATGTGTCTGTTGGTCATCTATATGTCCTCTTTAGAGAACTGTCTATTCGGGTCTTCTACCCATTTTTCTTTTTTTTTAAATCAGATTTTTTTTATGTTGAACTATATGAGTTCTTTATATATCTTGGATATATCCTTTGCAAATATCTTCTCCTATCTAGTAGGTTGCCTTTTTGCTTTGTTGATGGTTTCCTTTGTGGTATAAAATAGTTTAATTTTAAATAATGGCTATATTTAATAGCCAGCATGCATAATTCCTGAAAATTGAACAATCTGGCTCTCACAACTCAGTGTAAGCCAGCTCTAGTACACCACTGCATGGAAATATGGCTTGTATACCTACCACTCTGCTGTATCTGTTCCTGCTAGAGCCAACATGGATATGCAGTGCCAAAGCCAATGAACTTGGATATAGCTATCTTTTTTCACCTCTCTGCCACATTCTCAACCCTTTCAATTACTCTGCCATTCTTTTTCAGATTCATCTTAGGACTTTATTCAACCACAATGCTCCTTAAATGTTCATATTATTCTAACTCAAGTCCCTTTTCCTGCTCATTTTACAAATCCTGTCTAGGTAATCTCACTAATGACTTCAGTTAGCAACTATTCACCAATAACCTCCAAATCTCTATCACTTAGCAGATCATGTTGTTCTGCTAAGCTCCAGAATGGATTGCAAACTGCTTTATGAGTTACATCCCCTTCTTATTTACTTACTAATGAAGTAGATAGTTTGTTAATTAGTTGCTTCTGTCAGTCTCTCCCACTAGGCTGTAGCATCTGGGGCACATGGAACATTGTGACTCTTTCCTTGCCACATCCTTGGAGTCTAGCACATTATCTAGCACAGAGCAGTTACTCTGGGACTCAATGAAAGTACAAATGAATAACCAATAAGTATTCAAATTCAACAAGTACAAAACGGAATTCAGTAAATATCCCTCCAAACGTATTTCTCTCCTGAATCCCAAACACAACGGACTGGTGCCAATATCCAATCCGCCCCATCTGAGAGAATCCCAGACTGTCCTTGGCCTTGTTCTTTTCATCCAGTCATTCATGACAATCTACCTCCTCATCTCCTAAATATTCTTCAGAGCAATTTCCTCTTCCCCATCATCACTCCTACTACTTTAGTTCAGACTCACTCTTGCCTGGACCACTGCAGCAGCTTCCTGAGCTTCTTGCCCCCTGTCTCTCCCTATTCCAACTCAACTACAAAGTGCTACCAAAACAATCTTTTAAAAATTATGACTATGGCTCTCTCCGTTTAAGAATCTACCAATAGTGCTCCACCACCTAGAGGATAAACCCCAAACTCTATGCCCAGCACTTACACAGCCCTTTGTGTCAGGGCTCCTCCTGGCTTCCCAGCCTCATCAACTTCCACTTTCCAATGAGAAGCCCACAGTCCACTTGCGCTCATGTGGCTGCAGCTCCTCCACCCTCTTTCACGTCTCTGAGCCTCCTTACATGTACTTCTCTCCACCTGAAATATCCTTTCTCTGTTGTCCATGTGGCAGTCAAGGCTCATCGTAAGTACCTTTGCTGTTGGGAAGCTTTTTTCATCCCCAAGGCAGACCCCTCCTCCATACTTTCATAAATAACACTCTGATCCTTCGACGACTGCATTTATCCCCTTCTATCATGATTACGTTTGAGCATTTATTTCTCCTCCACTAGACTGTGAACATCTGTCCCAAATCAACTCTATCTACCAAACGGACAAGCACATAGTAGGAACTCAGCAAGACTTGTATGATTATAAAATGACAAACAAACCATTTATTCTGCAGAGGAAATACATATTCAAGTAGCTTCTGTCCCTTTTGAAACCACTCACCTTGAAAGTTATGACTTAGTTTAATGACAATGGCATTATTCCAAGCACTTTTGGAAGTCGACTTTTGAGAATTGTCCAGGGAATGTTCTTTAAATTATTTCAAATGTGGCCAAAAAAACCATCATTCTGAACAGATCTGAGGCCTAGAAACAATCATTGGATGTGTGATAAGATTGTGTGTAGAAAATGAGGAATGAGATATGTAAAAGATCACGTAATGATTGATGTGGGGGGACTGACTAATAAACTGCCTCAGAGGCATACCTAAAGAAAGAACCTCAAAAAATATTTTGAGCAAAGCCCATACTTCTTAAAGACATTTGCAAGTTCTTGAGATGATTACTTTGCTAGACAATATTAATGCGGATGTATAAGCATTGTCAACTTGCTTGATCCAACTCATAAAGCTCTTTAAATGAGTATGTCCCAAAGAGTGGCCTATGTGAACAGGTATTACATTGGGGGGTAAAAGAGAGAAACTGGTGATTAAAGAAATTTAATACACAGTATTTAATAAAGTCAGAAACATTTCCCAGACATCTCAGCACTGTAATATCTGAAAGTGACTCTCCATCAAATCTACCTATGGTACACAGGGTTTCTCAAATTCTTTTAACTTCATAATCTGTTTTTCTTGTAGATGTTGTGGGATTGATGTTCCATATACTTGGGGAAACGTTGCATTGTGTAGGGCTGGATGCATCTTAGGGCAATATGATTTGTAACCTGAAACTGCACTGATACCCAAAGCGATGGATGAGGCTGCTGAGAATTTTCTTGATTCTCCCAGCCTTACATAGCGTATCCCATTTATCCTTACAATATATCCTTACAATAATCTTATAGTACAGGTGGTGCTTGTGCCCCTGATTTACAGTTTAGGGATGAAAGGCTAGGAAAACTTAAGTAACTAGTCAGATACCACTGTTCGCAATAGAGACACAATGTCACCCTGTGCAGGCCAACCCGTGGACTCGAAAGCTTAACCTGGATATTGAGTAGGTTCTTACTTGCTCTACCTGTTGGATTTAACAAAAGCTCTCATGGAATGCACTGTTCCTTCATAAATTCTCTATTTCCACATAGCTAATTCCTATTTACTACTTGAAGGTTGATTTTATCCACTTTCCCTGGGACCCCTTCACAGCCAACTGACTAAAAATAACCATCCCGATGGTACCTTTTTCCTTTCGTAGAACTTATAAATTTACTATCTTATACAAACTGCACAGAAAGGCCAGATTCACACAATCTAAATTTTTGAAAAAAGAAGAAAAAAAAGCTTTTGTCTGGCTAATAAATCCCTAGTAAGAGACAAGTTTATCTAGCCTAACTGCATTTCTACTGCTTTCTTAGGGTAAATTTGGGTAAATACTATAATAATAAATTTGAAATATTACATTAAACATTTCTAAGTATTTTGGGGACTATCATGTCATTTTATCTCAACTCTGAAAAGAACATAAGTTTTTATAAACAAAGAACCTGAGCTTTAAAAAGCTAAATGCCACAACAAAGGGAATGGGTAGATCCCATTGCCTCGCACAATATCAGGCACATAGTAGGTACCTATCTGATGATTGTGTAAATGACTGAGCAAGGCTACATTAAACTCTGATACTTTTCACATGGTAGCACTCCTTCCACTGAGGTGTATCAGCTCCATATACAGCAGACACTGCTGACGCCTGCCCGCATCCCCTCACCATCACAGCTCGAATGTGTGCCCACAGATTCCCAACTGCCAAGACTTCCATTTTGTTGCCCGAGGGTTTTCCCTGGACCTGCACAGCAGCCTGTAAACAGTCTTCGACTAACGAGTAATGGTTCTATGGTGTAAACCCCAGCTCCCTTGCTTATCAGGTAGACAATTCTAAGGGGTGCTACGTACAATTAAACTCCAATTGCCCCAAATGATAGGTGGTTTAATACATGCCTTTTCTGACTGCCTTCCCCATGCCTACTTATGTGTTCTCTGCGTCCTAAATAAACTACCTGCTATCAAACCTTTATCTCAGGGTTGGACTCTGGAAACCCAAACCATATACTACAGAATAGAAAAGAAATTTCTAGTTTTAAAATCTAAAGGTTAAAAAGTGAAGGATGACATAAATAAGTTTAATCGCATTTTTCAAACAAAAAAACATTAACTAGCCACTATTTGCCACTGCATAGTAAAAAGATCTAAATTGGGAGTTAATGTTAGTACATGAATTTTAACTTAGGCATTTTCTGACACAAAGAGGAAAGACGATTTTGAAAAGTACAGAAAACACTTTAAAAATCTGTTGGGGAAAGTGCCATTTTAATAACCACAGTAGGCCTTAAATCTAATACCTTCCTCAGGTACATAGGTTGAGAAAAGTGAAAATTCTCACTTTTTTTACTCTATTCTTTTTGAAATAGCTTTTTAAAGGGTGTGTGTGACAGAGAGGGTGGGGAAGAGAGAGAGAGCAGGGGAGGAAAGAGCAAAGGAGAGATCGGGTTGTATTGTGATGAAGTCCTCTAATTACATAGCATTTATTAAACAGTCCTCAGATTTCTGATCTTCAGTAAAGCAAATGCAAACTATCTCCCCATATACCTACATTTGATGTCCCTGAGGATGTCTTTTCATTTATTCAAAATTTGCCAAACTTCTATGGAGAATCACTAGGATTTACTTGTATAGAGAGAGAATGAAAGACACAAGAGGTCTCCAAGCTAGATGGGGAGACAGAGAAGTAAACAGATAGTTACTATTCAGGGTAAATGGAGTGCCCAGGGTATTTGAGGGTCACAGAAAAGATGCTCCTCACTTACACAGGATGGGGGGGCGGGGGCAGGTAGGTTGAGGCAACAAAACTGGATGAAGATTCTGACATGATGCTTACTTTAAAACATGGTTCCCCACACTGAGCCCACCATATTTTATTTAAAATTAAAAACTATAAAATATGAACACCTTACATTTACCCTAAAATAAAAAGACCTTCTTTTTAGATTTTGTGATTGCAAAATTTGGATGAGCTCATCAAAGTGGGTCTCTGTCATGCAGGGTGTCATGTGGGGTCTCTGCTCCCGCTCCCCACATAAGAACGCAGGACATGGTGAGGCCAAAAAGGAACACCCACAGAGCCATAGATAGGAGAGTCATACTACTATATTCTCACTGGCGGCTGGGTTGGAGACACAGGAAGCAGGAGCCACACGATCCGCAACCCGCCATCCACTTCTCTGCCAACCAACGTCACTTGCTAGCTGCAATCCGCTCTTGCTAGCTCAGTCACCATCGTCTTGCTAGCCCCCCATTTTCTGCTATCGTAGCCACAGCAGTTATATTAGTTATATTATAACCAATGGCTCACTGGTTACAGCTCACGGCCAACTAGCCACAGCTGATGGCCATCCAATCACAGTCGATGGCCATTTACTACCGGAGTGAGCACCTTTCCACATGAGGGCGAGAGCCTGGAAACTACACTCCTGGCTCTATCCCCACAGTCTCTTTTCAGTTTGTAGTGTATTCTTCCTTAGCTCTAGAGAATCTACCTAATCCCTGTCTTAAGTAGACAGCACTGGTGTAGAAGAAGGAATTTCAGAAATAAGATCTGAACTAAAACCTGAAGGAAAATCAGGAATTCTCTAGATGGGCATAGGGAAGGGATTCTTCTAGCAGAAATGTATAAATGATAACACTGAGCGATGACTTGGAACTCTTAGAGCAGTTAGATTAGTACAGCAGCATAAGACATGTATAACTCCAGAATATTATTATCAATGCAAAACAGAAACCCATATTGTCTTTTTCGGTATTTGTGACGCGAGGCAAAATGAGCAGCAAAATCTCCTGCAACACCCTCTACGAGGCGAAGTGGCAAGTCCTGCATGGAAACCAGCGCATGTGTGGGAAGGTTTTGGAGATGGTGGGGCTCCAGATCAGCTTGAGAAACTATGACCCTCAGAAGGACAAACACTTCTCGGGCACCATCAGACTTCAATCCACTCCCCGCCCCCAGTTCTCCGTATGTGTTCTGGGGCCCAGGAGCCTTGTGAGGAGGCCCAGGCTGTGCATACCCCACCTGGACATTGAGGCACTGAAGAAACTCAACAAGAGTAAGAAACTAGTCAAAAAGCTGGCCAAGAAGTATGATGTCTTTTTGGTTTCAGAGTCTCTGATCAAGCAGGTCCCACAAATCCTGGGCACAGGCCTGAATAAGGCTGGCAAGTTCCCTTCCTTGCTGACCCACAATGAGAACATGGTGGCCAAAATCAAGGTAGTGAAATCCACCATCAAGTTCCAGATGAAGAAGGTGCTGTGTCTGGCGGTGGCCACTGGCTTGTACACAAAATCCACTTAGCTTTCAATTTCCTGATGTCATTCCTCAAAAAGAACGGGCAGAATGTTCGGGCTTCATAAAGCAAGACCACCAGGAGAAAGCCCCAGTGCCTGTACTAAGGCACAGCTTAATAAACCATACTGCTACCAAAAAAAGAAAAAAAAGAAAGAACGAAACCCATATCCATTAGCAGTCACACCCCATTTCCTCTTCCCCAGCCCATGGCAACCACTACTCTATTTTTGTCTCTGATATCTTATATAAAATGAATCAAACAATATATGACCTTACAAAAGGCCTTACATGTCTAGCTTCTTTCACTTAGTATATAGGTTTCAAGGTTTATCTATGTTGTAGCAGGACTCAAAACGTCATTCCTTTTTTATGGCCCAGTAATATTCTATTGAGTAAATATACCACATATTGTTCATTCATCAGTTGGTGGCATTTGGGTTGTTTCCAGTCTCTGGCTATTATAAATGGCTATCAACAGTCACGTACACATTTTTGTCTAGAAATATGTTTCAATTCCCTTGGACATATACCTAAGAGTGGAACTGTGGGGTAATACGGTAACTCGATATTTAACATTTTGAGGAACAGCCAAACTGTTTTGCAAAGTGATTGTACCATTTTATATTTACAAAAATGCTAAGGAGTCTGAAGTCATCTAGAAGGCAGGTGAGCTACTCAGTCTTGAGGCTGGATAGAGTCGTATCAAAATTTTAATTTCAGAAATGTCAGTTTGGAGGATGATTAGAGGATCTGAATAAGGCATAAAACTCAGTTAAGATTCTACTGCAAGTGAGCTAGGTGAGAGAATAAGATAGTCTAATTAGGACAGTAGTAATTGGAGTAGGGAGGAGGAATTGGAATTGAAAAGAAAGGGGAAGAAAAGGGAAATTGCTTTTAGAAAAGATTAACTTAAAACTTAAATTACCCCCAAATTATGAGTATCATAAACTTAAATGCCTAACTGATCAGGCAAGTAAGGAAAATAAATAAAGGCAAGTAAATAAATAAAACAAGACATAAACAATAGGGAATGGTGGGGACTATAACACAGAAGAAAGAGCACGCCTGATCTGAAGGAAGCAGGTATGAGTGGCCTCCGACCACCTGACGCTATGGGGAACGGAGGTGTAGTGCTGTCAGATCATCTCCTTGGTCAAGAAAAGCCAAAATCTAAGTTCTATGTTAAATATCCTGATTATTAAATATTGCCAATTAATGCAACATTTCTTTAAATTCTATGCAATATCAACAAAACATGCCTACAAGCTGCCAATTTGTGATCTCCCTATCACAAAGTAAAAGAAACAGTGAGCCAAGAGTCAGAGTATGCCTACCAAGAAGAGGTGGATGAAAGAAGATTCCGTAAAGGAGACCAAGGAGAGAGCAGAGGCAGAGGAGGAAACAGTAAGGGTGTGACGTCCCAGAGGCTCAGGGATGACAGTTTCCAGAAGGGGGTGTAGTAAACAGTGTAAAATGGCACAGGGAGCTACTTCACACTGGGAATTGAAAAGCAGGCTTTGGGATTTGATGACTATGAAATACAAAATATGAGGAAAAGTGAAAAAATATTTGGTGACTGGAAGCAAAGTAGAGAGCTGAATAACTTAGCTTTTACTCTTTTCCCAAACCTTGTTTTCTTCAAAAGTCAGCATAAACTCACGAACACCAACTCTTCAAGTCTCTCAGAAAAGAGCCAGATGGGATTAACTGCATTGTCCTCTTCTGCTGATAGTAATGGACTAATCCAATTTAAAAAAATGCGGTCCTTTAAAGACGTTTAGATCTCTATCTGTGACACTTGGTCCTTTCAAGCTTGCAGTTATAAAAAGCGACTACTAACATATATATATAAACAAGAAAATGTGGGAACCGTGTATATAGCTTTGCCTGTGTGTAACGGAGGCCCAAAATAACAGTAGCTTAGACAAGATAGAAGTTTCTTACTCGCTCACATGAAACTCCAAGCTGTTATAGCAGCTCTGCTTCAAGAAGTCATCATCCTTGCCCCAGGCCTTTTAAAAAAGTTTGTTGCTCTGCCATCCTTAGAGAACTTGCCTCTTTAGCAAGGTTTAACAGAGTAGTCCCCCACGTCCAGCAAGGGAGAAGGCAAAGAAGAGAATGCACCCCTCTCTTTTGTCGGCCCATCACGAAGTTGCACAAATCACTTCTGCTTACATCCTCAGGTCAGAACTTTGTCACACAGCATAATGCCTAGCTGCAAGAGAAGCCAAGCAATGTCATCTTTATTCTGTGAGGGTCTGTCCCCAGTGAAAATTCAGGGCATCTATGTCTGAGGATGATGGAGAAAGGGGTATGTATCGGGGGAGACAAATTGCAGTCTCCACCACAGAGTGGTGTTCAGTTTTTTAAGATTCTGTTCTTAAAATTCTATAAATAATTTATATTTTGGTTCAGTTTTACAGGAGAATATAAATCTGGCCTAACCTTTATGCTTAAATATTGGAAACATAGCAATGTAACATTGCTGCAATTTTGGCTTCAGCATGCTGGTATTTATGACAGTACCGAAGAAAGTTAAAGTTAATTTTAATTTGTTCTTACAAAATTATTTTCCTAAGAATTCTAAAGCAACTCTACTCTTCTTGCCATGCTTAACAACTAGATTTCAAAAGACTACATTAAAAACTCAAATCATAAAATTAAAAAAAATCACTGACATATTCCTACAGCATATGGAATGATACTACCTCAAGGATTCTTTTAAATTAACACAGTCAATTGTGTCCTAACTGCCAGAAAACTCTTGAAGCACCACAATATATGCACTATAGCAAGACATGCTCCTGAATTTTGACACTTTATTCTCATATTAGTTCACAGTACTATATTTTGCCATTCAAATTCTAGAGAAATTAAAAATAAAATAGTTCACCAGCACATAGATCACTACTGTTTGATATGTGAACATTCTAAAGGCTGACCCATGAAGAAGAGAATCTCCTAAATGAATATAAAAAGGAACTCCATAAAATATGATACAATTTAAAAGACAGTAATTTATTTGTAGATCACTCTGATCTACAAACTCAAGAGTATATTATTTCAAAGCTACTTGGCTTAAATCCTTCTAAAAAACAAGCTAATGGGAACAAAGTCCTTCACCATAGTAGCATCTTTTATCTCCTTAAATGCGTGTAAATTATTATATTTAGCAAATTTAACTTCTAGATGTATGACTGGCTTTCCTTAAAAATGGTTTTAAATGGCTAGGGTGATGACCAAAATCATTACACGCAACACAGGATGTAGCTGACTATTATTAATTTTTGAAAATATATGTATAGTACAAAGTGTTCATCATAGAAAGTTTGTACACCACTGAAAAGTAGAAAGAGTATCACAATAAACTGCACTACACTGAGTATTAAATACTTAAACGGTCTCCAAAAATGATCTTGACCAACAAGATTTTACCTGGAAAAGAAAACAAATACAGAAGATCCACTTCCAATAAAGATAAGGTAACAGGCATGGAAATCTCCCTCCTGCTTGAAAAAAATGGAAGTGCTGTACAAAATATATGAAACAAGTTTTCAAGACACTGGATACCAAGCAATGATCCTTGAGAACGGGGAAATAAGGCAAACCCTAAGAAATGAGAAACTGATGACATGAGCCCTATGACTGTCCCAGCTTCCAGACCATGGCCCTGGGAAAGAAAACCGAGACAGAGCCCAGCACGATGCCTACACTGAAGAGATGTATGTGAGAAACCAGGGAGGTGAGAGCAGCTAGAAATCTCAGGACAGAGTACCAGAGGGAAGAGGGCTGAACAAGAGAGATTGCCAGAGATCTGTAAATACCCCTCAATATTTAGCAAAGTACAGCTGAGCACATGTATGCAAGGAAACAACCCATGACCAGGGAAAGAACCACCTGAAAGGATTAGAGGGAGCAGTACTTTGCACTCACATGGGGCTGGGAATGGTGCCTGTTCCCACCAGCCAAACTGGGAAACTTATAAGTCATGGGGTTTGGGGTGAATACTCAGAAACTTATCTTAAAAGTGAGACCTGAAAGAATCAAACTGTTTCTCAGTCTGTAACTGCATCTCATTTTTTAAAATGCTCAAAAAGGTTTCTAGGGATATAAAAATATCCAATACTCTACAAGGGAAAATTCACAGTGTCTGGCATCCATCAAAAATTACCAGGCATGCAAAGAAGTAGGAAAATATAACCCATACTAAGGAAAAAAATCTACCAAACAAAGTTGACCAAGAACTAAAAAAAAAAGATTTTAGAATTTGCAGCCAAGGTCATTGTAACAGTTATTATCAACCTACTCCATGGAGCTTCAAAAAACAATGTTTTAAAACACCCAAATTGAACTTCAAGAGATGCAAACTACAATGTAGGAGGTGAAAAACACACTGCTAGTGCACTTGAGACAAAGCCATAGAAACTATCCAAAATGAAACACACAGAAAAAAAGAATAAAAAAATAAACAGAGCATCAGTGATCCTAATATACATGGTGTTGGAAACCAAGAAAGAGAGGAGGAAGAGGAGGGAAACCAAAAAATATTTGAAAAAAAATAACTTTTTTTTTCAAATTTGATGGAAATTATAAACCCAAAAGTTCATGAAGCTCAGTGAACACAAAATACAAGAAACATGAAGACAGTTATACCAAGATATATTATAATCAAATTATTAAAAGAAATGAAAAAGGGAAGGTCTTTAAGGACATGTTGTATATAAAAAGGAACAAAAATAAAGATGACAGCAGATTTCTCATAAAAAAACAACAATAATGTAAGTGAGAAAACAGTACAGCAACATCTTTAAAGTATTAAAAGGAAGAAACTGTCAATCTAGAATTCCATATCCAACAAAAACCTTATAAAATGGAGGCAAAATGAAAATATTTTCAGACCTGCAGGCCTATGCTACAAGAAATTTTAAAGGAAGCTCTTCAGGCAGAATAAAGGTATGAAAAGCACAAAAGGAAATGAGTGAATGAAAGCAATGAAGAGCACTGAAAATGGCAACTACATGAGTACAGTAGTTTCCCCTCTTCTCCACAGTTTCACTTTCCATGGTTCCAGTTACCCATGGTCCACCACGGTCCAAAATAATAAATGGAAAATTCCAGACATTAACAATTCATAAGTTTTAAATTGAAGGCTGCTTTGAGTAGGATGATGAAATCTTGGACCATCCTGCTCCTTCCTGACTGGGACATGAATCATTCTTTTGTCCAGTGTGTCCACACTGCATACTGGTGTACGAGCAACCTGCCCATTAGCCACTTAAGAGCCATCTTGGTCATCACATGAACTGTGGAAGTATCACAGAGCTTGTGTTCAAGTAATCCTTATTTTACTTAATTATGGCTCCGAAGCTCAAGAGTAGTGATGCTGGCAATTCAGATATGCCAAGGAGAAGCCATAAAGTTCTTCCTTTAAGTGGAAAGGTGAAAGTTTTTGACTTAATGAGGTATTTTTCCATCTCACATCATCATCATCATAAGAAGGGTGAGTACAGTACAAAGATATTTTGAGAGAGACCGTATTCTCATAACTTTATTATAGTAAATTGTTATAATTGTTATATTTTATTATTTGTTATTGTTGTTAATCTCTTACTGTGACCAATTTATACATTAAACTTTATAATAAGTGTGTATATATAAGAAAATATAGTATATGTAGGATTTGGTACCATTCATGGTTTCAGACATCCACTAGGGGTCTTGGGCTGTATCCCCTACAAGTAAGAGGGGACTACTACAAACATAAAAAATTTGTTTTTATTATGACTATCTCTTTAAAAGATTATTTGCTGTACAAGCAAAAATAATAATGTAATGTGGGGATCAGAAGATAAGTAAGAAAAACAGAATAGAGCATGAAATAAATTTTAATGTGTTTTCAACAGTTACTTGAAAATTATAAATTCACACAGGAATATTTTAGATTTGCTATTCTAGAGAAATTAAAGCTATAGCCATTATCTGAAATCCCATTCCATTTGGCTTATCCTTTCCCATTTGGCTTGAGTGGTCTTAGCATTATACTTTCAAAAACGTAACTTAAGTTGAATTCATTAAATTTATTTTCATAGAGAAAAAGTAGTAAGTGACTCCAAAAGGTGTTCTTGTTAGTAAACAAGAATAGGTTTGGCAGTGGCTTTTGCTGAACTTTATAAATAAAGGCAAACTATTACTGTTTCACTACAATGCTAAACTCATCAAATATTTATTTTAATGTAGGCAACTTTTTTAATTTGGGTCAAACAGATAAGTAGGAGATTTAAAAATGTATTTATAGCACAAATCACAAAACAAAGTTCTCCTCCTCACTCCCTCCATCTTGCCTAAAATGAACCTAATGCATAATATACATCAATGGGGATTTTTAGGAGAATTCAGGAAGGCTAGGGGAAAATAACGAAGCGGTACTAGCTTTTCACCATTAAGAGGCAGATGAAAGCAATCAAGAGACCAAAACACAACTGGTGATTCACAAGTGCAAAATCCTATAAATTGCTACTGAGTTTTTCTCCTATTTTGTGAAACCTATTCAGAAGCATATCTACAAGTTCTCTCAATGAGTAGCCCTGTGCTGGAATGAAAGTGGAAATAAGGAGATACAGAGGAGAGGCATCTTTTGGGTAGTGAGAAAAAAGTAGGTTCCAAGATGAAAATCTAGTACAAACAAAACTGCCTTGGAAAATGAGGTAACTCACTATAAAGTACAGCTTACAGTCTTTTGTGTGTTTAGCCCTGAAGAGAAATTCTGATGCACACTCAAGTTTGGGAACTACTACGCTAGACTAAAAAAATGAACAAAAGGCAAGAATGCAGGCTGAAATCTGTGCATTCAAATTCTGCCATTTAAGACAACTATTAAATCTCCAGCAGCAGAGAATGAGTGGAAAATGCTGAAGTGTTTCTGCTTCTCAGCAGAGTTTATTACACTTTATTTGAATATTTAGTCTCTATAACCACTATATATCACTAGATGCAGCATTCTTGGAAGACATGAGACACTCTATGTGAATACCCAAAACTGGGACTCAATAAATGTATGATGGATTTTAATCTAAGTCTTGCTCTGGAAGTGCCACCAGTTGCATAAAAGACGTGGCCACTTAGAAGAAGTAATTCTTGACTTTCTAAATGGAAAATCCTATTGTATTGATTTCATGCATTTTGACACCAGCTGTGAAACTTGTTATGGTAGGGTTACATCTTACATAAGGATTGAGTTATACTTATGTTTAAATACCTGTAATGCTTCTTCGTTCTTCACCTGTACCAGAAAGAGTAAAAGGACAAAAAAAGCAATGGTAGAAGAGAAGGAATATTTTTAAAGAGTATAGTAAATTTGAAATTTGTTCACAATATCAGCAGACATTAGTGCATCAAATATAGGCTAGCATAGCATAAACATCATTTTATACAATGCTGATGATCATGACGATGACATAGATAATCCAAGGTTAAATGGCTTGTTAGGAAAGAAAAAGATTATAACAGTGGAACTAAAACAAAACACAAGGAAACCTGGGCCATTAAAAAAATTTGCATGTAAAACTTATCTGATACAGTGATCAGTGTCAGGCCTCTAGACTAACAAGGAAATGATAAAAAAAAAAAAAAAAAGATCCTATGATGGGATAAGTGACGAGATGACATGCAATGTTGTTGGCCATTTGGGAGAAGAATGAAACCAATTTGATGGAACATATTCCTCTGTGTCAAACGTGAGATAATTTACTTTGTCCATCTCATAACAATATTCAAATACATCCCATTACAACCAAAAAATGTAGTTGTGCTGGAGATGTGGGCAAGTAAGTTTGAGAATAGAGTCCTTCTGTCTGGACCTGGGCTGTCTACTAGCCTCATGACACTATTTTATAATTCAAATTAAAATAAATGCAGCCGCTTATCCTGACTATTTGCATTGCTCAAAGGTCACACATGCCTATGACTATGGTACTGGAGAACACAGATATAGAACATTTCCATCATGATAGAAAATTCCATTGGACAGTACTGCTCTATACAATTGTTAGAAGTGCCTTGTGTACGAAGGATGAGATCTAAAAGGAGACACACACATGCATGCAGCTTATAATTCACTCTTTTGTTCTTTCAGAATATTTCTCATGTAAGAGTTGCTGTGCTAGGCATTCAGATTAAAACAAAACTAGCCCCTGCTCTCAAGGAGCTCACAGTACAGTAGGAAATAATGATATATAAACAGTTGGTCAATCAGCAAACATTCATTGGTCACCAACTTTCTGAAATGCACTTAATACTGTGGAAGAAAACGAAAACCAGTAAGCAAGTTCTCTCAGCCTTCAGAGGGCTTACAACCTAGTTAATGACGTGTAAAATGTTTTAAGCAGCAATTAATATTTGGGACTAGGTACTTCAAAGTGAAATCCATGAGTTTGTCATGCAATTTTTTTTTTCCATTTTAGGTTTGCACCAAGATGATAATCTGAAAAAATAAAGTAAGTATAAATGTATTCTAATTAATTTCTGAGTAATCATCTTAAAACTAAATACGGCCACTAAATTTTTCACTCCCGCACTAGCTGTTGGTGTTCTCAATCATAAGGCCAAATAACATGTAATTTGCTAAATGAATAAAGTCTGATTAGACAAAAGGTGAAGATGAATTGAGTCATCACCGAACACATGGTAGCACAGGCATCCAAAGGTACCTGCAGTATATGGTTAAAATCATCATCATTTGAGAGTGAAGATGATGTGTACGTACATCAATCTCTGAGTAGTTTCTATACAATCTGGTCTCCATTGCTGCAGTCTTTGGACACGGCTTACACATCTGATTTGGAATTCAGTAACTTCACAATGCTAATCACATCTTTAAGAGACCAAAAAGACGTGCGAGTTCTCAAGCGATACCTTTCAGTAAAGTTGATATCTGATGATTTACCGGTACAGTTTTGGTCATGTATGAATTTAGTCCGATTAGTCTGAACCAGCAAACAAAGCCTTGAAGTTAATACTGTTTTCTTTTAATCTACTGTTTAAAAGGACATGTTGTGCATTTCTATTAATATAAAACACAGAAACAGATTAAATAAGAACAGGATCTGAGGCTACATCTCTTTACTCTTCAACACTACTACACTGGCACCGTAATTTCAGCAGCAGAATGTATTTGCCACATCATTAAATGTTGTTCCTTTTCATGTCATCAGTTCTGTTGTTCATATTTAATATTTGCTCATTGGTTTTTGGTCTTATAATTTGTGAAAGCTACAAGTGACAGTATCTGTATTTATGTTCCTACATACTTAATTAAAAGGCTTAATTGGAATAACTTAGGTTCCCACTATACAGAGTTCCCACTATATAGAAATATATTTTAACAGTAATCTTGGTTAAAATCAGAACACTCTTCCTGTGGCATTTTATTGGAAGAGAGGGTGCTCATTAGAAGGCCAAACCTTCTCTTCCCTCCTTTCCATCTAAGCATGGGAGGCCATGGATCTCTAGTGGGTCACAGAGGAAATTGAAAGAAACCACAAATACATATGTAAATCACTCCATATATTAAGCATACTACAATTTTTCAAAACTAAAAAGATGCTGGGTAATAAAATGCGAATTCCTTTAAAGGCTTTACTCATACAGTAGACTTTTTATTACAATTTCCTAATCAACTAATACTATAATTCAACTTGTAAGCCTGCGCGAACCATTGACTGTAGTCCTAAATTACTGAGGGAATTTAGAGAAGAATGAGATTGTGGTCAGGTGCAGAAATCAGAGAAAGCACCACAAAGGAGGAGGAACATGAGTTTGGCCTGGAGGAAAAGGACAGCACAGGAGGTGCAGCCTCCAAATGGGCAAGTCTCCAAAGAAAACCCCAGAGGAGCAGAAGTCGGATTTTGGTGAAGAGCTGGCCATTGTCAGTTCTGGAGGTAGCAGGCTCAGAAAATGCACTGAGAATGCGAGGCTGAAATAAATCTGTGCTATTTCGTACTCTCAGTTGCAAAGGGCAGAAACTCAATTTATGGATAATTTGCTGCTTACCTAACATAATCCTAGAAAAATCAGCTGTACAACTGCTTCAAGATTAACTAGATGCCGAAACTGAAAAGCTGTCATTGTTTGTTTCCTACTCGCCGCACGCACGCGCACACACACACACACACACACACACACACACACACACACACCTTGACTTTTCTTTACATGTTGATTTGTTCTCTGAGGCAGGTTGTTCCCATTATCTAAAATCTAAGCCACTTGCTAGCTCCAAGTTTAGGGCTTAAATCCTTAAAGCAGAAAGGCAGGGAGCAGCAAGAATTAAAAATGGAAAGGTAATAAAGATAGACTAGGTCGAGTCCATGAGAAAATCTGGGTGACATGCTAAGGAGTTTGGGCTTTAGAGTTCAATCCAGCCTCAGCTAACTAGAACACCTAAAACCTCTATGAAAAAAATAAGTTTATTTCAAGAATTCCTGATCTGTTGCTTGCTCTAGATTAGGTTGTTGTAGTCTATCCTTATCAGGTGGAGGGTGGTCAACAATTCCCCTCCTGGAAAACAGTCTTACTCGGGAAGGGCAGACATCTGAGCCCAGGGGGGGCCATCCCAATACCTGGTCATAGTGGAGTGGTCCATTGATAGACACTTGACCTAACAAGCCAATCAGTGCGTTTTGGGGTATTCAGTTTTAAATGTTTACATTTTGACTCAAATACCCAGGGAAATCTTTAAGTCTTCTTTATACCGTGCTGGGACACAGGGCACAACTCAGTAAAATTAACAGAATACAGGTGAGTTCCCACACTGAGCTTGTAGAGCAGCAAGGGGATCTGGGCCAATGATTCCAATCAATGGAACTAGATCCATTTAAAGAAGAGATTTAAGTGCATAAAACAGAAGAGGAAAAAAGTAGAATACCTATGAATAGGATACAGAGGCACCACCGAGTAGAAAGAGGGACTGAGTAATAGAAGAAAAAAGGAGGAATGTCTGAATAGACTTTTCAAGTAGATCAAAAACTGAAAAAGCTATAGAAAGAACCCAGTGGCCAAAGAGGCGATGAGAATTCATAATGTTGCCTGATTGAATTTAATAGTGGCAATCTACATATAGGAGAGAAAGGATACACAGAGCTTTTGCTTTTAGCCAGAATGATAAGTAGAAATAAAAATACACAGCCTCCACTTCACATTCTTACTTTTAGATGGAAGAAAGACCTGTAATGTGTACTTCCTGCTGGGAAAAGAAAAGAAGGCATGATACAGCATATTCTCTCACTCCTCTCTTTAACCTTGATCTTCCACTACCCAGTTCTTTCAAGATGAATGAAGGAACCCAAGAGCAACTGTAGTGCTGACATTCTCTTCAGTAGGAGAAACAAGTTCCTCCCCTGGAAACTTCACTTACTGCTTGTGAGTATGGGATGTATATACTACAAGACTGTGGGCTTTGCAATCAGACCTTGATTTCATATCCTTATAAGCTATTTAACCTTTCCAAGTCTCCATTTACTTGGGGGGAAGACGGGACACAGAACTAGGGAAATCTGAGCTCAGTTGTCAATGAGGAGATACAGATTAGGAAAAAAAAATCTTTCCTGTGAAGTGGTTGGAGCAGCAGGCTGTGCTCAACAGACCCTCATGTCCCTACACAATGTCCCACAGATCCATGTACAGTGGATCTGAGACGGTCTCTGGCTCTGTTCTCTCCTGTAAAATAAGGGGAGGCCACGCTGCAGGTCCCCCAAAGCACAGTGCTGGTTCCCTACAAGGATCAGTGGCACCAGTCCCTCAAATATCTTTTGCATATAGAATACATTAGGGACTAATTAAGTCAAATCCTAGACTAACATAGTATGTGCTAGTGATTCATCTTTTTAAATATTTCTACTCCTTTCTTACCACCGCTGTTCCTAAATGAGGTCTCACTACCATCATTCTCCTAAATCCTAGAAAAGTTTTCTTTCTAAGGAGTTGCATAATTCCAGCTACTCTCCAATTCAATCCCATCTCCCGATGGTCATTATACCTATCCTGGTCAAAAACTTCAACATTTCATTAAGCAATGATTTGCTCATATTTTTTTCTCCTTCTTTCCTTCAGCAGTAGACATTTGTCATTTGTTTTGGCCATCAGCAACTGAACCCCATTATTATATATGGAGAATCCTCTCTCTGATGATACAGAGCCCACTTCCACTATAGAAGCTGGTGTGCCAACACTGACCACACTATCTCACTGAATCCGTTTTTCAGAGCGATTGTGAGCATTGTTTCTGATTGAGTGGCTTCTAAGCCACATCTCCTGACTATCCCAGAGACTCTATGAGATAGTGAACGTGATTGACACATCCACAGGTGGCCGCCGATAAGTCATGCCCTCGTATATAGTCTCCTCCCCTTAAATTTGGGTGCAATACATGACAAGCTTCTAAACCAATAGAATATGGTAAAGGCGATGGATGTTACTTCCTTGAATACATTATGTTATATGGCAAAGGTGATGTCGACATCACTCCTAAATGTTACAGAAAGAAGGAGATAGGTAAGGACTAATACGAATGGAAAAGTGATGACTGTCTTATCATACTGGAACATGAGATTCTTCCTTGCTGGCTTTGAAAAGTAGGCTGCCATGTTGTAAGACTGTCTGTGAGAGGGTCCCATGGCAAAGAACAGCAGTCAGACGGAAGCCCTGTTTGTGAGTGGCCTCTGACTGACAGCTAGCAATAAAATGGAGACTTCAGTCCTACAACCACAAGGAGATGAATTCTGCCAACAAGCTAAAGAAACTGGGAAGCAGATCTTTCCCCAGTTAAGCTTCTGATAAGACTGCAGCCCTGATCAACACCCGATAAAATCCCTGAGCAGAGGATATGGTTAAGCTATGTGTGGATTTCTGAGCAATGAAACTGAAATAATAAATGTGTGTTGTTTCAAGCTGCTAAATCTGTGATAATGTGTTACCAAACAATAGAAAACAAATAGAGACAATATCCTCTAATACATTTATTTAATGCTTAAATTCACTAATTATTTAATGCTTAAATTGACTAAAGTTTGTTTCGATTTGCTAACAAGTATCTTGAGTGATTTTTGAGTGATCCAAATCTTAACCTTCCTTCAGTGGCCATTTAAATTCAACTCATCACTATTCCATTCAGACTAAACTAGCCCACACCCATCTCCTTCTTCTGTAGAAACAGGAAGAAAGTACCATTTCCAGCAACCTCAACTCTTCTCAAACTCACTAACAGCATGCTATACTCTCTCTGGTGCAGCAAAGAATATAAAGAATGGGAGTTTTCCTCTCTTTGGGGCTCTAAGCAGAATTAATTATAATAAATAGCAAACCACACTTGAATAGTCACTTTTTTTAGCATTTCACATTCAAAATGATTTGGGTAAGCTCCTGTAAACCACACATTTAGGGAAAATGACGGTAGAAAACATTATTAACTTAATAGAGAGAGCCTGGTACTGTCTGCTTATTCAGAAATGCCGAAAGTATTTTCATAAAATACATGCGAGCTTGCAGAAGATTATATATTTCTATGAAAATACAATGCTTTCTTCTGCATCCTGGATAATATATTCCACTTTTGAATTTAACAATAGTCTATCACCTTGATTGTGGGCAATTGCCCTGAAAAATTCTGGTGAGATTTGAAGGAGAAGCTATTTGGGAGGATGAAAAAAAAAAAAAAAAAAAAAAAGTCATAAGAATATCTTCTCTAGAGAAAAAGAAGTTGCTCTCTGTTTATTTTTAAGCCTGATTTATCCAGATACGAGATCTACATGGACAGAAATGAGTAGATAATTGCATAAACCCTCTGTTCACTTCTATAAGTTCAGCTGAGGAAGCAGAGCTAATAAGAGAAGGTGGGTGTCCTGACACCCAGAATAACATGATCCCTAATCAGTATTGGCTGGCTCTCGAGTGGACAGTCCATTGCTGCCTTCTGTCAATATTCTCTCTTCTCAAAAAATCACGTTCTCAGTTCCATCACCAGTGAGCCTGATGATTCTCAAGCTTGACAACTGTGCTAACAAACTTCAAAGCAGCATTGGCCAATAAAAGGGCAGTGTGCAGTTGATAAAGTGGGGCCGGTGTGGGCAGAGGGATGTGAAAGAATGAATATCCCTCAGTGGTGAGTATGCTTGTTTTAGCGCTAGCTATAGGACTCATGGTTCTCCTCCATCAGCAGGTAACAATAAGGGCTTATCCCCTTATGACTATATTGACTGATATAAAATCTGACCTCCACATCTACAAAGTTAAGCGCTTTAAAAATCTAAGAATGTATAAATTTATGAAAATGTCATGACAGCCACCAGAGAAGCTTGCTGTTATGAACAGAGCACAGGAAATATAGATTTATCCTTAGCTTCACACTGATTCACTAGTGTGTGACCTTGGATCTATCAGTGTACCTGCTGCCTCCTTCCAAAAATAAGACCAATATGTCTTCCTACCTGTCTCTCAAATGTTTTGAAGAATCACCGAGAAAGGTAAGAGTTATAATAACAAGCTAGGAAACAAATGTACATATCTGAGGATGTGTGCAGTTTAAATTAAGTATGATGTCTTTATTGAAAGGGAAGGCCTTTAAACAATAAAGCCCCCACCAATTTAAGCATTAATATAAATTACATTTTAAAACAAACAAACAAAAAATTCACTGAAGCAAAAGTTAAAAGCCACATTTGGATGCAATAACAAAAAATGTCCATAACTACAATATTTCGCTAATGAGAAGGTACAGATGCTACATACAGAAGGATTTTATGATGTCCATATGTTTCTCAAATGGCTCTCCTTGTTAGCTAGTATTTCTTCACATCTCTGTTTAACAATAACCTACACCTTCCCCACTGCATGGGTATAAATTACAGCATGATATGTTAGGATATTTAAACAAATTCAAACTAGAGGTAATTCTAATAAAAAGAAATGATTACAGTATAATCCTAAAACAGCCTTAGATGCAGATATTAATACAAATCCGAATTTCTTGTATCATCTAAACGAGTTAATTAAACAGGTTATCTGGTCAGTTGGTCTTATGATTTAAAACTCCTTAAAACCCAACTATATTCCAAATACACCCCAAATATATATAATAAGTAATTATGTATAGTGGCAATAACTTCATAAAGCAATTCTGTCTACTATAATGTTGGACATAATAATGGTCACAGAACACTCAATCACAAAGGTCTGTGACAATGTATAAAATTATCTTTTATAATTTCAGAAGGGCCATCATTATTTTTACAGAAGATGGCAGTTTAATATGCTAACCACTCTCTAGCCAAAGAGTGTTTGGTCTGACTTTTTAATAAAGGCCAGCCCAATAGGCTAAATTGCAAGGGGAAAGAAACAGGAAGACTAAAGTTAAAAAAAAAAAAAAAAAAAAAATCAGAGAAAAAACCCCTCCTAACCATAATTTAGTATATAATTTTAAACTCTTAACTTCCTTCTGTACAACCTCATGTGCATCTAACGGTGTCAATTCTGTAGTGAAGATGATCAGTTCAGGAGGAGACCTGGGAAAGCATCTCTGCCTCTAGCTGGCAGCCTAATAAGAAAGGTCAGACTCAGGATTTCCACCCTACAAGCACCTGTTTGTGACTGGAACCTACATGAAGACATTTGCTTTTTCCTACACAGAAAATGAGGTATTCCCAGCAAATGGTCCTCCTCTTCCTGAGACTTGTCTCATTCAAACACAATGGATGAAAATAAAATTACAAGAACGTTTTACAACCGACTACGTTATTTGTTGTTTTGGAAATACAATATTTTTGTTAAGCATTTTAAATGCAAATGCTTTCCAGAAGGCACATCAGTGATTTGGTGTTTGGGTAATTAAATTGGTCCAAACTAGAACAGTGGTTTAAAAGGAAAAAGAGGACTAATTATCTGTGGTAAAAAGCAAATATGTTGAACAACAAATTTTCAGTCACAATAATTTCCATAATAAACATCCAAAGTACCAAAGAGTAGTTCAAAAGATATCCTTTCCAAATATATTTTAATTGTCCTCATTTACTAACTGCAACTCATTCTGTGCTGTTATTAATTACAGGATTAAAAAGATTTCTAGAGCATCAGAAAATAACATCCAGACCTTTTCAAGTGTCAAAAGGTTTTCTTTTCAAATAATTTAAATTACTTTTTCTTTAATATGGCTTCTCTATATACTTCTTTTTCTTAGATTTCAATAATGCTTGCAAGGCTTGAAAACATTGCTTGTACTCCAAATACCTGTAATTCCTAAATCTTACCCTTTATAAGAAATCTCAGCACACACCAAGAGTATTTAGTTGTATAAGCATTGTTATACCCTTTGGGGAGGAAAAATTAACTCTTCACTTTCTTTTCCAGTTGAAGTTAAACTTCTTAAGCCTTTGTATGCCACTCCCACATTTTGCATACACATATACACATACAATATACACAATATACACGTATAATGGGATATATGTAGATCTCTCATTTCTCACAGAATTCAAATGTTATATAGTTACCTAATGTAAAGTTCCTTTTAGGAGATTACACACACCTCCCTGCCACGGAAAACAAACGCGACAGATCTTCCTGAAATTAGAGCATAAGAGACTCACTAGAAAATTTCCAATTCCATATCACACTAACCGCGTCCTAGGCTCCCCGCTGTAGGCCACCTCTCCCTGACAACCGTGCCTGGAATCTGGAGAGCAGCTCGGTCCCACTCGATCACACCACGGACGCACAGGCCTCTGACACCAGCACCACTCACTGCGGACAAGTGGGCGAGGGCTTCAAAGCCAAACAAACGCTGCCCGCCAGGCGTTCAGGGAACGCCCCCGTCTTCTGACAGTCTCGGCTGGCGTTTAATTCGCTAGTTTACCTTAATAAGCTGACGATTCATCACTCTCCTGCCTCTAGCAAGGAACTGCTTTATCTCCCATCCCCCAGGCTCCGGAACTTTTCTAAAACCCAGTATTCTGATGTATAGACTTGGAACTGAAGTACCCCACGAAACATCAAAGGTACCCCCACTAAGGAATGCTCCCCTCAAGCAACACGTTGGCAGTACAACTTTTCATTCATAATTCGACTCCAGCATAAACTGGGTATGTGTGAAGGGGGAGTTCGGAGGTGGGGGGGTGGGGGGGTCACGCAACCGACCCCTCTCCTAGGCTTATCCAGCCAGTGTAAGAGTCTACACCAAAAAGATCACCTGGCACCGAACTTCTGACAAAGGTCCCCCTAAACCACCCAACCTCTGGGTAGCTAGATGCAAGCACAGCGGCGTCGGGGTCCGGACTGGGGTGCCGTTAACCTGGGGAACCTGGGCAGGGAATTCAGGGGCGCATCCACGGGACACTTGCTTCCCAATTCCCAGGGCATCACCCGAGCACAAGCCAAGGACCGAGCTGTGGTGCCACTCACCTCCGCCCGCTCCTGCTGAGGCTGTCGCGCCCTCCTTCTCCCGGCTCCCGCGACCCCCTAACTTCTCCCCCTTCTCCAAACAGCCATCTTTCGAGAGGAGAATGGCGAGGCAGAAACCAAGGGGGGATTGAAAGTTGACTCGGGGACCGCCGCTGCTCTGCCAGCAGGGACTTAGCGATCGCAGCAGGCGCCGGGGCAGAAGACCGCGGCGGGCGCGGCGGGAGCGGCGGGGCCGGGTCGGTGCGCGCTGTGCGGTGTGCGGGACGCGCCGCCGCCGCGGTCGCCGCGCAGGGGTTGGAGCTCCGGAGGGCGGCAGCGCGCTGCTGCGAACTGGGAGCTACGAGCTGAGCGGGTGGCGGCGCGCTGAGGATTTGCTAAAAATAGCAACACTTGGGGAGGGGGGGCGGAGGTGGGAGGGAGACGGAGAGGATGGGCGGGGCCGGGTGGGAAGCGAGGCAGGACCGGCGGTGGGAGCGCGGGCCCAGGCGCTGGAGACCCACAGGCCCGGGAGGCGCAGGCCTGGGTGGGGGACGAGGGGTGCGGGGACACCTGGGTACGCTGCCGAGGCCCGGGAAGGAGGCACTGGGGGCAGGAGGACCCAGAGAGCCCCCTTGGGTGGAGCGGACGAGAGCTCAGGGCTGGACCAGCGATTCTCCCGAGAGCCAGGACCAGGCACCCAAGATTTGGGATTTCTCAAGCGAAATACGTCCACGCGAGGCGCAAGGTGATGGGCAGGCGGCTGGCGCACGGGCTTTTCCTGCGGGACCCCTTGGCAGCCAGCGGCGCCAGCGAGGACAGTGCGGGGAAGGAGCCCAGCCGCCGCCGCGCCCGCCCTCGCTCCCAGAGCCTGGCCGCTCAGGTGCGAGCCACTCGGCACCCGCTGGGCCACAGCTCCGCGACTTCTTTTTGAGAGAAGGGAGCGTCGTGGGGCGGTACCTGCAGCAACCCCACATATGCTTGGGGCTTAAAGAATCATTCAGGGAATTTAAAAGAAAATGCTACATTTGGGCGTTTTTTTTACGGACCAAATGGGGAATGTGAGGAAATAGGGTGACTGCTGTTGGAAACCTGAGTTAGGTTTGTCGGGATTTTAAGGCTGAAGGGAGAGCACCATTCGCTGTGAAACCAACCCTCATAGAAGGAATGCAGAGTTAGGAGGTGGGAGAATTGACAAGGTGGTCCATTGAAGTGGCTAGTATTTTCACATTGTGGAATTTTTTTTGAACTGCTATAACTTAGTCTGTATGCGTATCGCTAATACCTGTAAAATCATCTTTATAAAGCATAGAACACTGAAAGATGTAAAAAAGAAAAGAAAAAAAGTGTAATCCTAAACATACTCGTCAAATGCTAACATCTGATCACTCAAAGAAACTAATATTGATCGTGTGTATAATTTGACCCTCAAAAGAATTAAAGATAGTGTCTCTACATATGCACTTACGTTTTCCTCCAGTTCACCTAAAACATACCTGCTTCGTAAATTATATGGATGGAAAGAACAAGAGTATTGTAACCCAATGCTATCATTTTCAGAGGATGGAACTGGATCCAGAGGACTAAAGGTAATTTGCCCAAGGTCTCACAGTTAGTGGCAGGGTTCAGGTTAAACCCTGGAGGGTAGTTAGGATTAAAACCAAACTTCCAATGCCGTAAGACTAGGATAACTTGGAGAATAGTATAGGACACCATAGCGGTATTGTGTCTGTAATTTAATTGAAAATACTTCAGCATTCATAGTAGAATGAAGGCATGTGATGGTCAGATTTAACTCTCACTTTGCTCTTATTAGGAATTCACAGTACAGGGGTGGTCAGCTATCCCTTTAAATAAAAAAGGTCACACTCCTAAGGCTGGTGGTCCTAGAGATTCAGCTAGTTTACCTTTCTGTCTACAATAGGGATTCTGTTAATTATTAGTATGATGAATCTAAGTACTGGGTTCTCAGTGGTGAGATCTATTGTGTTGACAAAAATATTTTGCAACTCTTCCAAAAAATTGCAAAAGAGACAATACTCCCTAATTCATTTTATGAGGTCAACATTAACCTGATACAAAAACCCAGTAAGGATAACACACAAAAAAGAAAATTATAGACCAATATCTTTGATGAATACAGATGCAAAAATCCTAAACAAAATTCTAGTAAATCGAATGCAACAATGCATTAAAAAGATTATTCATCACGACCAAGTGGGGTTCATCCCAGGGGCCCAAGGATTGTTCAACATATGCAAATCCATCAATGTGATACACCACATAAACAAAATAAAGGACAAAAATCATATGATTATATCAATTGATGCAGAGAAAGCATTTGACAAGATACAACATCCATTCATTAGTGAAACACTTAATAAAATAGGTATAGAAGGAAAATACCTTAATGTAATAAAGTCCATATATGACAAACCTTCAGCTAATATCATAATTAGTGGTGAAAAACCGAAGCCCTTTTCTCTACGTTCAGGAACACGACAGGGCTCTCCCCTATTCCCTCTGCTTTTCAACATAGTGTTGGAAGTCCTCACCAGAGCAATCAGGTAAGAGAAAGAAATAAAAGGCATCCAAATTGGGAATGAAGAAGCAAAATTGTCACTCTTTGCAGATGACATGATGCTACATATAGAAAACCCTAAAGACTCCACACAAAAAAACTATTAGAAACAATAAATGAATACAGTAAACTTGCCAGCTACAAAATTAACGTACAAAAGTCCATTGCATTTCCTATATACTAACAATAAAATCTCAGAAAAAGAAATAAAAACAACAATTCCTTTTGCAATTGCAATAAAAAGAATAAAATACCTAGGAATAAACTTAACCAAGGATGTGAAAGACCTACATGCTGAAAACTATAAGACATTTTTGAAAGAAATTGAAGAAGACACAAATAAATGGAAAGACATTCTATGCTCAGGGATTGGAAGAATCAACATAGTTAAAATGGCCATATTACCCAAAACAATATACAGATTTAATGCAATCCCCATCAAAATCCCAATGGCATGTTTTTAAAGAACTAGAACAAAAAAATCATCAGATTTGTATGGAGCCACAAAAGACCCCGAATAGCTAAAGCAATCTTAAGAAAAAAGAACAATGTTGGAAGTATTACACTCACTGACTTTAGCTTGTACTACAGGGCTACAATAATCAAAACAGCATGGTATTGGCAGAAAAACAGACACATCGACCAATGGAATAGAATTGAGAACTCAGAAATAAACCCATATAAATATAGACAGATAATTTTTGACAAAGAAGCAAAAAACATGCAGTGGAGAAAAGACAGCCTCTTCAATAAATGGTGCTAGGAGAATTGGATAGCCACGTGCAAAATAATGAAAATGGAGTTCTGTCATCATGTACTAAAATTAATTCAAAATGGGTCAAAGACCTAAGCATCATGAGACCTGAAACAATAAACTGCATAGAAGAAAACGTAGGTACTAAACTTATGGACCTTAGGTTCAAAGAGCATTTTATGAATTTGACTCCAAAGGCAATGGAAGTAAAAGCTAAAATAAATGAATGAGACTATATCAACTTAAAAGTTTCTGCACAGCAAAAGAAACCATCGACAAAATAAAGAGGTAACCAACTAAATGGGAGAAGATTTTTGCAAACAATGCCTCTGATAAGGGGCTAATATCCAAAATATACAAGGAACTCATACAATTCAACAATAAAAAAACAACCCAGTTGAAAAATGGGCAGAGGACCTGAAGAGACGTTTCTCCAAAGGGGACATATAAATGGCATATAGACATACAAAAAAATGCTCAACATCACTAATCATCAGAGAAGTGCAAATAAAAACCACAATGAGATATCACCTCACCCAGTTAGAATGGCTATCATCAACCATACAAATAGTAACAAGTGTTGGAGAGGCTGTGGGGAAAAAGGAACCCTCATACACTGTTGGTAGGAATGCAGATTGGTGCAGCCGCGATGGAAGGCAGTGTGGAGGTTCCTCAAAAAATTAAGAACAGAATTACCATATGACCCAGCAATCCCTCTCCTGGGTATCTATGCAAAAAAATCTGAAAACATTTATCCATAAAGACGTGTGTGCTCCAATGTTCATTGCAGCTTTATTTATGGTGGCCAAGACATGGAAACAACCAAAATGTCCTTCAATACATGAATGGGTAAAGCAGTTATGGTATATATACACAAGGAATACTATTCAGTGGTAAGAAAAGATGAAATAGTACCATTTGTGACAACATGGATGGATCTTGAGATTATAATGCTAAGCAAAATAAGTCATACAGAAAAAGTAGAGAACCATATGATTTCACTGATGTGGTATATAACACTGGAAACAACAAAAGAACAAGACGAACAAATGAAGAAGCAAAAACTCATAGACATAGACAATAGTTTAGGGGTTACCAGAGGGTAAGGGGGAGGGGCCTCTAGAAAAGGGTAAATGGGGTCTAATATATGGTGATGGAAAGAGAACTGACTCTGGGTGGTGAACACACAATGTGAGATATAGATAATGTATTACAGAATTGTACACCTGAAATCTATGTAACTTTACTAGTGACTGTCACCCCAATAAACTTTAATTTAAAATTTAAAATATATGTATATATATTTTGGAGATACTCCCCATTTGTATATATATGTAATATAAGCAGATAGAAACATCTAGTGACCTTTCACCTTCTACCTTACAAAATGGAGTCCTTTCTGAAATGGTCAAGTGTCCAATCTTTTTCTTTTTTTCTTTTTTTTTGGGGGGGGGGATGGATAATTTTATTTGTCTACTACTGACTCAAAGGGAAACAATTTCCTCTCAAGAAAACCTTCCATGTGAAGTGTGGTTGAAACACGAAAAAGGACAAATTGCTGAGCTCTCAATAGAGGTTTGTGTAATAAAGGTGTGTATGACAGAATTTGAGCTGAAACTTGCATTCACCATTTAGGAAGGTGGCAGTAGTTTATCTTTACTAATCTCTAATTATTTATGTCTATCATATCTAGGTCATTTTACAACAGGGAGCTTGTCTTCCTCAGCATTCTCTTAGGTATTGGAATGCTGACTTTGAACAAGGCACTTGCTGGGTGCTACTGGAGATTCAAATATTTTCAGGTATGGTTTAGTAGAAAAGATTATACTTTCTCCGGATGGGGCTCCCACATCGCTCTGTTCAAACCTATATTGTAGATATATGACATTGTATTACAGTTTTTCTGGTTTTATTCTCTCTTCAACTGAGCTCTGGGAGGACAGAGATAACTCATTCACATTTTGCAGGGGGTTTTTTGGGTGTTTTTTTTTTTATAGACTGTTTTTTAGAAAAGTTTTAGATTTACAGAAAAATTGAGAAGATGCTATAGGGTGTTCCCATATATCTTCCCACATACACACACACAATTTCCCCTGTTAATTACATCTTACATTAGTATTGTGCATTTGTTACAACTAGTAAACTAATATTAGCACATTATTAACTGAAGTCCATAGTTTGTTCAGATTTCCTTAATTTTTACCTAATGTCCTTTACCTGTTTCAGGATCCCATCCCACATTATATTTAGTGGTCATGTCTCCTTAGGCTCCTCTTGGCTGTGACAGTTTCTCAGACTTCCCTTGTTTTTGATGACCATGACAGTTTCTAGGAGTAATGATCAGGTATATTGTAGAAGCCACTCTTTTGGAATTTGTCTGACATTGTTCTCATGATAATACTGAGATGGATTTTGGGAGGAAGATCATAGAGGTGAAGTGTCATTTTCAGCACATCATATCAAGGGTACATTCTAGCAACACGACTTATCACTGTTGATGTTGACCTGGCTGAAATAGTGTGTGCTGGGTTTCTCCACTATGAATTTATTTATTTTCTCCCCCTTGCCATAATGTACTGCTTGAAAGGAAGTCACTATGTGCAGCCTGCACTTAAGGAGTGAGAGCTAGTCCTGCCTCCTCCAGAGCAGAGTAGCCTACGTAATTTATTTGGAATTCTTGTGCACTCATTCATACATTTTTCTCCAGGGAGCAACATAGTGCCTTCGCCATAGTAGGATTTTATGGATTGCAAGATTAGGTTTAAACAGAACCTTTCCCGCTAAGAAAACTAATAATATTTTCTGTGTTTTAGCAGGAAAAGAAATGCCTCATGTTAAATCTCTCTCTCTGTCTCTGTCTCTGTCTCTCTCTGTCTCTCTGTCTCTTTCTCTCTCTCTCTCTCTCACTCTCTCTCTCTTTTTTAATGTTAGGCATAGAGGGGAAGATACATGAGGTGTTTGTGGTGGTGGCAATGGTAGATGTTTTGTAGTTGTTTTTATAGGGAGAAATACTGTGTAAATTTTACTATTGTTTGAAATATTTGTGGCCCCTCCCCTAGGGGCCAGACCTCCCACTCCACTGATATCTGGCTTAGTCATGTGACTTACTCGGGCCAATGGAACTTTAGCAGCTGTGATGTGTGCCAAGTTCCAGCAAAACCTTTAACAGCCTTCCTGTGATTCCTCCATTTCTCCTTGCCCTCAGCCATTAGATTAGCAAATTTTTCCCAATTTCCAAAAACGAAGGCCACCTGGAGCCTCCACCAAATCACAGAGGACATGCACATGAACAAGAAATAAACCACTGAGATTAGGGTGTTTGTTGTTACCACACCTTTGCTTAACCTGTTCAGTATGATTGTACAGTCCTTTCTGAGTTCCTAAAATTCTCCCAGCAAGTGCGAGTGCTATGCTTGAGTTAATTCTCCTCAGTGATCACCTTTGGGGTGGAGCCTTTTAAGACTTGTTTGTGTTTTGTTATGACACAAGTATCTTTAAAAACGGTTTTCTGTTATGTTTAAAAATAAACGTTTAACCAAAATATCCTATCCTTTGCTTATGCCACTGTCAACAAAATTAATGGAACACCCACTGTGTGCAGAATGCTGTAACGGATACCGTAAATTTTTTATGAATATTAATTTTAGGGTGATGCTATTTTAAAAGTAAAGATATAGTATTTAGAAGTAATAGGTAAAGAAATTTAGCCAGAATAATATACTACCAGGTATATTTTACCAGGAAGCTAATGAAGCTTAGGCTTCAGGGACTCTAATTTGCACAGGTTCCTTCCAAGGTGCAGTATTCATAATTTAGTATAATTTTACTTAAAAGGACCCCAAATATGTATAAGCTTCAGACCCCACCAAACATGGCATTTTCCCTGTACACAACACAATAAGAAAGAATGAAAGCAAAGAGCTGTAAGAATTCTTAGGTCTCTTTAACACGCAGCACGCGTACAGTCTGTGCACCTGACCTGTTAGAAAGGGTTCTGTACAAGGTAGAACTGTGTTAAGGTTCCCCAGTCAGATTTAAAACTGAGTCAGCAGGTGCATCTATAATAAGAGAGGAGGATATATTCAGCATCAGGCAGAGCTTTCTGAACCTAGAAACTACCCAACCTGCAAGGCCTATGTCTGTATACGCACTGTAGCATTTTCTCAACATATGGCTTTCTTTTTTATTTTGTCACCAAAAAATAAATAAATAAATAAATAAAAACTAAAAAAATAAAAAAATCTTTGAGCACATTATTAGTCCTCTCCATAAAAGTTTCAGTTTTCACTCAGGTAATTTTTTCCTAGAAGTCATTTCATTTTGAAAATAATCATTCTCATGTTTGCTCATACTTCCTCAGGAGGTTTAAGTGACTATTCTTTTCTCAATTAATTTTGTCTGTTTCTAGGTCTGCAGCAATGGATAATTGTATTGCTCATATCTGTTTAGGAATTCCCCATTGAAATGAGAGGTCTGTGCAGTAATAGCGGTTGTAATGTGACCCATTAAGGATTTCTTTCCCATACTAAATTTTGAATGGAAACTGGATGAATATTCTGCCTCTATTTTTAATAATTCCTTTCTTATCCAAAAATGTGTGGGTCATAGTGAGGTCTAATCACAACCATTGCTTATTTATGAAACACTGCAATTAGTCACATACAAATGTGAAGTGCTGTTATATGCATGTTAGCAGGCTGTCAAACCAAGTTCTTGAATTATATGAAACAATCGAAGGAAAGCCTTTGCCTTTAATACTTTCATCATGAGGTATTTTTTAAAGAAT
The DNA here is from genome assembly GCF_057876585.1 of Rhinolophus sinicus. Classification (NCBI taxonomy): domain Eukaryota; kingdom Metazoa; phylum Chordata; class Mammalia; order Chiroptera; family Rhinolophidae; genus Rhinolophus; species Rhinolophus sinicus. The sequence goes on from NC_142504.1 coordinate 21,372,792, forward strand.
AATTTTATATATATTTTTATAAATATTTCACATTAAGGTGATCTGTGTACCTGAAATATATAGCTAATCAGCTTACATTGCAAGAAAATATTTCAAAATCTAGATATATATTTATATGTACATGCCTATATTTAGGCATAATGTCGGCAGGTAAATTAAAGTCCTTATTGGAATATAATTCCTAACATAAATAAGTCTTATGCCAGTTAAGTTAGAGGAAGAACGTGAACAAATTAATGCTACTTTGGGGTGGTTTTCCAGTTTGCTCGGACTAACCACTAAGTTATAATTCAGCTCTAATATGTTACCTCATGATGTGAAAGTATAAATTTAATGTTACTTTTTGAATGTAGGGTGTCCGACCAGCTGCATAATGTTGTTTGCCACATGAATAAACATATACAAATTTTAGGATGCCTTCTTAAAGGAATCTATTTCAGTCCTTCTAAGAGTTAGGTTTGCTTTCAGCTGTGGAAAATCTAAATAAGCAGTGGCTTGAGCAAACTAAAAGTTGTATTTATTTTTACCAAGTCTGGAGATAGGAAGATACTAGCATTGCTTTGGTAGCGCAATACTAGAAGGCCAAGGTTTTTTTTTTTTTCAAGGCCTTTTTCTTATTGTCACAAAATAGCTGTTGCAGCTCCAACCCTCAAATCTACTTTCTAGAGGGTAAGAAAAGGCAAAGGTGAGGGGGAATATAAAAAGAGTAATACATGTATCGAGGAAAACAGAAATTTTCCCAGAATTCTGAAACAGACTTTGACCTAGTTTTCACTTGCCACAGCTGTGGCACGTCATCAACACTGTCTGCGAGGGAGACTGGGCCAGCAAGTTGTATGTCATATACATTTATTTATTATTTATTTCTCCAGCCTCGATACTAAAGAAAGACAAAGGAAAGAGTTTAAATGGGAGAGTGAACCAACTTGTAATATCTGCCATAGTCCCCAATGTGCTTTGTTATAGAATTTCATACTCTGTTTCCCCGAAAATAAGACCTAGCCAGACAATCACCTCTAATGCGCCTTTTGGAGCAAAATTAATATAAACCCAGTCTTTTATATTATATAATATTATATTATATTATATTATACACAGTATTATATTATATTATACCCAGTATTATATCATATCATATCATATCATATCATATCATATCATATCACATCATATCATATCAGACTAGGTCTTATATTATAGTAAAATAAGACCGGGTCTTATATTAATGTTTGCTTTAAAAGACGCATTAGAGCTGATTGTCCGGCTAGGTCTTATTTTTGGGGAAACACAGTAGTTTCAGAAGTTCATTACCCTTGGCTGTATGCAATGTCAGATGGGTAGTAGATAGGGAGAGGGGGGTTATCACTATGTGAGGGATATAAATGATAAATGTCTAACTATTACATTGCTTTGTACACCTGAAACAAATAAAATTAAAAAATGAAAAATAAATAAACAAACCAACAAAAAACAAACAAACAAAAAAAGTTCATTACCCTGATTTTTATATCTAACTATCTTAATTTTTGAGATGAGGAAACTGAGACCCAGAAGTTTTAGTTAACTGGCCTAAGACCACAATCAAGTCTTAATTATTCCAGAAGTTAAGGTCCTCTCTGATGTAACACACACTTATGTCAGCATCCTCCTCCCAGAGTAACCCTTACCCACTCTGTTATTTTTGTTTAAATATTTAAAAAAAAAAAAGTATGCCTGCCATCTTCCTCTAACTTATTCCCTTCTTCTGAGGCAAAATTCCAAATACGTGGTAAAATTTTTTGAATACATTTGGTATTATGTACATTGGTATTTTAAGCCTCCTTTTCTGCTGTCTCATTCTAAATCTTCTGCTGTTAAATTTGCAGTTGTTATTTCTGAACGTTAAGAATGTTAGAATGCACCTTCCTTCTCTAAAGATAATTGTAATTGCCTATAAAAGAGTATAGTATTTTCTATAGTTCCTTGTGGCTGTCTAATAAGAGGACACATCTGTAAAATAGTCTTAAGAAAATTCAAATTTAGGAAAAAGATGAATTGGCAGAATGATTGTGAACAAAACATTATCTGTGTTACACTAGTTTTGATTATTGCAATCTATAATCATGTACTGTTAAATATAATTGGAAAATGCATGGGAATTTTTCTTAAAATTTATGAAGTGTTTAAAAAGTTTAATCTCTGGATTTTATTATCTAATGAGCTCTTCTAGTGATTTCTGAATTCCTAACTTTTATTTTCATGCAATTCAGGAACACACAGAAAGCATTAAATAAATTAAATTAATTTATTAATTAATTTAATAAAATAAAATTAAATTAACTAATTAAAATTTAAATTAAATTAATAAATTAATTCTGTGTGTGTGTATATATATATATATATATATATATAATTTCTTCTATGCAAAAGAATAGCAATAAACAGCTTTTAAGTTATCTGAGTGTCATTGGCAGAACATACTTAAAAAAGAAAACACAAAGATTTTATACCTAAATTTTCATCGATTGCTATACTACAGAGTATCAATACATACGACAATGATGGACCAGAGCAATGGCTAATGCAGACTTGTCTTAAGGGTGTCACTGCTCAGAAGTCAAGTCTTCTAGTGGTCAAATGACCTACTTCACTACAAGGCCATAGATGTATACTCTCTCTATAAAAAAGAAACATAAACAAATACCTACAGATACAAAGACAGTGAACAAGTAACAGTCTGACAATAAATTCTGATGGCATGAGGAATGTATTAGCTTTCTTTAAACTATGCACAAACAATCCCTTAAATCTCAAACGTGTATTTGATGTTTATGAAACTGGTCCTTGATTGTTCAGCTGCTGATCTCCTCATGGTATGGCTGTTCCAGGACCTCGACATATAGAGCACCACTATCTGGAAAGCACATTTTCGTGGCAGAGAGCAAAGCTATGGTGGACACATGCACTCACTCTAAAATCTTCTCTTTGGACGTTTCATACATTAATTCCCTTATTTCATTAGCAAAAGCAAGTCACTTAGCGAAGCCTAATTTCAATGCAATGGGAAGCATGATTCCCTCACAGTGAGGAATCTCAAGTAGCACTGATAATAATATAATAATGGTAATCATATTTATCAAGAATTTCTATACACCAGGCACCAAGCTAGGTGCTAGTAAATAAATTATCCCATTTAAGTTTTACAACTACCATACAATTTGGATATTTATAATTATCACCATTAAAGAAGAGGAAATTGATACCGAGTAATGTTATTTAATGCTAAAATCCCACCACTAACAAGTGAATATTGGAGCCTAAATTCAGACAGAAGCAGTCTGACCCCAGGGCCCACCTCCTCACCAATGTGCTAAAGTAGCACACAGAGTCTTACTTCACAGCTTACTGAATACGGAATGGCAAAAGGTGCAATATTGAGAAATATGAGACAAACAAAGGAAGCTCATAAGGTTTTAGTACCAAGTCAGCAAGTCCTGGTAATATACATATTTAGTAAACTTGATTACTTGCAAAAAAAAGCAACCCATGTATCCCTTGCAATATCCCATGTAGGGAAAGGGACATTCCTAGAGATTCAGATTAAGAAGATCAAGAAGAATAATGTAAGAGACATATTTTAGAAATATACGAAAGAACAAGACTAAGGGGACTTCAGAAATTAACTGAGATGTGTATCCCTGGCCTTTCAAGCTAGTGAACAGCCTCTCTCCCTGGTTTGGAGGGATTTGTGGTCAAAACTAAACTCATACTGAATTTTTCTTTAACTTGTAGTTGTCTATAATAAGTGTTATCTTAAATCTTAATCTAGTAACAGTTTTGTGTATAGTACATACTCGTGACTCATTCTCGAATGATGCCATTTTATCACAGTAGAAATTTAGTAGGTACTGCTCTCAGCAATACTAACCATCACAAAAAAACATTCTCACATTGTCATTGGTGTCGTCATCATCACAGCCGCTGACATTCAGTGAGATTTAATAAACGTCAGGCATTTTATCCTGTATGCACTATCTCAAGCAATTCCAACAATAGCTTTTTGAGGAATGCACCAGTATCATCCATCTTCTGCACACGAGGAAAGCAAGACTTAAGGGGTTAAGTAACCTGCCTAAGGTCAGAGAGCTGATCAGTGGCCAGGATTAGATGCCAGCTCTGCCTGACTCTGCAGCCCAGCCTTTACATTAGTGCTTAGGCAGCCACCTCCATTGTCCTACTTGTATCCGTCCAGAATGAGTTCAGAAGAGTAGGCAGGAATGTACAGTTAATTAAAGCCCAAATTGACGAGAAAGGTATGTAGGCTCAATCAGTAAGTTTCTTTTCCAAACCTGAAACTTTACTTTCCATCCTTTTCCACTCCATTGGCTCCTTCGCTATGTCCCACATCCATCAGAAAAAGAAAGATCTGATACTGATTCTAGTCTAGTGCAAATAAATGTCCATTATTGTGCTCACTGTGGGGAGGATAAGCTCACTGCTGTTACTATAGATTTGGTTCTCGGGACTGAGAGAAAACAGATCAGTATGTAATGCTGCTACTCGCTTTTCCAGGTTGTTGATCCTATTCTTTCCCTACTAACCTAAATTGGCCAAGTCCTCTCTTTATCCCAACAGGTCCAGTTGCTTCTCCCTTTTCTTGAGTTCTTCAGCATTCAATTGTCCAAGCATGTCTGCACATGCACTTACAACTTAATTATCACATAAACTTATCACATAGAATGTTGTATATTTCTTTCACTCCTATTATTCCCGGGTTCTAATTCTAACCCTTAGATATACTAGCAAAGGGGAAAGTTTGTTTTGTTTTTCTTTTTAATTAAAAATTAAGCTAGGCTTTGTATATAAATCACAGTCCATGGTAAACCACTTGTCGTGAGTAGACAAATAGATGACTGAATGGATAAATAAATGAACACAATATTGACTGAGCATATTATTAAATGTGTCAATTCATTTTGGGTTCCAACCTTCACTGTTCATTTATGCTCTGCTGCTCCTCATTTGTGCCTTTGCGGAATCAGTCATCAGTAGCCGAGTCTAACTGCGTCACATTTTTCAGTTTAATTTCAATATAATTTCAGTTTCATAGTAATCGGACCACATTTTCACTTTGAAAGGAATATTTCATCTATTCCCTCTAGACCCACTCTCTTCTCCATCTGGCTCTGTGCCTGGAAGTTTGGCATCTGCAGGCTGTATCACTTGGACTGGGTTTTGCCAGCGGGAGGCTCAGCGAGAGAGAGGTCACACTGTATTCAGTGCCACCACTGCAGCTCTGCTGTCTGGGCCACAGTTTGGCAGTGACTACATTCTTCTTCAGCCTCCAGCTCCCACGGACACAGATCTCCTGGGGTTCTGCTCATGCTCTCGCCCCTCAACACGTCAGGCTGAGGGATGTTGAGGACTTGCACTAGTGCTGGGCCCTGGGGACTTCTCTGTTACTTGCTGATGCCTCTAACACTGCCCACACCTTTGTGTCACTCAGACTCTCGTTGCCCCTTTGATCGTGTCATTTGTTTTCCTGCTTGGACTACAATAGAGGTTAAAAACCTCCTGAACTATGAATGAAGCTTTAAATCAGTTGACCACACAATGCCCTGATGGCAGCTGCCATATATCTGACACCATCACCAGAGTAAGACTGAGTAACTTTTAAGGTACAACAGGGAGCTCCCCAAAGCCTAGAATCCCAAGAACACTGGATTTTCCCATTCAACATGAATCAAGGTATCTGGGATATGTTTGTGTATTCCTCCAAGCTTTAGCCTCTTCAGCAAGGGAAGGATCAGTGTGTGTGTGTGTGTGTGTGTGTGTGTGTGTGTGTGTATATGTGTGTGTGTGTGTTGCAACTTAAGATGTACATGTGTGTCTTCAATGGGTATATCTAACACAATACTAGTAATACTGACATGACAAGTTACATGAAAGTGAATTATCCATACAAAATATGTAAATTACGGACCAAAAAGAAACATGTTTTTGAAATACTTAGCACAGAAAAACATCTTTCCATTACAACGTGTTCTTAGGGGCCATGATCGAAGACAGCCATATTCCTGTCAGTCTTCAAAAGAGGTGTTCAATACTTTCAATCAGGCCAATTTAGAACAGGGAGAACAGGAAAGTTCAGGCCAATTTAGAACTGAAAAAACAGGAAAGTTCAGATTTGATGCTAACTATGTATAAAGAAAAAGGAAATCATGTGGTTTATCTCCCATTGGGTTGTTTCATTTGCATAATGGTTCCTATCAAAACTACCAAACAACTGAAACAAGGCAGTTGTTGAAAAAAGTCAAAGTAAAAAATAGAAATAATTTTTAATGATTGCAAAATAATCAGCAAAATGTAGGTAACTCGGTGAATGGGGGTTAGTTCCCTAATGCAGTAGGAAAATTTTGAACTACGCCCGTGGGTTCTGAACTGCATGTTTCCTTATTTTTCCTCCAGTCTTGGTATTTATTTGTTGTACCTAATATGGACATTTTTCTCTCTTTATACCTTAAAGAAATGGACTTTCTCGGAATGAACCCACAGTGTTGTGAATCCCCAGTCCTAGCAACACATCTTTCTACTCTTCAGAAAGAGACTTTGATCTTTTGTTCTTGAGCAAAAATTTTCTAGCGTCAGTTGAAGATTTCAAAAAAGTACAATTCGGCAACTATATTTTATAGAGTATTACTCACCGCATAACAGTTACATACTTCAGTGCTTTTAAAAAGCATTTTTGATTTGTAATATATTTATTAAATATGTATTATCTGCTCTCCACTGCCCTGTGCATTGCTGGGATTTGTCCACTTAATACTCAAAAACAAAGTACTATTTTCCTTCTTTGGCTTGCTAGTGAGAAAGGCATATTTTGTCATGTTTAAATATGCAATGCATCCATGATTTTTTTTTAAATGTTACTTTATAGCCTGACAAAGACTGAGGTAAAAAGAAAAAAAAAAAAAGAAAAGAAAGGACACGAGAGACATATACTAATGTTAAGAAAATCTTACTGGGAAAATTTTCTTTCCTGCTTGCTTTTCTCACTTTGAAGTTTTGAAAGGATGAAGAAGCCTTCCCCAGAAAGGACTGGGGAATTTTAGAAGAACGAGTAAGCTATATTCACAAATCCTTATATTGAAAAGCTATTTTAATGTATTTCATAGGGAGTTATAGCAAACCTTTTTTACTCCAATTGCAATATGATTTAAGCTCAATGGTAGACAAAATATTTATGTGACAACAAATTCTTTTGGAGTCTAAGTCCTATATGTCATAATGGTGACTTTTTACAATTATTTTATAAACTTAGGGTTTATGAGGAAAAAGTTTAATTGAGAATATAATTTTTGGAACTTTGAGTTAAACATAGTAGATTGAATATGCATTTTCTCAGGTTCTCCTAAAACCCCATTAAAAATGGCAATATAGATTTTTTAAAAACATATATCTATGAAACCAAAACAAGTGGGAAAGAAGATGATAACAGTACAATTGTAGAGGTTGGAAAACAACATGGATGAATTTTAACTGATTTAGAAGCAAGAGAAAACTAAAAGCAGATATAAGTCAACTCACAACTCAAGAATTAGAAGTAACAGTTACCTCTACAAGTGGAATTGGCTAGTGGATATGGTATTGGAAAGTGCAGAGTTAGATAATACTGGCTCAGAAAATTTTTATTTGCCCTTAAAAGATCATTTAATAGTGAACCACTGGATGACTATAGAAACTGAGGAGACATCTCTGTACATTACATTGATAACTATACAGCATGGTGGACTGATTTGAAGTGCCAGCACCCATGTGTTACTGTCCAGTTGATGCCCAGATTTTAGGAATTGGATTAATACTCCTTGGAATGGACTGAGGGAGATGATCTTAGAAATCTTGTAGGTTGAGGATGGAATTTTCCTGAAAAAGAAGGAAGAGATATGCTATGGATGCTTGAAAAAGGAAATGTTTATTGCAGTGTGTGTGTGTGTGTGTGTGTGTGTGTGTGTGTGTGTGTGTTGGGGGCAGAACCAAGGATTTGAAAATCAAGAACATAATAAAGAACTGGGGTGTGTCCATGAGGGTCCCACAATAATGGTTTAACATTCTGTATTTTTCTCCTTTACACTATGGAGTCAGCCATATTTAGTTGCAATAGCTTTCAGTTGCCTGAAATGCTTCACTAATTCAGATATATCCTTGTATGCTTGTGTGGGAGATATTGGAGGAAATGAAAACATAGGACAGTAAAAGGAATGGTTCCTAACCCACGTGGAGTCCTCTCGAGAGGCTTCTCGTGGGAGGAAGCACAGAAGTTCCAGGAAACGGCCAGCAGCAAAGTGAGTGGTGACAGACAGGAGCACATGACAAGGAGAAGCAGCTGAGGGCAGGCAGCTCCAGAACAGGTGAGAGAAAAACTCACTCAATCTCAAATATTCTGGAAGGAGGTGACAATTAGGGAGTGTTGCAGTGGATTTCCCAGAAAGCAGACTTGGAGATGGAGATTGGTGTACACAAAGCTTATTAAGCAGAGCTCTGGGGACCAACCCCTGTGGGGGAAGGGGAGATGGCAGGATTGGGGAGAAGAAGGGCTGCGGTATGACCACAACATGCCTTGGCTGATGCCACAGGGGCCTCTGAGCCTCGGAAGGGATGGCCCTTCTGAGTTGTCCTACATTGGGGTGAGAAGCCTGAGCCATTTTTATTCTTAGTTCAAAGGAGACTCCTCTACTGGAGACTGTCTTCTGTAGAGGACAGTTCTTCCCATCGGCTGAGGGGATGAGTCCCTCAGTTCTGAATGGAGGATTTGAACAGCACTCATGATGCTGGAGAAGACTAGTGTATGGGAAAATGCTAAAATAGAACATATATTGGTTTATATCCAGTTACCCAATGATGCATATTTATATGGCAGAGGAAGAGAGTTTGAAAATAATTATATTAACATGAATAAGTGATAGGATGGTAAAGATGAGTATATAGATCGTGAAGATACGATAAAAAATTTCTTGGCATTTTATATTGTTCCTTATTCAAATTATGACCAAATAAAAATAACATATTTTCAGCCTATGTTATAGTCCTTAGCCAAACTTGGGAACAAATGAGTACTGATTTGGAGGGTTCCCTCTTCAACACCCAGCGTGCCTCCGTGCCTCTCTCTCTCTCTCTCTCTCTCTCTCTCTCTCTCTCTCTCTCTCTCCCTCTCCCTCTCCCTCTCCCTCTCCCTCTCTCACTTTTTCTCCCTCACCCTCTTACACACACACACACACACACACACACACACACACACACACACACATTTAAAAGACAAAGGGCTGCCTTCGATGCATCTCATAGATTTTGGGTCATTGTGTTTTCATTTTCGTTTGTCTTGAAATATCTTTTGATTTCTTCCTTGATTTTATTGTTGACCCATTCATTATTTAGTAACATGTTATTCAGCCTCCATGTGTTCGTGTGTTTTCCCATTTTCTTCTTGTAATTCATTTCTAGTGGTCAGAAAAGATGCTTGATGTGATTTTAGTCTTCTTAAATTTATTGAGACCTTTTTTGTGGCCTAGCATGTGGCCTATCTTGGAAAATGTTCCATGTGCACTTGAGAAAAATATATTCTGCTGTTTTGGGGTGAAATGCTCTAAAAATATCGATTAAATCCAACTGGTCTAATATGTCATATAAGGCCACTGTTTCCGTATTGATTTTCCGTCTGGAGGATCTGTCCATTGTTGTCAGTGGGGTGTTGAAGTCCCCTACTATGATAGTGTTACTGTTGAGCTCTGTCTTTATGTCAGTCAATATCTGTTTTATATATTTAGGTGCTCTTATGTGGGAACAAAGTGGAAGGTATCAATGCTACCTGACATCAAATCATTCTACAAGGCTATAGTAATCAAAACAGCATGGTATTGGCATCAAAACAGACACATAGATCAACGGAACAGAAGAGATAGCCCAGAAATAAATCCATGCCTTTATGGTCATTTACTCTCTGACAATGGCAGTAAGAATTTACATGGGGGTAATGACAGTCTATTTAATAAATGGTGCTGGGAAAATTGGGCAAACACATGCAAAAGAAAAAAATGAAGCTGGACCACTTCCTTATACCATATACAAGAATAAATTCAAAATGGGTTAAAGACTTACATGTAAGACCCAAAACCATAAAACTCCTAGAAGAAACCATAGGAAGTAAATTTGTGGACATTACTCTTAGTAATGTTTTTACTGATATATCCCCCTGAGTAAGGGAAGCAAAAGAAGAAATGCACATGTGGGATCACATCAAACTAAAAAGTATTTTTCACAGCAAAGGAAATCCATCAATAAAACAAAAAGGCATCCTACTGAATGGGAGAAGATATTTGCTAATGATACATCTGATAAAGGATTAATACCCAAAATTTATTTTAAAAATCTCATGCAACTCAACACCAAAAAAACAAACAACCCAATTAAAAGATGGGCAGAGGATATGAAGAGACATTTCTCTAAAAAGGACATACAGATGGCCAATAGATGTATGAAAAAATGCTCAATGTCACTAATCATTAGAGAAATGCAAATAAAAACTACAATGAGATACCACCTCACCCCAGTCAGAATGGCTATCATGAATAAATCAACAGACAAGTTCTGGTGAGGATGTGGAAAAAAGGGATCCCTCATGCACTGTTGGTGGGATTTCAGATTGGTGCAGCCACTATGGAAAACATTATGGATATACCTCAAAAAATTGAAAGTGGAAGTACCCTATGACCCAGCAATTCCACTCCTGGATATCTATCCAAAGAAATCCAAAACACTAATTTGAAAAACCATATGCACCCCTATGTTTATTGCAGCGCTATTCACAATAGCCAAGATATGGAAACAACTGAAATGCCCATCGGTAGATGATTGGATAAAGAAACTGGTACATTTATGCAATGGAGTATTACTCAGCCATAAAGAAGAATGAAATGTTACCATTTGCAACGACATGGATGGACCTAGAGAACATTATGCTAAGTGAAATACGTCAGGCGGAGAAAGACAAATATCATATGATCTTACTCATATGTGGAATCTAAAAAACAGAATAAACAAACAAAACAGAAATGACTCAGAGATATAGGGAGAAAAAACTGATGGTTGCTAGATGGGAAAGGGGTGGGGATACAGGAGAAGGTAAAGGGATTAGAAAGTACAAATTAGTAGTCACGATATAGCCACGGGGCTATGAAATACAGTTTGGGGAATATAATCAACAATGGTGTAAAGATTATGTAGGGTGTCAGATGGGCACTGGACTTATTAGAGAGAACAATTCATAGACAGTGTAGAGGCCTGACCACTGCTCTATGCACCTGAAGCTGAAGTTTAATAATATTGAATGTCAACTATAATTTAACTACATATATATCCCCCCCACACAATGGGAGGTGGAGTGCAATACAGGGAATATAATTGATGGAACTGTAACAGCTATATTCAATGTCAGAGGGGTGGTAGATCAGGGAGTTTTCACTTTGCAAGGGATGTAAATGTATAACTATTACATTGTTTTGTACACCTGAACCTAAAAAAAAAAATTAAAAATTAAAAATAAAAGACAAAAGAGTTATAGTAGAAGGTTGCTAAGCTGCTTTGTGAGAAAAGTAGATTTGGTTAAATGTAGGGAAAGGTTTTGTTTTGAGGATGGTGGAAGCTAAGCAAGACTAAAACAAAAAGTGAATTGTTTGGCTAGTAAAGTTTCCAAGAGGCAGTGGAAGGGTGAGGAATAGAATGAAGGTGTGACATCTGGTAGCTTAAAAAAAAACCTTGAGGGGGCAGAACAAAGAAGGTGGATATTTTGTTACATTTGATCTATGTAGTGTGCTGTGTCAACTTTCTTCTCTGTCAAACCATGAAATCTATAATATATTTTTCATTATTCACCAATATATTGTGAAGTTGGATGTTTTCTGCTCTGTTTCATTTTGTTTTACTTTGATCTGCAACCAAATGTGAGTAGTGTCTCCCAGCGGTCTTGAGGTTAGAAGGCCTAGACTTCTCACTCGTGGTCAGCCCCATATGGCAACAGATGCATTCACAGTGAAAATGATGGTAAAACTGGAAGTTAAAAGTAGAAAAAAGATCTATGTTAAATATTATCACCAGACAAATTTCAAGTATGCTAAAGCACCATAATTATCAGAAAAGACAACAGCAGTGTGTTGTGTGTGTGTGTGTGTGTGTGTGTGTGTGTGAGAGAGAGAGAGAGAGAGAGAGAGAGAGAGAGAGAGAGAGGTAGGGGTGCAGGATGGGGAATAAGGATTTAAAAATCAAGGATCTGGGGTGTGTCCATGAGGGTCCAGGAAATTTTATCTAATGAGCAAAGAGTCTTATCACTTTAAATACCACCTATACGTGGAGACTTACCAATGCACATCCTAGCCCGTATCTCTCCCATCATTCCAGGCTTTGTGCCTGCTACTCAGCAAGTCCACTCAGATGTCCAAAACCAGGGGTCTGATCATCCCTCTGCAACCCAGCATCACGTACGGTTTTTCCCATCTCAGTTAATCATTCCAAACTTCCCACTCCTCAAGCCAAAAATTTGGATTCATGTTTGATTTCTCTCTTTCTCTCATAAATTACATCAAATCCATTAGCAAATCCTGTTAACTTGACCTTCAAAATATATCCAGAATCTGACCATATCTCACCACCTCTACCATTCGCCCCCAAGCTATCACTACCTCTCACCTGATCACTGCAGTAGCTTCTTAACTAGTCTCCCTGCTTCCACTCTTGTCACACGACAACTTATTCTCAAGACAGAAACCAACACAAATAAAAGCCAAAGTCTTGATAATGGCCTACAAGTTCCCTAGATGATCTACTTCTCACTGACTTCTTCTGACCTATATCTTAGAGCTCTCCATCTCTCATTTTCCACTGGTCCCTTTGCTTTCCCTTGAGCATACCAGTCACACCATTGCCCAAACCCTTGGCACTTGCTATTTCTCTGCAGCAATGCTCTTCTCCCAAAATTCACAAAACACATCCCCTCTAATACTTCAGTATTTATTCACAAGTCACTTACTTAAAACTGACCCCCCCTCCCCCATTCTGTTATTCCTTATCCATATTCCTTCCTTGTTTCTGGGCACCTATCTCTGTTTGATGTACTATGTTCTTTACTTACTTATGTTAGCGCTATATGTCTTCCCTCACTTCCAATAGATGCAAACTCCACAAGGTTAGAGACTTTTGTCTCATGTAGTGTTGTATCCCTAACTGCCTAGCACAGTAGGCAAGTGATAAAATTGAAATGATTTAGCAAGTTAATTTTACACTATGAGTATTTGAGATTGTTAATGTCTTCATCTTGATCTTTATTTTGAGAATTTTATCGTTTCTCGATATTATATATCTTCTCACGAATCCTCTCAAAATAGGAAAGTTTCATTTTGGCTACTTCATGTTCTCGTACTCCAAGTTTCTCAGGTTTGCTGTTAATGCATGTTATCTGCCTAACTTAATCTTGCTGTGAGTATATGCAGGAGGCCATGTAAGAGATGCCTGTGGTTCAAACCCCAAATCCCAACCTACCTCCTGCAACTCACTCCTGTGTAAACACAGAGTTCCATACAACATTTCTAATGAAATGGAATCATTTGGGGAAGGTAGAATGGAAAATAGAGTGGGTAGCTTGAGAGAAAAACACTGGAAGTCGTAATTTGCCTTTCATAAATTCACACAAGTGAGAAATTCATCTAAAAATGGAAATTCCAAAACAACTAGAAAAAAATATGATGTTATGAACCAAATCTTTGTTTTTCTTCCTCCTCTTTTATAAAAGTGGCTTCCATTTTCTGTGACTTCATTACTCAGAAGGGGCCATCTGTATTGGCAAATGTTTTACTTGAGAACATCCGTCCTTGTGCCCCATTGATGAGCAACACAGTGAGTGCCCACTGTTGATACTAGATATTGTGATGTGTTTAAAAAGAATTAGACACATTTCTTACCCTCCTTGGCTTTTCCAATTGGAATGAGGAGCATTGGAAAGCCAACAAATACCTCTTTAATTCCCATTGTCCTAAAATTGAGTTTTAGTTATTCAGAAGGCCAGGTTATATATATATATATATATATATATATATATATATATATATATATATATATATCCACTATCTCTAAAGAAAGGCTTTGTTCAGGAAATAAATTTCCCACAAAATTTCATGAAAACTGTTTAAACTATCTTAGGCCAAAATTTCAAGGGCCTTCAAGCATTTTAAAATACTCGTTTATACCCAGCTCATTGTTATGCTATTTAGAAATAATTTGGATTTATTGACTTAGAATAAATCAGCAAAGGGCATCTAAGCCAACACTTCTTGTAGACCTAGTTACAATACCTTCCTTACACTCTGACTGTTTGTAAATACCTTATCCAGATTTCACAAATTTAGGATAAACAACTATTAAAGATGTTTGAGCCTGTATTCATTGCTTGGATAGGGCAAGCCAATGATAGATGATTCCGCAAATAAGACTGATTTTCAGCAATCTGGTATAGGTTTTAATATAGGTTTCTCCAATAGATGCCCACATTCATTCGGAAGACTCTCCTTGCAGAGATTCGGGGTAAAGGAAATAAATTATACCTTCATTAGTAGTGTCCTAGCCTTAGACAGTTATTCCCTGAAATAAAAGAAATCCCTAGGCACTTTAGTAGCCTTCCACACTCAACTTAGAACTACGTTCTGGCCTTTATGATAAGCAAGGAAGATAGTCCAGATAATTTTATCTTCATATTTAAAAAAAGTTAAATTTGCTATAAAGCCATACAGCAAAAAAGGAATTTATGGTACTCATTGATCAGTAGCTATTTTCTTTAGAACAGCAGCAGTATGTGTATATCATTCTTTTTTAAAGTGAATTCTTACATTTAAAAGTGTATTTACACTTAAGTGTTTACATATGTTATTTCATTTCATCTTTATAGCAGCCAAGTAAGGGATAAATATTATTACCATGTAAAGTAGATACGACTATTTTTGAAAACTGTCTTAGAGGACCTATGGGACTAAACCAAGGTCAAATTCCTAATAAATAGGGAAACCAGATTCAGGTTCTAAGTCAAATTTATTCAGCATTCAGTAACTTTTATATCAAGCATACATTATGTGCTAAATATTATGCTAAGTTCTAGGTCCATAATTACTCTTTACTCTTTAATGGTTTTCATTCTTGAGGCCATCGTAGAAAAGCAACAAAGTCATCACAGTACAATGATGAAGGAAGTTTCATTCATCTATTTAGTATTAATTAAGTATTGTGTCAGTCAGAAACCATTACCAGAAACCATGGAAGAGAGGCTTCCTTACAAGGGCTGTGGCCAGAGAGAATCACTTAGGGTCCCAAGAACAAACAGGTGGTACTCTCAAATTAGAATAATTTAACTAAGGCTTAATAAAAGCATGATTTACAAAGGTAGAATAATGTAGTTCCCCAGGATGAGTAACAGTGGAGCTGTTACCACCTTGAAGCCTAAAGACCCAAGGTAAGAATGCTGTCGCTGGAATCCAGGGGAGTCCTATAGAGAGGGTCACATTGACAAGAGCTGTATCCTTTGATTGTGGAACATCATCACGAGGATAATACTCCAGGAGGAAGGCAGAGAAATAAATATGCTAAACTCACTCTCCTCTGACTCCTAATGAGATGCCCATTGGCTGAACCCAACTGAAAGCAAGAAATCAAGGGAACCTATAGATGTAGCCCATACAGAACAGCCTCATAAGGCATAGAAGAGGGTGGAGATGGTTAGAATGTAGGTATGGAGAGGCCAACAGTTCTAGAGGGCAAAAGTCTGAAATCAGCTTCACTGGGCTAAAATCAAGGTTGACGGGTTGTGTTCCCTCCAGAGATTCTAGAGAAGAATTTTTTTCCTTGCCTCTTCCAGCTCCTGGTGGCTGCCTGCATTTCTTGGTTTGTCGCCACATCACTGCAATCTGTGTCTCCATCGTCATAGTGCCTCCACTTCTTCTGTGTGTGTAATTCCCTTCTGTCTTCCTTTTATAAGGACACTTGTGATGGCATTCAGGGCCCACCCAGAAATTTGATATAAATCTCTACATCTCAAAATCCTTAAGGTAATCACTTATGCAAAGACCCTTTGGATAAATGATTAAGTTAAGGTAGGTTCTGAAAATTAGGGTTTGATATCTTTTTTTTTTGGTAGGGGGGCATTTTTCTGCCCACCAATCTTCCTTTTTCACTGTGAGAAAATAATATATAATACCTAAAACTGAAAAATCAAGCAGTAACAATATAAGAATATTTTTTAGTGACATGAGGTAAATACCGAAAGTATCAGCTGAAAAGGGTAAAAGTGGCTGTCTCTATGGAGGGGGAAATAATTTGTGGGGAGGTCATTCTCAACCAGGGTTTCACTAGAGTAGAGATTTACACCTTAAAGCCCAAAAGCATCCATTGTATGTTATTAATTAAACTCTATCCTATTCATCATGAAGGGTACTATCATTCTATTATTCTTGGTAGATTTTCTCTGTGTGAGATAAGAAATTTTACCTAATTCTACTTCATTCCCTATCTATTATGACTGTCACCTATAAAATGAAGCCATTAAGATACAACTTCAGAAGATCACTCTCTTTTTTTAAACAAGTAATCCAACTTCACCCTGGCCATTGAGTTAACATCAGCTAATAATCATTTTCTGAAGTGTTCTATTCAATTTATATCTCTCATCTCCTAGAAGGAAGAATGTTAGTGATGAGGAAAGCTGTCAAGTCTCTGATTACTGCCTACAAATGTTATCACTTGCTACCATTCAACAACATTCTGATGAAAATATTACTACTACTGAAACAACATGCATATGTTCTTAGGATAGAAATAGTATCACTACATTCTGTTTGTTTACAAGTAAAGTAAATTAACATTGAACTGAGGTGAAAAGTAATTTCTTGAGCAAAGTTCTCATGAAACTTTAACTCTGAATGTATACATGTCATAGAGGATTGCAACAGACTTCAGACTTGAACACTTTTCTAAATTAAACCTCATCTCTCAGTAGATGAGATCTCAAATCTCATCTCCCATCTCATCATCTCATTATTACAGAATGAAAGCAGTTAATGCTCTTCCTGATGACCAATTTCATATTTCTGAGTACACTGCATTGTGTTTAGTGTCATGAACTTTCCCTGAGGGGCTGACAAAGGACAAAAAAATAGAGCCAGTAAGCACCATCAAATCAATCTACAAGCAAATTTCACACACACCAGCCATGTCTCCACTTCTTGTTCTTAAATTCAAAGCAAATTTTACAAAAGTGTGTCCACTATCTTTAACGATAATGATAGAACTGCAAATTTAAACGTAAAAGACTTTTAGAGTATAGCACAATAAAAAGTAAAGGGTGGGTACATACAAGAATTTTACATAAAATGAGGAATAGCAAAGACATTTTTAATTTAAAATCATAGGAAATTTATAATACTTAGCAAGAATCGTAAGCTTTTTCACGTACTTGAATCAATAATTCCAAGAGTGAGACTCTATTCTAAGGAAATAATTTGATGCGTGGACACTATTTATAGGTAAAGATGTTCATCACAGCATTATTTTTAGTTTAGAATTATTCTTAGTTTTAAAAGTGAGGAAACAAACCAAGTATCTATGAATGGGAGAGTGGGAGTGGGCAGAGAGGAAAGGTTATGTGCACTCTACCACATCTATTCAATGGGATTTATGTAATCATTGAAATTCTTTTTATAACACTATGTAGCTGTTTAACAGGGTAAACAATAAATATGTAGATGATAGAAAGATATCTAAAATGATGTATTAAGTGATAAATGTAGGCTGCCAAAGTGTATACAAAATGTGATTGCAGTGATATACACACACACACACACACACACATACACACACACAGAGATTTGTGTTTAAACACATGGGCAAAAATTTGGAAGGATAAACACTAAATTTTACTGCATTTATTTTGGTGTGTTGGGATTATGTATTATTTGAAATTCCTATAACATGAATTATTCATATAATGAGAATAGGAGACAAATATCTATTTTGCTTTAAAATTATGTTTGCTAGAGGTTTTAAATGACTAAAGTAAATCCTCTGTGTCATAATATGAAATGCAAAAGCAGGATATGGAATTGTATCTAAAGTTTCCAATATACAACAAAAGAAACGAAAGAAATACGCCAAAGTGAGTAGTAAGATTTTAAGTGACTTTTTTTCCTACTCAGTTATAGCTTTTCATGCTTTTCAAAATTTCAACAATGAATGTTTATTAATTTTAAAATAAGAAATAGACCAACATAAAATTTTACAGAAAGTGTAGAATTATATACCAAAATAAATAAATAAACTAGGAACTAATGTTCACCATTGAAAAATCCCTACTGATACATGCTCAGTACAGTGTTTGTGAAAGCACTTCCTGCCAGGTGTTCATTTATTCTTTAAAAAAAAAAAAAAAAAAGATCTTGACACTTTTTGTAGACTAGAACTGCCAAACGTCTAGCTTCTGGGGCTACAGTATGGTTAACCCAATCAAGTACGAACAAATCAGTGGCTAAGGTGGCTACATTTTTATACCAAAGACTAACCATTCAAATAATGTGTCCTTGAGTCATTATGAAATGGACAGTTATAAAATATAGATAAGAATGTTTTAAATTCAGGCTTAAAAAAGAGGATCCTACTGTGACTTAAGAAAATTTTATAAACTGGGGGTGAGGGAGTCGAGGAGGGCAACTCCCATTATGTCTGGGACTTAAAATGGGTTTTTAAAGGATGGGCAATATTTGACTAAAATTGGGGAAAATATTTCATATAATCATCATTTACACATAAGTGGGTTGAAAATTAACACTTTACCAACCAGATACGCAAAGAAAATAGTTTTTTTGTAATGGTCATAATATTTATCTTAAGCCCAATACTGCAGGGAGTTGGTGGGGAGAGTGCTATTGGTGAGGGACACAAACTTACCAAATGTTGATTTCTTGGTCACTTAAACCCTTACTGATGACTCATTTTAAAGATTAATGCTCAAGCAGATTTCCTTCTGGAGGCAATGGAGAAAAAAGTATTCTATGTAAAAAGAATAGTTCATGTGATCACAAGATTGTGAAAGTTCCTGATTGTATTTCCTTCTCTGTAGACCCACCAAGGTAAAGTGGAGGCATGCCATAGCCTTTCAATAATAGACTTGTTGAATTTTGTCATGTTATCTTTACCAAGAACATCCTAAACACTGTGACTAGAAATGTTTTCTCGATTAATGAGGAGCCTCCGCCTTTCCATATTATATGTAAAATGTCACATTGATTTCTTCTGTCTGAGGAACCCTATGGAGAAATAACCTCTTCTAAGGAATTACAAGGCACTTTCAATGCTGTTCCCTTGTTTCTCTAAGAAAGAGCCCAGATTCTAAAAATTTCTTTAGGCTTAGTAGCTTGGAAATGTGGGGAGTCAGGGAGACCACAATGCCAGTCTTTGCGTTAAGCATTCTATTCTTCCCATTCAGTTTTCCAACTGTGCTGCCCTTCTACATTGCTGACCAAAGTGACTAATTGCTCATCATTCACTTGGTGGCTCTCAGGTGTATGTGTTCTCACTCATAAGACCCCTCCCTGGGTTCTGCTACAAATCCTGAGGAAGGAAGAAGTTGAGGAGAGAAGATCTGGCTGAAGGACCAGCTACATGTTATACCTTGAGATTCATTCAAAATTGCCTTTCCCTTCTGACCCTCATCCACTATCTCTGCACCAAGTCTGTGAACCTCAGCTCCCCTGCCACGTAGGATGCACTCATTCTCCATCAAGCATACTACCAGGGAAGTGTGAGCATAGCTTGTATTATCAGCCTGGGAGACCAACCATCAAGTGCAACAACTCTAGTCATTGGCTTTCCCATGAGGCCTTCAATCCATTTCAAGAAGGATGGGATGTGTCTGATTTCTCCATATCCCAGCTTAGGTCTCTCTTTGAGTCTCCATATCCCAGCTTAGGCCTAATCAAAAGTGTCCTGAGCATCCACACCTGCCAGGTCCTGAACTTCAGCTCAAGTTGGAATAAAAGAGATGGAAAGGCATGTCTACACGGAAATACATCAGAGACTAAGGAGGAATTAAAGACAGATGTGGAAAAAGTCCATCTTAAGACTGGACTGTACAGGGTCTGGGAATGCTGTGGGTACTGGAGGTATCTGGATGGTAAATTGGGGCTAGCTTATGGAGAACCTTTAATTCTGAGCGAAAATGATGAAATGTGATAAATCTTATTTCTTAAGCAGTGGTATTTCTGTGATTTATGTCAACAGTTTATTTTTGCATCTTAAAAAAAAGTTATTTTGGTCACTCTAAATATGCCACAGCACATTTTTAAACTCTTAGATTTTGTTAACACCTGCAGCTTTGTCATTGTACAAAATAAGTCACATTAAATGCTAAGTGGAAAAGCTTAAATTAAGTCTTTCCAGAATAGCCTCATCTGGAAACCAGTGCTTATGCTGAGGTTTTGGAGCGCTGCTGCTCTTATACTGTACTTGTTCTTAAATTTGACTCCGTGATGGAACCTTAAGGAGATGTGAACAAAGGAAGCAAATTGCTTGCTGGTCATTCATCAAAATCATTAGCGAGTGTCTATTAACAAACGCATGATGCTAAGTATTGTTTATGAGGAAGTTAAAAACATGGCTCTCCCCGTTCACATTTAGAATCCTAAAATGAATTTAATTCTAAAATCACTAATGCCTGAAATCAAAATTCATATTGATTTTCAGCCTATCATCATAAATCTGTTACACGATCTTCCCTCTTTGAAGAATCCCCCAATAATACTAACTACGTTTTAGTTATTGAGGGCCTCCTTTATTATTTACTGAGCACCCATCATGTGCTTGACCTTTACATATAATACCTAATTTAATCTTCTAAACGACCTCGCGAGACAGACTTTACTATCCTCATTTCAAAACAAGTAACCTGACACTCAGCGAAGTTAAGTAACAGGGCTTAGTTACACAGCTAAAAAGGACCCAACCCAGTTTTTCCTGACTGCACAACCTGTGCTCTTTCTCCATCACACATTGTCTGAGCATCAAGTTAAGAAAATATAATATAGAGAGGATTGCACTGAGGATACACTAGCATCCCAGGCATGGAAGAGTCACAAATATTGGCATGTTTGGTTATACCTAACAAAGTCAGTTAGCAAAAAAAATCTCCCCATGGAGAGGGAGAGATGTAGGTCCAGGAAGAAAGGATAAGTACTTTACAAGATAGAGGTATCAGCATGTTCAAAGACAAATGTAAGTGAAAAAGCATGTTGCTTTCAAAGACCTTCCTGTGATTTCATAATGTTAAAGTACAGAGTGAGCCTGGAGGAATGATACAAAGTGAATTAGGCAGGGAATAAATCATAAGAAGCTTCAAAGTGTTTTGCTTGATAGGAATGTCTTGTTTACAAAAAAAAAAAAAAATCCAAGTTTTATTTAAGGGAATTCTATGGTTAGAACTGTGGTTCCTATGCTCAAAGTGCCAAACAGAAAATGTGGCACGCAGGCAAAAATGACTTGTGCATTCACTCGCCATTAATTGAGTATTGTAATATGCCAGAAACTGCTAGGCACTGGGGATACAAAGATGGGTAAGATGCTTTCCTATTTAGGATAGTCTACAGTAATTGAGACTGAGGTTGACTTTCCATCATCCATCCCAGCAATGATTTTGGTGTAATAACAATGTAACTTCGAGGATTGACCCTAGTCATGAGGCTGCATTAATTTTCCAAGTCAAATACAGCAATTCCACCTCCCTTTCAAGTGATTGATTCAGAAAACCAGATTTAAGCCAATTGGAGTTGGAAATGTCCTTGAGATAAGTTTTGTCCATAGGTGGCCTCATAATCCAGTTTTTATGAGGTTGATAGATGGATTGATTGGTACACTACTTTATTCCAATAAATGGATTTGAGGCAGCCTGCACATATGCATGCAAAATAGCAGGATAAATAATAAACTGATGAAAAATTGAGAATAAAGGCAACAAAAGAATAGTGAACAGCTATCAGAAGAAGCAAATTTCATCCTAATGTTCATAGGGAAAAAAGCAAAAAGAAAGCATGACTAATTACAAGAATCCTCAATTACATGATAAAACAATAGTAATAGTAATAATAGTAATAGCTTATACTTATTAAGTATATATTCCAAGCACTATTCTAAGCACTTATGATATATTAATTTAATCTACAGAACAACCCTATAAGGTGGGTAAAATTTTTATCCCCACCTTTGAAGCCAGAGAAAGTACAGCCCGTAAAGGTTAAGTAAATTATCAAAGACTGATCTAATAAGAGAAAGAGCTAAGTAAAAAGATAAAACAAATGAGTAGCTTAGGGGAAACACAGTATTCTTAACACAGTGTCGGAGAGAAAGGGTTCCTTATTGAGGTAGATTTTGCATTATAATAGATAGCTTGGTTGTGAGATAATGCATAAAATTCCATGATGGATAAATAAGATTTTTTTAAAGTATAGGGAAAAGTCCGTGAAGGATAAGATTTAGAAGTAAAATCTGGATGCTCTGAAAGATCTTTGTATTTCCTCTCAGCAGTAATGATCCTTTTCTCTGCCAGATGAGTAAGGTTTCAAGTTTCAAAAATACAGGCTTAAGCTGATTGTGAAATGAATCCTTCATTGGGGACTGGAAAATCTACTAGCTTAACAACTATCATATATATATGATAAATATATATATATATATATATATATATATATATATATATATTTGAATTTCCAATAGAATTACTATTTTGAGATATAATTTCTGTATTCTTCCTTACAGCAAATATAATGGGGAAAAAACACCTTAATAGCGCATATATATTCACAATCCAATCAATCATCTTACATGTATTTTCTTTATCATCAACTTTTTGTATTGTTTCCTACTTGGACAATGGTTCTGACATTCAAATCATGGGTAAATCTCTAGTGCTCTATTTCCAGGTCTGTGGCCCAGACAGACTTTGCCCCTTCTGATGGTGTCCCTTCTCCACACCTGAGTCACTCAGTTCCTCCCAGGCTTTCCTCTTCCCCTATTAAAAGCAGTTATCAAGAAAAGATCTAAACAACTCATCCCCACTAAGGTTAAATATAGGTGAGGCTTAATATCTACGTATTTACTTTTTAATCATGGAAAGAACCCAAAGGATCCAGTCTCTGAATGTAGGGATTGTGTGAAGCTGGCCAGATCTAGCCTTTTGAGGAAATACTAAAGATCGAGGGAGGGGAAAAAGGAAACGCGAAGCAAATTGATTAAGGTTCATTACTGTTCACGTTTCACTCTTATTCAACACTATAAGAAAATGTTTTCTGCAAATGAAGAGGTGTATGTTTTCACTGTAATATCACAGCATTGTAGGTGTTGTAATATAGTTATTTTTGATAAAAATTGTCAAACTTACAAAAACAATAGTCAAACTTGCTGTTCAAGACTAGTGCAATTCAATGTCTTAGCCACAGATCACTACAGTTCTATGAACTCTTTGCTACCTGTTTATGACAAGCATAGACATTGAGAAAAAGTTTGAGAGAAATAATTTTAGAACAGTTTGACAAAATGGTGTCTATTGAAGCAAATAATTTTTAAAATTGGATTTGCATATTTTTTCTTTTTAAAAATATCCTTTTTCCTTGTAATTATTTTTTTTGGTATTTTATAAAAGAACGGTATACAATGAATTGGATATTAAAAATAAAAAAGAACTGTCCCTTCACCAAAATTAGTTTAAGAAACACTATATTAGAACATAAACAATTTTGTGTTAAACGGAACACTGTCATATTTTGTTCTAATATAAACAAATGGTACTAGGTGCCAGAGGTTTAAAAATATTCTACTCATTAATTCAGCGTGTGTGTGTGTGTGTGTGTGTGTGTGTGTGTGTGAATTAGGATAATATTATTATCTGTATACTCATATGTACATCCAGGAATCAATATTTGAGAAACACTATAATCGGGTAATAAAAATACAAGATGATAGAAGATAAAGCAGTTCCAAAAGTTATTAGAAAGTAACTAACGGAAGACTCTCTAGCGACTGGGGCTGTTGCATTTTTCACAAATGGCTGATACTGGAGGAAAGATGAACAGAATCATAAAAAGTTAGAAATCACAAAATCCTACTTCTTCATTTTGACAGATGAGCTCAGAATAAGGAAGAAATTGTTGGAACTAAAAAGATGAACTAGTGGGTGAGAACTGCAGTTCCCATTATATATACAGTTTACATATATAAATATAGTCCTTGTTGCTATTTTATAATATCCAGAGTCACATAATATTAGAGTGAGAAGAAATCATTGCTATCATATAATACAGCTTCTAAATTTTACATATAAGATAACAAAAGACTTAAGAGGTTAAGTGAACATGACTGGAACTGTCCAGTGCTTAAAGAAAGAAGACTAGGAAGATAGAATCCAAGCATTTTGACACCCATTTCAGTAACTTTTATGTGTCACCATTTTATAGGGGACTGTTAAGTGAGCTACCATATACATTCCTCAGGAAAACCCCTATACTCAGTAAGTAAAGTAGTACATTCCCTAAGAAAGAAGTTTGGCTTCTCGAAATCAATGAAAAAAAATAAGATTCATTTAAACAAGTTAAATGATTGACCATAGTGATAGGACTAGAGGAATTTTGCCAACTAATGATAATATATCTGGGTGAATGATACAATTTATGAAAATTAGAGAATTTTAGGGTTAAAATAAGCCTTAACTAACCTATATGCACTAACTAGAACTACCATCTAGCCTACCCACAGGAAGAATGGCAATGGATCCAAACCCAAAATGTCTATGTTTTTGGACTCAGAAACTGTGCTGACTTATAAAAACAGAAGTTATTTCATGAGTACTCTATAATCCAGGCAGCAAGCTAATCCTTTATTTAAAAACCTCATAATAATCTGTGAAGAAGTTACCATTAAGCCCATTTTATAGATGGGATAGTTGAAGCTGGGAGAAGTCAAGTAAGTTGTAGATGTTAAAATGTAGGAGATCGGACTTCACTCTGCTTGTATACTCCCTCACTCATATCTGTCATACCATATTGTGGTCTAGCCAGTCAGTCAAGGTGATATCATAGACCGTCATGAGGGCCTCGGGTCAGACTGCCTGGCTTAGATTTAGCATTTATTGCATACGGTGTGACTCTGGAAAAGTTGCTTAACCTCTCAGTGCCTGCAATTTGCTTTCCTGTAAAATGGCCTTGGGACTTTGGTGAAAAATTCTAAGTAGTTGGCATGTAGTACTCAGTAAATGTTAGCTATTATTACCAAGGGCCAATACTAACAAAAACAGTCCTGGTTGTTCTGTACACAGAAAAAACAGCATTTTGAGTCTACTGTCTTTAATTACCCTGTCTGTAGGCTCTCTGTCTGATAGAACGAAGGCAGTCCAACTTCAGTAGTACTTCTCAATACAGTTATATACAAAGGCCAGACAATTAAGTCCGCGAACTCATCCTAGAAAAAGTGCTGCATACCTCATTGCTGAATATCACTATGGTCACCTTTGAAGTTCTCCCCTGGGAAGTTATGCACTAATGCCAGTGCCTAGTCCACCCTTCAAAGCAACTTTGGAACTCTTTTCTGGAATGGCCATCAGAGTTGTCATCATATTACCCTTGATGTCCTGAATGTCATCAAAATGTCTTCCTTTCAATATTTCCTTTATCTTCAGGTAAAGAAAGAAGTCATTGGGAGCCAGATCAGGTGAGCAGGGAGGGTGTTTCAATACAGTTATTTGTTTACTGGCTACAAACTCCCTCACGGTACCATGTGAGCTGGTGCGTTGTCGTGATGCAAGAGCCATGAATTGTTGGAGAAAAGTTCAGGTCATCTAACTTTTTCATGCAGCCTTTTCAACATGTCCAAATAGTAAACTTGGTTAACTGTTTGTCCAGGTGGTACAAATTCATAATGAATAATCCCTCTGATTTCAAAAGAGGTTAGTAATGTCATTGCAACAAGTTCGCGAACTTAATTGTCATGCTTCGTATTTTTCTTGGTGAGGTAAACAGGCTCAGACATCTCCCCATGCCAGAACTTGCTTGGAGGCATCAGCCTCTGCTTCTCCCAGGGGTTACCACTATTATTTTCTAAACAAAAAGAGATATTTGAACATGGTAACGAACTTGTAAAATTGTAAACCAAATCAATACACACCGTAAGAAACTGAATATCATAATTCTAATCAAGAAATCTATTGTTTAAAACAGTGGTTCTCCAAAGTGGCTGGACATTAGCTTGAAAAGCTCTCAGGGTTCAGGTGAGAATTATGCTCACTCGGAACCAATTACATCAGGATCCCCGGAGATGGGATGAAGATGAGGCATCAGGTTTTTGTTTTTTTTCAAGCTCCCCAGGGGATTCTAATGTGCAGCCAACATGGACAATCACTGGTTTGATGCCACCAAGTGAAAAAAAAAAGTGTCCCAGAGTTGAGTCTGGAAATCTGCATTTTCAGAAAACAACCCAGATGATACTGATGGTTATCCACGTTTGGAATCACTGGCTTAGGACATGTAACACCCCAATAAAATAGCCGAGGGCCTATTTTCACGGTTATGAAGCTTGAGGAATTGCCGGTGGAGCATTCAGATAGAAAATACTTGGTAATAATTTGAAATCCAGATCATGACATTATAAATAGATTCTTAAGATACTGCTATTTACTAATCTATAAACAGCATGTAAGAGTTGGAGGTTTAAGGTGAAATTTAAATGTGTGTTTCCTGCGTCTGTTTTACTTAAATCCTAACTCTTAACCCTAAACCAACACAATATGTCTTTTACCTACCAGGAATTATTTTCATATGCAAATTGTATGAAACCCAGCCCTTATGATACAGAAGAGACAGCACGAAAATCACAGCTAGGTAGCTAGCAAGCAAAAACAGTGCTGATTTATGAAACTTCACAGACTTAGAAATAGAAACAAAGCACTAAATATTTATGAAGTCTTATACAGTGAGTGCACATAAGTTACATCTTAGTGATTTGTAACTTAGTTATACAGAAAAAATAATAATCTGAGTACATCTAAACATATGGAATCTTTCAAGTGTTCAATTTCGCTAATTTTTGGTCCTATTTTAATCTGAGTTATAAATAAATTATGGATATGTTATAAGTGGTTAACCACAATCTAAACTTTCCAAAGAAAAGTAAACAAAGATTTCATCAGCAATATAAGAGAGTAACTATGGACAGAGGATTTCATGAAAATCTGCTCTGATTACAATATTTTTTAAAAAGTGATAAAAGCTCTTTAAAGACATAAAGATGCAAGTGAAAAGCAAATAAAATTTTGTTATTCAAAAAGCAACATCATAACCTATCATGCAAACAGAGTTAAAATAACAAAACAATCTGGGCCATGTACTCTTTGGATTAATCCATAAATGCAAGACAGAATGTGATAGCTAATACAATAATCAAGGGAATCTTAAATTTCACTTGCCAATTTTGGTTCCAGTTTCATAATATAATTATCCCAATTTTATTTATACTAATGACAGCTGCAGACTTCAAAAACAAACACTAGGTCTACAATCCACATTTAAAGTAAAAAGATTAAAAACATGTCATTGGTGAAATCTAACAATTCAATCCAAGATCGATTTATTTATTTCAGATACAGTGGCTTTTTAAAAGAAACATAATTCAATTAATTGCTCAAAATCCATTTTTTTTATCCTTTTTGCACCCTCTGTTGTTTTTTTTCATCCAATGTGCAATAAACCATAATTAACCACAAGTAGCTCTGGAACATAGTTCTGTTCTTTAACAACCGTTAAAGAATGTGTTTAATTAGAAAGAAATGTACAGTCAAGATGTACTCTTTTGTTTGAAGGGAGGATATTTGTTTTTAAATGGCCTTAGTTTACCTGTGACACAAATAAATGCTCAGAGATAATGTATCACATCCATTAAAATGCTTTTACTGTTCTTAAAAAAGCAAGTTTGATACCGGGATGTATAAATAGTAGCGAAGCATTAGTAGGAATCTGAGGTGACACATCCAGTATAATACTACACTGGTCAGACCCACAGGAGCACAAATTGTTTAGATTCAGAGACTTAAGCGAAAAGATGGAGAGCAGTAGGAAAGATCAAAAGATTTATAAATAGAACCTATAATGAAAGCCTTTGACAAAATGAGATTATTCAGCAAAGGAATTTTTAAATAATGGATCTGAGATATATGAAGAGGATGATATTAGGTGCTCTCCATCTCTATTGAGGAATAAATAAACAAGAATGAGATTAAACTTTAGGAGCGTGGACATAAGTGAGATATAAGAGAATTTCCCAAATGAGTTATATTTTTTAAATTATTTATTTATTTATTTATTTTAATTAAAAAGTATTTGAGCTGACAATAGTTAGTAAAATTACATAGGTTTCAAATGTACAATTATATAATACATCACCTATATAGTTCCCAAATGAGTTATATTTTTTTAAAAAGAGCAAATCATCACCAGGGTCTGTGGGATTTCCTTCCCTGGAGATATTATAAATAAGATATATATGTCCTTGTTCAAATGTTTCAGCAGTGTCTTACTGGGAGAAATAGGCTACTATCAGAGAATCTCAGGATAGGAAGATCATGTTTCCCAGTCATTATTTATTGCTATAAAATATATTAAAAATGGAGACTTAATATATAATTACAAGAATTAAACATTGATATATCAAGAGATTTTATGATCTGTAGTTAAAATATGCTGCATCCCTGAAAAATAAAGTAAGGAAAATGAGAAACTATCCTCTTTTAATTAACCAATAATTTTCCACATGCCCTGATGTCTAAACTGTGTTTTTAGGGACTTTATTCTATATGTAGATGTGGAGAGAGCTCCTGCCTTAAGGATGCATTAAAATGTCAGTGGTTTCTCGACTCTCACTTGACCTGACATAGTAGTTCTTGAATAAAGACTCACTCTAAGTCAAGGAGTCAGTTCATGGAACCACGCATATTTTGGGGCAGGCTATTCAGCATGTAACCCTCTCATCACAGTTCGCTCTAACCACATGGGAGAGAAATGCACACAACAATAATTTTCCCATTCTACTATAGTTATTGCCCATCCAGGAAAGTAAGTGGCAAATAAAGAAGAATCTGGAGCAGGTCTTCATGTAGACCAGGTTCTACTACCATTTTCCAAAATGTTCAACACCACCTGTATCCTGTATACATAAAGAGCTAACTTTATAAGGTACATGTGATATGCATATATAAAGTACTGTTACTAATGATTTATATTCATTCTGCTAATTTAATCCTCAGAATCCTAAAAGGTTGGTACGACTATTGTCATCCATTTTACAGATGAGGAAATATTGGCAAAGTAATTTGCCCAGTGATGCAGATATTAAGCTATTGAACCAGGATTCAAAACCAGGTATTCTGGAACCAGTGTGTGTGTGTGTGTGTGTGTGTGTGTGTGTGTGTGTGTGTGTGTGTGTTGCAAATCCACAACTTCAAACTGCTTCTCTGCAGTTGGATTAAATTTACAGGAAATAAGAAATCAGCTATTTCCATTTTACTCCTTATACTTGAAAACACCTTTAATCACTATTTTTCTAGCCCCCAAACACAGAGCAAAACCCTCCAGAATTAGTGAAAATAAAATATTGCCTTGAAAATATATCATTTTCAAGAAAAAAACACAATAGCTTATTGTCATAAATTCATTTATCCACTGGCAAAACCTCTTTTCTTATGTCTACAAAAGGAAGAAAACAGGTTGACACTAATAAGCTGTTTCTTGTTTTTCATTGTATTTTATTTGAAACTAGAACTCATGAATTGAATTGATAAGAAGTAAATTAACATATAAGGATATGAAGCAGAATGTGTTTACACAAAGTGACTGTTGGTGAAGTAAACTGCTAAAGTCAACAGCAATCACAAGTAACATTTTAAAAGACAAATTACTGGAAGATAGTATATAAAATATATATTTATTATATGTGTTTAGTCTGTCTTATCCCTGACCTTGAGTTTATCATAAATAGAACCTTGATTTTGAAGGTCCTAGCAGTCATGGGAAAACCAGGTTAGAACTGTAAGCATCATTATAGTGGCACAAGCTTACACTAAGTCCAGACATTAACCCCATCTCAAAGTGTCCCACAGTGAGCTATTTCTGACCATTTCTCGGACTACTGGTTTCTGTTACTTATACAAGACCCTGCAGATTCATCCACTCCAGCCTCTTCATCAGTCACCATGGCACAGCCTCTGCTCCCACTAATCTTCCTGGGATGACTTCTCCCCAAGGACTGATGTTCTTTGCCAGTGACAGTTGTTGCTTGCTGCCTCCGCCATTCTGGCCTCAGGGAGGTGGATATGAGTATAGCCTCATCCTAAATTCTTGATACAAGAGCTAAGACAAGCTATAATTACCTTAGGTTTCATTTTTATGAACTTCACGAGTCAATGGCAATGCAAGTTAAGGCCCAGGGCCTGCCCAAGGTGAGGCGTCTTATAAGAGACCTTCTACTCATTAAAATGGAACTAGAAAAGCTCTCTATCTTCAGAATACTTGTGGTGAACCACAAGTAACCTCCCTGGACAGACCATAGTTGGGAGGAATGACTTGATAGTAAGCATATAGACAGCAGAGAAAAATAGTGTAGGAAAGGGGGGTGAAAGGGTTGGGAGGAGTGGATCCCTGAGAAGTTGTGTCCTTAGGCTATTAGGCTATATTTGCACAGTCCTGCAGTCTGGGGTAATAGCATGTGGGTAGTCTGGGAAAACATAAGCGCTGTGTGTGGTTCAAAGTGGTCCCAGACTAATAGTAACTCCATATAGGAGACAGAAGCAAATGCTCTCTGGACAAAAAATTTTCATTTGAGCCTTCAAAGAATTCACTCAAGCAGAATTTCATATGCCATGAGGGTACATAAACATAAGCAAGCACAAAAGAAAAACCCAGCATGAGCGAGAAAAATAAACAGCAGTTACAGATTCCAGAAACTTCAGACATTGGAATTATCAGATATATCTTATAAAACAACTATTATAATTATGTTTTAAAAAATAGTTTGAAATAAGAACCCATTGGAAGATATGTTTAGAGAATAATAAACTCTAAAAGTTACCCCAGAATGATTGAAAAAGAACAGAACAAAATGTCTGTCAAATGAAAAATACAGTAACTAAAATTAAAAATTCAATAGAAATGCATACCTATTAGAATGGCCTACATCTAGAACACTAACACCAGATGCAGCGAGGATGCAGAGCAGCAAGAACTCTCATACATTGCTGGTGGGAATGTAATGGTACAGCCACTGTGGAAGATGGTTTGGTGGTTTCTTAGAAAACTAAATATACTCTTACCATATGATCCATAAATCACAATCCTTGGTATTTACTCAAAGGAGTTGAAATTTTATATCCATACAAAAGCCACCGCATGGTGATTTATAATAGCTTTATTCATAATTGCCAAAGTTTGAAAGCAACCAGGATATCCTTCAGTAGTTGAATAGATACACAAATTGTCATAATCTAGACAATGAAATATTATTCAATTCTTAAAAGAAATGCGCTATCAAGACATAAAGGAACCTTAAATGCATATTACTAAGTGAAAGAAGTCAATCTGAAAGCCTACATGCTGTATGATTCCAACAATATGACATTCTGGAAAAGGCAAAACTATGAAGACACTAAAATGATCAGTGGTTGCCAGGAGTGAGGGAGGGGAGGAAGGACAAGTAGGGAGAGTACAGAGGATTTTTAGGGTAGTGATAATACTCTGTATGATATTGTAATGATGGATACATGTCATTATACATTTGTCCAAACCCCTGGAATGCACAACACCAAGGGTGAACTCCATGGTAAACTATGGACTTAGTGTAAATATGATGTCAGTGTATGGTAATCATTGGTAAAAAAAATGTACCATTCTGGTGAGTGATGTTGAAAATAACGGAGGCTATGAATGTGTGGGAGCAGAGGTGTATGGGAAGTCTCTGTACTTTCCTCTCAATTTTGTTGTAAACATATAACTGCTCTAAGAAAGTAAAATCATTAAAAAAAGAAAAGACCCACCTCAATCAACTGCTTTTATAGCACAATAGACCCAGATGAAAAGAGAGTAAAGGAAGTGGGAAGATAGGTCTGAAAGAGAGACGCAGAATGCAACATAGAAAAAACAATTTTTTTAAGGAAACTATGAAAAAGAAGTTCATGGAAAACAGAATGAGAAGTATATTTTAAGTTTCATCAGAGTCCCAGTAGGAGGAGCGAGATTTTCACAGAGGGAATATTCAAAGAGATAATTAATGAGAATTTTTTTCCACAACTAATGGAAAACACCAATCCACAGATTCAAGAAGCCAAATCAATCTCAAGCATGTAATTACTTAAAAAAATCCCACAGTAGACATATAACAGTAAACCTGCATCAGAAAGAGAAAAAGAAGGAAGGAAGAAAGGGAGGGAGGGAAAGAAGGAGGGAGGAAGGAAGATCTTAAAAGGCAGCTAGAGAGAGAAAATGTGTTATCTTCAAAGGAGTAACTTCAAAGCAGACTGAGTTCTAAGCAGAAACAATGAAATCCAGAGAGGGAGAACATGATGGCCTCCACTGACTGAAAGAAAATAACTGAAAACCTGGAACTGTATACCTACCAAAAATATCTTTCAAGAATGAGGGTGAAATGAAAATGTCAGATCAAAAGAAAAAATAAGAGTTTTTCAACAGCAGTATGTTGAAAACGTATAAGCATACACTTCAGGCGGAAGGAAAATGATACCAAACAGAAGGTTGAAGATACAAGAATAAAATTGGAGCAAAGAGAGTAATATATAGGTAGATGTATCTAAATAAACATTGATTCCATACAACAATAATAATGTGATTGTGGAAGTGAAGGAAGGAAAGAAAGAAGGAAGGAAGAGGAAGGAAGGTAGGAAGGAAGAGGAAAAATGATAATACCTGATGATACCTGATAAAAATCGATAATAGTCGAGATGGGGTAAAAGAAGTTAAATGGCATAAATTAACATGAAGTTGAATGACATTTATAAGCAAGGCCTCTAATATATACAGTAAGGCTGAAACTAAAAGACAGGAGGAAAAAAACAAATACTATTTAAAAGATAGGTAATATAACTATATTATTATCAGACAAAACAGAATTTAAGGCTAAAGGCATTACAGTTGATCCTGGGTATTCACGGGGATCAGATATCAAAATCTGAGACTGCTGAAGTCCCTTATATAAAATGTCATAGTATGTGCACATAACCTATACTTGCACCTAGGTTATATGCTGCAAGGTACACCTATACATCACTTCAATCACGTGGATTCAGCGTAGTGCTTGGCACATGACAGATTCAAATTCTGCTTTTGGGAACTTTCTGGGATTTTTTATTTTTTTCAAATATTTTTGATCCACGGTTGGTTAAATTTGCAGACACAAAACTCTCGAATATGGAGGGCAGACTGTACGAGAAAAAAAAATTTCTTTAAAATAATATCTCAATTCATCAAAAAGTTCCAGCTTAAATTTTTAGATAATTAATAAGCTTCAAAATATAAATAAAAAAGAGAGACTTATAAGGAGAAATAGATACATATCAATAATCACTGTGAAAAATTTAACATATTTCTCTCATTATTTGATAAAATAGGCACACAAAATTATTGGTAAAGATATAGAAGATATAAATAACATTACCAACAAACCAGAGCTAATGTGTGTGTATGTATATAGCACCTAACCACTCCAGAGTACATATTTTTCCTAGCACATGTGGAATGTTTATGAAAGGTGATCACTGAGGACCATAAAAAAAGTTCAGCAAATTTCAAAGGAATCATACATAGCATGTTTTCTGACTACAGTGTGATTAAGCTAGAAACCAAAAACAACAACAATATATTTTAAAATCCCTTATATATCTGTTAATTAAGAAATAAACTAAATAACCTCTGAAACAAAAAATTTCCATCAAATTGGAAAATAGTTTTACCTGAACACCAACTTAGAAATACTATAAAAATATTAAACATAACTCTTCAGTTCAAACAGTACTTAGAAGAGAAATATACAGCTTTATATATTAAGAAGTAATAAGCTAAGCATACATCTTAAGTTAAAAAAAGAACAGCAAAATAAACACAAAGAAGTGATGAAGGAAAATACAAATAATCTTAAAGTCAACAAAGTTTGAAACAAGCAGCCAGTGAGGTTGCATCAACAATTTTGAACATTGGGTTTTTGGAAGAGACTGATAAAATTACTAGACTCTGGTGAAATTGATAAAAAAGAAAGAATCGTTAAAAAATCTAATACCTAAAGTGACAAAGGGGATCGCATTAAAGATGCTGTAGAGACTAAAAATAAAATAAGAGGATATTATGAAAAGCATCTAGTCAGTAAATTTGAAAATTTAGATGAAATAGGAAATTTTGTAGACAAATAAAATTGACAAAAAATTGGAAATTCTGAATATAACCAATATAACCTGAATGTCACTGATAACCATTTGAGAAAATGGGTCGGTAGTCAAAAAATCTTCTGGCCCAGCTCTACTTAATGTAATAACTTATTCAACTCTTCCATAGGATAGAAAAAGAAAAAATGCTCTTTCTTTTTTTATACATACTATGTATGTATACTATACATAGCTAGTATAATCTTGTTTTCTAAACATAGTAGCAAAGATAAGAGAATTATGGATCAAATTCTTTCATAAAGATACATGAATAAATTCTAGATAAATTATTAGCTAACTGAATCAAGTAATATTTAAAATGGATAGTGTGTCATGATTAAATTGGGTTTGTCCTATGAATGTAAGGTCTGTTTAACATTAGGAAAGAAATTATTGTAATTTATCATATTAAAATGTTAAATAAGAAAAAACATAATCCCAAAAGATAAAGAAAAAAAGCACTTGACATAATTCAAGTGCCTTTCTTAATTAAAAGAAAAAGAAACTTTCAGCAAACTAATAATAGAGAGGACTTTTAAAATCTAATATTTTCTGATAAAATACAACACACAAATATTATACATAATGGTAAAATATTAAAAGTTTTACCTTTTGAGATTAGAAATAAGGCAAGAATACTCTCATGAGTCTAACATAATACTCAGAATTAAAGTCACATTTCTGAATCACAAAATTGTATCCTTTTCTCCTACTTGCTTCATTCAGCTTTATTTACCTAATCACTAGCTGCATATCTATTGTACAAAATGACAGGTTTCCAACAAAAAGCTCAGTAAACACACACAGTAGTCAACTGAAATTGTAAACAGTTATAAAATGAACTTTAAAGAATTTCTACCAATGTACAGTTCTGTGGGAAATTGCTTTCTCAAAGTATTGTGGATGATTATTATCAACAATAAATGAGGGAAGGTAATGTTACAATAATGATCTGGAACTGTGAGTCGAATGAGTAAGATTAAAGACACAAAGAAACTCTTCTTAATAAACAAGCAGATAACTGCTGGAAAGAAAAATATGTTCCTTGTTTGAAATTAACTGCCAAACATTCTCAACCTACACAAAGCTGTCATAAAGGACATCTAAATCTGTCCTTGTTT
This sequence comes from Rhinolophus sinicus, assembly GCF_057876585.1. Lineage (NCBI taxonomy): Eukaryota > Metazoa > Chordata > Mammalia > Chiroptera > Rhinolophidae > Rhinolophus > Rhinolophus sinicus. The sequence goes on from NC_142504.1 coordinate 21,408,474, forward strand.
GTAACATGTGTTGTGACAGGATTTGACAGTTTATCAAAGAACTATAATTGCCACCTAAACATCTAGCATTTTGTCAACTGCAAGAATGTTTAGTAAATGCATTTATTTTACTTAAAGTACAACAACCATTTTTTTTCTCCACTTTTGAAAGAATTGACTGAATATCTTTTCTCCTTAGCTGATCAAGCTGCATCAGGGATCTCTTTGAATTATTTATATTGGAATTGTGAAGGGTAAAAGAATAATCAGTAAAGCAAGAAACTATTACCAAGGTAATATCTATATATTCTGGGTATTGACTCAGAAGACCTTCAAAACACAAGAATTCTCACAGATCTGTAGAAAGTACATTTAAATACACTTGCCTTGAGAAGGAGAAAGGTAAGCCATTCTCTCTATATCACAATTTCTGTTTTCAGAATAATTTATTAAGAAACAACGTTTTAAATAGAGAGACTGTATTGTTTAGTAGGCATCACTCCTACCTGTAACTTTTGTCAGAAACAATCAATGATAAGATAGATGTCTCTCTCCACCTACAGAGACTAAAGTAAATAGGAGCTAAATTCCCTTGCAATAGATCCGACCCATGTAACAGAAATGTCAGAGCAAAAAAGACATATCCGTGACACTACTAATGGTTCATTTCTCTCCAGAAATAAATTTTTAAAGTAAAAGAATTTTCCAGTCTCAGGTTTAGGGTTTTGTTCTTTGTTGTAATTGTTTGATAAAAGTTTTTATGCAAAAATTCCTGCACTTTTTAATTTTTCCTTCATTCTGATAAACCTCAAAGAAAAGGCATAGAAATGGTATAGTGAGAAAAGCCCTACTTGAAAATTCAGAAATCCCACATTCTAGTCCACATTCTGCCTCCAATTAGCTGTTAGATCCCAGGCAAGTTATTTCATTTCTCTGGGCCTCAGTTCTCTGTCTGCATTGGTTGTTAGATTGACTGGTCTCTAAGGCCATTTCCATCTTTAACATTTTATGATTCTAGAAAAATCCCTGAAACTATGAGGTGTTGCAACAGCCAGAGCTTAGAGCAAAAATAGCATCAAGACAAAATTTCTCCTACTTAACACATCAAGGAAAATGCAACCAACTATGGGTTTTTAATGTTTACATTAGCATTCAGTCCTATTTAGGTAATATTAAGTCTATTTAAAAGTCTGTTTTGTTTTTCTTTAAAAATTGAAAACTGTGTGATACATTAAGAACACTAGGAGAAAAATCTTTTTAATTGGAGCTGCAAGTACTTTTTAGTGCTGCGAAATTAAGCCACAGAATTTTCTTTAGAAATCACTGTATATAGTCTGGCTGAGGATGAGAATTACATGGTATAGGTGGGTCTGTTGATTTTGTAATAGGAAAGAAGGATTGTGGACAGAAATGAGCCAGCAGGCACTGTCAACCATGAAGTGTCTGAAAGGAGGAGACAAGTATGTTGATACTGGGAGAGATGTGATTAGATCAGAAGAGGACATTTTGATGTAGCCATTTTGACATAGCTCTTTATATAGCTTTATAATAATAACACATTCAATATATATAACACTTTTTCTAACAAAGTAATGTGTTCACAGACATTGCCAAATCTTACCATTCCTTACCCCATTCATAAGCTTATCCTATCCATGAACCCAACCCAGTGGAGAAACTCAAAAGTGGGGTGAGAAAATATATTCAAAAAATTATTTAATAATTTCAAAATATGAAAAAGTGATGATTTCGTTTTAGGCTAAATCAAAATACCACAGAAACAAATGTCAGTCTCACAATTAGCAGAATAAAAATGTATGATCTATATCTAACGCCTCCATTATTTTTATGACACAGTCTGTTGGTGAAATTCCTGGTATCTGCGGTCCCTTTCACTTCTTGCCCCATTGCACTTGTCCCAATGCACTTTGGAAGCTGTATGCTTAAAATGTTCTAACAAACACTATTACCATACGTATTTTGTCAGTCTTTTTTAAATTATAAAAATAATGAAAGTTCAAATACTATATTAATAGATGGCCATAAAACATGACAGTCCTCCTTCATTCCCAACTCCCACCAACCTATTTCCCTCTCCAAAGATAATCATAATAAAGATGATTAGATGCTTTAACTATTATCTAATTTTTAAATACATAAATATCATACTGTGCATATTTTTGTGACTGAGTTTTTACATTTAAAAATATCTTGGAGACATTTCCATATCACTACACATAAATCAATCTCTTTAATGGCTCCTTGTGTAGGTACAATATCTTATTTGATAATTGGCCTACTGATGGACATTTGTTGGTGGTTAGGTTTCCATATTTTTTATTTTATGAGCAATTCTAGAGAGGTTACTATTTCTCATTCACCATCTTTTATTTACTTATTTATTTGGTTTTCATATACTTTTTGTTCTCTTGAGAAGCATAAGATTAGTTCCTGCTTATTTTTTTTCTTGATCACAAAAAAATTGACAGTTCATAATACTTGTAGTCTCTTTACAAGCACTAGTATTGGTATTGCAGGGGTAAAAAATGGAAATATAGTATTGCGATTATTTAAAACTTTTCCTTAAAAATGTAGAGTTAAAATTATTTGCATTTAAAAATAAATTGTCATTCACCATCTTATACCCTGTAAGTGGTACAACACCCGACACATAGAACACCTCAGGAAATATTGACTGAGTAAATAAATACAGCAATAAATGCCACTATCGATATATTTTTGAGGTACTTGTGAATATTTTTATGAAATATTTTCCTAGAAGTAAACACATTGAGTCAAAAGTTATGTGCAAAAATTTCCCTTGCAAAATCTATATATTCACACATTCTATTAAAATAGAAATTATCTAGCTTATAATTTTAACTGATATGTGAAAATAATTAGCATTTTCTTGATTACTAGCATTTTTCATATAATAATTACTACTTATTTTTTCCTGTGAATTGCCTATTTATACCATTTTCAAACTTTTAAATTTGATTCCCTTTTCTCACTCAATTGGAAGAACTCTAAAATATATTTTAGACACGTTTTCCAGTTTGTAACTTTCCTTTTAAACTTACGGTTTTTGCGCTGTAGAAGTTTTATATATATGTATTTTTTACTTATTGTATTTATTGGAGTGACACTGGTTAGTAAAATTAAATAGGTTTCAAGTGTACATTTCTATAATACCTCATCTATATTTTGCATTGTGTGTTCACCACCCAGAGTCAGTTCTCCTTCCATCACCATATATTTTTATGTATCCAAATTTATTTATAAAGCCCTGGGAAACTAATACAGGAACTAATAGGAGAAAAATAATCCATGAACTGAAGACTTGATTCTTTAGTTTAAAACTGTGAAGTGGGTGCAAAGCAGGATTTTTCTTTTTTCTTCTTGTTTTTTTAAGACTCAAGGGCAGTTTAGAGCTGCGCACAGCGGGAAGGGACAGTAACCGCCAGTGACAACAACGAGAAGCCGTTACAGTCTGGTCTGATGTCGTTCCAATAGCGGTGGCAGCGGTGACTGCTGGACCAAGAGTGCCCAGGGTAGTTGACCAAAATGCCAAATATCAAAATCTTCAGCGGCAGCTCCCACCAGGACTTATCCCAGAAAATTGCTGACCACCTGAGCCTGGAGCTGGGCAAGGTGGTGAGCAAGAAATTCAGCAACCAGGAGACCTGCGTGGAAATTGGCGAGAGTGTGTGTGGGGAGGATGTCTACATCGTGCAGAGTGGTTGTGGTGAAATCAACGACAATCTAATGGAGCTTTTGATCATGATCAATGCCTGCAAGATTGCGTCAGCCAGCCGGGTGACCGCGGTCATCCCGTGTTTCCCTTATGCCCGGCAAGACAAGAAGGATAAGAGCCGGGCCCCAATCTCAGCCAAGCTTGTTGCAAATATGCTGTCGATAGCAGGCGCGGATCATATCATCACCATGGACCTACACGCTTCTCAAATTCAGGGCTTTTTTGATATTCCAGTAGATAATTTGTATGCAGAGACGGCTGTCCTGAAATGGATAAAAGAAAATATCTCTGAATGGAAGAACTGCACTATTGTCTCACCGGATGCTGGGGGAGCGAAGAGAGTGACCTCCATTGCGGACTGGTTGAATGTGGACTTTGCCCTGATTCACAAAGAGCGGAAGAAGGCCAATGAAGTGGACCGCATGGTGCTGGTGGGAGACGTGAAGGACCGTGTGGCCATCCTTGTGGATGACATGGCTGACACTTGTGGTACAATCTGCCATGCAGCCGACAAAGTTCTCTCAGCTGGAGCCACCAGAGTTTATGCGATCTTGACCCATGGAATCTTTTCTGGCCCAGCCATTACTGTCATCAACAGTGCACGCTTTGAAGCTGTAGTGGTCACCAACACCATACCTCAGGAGGAGAACATGAAGCTTTGCTCCAAAATACAAGTGATCGACATCTCCATGATCCTTGCGGAAGCCATCAGGAGAACTCACAATGGGGAATCTGTTTCCTACCTGTTCATCCATGTCCCTTTATGAGAGAATAACTTTGGTGTTGTTCTATTTTAAAATAAAATAAGACACAAATATAACCTGCCTGTTGTTTTCCTTTGGTATTTGATGAAAAGTTCACCTGAAGACCCAGCTTCTCCAGTGTGACTTTCTACATCCACATCAGGTATATTAGAGTTCATCTTAAATTGGGGAGAGACAGATTGAGAAATAACTACTGAGATTTCCTATCTGGGTTGCCTCATTCTGGCTTCTTCAATGATTTTGTGAGCCTTGAAGCATTAACTATGGGTCAGCTGCTCATTTCAGACTTTGAGGGTATTGTATGGTGGTGTTTGAAAGTGACTGGGGAAGCTTAGACTACTTCACATGTGAATGCCTCAGGGTTTGCTTTGTTCAGAATAGTTAACATGCAGCCAACTCAATCCACCATCACCACCCTCTTCACTCCCCAAACCTCCTTCCCTTCTTCCTCTTCTATCCCCCTAATTTTTCCTAAGCCTGTGCTATTGCATCAAGATCCATGAACAACCCCAAACCTAGTTCTCCCAGTTGCTCAGCCCCTTGCAAGGCAGGAGCAGCTGCTTTTAGCTTGAACAGTTACTGGGTGGGATAATGAGAGGAGGTTACAAAGGGCCACAGACGCTTCTTGAGAGGAAGAAGTTGAATCTATCACCATCTATTTGGAGACTATGCATCTTGGAGTCTCTGCTGTACCTGTTCCTTTTGATTTAGCTTTATCTCCAACCATCTGACCTTTTCCTGGTCAAATGTCTTGTTGGGCTCAATGATCAGTTTACCAGTCTTCTGAAGGCAAACTCACTTCCTGGTATGTACTCTCTAAAATTTGGATTAGATGTGTTTGCTGTAACTTATTCTGAGCCATGGTAGTAGATTTTACTTCCAAACTGCTATTCAGATTTTCAGGTGGTGTGGTAGTGCATTTTGATTAAGCATCTAGTTTTAATCTTCCTTCCTTGTATTTGGTTGGCCTCTCAGATGACCTCAAATTTATATTTAAAAATTGATATTATTGTCTCCTATAGGGGACAAGATGTCTGCATTTGTGTAAAAAAAGAGATGTGAAATTTGGGGGAAATTGCACACAGGCCCTAAAAAGCTTCTAAAGACAAAACATAAACAAGACAGGTTTTTTTTAGTGTTTTTTTTTTTTTTTTTTTTAAGATTTTATTGGGGAAGGGGAACAGGACTTTATTGGGGAACAGTGTGTACTTCCAGGCCTTTTTTCCAAGTCAAGTTGTTGTCCTTTCAATCTTAGTTGTGGAGGGTGCTGTTTAGCTTCAAGTTGTTGTCCTTTCAGTCTTAGTTGTGGAGGGCGCAGCTCAGCTCCAGGTCCAGTTGATCTTTTCTAATTGCAGGGGGCACAGCCCACCATCCCTTGTGGGAGTCGAACAGGCGACCTTGTGGTTGAGAGGACGCATTCCAACCAACTGAGACATCCGGGAGCTCAGCGGCAGCTCAGCTCAAGGTGCCGTGTTGAATCTTAGTTGCAGGGGGCGCTGCCCACCATCCCTTGCGGGCGTCGAGGAATCGAACTGGCAACCTTAAACAAGACAGTTTCAAAGAAACGCTATTCATTGCAGCTTTGTTTACGGTGGCCGAGACATGGAAACAACCAAAATGTCCTTCGATAGATGAATGGATAAAGAAGTTGTGGTATATATACACAATGGAATACTATTCGGCGGTAAGAAAAGATGATATAGGAACATTTGTGACAACATGGATGGATCTTGAGAGTGTAATGCTGAGCGAAACAAGTCAGACAGAAAAAGCGGAGAACCATGTGATTTCACTGATATGTGGTATATAAACCAAAAACAACAAAAGAACAAGACAAACAAATGAGAAACAGAAACTCATAGACACAGACAATAGTTTGGTGGTTACCAGAGGGTAAGGGGGGTGGGGGGTTGGGGGTGGGAGATGAAGGTAAGGGGGATCAAATATATGGTGATGGAAGGAGAACTGACTCTGGGTGATGAACACACAATGGGATTTATAGATGATGTAATACAGAATTGTACACCTGAAATCTATGTAATTTTACTAACAATTGTCACCCCAATAAATTTAATTAAAAAAAATTGTTAAAAAAAGAAACGATATTCAGATTGCTGTCAAACTTCTCATTTGATCTTCCAGGCAATAAACAAAATAGATAAATGTTTGTGAAGTTCTAACGTAATATTATTTTAAACCTAGATTTCTGTGTCCAGCCAAACTACCATTTAAATTAGAGGGCAAAATTAAGGTATTTTTATATATCCAAGTATTCAGAAGCTTTGTCACTGTGAATGCTTTCTGAAAGTATCACTTGGGGATACTTAAAATGAAAACATATACAACCAGAAAGAATATGTGGAATAAAAGAGAAAATGGTGTACAAAGAAAGAAATGAAACTGATAGAAAAATAATTTTTCATCAAGTTATTGTCAAGATTATCACAGTAAATAAGGCAAAATTCACACAAAAATTGAACCACAATATAAAGCACATTATTTTAAAATCTGTAAATAAAATTTCCAGTGGTATCTATAAAACATGGGAGGTTAGGAGATGTTCAGTTTAGTATAAGTATTTTAAGGATCTCACCTAATTTGGGAGGCAGATTACTGACACCAATGATTAACATTATAGAAAAACCTTAGTTTAAATGTATTTTCTAAAATTCCAGGACACTCAAGAGAAGAAAAGAATGGGATAAATTACTTCCAAACTGCTTTTCAGAAAGAAAAAAATGGCACAGGCAAAACTAAATAGATCCAGCTGAAGATGGAAAATAAATGAGAAAGAAAACATAGCAAATATAAAACGCCAAATATATATTATCACAACTAAAGTCAATATGTTAAGTTAATCTTATAAAAGACAGATTATTACATGTGATCGCAAAATATCTAATGATATGCTGTTTAGAGGAGACATGTCTAAAACAAAAATTTGGATATAAAAGGATGATGAAAAATATACCAAATAAATGCTGACAAAGAGAAACTAGGTGAGATACAAAGTAAAAGTGGAATGTGTTTGTTGATTAAATCCCCTAATAAGTTACAATTATAATGAATCTTTATTCATCTAAAAACTCAACATTAAAATATGAACAAAAAAAACAAAACAGGAGCAATGTATAATCTATATACATTGGGAAAATTTAACAAATTCTCTGATAAATCAAATAATCAAGAAAAGATGTTATAGGATTTAAATAACTACTATCACAATTTAATAACTATATGTGGAAATTAGGTAATTAACCTTTTCCCAGCCATGAATGAAATGTTTATAAATATTAAAAATATAATAGGTCACAAAAATACTTCATACATTTTTAAAAGGAATTTATATAGACCATATATAGTAAAGTAGATTTTCTATAATCATCTTGACAACATTGTGAAAAAATAAAACTCTCAGTAAAATAGAAACAGAATGAAGCTTGCTTGACCTGATAAAGAAAACTTACTAGAGACATACAAAAATATACTTAATGATAAAATATTGAAAACATTCCCATTAAAAGCAGACAAATTTCTAGGCCTGTGGAATAAGGCAAGAAAAAGAAGAGAGCAATACTGGGGAAAACAAGAGGCAAAACTGTCATTATTTTCAGATGTCATGAGTCATGATAAAAAAAATCAAATAAAAGAAATACCACCTATTCCTATAAGAGGTCAGTAATGTGACTGAATATAAGATATATAAAACAACTGCTTTCCCTAAAAACCTACAAAATATCATTAAAAATATAATTGAAAAAAAGTTCCCACAACTAGAGCAATAAAATTTAAAAGAACAAAACAAAACAGTAATAAACTCCAAAACCGTAGGACTTGTATAAAAAAAAAAAAAAATGTTACTAAAGAACATAAAATCTATTACGAACCTGGAGAAAAAGAAGAATATAAGAGTTTCCCCAAATCATCTAGTCAGTATAAGCCCAGTGAAAACACTCATCGGATTTTTTAAAAAGAGAACTTGTCAAGATTGTCTTCAAGTCCATCTGGAAAAATAAGTGATCTGAAATATTCAAGCTCTTTTTGAAAATGCTTTTGTACTTCAATATATTAAAACATTCTAAAGCTGCAGTAATTAAAACTGTTGTATTGATGCAGGAATGGACACATAAATGAACATTGCAGAATTTATATTCCTGAAACAGGCCCATATATACTTACAGGAATTTAGTACACACACCCTATTTAATGGAGGGACTGTGTTACTGTAAAAGTAGCATAACTGAATCAATTCTATAGGAGAATCACTATTACATAGTCCCTATGGAGATGGTTTCCTGATATCCTTTATTGGCAACCACTCCTGCAATGTACTCAGATTCTCTGAAGTGGGCATAAGACTCCTGCCGTAGTTTTTTCCTAAGTATCTTCATGAGTTGTATGGTCAATCCAGATCACAGTGATGCTTATGATGGGCTTCTTAATGTTTATTGTCACTTACCATTACCTAGCTTCTTGAGGATCTTAATTTTCTGCTTTCTAGAGTAGAAAACACCTACCCCCTCCTCAAAACGTCCACTTTAAGGCCCTTTATAACACTATACTTTGAAGTGTATCCAATATTATTATTTACACTCACTCACTTTAGCCATTATTGGACAATTAAGCCCCAGTATACAAAATGAATGAAAGAGAGGCCACCGAATCTTAAATAACAAGCACTGCATAATACATTCACCCCACGGTTAGCTAAGTAGCAGATTCCCCAGCTAAAAGCTATAGTATATTTATTGGCCGAGAACTGTTTTATACAGTACATACCAGCTCCCATTGGCGGAGAGCTCACAAGAGTACTTAGAGCCTAAACACGGGAAATATAGAGAATTAATTCTGCCAAAGTGGCATTAAATCAAGTATACATATATTTGATAAAACTGATACATCCTGTCACTATATAAATAATGTACTGATCAATCAACTAAATATCTGACTATTGATTAGGAAACCAATTTTTTCTCCTCCTTAAATGATGCAAAAAAATACCTTCTAGAAGTAATGGTTGTAAAAAAACAGAACTGCAAGCACTGGAAGAAAATGTGAAATAACTTTTATACTCTTGTAACAGAAAAGGCCTTCTTATGATGGATGTAAAACTCAGAATTCATAAAAGATAAGATTGAGACATGATTTCTGGGCTTCTACAGGCAGGAAATGGGCTGATAGAGCTATTCAGCTACAAATATGTGCTTACCATTCAGTAAGGGGGGCGGGGGGTGGGGGGTGGGAGATGAGGGTAAGGGGGATCGAATATATGGTGATGGAAGGAGAACTGACTCTGGGTGATGAACACACAATGGGATTTATAGATGATGTAATACAGAATTGTACACCTGAAATCTATGTAATTTTACTAACAATTGTCACCCCAATAAATTTAATTAAAAAAAAAAAAGGAAAGAATGCCTCCATGGGCAGAGCTGTCCTTGGTGGTCAGTGGGACCACTGAGAATGGCCCAAAGGACCCTGGGGACATGTGAACCCAGAAGCTGAAGGAGCCACTGCTGCAGGCCCAGAGTTTGAAACCCTGGACTCAGGATTATTCTCAGGCCTTAAAACCTAATGAAATTTGACTTACTGAATTTCAAAGTTGCTTAGGACAGGCAACCCCTTTATTCCTTCTCATTTCTCTTTTTTGGAATGGAAACATATATCCCACTCCTATCCCACCATTGTATTTTGGAAGCAGATCATGTATTTTCTGTGTTCACAAGTCCACAGATGGAGATGAGTTTTGCCTCTGGATGATTCACCCAGTCTAACCCATACCCATTTAGATCATTTAGATGATAAGATTTGGGACTTTGATCTGATGATATTTAGATGAGATTTTGGACTTAAAGTTGATGTTGTAATGGGCAGAGACTTTTGGAGATGTTGGGATGAGGTGAATCTATTTTGTATGTGGGACAGATGTGAATTTTGGGGGGGCTAGAAGGCAAATTGTAGTGGGTTGACTAGAGACCCCCTCAAGAGATGCAACCATGTCATAACCCCCAGAACCTGTGAATGTGACCTTATTTAGATAAAGGGTATTTACGGATATAACCAAATTCAGGATTTCTGGAAGGGATCATCCTGGATTTAGAGTGGATCTTAAATATAATGACATGGAAAGAAATTCCTTCCTCATGGACTGAAAGAATCAACATAGTTAAAATGGACGTATTACCCAAAGCAATATACAGATTTAATGCAATCCCCATCAAAAATCCCAATGGCATTTTTCAAAGAAATAGAACAAAAAATCATCAGATTTGTATAGAACGACAAAATACCCTGAATAACCAAAGCAATCCTAAGAAAAAAGAACAGTGCTGGAGGTATCACACTCCCTGACGTTAGCTTGTACTACAGGGCTACAATAATCAAAACAGCATGGCATTGGCATAAAAACAGACACACAGATGAATGGAATAGAACTGAGAACACAGAAATAAACCCACATAAATATGGAGAGATAATTTTTGACAAAGAAGCAAAAAACACACAATGGAGAAAAGACAGCCTCTTCAACAAATAGTGCTGGGAGAATCGGAAAGCCATGTGCAAAAGCATGAAACTGGACTGCTGTCTGTCACCATGTACCAAAATTAATTCAGAATGGATCAAAGACCTAAGCAGAAGACCTAAAACAATAAACTGCATAGAAGGTTTATTGTTTTAGGTACTAAATTTATGGACCTTGGGTTCAAAGAGCATTTTATGAATTTGACTCCAAAGGCAAGGGAAGTAAAAGCTAAAATAAATGAATGAGACTATATCAAACTTAAAAGCTTCTGCACAGTAAAAGAAACCATTGTCAAAATAAAGAGGCAACCAACTGAATGGGAGAAGATTTTTGCAAACAACACCTTTGATAAGGGGCTAATATCCAAAATATACAAGGAACTCATACAACTTAACCACAAAAAAACAAACCCAATTGAAAAATGGGCAGAGGACCTGAAGAGACATACAAATGGCAAATAGACATAGGAAAAAATGTTCAACATCATTAATCATCAGAGAAGTGCAAATAAAAACCACAATGAGATATCACCTCACCCCAGTCAGAATGGCTATCAACAAGGCAAACAGTAACAAGTGTTGGAGAGACTGGAGAAAAAGCAACCCTCATACCCTGTTGGTGGGAATGCAGATTGGTGCAGCCGCTATGGAAGGCTGTGTGGAGGTTCCTCAAAAAATTAAGAATAGAATTATCATATGACCCAGTAATCTGTCTCCTGGGTATCTACGCAAAAAAAATCTGAAAACATTTATCCATAAAGACGTGTGTGCTCCAATGTTCATTGCAGTTTTATTTACGGTGGCTAAGACATGCAAATAACCAAAATGTCCTTCAATACATGAATGGGTAAAGCAGTTGTGGTATATATACACAATAGAATATTATTCGGCAGTAAGAAAATATGAAATAGTACCAGTTGTGACAACATGGAAGGATCTTGAGATTATAATGCTAAGCAAAATCAGTCAGACAGAAAAGTTGAGAATCATATGATTTCACTGATATGTGGTATATAACACTAAAAACAACAAAAGAAGAAAACGAACAAATTTAGATGCATGACCACCAAAATCTGGTCCACTACTCCCAATATAAACTTTCTACTCCATTCTTCTTGGTCTATTCATTGCCCCAGAAAATACTTGCAAATCTCTGCCATCATTTCTTTACACACATTCACCAAACCTCTAATAGCCTCTCTGTTATCCTCCACTTGACTAAATCTTACTTTTCTTCAAGGCCCATTTCTTTCTCAATATTTGATCTCTTTCTCTCTCTTCTGTAAATTTCTGTTGTCTGCAACATTCTTTGCAATGTTGCCTTCTCTTATGAGATTAGCTTGAGTGGTCCTTAAAGGACTGGGAGTATTTCATATATATTTTTTTGGTATCTTCAGGATACTTTATATAATATGTAATATGCCTTATATAATAATATACTACGCAGTCAGTTATTATGCTTTGGTTGACTTTTTAAAATTGATATCAACCTTAACCTGATGAGGGGTAAACCTAGCAGTAGCTAAGTAGGTGTCTTAAAAACCAACCTAAGGATTTTTTTAATTTATTTGAAAAAACAATGGAGAGCTATGGTACTATTTTCAATAGATGACTGATGCAATGAACGTAGTTCTTTCTGAAGAGAATGCAGCAGCATTGTGTGAAGTGAACTGGCCTGGAAAGAGTCTGCAACTGGGAGATCAAATGAGTCTAGGTGAGTTCTATTTTGAGAAATTAGGCCTATATATTTTTTAGAATTATACTAAACAAGAAGGCTTCATTGTCCTAATTCCTAACACATACAAGAGATGTTTACTGGAATTCAGCTTGAGTATAAATTTCTAAATGTAATACTGACAATATCTCTTATCAGAGGACATGATTAATGATGTTTTCCTCAGAGTTGCTTCACTTAGTGTTTATTAAGATGCTTCCCAAATCCTAATGCTATTTCAAAGATGCAGTCAGATGATTATACTTATGAGCACCCTGCAAGAATCGGAAAAGATAAGGCAGTGATTGAATGGTTTTCAATAACACATTTTACCCAGATTTAATTATTATGCAACTAGTGAGTTTCTTCTCCTCTGTTTTTATACTCGTCATTCTGTTTCTTTCTTTTCTAGGAAAGCCATTGTTTTGTTTACCCTGATGTCGTTGCAGATGCTGGGCAATGCCTGGCATCACTCATTGCTCAGAGCTAGGAAGGGGAGCTATCCTTTTACAACATTAAAGAGTCTCTGGTTGTCAGAGAGGCAATGAGTAATGTCTGCTTCACAGACTTAAAATTGTGCTTTTCTTCTTCCTCTTTGCTTTCTATTTGGCTCTTTTACTCAATAGCCCTACTACTTAAGAGAGGATGAGAAACACCAGCCCTGTGAAGTCTCCAGGAATGACATCCCATGCAGGGGAACAACAAGGGCAAAGGCTTTGAGGTGGGAACACGCACTTGTTAGAGCAACAGAAAGCTAGTGTGGCTGGAGTAGAGTAAGCGAGAGGAAAAGCAGAGGGAGATGAAGTCAGCAAGCTGGGCAGAGTCAGGTGAGGTGGGTCAGCTATCACACGCTCTGAACTTCTCTGATCACCCATCAGTCACCATCCAATTGGTGTGCTGTTTGCCCCTGGTGTATGTGCACTTAAATTTCTACCAGAAAGAGTATGTCTTAAGTTATTACTGCTTAATAAGTTAATGTTTGTCCTTCACAGGGACTTCTGAATACAAAAGCAACTCAAATAGTCTCAAACTTGCCAGATCATAAAATTCCTGGCCTTCCACTCTTACCTCCTGAATCTCCAGATAAAAGGCCCAGCAAATAATATTTTCAAATAACTACCCTAGATGATTCTTATGATCAGACAAGCTTAGGAAATACTAAGCCCCCAAAATAAGATTAATGGAAAGAGTTTTGAGTATAGAAGGCAATTTTGAGCGGTAGCATCCCAAGTTACTTACTATCTACTAATATTTGTGGCAGCTCCTACCAACACGCGGCACATGAACTGCCATTTTCCTATCCCATGACCATGGACTTCATCTCTAATGGGTCTCAAAGCTACTTCCTGCTGACTCCAGATAGCACCTCAGATTTCTTCTCCACGCGGAGATCCAGACAGCCATTACCAATAGATAAGACATAGGAAATGAAACTTACATGCCATTCCTCTTGTAGGGTTATCCCTAGACCGGCGGACTTTTCAGTTGATTTTTATTTGGGGCTGTCGTGCGGGGGACCCTGCTCGCTGCGCCATTTGTCGCACAGGGTGGCCTGCAGGGTCGCTGGTCCCACTCCCCACATGAGAACGCAGGATATGGTGAGGCCAAAAAGGAACACCCACGGAGCCATAGATAGGGGAGTCATAACACTATATTCTCACTGGCGGCTGGGCTGGCGACACAGGAAGCAGGAGCCACACGATCCGCAACCCTCACTACTCCGCTTGCTAGCTCAGCCACCATCTTCTTGCTAGCCCCCATTTTCTGCTAGTGTAGCCACAGCAGTTATATTAGTGGCCAATGGCTCACTGGTTACAGCTGACAGCCAACTAGCCACAGCTGATGGCCATCCAATCACAGTTGATGGCCATTTACTACCTGAGCCAGCACCTTTCCACATGAGGCCGAGAGCCTAGAAACTGCTTTCTGGGGCCCTGTCCCCACAGGGGCAATATTGAATTATTACATAGCAAAATGTGTTTATTTGGGGGGTTTGATGTGTAGGGTTAACTTTATTGTATTGACTCAGAAATATATATATATATATATTGTATTGACTCAGAAATATATAGATATAGATATAGATATAGAGATAGAGATAGAGATAGAGATAGAGATAGAGATAGAGATAGATATAGATATAGATATAGATATAGATATAGATATAGGCTTCATAGCTGCAATATCTGAAAAAAATGAATTTTGAAATTTCTTTTAGGAAAGCTTCTTTCTAAAGTATGGGACACTGAAAACAAAAGTAGGCTTTAGAACTAGATAGACCTTAATTTTAATCCTGGCTTTTCTGCTTGCCAGCTATATTAATACACAGTTAAGATATGTCCTTGAATCTCTGATTCCACATCTCTATAATGGAGAAAAAAATATCTCATTCAATTGCTGTGATTCAATATGAACATATGTGAAACAGCTAGAAAAGTTTTGGTCACATGGTATGTACATGAAAGAAAACCTATATTTCCCCCTTGTCTTTGCTTGAAACAGAAACTTCCCTCTATTAATAGACTTGCTTATAAGACTTTTTCCTGTGTGCTTCTACTTGGTAACTGTGGGGGCAGAGCCCCAGAAAGAAGTTTCCAGGCTCTCGGCCTCATATAGACAGGTGCCTGGCTCAGGTAGTAAATGGCCATCAACTGTGATTGCATGGCCATCAGCTGTGGCTAGTTGGCCGTCAGCTGTAACCAGTGAGCCATTGGCCACTAATATAACTGCTGTGGCTACGCTAGCAGAAAGAGAGAAAAAGAATGGGGGCTAGCAAGAAGATGGTGGCTGGGCTGGCAAGCGTGGATGGCAGTTTGCGGACAGTGTGGATCCAGCCTCCAGTGAGAGTATAGTGCCGCCAGAGAGAATATAGTGGTATGACTCCCCTGCCTATGGCTCCGTGGGTGTTCCTTTTTGGCCTCACCATATCCTGCGTTCTTGTATGGGGAGCGGGAGCAGAGACCCTGCAGGCCTCCCTGCACGACAAATGGCGCAGTGAGCAGGGTCTCCCGCATGACAGTGACAGAATTTGGATTGCATAATGTGGAAATTTTAAGAAATACTCTAACGTGTTATTTATTGCAAGTTTGATAACTAATATGTAATCAAATAAGCAAAATCTTCAATTAACCATTTTTACATGTATGGGTGATGCCCTAGACTTGTAAGAAAACCATGGATCACACAGTCCCTTAGAGTTAAATGGGACTCTCAACATCATTAGTACAATATTCTGAATTTCTACTGCCAAACGATGAGAAAATAAGTTCAAATTGGGGACTTATTTATAAAAATGTATGTCTCACAATTAACAAAGAATTGTCTAAAACTACACTTTGTGCTTGTTCAGTGAAGAGTAGGGACTATGAGTTATGTACAATCTTCAATTATTGAAGTAACTTAACTTATGTGCATTATACCACCATGATAAGTCAGGAAAGCTAAGCTAACCAAAGAGAAATAAATATAAGAAGAGTTTATTATACCCAAGAAATTTTCTCCATAGCTCAAATACTCATAAATCTAAATGTATCATAAAAATCAAATCCCCAGGCATGATAGTTATTCAACATTTTGCTCAAGTTAAATATAAATGCCTCTCAAGTTTTCCCAACTTCTCTGTTTCCTCTGACCTCAGGCATGTGTACTTCCTCAAAACAAATTCTTGTATCCCTTATAGGACTTAGGACAGTAATACTAGGCATGAAATAGACTGATAAAGCACGTTTGTTTGGTTTCAAATGGCTCCTGTAGGCAAACCTTTTATTTCTAATGAAAACACGGTGGTCACTAAGCAGAGTAGTGATTCAGTTATGTATGATGTAGTGATTCAATTGTGTGGTGCTTTCCTCTGTCAAAATTATCTAAGTATCAAAGAAGACATAAGGTGATCCCACCTGTGTAAAGCTGAAACAGGTGCACAGGTGTTATAAGGGTAAAAACCTGTCTGCAGTGGTAACTGAGATGATGGTATCTGACTCAGCTGAATTAAAAGACCTGGGAATAACTGTTTCCTGATGATTTCACTCACAGAGAATTCTTAGGGTATTTATTTCAAACAGGGCAGAAGACTGAGGAAGGGTGGAAGATGATGAACTGTGTTCCTAGGAAGAAAGAGAGAGGGTGGGGGACAGGGAGTGGAGGGAGAAGAATGAATAGAAATATAAAGATTCTTCTATGAACCAGCTAAGAATTTAAACCGAAAAGGTGGTATAGGAGAGCAATGCCTAGCAACATTTTCCCTGCATGTAAACAATACAGTGCTGATAAATATTTAACAAGCTGCTCTCTGGAAAACAAAAGTCCTGGTTTGTACTATTTGCACATTTCCATGGAATAAAAACTCTCACTGCCAGATTCAAGCTACCAAGGTACCCTCACTGAGCATGGAATTAGGAAGAATGCACAGTCTGGTTCCTGCGAGCTAGTGGAAGCCTGCTCCAACACACCCTGGCATAAAAGTGTAGGACAGCCAGTATGAGAACTTTCTGAAATTCACATGAGGACTTACACATTTTCTTATATTATTCAGTCTCCTGAGGTGGTATGCAGTGAACTCCTTATTGGAAAGGGCCTAATTGGTTTTCTTAACATAAGACAGATGAAATAGTGTTCCTGAAAGACTAATTCTATTCTTCAAATAGTCTTTGGAGGCAAGGAACCCAATGTTGTAGAATATATCAAACATTTCCCATCAAATTTTCTGTTCCTGAAATAATCTGTTTTATAACTAATAATGTTTTTTCACATAGCTTTCTTGAGCTGATTTTTAAACTTTACTGTGAGCCAGCTTGGTCCTAACAACTATTTTAGGTGGAGGCACACACACACACGCACATGCACACGCACACACACACACACAAATCAATAGCTTGGTCCCTGCCTGCCTCTCAGTATCTTAAAAATGTCTTTTCTTTTGATAGAGGCCCTAGAACATTCCTTTGAAAATAATTTGGTTTTTCACATTAGTAACCTGTCTTAGTCAGTTTTGGCTGCTCTAACAAGATACCATAGACTGGGAGGTTTAAACAACACACATTTACTTTTCACAGTTTTGGAAGTTGAGAAGTCCAAGACCAAGGTGGTGGCAGATTCAATGTCTGGTGAGAGCCTTCTTCCTGGTTTGCGGCCTTCTTGCTGTATGTATCCTCAGAATGTGGAGAGAGACATTTCGTGTCTCCTCTTTTATAAAGACATTAATCTGATCATGAGGGTCCCACCCTTGTGACCCAATTTCAGCCTAATTACCTCCCAAAGACCCCACCTCCTAATACTATCACACTGGGGTTTAGAGCTTCAACATATGAATTTGAGGAGAGATGCCAGCATTCAGTCCATAGCATAACCATTTTCAGACATGTATGACCAATAGAAACAGAGAACGATGGCCTGTGGCCAGATTGGGGACACGAGGTAGCGGAGGAAGGATACACTGAAACAGAAAGCCTGGTAGAGAGCTCAGCTTAACTGAAAACAAAATCTTTCTTCCTTTGGACCAACAGGAACAATAACCTAGCTATACTAGTTGTATGAAAGTGACAGTAATAAACCCTTCAACAAGTAGTTGACCAAAAAGTAAGTAAATTGATCTAGCTAAAAGGTTACAAAAATAAATTGATGTTGGAGTGATCTATATAAAAAAAAAAGTTTGGACAACTTTGATTTATTTAAATGAATAAAAACAAAATGTTAATTTATGGACATCACTCGGTAGGCTAATTAGTCATGCAATACAGCGTTGCCCTTCGACAGTTTATTTCCATCAGCAGAATTAATCACAGCAGAGCAGATGTAGTAGGGACAATCCAAGGTTAAAACAAATGATACAAAATAATGAACTAGAGCACAAGATGATAACCTGGAGAAAGTAATGATTTATTATTCTGCCAGAGCCTTCTGTGGATTGTGCAGCCACTTTATGCAAGCCTGTCTCCCTTTTAACCAGATATCTCTGATTGTAGTGATCGTTTACTTTGCATTAATTTTATCTGCCTTCGAAGGTAATGTAACTGTGATAAGAGTCAATTAGTTTTGCACCATTGAGAAGCACAATGAAATGTGACTTAAGAAAACAAAGATAAAATTAACTATTTAAATGAGACTACAAGGCAATCTCATCTTTGCTATTTTCTTATAGGGCTAGAGCACCATACGTTCAGCATCATAAACTGGAGGACAACTCTAAGGATATTTGAGTTGCTTCAAAGACATGCTGTAATGAACACAATTCTTCCAGAGGAACATTAACCGGTAATTTAATGCTAACTTTCCACAGGACTTGAGATCTATATGTACAGATTACATTACAGACAAACACAAATGTCAGGGTAGCACGAAGGGGAACCAAATCCCTTTTAAACTTCATGTTTGGGATTTTGATTATGAAATTAAATGAGCAAGAGGGCCATCCGTTGAACATCATCGGGATTTATTATGCCATCATCGCTGTTTCTCTGTTGCTTCATTATACCCAAGAAAATTACAGCATTTGAATTTCAGAGATGTTGCAAAAAGGAAAAACTTTGGTGGAGTTAAACTTTTGCATGTCTTTTGTGTTTTTTAGCTCATGCTTCTGGTAAGAAATAGATGCAAATAATGTTTAAATAATACGAACCCATTATATTGTTCTAGGTCTCATTTATTTATCATAAAAATAACAAACAATTGATAATGAAAGTTTGTTGTTCTTTTAAGTCAAGAAACTGGCATACATATCAATGAAACAGACTAGGGAGCCCAGAAATAAACACACACCTATATGGTCAATTAATTTACAACAAAGGAGGTAAAAATATACAGTGGGGAAAGGACAGTCTCCTCAAAAAACGGTATTGGGAAAACTGGACAACCACATGCAAAAGAATGAAACTAGACTATTTTATACCACACAAAAATTAACTCAAGATGGATTAACGACTTAAATGTAAGACCTCAAACCATAAAACCCCTAAAAGAAAACATAGGTGGTAAGCTCCATGACATTGGTCTTAGAGATTTTTGGATCTGACTCCAAAAATAAAGGCAACAAAAACAAAAACAAACAATCAGGACTACACCAAACTAAATATCTTCTGCACAGCAAAGGAAATCATCAAGAAAATGAAAAGGCAACTTAAGAGAAAATATTTGCAGCTCGTATATTGAATAAAGGGTTAATATCCAAATATATGAAGAACTCATACAACTCAGTAGCCAAAAAAAAAAAAAATCTGACTAAAAATTTTTACTGGTGTTTTTTAAAATAATGAAAATTTATCAACCACCTTAAAATATGTCCATTGAGAAAATAGTCATTAAATAAGTTATAGTGCATCCACTCAAGGACACTCTAATTTCTCTGTAATTTAGAATCATCTGAAGATCTATTAAAAATTCCAAAGCGCAGGTCACATTCCATACCAATTAAATCATAATTTCTGGGAATGAGGCATAGGCATTGTTATTTTTTTAAGCTCCCCATTTGCAATGTGCAATGTTGTTTGGAAACTATTGCAGTAAGGTGATATCATAATTTATTATCAAGAAAGCATGTTCACAATATATTGCTTTATCCAAAAATAAAATGAAGATGCAAAACATTATTGAGGATATAGCAGTGTCCTACAGACCACCAACTTGTGTTCTACTTTCAAGGTGGATTGTCTTACTGAAGGAACAGCGTCAAGCCTCTGGTGATACACTCCACATGGACCAAATCTGATTGGGTCAAAAGTAAGCTACCAATCTATAAGCAGCCAGTTTATGGGCTGGCCAGGAACTCAGGGTTGCTTGGCATCAAAGTCTCTGACTGAACAGAAATAAATTGGGTCAATCAGAATCTTGCTGTAAGGAAACAGCAAATGAGAATTTTGAAGGAATCCGGCAGGAAGACCGAAGCTGAAGAGATGTCCAAAGGAACGTCTTGAGGCAGAGAAGAAACTGAGAGAAAAACTAAAGCAATGGAGAAGCTGAAAGCATTAGTAAACAAAAGCTGTGAAGTAGTCAAAGAGAGACTGATGGGTGAGCAAGCAGATGGTAGGAGAGACGGTTTGA
Organism: Rhinolophus sinicus; assembly: GCF_057876585.1. Taxonomy (NCBI): domain Eukaryota; kingdom Metazoa; phylum Chordata; class Mammalia; order Chiroptera; family Rhinolophidae; genus Rhinolophus; species Rhinolophus sinicus. Next base: position 21,429,244 of record NC_142504.1, read on the forward strand.
AAAGACAAGCGAAATGAGCAAAGACAAGTGAGCACCTGAGGCATTAGGGAAGTTCCATAAACACGTGTGGAGGGTCTCCAAAGCTTGCTTTGATTCGAAAGACCCACTTGGGCCCCATCTCCATGAGGCCCGGTAGAATCCCAATGAACATTGTCAAGGTAAGTGCTATGCATGATGAAGAAAGTCTCTGGGAAGTTCCTAGGAGAGAAGAAGCTGAAGTCCCCAAAGACCAAGAAGGCCACACCACAGAAGAAACCAAGGAAATAAACATTGGTCAAAACTACAGAGAATAAATAGATACAGTGAGGAGTCTAGACTTCAGGTTCTGTGAAATCTAGATGAATTTCCTGGCAAGAGGCTTTTTTGCCAGAGACACCCCTTCATCGATGTCTCTGTACCTTGTGCGTGGCAACTTTTGAATTCTAGTTTGAAATTATATTAAGGCTGAACTTTAAACAATAAACATAAGAGGATTTCTTTCCTGAGCTGGCTCATAAAAGAGGACACTTGAGTGGTAATCCCAGTTACTTTGTTACCACTAACTATGCAGGTTACATGGGAAGAATCCGTTCCCTCTCTGGGTGTCTCAGCTTCCCAGCTATAATCAAGGGATCGAGCTAGTCTCCAGGTGGGCCATAAACGGTGATGATTTGATTATGTAACGTAGAATTCCCGCTCTCTGAGTAACCATCTTAAAAACAAACATGTTTTAATAGTAATCACTTAAGTCAATGTATTTAAGCAACTGTTGACTTTTAAAACCCTAGTGCACCAATGATGACCTAAAGGCAGCCTGTCTATAAGCTGGCCAGAAGCTCAGGGTTCAACCCAAGTTTCAGTTGTTTGGGGGGTATTTGAAGGCACTCCATATGGAACACAAGTATTGACAATTTCAAGAAAACCAGTTTCCAGATCCTTATATTTTAAATGACTTTTTTCCTAAACCCGAGAATGCCTTTGATCAAAGTATCATGTCTATTTTACTTTTCCACCTTCACTTTCCCTAATGCCCTTTCCACATTACCAAGGGAAGGCACATCTCTTGCCCATCCTGCACTTAGAAAGACAGCATTTCCCCAGATTTAAAGACTATGGGGTGCCAAACAAAGGGCAACTCAAAATTTTGGTGTCTGTGAAGCCTCTTCCAATCAAGACACTAACTGGGTTTCTGTTACTTTTTTTAATGACTTCAAGGAGTGAAATATTCTATTTTTAATTCCCGTGTCTCTACTTTGAGTAAAACAGAACAATGGTGGAGGTAAGTTTATGAGTTTTTTGTTTGTCTTTTTTTTTGCATGTACTCAGATTCAAGAAGAAATATTTTCATTAATATTTGCTAAATATTTGCTAAATATTGATACTGTACATTCACGTGTCTTTTCTTTTGGTAGGTCTCCTGCCCACCATCATGTCAACAACTGCTCTGCTTGTTTTTCTCATTTCTGCCACATACTTATTTGATTTGGACTAACTTAAAGGGGATGTGTTGTAGCTTCTTCTGTGAATAATACACTTAGAAACAATCATGAGGAAATTTCAGGTAAGCTGTACACTTATTAGTGACCTTTCATTTAATTTCCACTAAAACTTTTCTCATTTTAGAAGTAGGGAATATTTATCCATGAATATACCAGCTATTGAAAAAAACCTGCATACATCATATTAAGAAATACAGTTCTGACAAAACCTTAACCTTAATGTGTAATAATTATTCATAAAAAGTATCAGGGGGTACCAAAAAATGTGTACGTTTTAAGAGATGTTATCTATGTATTACTTTTTGAAGTTGAATTGAATTACGGTAGCGATGTGTAGTATGAGGTTTGCTCAAATGATGACGTTAATCAAATGAATGCTAGCGTCATTAATTGTATTACAATTTTAATAGATTTTCCTTTCTTAAAATGTGTATACTTTTTTTGGTACCCTCTGTGTTTTGATTTCTTTGATCAATTATTTAATATAAATATAATCATAACTCAATACAAAAGAAATTTTTTTAACACTTAGAGCTTTATGGTAACAAACAATAAATGAGTTTTCAAATGTAATTTTATGTATATGTTTTGTTTCAGAAAGGTAGAAAGAGATAATCAAATATTTTTAAAACATAACTAATTCAAACATAAAAATAGATTATATTAGGATGAAAAAAATCAGTGGGGTATCTGATAAAAAAATCAGTGGGGTATAAGGGCTATCTGATTATTAGGAGTGTAAAGTCATTCCTAATGTAGACTTAATGTAGAATGTTAAGTTGACTACTATTTCTGTGTTCTTTGGGTTCTTTATTTTTCAGTTAAGGTAAGTAACTTCGGTACACTTTCTGAAAAAAAGAGCTTGTTGACATATCTTTCAAATATACAATTGTGGGCATCAAGTCACTATGTTATTAGATTATATTATGTATATAAGAGCGCTGTAATAGTTTTAATTTAAAACGTTAATATTTTAATATTGTGGAAATGGCTCATTTGGTAACTATTAAACCCACGATAAAAAAAAAATTTAAATGTTGACTTAAAATGAGCAATTGAGTACCTAAATTTTTCAAATTATTTGTAGGGAATAATAAACTAAAAATTGAAGATTTGTAAATGGAATACATTATATTTAATCTTTAATGTTTTATGCCATTGCAAATGGTCTTATCAAAGACATGGGAAAACATTCAAAATACATTGCTTACTAAATGTCAGTTGTAATATTATGCATTGCAAATTTTAAAATATAGATGTTATAATTTTAACACTATCATCAATTTTAGCATATTTTGTCAATTATTTGAAATATATTCATTAGATTACAGTATTAATATTAAATATTAATGATGGTTGTCTCTGAGTGGTGGCAGTATGAGTGATTTTTACTTTCATTTTAGTATATCTTTTATAACCTGAGCACATATTATTTACATCATACGAAAACATTATTTTAAACAGTAAAGTGTATTCTTGGATCTGGACATCAACAGCTTTTTAAAGCAAAAACAGTAACAACAACAAAACAACAACAAAATCCCTGCAAAGTTAGATTCTTTGATAGTAATTCTGAAGCTTTAGCCATGACCAATGCTAAAATAAAACCTTGCTTCTTGATCTTAAATTCAGCTGTCTTCATTCAGGATTCTCAGGACATTTATTCTGAACAAGTAGTGCAGAATCAGGCCCCCTAAGACCAACGGTACTGCATCACTAAAATATGCTGCATAAGTCTTTGCAGAAAGGCCAATCAGCAGAAAACATACTCTATAAAGGCACCTCCTGCGTGGTCCTGAATTATACTTACCTTAACTGAAAAATATAGAAACTAAAGAACACAGAAAGAGTAGTCAACTTACATTATACATTAAGTTTGAATTATTATTCTTCAAGGAGTTCTGAGGCTGTTCAGTGTGTATTAAATCTCAAACAAGTTACAGGTTTTTGGAACTGAACAGTAATTGGTTTGTAAAACTGGCTTAAGCATTTCCATCTGCACACATAAAATTTTGATTAATTTTCTTTCTGGCTATGTGGTGAAGCATAGCAATGTATTTTGACATTGAGCTCTTATCCACATTTAGAGGACTGAAAGGTCATTATACTTTCACTCTGTGAAGACATTTCTTGATAATAATAGACTGTACAAAAATAGTACCAGGTGATAGTTGGCTCACAGTCAAATGGAGCTCTGCTTTGTCTATAACTACAATTTTCAAAGACCTCAATTCTACAAACACTTGAATGAACATTTTGGTTGTGTTAGTTTCATCTTGCATATTTGGAAATATTCTGACCAGAGGATATCCCGATAACCCTATCAATGCCCATCTCAACTCCAAGATATCTCCTTAATTTAAAGTATAGAAAACAAAGTTTTGCAGGAAGTGTAAATAGGAACATTCTAATAAACAAAGATGAAATTATACTTAATCTAGCTCAGTGGGTTAATGAAATAGAACTTTGAATGCCAAATGGGATATTAAGGTAAGATTCTCATGTCTTTACACGTATTTCAAAGGTATAGGTTATGGCAATTCTACAAGTTGTATCTAAATACTTAAGGAACAGAACACTTGAGTTTCATATAGAAATAGAAGATATTAGTTCGTAGAAATGAGACTTTAGTTGAACTAGAAACAGCTTAAAATAAACAGTGATGAACAATTCTAATGCACTTTGATTTGAAATGAGGACTGATGGAGAGGAGAAACTACTAAAGTTTGAACTGCCCACCAAACCAATCCTCACCTACAAAAAAATATATTTCTAATTTTAATATGTGATTTATTTGTCCAAGATATTGCCACCTATTATTTATTAATATATAAAATTCTACATAAAAGCATATTTTTATGCTAAATTTTGCTACCTCTTCTATGCTTTTCCATTATGCTCTCAGCCTGTAATTGTTCACACAACCTCCCAAGAAACTTCCCTACTTTATTTAGACACCAACAGTGAGTACAATAATTCCATAATTGCTTCCAATAAGGTGTTAGGAGCAGTAAATTAAACACCAGAATTTGAACCCCAAAGCTAATACTAACGGGATGTTTGACACTTGACAAGTTACTTAAATGTCCAAAACATTTGTTTCATCATCAATTAAGTGAAAATAGTAATATCCACCTCACTCTGGTACAAGGAATAAACGAGATACATAGGAAAGAAATCTACCATCACTTCTAATACATAATAGTTTCCTCTTTGAGAAGTGTTCTGTTATACTGTGTCCTACTGTACCACCCATTGGATTACATTTATTGAAAATCAGTTAGGACAAAATCTCTATAGAAATAATACTAAGATATGAGTAAATGTGAAACAATATCCTTCTGATCATGAAGTCCATTGGATCAGGTCAGAAATAAATCTACATTAAAGTGAATTCCTGGTGATACCTGGCTTGATCATGCTCTGTATTAACCATCACATGCCTGATTGGTGCATTTGTTTAATGGATGTCCTTAATAGTTCTGTCAATATCAATGCAGTTTACTCTAAACTTCTGAATTGTCTTTGGACTTCAGTTAGGACATTGTTGTTACATTAAAATGAGAATATAATGCCTAAGAACTTCAGTGTTAAACAAATGTGATTTCATTTGGCTAGAGGTCCAAAGACAAATGGTGAAAAAAGAACTTACTGCTATGGACAGATTTATTTTCAGTGAATATCAAATTACTGAAGACTTACCACAAGGGAAAATGTATTAATAAAAATTTTCCTACAAATGTAGGATTAACCTAAAAGCAATTAATGAAAAGCGAATGTCATTCACATGTGAAGAAAGTATTAAACAGTCATTTCAATGCTGTTGTGACCTTTAGTTTCCCCAGACAATGAAACTATTTTGGAAGCAATCAAAGCTTCAGCAATGATCACATTAATAATTGGGTCCAGTTGCCATACAGAATTTTTCCTGGGACTGCAAATTCTCTTTTCCTGGTGGGGCTATTAAAAAAAATTAATAGTGCTAATCAATTATTGCATGGAGTGCTACTCTGAAAACTTCCATGGGTATTTTAAAAGGGAAAGTTAATTAGAATAAAAAGAAACAACTACTGGTTTTCTTCATCAAGTGCCATCTGTTAAGAACTCATAATTACAACATACTTTCACTGATAAAAAGCACAGACAGATAACAGCAAACAGAAGGGAGATTTACAATCCCTTTGCCTACTGGAAAGGTTCTAGCTCAATTCCCCTCTAACTGGAACACTGAGTAGATAAAAGCTTAGTGTAGTAAAATCTCTACTTATTCAGTTCAGCATCACCATGGAAACATCTCCCCCTCAGTGAAATAATGAGATGGTAATGAAAACAGCTGCCACATAATGAACCTAGGCACAAGCAGAGGCCGAGTTACTCATGCCAAAAAGTGAGTGACAGGAGGGTCGAATAGGCAAGGAGTGGGATGGGCAAGGAGTAAGAAGAAAGCCATCATTGGGCATTATTGGAAAAGTCAGAAAGAACTGCATAAAATTCTAATACTGAAACCCTCAGAATCTGATTATTGCAAATTTTGGTACTGAATTTGTGGCATTCCCATTGCAGACAATAGAGTATGTAACTTAAGTTTTTGACTATCTGATTTCAACCTGAGGTTTTACACATAACAATCCAAACTCAAAATATGTAGCTTGACCACTTAGGGTTCTATATTCTGTTGGATCCTAAGGAACATGTGTGAAATGGGAAAAACATTAGAGTGCCAGGGGGACGGTTACATGTTGAGGGAGTGAAAGGATATGATGCCTCCTATTAAAGCACTCCCAAGTCAATAGAAATTATACCCTCCCCTTCCGGGGTGATCTGGGCTCACCAATTCTAAGATTAAGAGCAGAAATAGGTTGGAACTGATTAATAGACTTGGATACATAGAGCAAAGAGAGGCAAATAAGAAACTCTGTCTTATGGAAAAATTCACATTGAAAGGCGTGACTCCAAAAGGTCTGGACCAAGAATGAGGAACAAGGAATATAAACATGGGGGGGGGGATATATATAATTTATATTATGTTTATCACACACACACTCGAGTATATGAAATTGGTCTGAAAATTCTCCTTAAGGAGAAAGCCACTTTTGTTGAATGAATGTACTTGATTAACCCCTGGGAGACTGGGTCTTCAGGGCTGTGATACACCTGGTCATTAAAAGTGACCAGAAAATCATAGATCTTGCCCTAGATTTTACCTATAGAGTGAACACTAATCCCAGAAAACATGTTTCAAAGGAGAGTGGGTGACAAATATAAATGTTTTTATTATATACTACGTAAGCTATACTTGCTTGATGTCATAGTTTTATCTGGTAACTTGTTGCATCCATGAGATAAGGGAGAGGAAGCTGTTACAAAAGGAGAAGCTGGCACAAAGAGGGGAAATAATGAGTTTAATTTCCAATGAAGAGGGTTTCGTCTCCTACCAGAATTTTAAAAAACTTGTTGGAGATGGAAATCTCCATTTGTTTCTTCAATGCATAAATGCATTCATTCATTAATTGAATAAAGCTTTAGCAAATGCCTATGAGCGCCTTCATTGTGCTAAGCATGGAGGGTGAATGGGCCGAGCAGTAAACAAGATAGATGTGATCTCTGTCTTCATGGGTCTCCCAATCTCAAGGGTGGAGAACAGAGGTCTTTTGTAGACTATTCTTTCATGAAGCTTCACTATGAAAGTGAAAAGTGGAAGTACCTGGAAGGAATGACCAGGTGAATGATTTTTTTCTGAAGAGGAGAAAGAGTTGACCATATTTATACCCTGGAAGGAAAGAGCTAGTAGGGAGAGATTAAAATACAGAAGAAGGGATAAATGATAAAAATAAGACCTATAAGAAGAAGGGAGGATCTTCTGGACTTGATAATTGTCACATCAATAGCAGGGAAAAGATGGTGGTAAATAAAAGAGGCCGGGGAAGGAGTTACAGTTGCTTCAGTAGGCCAGTGTCTCCTCCTGCAGTGATGTAAACTGTACCGTAATTGCTGAAAAGAACTGGAGAGCAGGAAACCTCCGGGTCTTTAAGAGAGAACGGAGAAGTTTTGAATAGCCTGTTGGGAAGTATGCAGAGCCACCTAGTGGCCAAAATGTGTTGTTCTGGAGTCAAAGAGGAATTCATTTGAACTCTGGCTCATCTACTAATTGTGACTGGGAGCAAATGGCTTGGTGTCTCTAGTCTTAAATTTCTTCACCTGTAAGATGAGATCAAGAATAGTACCAGTCATGGGGTGCTTGTGAGAATTAAACGAGATAATCCTTGTGAAACACCTATCACAAGGAGTGTTCAATAAATGCTAGCTCTTATTTATATTAATACAAGTAAAAGGGTTGACAGATTACTAGAGCTTTGAAGAAAATGTATATTGACACATGACATTTTTTAAAAGGATATTCACATGGTATTAAATAATCAACTGAAATTGAGAGTCTATATTTGGAGTGGCCTCATTCTCTACAGTTAGGCAATGTTTTAGAGTTATGCTTTGCAGCCTGGATAACAGGAAACACACACGCACACACACCATATAATTGGCACAGAGTTGAGAATTTGCAGGCAGGGTTGACCAAAAAACCTTTAAGGGTGCTAGTGAGAGAAGAATTGTCTTCCAGTTTCCACTGTGAGGTACATTGTCTGTAGAGAAGCAAGTGTAGCTAGCAGAAGTTGGATAAAAATGAAGTTGTTAAGAGAATGCAGGTATCCTTGAGTTGAAGGAAGGTAGAGAGAAAGTTAGAAGAAATCATCTAAGACTTGAGGAAAGAAGGTGGTTAGTGAGAAGGGGGAGTAGCGCCTCATAGGAGTTCCCTGAGAACCCTCTCTGTAAGCGGTGTGCTTTAGAAAGCGGGTACAGCTGGTTGAAAGTCCAAAATGTGGTCCACAAAACCCACATCGTGAGGTCAATTTCATAGCTGCTCCTGACCAAACTAGCTCCTGTATACTTCCCATCTCCTGTTCTACTGGCATTCAAGTGGCTTTCTCAGGATCACTCAGGATCTTTTTCTTTGGCCAACCATTATTGGATCCTGGTCTCTCCCCATTGTGCAATTCCTATCCTGTAAGGGGTTCTGTGAGTCTCCTCTCTTTGGATTCTGCCACAGTCATCGCTCTGCCCCCAAGGTGTTGGTCAAACCCTTCATTTCTAATCCCTCTCTATAGCCCAGCCTTATTCTTGATTAATAGCATCCTACCGCTGAGCCTTTCTGCTCTCCCCTTCCTCAGTCTGGCTTCCTCTCCAGCTTCCTGGAGATCACCATCAGTGGCTGGTACAATGTCTCCTCCCTCTGACTAACCTTGGTTGAGGTAGACTGGAAGAATGCCCCAAAATGCTCACTGTTGTGTGTGTTAATGAGAAAACCTCTCCTAATGACAGAAATGGCTAATGAAAGACACTAGCCATTAATGTGTCACTTTGGCAGTTGTGTTTAGTAGGTTTAAATCTTGTTGTCATTACTCAAATATGCAGAAATGATGGTGAAAATCTTATACTTTTATCATTTCAGTATCTTACATTCTTCTTTAAATTTTAAAGTCTTTCAAGCAGTAGTGGGGGAAAAAATAGTTTCCCTTCTCCTCTTCTGCCTCCTCTTCAGTCTTCCCTTCTCTCCCCGAAGTGAACTAGGTTCCCTGGGAACTTATGTACCACCCTGGTGGATTTGTGTGTTGAGGGTGAGGATAGGGAATATCCGGTTTAAAAAATGTGCTCTGGTTAGCTGTCTCTTGTCCTCCCTGGTTTTCGCGCATCATAACTTGACACTTGCTGTGTTTAGCGACCCTTACTTCACCTTGTGGTATTACGAGTTGGCAAGTGCTACTGATATCTGTGATACCTGTTATGGTGTCTGGTCACAAGATCCTGTGCATTTAGAGGTTTTCTCATCTGAATTTTAGGCCTTTGTTCAGCCCCCAGGCCTCTCAGCAATTCTATATACCTCTCAAGAACGCAAGGACACTCAGCTGTTTTCCTCTCCCATGCTGGAGTGTGTGGGCCTGGAGAGTGTGCCTTTAGGTTCTGCTGCCCAGACACCTCCTCCAGCCATGGTCCTCAAAGTCCTGTAGCACCAAGTCTCCTGCAGAGCTTCTCTAAGGCGCCTGTGGTCTTCTCCACCATTTTCACTGAATTCCTACTCAATCTATTTGCATTTTCTAGCTAAGGCAGGATCTAAATCTAAGTCCTGGCCCTCTCACCTTCTTGAGAGTTACCTGAAATATTATCTCTTTTCATAGTGGTGAGAAAGATACCCTGATATTCAGTAATAAATTCTTCCTGCTTTACGTTTTATAGCATAAACCATAGATTTTCAAACCATAAATTGTGACATTAATAGGTTAAAAATCAATTTATTTTTGTTAAAATTAAATCAAATCAAACAGAAGAGAAAAATACTACTCTATCATGTAATGTTGTAGGTATTACTTTGTAAAACTTTTGTGTGTCTGTGTGTTGTACGTTAGATCAAAATGTAAAACATTTATTTCTGTGAATTATTGTCAAAAAAAGTTTGAAAGACTCTGGTATAAACTCTCCTCAGTTTTCCAAACTCTCATCTTTTGAAACCTAAAATATTTTTCTCCTTCAAATTGTTTAACTTTTGAAAATCAAAGTGCTTTGACCTATGAGTATCACTGGTCTTTGCCATAAAATTTCAGAATAAGTATTAGCTCTTTATCCCATATTCTATCATATCTTCCTCTGAGGCAATGAACAGCACTGAATGATTAAGTAAAGATCTTGTGAAAAGAAGAAAATGAGGGAAAAAAGAAATCTTGGACTTAAATCTTCATAAATTTTCCTATCAATTGGTCTCAGGATGCATGCCAACAGTTAACTTCTCAAGCAGGTGGAAACAAAAGAAGTCATACAGTTCCATATAAATGAACCTATGATCCTTTTCTGTAACAACGATCTATCACTTATTGAACATCTAACATGTGCCAGCATGGGAACACAGAGATGAATGAGAAATTTTTGCTCACAACCTAGCTGGGTAGACAGACAAAAATAATTAATAATTCCGTAAATGCTAGTAATGTAATTCAATGCCAAGTGATAAAAATCCCTAGAGGAAGGATGGTTACTCCATTAAACTCTGAAGATAAAGATATGTTTCCCAGGCAAAGAATGGAGGAAGGGTACTCAAGGCCGAAGCAACAGCGAACATGGAAATAGTATACCAACACACAGTGCATGTTCAGGGTGACTAGACAGAAGGTCCAAGGCAGAAGTGTAATGAGATGAGGTTTAAACGCAAAGATTGAGGACAGACTGAAAAACTGAGGTTCTTAACAGAGTCTTCATGATAGTATCACACATTATTAATTTTATTGTTATGTGCCATGCTTAGGAATTTGTACGTACTTTTGTAGGCAGTTGAGAACCAGAAAGTTTTAAGCAAGCATGTGATGCTTCAATGTGTTTTAGAAAGACAAGTGCAGTGGAGAAATATGGCAACGTGAAGAAAGTTGGTAGAATCAAAATGAACATGATGGAGGGAGGGAATGAGGGAGCCAAGGGCAATCCAAATTTTCCTAGCTTAGGTAAATGTGTAGATGGTGATAGCAGTACCTGAGATGTGGCTCATAAGAGAAAAGAGCAGACTTGAGAAGCATGGGATTTTAAGTGTAGTGGTATGCAAATAGAACTAAAAGAAACTATAAAGGTCAATAGTGGAAGAGAATTTATTCTAGTGTGGGCTTTCAGGGAGAGAGGACTGACAACAAAATGTGTGCCAGTCATAACGACATTCCTTCTCATGGGTTTGATGATATCTTCTGGCTGCATCAGAAGGGAGTGGGGGAATATATAACCTGGATATACTGGGGTAAGGCACGTGCTGAGGTGATAAACCCAGTTGAATGCTGAGGAAGACTGTGGCACCTGGAGTGGATAGAGACAGGTAGTAGGTGGTGGTAAAGGCAAACCCCTGGTAATGAGGAAATCTATTGCAATCAAAGGGAAGTGTCTGTTGTACAACCAAACAATGATATAGAATTCAGGGAAGGGTAATATCTGGGAATACCAGCAGGCAGACAACTATTAGAGGAAATGTCTGTCAGCAGGTGACCCACCCATTGGATGGGATGTTGGAAGAGAATTCTAGTGCCTGAGAGGGAAACTAACAAGACATAGAAATGGAATACTATGTGGATATTAAGTAGGGACCTCAGTAGGGAAACAAAAACTGGGTTCCAAGTATAAGGCTCTGGATGTAGTTTTGGAATTGGGTCTTGGAAACAAGATAGAAGCTTGTTACCAGCTGACCAGGAAAGTTGCTGATAGAGTACCGAATGCTAAAGTATCAGCCAATGTTTCTCAAGCTGGCATGTACATTATTATCATTAGGGAAAAATTTGATCAAATATCTTTGCCTAGTTCGCAATCCAAACCAATTAAAATCAGAAATCTATGGAGTGGGGACAGGGCATTGCTATTTAAAATAAAAACTATCCAAGTATTCTAAGCCAAAGTTGAGAAATGCTAGTCTAGAGTGTTCTCAACTTTAACTGCTCATTGTAATCACCTGGGTATCTTAAACGATAAATAAATACTAAAGCCAGGTTCTACCCCAGTTAAGTCTAATTTAATGTGTCTGGGGTTTGACTTGGACATCAGGGCTCTCAAAAGGTTCCCAGATGATTCTAATGCACAGCCAAGTGTAGATTCATGGTCTAGAACTACATTGTCTCCAGTACGGTAGTGCCTACCCACATGTGGCTATAAAGCACATGAAATGTCATTAGTTTGTATTAAGATGTGCTGTACATGTAAAATACACACTGAATTTCAGAGACTTATTATGAAAATAATAATGTAAAATATTCATTAATAATTTTGATATTGATTACATGTTGAAATATTAATATTTTGGATATATTGGGGTAAATATAATTAACTTTTATTTATTTTTTTTACTTTTTAAAATGTGACTAATAGAACTCAAAATTACACGTGTGACTCACATATTTCTGTTGGACAGAGCTGGTCTAAATCTTCTTACATGTTTTTAGTCTAGAGTCCAAATTGGGGAGAGATCCGAGATGGCAGAGTAGATAAACACCGTACCTGTGCCCTTCCATGAACACGTTAAAATTAAAACTAAATTATAGAACAATCAACCTAGAGAAGCATGGGAAGTCTAGCTGAAGTCTAGTCCTATAACAAAAAATATAAAAAAGACGCCATGTCAAGACTAGTAGGAGGGGTGGAGACACAGAACAAGCCCCAAACCTCCCTATGGCAGTTGAGAATCAGGAGGGATACCTCAGCCACAGAGGATTTCCCCTGAAGGAGCAAGAGATCCTAGCCCCCCATGCCAGGTTCCCCAGCCCTGAGTACCGGTACGGGGAAGAGGAGCTCCCACAAAATCTGGCTGTGAAAAACCACTGGGATTCCAATCATTTGGGTGGGACAAAAGGCTGTGGGAAACCCAGATGTCCTCTTAAATGACTCACACACAGACTCACTCACAAGCACTCACTTTGGGCTCCAGCAGAGGGACAGTGACTTGGGGGGTGGGGTGAGGGGTCTCGGAGACTTACGGGAGGCAGACTGTGGCTGTAGGGGGAGGACTGGAGGACAGTTGGTATTTTCCTGGTGAGGGGTCCTCTTTCTCTGCTGCCGGCAGGTGGCTGCCATCTTTCCTATGTTGAGCCTGCCCTCACAGGCCAAATCTGAATCTAATTGGCTTGGTGAGCTCCGCTGCTCTTCCTTGTTGACTCAGCTGAGACATTGACTCACCCAACACTCTCATCACTGCAGGCACTTTCTCTACGAGCAGCCAGCCCCTGCTGCATTGCACTCTTTCTTGGAAAACTATCAGAGTCCATGGACCCCAGGTGGGTGGCGACTGGCCTTGGTGTGCTCTGAGACTTCTACTGAGTAGCTCCAGGCTCAGGACTGGCATCCAACCAGAGCCTATGTTAACCTGGTGACCACAACTCTTCCCACTCTAGAGATTCCCTGAGACACTGCCTCACTTAACTCATGTACTCCACGAGACTTTATCAGTGTCTGAACCTTAAGGGAGCTGGCAGGTGACAACAGGTCTCTGGGTGTCCTGGCTTTTTGTGGAGTTACCCCAGGCCTGGGACTGGTGGCAGCTGTCCTCGGTTTGCTGTGTGGCCTCTCCCACGTGCCTCTAAGGTTACCACAGGCAGCAAAAAACTGTGAATCACTTTGTAGCTTCTACCAGGTAGCCCCTAGCCAGTCACAGGCAGTGACTGACCTGGGCCTGCACCTGAGCCCCTCCCAAGAGGCCCCAGAACCAATATACTTGGAGGTTGGCTTCAGACCACAGCAGAGCACTCTCCAATTAGCCCCATAAGTGACACACACAAAAGACAATCTCAACAAGCACCAGAGCCCACTTGGGTGAATTTGCTCCATGGGGTAAGCCTCCGACACAGCAACCCATAAGCTGTGGATATGGCCAAACTCCACAGCCAGTCAGCCTGAGGGTCAATCCCACACACTGATGTGCCAATAGCAATCAAGCCTCATCTATAATAAGAGAACACACACAACCCATAAAAGGGACACTCCTGGAGCACCTGACTCAGGTGACCAGGGAGACTGTGCCACTGGGCCCCACAGGATACCTACTATATAAGGCCATCCAGCCAAGACTGGGAAACATAACAGATCTACCTAATACATAGAAAAAAAATGCAGAGAGGCAGCCAAAATGAGGAAAGAAACAAATATATCCCAAATGAAAGAACAGGAGGAAAAAAATCCAGAGAAAGAACTAAACAAAATAGAGACAAGCAACCTATCATAGACAGAGTTTCAAAATAATGGTTTTAAGGATGCTCAAGCAATTTAGTGAGAACTTCAACAAAGAGACTGCAAGCATAAAAATAGACATAGAAACCATAAAAAAAGAACCAGTCAGAAGTGAAGAACACAATAACTGAAATGAAGAATGCACTAGAATGAATCACCAGCAGACTAGATGAAGCAGAGGATCAAGTCAGTGATTTGGAAGACAACGTAGTAGAAAACACCCAAACAAAACAGCAAAAAGAAAAATGAATACAAAAAAATGAGGATAGTTTAGGAGACCTCTGGGACAACATCAAGAGTAACAACATTTGCATCATAGGGGCACTAGAAGAAGAAGAAAGCAAGAGATTGAGAACCTAGTTGAAGAAACAATGACTAAAAATTTTCCTAACCTGGAGAAGGAAATAGACATACAAGTCTAACAAGCTCAGAGAGTCTCAAACAGGATGAACCTAGACATATTATAATTAAAGTGGCAAAGGTTAAAGACAAGGAGAGAATCCTAAAAGCAGCAAGAGAAAGGCAACTAGTAACTTATAAGAGAGGTTCCATAAGTCTGTCAGCTGATTTCTCAACAGAAACGTTGCAGGCTAGAAGGCACCGGCAAGAAATTCAACGTGATGAAAAGCAAGGACCTAGAACCAAGACTACTCTACCCAGCAAGGCTATCATTTAGAATTGAAGGACAGATAAAGAGCTTCCCAGACAAGAAAAAGCTAAAGGAGTTCATCACCACTAAACCAGTATAACATGGAATGTTAGAGGGACTCCTTTAAGATAGAAAAAGAAAAAAAAAATCAAAATTATAAATAATGAAATGGCAGTAGCTGCATATCTATCAACAATTACTTTCAATGTAAATGGATTAAACACTCCAATCCAAAGACATAGGAGGTCTGAATGGATAAGAAAACAAAACTCTTACATATGCTACCTATAAGAGACTCACTTCAGATTGAAAGACACACACAAAGACAGAAAGTAAAGGGATGGAAAAAGATGTTTCATGAAAATGAAAAAAAACTACAAAAAGCTGGGGTAGCAATACTTGTACCAGACAAAATAGACTTTAAAACTAAAGCTATAAGAAGAGACAATGAAAGACCCAGTAATCCCACTTCAGGGCATTTATCCGAAGAAACCCAAGCTACTTCGAGGGGATGTGTGCATCCATATGTTCAGTGCAGCATTGTTTACGATGGCCAAGATGTGGAGGCAGCCTGGGTGTCTGTCGATGGAAGAAAGGATAAAGAAGAGGTGGTACATACATACAGTGGAATATTGCTTGGCCAAGGAAGGGAATGGATTCTTGCCATCTGTGGTGGCATGGATGGATCTGGAGAGTGTTGTACTGAGTGAAGTATGACAGACAGAAAGACAAATGCAATGTGATTTCGCTTATATGTGGAACCTAAGAACAAAATTAACAAACAAAACAGAAATAAACTCATAGTTACAGAACACATTTTGATGGTTGCCAGATGGAAGGCGTGTTGGAAGTGGAGGTGAAAGAAGGGGAAAGGATTAAGTACAAACTGGTTATTACAAAATAGTTATGGGGCTGTAGAGTATAGCATAAGGTAGATAGTCAATAATATTGTAATAATTTTGTATGGTGTCAGATGGGTAGTAGATTTGTTGGGGTGATAGGTGGGAGGGAGTTGGAGGCAGGGTGAAAAAGGTGAAGGGATTAAAAAGTACAACTTAGTAGCTGCAAAATAGTCATGGGTATATAAAATAGAGTATACGGAATATAGTCAATAATATGGTAAAAACTGTGTATTGTGCCAGGTGGGTACTAGACTAGTCAGGGGGATCACTTCTTAAACATATAAAAGTCTAACCACTATGTTGTACACCTGAAATTAATATAAAATAATATCAAATGTTATGTAATTGATAAATTTAAAAAAGGCGGGGGGAAGGAAAGGAGAATAAGAGGTGTTCAAATTTGCAGGTATTATACAAATAAGTCATGGGGTGTAATGAACAGCACGGGGAATGTGGTCAATAATATTGTAATTGCATGGTACCTTGTCTGACGGTTGCTATTCTAATCCTGGTGATCACTTCTTTAGGTATGTAAATGTTGAATAACTATGGTGTACCCCTGAAACTAATATAATGTTGTATGTTAGCTATATTTTTAATAAAAAATCTTTTTTAAAAGAAGTCCAAATTGGTCCAAGGACTGTAACTGAGCTGAGTCTGAGGGAGACCAGCTATGGGAGTCAAACAGCCTGTGGCCAAAAACACCTTTCCTTTATACGATCCTTATCTCGCCATAAAATAAAACAACATCAAGGCTAAAGGGAGCATTTGAGAGTTATCCAGTTTAAGTCCTTCATTTTATAGTAGGAATTAAGGCTAAAGAAACTATTACTCACTGACATAAGAACTCAAACTAATTCAATGAGATGCTTTCCTCATAGTACCCACAAGAAGGCTGTGGGGGAGGAAATTTGAGTTTGGACTCTGGTAGAGTCCAAGACAGAGATAAGATAATTGGAACCAGTGAATGTCCTGGAGCATAGGATGGGCCTCAGAGAGGTCTTACAAAGTGCCCTTAGGGCAGGAAGAAGAAATTGTGAACCTGTGTGAAGGAGGAGGAGATAGTGAAAAAAAAGGAAAAATATCTTTATACTAAAAGGGTATCAGGAAGCTTTTTATTTCAAATTTTTTTCTGTTTCCAAGGAAACAAGGGAAAGAAAATTAGACTTCCTTTTTTGCAGTTTCCATAATACTACAGTCTAAAGTTTAGTGATACTGAAAGTTAAATAGGCTTTTTAAAATTAAGAATTGCCCATGTAGAACACTGCTAAATGGAAAATTCTTCACAAAACTCAACTACAAACAGCAGCTGGACTTTCTAAGTGGTAGCACATGGAATAAATCTGGACAAAACTAAGCATATAATGCACTCAGAGGGTGGTAGCTTTATAGCTTAACGGTTTTGCAACTTTGATGGCTAACATCATTGAGTTGGATTCATTGGATGGGAAGGAAAGTGTTCATTTTTCGTTCATATACCAGAGTCTGTCTTGATGGTCAGTTTAGAGAATCGAGAGAGTAAAATGGGCCTAGGAGTCTAATTAGTGACTTTTTGATAGCCAATGTTTTTTTAAAAATAAATTCAGTTTCATGTACCTTGAGAAAGGTTTCTGTTTCTTCTATCACTTCCTCATATTAGATTGTTGATCATTTAAAACCAGTTTTTTTATGTGTAGCGTGTAGCAAATGGTAGATTCCTCTTTAAGGTGAAGCATCCTGCTTTTGGGTATAAAAATAGAACCTCAGTAGAGTGGTAAAAAGAAACTCTAGTCAAGCAAAAGAGGTCATATGAAGAAATAATTTTCAATTAATATTCTATTCTAAGTGTGTTACTAGCTCTCTCTCTCTCTCTCTCTCTCTCTCTCTCTCTCTTTCTCTGTGTGTGTGTGTGTCTCTGTCTCTATCACACAAACACACACACACACACACACACACACACACACACACAAATAATCATCACGAGAAGGCCCAAATTTGACTGAAAATTTTAACGCTAAGTGAAAAGTCTAAGTGCAAGATCAGTGTATTCAGTCAATAGATTTATGGATGCTTAAGTCTTCCTTGTATCTTGGGAGCTTTATTCTTCTCAGGTTTACAAACCAAGATCCACTGCCCAGAACTTTGACTATAAAACTGCTTTCTGACTGAGTCCCAGAAATGTCTCTTCATGTAATATAATTCATTTAAAACCCTAAGGTTTTTTTACGAATATCTACTTTTCTCAACTTTATAGCAGTGATTCCACCTGATTTAACCAGGTATATAGTCAATTGCCTCTTTTCAAAAAGAATCTTTATTGACTCCCAAATTATAGGTCTGTGAGCTTACCAGATTTTTCTTCTCAAATGTAAACTGATCCCTTTCTCGATTAAAAGATAAGTTTGTGATTCTCAGAGTTCATTAGGAACTATAGTTGAGGCACAGAGAAGCCACTGCAAGAAAAACAAAAGATACTCTTGTAAGACACTAGCATCACTAAACCTCACAAACACTTTAGAAAAATGTGGCAATTATGCAATTTGTTGTGTAGCAAATTCCCAGCAAGGCTTTTACAGTTCCTGCTTCATAAGAAGTTACTCCTTTTAAAAATTCTTATAATGCGTACAAGTCTAACTTATTAAAATAACATTGGCCCAAATGAGCAACTATGTTATAATCTGTAACATTTCTAAGCAATACTTTAGTAAAAGGTTGTCACTTTCACTTGATTTGGTAAAACAATATCACTTTTCCTATGATTATTAATGGAACTCCTGGTTTTTAACTGAATACATGGTCACTCCAAATAAAGACTATATTTCTCAGATGCCCGGGTAGCAAGGTATGGACACTAAATAAGCTCTATTCAATGGGATAAAAGTGGAAGTGATGAGCACAACTTTTAGAAAGTATTAGTAAAATGAGAGAGTATAGTGGCTTAAATTATCATTCAACAAAAGGTATGTCCACGTTGGAAACTGTACGTTTGATCTTATTTAGAGCAAGGGTCTTTACAGCTGTAATTAAATGAAGGCTCCTGAGACAAGGTCATTCTGAATTTATGGTGGGCCCTAATCCAGCGACAAGTGTCCTTATAAGAGAGAGACAAAGGGACGTTTGAGACCCAAAGACACACTGGGCAGATGGCAATCAGAAGACAGAGACTGGAGTTGTGCAGCTCTAAGCAAAGGAATCCTTGGAGCCACCGGAAGCTAGAGGAAGCAAGGAAGGCTTCTCCAGTATCTTTGAAGGGAGCAGGGCCTTGTCCAAACCTTGATTTTAGATTCTGGCCTCCAAAACTATGAGGGAATACAATTGTTTTCTAAAACCACCAATTTTGTGGCAATTTGTTAAAGCAGCCCTAGGAAACTAAGGCAGAGGGTATGCCATTGTTCTTTCCTGTCCCCTTTCTTGCTGACTGGTCATGAAGACTGCAACCCCAAAAGCCACATGTGACCATGAAGGAGCCTTGGAAAAAAAGCCAGGCACAAGAGAGTAACCCTGCCTCCCTGGGTCACATTTGGTACTGACCACCCTGAGTGTTCTTAACATGGAAGATAAATCTCTTCTTTAAGCCATTGCTGTTTTGAGTTTCCTTCTTACATCTAAACCTAATGCCTACCAGTACCTCTTGTTCGATCCTTACTTTGTGTGGTTAGCTTTTCACCTTCCTGAGAGCCAACCTGATAGAGGATTCACCTTTGTGTTCATTTTAGGTGTTGATGTTAGTGCCTTACATATTATGTCCACTCAGTCAATATTTGCTGCTCTTTGCAATTCTAGTTAATACTCTTTATTAATTAAAAATAGGAACAATAAGAATAACTAATATGCACAGAATGCCCGTTGCCAATTACTGTGTATCAACATTATCTTATGCCATGTTCACAACAACACACAGAAGTAGGCACTGTTATCATCCCGCTTTTTAAAGAAAATCTAATTTTAGGGCAAAGTTTAAATCCTTATCCATTTTTCTCTTGCTAGGACTAAAAAAAATGACAGAACTATGAAGTGTAGCAAGTTATTTGGGTGGGAAGTGACTGGAGTTATTCTGCCTATCCCATTGTTGGGCCCTTACAAATATAAAATAAAACACCTTATATAGATGTGGGGTTTTCTTTGTGGGGGATGATTGAGCTGGAGGAAGTATAGTTTTTAATTGGGCAGCCTGAGCATTTTGGTCATTGACAACCCAATTAAACTTTAGCTTTGGCTATTTCCATCAATGAGATGCCAAGAAACACAGATATAAGTCATTTTCATTTTTTGTAGGATATTTTTCCTTTAGTAAATCAATACAATTAAACAATCTCAGAAAATCCAGTCTTGAACATCCCTGATATTCCTGAAAATTATTTATCAAAAAATTATTTATACTAAATTCTATTCTGCATGATAGAAACACAACCTTGACATAGAAATGTTGCATTATTTGACAATTATATTCCTAAAAAACAACTGGTTAAAACGTTCATCTTTATTCTTTTTTTGCTTTATCCCATCAACTTAATGAAACCAAGAATGACAAGATGCATGGAAAACCTGCCTCTTAAGCTATGATTTTATTCCTAAAAACAAATCTATTTTTAACAGCTATTGAGAGCCAAGGACTAATTTTTACACAACATTATGCATTCATGGAAAAACTGTGAATGAATCTACTGCTTATTAAATGAACCTAAGTAAGTGATGGAGTAAACTGCCACCTAGAGTTGAGATTTTAATTCAGTTAAAAATACAATGTAAAAATGACTATCAATCTGAGATCTTTTAATGTCTCAATATTATATGTACACAGAAGTCCCTTACTTCTGAAAGTTTGTGTCTCTTTATTTGAGCATTGTGCGAAAAAAGGGGATGGGGGTGATATTTTTATGAGGAAAATACAAGACTACTAGAAGTAAAATATGTTGATATTAATTGGCTATAGTTTAAAAAAATTGAGCCTTTTGGAATATGTTTAATATAATTATATGTTAGTGCTCCAGAAACAAAAAATCAAATTATTTAGAATGTCTTATGTTATAAATTCCTAGAACAAAAATATTTCCAGCCCAACTCTTCCATTCATAATTTATTTGATTTCTTGCTTCACTTACAGTCACACTGGGAGTGAAAGGCTTCTACTGCTTGCCAAAATCACTGCCAAAATCTGAGTGAACTATTAAGATTTAAATATGACAGCTATTTGTTCTAAGATCTCGAAAGCTGATATTTTCACTTCCTTAACTAGGTTGCTGTACACTCAGATCCTTGTCCGAAATTAACACAGTAGCCATAAAAGGACCTAGCTGGCTTAATAAATTGTGAACAGCACATTCTCATCCAAAATTTGTACCTGACCACAAATGTAAAAAGGATCTGTACATCTTAACCATTCGTGTTGGGCATGGATCAAGCTGTAACTCTGTGTGTGTGTGTATGTGTGTGTCATACTGTAAATATGGGTTTTCTGGGTGAAAAGCAGAGTGTCCATGAGATGTGGGTTTAGAAGTAAAGTATATAACTCTTTGCCAGCACAGTTCTATGGTTTTATATTTATCACGTGACTACCCTTATTTTTCAACCCTGGCTGCGTACCTTATTTATCTTTAAGTTCCTTGATGCATGGAAAACAGATTGTTGACTTTTTTCTGCCTCATAGAATGTTCTACTTCTTTCTCCTAACTCCACTACTTCCTCATTCTTATATTCCCCACCCACTCTCCCAGCAGACATTTATTATCTTCATTTTTATCCATAAAATTATTTTGCCACACTCCTTTCTCTCTCATTTCCATTATTTTCTATGTGACCTCCATGTCCCAGTCCCCGGAGGGCAAATCTGTGTTTAATCCTGTCCATTTCTCATAGCTTCCCTCCATCTCTTCTGAGCTTTCAGCAGATGTCTTTGCATCTCTTACAGTTTCCCCTAGGAAACTCTTGCCTTCATGGCTTCTACAATCAGCTAGAGAGGAGGCAAGGTAGGTTTCCTCCCCGCCCCTTAGCAATTTCTGTATTGTTGAATTGCATTCTTTTACTTCTCATTCCTTGACATTTGCACCTTATTCCTTTGGGTCAACTTGCCTACAAGTTCCTATGCACCTTCTCTTTTCTTTCTTTCCCTTCCACTAAGCCATTTGAATCTGCTTTAGAGGATTTCAATCCTCATTGCCCTCCTGGTTTCTACCCCCCATATCTAACTGTCATAGTAGTGTCTTGTCATTTATGAAATATCTTACAACATCAACTGAACACTCCCTGTGTGAAAGGCATTATTCTATGTGCTTTGCAGTATTTATTAATTTTAAAAAGCTCCATGAAGTAGATATTATTATTGTTCCCATTTTGTAGATAAGGAAATTTATGCACAGAATGTTTATGTAATTTTCCCAAAGGAACACAGGCAGTAAGTAGTCAAGCTGGAATTTGAACCCTAAAATGTTAGGCTCCAGAGTCCATGGACTTAGTCACTAGGCTGTGCTGTTTCCACGCCGCAGCACTTAACTTTTCTTCCCAATTATTTCTACTGACTAATATTCTATGTAAATAAAAATAATAGGACACACCCATTTGAGAAGTGGATATAACTCTGCTTTCAAAACTGTATCTTTTCAGATTTATGTAATAGATTATACTACTGACACACCACCAATTGTAATTTAGTTGACTTTGATCAATATTAGTTTCCTTTTTTTTTTATCTGAATGGGGCTCTCAGAATATATCCTATAAGGGGAAATTTAAAGCAATATCAATATTGCTTTAAAAATATAGATCAGAACATTTCCATACATTAATGCATTTTAGAGAACACTGAAAGTATGCGGTAAGAGGGTGCATTTACAATGTGTTCAAAAAACAAAAAATACCGGGGAGTGCCAAAAAAAATGTATACACATGACTTATAGTCATCTTTTGTTACCAGTATGTATTATTACATTTTTAATACATTTTCTTCCTTTCTTAAAATATGCACACATTTTTTTGGTGCCCTCTGTATTTTTCTAGGGGATTATATCGGTGTGTATTATTGCGTAATGTCATAGTCTAACCTGGGCAAAGAAGAAATCTGGGAACTGGTCTGGTCAGTAAAATAGGCCTATGGCAGAGTTTCTGGTCCTGTTTGAATTCAGGAAGTGGCAACAAATGTGGGCAGAAGTTTCAGGAGCAGGTGTACACCAAAAAATGCACACCCACAATTGTTCTGGAAGAAAAAAAATCAGAAATCCTCCATGATCTTGATGCAAGTTGAATTAGAAAATAGATGGGAAAAATATGAGTTGAGATTAAATTTTCCATACAGTTTGCCTTCTAAAGTAACTAATTTTATTAACCCAGTCACATACAAAAGCTTTTCCCCAAGTATGCCGGTACCTTAACGGCATTATTCTGCCCATGAGACCTACAGAGAAATTGTGGGTGTCATAAAAAGATGCAGAGAAACAGGGTACTGTACCTCATGCATATTCAGGAATACTGCGGGACCCAGGAGCCACCAAGGTTACACTGAGTGACACTGCCATATCAGTAAGCTCTGTGACTGCATTTCCTTATCTGTAAGACAGGGATAGGAATAAACCTATGGCATAGGGTTGTCCAGAGAATTTTAAAAAGGTAATACGTGGAAAAGCACTTTGAACAGTTCTAGAACACTGTCTTTGCTCATTGGATGGTAGCTATCATCATCATCATCATCATCATCATCATCATTTGAATTTAAATTTAAAAATAGGCCATTTGAGTACTTGTTCCCTGGGAGTCTCTTCCAGTGATGGTCCCTTTGAAAAATTCCCCATCTGCTGTGAAGTGTTTCACCTTGTCATGGAATGGACATCTTACCATTTTCTTTAACCTGAGATCATTAAAGACATAGCAATAGAGAGTCCTTCAGTATTAGTGAAAGAGAGCCAACAATTATTTTCTTCTTTACATCTATTCCAGCCTAAAGATTGAAAAATCACATTGCTTTTGTCAACACAGCTCCCAAGGAAGTTATGCTCATTCTTCGCGTCTGAGAAGGGCTTGATATTTTCAAAGCAACTTCAAATATTAATTAAACAAGATCCTTAAGAAGCAGGTCAGTACATTCATCTTTCAGATAGGTAAACAGGACACAGTGAGGTAAAATAATAATTTGCCTTAGGTCATGAACTAGCTCATAATTTGAATTGACTTCCTGTCAGTTAACGAGTCTGTGGTTCAGTCTGATAGGCCAAGCTACAACAAACAAAATATCAAAATACTAATTTGTATATTATTATATTCAGTGAGTCATCCATGGATCCTCTGCTAATGAATCTGAGCTTTGCATCTTGTGTTCTCACTACCTGAGGTGACCTTCCTTCATTAGCGTCCATATTTTTCTAGCTAATTTCTACTCATGCTTTATAACTTAACTCCTACACGACCTCCTCTAAGAAGGCTTTCCTGCCTTGCTATCTGATTTAGAGTCTCATAGCACTCTGGATCTCACAGCCTATCTCTATTATGGCACCAACTATACTCTATTGTGGCAACGAGTTCTCTGAGAATAAAACAAAACAAAACAAAAAACAATTCTCCTTTTGTTTGTGTATTCTCTAGCACAATATCTAGCACGTGGTATTTGCTCAACAAACACAGCCTAAGTTTATTTCTCATTTAGTAGAAACGTCCAACACAGGTCAGAAGGTGTGTCTGCCCTAATAACCCAAGGATACAAGCTGACAAGGCTCCACCATATTGTGAGGCTGGATTGTCCAAAGTGGGTAGACTGCTAGGTTGCTCAGACAGGAAAAGAGAATGTTGGAGGATCACTCACTGGAAATTAAATTTGCCTGTAGTAGTAATTTCCACCCAAAAGTCATTGGCCAGAACTACTCATATAGCACCTAAGATAGACAATGTCTTTCTCTGGCTTATCCCCTTAAACCCCAAGTCTGTGTGCATTCTGTGGCCGTTACCCATGGCTCTTCTTCAGGAACTTACCTTTGAACTACTGGAACCCTTCTGCACAGAGTCAGAAATGCTTGGCATCCGTATGAATATACCCTCGAGTGGCTGTTGATGAATGACTGTCTTGTGCAGGAATATGAGCTCAACTTCCTTTCCTCAGCTGAGGACAGCTCGGAGGCATCACTCAGCCTCCAGGATTCTCCCGTGGGGTCATGCGAAAGCCTACCTTCTGTGGGACTTTTGCCTGAGCTTATACTCTTGCTTGACTTTTTTTCATTCCTTATTTTGCTTCCCTCATTCTTTACCAATCTCCCTTGGGAGCATTTTTCTTTCTTTTTTGTTCTCAATATTCATTCAGTTATTTTGTGTGTTTTTTTTAGATACACGCTTTTTAAAGTTTGCTGTTGTTGAAAGGGTTTGTTGCAAAATAGAAAAGCATTATGAAATAACAAATAGTTACAGATTTCCACCACATGATAAATGATAAAGTTGCTGTAGCAAGAACATTTGGAGTTTTCTCTGTACATAGTTCACATTCTGCTCACCTGTTATTTACCACTGATCCCAGATAACAGCCTCAAAAACTTCTTCACCACCACCTAACACAGGACTTGGCCGTTCCCAACCACTCCAAGAGCAAGTGCCCTAAGTGCTGACTTGAGAATGAATTTTTTTTTTTCTGTCTGTGACTTTTCCTATTTTGTTTTTCACTGAGATATCGGTTGGTAACATTATATAAATCTCAGGTGTACAACATTATATATATATAATTCGATATCTATGTTCTCTATTGTGTGCTCACCACCAAAAGTTAGGGAAACAAATGAGTAACATTGTGAGGGGTGAAGGAAGGCTGCACTTGATGGGCACACATTTGCCCAGGGTGCACACTAGATACTCCAGCACACTGCTCCTGTAGTTACAGGATTCATCCCAGACTCCCGTGACCAGTATTACTAGTCACTCATATTAGTGACTGATTTGTCCTGCTCTGCTGAGGCTACATTCAATCTTCTATTGAATAGAAATTCCTTCAGCAGTAAAGGCTGGCAAGTCAAATATTGTCTATGAATGTTTCTGGATTTTTGAGTCATAGAAACGCTTTCCATACACCCATGTTCCAAATGAATTCACCCATGTTTTCCTCTAATACTTATGACATAATATTTTACACTTAGATATCTGATGCATTCATAATTTTCTCTTTTGTATGGGTGAGGTGTGCATCTAATTTTGTCGTTTTCAAAAATTCTATGTAATATTTTATTACAATTTCCATCACCGCACCACCCCCCACCCCAGTGACTCAAACTGCCACCTTTATCATTTACTAAATTCTACATGTAGTTGGATCTATTTCTGGACTCAGTATTCTGTTGCATCAGTCTCACTATTCATACATCTACTCCCTACTTTGTAAACTATAGAAGCTTTTTAGCATGTTTTTTATCACACAGGGCTAGTCCCCACTCATTAGATTTTCTTCAGAGTTCCCCTAGCTATTCTGGCATTCTGGCATTTTTATTTCTCCATATATACTTTAGAATCAACCTATCTTCATTAAAAAACCAAAAACAAAAACAAAACAACTTCAGGGTATTTTTATTGGGCATCACATTAAATTTATATATTAACTTGGAGACAATTTACATCTTTATGATACTGAGTTGTCCTATTTACAAACAAGGGATGCCACTTCATTTCTTCAGGTCTACTTTCTGAATTTGAGAATTTAAATGTTTTCTTTATCTAAGTTTAGCACATTTTTCATTAAGATAGTTTCTAAGTATTTATCTTTTGTTGTTAACAAATATTTTCTCTTCAATTATGTGTTTTAAGTGAACATTTTTCTATTTGTGAAACCTGTTGATTTTTGTACGTTCATTTAATATCTGCTACCTTATTCAATGTTTTTTCTTATTTGTGTTACTCTTAGCATTGATTCTCTTCTGTGGTTTAGACATACCTATCATATCATATGTTATTATATATCATTTTCCTCTTTCTTTGTCAATTCTCATACTTCTGCTTATTCTCTCGTGTATGATTGAATTGGCTAATACCTCTGGTCCAAATATAATAGTAGTAGAGCTAATAGGCATCCTTGCTTTGTGCCTTACATTGGCGGGAATACTTTTAGTGGTTCTCTATATATTCATCATATTATGGAAAGGTGTACCAATTTATAGAGCTTTTAAAACATATCTAGGCCTGTGCATAGATTTGGGCCTGAGCATCTGTTTAATAAATTTCAAAAGTGATCCTAATAGAAAGTCTCACTTGAGAATATTCTCCATAACAACATAAGGTATAAATAAGTAAATTAATCAATTGCACAAACATTCAAATTACATTTTGGGTAGGATCTATGGATAGAGACAGGCTTTTTTCTTTCGAGGCTCTCAGTTTAGTAAAGGAGAAAGAGCTACAAAATAATGATTGCATACAATATGATTATTACATTATAAAAGTGTTTCATTAATGGTTGCTGAAAGTTGTCGGTCTAGAGAATGCATAAAATATTTACTCATAAGTTTTATAAAATTGAATCCTATAATACTACCAATGAATTTCTGCTTTTTAAAATAATTCAAAATTGGCCTTCATCAACAGTCAATGACTGAAAAAATTATGATGTCCTACAGAAATTTTACATTTCCTGCCCTGCTTCCCCTTACCATAATCAATACAGTTACAATTTGAAAATCCCACATGTTATTTTCAAATTGTAGCTGTATTGATTATGGTAAGCAATCTAACTCATTTGTCAATTCCTGGTATTTTACTAGTTATTTTACCATCAAAGACCAATCAGTTGTTTATTAAACAAAATTATGCAAATAAATGTTTTTGAAAGCAAAATAATTCTCTTATTTTTGTTTAAGGGTTTACAATTAAGGGCTTTAATATTCTGTTACCCCAAATCAACTCTGAGACCCGTATTTTTCCTCTCAGTGACTATTGACTTCTTTCTTTTTTTAATTTCTCAGTTACTTTCAAATTTAGAGAAGAGTACAAAAGATGGTCCAAATGCTTGGGGTGGGGAATAGGAGTGCAACTTTTGGAAAAAGAAGAGGTGAGATTTTAAACCTAAAATGGGCTGTAGAATTTAAAAAGTTAGACATATTAGGGTAAGTTTGTAGCCTCCTATGTACTTTAGCTTAAATTGGTACAACATTTGGGTGTCTTGCTCCGCTTGCTGGCTCTACCTCTTTGGTCTGAGGGACCTTCAGTTTGGGAATTACTCATGAATTAGAAAGTCAGGTACAGCATGAGAAGAGAAAACACAAAGGTGGCTGCTTATGACTAATTCTAATTCTAGGTACTGTATTACAGGAGAGACTAGTACAGATGCCTTTAAGATTTTTCTTTTTTAGCTTACTTATCTTTGTTTATTAAAATGTAATAAGGGCAAGGGACCCGGGGCAGAGGCTCTTTCCAGAAACAAAGGTTATTAATTTGTCTAGGCTGTTATTTTTCAGGAACAAGCTTGCAAATGAGAAATAGATGAAAGTGAAAGAAGAAACTCAGTATAAGATAACCAACAGGCGTCTAGCAGAAATCCTGTCAGCTATGGAAGATGTCACATTATTTGCCTTTCTTCTGGAAGTGATAATATTAGTGGCATTGTTGATTGGTTTTTGCTCTTTATTTCCAGCTGTGTGTGTGTGTGTGTGTGTGTGTGTGTGTGTGTGTGTGTGTCTCAAGGGGACTTATGCAGCTATCTAACTCGTATGAAATAGAAAATGGTATTTGATCATTACTCTTCTGAAATATAATGTTAACTTCCTAAACATTTAGAACACTGTTCATAATTTCCTTTTTGACAGTTTCTTTACACTTCACGGGGTAAGCGTATTAAACATATCAATGAACCATGCATATCATCTGCTTATAATTTTCCCAAACAATATAAGGGTGAAAATCTCCTGACCTTTCATCGCTGCTGTGTATGGGTGAGAGTTTAGGGTTTTGTATGTTCCTTAGTATCTATCGTGTTTGCTATGAGGAGTTGCCACATGGATTTGTTGGTTATTTACTTTGATTTTTCGATTCCGTCTCCATGTCAGTTAGAATAACAAATAGGTGCCAAGCTCAGTTTTACAGTATTTTGTGTCGTTTGGGACAAATTACTACTTTTGATATCACGGGTAAGTTATCTTTTGGAAGAAATGAATTATATCAATAAGTAGATGATAAAGAATAATGAGTCACACAGTTCTTGTACCAAAACAGATTTCTTTGCACCTAACTTTTTCTTCTTGGAGCCGAACACCTTTCTTTCTTCTTAAAGCCACGTTAACCTGCACTTCTATTACCATGAACTATCATGGAGGTCTGAGTTCTATGGTCCTGAACATCCAGGGGCCAGTTCCGTAATTTCATTGGACCCAAACTTTTCTTTTATCTGTATATTAAAAGATGGTAAAATATTGTTTCTGTTTTGTCATTAGGGCCTTCATAGCTTTGTGTCATGCTTATCTATCTATCTATTTGTACACGTTTGGATTAATATTATAGCTAATAGCATAAGAAGATTTGTAAAGACAATTAGAGATTCCAAGAATGTGAGCTTGCCTTAAAGGTCAGACTAGCCCAATCACCCATCACATAGGTAGTACCTACTGCAGCCTTAGAATTAAGGATAGAATTTCTTTCTGTGCATCAATTAACCATTCTCAACTGTAACTGACAGTTTATATGATTCATAGAAGCAACACTAAATTTCGAATAGGGGTAAAGTTTAACTCTTGCAAATTTTTTCTTAAAATGGTCCAGTTAATTTGATAGCTTTCTCTCCTAAGCTCTCATTACCAGACTTACCAATTAACCTGATATCTTAGTCTAGTTGTATTCAGTATAAGCCTTAAACCTTGTTTATTCACTTCAACCTTGACAGGATATTTATATTGTTCTCTATTGATTCTGATTACAAAGTGATTTTTTTTCTTTAGAAACTTTTAAAAATATGCCACATTTTAATTTTTAAACAAATTTATTTTCAAAAAAATCTTGGCTATATTACTTTATTGTGTCTGTTATATTTTAAATGAGATTTAAATAATTTCTTTTTTGGTGCAGTAGGTACAACCAACCAAAACTCTTACAAAGGCTAACAAAATATTGCTTCAGCTGGGTGAGCAAAACCTGCGTGGCCTTCTGTGTCATGCTTATCCAGGCAATAAATTACTTTTTTAGACAAAAATCATCCTCTGAAATTGCTTTAGCTTTTTCTGAAGTAAAAGATATTGAATGCATAGTATTGGGAACACTTTATTTTGCTTTTCATCAAATTCAATTATTTTCCACGTGATGGCTAACATCATAAGAGAATAAGATGGGTTTCTTATATTTTACTGTTTTCTCATTCATACTGAGTTCAGTTTTAATTTGTCCCAATAAAGATTCTTCCCACCCTATAACTTAGCTCATTGTCATCTTAACCCAGAAGTCATTTTGAATCTTAATCTCAAAACATCTGAGATATATTTATTAAATTTGAATTGAGTGCCTGATATTATTTCCTTGAAAGTTATTTCTAAAGATAGATAAAAGTCATTTTTTTGAGTTTTGATAGACTATAGATACTTGCTTCTTATTAGATGTTCATCTTCCTTGAAGTTTCATAAGGCAAGTGAATAACAAGTGTTTCCCATTTTAGCCTCTCTTGAGAAATATGCTAACGATATCACACATATACAAATAGGCTAGGATGTGAAGAAAGTAACAAGAAAGGAATTAAATGAAAATTAAATGCCTTTGGGATTTAAACTCTTAGGAAGCCTTAAAATCTAGGTTAAAAACCTCAGGCAAAGACAGACTCAAATTCCTACTCTGGTGACTATAACCACCTCTAGGATGGTGTGCTATATGTATGTATGTTCAGCAAATTCTGACACAGAAAGCTGTCTGTTTAGTTTATTTTGATTCACATTAATGTAAGTCAGCTTTTGTGGGTTTATATGTCTTTTTGTGACTCTGAGAGAAGCTATGAACCTTATTCCTTGGGTTAATAATGCACTTAAACACAAACATACAAAATCTTGCATATAATTTCAGGCAGTTTGCAGACTCACTGAAGCCTGTCCATTAACTATATAGACATTTGTATAAGTCAGGACTCTAACATTGCAAGTATGAGAAAAACAGCTCATGTTATCTTAAGGCAAAGATAAAGGTATTGGTCCGTGTAGCTGGGAAGATACTGAAGCAAGTCACAGAAATGAAGAAATGCCTATAGGAAGAACTGGGCCTGGGAACTTATCACCAGGACATACTCTATCTGCCACCCATTTCTGACTATCTCTACTTCTCTTGGCATATTAATTTCATTTTCTCCCACTGCAGAGATGCCTTCTTCATGTGGTAGAGAACATTCCTGCCAGCAGATCCTGGTTAGCAATCCCAAGACAAACAGTATTCTTGGGTATCCAGTTATCAAAGTCAGAGAAGAACTCTATCTCTGCTTAGGTTACTTGTTAATCCACTAATCACTGTTGCTAAAATTAATCAAATCCAAGTTCCATGGCCACTTTTGTGGCAAGGGAGGCAGAGTCTTTAACTACAAAATGAGGATAGATCACCTTAAAAACTATAACCAATATCAATGGGTCCTTGCATTAAGAATCTCAAAAATAGAGGTAAGCGCCAAGAAATTGCCTTTTTCAACCTTTTATCTGAGAACTCTTTCAAGTCATAACCAATCCAATGTAAGACTGGAGGAGAAGGAAATAAGCTGACAACCAATGGGTAAACTGAGGCTATGTGAAGGGGCTCAAGAGAAAGTCAGTCGTAGACAGTGGTGGGCTGGTAAACTGGATCTCTGGAAAAAAGTATATGCATATATTTATAGGTGCCTATAAAACATATACTATACTGATATAAAGAATGAGTAGCATACAAATTATTTAAAATGCTACCATGCTCAATATTTGTATTATTTGCATCAATTGATTCTCTTCTAATGCTTTTGTTGAGTTTTGCTGAATTCTTGTATCCTCGCTAAACTATGATTACAATGAACAAACAAGTGTTTGATGAACATGAATGTTGCTTGATGTTTTCTTTTTCCTTAACAAGTAAGATGTTAGTTAGAAATTCATTCATTGGTCAACGGTACGAGCAACTTCTTTTCTGAATTGGATAATAGGTTTTTAATACTCGAAGGATAGTTCCTAAGTGTTGTGTGTGTGTTATTCACAATATAATAGTCATAACACCTGTTCAGTGTAATATACATTATTAAAATGTTGTTGATCACTTCCTTCATTCTAGAAAATCCACAAAACAATTACTCAAGCCTTGATTTGTAATATTTGCCAATTTCTATCATGCACATGCTCCTATGCCAGCCTGTTTAAGCTACAAACACAACATCCCTAAACAAAGAGTTGGGAAGAGACGTGAACTAGCAGCGTACAATTCTATTTTTACCATACAATAAACATATATAACCTCAAAAACATAGATAATAGTAAAAAGTAGTAAAATAATAAGGAAGTGGAGATTTTTGAGTATTTACTACCTGTGTTTTATAATTTATGTAATTGTAAGCTTGTAAACTTTAATTTTTAATAATGTCAATATCTAAAACCTGCCTAGTAAAAGTCCAAGAATCTCAACAACTGCCACTAGTTCAGGAGCCAGTCTGAACCAGTTCCAGCATATCACCTGGAATGGTTTGCATGATTGTAATGAAGAAAAGGACAGTTAAGAAATAACAACTTTGAGTTATTATAAAATAGAGAGCTGACATGTGAAATCAAGCTTCCTCCATGCAATCAGTATGATTTATTGAAAACAATATACTCAATAATATAGGTAGGTGGATAGCCAGGATTAGATACACTCAAATTGAATGGCTTTACTTTATAGCTTGACAAGTTTTAGATTATTCACCATTTTGGATTTTTCAAATCCTTTATGTATTGGTGCAAATGATTGAGAGGTTATTTTTATCATATTTACAAGAAGTGTAATTTCCAGAAGCTTTATATTTTTGTTAGAAAAGGAAGCAAAAGCAGAATCTCTGAAAGCTTTTCTGCTCCTTCAATGATGTGTGTGATTAAAATCTAGCTTCCATTTCTTCACATTATAAACTCTATCAGAATCTCTTTCATACTTTAATAATATTTTTAAAAACTGTACTAGACAGAGACAATGAACACTAGGAATATGCTATTTATCTTAGATATACTGCTGTCTTTCAGTGAATATTGAATATGATTTGGCTAAGAAGCAGGAATAAAGGAAAATAACAGTGTGAAACACTTTTGATATTTTACTTTACTTTTGTGTATTTAGCATTCAATGCAGAAAATTCTGCTTGTTGGCTTTCCAGCAACTCAAACTCTTATGTGCTTTAAGCAATAAAAGAAATGGATAAATGAGAGTCATTTCTGAATAAATTAATTTGAAAACTGGATAGCAGTTGTGTCACTTAGTAATTATTTTGTCTTTGATGTTATGTCAAGTACAGTCTTGTTCCTTTTAAATATTGTGCAGTTGTAAAAACCTACTGGTTTTCTTAGTTTACGTTTTAAATTTTAGTGTCTTTATTTCTTAAAATGAGCAAAGAAACACATAATTATGCGAGATACAGTATACCAAACATGTTTTTAAGGAAAATTGGTTAGGAAGAAAAGGATTAAGAAATGGGACTAGTAAGTAAGGAAAAGATAGTGTGGACCTTAGGAGAAAAATCATCAGAAATGACTGAAAATAATGAAAATAAATTTACAGTAGTTGTCTGCAATGTCAAAAATGGAAGACTTTGCAATGAAACCTGGACTTAGCTTCTTGTAATATCCATGTGCTGCAGCAAAACAGGCCTGCTGATGGAGTTAGTGTACAATTTGCATTTTGTGGTGTGCTCTTTTTGGTGGTTACAGATCAAAGGTCATCCATTTCTGCTCTAATGGGGCTCCAAGAGGCAGCCGAGGACCATGGTCATGAAAGGGACTAGGGATTTGCCTAAGGAGGAAGCGGAGGAGTTGATTAATGCTAGGCTTACCAATGTCAGAAGCAGATGAGGAGCAGGAGATGCAATTGGTCTAGAAAAGCACAAAAGCATAGTCCTCTGAGGGAGAAAAGCAAAGGAGAACAGAAAGAACGTAGCTCGAGTCTGACAACTCCCTTGGAAAGGGAGGCAGACTGAGAGAAATGGACCTGATCCTCTTAAGTTACAGTAGACGCATGGCCTGAGGCAGGGGCCGATAGGCATGAGCGAGATATATAAATCACATGTCAACAATAACGAGGGCTCAAGTGGGCTTTGTGAGATTAGCTGAATGCATAATGGACGCCAAGCAATGAGAAAAATGAAATAAATATGTGAGATTAGCATTTTACAATCAGGGTGGGTAAACTGTATTTACATTAGAGTAGAAATATGGTTAGATTTTGACAAATTAACAGAAGAAATCAGATGAAACTCTATTGGACTCATACTCTTGTCTCTTCTTATATGAAAGAAAGGGGAAAGTGGATAAACTGGAAAAACAAGTCATCATGTAGTTTAGATACTCATAAGATTTGGACTGTGAAAAGCAGGAAATACTTGGGAAAAAGAGATAGACTTTTATTGGCCATTCAAAGAGGAGATTAACTCTTAGATCCGAGGCCGAGCTTGTGGGAGGTATAGTAGAATAAAGAGTAAGTTTCAAATCAGAAAAAGTCTAGACTCAAACCTATTGGCTATTTATTACGGGAGAACTCCAAGGCAAATTAAATAACCTTCTGAGCTTTCATTTCCTCATTTTAAATGTAGGGCTAACAATACTCACCCTGAGGATTAAAGGTGGTCAGGTACATAATGCATCTGGCACAGAGGAGGTGTTTAATAAGCATTAGTTCCCTTATTTCCCAGTGAACTGTACAGTGTGGGAAACTCCATCACAGGTGAGGAGCACCTGTCAGACATCCCCAGGGTAAAATCTGCCCCACAGTCCAGGTGACCAGAAAGCCATTCTTTGACACAATTCCTGAGCCAAACATCTGATGTACTCCCTCCTCAGTTTCCAATTTGGCCACATACTTTGGTAATGACTATTGAAATTCTGGAAAGGCTGTCAGGATTTTTAAAGCAACAGGTCCTTGACTTTGGTTCATTCCTGTCTCTTGTTCACTTTTTTTCCCTATTCCATTAACTTCCTTAGTTTTCTTCTCTGGTAATCTAGATGGAACAGGGTCTTCAGCCAGTGCCTCTCTCCCTCCCAGAAATCTTTAAGTGCTCTGTGTGCGCGTGTGTATCTAATCTGTCACACCCAGGCCATGATTTATTAAAGTGGTTCTCCTTAAAAAAACATGTAACTATTGAGGATCTACTTACATAATATCACTTAAAACAGTCGCCTTCTCTGGGAGGTGGGGCAGAGAGGGTGAGAATTTCTCAGGTTAGACACTCTCTGCTCTCAGAAAGTAGAGTTAGAGAGTGTTTTATTCAGGGTATGTATTGCTGGCTGCCATAACAACTACCCATAATAATAAAAAAATCCGTCACTCATGTACATTCCAAAGATTTTTTTTTGGATCTAGTGGACAGGTTCTCCTGTGAGGTCTGTCTTGAGTCTCTATTATCTCAACCAGTAGCATCCAAGGTCACCTTGGAATGTAAAGAGGGAAGAGGATTGCTACATTCCATGGATATGAGCTAGTTACACTACCCCACCTACATAGGCAGGATTTGTAATCTCCCTCAGTGCCCAGGAGGAAAATGAAATGACTAGGTCAACACAGCATCATCACGCCACAGAATGATTTAAAGAAATATTATGAATCATTCCCTCTTTCCCAAAAGCCAATAGCTCATACATTAACAACTTGCTGCTAAACACAAAAATGAAATTTGGAAGACAGAAATTCAATTATGTTTTCACAGCATAGAGTTAAAGTGTAACCAAAATTTCTGGTATAACCATAAAGCATAAACTGGATGAATTACCCAGAGACACAGTTTCAAACAAAATAAAAGCTCTTGTTTAAGAAATCAACAGTGTTTCACAGAGTACTACAACACAATTAAGATGGTGATAATATATAACTTAATTTCAGGACAATAAAATTACATTAAAAATAATTCTGGAATTCTTATTTTAAGCTTATGATAGCCAGACTGGTGTGTGTGTGTGTGTGTGTGTGTGTGTGTGTGTGTGTGTACAGTTTTAAGCACAGCATATACCACAGTAATATTTTATACGGATTTGCCTGCCAGTGATATTTCTCCCATCAGTTTGCTTCCCTAGATAGTGCAAACAATAATATATAAAGAGTAAGATAGCTTATATCGATCATAAGATTTGAAGGGAAAGCCAGATCTCATCTATTGCTCCTTCCCCCCTTTCTTTGAAGC
Source organism: Rhinolophus sinicus (assembly GCF_057876585.1). Lineage (NCBI taxonomy): Eukaryota > Metazoa > Chordata > Mammalia > Chiroptera > Rhinolophidae > Rhinolophus > Rhinolophus sinicus. Next base: position 21,465,306 of record NC_142504.1, read on the forward strand.
TAAATTGTATCAGGCAAAAATGTAAAGATGATAAATATCCTCTTTGTACCTTCTAACCACTAGAGCAGGGGTGTCCAAACTGTGGCCCACGGGCCAACTGCGGCCCGCAATCCATTTTTAATTGGCCCGCAGCAAATTCCAAAAATATATTTAGTTTACTTAAATAAACCAGGTGAGGCAATACGTACTTCACCTCGAGTGAGTGGCCCGGCTGTTTGTGTATTTTACTGCATATGGTCCTTGGTAAAAAACGTTGAAAAAAGTTTGGACACCACTGCACTAGAGGTTGAGTGGTAATATGTAGTACAGTGTGAATTCTATAACCCTGTGATCTTTAAAATTTGAATAGTTAGCTCATTTAAGTTTCAGTGAATACAATAAGGTATAAACAAAGTGAGCAAATTACATGATTCTGTTAGAGGATTCTCTGGTAAACAGCCAATCATATGCTTTTACCCAGAAGGCAGACATCTCACTTATAGAAACACAGTTTTAAAAACTGGATTCCTTCATTCAGCGTCCTGCCACGCCTACCAATAAAAACACACACAGGTCCCATTCAAGGCAGAACATTAAGCTCTCTGTGAACAACAGAAAGCACACTTCCCCAGCAACAGGAAAACTTGAAAAGGACATCTATTTTTAAAAATAAAATGTGAAGCCCTCAGCATTTTGCTGATATAGTGAACAAGATAAATATTATCCATTCAAATTTGGTGAATGACCTATAGATTTCAAGAATAAATAGCCTAATTTTATGTGCTTTCTGTTTATCTATTTGGTTTTTATACACTGGCCCTTTTCTTGACATTTCTGCTGATTTCTCTGTTCATGGGTATTTACACAGGTGACCATGACAAGGAAGGAGGTGTCTCATTTTAAGTGGAAAGGTGGTAATTCAAGTTCATTACCATATGCAAAAACAGTTCACAGCAGAGTGTGTCTCTGCTTGGTAGCAAGCTTTTTTTAAAAAAGGTGATGATGAATATACTTGCTGAAGAAAAGTGATAAGAAAATGAACTGCAACTTACTTGCTATCATAAGTACCAGTTTTAAAATCAAAAGAAACCTCAAAGAGCGTTTGATCTTGAGCCACAAGACATTTCCTAATGCTTTAAATAACAACTGACTGTGTTAATGTACATGGCATATTAGTGTTAATCTAATTATATGTTTCAACCTCTTAACTTTACAGAAAAAGATACTGAAGCTTAACAAATGATGAATTTTCATCTAAGGTTTCATTCTATTTAATTGCAAAGACAGAACCACAATACAAATCCTCTCAGGCTTCTGTTCTTTTCATTCCACAGCCAATATTATGGGGCATATATCTAATAGCTCTTTCACTTAACTGTGTGTTCATCTACTACAAATAGTTTTAAATTTAAAAATTTTATTGAAAACAGAACGATCACCATATATGTAAGTGTGAAGGTATGTCAACGTAACTTTGTGCCAATTAGTGTAATATATTACCATTTAAAAACAATAGTGATTCTTAGAATACTTTTATTTTTTTACCTTAGTTAAGCTAGTAAAGTAGGAAGAAATATAGTAACAGTCTTTGATTTCACCTTATTCTATAAAAATGGAACTAGCTGAGGTAAGACTTAAATCTCGGGACGTATTAGATTTTTGTCTGAGTACTGATTCCTTTTCTCATTTCCTCCTTTGGTTCAAAGCAAAAACAGGAGGTCAAAGGCCCATTATAGTTCTTATGATTCATGAAAGAAATTGGGGACAAGATCATTGAAAATTTTTAGTTTTTAAAGTTAACTTATTTAATATACTTGAAGACACAATATATATAATACATATCGTTCTGAATTATATAATTATACAGGATAAATGTACACACATACATGTATGCATATATTTCATTTTTTCTTCATTCAGTATTCATTCTACTACTAGTTGTGTTAACTTGGGCTAAAAATTTTAACTTTGTACCTCGGTTTCCTTTCCTCATTTGTAAAATGGGAATAGTAACAGTTCCTGTTTTATAGGATTGTTGTGAAGCACTTATAACAGAGCCTGGCGTATGGTAAGAACGTAATATTAGGTATTACAGTGAATTATATATCTAATATGTATGCATGCATGTCCTTATTGATATCTCTATCTATATCCAAATGAAATTTCTTCTATAAAATCATCAGTTGTTTAGATCTACAGATAAAAATGTAAAAATAATTTCATTATGCATATCCTTTTTTCTTTATGTTTTAGGGCTGTGAAACTATTCTGTATGATATACCATTATGCATTTGTCAGAACTCAGCACAAAGAGTGAAACTTAATGCATGCACATTTAAAAAAATCAAATCATTTAGGAGGTTGGGGAATCTCAAGAAAGAAAGTGGATTGCAACAAGAGAATCTAACAGTATTATAAATGTATGAAACAACCTCACTGAAGGGGATGGAGAACGGTGCAGAACTAAGCAATTTTGGAAATGATTGAAGTTTTTAAGACAAAAGGAACTGCATCTAGACATTGTACTCTAGTTGAAAGGGGGTATCGGTTAATAATTCTGGTACTAGTATACATGTATACTGAAATTAAATGAATAGCGGATTGTAAGAACCAGATTTCTCATGGTTGGGAATAGAATTTACAGATTAGCAAAGGGGAGATGATTCATCCTAGAATGATCCATCTAGTAATGGGTTAGTTGGACACATTAGTAGAACGTATGTTTAGCTTAATGTAGATACAGATGGTTCCAAACAGAAATATTCATAGATAGGTGTTCATATATGGATTAATGTACATGCATATATTTCCTTGCTTTGTCAGCTGCACGGGATCAAAAGAAAGGACACCTTGAGCAATAAAGAACACATCTAGTGCATAGATCTTGATTTCTAATGCTGTTCTCCAATAAAGGAGCCAAAGTTCCTTAGAAAAATGGCTGAGTATAGGGCTGGGGTATGATGAGTCTGGAGTATTTTGTAGTACCAGATAGTAAAGAAGTGCTCGAAAACAAAAACAAAGAAAAAACCACCCTACATTGATGGGGATTTATTAAAAGAACATAGGACCACTGAACGAGGACAATTTGAGCAACTAAATAGTATTGGATTTAACCCAAAGTATAAAATAAATATCAATGAGTCCACATTCATATAACAAATGATTGAATCAATAAAAAAATGAAAACTTTCCTATGCAAAATATTAATTCTTGTATATACTCCACCCTCAAGCAGGAGAATAAATCCTTGCTCATTAAGTGTAGGCTATGCATAGTGACTTCCTTCCAAAGAGTATAGTATGGAAAGGGGGAACAAAGAGTAAGTTTGCTGTGGAGAAACCTGGCAAATGCTACCTCAGCCAGGTGATCAAGGTCAATATCAAGTGATAAATCATGTTGATAGTATGTATTCTTGATAAATGACCTGGGGCAAATTACTAAACCTTTCATGGCCTCTGAGGGTAATAAGATCTACTGTGATGGTCTTTGTCAGTTGTTAAATAATATGCAAAATGCCTCCCACAGCACCTGGCCTATAATAGGTGCTGAAAAATAGTATTCATAATTGAGAATTAAATGTTTGAAAAGTGCTCTAGGTCTAACTATTGTGATGTAAAATATTTATTTTAAACATAATTGACTGGGGTTGCCAATGATCTAGTAATACCTGAAATATACTACAGACCTTTACGTGTATGTCTGTGTGTGTGTGTGTGTACAGATGTATAAATAATACGTCCCTTTCTCTTTAGATCTTGGTACTGTTGTGGAGCTATTATTGAAGAAACTTGTGATCATTATTGTTATGGATTCATCTGCTGTTAGCAAAGCTTCATATTATTTGTCTCTGCCTCTTAGGCTTGAGTTGCCTCAGTCTTTCCTCAAAAAAAACATGCAAGAAAAAAATGCATGCTGGGATATTTGAAGCTAGACATCAGAATACTCAAAACTGCCCTGAGATTTCTGCTTACTGCTGCCCTACGAAAGCTGCAACAAAGAATTGAGATATCCTGCTGTTGTCTGTTCTTAGAAAGCGTCTCCTCTGTTGGCAATGCATTATTTCAATACTGATTCACTGGCTTTGAAACTGGACCTTGTTAATGACTACATAGTACTATTTAATGTTCAGTAGAAGTGGTAGGTGACACTGATGACATTGCATTATGAAGAAACTGGAGTTAATAAAGGGCTTAAGAAATCAAAAGACTAAATGTGACAATTGTTTGATAGATGCAAGTTGCTTGGGAGGTTGATACTATACTTTTCCAGTTTCTCAGAAGAAATTGTAGCCAATTTATGACAACCTGGATATGTAGCAGAACTTTGTGTTTAAAACTGAAACATAAGCAAACTGGATATTGTGAATTATTGCTTGGAGGTTTAGAAATCACTGACAGTGGCCTGTTCAAAAGCATGACTTGATTTTTGCCTCTGACCTCTTTGTCATCCTTTCCTGTATTAATTGGACAGATTGGACACTGCTGTTGGCGAATCAAACCTTCTGCAATGATAGACACAGATGTATCCTTATCATGTGTTTCTTAAGATGGATTGCTCCATTTTGTTTTAAATTTCTGATTGATAGCCAAAGAACCCAGCATCTCAGATCAGGCTGTCCCAGGTTCCCTCTGTAACAACTGATGCGATGTTTTTAAGACCACATGGAATGAAACTGCAATCTGCCAAATTAAAAGATTACATATTTTTTTTGAGCTAGCTTCTTCTGTAAGTCTTCTCTTGCCCAACTATATAACTCCTAAATTTCCTAACTCTCTGAAATGACATACCTTATTCACTTTGCTGCTTCCCATGTTAGCAAATTAAATGCATGCTTAAGATATAAATATATATGTGCTTAAGATATTATACTATATATATATATACATATGTGTGTATATATATACATATATATACACACATATATATATATACACACACATATAGGTATGTTTTTTAACATATTTTATCTTTATTATCTCCCCTCCCATTACCACCACGGAAAGTATCAGCAGGGAAGGGAAAAGTGTAGCTCACAATTCTGTCATAAACTTCTCTCCAGCATTCTAGTGACAGTAAAAGTAATTCCCCCATAATTGCAAGATAAGGACACACAAGATAAGGCCAATATTTTTAAAAAATTAATCTTTCAACATCAAGGAATTTTTTTTTATCAGTTTTAATTAGGCCTTTTCCTTTTGGGGTCTTTTAAGAAGTGATTCATCCATTCATTTAAGAAATATTGTCTACTATGCACCATGCACTATTGAATTCTAGGTGCCTAGGAAACATCATTGAACAAAACAGAAAAATCCCTGACCTCATGGAACTTCGATTCTAGTGGAAGATATTAAGAAAAATAATAAGTATTTATGTTAGAAGGTATAAGTGCTATGAAGAAAACTGAAACAAGGAAGGGAAGATGCTGGGTCTGGGGCAACATTTTAAATGAGATGGTCAGAGTAGGCTTCCTTGAAAAAGGTGAGGAAAGATGGCACAGTAGTGCGGGATCTAGCCATGCAGTTATCTAGTGGAAAGATCTTTCCTGATAAAGAGAACAGTCAGTGCAAAGGCCCCAGGGCAGGAGGATGCTCTGCTGTCAGAAGAGCAGGGCACTGGAGTAAAGTACTTACTAGCAGAAATGAGGTTGAGACAGGTGGATGTAGGGTGGGACTTGGGAGGCGAGGTTTTATAGGTCACAGAAAAGACTCTGGCTGAGAAAATGAGAGCTAGTGAATTTGGCTTGCTCCGAGATCTACAAACTTCTAAGCGTTAAAAGCGTATCTATGTCATATTACAGGTTGGTATAAACCTCAAGTTGTGTCTACACTTAATTTACCACCTTTTAAATAAGTGAAAATTGCCTTCTGGAATGGGAAAAACATATGAAGACAATTAAATACTCAGGCCAGACGCCTAAATTACAGTTTTAATTCACTAGCAAGTATCTTAAATATTAACGAGCCTCCTTCTGTTTTCTTATTTACAGGTTGGAACAGTATCTTTTTCCAAGTTCCTTCTTGTCTCTTGTATCTTATTTTCCCTTAATATCTCAGTCCAGATAGTATTTTCCAATCTTATTTCCTATTCATGGTTTAATCTGTCAGTACCAGCAACATATATTTTATGGAGGTCAGAATTTTGCTGGCCCAGAAATATGGAAATTACATACAGTAGATTAAAACAACAAAAACTAATTGGCCTCAATTATTTGAATTGAGTAAAATCAGGATTTTTCTTTATAATTTCTGCCTGACAATCTAAATAAACCATTTTATTTCCTTGGTGAGGACATAATACTAGAGATAACACAAGGTTTGTTAATGTCTTTACTTAATGTTTTAAGATTGTAAGAGTAATGCATTAAATAAATTTCAGTTCCCACCAGTTACTAGGTGTTGCTAAGGAAGGAGGGCCAAGAGGGGAGACACTGGTAAAGCGGAAGGAACCACCGGCCTTAGTTTTCCAAAATACCTTTGTGACCCTTGGAGGGAGAGAGAGAGAAATTCTGCATGTCAAATCTGAAAATTTACTTTTCAGTTTCCTTGGAAACTGGTTTCTACATCAGGGTAACACACTTTGGCACCAGGTTCAGCAAAACTACTTTCATTACCATTGAGGTAGAGGTGACTGCCTTCAATGCCCCACGTTGCAACTACTGGCAGGTTCCGAACGGTGTTTCAGGGGCTGCCATGCACACTGCGCTCCAGAGTTCAGTGCCAGGTAAGTTGGGGCTGTTTACAATGGCACCTACTGACGTTTGCTCACCTTGATACGCAAACACGTCGGATCAAGAGACCAGTAAAGCTGCAGACGGATGGCTGTTAAAAAGCAGAAGTGGCTTTAATCTTTTTTAGGTCTCTAAGCCCTCATTGTTATACAGGTGCTGGCCAATCAACTAATCAGCGACAGTCCTAACTGCTGGGATCAGGGTAAAGCTGATCCGCCTGTATCAGTTCCACAACCTGTCGCGCACCCCAGTAGAGAACACACTGAGGATTGATAAGGACAAAGGAAAGTTTCTATCAAAGTTTAGGACAGAGGGACAGAGCGGGGAGCAGTTTCAGATCATAGTCAAGCCCCAGACCGGAGAGGAAGCCAAACCTCCCGCGTGCCCGCCTCGGGGGCCAAGGAAATGCGACAGGGAAGTTTTTCTACAGGACTTCTGCCGCCTCGTCCGCGAGAGGCGCGAGCACCGCAGCGCCGTCAGTCGAAGGCTCGGCCTCTGCCGGTCTCCCTGCACCCCAGGGCTGGCCAACCCCGGCGCGCGGCGGAAGACGAGCGGCTCCCGCAGGCGTGCACGCCGGCTCCCCGGCTAGCTTGGCGCGGGGCCCTCCCTTCACTTCCCTCGGTCCCCTGTCCATCTGGGCGCCGAGCTCCGGAAAGCTCGCCGCGGGCGCAGACCCGGCCACCGAGCGCCCTTCTCCGCTCCCCCGCGCGCCGGCGCTATGGAGACAGTCACGAGACGCCGGCGGTTCCTGCGCCCGCCAATGGGAGCGCACGTCGCGGGGAGACGCAGACGTCGCTCTTCCAAGATGGCGGCGCGTCCGTCGCGAGCAGCCGGGCCCGGGGGAAGCCAGCGAAGCCGAGTAAAGCCGCCGCCCGGGAAAGGACTGAAGGAGCTGTTGCCACCGTTGGCGGCGGCTCAGGCGGTTTTCGCTGCTGCTACGGCTGTTGCCATGCGGCGAGGCTAGGGAGGAGCTCACTTCCCCGGGGTGTAATAATGTTAACAGAGGTAAGCGGCGACGGCGGCCAGTGTTTACCTGTAAAATGGGGAAGGGGCCCGCGCCAGCCCGTCAGAGAACATCATTTCTCCGCTGGCTGGCCCGACCCTCCGCAGCGGGCCCCGGGGCCCGAGGGGCAGCGGGGATCCTACAAGTGCTCCCTGACTAGGAGCTGTGCTGACTCAACAGAGCCCCACCACCTCCTGCTGCCTGTGCCTCTTTCGCAGTTGCCACTTGCCCGTCGCCCCGGCACTGGTCTCCCCCTTGCTGTCGCTGCCTCTTAACTCATCGCTTCTCTCGTGCGCTGCTCTATGGCAGCGTTGGTCTCTGCGTTGCCGCTGGTTCCTGCTCCCCTACGGTTTGCCCGAGGTCTCCCTTCAGTCCCTGGCCTCCAGGGCCCTCCACTTGCAAGCTCGGTCAGCATCCTGGGTTTGTCCCTCGGCCAAACCGGTTTGTGTCCCACCCCCTCTTGACTTGAGGTGGACCTTCTTTTACCAGCAGCGACATTTGGGTTATAACCCCCTCTCCCACGCCCAGTCACCGTTCGCTTAAACCGTGGGAATAAAGTTCTGTTGAGCCTCTACCTTCCTGACTTGCTTAAGGCTCCCTTGGTACTTACTCTTCAGTGGAAGTTTTTTCCCTTGGACCTGAAATGGAAGTAGGGCAACTATGTGATTAGCCAATCAGTTTCCCTTTTCTAGTGCCGAATGTCCATTGCAAAAAGACTTTTTGAAGTAGAGTTTGCCTTTATTAGCAATACTTGGAGGGGAAGAACTAAATTGATGTCACTAGATGCTTGACCCAGTTATATGCCGGTGTAGGCATCACTGAGGATAAATTCTGAAGCTTGTGGATTTAAGGAAATATTTTAGAAGCTGCTCTCTTGCAGTCCAGTGAGGATTGCGATGTCAGCTGTCAGGGGCTAGTTTGGGTATCTTTGGGGCTGTACAGAGGACAGGAAACAACTTTAATCAGCAATGGGAAGTATTCTTATTTAGGCCAAAAAGGAAATAAAAACGTTTGTAGATGAGTGGCTTTTGTTGTGTGAAAATGTGATAATAAAGGCCTTAACTTGCCTTTCCAACTCGATTAACTCTGAGACACTTGCTACTTTGCTATTTGTACTTAATAATCTATGCATAGAACCTGACATATGATGTGTCTGATAAATACTGGTTGATTTTTAACTCAGGAACTACCTATTTCTAGTAATTTGTAGTTCACTTTATATTTCTAAATGCCACCGATTTTTTCATTCCCAAAGTGTGTTTCATTCCCATAGATTATGGTATAAGGTTCTGTTGTCATTAGCAGTATTAGGTTAAAAACCAAAAAGCCTTATAAGTACCGGAAGTTCTATTTGTACCTTCAGTGTGATATTTTGGGGGGAATCATTAGCCTTATAATAAGTTTTCAGTGGTGTTTCTAATGTACAATATTTTACGAGGTGGTGTTTTGATAAAATTTGGCTTAAGTTAGCACCTTTTAAAGAGTTGTAATCCTTTCACCTAAACTCATTGTGTCTGCTAGTAAAATGATAGTGTCTTGATTGGGAAAGATTGAACTTTCTAAGCTTCTATATTTTTAAATAATTGTGTGTTTCAGTGAAATATTTTAAACAACAGGTCAATGATAGGAAGATATACTTTAGTGCTTTGTGTGTGTGTGTGTGTGGTGCACAGCTTGTAATCGGCAGTGCCAGACTTCCAACCTTGGTAGTCCCTGCCGAGTCTATTAACCACTACCCTGAATTGGCTCCCCAAAGTAAGGTCTAGAAGAAATGGAACTTGGATCTTATTTATGATTTTTAGTAGTCATTTTATAGATTAGAAAACTGAAGTCCAGAGACTTGTCCAAGGTCAAACAATTATTAGTGGCAAAGGTGAAACTAGAATCCCATCTCTTGACTGTCAGTAGAACTCTGACCATTTTGCTCTCTCTCAATGAGTAGTTTTCAGCTCTTTTGATAAATTTTAAAATATATTACTTTCTTGTCTGAATATGTATGGTCAGGTAGATAAACTGAAAGTTATTATCACTTGAGAAAGACTTTTTGCTTTACCTTAGCTTTTTTTTTTTTTTTTTAACTAGGCTCAGAAATACTCCTTTTGTGAAATATTATAGGTACAAAATTTTACTTAATATTAGTTACTAAAATTTAATAGTCTGGGACTTGAATTTTGCTGTTTCTCTTCGTGCTAACTTTAGATCAGCAAGTTTTAGGGAGTGTAATTTAATTTGTGTTAGTTGTCAAACTGTGTAATGATGAATTGTGTTATGATAGATTCTTAAGTTTTGTAAGCATACTCTGAGTTCAGCAAGTGGTGAGTAGTTGTACTATCTGCCTGGTTCTTTTACACGTCACCATTGCGGTATGTGATACTATCTCCAGGAGACCAATGAGGAAACCGAGATTGAGAGTTAAAGTAGCTTGCTTAAAATCATGTAACAAGTGGTGGAGCCAGCTGTCACACCTAGGTCCTGGCTCTTATTCCAAATTATGTGTTTTTGTGGCTCAGCGTGGGATGCATCATTAATTTTTTGTAGCTGATAATCAACAGTATACTATTTTTAGGCTTTTTTAAAACCAAGGTGGGGTTTCCAAGTATGTGGATACATAATAACATAATAATGATAAACATTCATATGAAACTTTTCAGTTTTGTCAAAATAGATCTTTGAAACCTTTTCAAAGAAACCATGTAAGTGATCAACTAAGGGCTATATTAAGTTAAGCTAAAAGAGAAAATTGCTCAATTGAGCAAATACGTACGTTGAACTTTGAAACCTGTGAAATATGATTGATTAGTATGAGCTGAAAATACAGCTCCAGTAGGTTGTCTTACATTTTTTTTAAACGTTCAGTTATTTTTTCTTCTACTGTCTTTGCTGCTGTTAGGACTTCTTACTCTTAATGTCACTCTTACTACATTTGGCAAAAAATTTGTTGTAGTATACTTGAAAATTATTTGTTTAATACCTACTCACCTTTAACCCCACCCCCCAAATAAGAGTAAACTTCCATATATCAGAATTAGTTGGGTATGGATGTTTACCTGATAATTTGTTTCAATTAATCTGATTGGTCACAGCATTGAATATAATGAAATTTGTATCAGTGAGTTTTCATTAAACACACTTTGAAACATTTTTGATGTTTCAAAAGCTATTGGGGTTATTACTCTGAGCATTTATTATCACAGAGAACCAAAGGTACAGAGGATATAGGAAAACATGCAGAATTCGTAGCAGTGCTATGGCATACTCTGGAGCTTGTTTTTATTATACATAAAACCAATTACCAGCCTGTTGACACTTGTCTTGTGCTTTTAAAAATAGTGAATAAAAATTGTAGTTATTTAAACTTAATGGTTGTAATTGTTTGGGTTGTGTGCAAACATTAGTAAATGTTAAATAAAATGGTTTATAAAAATAAAATGGTCTTGATGTTGCTTCCATCCTGATTTATTGCTTTATGTATCAGCAATAATCACTGATTTTGTGGTTAACAAATATGCTACAGGTGGGAAAAAGGTATAACCTGCAGCAGTTTTAAAAGTCCCAGGTTAATAGTTGTTAAGGGAGTAAAATTTTGTTGTTCAAATAAATTTGGAAGATAGTTGCTTAAAGGAAGTTAAATAGGTTTCTTCCCTGGAGGACTGCTTAGAGCTTTTGGTAGGTGATTTACTCTCAAAGAAGGTGATAGAATTTTGTGTCATATTGCAAAGTTGTTTAATTTAGTCTTTTTCTGGAGAACCCTGACTAATACAGAGATTTATATAGAGGGTCTTGTATTTCACTTTAGGAAATCCTGAGATATGGTGAATTGTGCATCAAGGAAGAGTCTGTGGACTGCAGGGCTCTTTTTAAACACATACACACTCTCTCACACACACACACACACACACACTGTTGCTTATAAGTGCTTAGTAAAAAATTAGGACTTGATTTTGTTGCTTAATGTATTTATTAATAGAAATACTCTTGGGATGGGTTAACTCTTTAACTACAGGAGCTATTTAATTATTAATTAATGACATTGTAAAGGCTACTAACTAGAAAAAGAACCTTATAGCCATTGCCATTCAAAGGATGTTAAGAGGGAGGAAAGATTTTATGAGAGTGGAAGGACGTTACTATCTACAGTGATCCTGGCTTGCCACTCCACACACAGCATTGTTCAGCATCTTTTGACAAGCCAAGTTGAATATTGCTAACCTTTTTTTCAAGCATTTCAAAGGGCCTTTGTTTCCCCCCCACCCCCGTTGAATCCAAGTTTTCAGGGCGTTTATAAGTAAATTATATTTATTTAGTAATTATTTCCATTGTATTTTGTTATTTCAGCACATATATATCCTTTGTTCATCACTTCATATCAGCAGCTAGCTAGTTGATAGAATTGCAAACAAAAGCAAAGTTGTGTGATTTTTTTTAATTAAGCCCTACAATTTTATATTAGATAAACAATGTCTTCCATTAGGCATTTTGAAATATTACAGTAGAGGTTCTATATTTCTATAACTATCCTTGGTAATTCTATGTAGGGAGATACTAGTATATCTGACTCTAGTGTTCAGATGAATTGTTCGAAGGTTTGTTGACCAGTTTTCCATAGAAATTATAAAGGATAGTTTTTTGTTCACTGTATTATGTTTGTGATTAAAAGTATTGCATTAATTGCTACAAGTTTATGAAATTACTTAATTTTATTTGAGGAAATATGGAATTAAATTTGGGAGGCCTGGGAAATAAGTAGAATTGTGTGTAGTTTTATATAGATTAAAAATCTATAGTTTATAGATTAAAGGCGTTGGTTTGTGTATCATAAGGCCACTGCAAAACATGGCTTTTCATCGTTTATGTAGTAATTACCAGCATGTATACGGACTTTTGCAGATTATAGAGGGTGCTTTATGTCTTAATTTAATCACATTGGTAGATGTGCTGATGCTTGCTTATATTGTCACATCTAGTTTATGGAATAAAGAGAATTCTCTTAAAGGGAGAAGAAAAAGGGTATGGGAGGATGTTTGAAATATTCATAGACTTCTTTAGGTGGTATCAACTAAGCAGTGTGAGCTAAATAATAATGGAAAAGGAGGAGGGAGCATGAGCTTTTGGAAGAGGAATAAAATAGGTTCCATCATGGGGAAGAGGTTCCAGTGCTGGCCACTCACTAACTAGCCATTTGGTGACAAAGCTAAATGACTGTGGCATTCCCTGAGGTTCTCAGAGTATGGCTTTTTAAATTGTGTTTTGAAATTCTGTAGTTTCACAGACCATCAAGTGCTCCCTCAATTGACAGTAATCTGATTGCCTTTATTTCTGAGTCAGTGTAATGTTGATGTTACAAGGCCTTAAATGTTTGTGAGGAGAGGGAACTTGGAGTAAAGCAAGTGGAGACAGCTCTTAAACATACCATTATCCAAAGTGGTTGAAATTGAGTGAATATAAAGCTGGAGTCATGGCAATGCATACTTATTTCTATCAACAACTTATACGTATGACAGTAGTGAGGTTAACACACAAATGACCTATACGAATGAGTCCATGTCCGTGGCCTGGGTAGAGTGGCACCTGGTTTGGTGGTGCTTATCTCACATTAGCCAGGGACAAAGTGACTCCTTGTTTATCCCAGCTTGGCTTTTGGTCTGTGCCCATGCCTGCTTTATGCCCTGGACACATGAATTAAAAAAAAAAAAAAAAGAATGAGTCCCAATTTCACGATTCATTTATGATGTGACATTGGGGAAGTTGTTTATTTCTGAGCTTTAGTTTCCTTCTTTGTAAAATTGGAATAATAATAGCACCTTGCTAAGCTGCTCTCACATTGTTGTAAAGAGCAAATAAAGTGGAAGAGGGTATTTAACTCTTTGTAAACTATCAATCGTTATACAAATATTAGTGGCTAATACGTCAGGTGGTTTTTTTTTTTTGGTTTTTTTTTTAATATGCCTTGTACTAATATGAATTCAAGTCCTAGGCTCCTAGGCTCACTAGCTTCTCAGTGGGTGGGTGGATCACAGGAGAAAGAGGAACCTCCTTTCTGGGGGTGGGGGTGGGGGGTGCAGGGAACAGACTAAAAGAAGTGACAGGAAAAAAGTAGACTGAGAGCATGTCCTGCAAACTAGTAATGAGAGTAGTTTATTGTGTGGTTGGTAAACTGATTCCAAAGAATTTCTGAAAGGGAAGTTCCAAAATATATTTTGAAAAAGGTTTCTTCCTTGAAAGTCAGCAGTCATTTGTTTGTACATATTCTGAAATATTTGTGGGAAATCTTTCAATTTTAATCAACCCTGATAAATTTTTAAAATCCTGGTACATTCTTAAAAGGAAAAGCTGTTGTTTAGGATAATTTTTATAAGGCTTTAGTTGTAACTTCCACTGGATATTAATTTTTGTGGATTAATTTGTTCACCAAACACAAATACACCTACTGTGTGGTAGGCACATGTTAAGTTCTGATGCTGAAGGGGTGAGTCAGACCTGAAACCTGCCCTCCGAAAATTCACTATCAGAATTAAATTTTGGCCATAATTCAGTCAAAGCCTTGTTTGAAGTGTTTTGTCGGAATAAAACAAATAGCATAATTAAAGGGTGAAAAAGGAAGAAGAAAATGTTGGAGAAGGTAATTACTTGCATTAGCTTTATAATTCTAGGTAAAGCTACCAGTTTTGATGAGATGGCAGCCCTAAAATGAGATTCTCCTTACAACTGTAGTCAGCCCATCTCTACTGTCTGTATTTGCTCCAAGCTAATTCACTATGAGAAATGGGGGGGGGGGGGGGGGAGGGAGAACAGATTCGTTTATTTGCTTATTTTATGTTTCTTCCCTACTTGAATATAAACTCCTGAAGATGGGGCTCACAGTTGTATTCCCAGTGCCTGGAAAAGGGCTTGACACTTCGTATTCCTCATTAAATATCTGTTGAATGAATGTTGACTATTCCCTCCAGTAAAATTAAGGTAAAAGTGAAAAATTACTAAGGCAAACATTGTCCACAGTAAATTTATACCATCACTTTAATTATCCTTCAACGATTGGTTACTATATATGTCCACAAGTTTTAATAGTACACTGTGGTTTAATCTTGTGTTTGGGATCACAACCCCTCCTCAAAAAAAAAAAAAAAAAAAAAAGTTGAACACTAGGCTTTTAGTTAGAATGTAATTCTCATTTTTTCCTGCAGGGAAAAATCTGATTACATTGATGTTATTTTCATATAACCAATTTTAAATGGAAGAACAACTTAACTTTTATTTTATATCTCACACTACTGAATATTTATTAGGATTTCATGTGTACCACCTTAAAATGTATTCCTGAACTGGGTGAACTTAAAGAGAGCTTTGTTTATAATAGGGCACTAATGCTGACTTTTGTGGCACTTTGTTGAGTGTTTCGCATTTATACTAAAGCTATCTTGAAAGTTTTCAAGTGTGAGTGAAAATTTGGTCATGGATTTTAGAAAGTTGGAAAATTTGGGGCACATTGTCAAGGAGGGCAGCTGCTACCACAGTATATTGACTAAAATGCCTCTCAGTGTCATGGTTAGAGACAGTATTGTTAGATCCTTTCAACCCATCTACAATTCCACTGCATATTTAGAAATAGTATCTGCTAGAAGAGTTCAGTAAAATAATTCCACTGTGTTCAACTGTGAAAATTAAACTGGTTTAAAGATCTTTAAGTTAGTACGAGAGGCTCATATACGTCAAGTGGAATTGGCTTATTGCACTGTTTTCTCCAGTTTTCTGAGGGACCTTTTCAGTCTGATGCCTCTTCTAAAATCCCTAGGTGAATCCTGCTTTGCTTTTGACCTTAGCCCTGCATTGTTGGAAAGTCCTTGAATGTTACTCCATTTAATCCTGAATTCCTTTTGCTCCTGGAATCCTGGAGATATTTTTAGGTTGGCTGTGGTTTGGCACATGAGAGAGTATGTGATTCTTTGTATTGTGACTTCTTTTCAAGCTAGAGTTGTGTGACAACATGCATTGTGTGGACAGTGGCTTTTGGATTCACCATCATTTGAGGCTTGGAAATTATAAAACTGATTGAAGTTGTATAGTTTTAATGGAAGTAAATTTAATGGGAGTAAGTTTTAATGAAGTAAAATTTGACCTCATGTTACTGATTACATAAATTTTGGGAAGCATAATATTGTACTTTAGAATTTGTTCTTGATTTCTCTTCCTGAGTTTGAGATGGCATGCATTTTGTTCTCAGAATTTTTCTCAGGATGTTTAGTCAGACTGTAAGTATTAATATAATGAGCTACTTTTACATCTGATGCTAATTATTAACATCTGATGCTTTTTATTGAGATATAGAGTACCTAAGTGCTCACCACTTAAACGGTTGCAATAGTCTAATCCTGGTAAAAGTTAGCAGAATAAGAGGAAATTGGCTAGAGGGAGGTTGGAACTTGAAAGGTGGAACACAGCAAAGAAACAGAAAAAGAAACTGAAATAATGTACTTTATAAATAGTGGTGTGTTGATTACGTAAAAATTTTAGAAAAATCAAACAAGAGTATTTTATAATTTATAAAACTGTATTTTATGAACTAAAAAGCTGTGCAAGTTAATATTTGATAGCTGAGAGTATTCAATCAAGTAATAGGCATTAATGCAAAATTTATAGGACTACTGAAATTAGTGAGATTGTCTTTGTATTGGGACTCAGAATGTTAATCATCTGTGTCTGTATATCGTATGCTTCAATTAAGTAGGAGTCACTGCAGATATGCAAAGATTGCTCATTCTTTAGAAATATGTTGTCATAACTGATAACTTTATTAATTGGTCAATGGAGAAAAAAATTCTGAGTATTATAGGAAATAACAAGTAGACATTTGATAAAATCAGCTTCTATTCCTGAATAAATATATATAATAAAATAAAAATAGGTGAATACTGTATTAAAGATTGTATGTTAACAAATGTCAACAGGATACTTTATACTTTTTAATCTTATATTTAGCTTTTTAAATCATGAACAAGTTTGGCTTGTAATTTTTCATCTTTGCCTATCACAGAGGTAAAAATTATACTCTTGCTTTAAAAGTTTGGATTTCTTTGATTGCTAGTGGAGTTGATAATTTTTCTTATGCCAGGCCACTTGTATTTTTTGTTTTGAGTTGCCTGTTCAATTTCTTAATGATTTATAACTTCTCTTTACTCATGGATTTTAACCTTTTGTTGTACATGGTGCATATATTTTTACAATTACATATATTTATGGATTTTCTTGCTATTAATATAAATAAATTTTATGTTGTTAAATATGTGAATCCTTTCCTATAGATTTTATCATTTTTAAAAAGACCTTTCCTGGCCCTAAATTATACAATGATTTTAATTGTTTTAGTAAGAGTTTCTAAGCTGTTTTCTACATATTTTTAGTATTTTTTGTGAGGTATTTTATAGGGGGAAATACTCATAATTTTAATCAATTTTTTTTTATAGTGCAAAATTTCAAACATACAGAAACCTTGAAAAATATTGCCATCAGCACCCAGGTACCAATTACTTAGATTTGTTAACATTTTGTCCTATTTGCTTTAGATCTGATTCTTTATGTTTTTGTAGCTGAACATTTTAAAGTAAATTGAAGGTATTATGTCACTTCTCCTCAAAATACTCTCCTGAATCTCCTAGAATAAGGATGTTTTTTGATATAACCATAGCATTATTGTCATACTTAATAAAATTACCAGTAATTCCCTACTGTCGTCTAATAATCAGTATACGCGTATACAAATTTCTCCAGTTTGAACCAGGATCTAATCTAGCAATATCATTGTTATGTCTCTTTAACAAAAAATAGCCCCATCTTTCTTCCTCCTTCGCTTTCTCCTCTTCATTATTTTGGGTGGTTGTCCATTGCGTTACGATGCTGTGTAGAATGTCATTGATAGGCTCCCCCCACAGCCAAAAATGTTTCCCTACATCGCTAAATGCCTCGTGGGGGGGCAAAACTGCCTCTGACTGAGACACTACATTAAAGGTGGTACCTTTTCTGCACTTTCACTTTTTTAGATAAAGTTGTTGTTTCTTAGAATTGGTTTTATCTGACTCCATTCTGTTCCATCGACCTGTGTGTCTATCCTTTAGCCTGTTTTGCTTATTTATTTTACTTTCCTTTGTTGTTTAACTAGTAAGTAGTAATTTTAAAAATAGTTTTATTGAGATATAGTTCACACCATACAGTTTATCTAATTAGAGTGTACAGTTCAGTGGCTTTTAGTACATTCACGTAGTTGTGCATTCATTGCCACGGTAAGTTATAGAACTCATTACCCCAAATAGAAAAACCTTTATGCTTGTGCTCATTTTAAAATTGGATTATTTGTCTATTTCTTGTTCATTTTTAACAGTTCTTTGCATATTCCAGGTAGAAATTCATTATCAGATGTATGATTTAGAAATATTTTCTCCCATTCTGTGGATTGACCTTTCATTTTCTTGATGGTATCACTTGGATCACAAAATTTTCTAATTTTGGCATAGTCCAATTTATTTTTCTTTTGTTGATTGTGTTTTTGGTGTCAAAAGATTTAAACTTTGTAGTTCATTTTTCTTCAGTTAGCTTCAGATGGTATCAAGTAGCACATAAGCAAGACTAAATAAATAGACAAAAATAGGGCCAAAATTAAGCCATTATCATTTTCCCCAACTTGAATTTTGGAAAAAATAATTTTTTCGTGAGTTTTATTATCATATCTAGATTGTGCATTTGTGTGTGTGTGTGTGTGTGTGTGTGTGTGTGTGTGTGTGTGTTTATATAGAAGACTTGGCTGAGAATTTGAGGGCAAAAAGGGGTTGGGTTTACCTTGTAGCAGTGGATAATTACCAGCCAACCACTCTGCTCTGCCATGGGGAAGCTATTATAACTACAGTAACCTAGAATTCTACAGTGTTTCTGTCTTCAGTTGCCCTGCTGCCAGTGTTCATGTTTAGCAACTCCCCTGAGGGGAGGGAGGAAGAATTCTGCAAAAGCAGAGACCATGTATTAATAATTCCAGCCCTGCCCTCTTTTGCCTGTGTAATCTGCTTACTCCTCTTTGCTGAATTCCTGTCTGCATTATCTCATGATTATTGGGGTGTTTTGTCCATGACTTTTTTCTCCCAGCACATTCTGAGTCTCTGGGTCTTACTTTGGAGATCTCTTACTAGGCTGGCTGGTTCTTTCAGCAGCACTCCAGGTTCAGGAATCATAACTCAGACCATGATATTCTTGAGGACATCTCTGTTTATGGTCCAGCTGCCTCTTCGCAGCGTTTTCCTAGTTATTGCCATAATTTGACCAACAGTTTTGTTTTACTTTCTCAAACAGGATGTTTCATGTTTTTCACTTGGTGGAGAAGTTTTATGACAGCTTTTATAATCGTTACTTGATAGAATAAATGTGAGTGTATTCACTTAAATATTTTAATTGCCTGCTAATTGAATATTAATAAAATGAGTTACAGATATAGTGTGTCTTTTGTAGGAAAGCTGGTATGTGCAATCTAAAAATAGTAAGATAATAATAAGATAGTACTTGCAATATTTTTTGTTAAAAAAATTACATGCTTCTTAAAACGTAAACCAGTGAAGTGTATTTAGTAAAAAGTAAAAGTTAGTACGTATTTGCTTTTTCTGTTTTAAAAACTGCCTGGGTGCTTCTGTACCTTTCTCATTTAGACAGACATGAGAGAAGTTGCATTAAATTTTTAAAAATTGCTCTTAAAGATAATGATATGAATTATCTTTTTCTGCTTTGATAAGTTTCTCAAGTGTTTAATTTTTCCAATAGTTTCTGTTTATTCTTATACATTTTCTACTCTTCTCACTTCCCCTCTGCCCTATAGATAGTAGTTGCTCAATGAACTGATTGACACAGAAACCAAGGGCAAATGGAACCTAAGTGTTAAGATGCCAATTAATTAATGATTGGAAAGGAAGATAAACTGGTGATTATCACTGGGGAAAAAATATTTATGTAACATTGATTTAAATCAGAAGATCTGTGTATTCAGTATATAATTATTTAGAGCATACTCTATGTGCCAAATGTTATACTTGGTACCAGTTATACATTGTTGAACAAAACATACACAATTTATGTCCTCATGAGTCTTATAGCATATGGTATATGCAGGAAAATAAACAGACCATCCCAACGTAATGTGATAAATGAGGATATTGGCAAGAGAGTGGTTGAAATGGTGAACCGTGGACTCAGTCTCAGCAGGGAAGTGAATACGGAAGTGGGCTAAGTCGGGAGAAAGTAGAAGAATCCAGTGTCTGCAACAATGAATGGAAATGAAAAGTAGATGCAGTTGGTGTAACCAATTTAGAACTGGAAGATGTGGTCCGAGAAAATATAGTTAATTTTCATATTTCCCATTCAGAGACGACAAGGTGATGGTGAAGTTAGAGTGTGGTCTACGGTGGCTGACATGGAGTTGCAGGAAAGTTGCTGGAGGGGAAATGCTTATGATATTAAAAAACAGACTCCTGGATCTATTATGCTTACTTCTGTTGAAGTAATTTCAGGTTATGTAGTACTTGGGATAGAGAAGAATGTTGTGTACCACGTGTCAAGAGTTTTGAGTGAATAATTAGGAGTGCCTTGAAAATCCGTGGTTCTCACTGATTGTGGCTGCACATTGGGATCGCCTGGAGAATTTATAGGCAGTGAATGCTCTCTCCTGACTTTGCTACACGTTGGAAATTCTAATGGCTAGTTCCCACCCCCAGCTAGTCTGTTTTGATTTGTATGGAGTATAACCTGGGCAGTGGGATTTTAAAATGCTCCCAGGTAATTCTAATGTGCAGAAATTGCACAGGGATGGAGTTTTTTATAGGCAGCTGGCTGGAAGTTACAGTTGAGAACATGTCCTTGCATCATGAAGTTGGGGTATGTAATGAATGAAAGAATAAGCAGCCTTTGAAAGGGCTGCAGGAGAAGCAGCTTTTACTTAAAGCAACCAGTGACGTTTTTGAGGATACAGGTGTGTTTTTTCCCATGGAAGAGAGTAAACCTAGAGCGAAGCTTGGGCAGGGAGGGAAGCAGAGGGAAGGAAGACGTTGGATAAAGGAGGAAAAAACAAGAACAGTGCAGTGGTTAGAGTACAGGAGAGGACTGATAACTGAATAAATTTATCTCTTGGAGGTGAGCAAAGATAATAGGGCATAGTGGGTTCAGAATTAGTCTGAAAAATACATTCAGCAGTTTCGTAGTGGACGGGTTGAACTTCACTGGAAGTCCTAGCTTTGTATCCTTCTCTTTGTTAAAGGGTTTGGATGGTTTGTGCAAGGTCATGGAGAGGCCCAGAGATCCAGGCTGATGGTCCACAGGCTCCTAGGGGAGTCGTTAGTGGCCAGTCTGTTCTGACGCCGCAGGAGGAGGTGCTGGGGCCGCAGGAGGAGGTGCTGGAGGGTCAGGCTTGGTCAGTTTTGCCCAGTATAGCTCCTCTCACTGCAGCATGCTGCTTGCCTGAGTTTGAAGCTCTGCTGTACCTGACAGTGGTAAAGCCTTCACTGTTTCTTTACTTTTACACGTGATGCTTTTCAGGAATCATTTTAATTGTCCATTTCCAAATTTGTGAGCAACTACTGATAGGTATCTTTTTTTTTTTCAATGTAGAAGAAATGGTATAGACTTAGAAACAGTGAAAAGGGACGTTATGTATTACCTATGAAAACTTCCCTTGTTTACACAGAGAATTGAAATGAGTTTCACAAAGAAACGACTCAGCCTAGGTTAACTAAAGTGCAAACTCTGTATGGGACTAGAAATTTGTAATTGTTACACTGATTCAGATTTCTTGTAAGAATAAATCAGATTACTGCACTCATTTTATTAGACATGAAACTCGATTTTTTTGTCCTGTTAAACTTGGAAAATGAGAACATCAGACATCACTGTCAACAGAGTGCAGCAAGTTTATTTTTCTTTTAAAACTAAAGAAAGCTTTTTAAAGTATAACACTTACAGTCTTCAAGAACTACCCGAGTTGTCTAAATGAGCTATGAAATTACTTTTGAATGAAGAGTTCATTCAAAACATTATCAAAATTTCTCAGTATATATTTGGTCAGAATAAGGTAAGTAGTGAAGTAGTAAATTTGGTAACAGCTTGATATACAAATAAGAAAATTATATGCTTAGTGGAAAACAAGACTTTTGCATGATTATAGTGTATCATGTTAACTAGTAATTAAAACCCATTGCTTTTACTAAGCAAAATATATGACATAATTAAAGCTTTTGTACTTTTTTAAATTACATGATTTTGCATACAGTGACCTTATTTCACATGCGTATGAATTATGAAACTAAAAGTAACTTTGCGAGGCTGTGACACATAGTAGATGAAACTTTTGATGGGTCATGGGGATTTATGCGACATGAAAAAGATGCTTTTAGCAGCTGGGTTTTGACATGCATTTTTATATGTATCTTTTGTATGAATAGTTTTCAGATGTGCTTAGCAAGATGGAAACTGAGGAGCAATTATGTTAAATGGTTCTTGTTTTCCTTTTCCCATTTTGGATTGACTTACCTGATAGTCAGGTGGATATGAATGATGCCCATTTTTCTAAAAGTCAGTTGATTTTTTATTAGAACCTGCACAACGAGTCAGTTGTCTCAGTCGTCTGCGGTACATTTCACAATTCAGTTGTACAGACACAGACTGTTCAGAGGAATGTTATTAAGATTTTCTTTGGCTGTGGCAGCTGACATCATTTGGCTTAAATTTTCTAGGCCAAAATTATTTCTACTATATTGTATGGTGGGAAATTAGGATAATGCAGGGCAACATTTGTTATGTTGAAATATATCCAAAGCTGTTTCTTGAGGAAAATTTTAGCTTTGCTCATTTGGCTTTGCTGTAGTCTGCCACCTTATAAAAGTAGGTCAGGAGAATATGAGTTAGTTTCTTTAGTTTTTATGGCTTATCTGAGTTTTAGATGTATACGGATTAACTCTAAATCAGAAATATACACTGCCAACACTCAGTGACCTCAGACTAGATCACACTCAGTACCTCTCAAAGCCCAAAAGAATTGATAGTAGGGAAAATGCCCAAGAGTTATTTTATCCAACCTTTCTTTTAGATTGTCTGATTTCATCAATTTATTTAGATCTTCTAATTTCTATCCCTGGATATAGTTTGACTGCTAGAAAACGATAATCTTAGAACACATTAGTTTTCTCCTTGTAGAATTGTCTTCATTGAATTGCCTTTTAATATTTATGTCCACTTTTGTTTAAAGTCATCATGAGAAGCAATTTTGTTAAACTTTCTAATGACTTTCCTTGAAATTGTTGCTGAGAACATTAACCAGTACTTCATGCTTTGTTTTTCAGATAAATTCCTATATGATACAATGCTTTAAAAAATTAAGAGCTGCAGTATAGAGCACCAGTTAATGAGAGGAACCTTGGATATCATCTGTTCCCAACCTGTTTACAGATGAAGAAATTGAGGCTCAGAGAGGTCAGCTATAAGCAGCTGGTCTAGAACCCTGGTCTAGAAATTGTGCTTCTAACAACTGACCCAGTTTTGTTTTGTTTTGAAGTTTATAAAAATTGGAGGTGAAATTGAAATTGATATAATATAAAGTTAACTATTTTAAAGTGAACAATTCATTGGCATTTAGTACAATCAACAGTGTGTGTAATCTCTATACAGTTCCAAAATATTTTCATCACCCCAAAAGGAAAACCATCTATTTCAGTTGCCCCTCATTTTCTTCTCTTTCCCAGCAGTTGGCAACCACCATTCTGCATTTTGTCTCTATGGATTTCTCTGTTCTGAATATTTCATATAAATGGAATTATGCGATATGTGACCTTTTATGTCTGGCTTCTTTCACTTAACATAATGTATCCATGTGGTAGCATGTTTCAGTACTACCGTGTTTCCCCGAAAATAAGACCTAGCCAGACAATCAGAGCAAAAATTAATATAGACCCAGTATTATATTATATTTTATATTATATTATATTATTATATCCAGTCTCATATAAGACCCGGTAAAATAAGACTGGGTCTTATATTAATTTTTGTTCCAAAAGACACATTAGAGCTGATTGTCCAGCTAGGTCTTATTTTCGGGGAAACTGGATACTTCATTCCTATTTATGAGTATGATTGAGTAATACTCCATTGTATATAGATACTACCATTTGTTTATCCATTGATTCATTGATGGCTATTTGGGCCATTTTCCACATTTTGGCTATTGTAACTAGTGCTGCTGTGAACATGTGTGTACATGTATTTTGAGTTTTCAATCCTTTTGGGTATACACCTAGGAGTGAAATTTCTCGGTCTATGTTTACATTTTTGAGGAACCACAAAACTGTTTTACACATTGGATACATCATTTTACATGTCCCTACTTTGTTTGCTTCACCTCTACTCCACTATGGTAAGATCATGGAGGCTTGAAAAAGAAAATGAGCCAAAGATCAGTTTGTTTTTGTTTTCTTTTTGTAAAAGGTACGGATTCTAATTTAGAGCATCGTATGCAATAGGTTTTTCAACCAGGTTTATCTTTTTTCCCGTGGTTTATTGACTATAATTTTAGTTTGTTCCTTTCATTCAAACTGTGGTAAAGTTGCACTCCTTCATTTCTTTTCCCTCAGTATATTTATTTTCTTAGAACCTACGAGAATGGTTTTAGGGGGTCTGAGTAAATGCCAATCTGTTTATTGTACCAAAAAAAATGAAAAGAAAAGGAAAAAGCAACAACATAAATAGTCTTGGGTACTTTCAAGGTGTTACTTACCAGGGTTCAATTGACTTAGGTGCAGGACAGATTTCTTCATCTTCTACTTTTGCTATAGGTGTCAGTTGGCAAGGCTTGGTGATTATTCTTTTTTGAATCTCTTTAAATTTGAGGCCATCCTATCGCTATAACATCTTGTTTAAACAATGCCTGGTATTACCCTTGATAAATGGATATTATAGAAAATTTAAAGTAAGTGGTTTAATATAGGTTAAATAGTCATCAAAATCTCTTAGGAAACCAATCCCCCACAGATCCTGAGGGATGACTGTAAACTTACATATGTACATATGTAGTACTGAGGAAAGATTCTGAGGGTTATTATTTTTTACTTTAGTTTTAGAAGATAGAGACCTACTAATACCGTGTTTCCCCAAAAATAAGACCGGGTCTTATATTAAGTTTCGCTCCAAAAGAGGCATTAGGGCTTATGTTCAGGGGATGTCCTCCTGAAAAATCATGTTAGGCCTTATTTCCGGTTAGGGCTTATTTTCGGGGAAACATGGTAGGTAGGTCTGAATGCGTTACACTTTGTTAAAAATATCAGGTATCTTAGACTTTTTAAAGGGTGCAAGTCACAAAGAAATTCTGGAATTACCTTAGGTGATAAGAATGTTGTTATAAAGGTACATGGTGAAATCAATAAAATAAGCCTTATTAGATAGCCAGGTTTCACAATAGAACAGAAATGGTGCCCTGCCTGGTTTCAGATAGATTGAGATATAGACTGGAGTTATGGATACAACACATATCTGACCACCAGAAGGTAATTCTGTGTATATAATACAGATCTAGCTACCTGGTGACCCTGTGACCCTCCTAGTATTAGGCTTTTGTCAGTCCTGGTGTTATGCCATTACGATTGACTCTCTGTTGTCTGCCTGCTCGTTTGTCCCTGTCACTACCAACTGACTGTCCCAAGACAAGATCTCATTGATTAGATCAGAGTCACCATTTATCTCGGTTACCTGTACTATTTGATAGAGCTTTTTTCCCAGGCCATCTCATAGACCACTAAACTGGCTATAGAAATCCACCCTTGTAGCTGTGGCCTGACGCGGTGGGGGTCATTCATGTGGCTCAGAGCATGGTGACCTATACTTAACAAATCCCTCAGGGGCATATAAGGTGAGTAATTTGTCCTGAGACGAAGTTTCATGTTTTTACATAGATAATACATTTGCTACAGGCACTGCTTTTTGGATTTCTGGTAGCCTTAGTGATGATCTCAATAGCAAAATAATTTATCATAACCTAACTGAGGGTCTTAGGAAAGAGCCATTTTCTACTTGTAAGAATGTCCAAACCTGTAAGTGATTTTTATCACATTTTATTTGAGCCAGACTTACCATAGTTGCTGGGAAGCAGGATCTCAGATGTTCCAGAGAATAATGACAGTTTTGCAGTTTCTTTAATACCTTTGGAGAAAACTTAAGGAGAGACTTTAAGGACGATTACATCAAAGTGGGAGAAAGCAAGGTACAGGATCATTAACAAGATTATGTGCTCTCTTGAGGGTGGTTACGCCTTCTAGGGGTCTGGAAAAGGGTTACTTCTGGCATTTCTAATGTGTGTTAATCTAGATGCACAAGAACAATGGGCTTGCTTAAGCCGTTCACTAAAGAAGTTATATGCCTGGGGGTGACCACCCGCCAAGACCTGCCCAGTAAGAAATGTATGATAAAACCACCTGTGAGGTCACTTTTGGTTAGATTTATTACAGCACCCCTTTTTTGTCCCCATCCTCCAAGTTTGCATTCTTCTTGTAGTTACAAAAATTCACAGGAGACTTCTGAAGAGTTGCTTTGAGAGTTTATCTTTGAATTTGTTGTGTATACACACACACCCCTCATGCTATCAATTCAAGTTAATTTTTAAGCCATTATAGGAAGTCTGTAACCAGTTCCTTCTTTTAGAGGTGAGTAAACACATTTTGAGAGAGATTTTGATTCCCGAGGTCCACATGATATCTTATAGCAGAGCTAGGATAGAAACCAGAATTTCCAGCTACTTCTGTATTATAGTGTGTAGTGGCTCCTTAGTGACTTATAAAAAATAAAAATGACTTCTGTATTCCTGGAATTTATCTAATCTTGTTTGGGATTTCTCCTTTGGTATTCTTGATTGTAAGGAACAGAAATATACCCTAGTAACTTCATAAAAAGGAAAATCCTGTGACGTAAAATGGAATGTAGCTGGTGGTATGGGAACTGAAAAACTGACTAAGGTCTCAGCTCTGTCAGAGAACCACAAAGTCTCTCATGGTGGCATTTTAGGGTATATCTGCATCATTTTCAGTTTTTCTTTCAATTGGCTTTCTCACTTATCTATTGGCCTGTATGTCTCCTTAAATAATGGCCACCCCAGCCCAGCATACACATGTTCTTTTTCAGGTTCAGTGCTCACCATTGGATGGCAACAATTTGTAACTTTTCAAGTTAACTGAGAGAGAGTCTAGCTCAGATCACTCACTTCTGGAAGTATACATTGTTTGCCACACAGTAAGTTGGCTGTGTTTGTGTCAGGTCAAGACCAGGATGTGGTTGGGGGAGGGAAAACTAGATAGGATAGTACGATCTCACTGCATGCGAGGATGAGATAGGCACATGAAACCTGCCTTTTACAGTAGGTAACAATTACTGGTTTCATATTCAATTGTTTAGTACACTGGTAAATATACTTTATATTTGGATGGCAAAGATTGAATAGACATTAACATGGGGCATCACTAAGTCCCATGCATTTGTGCATTATTAACTTCATTGATTGTGAAAGAATCTCTAAAGAAATAACCCTCAAGGGTGGACATATGTGCTGTTACAGAATATTTCTTTTTCGGCCCACTTTTTAAGTCAAATTGGTTATTTTTATGCTTATTTTTAGTATTTTATAGTCCACTGTTTTGTGAATATGTTTAGTGTATTAGAAAGGGAGACTCCTGAATTCATTCATGTATTTAATGCATCTCACAGAATCTTGAGTACATACTATGAGTATGTTCCAGGAATTCTGCTTGCTATGGGGAGATACGATTGAATATGGTGTGTTCCCTTCCCTTAAAGAACGTTATCCTTTGAAAACTGAGCTGTCCCTCTTGCTGTTATTATTAGAGGTCCTACCCTCTGTACCTTTGAATCTTTCACCAACTGCTCCATGAGTCATACCTTATCTCACCTGTGCTCTCCTTTACTGGATCCTTCCCTAGAGTCTGACAAGCATACAAATCTCTTCCCACTCATTCCTAAACCTACTGCAATCTGATTCTATGCTCACAGCTCTATTGATGCTGCTCTCAGTAAGATCAACAGATACCATCTAGTTGCCAAATCCCCTGGACATTTAGCAGTTTTTATCTTACTGAACTATTCAATCTGCTTTTGGACACTGCTGATCACTCTCTTGTGGAGCTACGATTCTCTTAGCTTCTGGTCTACCCGTTACTGGTTCTTTTTATATCTTTCTAAGCATGCCTTCTCGGTCATCTTCATGGGCTTTCTTTTTCTTTTTCTCCCCCTTAAGAGTTGATGTTACCACTATTTCATCCTTGACTTGCTACTTTCTTCATTATCTACTTCATTTTCACCTTTCAGATTACTATATGTGTAGTAATAACTTCAAAATTTTCATCTTCAGAGTCTTCCATTAAATACTAACTTCATCCAGTTATTTGCTGGCTGTCTGCACTTGAGGTCCCTATGTATTTTACCCTTAATATGCCCCATACTGAACTTCACTCCTTCATCCAGAAAACAAAGCAGCAAACACACTGTCCCCCAACCCTGTTTTCCTATATCTTGTTTGGGGTGACTAGCTATTCAGTCAGTTATTATTCTAACTTAAAAAGCTATGATGATGGCTTTCTCATGCTCCATGCAGTTAATGATAAGACCTATTGATTGGGTCATCTAGATATTTCTCCAATCTACAAACTTCTCTCCTCAACTATCTCTGCCCTGTTTCTAGCATTTAGATAATATGACTATACTTGCCCTTCATAGGTTTTCCTGCCCCCAGGTTTGCCTATTTCAAATCTTTCAAAACGAGAGAATGGTTTATACTTAAATGCCCCACTTGCTTCTCACAATCTATCTTGTGAAAACAGCCTTCATTGTTTTCCCCATGGAACATTGTTCCTTGCTTTAATGCCTACTCCTGTTGTCTTCTCTTTATCAGTTGCCCTGTTCTTTATCTGGCTATGTCCTGTTACCCTGAGACTAATCTTAGGTGTCACCTTTTTCAGATGCTTCCTCTCATTTGTCATCCCTGCTCTCTCCTGCAGAGTGGGTCAGGTCACATGCTCCTTCTTAGTACCTTGTAATAGCTGACGCGTGTCCTGTCCTTTTCCTTACTGTGTTGTACATGCATCAGCGATAGTGGGCACATGATAGATCTCAATAAATGTTTGGTCAATGAATAAAAGAACCTTTTATGTAGAAAAGGTGAATCCTCGTATATATAAATACTATGGAATTTTAAATGGTGTGGTAGAGGCAGAGAATACGCGGACTGAACCTTCTACCTGGGAAGAGAGAGGTGCTTATGAGGGAAGCCTTGATTCACGGAAGATGGAAGTTTTTGAGCTCTTCTTGAAGGGAACTTGATAGAGGCTCTTGCTGGAGAGGGAAGGTAATCCGTCCTGCATAACAGAAGAGAACAGGTCCTGCTCATGGAAAAGTTAGGTGTTTCAGAATCTTTTTTCCAAGGTCATTTTGTAAGGAGGATAGAATAGATGGCAGACAGGAATCCTAGTCTTGCAGGCTATAAAGAAGGTCTGTCTTGTCTGAGGTTTTGGTGGTGAGAAGGGGAGGGCACCAAGAGATACTTAGGATATAAAATATAATTAATTAGTTGGATGTGAGAGTTCGAAGAGGGCAGTCCAAGATAACTCTGAGATTCTCTTTTCAGTAATTGAATAGGCACTGATGCCTTCTTTTAAATAAGAGAATATAAGAGATTTTTGGGATGGGTAATGAATTTAATTTTACACATGATGAGTTTGAGATACCCGTGAGAAATTAAGTCAGAACTGTTCAGGATGCAGTGGTTTTAGAGACTCAAGTGGTATGTCTGGGCTGGAGGCACAGTTTTGGAAGTCACAGTACATATGAGATAGTTAAAAGTGCTGGATTAGAAAACAGGGTTACTCAGAGATTGTATGTACAGTAAGACGATGGAAGAGTGAAGACAGAATCCTGGGAATTGCAAGCTTTCTCCTGCTTAAAGATAATCAAGGATATATGTTCAAAGCAATATTAATTTTCCTTGATCTCTTTTATTTCCTTTTATTCTTTCCTACTTTCACAGAGTTCAGAAGTTTCCTCTTTACAACCCCCTATTTGTGATTTTCTAATTTTCATCCTTCCCTTCTTCACTGGATTCTTCTTGAGGCTATTAGTTTATTCGTCTTTGAAGTGTTTGTTGTCAGGCTAAACTAGCGAAAAGCAAACGCTTAAATCAGATATGTGAATTCAAATCCCTTCATGAAATGGGCGTATGTATTTATACTGTTACTTCCACAAAGAAAGAGGCTTTCTGCCATTTTTTAAACATATTACTCTATTGGTTTGTTTATCTTTTGTTTCCCACTTTGATAGCTACAAATAAATATTTTGTTTCTTTCACCAAAACAGCTGTCAGAGTATGATGATAAATCACAGCTTTGGATTCAGCGTCAGGTAAACCCTATAGCTAGTGTTGGTACTTGGCAATACTGAAGAGTTCCTGGCTCATTTTCATGGGGTTGTTGGCACTCAGCTTTATGCCATGTGCCTTGCAGGAATGTGATTCCACTCATTCCAGAGTTTTCTGTGTTTCAAGAAAAGTCAGAAATCCTGATTTTTACGTGTTTTTTTTTTTTTTTTTTTTAATTGTTTATCCAGAATTTAAAAAAAAATACTATTTGGCCAAATAAAACATTACAGTTTTTGATCTCCTCAAACCTTAGATTGTTTGTAACAAAGACCAACCAGCATCGCCTACTTAGGTATTCGAGATGTGTTCCTTCTCTTGCATACTTAGGGTAAGAGGAAATTTCACTGGCGCCCCAGAAGATTGTGGTGGCAAAGGAGACAGGCTCGATCCCTTGGTTTACAAGACTGAGTACTAATGGGGCTCTCGAGTCAGATGGGCTGAGGCCTGTCTCTACAGTAAGTATCCCGCAGTGAATCGTGCCGCCTTCACCTCATTTGCTGAGGTGCAAATACTGGGCACCTTCATCAGTGACTGGAAACTGGAGCGGTTGGTTAGGATACTTTCCTGTTATTTTATCCTGCATGTTTAAGTACAAAATAAAAACACTTATATACTCTTTGGTGTTTTGTCCCAAGAGTGTACCCACACGAATAATGTTTTTGTCAGTGGGTTTCAAGTTTTGAGCACTGATGTACTAATTGAACTTGGAGTATAACTAATTAGGACTCTGTCTGTCTGTCTGTCTACAATTGATAGGTAATTCAATCTACCTATCTACCTACCTATACCTACCTATTTTTGTTGAGTCAAATAAAAGAATTTGCATAGAAAACCTCCTTTTCATTACATAGGAAAATTGGGGAGATGTGTTGGAACTGACCTTTGGCTTTTCTGTTTGTTTTCCTTGGGAGGGAAGAGTAATGATTCTTGGCAAGTGAAACTTTCATAGTTTTGATTGTGCATGTTGTTCCCTTTTAGCAACCGCTTTCCTTTGTAAATAAATTCTATTTGTATAAAAATTAAATCTTACAATTAAAAATATTTTTAAAAATGGGCCACAAAGTGTTATGATTTGATTGCTGGTTCTTGATCTAACTGGCTTTTGACCACATCAGATTAGATCGTGAGAAATTTATACAGTAGTCATCCCAAGTAAAGGACGAGTGATGTTCTTTGGCGGGGAGGGGAGTCTAGGTGGAGCTCCTTGAAGTATGTGCTAATGTATCATGTCAACTAAAATTTTGATCATCTTAACAATTTTCCTTAATTAAATGATACATATTTTACTTATGCTTATAGTTTCTCTTAAGGTTTTCCGTATCAGTTTTTGCTCTCTAGTTTCCTGTTCTAAGATGAGAGATTATGAAATGTGTGAAATGAATCTAGTTAATTTTAATATCATGTAAAAATAGGGTTTTTGCATTTTATTAAAAACTGAATCAATTTTGAGCCGTTTGACTTTTAGCATTGTTTCTTTGGGGCATTGATAAGGCTGAATATCAGTTTATTCTAATTTATGCCTGGTGCCATCTGTCATCATTCTTTCTTTTTGTAAAATCATCTTGTACTTGTGATTGTTTCTATGTGGTTTTTTTAAAAAAGACTATTTTTATAGAGCAGTTTTAGATTTACAACAAAATTGAGAGGAAGGTGCAGAAATTTTCCATATGTTTCCTACCCCCACACATGTACAGACCTCCTTCTTTATCAGCCTCCCTTACCAGAATGGTAATACTTTGTTTATATCAAGGATGAACCTGTTATTAACACGATAATCACCCAAAGTCCATAGTTTAACTTTGGGTTTTACTCTTGGTGTTGAACATTCAGTGAGTTTGGACAAAAGTATAACATATATCTGTCATTATAATATCATACAGGATATTTTCACTCCCCTAAAAGTTCTCTGTGCTGTGTCTGTTCATTTCCCCCTCTAGTCCCTCTTCAGCCATTTTTTCCATAGTTTTGCCTTTTACAGAATGTCATATGGTTGGAATAATACAATATGTAGCCTTTTCACATTAGCTTCTTTCATTTTGTAATGTGCATTTAAGGTTCTCCATGTCTTTTCATAGCTTGATAGGTCATTTCTTTTTAGTGCTGAGTAAAATTTCATTGTGTGGATATACCACAGTTTATGTATCCACCTATCTTAGGACATCTTGGTTCCTTCCAAGTTTTGGCAGTTTTGAATAAAGCTTCTATAAACATCTGCATACAGGTTTTTGTGTGGCTATACCGTATTTTGTTGTGTATAATACACTTCCATGTATAATGCGCACCCACGTTTTTGGCCCAAACTTCCAGGGAAAAAAATCTTTCATTTTAATTTTTTAATTCAAATTTTTATTTGTTTATATTTATGTACTTGATTTTTGTATCATAAAGGAATTTTAGCATTTATTTTTTAATATACGCATATTATGATACAAGAAATTTCATGTACTGGTAACAAATTTACGATACTCACCGTAGAAGGCCAAGAACTCTTCATAGTTGCAAGCTCTTCTAAGTTCAACAAAGCCTATTATCATAGTCCAGCGTATTATTTTAAATATGGATATTGTTTTTGATTTCTAGAGTTACACTTTTTAACTCATAATCATAAATAAAATGCACATCCTTATTTTTTCCTCATAAATTTGGACAAAACAGTGCACGTTATACACATCAAAATACGGTAAGCCTTTAACTCCTTGGGGTAAATACCAAGGAATATGGTTGTTGGATTGTATGGTCAGAGTCTACTTAGTTTTGTAAGAAATTGCCAAACAGCCTTGCAGAGTTGCTATATGAAGAGCAGTGTGTGAGAGTTCCTGTTGCTCCACATCCTCGCCAGCATTTGGTATTTCAGGTGTTCCAGTTTTTGTCCATTCTAATAGGAGTGAAGTGGTATCTCCCTCATGACATATGATATGGAGCATGTGTTCAGATGCTTATCTGTATATCTTCTTGGGTGAGGTGTTTGTTAAAGTCTTTCGCCCACTTTTTAATCAGAGTTGTTTATTTTCTTACTGTTGAATTTTAAAAGTTCTTTGTATACTTTACATAATAGTCCTTTATCAGATGTGTGGTTTGCAGGTATTTTCTCCTAGTCTGTGGCTTGTCTTTTAATTATGATACTACCTTTCATAGACCATAAGTTTTTAATTTTAATGAAATTCAGCTTATCAATTATTTCTTTGATGGGTTGTGTCTTTCGTGTTGTATCCAAAAAGGCATCACCATACCCAAGGTCTTCTATGTTATCTGGTCTTCTCCTATGTTATCTCCTATGTTATCTGCTGGCGCGTAATAGCTCCTTTGTGTTTTACATTTAGGTCTATGATTCATTTTGAGTTAATTTTTGTGATGGGTATAAGATCTATGTCTTAGATTCATTTATTTTTATTTTTATTTTTTGGATGCAGATGTCTAGTTTTTCTAGCACCATTTGTTAAAAAGACTATCTGGTTATGTGTAGTTTTTTGGAAACTTGAATAGTGCATTTATCCCTCACAACTTACTTTATAAGTAAGTTCCATTTATAAATGGAATCTTTAAATATATTTAGACATAAAAGTATAAATAGCCTTGAGCATTGGGATTAAGTTCAATAAACAAATGATATTCTGTGTCCTACTTTTGTATCGAAGAGTCCTTTCCCAGTGGCGCACTCTTGAATAGCCTTAGCATTTGTGAATCTTTGTTCACTTGGAGTTTTCAGTTTTGAAAATTACAAAAACTTACAGTACATAAAGTTAGTAACCAGCTTGGGGTAATATAATACCATTTTGATGGAAAGAAGTGGGTAACTGTAATGAAAAGAGATTGATTTTTCTTGTTTCACTGCAAAACTGCCTTTTAAAGAAAATTTAAGAGTTTCAATACTATTTAAGCTATGGAGACTTTATCTTTTCTGTATCCCCAAACACTTTATAAATGTTTTTATTATGGCACTTATCACATTACTGTTATCATTTCATGTGTATTTTACGTCTTTGTGAGCATATTGAGGGCAGAACTGTCTGATTCATCTTTATATAATTAAGGCCCAATAGATAGCTACCTAATTATTATATGAAATCCCCAAAATAATTATTTTGAAGGACAGTTCTTACATAAAATGTACGCATATCACATACAAAATAGGATGTTAAAACTCATTACTTAGTTCAGTATTTTAAAAAAAAATCTTTTTGGTAATTGAATAGGCAATACTATCAATTCATCATAGGAAAATTTTAATCCCAGCTCAATTCCCTGGGCTGTAAACATGCAGCATGCTTGTGGCCTGTTTATTTCCTGCAGTGGTTGCTTAAGAAACACAAGTGTATTTACTAAGTGAATTTTGTGATTATTGTATGTGTTTAAAAAAAATTTTAATGAAAAATTTCTAACATTAAGTGTAGAAAGATTAGTATAATGAACTCCCTTCCTCAAGCCCAGCTTAGACATTTATCAATTCATGGCCAATTATATTTCATCTATGCCCATTTTCACTTCCCCCCACTTTCTACTTCCAGAATTATTTTTAAGCATATTCCTGATATATGATTTCATTTGTAAATATTTCATCATGCATCTTTAAAACATAAGTATTCTTTTTACTAAAATCGTAATACCATTGCACTGGCTAAAAAAAAGTTAGTAACTTGTTAATATCAGTAAATACCCAGAAAATGTTTAGAATTACCCAATTTCTTTTTTTCCTCTTCATCCTTCTTCTCCCTCATCTCCTTTTCCCACTGTATTATTATGTTTTTTAAATCAAGTTGAATAAGCTCTGCATATTGCAATTTGAACCTACAGATTCTCCTCACCCGCTCCGCCTTCTTTCTTTTTCCGTTGTCCTTCATTTGTTGAAGGAACTGGGTGGGTCTTTTGCCTTTTGTGTTTCCCACAGTCTGAATTTTGCTTAGTTCATCTTCATGGTGTATTATAACATTTTCTCAGTCTTCTGCATTTCCTTAATTAGATTCAGGTTTGATTTTTTTCCTTCCCCCCCTCCCCCCAGCAAGAGTCATTCATAGATGGTGGTGTGTATTTTTCTTTCTAGAGGTATATAATGTCTGCTTCGTGTTAGTTTTCTCTTCGTCTCCCTCTCCCTCGCTAGATCCCTAATATATTAAGGATTGCAATATGGTGATATTCTAATTCTATCATTTCTTCTTTATTACATGGAGTATTTCCTTAAAGAGAAACTGAATTTTCATCAGCTCTCTGATTAGCCTGATAAATGCCTAATTCTCTATCACTTTTCAAAAATAGTTGGTTCAAAATAGATCACTTTTCAAAAGTGATCTTCAATGGAATGAAAAAAAATCTCTGATTTCATGAACTCAAATATTTGAAGTGCTCCAACCCATTGCATTGAATTAATCATTCTTAATGATTTCTTCTTTAGCCATTGGAAGCCTCTTCAGTTTGTCTCCTGAGTCCTTTTGACATACCCTCAAGTAGTCTTTCTGGTGTGGCAAGGTGCTCCAGGCCTATCTTAACTCATTTCCTGCTCTAGACTTCGAATCATCTTCCTCCAGTAGCCCTGGTTTGTTTTAGTGGAACTAATTTTTTTTTTTTTTTTTTTTTTTTAACTGATGAGATTTAAGATGGTTTTTTAATTTGTTTTTGTTGTTGTTGTTCTTAGGGTACATACCACTAACAATTCAGTCAAATTACCATACTGTAAAATCAGTTGAAATAGTTTTCTCCGTGTGGTTATTCTATACTTTTTATATACAATATACAGTTAGATTTGTTTGTTTCATTTTGCTTTTGATTTTGGGAGAGATTGCTTTTATATTTAAAATATTTGTGCTATCATAAAATCAGATCTACAGAACTAGGTATTTTCAAAGTTGTCTGGTTCTTTCCCCGTCCCCTCTACCCCATTTTCTCCATTCCTTATACATCATTATTTTTTAAAGTTTCTCTTTGTGCATACATTTAAAAAAACTAAGCAAGTATGCACATTTATAACTGTCCCCTTCCCTTTCTTAGATGATTGGTAGCAATACATACTTTATGTAATTACCAGTATATAATTGAATTTAAAATGATAATCAGGATAAATATTCTGATACAAAAACT
Source organism: Rhinolophus sinicus (assembly GCF_057876585.1). Lineage (NCBI taxonomy): Eukaryota > Metazoa > Chordata > Mammalia > Chiroptera > Rhinolophidae > Rhinolophus > Rhinolophus sinicus. Next base: position 21,501,555 of record NC_142504.1, read on the forward strand.
ACAGTTTGTTTAAAATATGTAGAATTGGTATTTTCTCATATCTTGATGGATTCTGTTTGCTCCCATAATTAGAAATTTAACTCTCATATTTGGTAGCTTTAAAATTTTTGCTTTAATTATTTTTAAGGAATACTCTTTTGTATGTCATATACACATGATTGCGTATATTTGGGAGTGACACATACATATGTACACACACACCTTTATCTGTCAAATAGAAACATAAGGAAAATAATCTATTTTCTTTCTTTTTGATAAAGATGGAAAGTTTATTTGAAAAAATCGTTACTATTTATTTATTGAAAGTTATTAAGGCACAGGAACAATATGTATAGCTAGAAAAATACAGTTTCTAAAAAGCTCTTCTGTTTTATTTATTTCAACCTCGTGTATCTACTAAACCTTTTATCAAAATTCATGAAACCTTGGTAAAATAGTTTTGCAATTTGAGGCTTTGAGTATTTCCTAGAAATCTGTCAGAACTGTTCTTTGCTATGTTGCCCCATCCACATTTTAAAAACTATATTATTCTTCCAGTATAAAGAAAGCATTAAGTAAATAGGATCTTTAGTTGTTTTAAAACTTAGTTGCTTCTAGTCCCTAATTTAGTGATTCCCTTAGTATGGGTTGTGGGGGTGAGAGGGGGGTCTGCAGCCTAACGTAGCTTGTATTCTAAATAAACAAGTGTATATAATGAATGTATCTACTGTTATTTCAAATTGTGTACAAATATTTTGTAAATGATAGAATCTAGTTTAAAAAACACTGAATTTATTGTAGCTTCTTATATTTTCTTTGTCATTGGATACTAGAAGTCTTAATTATGTGATAGTCTATGACCTTTCATAATTACTGCTCTAGTTTAAAAAAATGGTTTTCCAGGTAGTCACCTACACATATGTACATAATTCATTCTTGAAAATGTGTAAAACTTGAACAATAAACTTCTGTTATAAGGGAGAGGGTTCTATTATCAAAGAGCTAAAAATACATGAGGGGTAATGTGTATATATGTATGTATACCCTAATTATCGTGGGCACCCCCACTTGGGAGAGGGAAGAAAAACCCCACGGGTATCCAGTGGCCATTATCTTTACCAGCTGGGCAGTTAGCCAACTTGGAGAAAGAACAGTTGATTGCGATGTCTTCCCTTTCCACAGACCGTCGGTCCCCCGTGATTGAAAACTTGTACCATGCGACAGTAGTCTTTAGTCATCCTCACAGGGATATCTTAAATAGGGGTGAGGGGAAGAGGATCTTTGTTCCCTTCTTCCTGGAGCATGAAAAGAGGGGTTTGGGACCAGTTCACCCAACAAATGTACTGACTGGCCACGTGTGTCTGCTTCTCTGTGGTTGCCTTCCCGAAAAGGAAGTAATGATGCGGGTTGGTGTCTGCATATGTTGAGACAGCCAAAGAATACTGTTTCTGTACAGGAATCCCATGAGAGAACAAGCTTTTGGATGACTTTTTTGGAGGGTGGTGTTTGGTGTGGGTATGGCTGGTAGGAGTGTGTGTAGTGCTTTTTAAAGTCAAAAAGTGGGGGTGGGAGGAGGAACACTTCAATTTAGGGTTCTTTTTCACTTTTTCTTCACCTTTTCCATTTATTGTCCTTTTCCCTTTCTCCTGTCTTCCGCTTTTCTCCCTTCTTTTCCCATTCCATCCCCCATTTCACTTCTCTAGTTAGTAAGTTAATTAATTCCATATTTAGTGAGCTACTTGTTTGTATCAGATCTTGGTTAAATTACATAATGTTGAACGAGACAAGGTTCCACGTCAGGAGCACATTCTATTGAATTACTTAGAGAAGAATTTCCAGCTTACTGTAGATGGAATAAGGTGGGAGGAAAATAATCTATAGTTGCAATAAGGCCACTCTTCATATGGGCACCTTTTTGTTGTTGAACTCGTGTATAATTTCCGTGACCCAAGTTGGCACTGAAGTGGTATCATCTTTAAGATTCTCAGCCCTATCTGTCTAGCTGCCCTATGCCATATAAGATGTTAAGATATACCAAGTGAATATAACTGAGAGTAGTTGACACACGCTAGTGAGACTCATATCAGAGTCCAAGGACCGTTCTGTAGGAGCTCTGACAGTTTATTCTTCATGTGGTCTCAAATAGCTGTTTCTGCTTAGCCCCAGTTTCCACATGCAGCCAGGACAGTCTAGGCTGGCTCTGCATGGAATTAGCTGTGTCATTATGAGCCCAGTTACTTAACCAATCTGCTATGGGTAGACTTGACTTGAGAGATGCCCCATGGCGATTTTTGAATCAGAGAGCCGTTTAGTGATTTTGCAGAGGTTACACAGAAATTTAGTGGCAAACTGGAACCTGTAATTTCTTTATGTTCTTAGTACTCCATTATGCTCCCTTTCCTATCATGAAAGTCTGTGGTGGGGATCAAATGAATTAATTGTCAGCATGGCTTGCTAGGCATAAAATATCATGAGGTAAATTATTTCCACTTGCTTTCTATTGTCAGGAGGCATATGCAAACTTTTGCATTGTCATTTTTTGATTCTTAAGCATCTTGGCAACAGGGGTCATTTTTAATGCCTTTGTGTGTCCCTGCGCTTAAGGCTAAACTGATACATGTAGTTATCTCGGCACACTAATATATTGGCACCCTTTGAAACCAAAATTCTTTCCATTACTTATGTAGGGCTTACATGGATAAACTGATCGTCTAATAAAAATTACACTATATATTCAGACCAAGGATTTATTACATTCATTACAACTAGTTTTCTTACTAATTTCTTGGGAGGCATGTTAAGCTGATTAATATTGAGATAAAAGAAAGTATGTATTTATGATTTTAGCATTTTTTTCTTATTGTCACTTTTTAGGCATTTGTCAGCTGACAAATTTTAAGGTTCATTAAAGAATCAGGATTGGCCTAGGATCCATTCTCATTTTTATACTTGGTGTGATTGTGGGCAATTTTTACAAACTTCTCTGTGCCTTAGTTCCTCTGTTGTTAAACTAGGAATAATAAGAGTGATTAAGTTAAAATTTGACCACTGGCTCATGGATGGACTGATTTACTCTCCACAACAGCCACATGACATAGGTGAGGAAATGAAGGCATGTAGTGGTTACACAACGAATAAATAAATAGCAAAGGTGAGATTTGCGTTCAGATAATCTAACTCCAGAGTCCATACTTTTTGAGCACTAAGCTATACTACTGTCTTGATTACTTAGGAAGTTCTGAGAAGTTAATGATAGGGTATGTGGAATGCTTGTTATAGTTCTAGTTTTCACAGCTTTTTGGGTTATAGAATTGTATAGTTATGTGGACCTAGAGGTTAATTTAGGGAGAATTATAAATATGTAAATTTTCCTTGGTTCTAAACAGTGCTGGTAACTTGTTAGAAATGAAAGAATCACAGACCCAAACTCAGACATACTAGATCAGAATCTGCATTTTAATAATCTGCATTTAAGAACCCTAAAGTTTGAAACTACTGCAGTGGATGATCTTGAAGGAGTTTCTTCCAACTCACAGTTAGTGGATCAATTATAATAGAGCAATAGCTAGCGTGGACATTTCATAGTTGATTATATATTTAGAGAAAAATGGTATATATCAAGGATTATTTTAATGTAAATGACTGTAATGTAGATTTATTTCTATATCTGGCTTTCATTTTAAGTCAACTCTAGATTTTTTTCTATATTTGGCTTTCATTTTAAGTCACTTCTTGAAGTAATACCTCTTTGAATTTATACAAGGTTTCTGACATAGTACAAAATTATCCTAAACTTTATAATCCTGTATTATCTTAGGAAATAATTAGAACTCAAGATTTTTAAATTGTATTGTATGAGGTTAAATGTTTTTTTTAATTAATCTCACCAAATAATAAGATTGTAATATCAGCCAATTATATTTATATTTATATATATATATATATATATATATATATATATATATATATATGAACACTAAGAATAACATAAAATGATTATTTTTGGACAATTCACTATTCTGTCAATGAACAGTATAATATTGAAGTTAACTATTATAAGAGATTTCCTTCAAAGCAAATGAGCACCTGACTTGCTTGATTGGAAATGTTCAATTTTATTAGTCTGTGGAATATAAAAATTTCTCTCAGACTTAATTAAGGAAAGGGTCTTCTCTTACAGATTTTTTTTTACTGTCACATTTGTTTAAATGTGTTTTTACTGTCACATTTGTTTAATTTATTTTTTGTTCACTGTTAAATCACTACCACCTGACACGTTGTAGGCATTAAAAATGTTTGTTAAATGAATGAATAAGAGTTTGTTTTTGATGATTTTACTACCATTTTCAAATGAATAAGAATAGACTTGTAAGATTCTGAAAATAAGTTTTTAGACAATTGAATGTCTTCCCCATGTTAACTGCTTCATTAAATGATCTTCCTCGTATTAACTAATTGTGATTCTTTTTTGAAAATTTCTTTAATTATGGAAGATATGATTCAAACAGAGTAAATAAAGCACTTATGCTGTTGTAAGCAAACACCTGATTAAGACATAGAACACTATTAAGTATTTGAGAAGACCCAGTGTCCGACGGTTGCATACTCCCTTTCTTTATTCCCAGGGATAGCTAAGCTACTTGCTTACTTTCATTCTTAAAACCTTTGAATATATCTGAATGTATCCTTAATAAGTTGTTTATCCTTGAAAAACTGACTAGCAAGCATAAATCTAACTATGTAAAGAAAAAGTAATATTGTTAATATTAGATCAAATCTTACTGGAGGAGGTTGGTTGAATAAAGTATCTGGATCATAATCTGGTTTCAGTTTTCATGAGAGTTTACGAGAACTCTCTTCAGAGGAAGTTAGTGGGTTAGATTTTGAGTGAATTTTGGGAAATAGCATCTGTTTCCCATAGTTGGGCATCTGGCAGTACTGTCGTGTGTCAGGTAGCGGATGTTCAGCACAAGTATTGTCAGAGGGACAGAACTGCTCTCTACTTTATTCTCAATCACCGTGCCGACTTGGAGCTCTTAGAATTACGTCAGAGGTGAAACTTCATCAGCAGTCATTCCTCTGGTTAAAAAGATGAGATTGGCTAAGATGAGAAAAAAGAGTAACAAAAATACAAATAAAAAGTTCGCCAGCCTTACGTAGAAGAAGAAATAATAATAAAATTCCACTGAGTGTATTCTCCTTAAATAAATCTTGTCCAAGATTTCTGTTCATGTGTCATCTAATCATTGAGAGCTTCTTGGACCAACCAAATGCTGTTGCTTTATTTTTCTCTGTAGTACTTATTCCCATCTGATATAACTATGTATTTACTTATTTTTGTCTTTTTTTCCCCTTCTGGAATGTAAAGTTATGAAGATATGTACATTTTTGAGGACATGCTTGTCTTTCTCCCCTTACTAGAATGTAGACTTCCGAGAGTATGTTTTATTCATTGTGGTTTCCCCAGCACCTTGAACTTAGAGCACATGGCAAGCAGTCAGTGACTGGTGAATGAATGAATGAATACAACTGTCTTTTCTCTCATAATCCACAGCACTTATAGTCTATTCTATAGTTTTGTGGTCATTAATTTTGTTCAGTTTAGCATCTTATAATGCTTTCTATTATTTTCTTTTGGTTCAGTGTCTAATTGTTTCATTCTGTAAGACATTCTTCTCTGTGCTTCTTGATGGCAGGAGTGAGAAAAGTGCTTCCTTTGTATACCTCACAATACAAGGCAAATGGATGTAGGGACTTGTTGAATTGAATACATTTATTTATTCATAATGACTTAAATTGCTAAAATCCAGTTTTGCTTTGAAAAATATAGTAAAACTGTAAAGTACAGTATAATTCTAAACAAAATAGGTTTTTTTGTTTAGTTTTAAGGATGGAGAATTTTTGGAGATCTTTTGTTGAAATGGTAATTTTGGTATCTGGAAGTTGGAAGTTTTGCAGTTATAATTTTACAAATTTCTGCACACAATATGAATAATAGAAAAATACCACATTTTTCAATGAGATATGGATTTCTTACCTTGAAACTTTAATTTTTAAAAAAGTTTTGTCATGGTATAGTTATGTTGATACTTAGCTTTAAAATGAAATATTCTAAATAGGCACAATTTTGTTCTAAATAAGCACAATTTTATAATCTACACTTTATGTTTTGTGTATATAAATATACAAATGTTTTTATACTTTGTTGTCATTTTTCATGCCAGCATATTTTTCAACAATTTGTATAACTGTTTCTTGTTGTATCTTTACATTGTCACTAGTTTATAAAAAAATAATTGCTGATATTCTATAAATCTCTTTCTACATACAGATTTTGTATATTGTCGCTTGGAAATAAATGTCCAAAAGTGTACTTAGCATTTTCAAAAGTAAATATTTTAACATTTTTTGAAACAATACTGTAAAAAGAGAAATTTAAAACTTTAAAAGTTTTGCTGGTTGTCTTCTAATTCATATTTATTTAAAAAGAATTTTTTTTTTGCTTTATTTCAGACCAGTCTGTCCATATGGGGATGGGGAAGCCTTGGCATTGTCCTTTCTCTAATAACCTTTGGACCCTTTGTAATATTTTATTTGGCATTTTATATCCTCTGCTTTGTGGGTGGGTAAGTATATTTAGTGATAATTTTATAATAAATATATCATGTTCTGTTATGCAAAATTGAAACAGATGACCAAGAAAAATGGAAGTATGATTTATTTGTGAATGCTATTTTTACAAATTGTTTTTACCAAGTTTGAAAACGAAAATTAAGATACCTATAGAAATAAAAATAATGATGGTTATTTGTACCAGAAATGTGGTTATCTTTAAAAATAAAATTTACGTTTTCAATGATATATACTTTTTTGTGATAAAAGGGAAGTTTTAAAGATTTTATTCTTTTTGGCTGTTACTCCTCCTTGAAGGTTGAAATTTCCTTATCTATTATAACAAAATAAATTATATTGAGATGAAACATCAAGGTTCACATAGTTAGAGATTTTGTGTCATTATTAGAGTTCAAACAATGTTAATTATTTCCCTTAGGGAATGCTGTCTTTTTTTTTAGAAAATTCAAACACCTGATTTTTCAGTTTTCTCTTCATGGTTATTCAGTTTACAATGTTTATGCTTTTTACCTTGCATTGATGAAACTTTATAAAGAGAGGTGTCAGTCATGATTTAGTATAGCTTCCTGTGCAGATCATTTGGTATCAGACATGAATTATATGTAAGAAAATGTATAGACAAGAGATGCTTGTGATTTACATACTCTAACCAAGGTAGCTTAACTGATATGAATGTTGTTAATAGATGCGTGTGTTCATATGTATGTGTGTATATATACATATATATATCAGGGGTGCCAAAAACATGTATACAAGTGGACACTTTGGTTAGCGTTGCTCAAGCAGTAGTTCGCCGTAATCAGAAGTGTCTGGACTCTGATGGTAACCACTTTGAGTACCTGTTGAAATTGCAGAAGTCAAACGTGACTTGTATTCATCTTTTGTTATTGCTATATATTGAGTATTACAATTTTAATCTTTCCTTTTTGGCACCCTCTGTATAATAACATTACTGTAATTATTTGTGAAATGAATACCTATGGGTTCTTTTAAAAAAATATTTGAGACCCTCCCCCCAAATTTGGAAGAGTTGCTTGAGCTTATAGGTTTAGAGGACTTAACTGAATTGAATAGCATCTGTAAACTGTGGCCTGAGAGACTATATAAGACACTAAAGGGGTGGCTTCTGAATATATCTACCAACTATTGCATCTTTTAGGATATGGGTTTGAAAGTCATGTCTAGCCATTTTGTAGGGACCCTACCCCACTGATTGTTGAATGAGTGAGAATTAGTTAAATTGAGCAACTACCTTAAGAACTATTTGTAAAAACTCCTTTTTATTTTAGATTTAGTATTATCATTAAAATTGCTTAGATGTGATACTGTGTATTGAAACAATTAAGAAATAAGCGGTAAGAATCAGATAAATGGAGTTCTGAATATCTCTACTGATTATAAAGATGGTTGAAGACTAGATCTGTAGCTAGTTGGCTTCCTAAATTGTACTTCTTAGTCACAGATTCAGGCTAGAGCTGCATGGATGCACCTCTCCTCCATAGGGTCATGGCTCCTTTACTGATTGGGAAGAAGAGTGTCTCGAGGAGATGTTTCTTTGAAAGGAGAGATTTCTTCTGTTCCACTCATTGAATAAGCCCATGGCAAAAGTGAAGGAGAAGGATTTCCCAGTACTTCTGAGAGAGGAAATTGCAGCTTTGTAGAGGAAGGTAGGGGAGCCCTAGGAACCCTTGAAAGATGCAAAATTGGAGAATTATTTATTTTAGACTTAACCGCTTCATTTAAAATTTGGGAAAGGGAGAAGGGAGATGAGCCCATTAATTTTAAAGTCACAGATATTTTTGTTTGTTTGTTTGGTTTTATGCATCCCCATTTTTATTCCTTTGGTGTTCTGGCATTTCCAAGTTTGCAGTAAAAGTTTCAATATTAATTTTTTTTTCTAGTCTGTAGTGGGGCAGATATCACCTTAAGGAGCCCATTCAAATTTCAGTAAAACCAGGCACTTACCCTAAGGAAACAAAGAATTGCTGATACTCTCACGGGAGGTGTTTCTGTGTTAAAAAGTTTAGAAAGTGGAAACAGAGCTCCTGGCATGGAATTCAGAGGACTTTTCAGGAAGGCAATGTTAGCAGGCTTCACCCTGTGGAATGCTCACCAGTGTGTGAGCAGGGCAGGACTGGGGACCACAGCTGCTTTTGGACAGCCTTGTGCAGAGTGGTGAGGAAGTCACCAGAAGATCTTTTGTCACATTTTTTTCAGGGTCCAGCTTTATAAGCTAGTGGCCTCTGAGTATAGGGTCTTCTCATCAACACTTTGAATATTATAGGAAACATTTTCTTTCCTTCAGTTTTATCAAGCTGGCTATTTATCACAAGAACAGATCAGAGGGGGACAGGTGTTTTAACATCCATGTGGAGATTGACAGTCATGACAATTCCCGCAGCTATAATCGCAGACATACCAACAGTAGCATCAGTCATGGTTGCATTGGCACCTCACGAAGGAATGACGAGTAAAGGTTTTGCAGTCTTGATTCCTTTGAGTAAATTTATAACTATGTGAAGCTATGAAGGCATGTGTATCCAGGAGCCATCTTCACGTTTCTTCATGAATTGGTCAAAGAGGAGTCTGAAGTCCTTGCCCCAGTTGGTGTTGGGGAGAGAATGACTTTCTCAGAAGAAAACAACCTCTGCGTGGGTCCTGGGTTTCTCGCCAGCCCACCAGGATCTTTGCTCCCTTCTTCAGTGTGCTAATTTATCAAGGAATAATTTTCTAGTTTTTTTTGGATACTTATAAAAGATCTGTAAAAATTTTTAGATAAGATGGGACATTGAAGGGTGTAGGAGGGCCACTGAAATCTCTAGATAGTATTGAGTCACATGGTAGGTTCTGAAATTCCAAGTTTCTGCTGTGTCACAAGTTGATCTGATGTTCTGTTCCAGACTGTTGATCCCAGTGAAACTCACTGCCAGAGAAAGGGACTTCTACTTATGTACTGGCAAGCTTCCCCAAATCATCTCATGGGGATTAGGTGATTAAGCGCTGCTCATACTGTGTTTCCCCGAAAATAAGGCCTAGCCGGACAGTCAGCTCTAATGCGTCTTTTGGAGTAAAAGTTAATATGAGACCCGGTATTATATTTATTATAATAACCATGTCTTATAGTAAAATAAGACCGGGTCTTATATTAATTTTTGCTCTAAAAGACGCATTAGAGCTAGGGTTTCCAGGTGGGAATTCCCACCTGTTCTCAGGAATTTTTTTCGCTTTCCTGTTCCTGAATCCCGTGATATAAACTGTTTTCTGTTCTCCACGATGAATCGGTTCCACAAAGTGACTTCCAATACTACCAACCACCTGTGTTCTAGGAGCTGATTTTCCCGATTTCCCAACCAACTTTTCTTGGGATTTGGGAATGGAAAAGGGAAAAAAAATTACCGAGCACAGGTGGGAATTCCCGATTGGAAACCCTAGAAATAAATAGGAAAAATGTCCCAGAGATGCATTGTGAGTAGTACATTTATTTCCCATTGTGAGTATTGCTGGGTTCAAGGAGTCGATTTTCCCGGTTTCCCCATCAACTTTTCTTGGGATTCGGTAACGGGAAAGTGAAAAGAATTCCTGAGAACGGGTGGGAATTCCCACCTGGAAACCCTAGTTAGAGCTGATTGTCCGGCTAGGACTTATTTTCGGGGAAACACTGTAGGTTATTCAGTTATGGTCAGTGAGTACCTTAATTCCTGAGGCAAATCTTTCTTATTTTGGCTTTAATTATGAAGAATGATTGTCCCTTCGTTAATGTAACTTAGTATAGTTTAATGAATGCCTTATGAATCTTAAAAACCAAAAAAGGCTTTTAAATAGCAATGTCAAATGAAAACATTTCATATTAAAATCATGTCATAGTTTTAGTGTGTGTTTTTTATTGTGTAAGTTTTTAAAGAGATGCTTTTTTTTGTTCTTTTTCTTATTTCAAATTGAAGTTTGAGAGGTTTCCTATGGAAATCACTTTTTTTTTTTTGCTAATATTTAAGTTTTTAAGTCCTGCAGTTTACCTGCAATGTGAAAAATGTATATATTTTGCTTATAGTCAAAGCTAATCCCTTATTTTCTAGTATAAGAATATTTTTGGAAAGAAACCAGGGTTTTTTTGTTTGTTTTGGTAGTTATTTTGCTATACCATTTATACAGTATTAGTATTTATGTAGTTATTTAATGGCATTCTCTTGTGTTTGTTTAGTTGTATAGTCATTTGTAGCAATTGCTTTTACTTAAACCTCAATGCTAGTTATTATTGTTAATTAGGTTCTTTGTGATAGCAGAGAACCTTGGCCTACTGTCACATTGTGGGCAAAGGTTAATGTTTTATCAGTCTGTTTCATAATGACATTTTTAGAAATACATTGTTAACTTAATACAAGTATAAGCATTTTATTGTGTCTGTAAACGTGCTTATAATCAGGTAAAGCAAATACAGAGCCAACTTGATTCTTAGTAATATCAGTTACAACACAGATAGGTGAAATTTACTGATAATTCTGAGGCCGGCTTTTTTAAAAAGAAAAACAGAATTGATGACATGAGCTGATTTGTTTTTATCTGTGTTTTCCACCCTCCTTCCTGCTTTTGTGATGCCTGTAGTGAAGAGTGGTGAAATGGAAGGTAGCCACAAAAAGCACTTCCTTGCACTTCTTTTCAGTAATTGAGACTGACCAGATTTAATTTTTCACTGTTTCTTCCTTGTCACTACAATCTTTGAATGACTGTAAGATTAAGATCATTACAAAATTAAAATTTGTTTTTCTTCTTTGTGGATTTCCTATCTACTTAGTAGTGCTTAGATTTAATTGGTAAACTTTAAATATAGGAAATATTGATAACATTTAGTCAGTACTTTATAGTAAAGTAGTTCTAAACCAATGTTTATCTTACCTTAACTGTACTTCTCCTTTTTTAATTCCAGGTGTATTTAAAATAAATCATAAATTGGTTTACTTTTTTTCTGTAAAGCTTTTATTTGTTCTATAGTCACAGTGGCAAGTTACATTAATATCATGTTAATTAGTTAACAATAAAGAAGTATGGGATTTAGCTATAGATTTAGATCTCATTTGTCTTTGTCCTTGGTTATTAGCTAGCCTATTATTTAATGAAGGCTGATTTTCCTAAAGTTTAAAAATGTTGCCTGAGATTTTAATGAAATATACTGGCTGAAAACTCTGAAAGACATTATTGTAGAAATTAACAAATGTTTATACGTAGTTCTTTTAAACTTCAGAACATAGCAAAATCTGTCAATTCCTTGCTTTGCCAAAGTCACAAACTGACATTTTAGTGAACGATAAGCCATTTATTACATCTGAAAAATATATATGTTAATAGCTATATAAAATTTTGTTTTTGTATCTATAATTAATTTTTTTCAGGGGTTTTGTGGTTACTCTCCTGTTTGGAAAAACAAACTCAGAGAAGTACCTAGAGCAGTGTGAACACTCATTTCTTCCTCCAACATCAACTGGAATCCCTAAGGTAAATAGGGTAAAATGTGAAACCTCAGTGTCTTGTTCTATGCACTGATAATAATGTGATCATCTATATGTGGCTTGGCAGATTTTCCTGTAATTTACTAACGCTCACTTTAAATTCATGGGGGACTTTGTGATCATGCTTACAAAATGCATTTTAAAAGGTTACCTTGTATACTTTTTTAGTGTTAGATGTTAAAAGTGGGAATGCAAATTTGAGGAAAAGACAAAAAATTGGGTTGTTTTCCTGCTATCGTAACATAGGTTTTCAAAGCATCACATGCATTATTTGTGTCAATGAATACAGATCTGAATGAAATCTGGAACCAGCAAGGGGGGAAGTGGGCACTTTTTCTTTGACTCACTTGAAACATATAGCTTGCAATTAGGCTATGTATTATCTATAATTTTAATAATTTAGCGCCAATTTTATATCATCTTGAATATTGCTATTCTGGTTTTTTTTTTCAATATCATATTCTCTAAGTAAAATTGGAATTGAGTACCATAGCTAGGCTTCAGATTTGCATTGCCTTTAGTTCTTTTTGTTAGGATAGGGGTAGTTTCATGTTTTATAAAGAGACCAATGGTCTTGAGTTGATGCTAGGAACTTAATTTTACAATTATTGTCCAATTTGTGTTAAGGTGTAGGAGATACAGAGAAAGTAATATATAAAGTAATATTTTACATTACTGAAATTTAAAAAACCCAATCCCACTGATTTTCATATTGATAATTCTTTTCTAATGTTTACTATAACTTTTAAAATAGTCTGAGGCTTTTTTCCTTCTTCCTTTAGGACTCGCATCAATATGTATTCTTTGAGTTTGCTCGCAAATCTTTCTAAAGAAATGAACCTTTTGTTTTTTTGACTAATTTCTTAGCCATCCATAGTTTCCATTTGTCTGAGTGATAAATATAAAAGATGGGAACTGTATTAAAAATTAAGATCCCAAATAGTAATAAATCCTAGTCAAGACTGGTTACGTCTTTATAATCTGTTTTTTTTAGTAGATGCTATAAAACAATAGTGATTTTTCTAAAATGATTTATAAACATGTTTTATGAAAAAAATTCTTAGAGGTTGAATGTTATAACTTGAAACGTGTTGTGTGTGCACACTCTTTGGTTTGTATTTTTAATTAAAGAGTTTTCCACTACTTTTCACCCTATTTCCAGGTCACTGATCTTTCTGAAGACTGCAGGGAAATAGATTAATTTTCTTTAGTTGCTAAAAATTATCCCTAAATAAAATCAATTAAGAATATATTCATTTGGCAGTTGGTATTCTGTTTTAGGCTTGGGGGACGGGAAGGGAAGAGTGGGAGCTTTGGATAGAGAAAATTAATAATTTAACTCACTTGAAACACTAACTTATGGTTTTAAAGTTTAATTGAAATATGACAATATGTCTGTATATTTTCAGTTTTCTCACATCCTAAGTAATGTTTGCTGATTTTATTATATTTTTGAAGTTAAAAATAGATTTCTTTTCCTGGATATGTAGTTTTGTTAATTTGAGAAATAGTGTTTGGTTTATACTGGAGTCTCAAGAAATAAGGTTATTAATTTACTTGAAGATAATGAAAGAAAAGTTACAATGAATATTCAGTTAGAAGTGTACTACAGAGATTTTAAATCAAGAAACTATGCAGTAAGATGTGATGGTTTCCTTTAAGTGCTTAGAAGAAATGAAACGGGAAGCCAGGACTATAAAGATCGATAGAAGATTGACGGGTGCCAATATAATTGATGAACCTCTCCAGCAAGTGAGTTTCAGTATGTGGTATTTGAATTTCATATATTGTGTGCTGGGTGTTTTTCTTTTGAAAATATTAAGTAGTTTTGCTATTTATATAATATGCTGGAAATGCATTATAATGCTGTCGTTAGTTCTATACTTAAAGATGCTGCCTTATTTATGAACTAATTTATAATCAGGTGGTTTAATTACTATTAAAGCCTTTTTATTTAATTTCCATTTAGAGAAAAGTTTTCACTGACATTTGAAAATGTTTCTAATTATTTTATAGTTCAAGTGTTATTCTTTACCTGATGAATAAACTTAGTGGTTTGGTAAATCAGACATTTTTCTTTACTAGTTTTATTAGTTTTTAAAATGGATATACCTACTTTGATTCAACAATGTTAAAAAGTTAGAATTAAAAAAAATTTGTTCAACCCCAAATATTTTCACTGATGTTTGGTTGATTATATGATTATTATAAATAATATGTACTTTAAAATTCTAACATTTGCTTTATAGATGAACCCATATTTAGTTTATCTGATCTACAAAAACATTATATATTAAGTTGTATTATAGTATTTGCTGCTTATTGGCTAACTTAATACTGTTAACAGATCAAAGGCATTAGAATTAAGTAACTATGTCATTTTTGTAATTTGACTGCAATGAATCCGATGATATAATCTTGGAAAAATAGTTTTCTTTTTGGGACTTAGGGTCCATTAGCATTACTTTACATCTCATTTCATCAAACTGGTTACCGTAGTTTGCTGTGTATAATGTGCTCCCGTGTATAATGTGCACCCATGTTTTTGGCCAAAACTTGCAGGGAAACAGAGTTAATACTACCTATATAGTACTTTTCCCCCTCACAAATTTGGGCAAAAAAAGTGTGCATTGTACATGGCAAAGTATGGTCAAACTATTATTGCATTGAAAACTTACTTTTTCTACAAGCTCCATCTTTATGAATTCTGGGTGGCCTTGGCCATAGATAACTCTTTAATTTTTAACAAATTTGGGCAGTGTATGAATTGGAATACCAAAATAATTTTAAAATTTTTGAAGTGGTTTTTTGGCATAGTAATCCTTTTTCTAATGAAGACCATTGTGTACCACCACAATTTAGTGTATAAAGAATAAAATATCAACTGGCAAATAATCCTTTTAGGTTTTAGCTTGCAACTGTTACTTTTTAAAACCTAGTTATATTTTTTCCCCCAATATTCTTGTTTTAGGTTATCCAGTTTTCCATGAGGGATTATGTCCAGTATTGGTATTATACACTAAGTGATGATGAATCTTTTCTTCTTGAAATTAGGCAGACTCTTCAAAATGCACTCATTCAGTTTGCTACTAGGTAAGGTCACTGCATTGTATTCTGCAGAAAAATGTAAATATATTGTTTGTACCAATAGGGAAAAGAACTTCTAAATGGGAAGGCAAATTAATTACCATTGACCCTTGAACAACATGGGGGTTAGGGGTGCCGACCCCCACACATTCAAAAATCCACATGTAACTTGATTCCTCCAAACTTAACTACTAATAGCCTATTGCTGACCTGAAGCCTTATGTAACGATAACATAAGCAGTTGATTAACAATTTTTGTATATTACATGTATTATATATTGTACTCTTACAATAAAATAAGCTAGAGGAAAGAAAATGTTAAGAAAATCATAAGGAAGAGAAAATACATTTACAATACTATACAAGTTGATTTTTAAAAATCTGTAAGCGGGCCTATGTGATTCAAACCCCACATTGTTCAAGGGTCAGCTGTATTAAACGGTAAGTAGAATAGTAGATTATTACTGTGGGATAACTCAGATTGTAGAATTAGAGACCTAAAAACCTTTAAGTGACTGCTTGAAATTTAACCTTTACATTTACAAAATGTTTACCTTGATTAAGCTCTGTTCTCTCAGTCTGTATGTCATTTTCTTCTTCAGGGTCCAAGGATGTGACTTTTCAAAGTCTTTCAGCCTATTTATTGATAATTTATTTTCCTCTCTTACCCAGATATTCTGTTTATTTGAGCTATGGAAGTTATTTGTAGTATAAACTGCTCTCTTAGTTTTGGGACATACCTAATGGAAGTCTTAGAGTAAGAATAACCCAAAGGAGCACATGGCAGTGGGAAATAACTCAGTTTATTTGTTTATTTTTAGAAGAAAAGTGTATTTTTGATGATTTTGCTTTAAGAAACACCCACCTGTATACTTTCTCCTATATGACAAAATATTTTGACCTATATCCTTGTAGTTAAACTACTTGATCTTTGTTTGGGGGAGGGGTTGGCATTTTATATCTAGAAATTATTTATTTTTGAGGAAAAGCATTTTGTTTGTATACGTTTTCTTTTTTTTTTAATCCAAAGATTTTGCTTCCCCATACTTGCAAAGATTTCCCTAGTTGCCTGTAGCCTCAGAGCACGAGGCTGCATGTCTTAGCCATGAGTACGCTCACAGTTGAAAGTGTTATTTTCTAGCCAACCCCTCTTCTTCCCCACTTAGGTTCTAGAAATATAGTCTGGGACTTTTCAGTTTGAGAGTCTTGGAGGATAGATCTCTGCCCTAAGGCTCTTACTATGCTTTTATGTCTGTTATGGGTAAATATATTGGCTGCTTTGCCTTTGAGTCAGCTCTAACTCCTTGTGACCCTATGAATGAGGGAGGTCCACAATGTCCCTCCTCAACAGCCCTGCTCAGCTCCTGCAGACTCACGCCTATGGCTTCTTCTCTGGTATCAACCCATCTCATATTTGATCTTCCTCTTTTCCTGCTGCCTTCTGTTTTTCCCAGAATTATTGTCTTTCCAAAGAACCCTGCCTTCTCACCATATGGCCAAAGTAAGACAGCTTCAGTTTTGTCATTTTTGCCTCCAGTGATGTTTCAGGCTTCATTTACTCTGCAGTGCACTCCGTGTGCGTAGATATTTCCAGCTTATGCTGCTCTGTCAGGATTTTTCCTCTATAACTCAGTTGATCCTAAGCTTTAGAGTGGGAGATTAGTTCCTCACCTCAGGTCGTTGGGGAGGTCTGCAGTAAGGGTTATGGTTTGAACAATAACCTTACTTGTAGAGATTGATTTGAGCTCCTCCCTTATAACTTAACAGCAAGCATTTGCAAAGTATTAGATTGGTGCAAAAGTAATTGCAGTTTTAAACTGCAATTACTTTTGAACCAATCTAATAGCTAGCCATACATACCACCCTGGAACGCAGAAAATATAATCAAATAAAACCAAAGAAGGTCAGAAATTGGATTTTATCTACTTTATTTCATACGTGTAACATTATCAAGTATTAGATATTCTTTTAGATAACTCTTCTGAAATCATTCGCTGCTTTCTATAATTACATCCTAATGATTTTTTTTTCTTTGAAAGGGCAGCAATAAGAAGAGTTCATTAACTTGTGTCTGACTGCCTAAGAATATATTAAAATATAACAAATTTTAGACCTAGAAAGAACTTTGAACTAGTAATTAGAAGACTTGAGTTTGCACCTGCTCTCCCACTTTGCTGTGGAACTGTGAGCAAGAATTTTAAACTCTTTGAACCTTGGTTTTCCTCATATGTAAAATAAGCATGATGTTACCTACCCTGTTCTGCATCCTCACAGGGTTATTGTCAGGATCAAATCCATCTATTCAGCTAATATTTTTGTGCCTACTTTGTAGCAACCAGGTGCTGTGGACACAGCACTGAATAAAACAAAAGTCCTGTTCCGTGAAATGTAATGAAAATAATACTTGTGAAAATGTTTTGAAAATTGGGAAGGAATTTAGAAATTTCAGTTGTTACACCATCCAAGAGCCCTAATTTCACAGATCAGGAAGCTAAGGTCCAGAAAGATTAAGTGTTTAGCCCAAGGTTATCCCGTGAGTTGGGGGCAGAGTAAGAATTAGAATCAGATTGTTTTTAACAGTCCAGTGTTCTTTTCCCCCATTCCTTACCAGGTGTATTATGATCTAGATTATTCGTCTTAGTCTCCCAACCTTCCTTCTCTTTGCAATGCTTTTCCTCGTTCAGATTCCGTCACCTTTTCTTTAAACTTCATGTCATCCCCACCCCCGCCCTTACCCCTTCTGTGACGTTCTGTACTACCAAGCTAAATATTTGGGTGATTACAGCAGGAAGAGCCAGGTTTCTTCCATCCTAGACTGTCCTGAATTTACATCTGCTTTGCCATTGCCCTTAAGTTTGGGGGCAAATTAATCAACTTCTCTTGAGCCTTGGTTTCTTTTGTTCTCTGTGAATGACTATTTTTGTTCATGTTTGACTTTTTCTATTATTGCTGCTACAAATGTACATCTTAGTAAAGATTCCATTACTGTTTCCAATGTCAGTATCATGAAAATTAGGTCTATTTACAGTCATTTGAATATTTTGTAATCCTTGTTCTGTGCTGTCTGCTGTGCACCATGGAGCACATGGCAGGAGCGTGTGTTACTGCCCCTATCCTTCCAGTTACAATCTTGTATGGGGTTGTTAACCAGGGGCCCATGAAGTCCTGAAAATATATGCAAAACTGTGTGTGTTTTTTTCCTGTTGAGTGGTTCCATAGGTTTCTTTTTTAAAAAGGGCCTATGAACCTAGAAAAAAAGTTAGAAGCACTGAATTCTAGTGTTCATATTTATTCATAACCTTGGGGAAACAATTATAGAATATTAGCTAAAATGAAATGCTGATTTTGAGACATAACAGGAAGAAAAGGACATACTTAACAGTCTGAAGTCTTGACTTTGAGCTTTAAGCTCTATTATTGATTAAGCTCTATGGCCTTGAATGGGCAAAAGACATAAATTCTTTGAGTCCAAGGATCACGCATATGTACTTATCAGGTTGTTGTTAGGATTAAATGACATCACATATGAGAAAGTATTTTATAATGATAACACCTTATGTTTACATTGTAACAGTATCTGTTACTCCAGTAGCAGTTTGGGGAAGGAAATCTTCCTATAGCAATCTTGAGTTTTCCTTTGTGGAACCTGGGCTTGAATTAGGCTGGAGGCTTCGGGGATGAATCCTTGATAACTTTTGTATTTTTATTCCCCCTTCAAATAAGATATAATGAGATAGGACAGAAAGCACTGAGAGATCTGTATTATAAGCCTACCTGTACCATTAAGTTATAGTGTATTTAAAAGAAAATTTCTTAGCATCTGTTAGTAAAATAGTAATGCTAATACTTGTAGCAACTTTGGAGTTGTGAGGGGCAACTGAGATGATCTGCATGAAACATTTCATAAAGTATTTGTTAACCAATAAATAACATTTTGAGCAAGTTACTTGCCTTTCTGTGCCTCAATTTCTGCATCAGTGAAATGGGGTAATTATCCCATAGGGTTATTGTGATCATTATGAGGGAAAAGTACATGTAAAACAGCACAGGATCTGGCAAATAATGTGTTCAATAAGGTTAACTTTGTTGTTATTTTTGTTACTATGTTTCTAGGAAATATATACAGATTCTTTGACCTTATCTTAGATTTTTGTCTTTTTTTTTCAGGGGGAAGGGAGACAAAATTAAAGCACATGAAATGGAGAAAAAATAAAGTAGTTATTTGTATGGCACTGAGAGCTAGAGATAGAGTGGGCCAGAGTAACTGATGAACATCTCATGTGGCTTGAGGCCAAAACTGGTATATTGGGATAGAGAGAGAGATAAAGGACGTGTTAGGAAAGAAAAATAAGTGCAAAGTTCTAAGAAAGGGGATAAGGTTAGTGTGGCAGAAACCATAAGGAGATTCAAATGAATAAGGAACCCTGTTGCTCTCCAGAGTGAAAGGTGGTTACTGTCTTCATTTTGGGGATTCATCTTAACCCCAAGATTAGTAGAAAGGAGATATATTCTAATGCCACTGCGTTCCCTCTTGAAGGGTTTTCCCATGGGTATGGATGTGTAGGCCCCAAGATTCAGTAGTTATGATAGTATCCACTATCATTGTTTCTGGAGTGACAGAAGGGATATGTTCTGAAAGTTTTGCCATTTTGCCCACTACCTTTTGCCTAGAAATTATAAATCATATGTTCCTAGACTTGTTCAAAGACAAGCATAACTCAAATAATGGACATTTGCAACAGTCAAATTTTACACTTTTTTGCCATTTTATATTCTTTGCCATTTGAAAACTTAGTTCAAAACTAACATTAATCGGAAAGATGATTGTTGTCATATTTACTATAGGAGAGCAAAAACAATAAGGAACCATCTAAATATTTAAATAAAGAGGAAGTAAGTTAATGGTTTTATGCCCATAGAATAGCCGGGCATAAAATTGTAAATTGTGCAGTTGATCCTTGAACAACATGGGGGTTAGAGGCGCTGACCTGCTGCACAGCTGAAAATCTGCATATAACTTTTGACTCCCCCAAAACTTAATTCAGTCCTTTCTTAGTATCTGAGGGGAATGGGTCCCAGGACCTTCCCACAGATATCAAAGTCCACAAATATTCAAGTCCCTTATATAAAATGGTGTAGAACAATACATACAGTCAGCCCTCTGAATCCTCGGATGCAAAACCTAGATGTGGAAGGCCGACTGTGTATTTATTGAAAAAAATCCATGTATGAGTGGATTCAAACCATGTTGTTCAGGAGTCAGCTGTATATTTATATAATTCACATACTCTACAATTCACCCACCTAAAGTCAGTGGCATTTAGTATATTCACTGAGTTGTGTGACCTTCATCACACTCAATTTAAGAACATTTTAATGACCCTACAAAGAAACCTTGTATCACTATTGGTCACTCCTGTCCCCCCAAGACTTTTAGCTCTAGGCAATTACTTATCTACTTTTTGTCTCAGTGGATTTACCTATTCTGGATATTTCATATGAATGAGATAATAAAATGTGTTTTTTTGTGACCATCTTCCTTCACTTCGTATAATGTTTAAAAGTTCATCCATATTGTAGAATATAGTAGTCCTCATTCCTTCTCATTGCTGAATAATGGTCCATTGTATGGCTGTGTCACATTTTGTTTATCCATCAGTCGGTGGGCATTTGGGTTGTTTCCACCTTCTGGATATTATGAAGAATGCTGCTATGAGCATGCACAGGTTTTTGTGTGGACTTACGTTTCCATTTCCCTTGGTTGTATACTTATGAGTGGAATTTCTGGGTCATATGGTAACTCTGTTTAGCTTCTTGAGGAACTGCAAACTATTTTTCACAGTGGCTGCACTGTGTTACATTCCCACCAACAATGTATGAAGGTTTTAATTTCTCCAGATCTTTGTCTGCATTTGTTATTGTCTGTCTTTTTAATTTTAGCCATCCCAGTGGGTGTGAAGTGGTATTTCATTATGGTTTTATTTGCATTTCCCTGATAGCTATGATATTGAGTATCTTTTCATTGTGCTCATTAATCATTTGTATATCTTTAAAGAATGTCTGTTCAGATTTTTTCCCCATTTTTAAATTAGTTATTTGTCATTTTGTTTTTGAGTGTACTGCCACCTGTTTTTGTAAATGCAGTTTTATTGGGCAGTCATGCTCATTTGTTTGTATTTTCTCATTGTTTGCTTTTGTGCTACAATGGCAGATTGACTAGTTGTGACCGAGAAGATGTGGCCTGCAAAGCCTAAAATAATAGCTATTTGGCTCTTTAGAGAAAAAGTTTGCTGACCCCTGGAATAGATAATTTTGCAGGTATTAAAATATTTGGGAAGTATTATTTAAACAAAAAGGAAATAGAATAAAAAAATCACACAAAATAGTGTATACTATATGATTACAGCTGTGTAAAAAATTGTAACTGTGTGCATTGCAAAGGGACTAAAAGTAAATACACTATAATATTAATAGTGATCTTCGGATTGTGGATTTATGGCTGATTATAACTAATGCAGAAAATCTAAAGAAGGAAATTACATTTTACAAGATGGGCATGTACTACCTTTATAACCCGAGAGAAATAGAAACATTTGGTAATCAGCAAAAAAGATATCTAAGGTGGCTACTTAAAAATCAATTCATTTTCCTGTTTCTGTTTGTATGTTCTTATAAACTCATAAATATAAGAATAATTTTTCAACTATAGGTGATGTATTTTGTATAGATAGCCTTTATCTCTTTATTTTCTTGGGAAGTGATATTTTTTGCATAACAATGTGAATGTGTTTAATGCCACTGAACTGGATATTTAAAAATGCTTAAAATGGTAAATTATATTATGTATATTTTACCACAATAAAAAAAGAACAATACGAAAACAAAGAAGCACGCAAAATTGAAAAAGGCTTTGTTAAGAATGAATAGAGAGCAACAGTGAACTAACTGGGATAACCTCTCGTAGCCGAATGTACATATTATTGGAGCAGCCGAAGGGAGGTAACACAAAAAATATTTACAGAAGTAATTGCTGAAAAATTTCCAAATTTAGTGCAAACCACAAACCGACATCCAAGAACTTGCTCAATGATTTCCAAGCACAAGAAACATGAAGAAAACCAAATCAAGGCATATTATCATTAAAATGTTTAAAAGCTGTAAAAAAAGAGAAACTTCAAAGCAGCCAGAGGGGAAAAAAGACTTATCATTATGTAAGGTGGAACAAAGATAAAATATAGGAACACATTTTTTAATTTTAATACCTTGTTTTGTACATGATGAAATAGTGAATATCTAATAAATTTTTGTTAATCAAATTCCCATGTATTACTTTCATGTTAATTTTTTTTCTGTAATATTTTACTGTTGGACGTAGGTATTTCATTTACCAAGAAAAATTTACTAAAAATACTGTTTATTGAAATAGTTGACAGCATGACTAATTTTTTAATACTTTATT
Organism: Rhinolophus sinicus; assembly: GCF_057876585.1. Taxonomy (NCBI): domain Eukaryota; kingdom Metazoa; phylum Chordata; class Mammalia; order Chiroptera; family Rhinolophidae; genus Rhinolophus; species Rhinolophus sinicus. The sequence goes on from NC_142504.1 coordinate 21,524,214, forward strand.
TAACATTGTACTTAAGAATTTGTGCACTTAGCCCCAGGTTATTTTTTTTCTTTCCTGTAGCTTAATAAAAGCTTTCAGTTCTGTGTTCTTTATACTCAGCCTCTAAGATAGGTGAATATACATCACGTGTGTTCCTCTGTCTAGGTTGTTCGTTATATTCTGAGACCCAAGTCCTTTAGAACATCTTGATATTTGATGGCTTTGAAGCTTTGGGACACAGAACTGGACTTAGGTGGTATTGTAGTTCACTAAATACCATTTCTTTAATATGGTTATATAAAACTGCAAGCCTAAATTTTTCTCCACGTCCACCATTTTTTAAAAAATGACCTGTATGAGGCAGGAGGGTTCATATTGTTAAGGTGTAGGAGAGAAAACACTGAATTGAAAATTAAGAACCCTGATTATTATTATTCTTTTTTTAACAAAGCTCTTATTTTACTATATAATCGAGACTAAGTGAATTAAGTTCTGACTGAGGGGCTTATGGTAATCATTTCAGATCCCTTTCAGTTCTGACATACTAAGATTCTCTGGTCAGGTTGGTACTAATTTTGATTTGTTTGTTTTCAGTCCTATCTCCTCCTCAGATCACTCACTCACGTACTCCTTCATACCCTGTATTTCGAATACCATTTGGGGATTTAATTTTTTTCCGCGAGTAGGGTTGCTAGTTAGATTTAGTTTACTTTGGGATTAAAGTACTCCTCTGATCTATTGTTTTACTAGTAAGAGATATTGGAGTAGGATGATAATAAAGTTTATTTAAACCTTTTGTTATATTTCTACATGGTCAGAAAGGATGCTTGATTTCAAACATAAAAGATGTACTAGACTAATCTTTTCTCACTGTATAAAAATCTTGTATTAATGAAACTTGAAAAATTTTTGATTATTTAAACTACTGCTATTTATAGAATGCTGAAAACACACAACACAAAATTTGTAGTTTTATAAGTCGGCTACTGTATGTTTATGAGGTGTGAATATTCCTGCCATGCTTCATTGTAAGCGATCAGCATGAAGGCAGTGAACATGGAGTTAGGAAAGAGCTGTGCACATTGGGGTCTCGCCCTTCACACAACTGGGAGGAGGTGCAGCCAAGAAAAGGGGGCAGACAGATTTGTAACCATGAAGTGAAGAGACTGGCTTCCTTGTGTGGTTGCTAATTTAGCTCCTGTAAAATAGGAATTCTCCATATGTTTTTGAGGATTATAGGTGGAGAGTAATAGTCAATTTAATGTAAGTTTAGGAGTGTTATGAAAAAAATCAATACTTACAGTTAAATCCTGAAAGTAGATTTTAAAAGGGAAACACAGGTGCTCTAGAGAGATGTAACATGTAGTATTTATGAGTGAATTGAGATTGAGAGAAGGGGAATTGTTTTAATGGAATTACGAGCAAGTTTACAATTCTGTGCCTTTATTTTGCTCAAATTCAATTTCAGGTTGAAACTTTTGCATTGTAACAAAGTAGTCTCTCAGGGACTCTAGAAGGATGGAAACAAGTAAAGGTTTATGTATTTTAAAGCATATATCCTTTCTAATAATGAATTATGAGGGGAAGTTACTGCCTGATTCAGTGGCTCAAGGAAGAAGGAATTTCTTCTTTCACAGGTAGGCCACCTTCTTTTGGCAAGGTACCTGTGGATCAATTCATCAAAAAGCCTTCTAGTGGAATGAAAGTTTTCTCAAAATCTCATACATGCTTGTCAGAATCTACCCAGAAAAACCATGAATTTTACTGCGCAATGATTTTTTAAGAAATCTTATTTTTCTACATAAAAAACCTTATATAGGAAATTAATACATATTTTAATCTTATGTGTTTGGTTATTATATTGCCCTTATTGATTAAGATACCTTTTAAAAACTTTTATATATGTGTATATGTGTATATATATGTGTGCGTGTATACATAAACAGTCTATGTGCCATTCTTTACTGTTTTTAAATAAGGTCTTAGTCATTTCTGTGAAAAAATAATGTGGCATCAGGCACATAACATTTATTATAGAATTGTTTCTGTGGGAAAATCAGTTTTTATTTTTGTCATTTTGACATAAAAGACCTTTTCCAGGAAAGTATTCTGCAAAGAATGTGAGGATTGCCTTTGCTGCCAAATAGTCACCCGCTTCTCTAGTCAGGCAAGTCTACGTGATGATGCCACACAGCACATGCTCATTCCCCTCTTGCTTGTTCCTATATCCTTTCTTTCCCCATTTAGATACTACTCACTTAGTAAGACTTGTTTTAAGCATAGCTTCTTTAATTAATCCTACTTAAGTTACAACATACCACTTAATTAACCTGTACTTATTTCTGTGTATGGTTGTTGTCAACAAAATTTGAAGCTATTTTTGGAATGGTACCAATTCTGTGTTACTGTAGTAGAAATTCATTCAACTTACCTGTAGTTAGTACTCTCCATTCTCTTTGTAAGACATACTGACTTATGCCCCTAGCATTTAAGGTCGGTTAATAGACCACTTTCTGGTACTTCTGTCCACTTCTGTTCTCATCTTTGGAGCTTTAAGTTCATCAAAAGTCAGTTGTGTGATGCGTGGACCCTGCCCCCATAAAATCAATAATTGATCTGTGGTATGAGCTTAACATACATGATTTAGAGGAGAAAGATAATCAAGCTTGTTAAAAGAAAAAGTTGCATTTGTTTCTGAACCTGTGTATGCCAGTTATACTTTAATTATAATGATATAATTTAATTTACTTCTACAGAGACTGAAAACAAGAGTATGGCAAGGTAGTTCCTGTGAAAGCTAAATCACTTTGGAATTTTACTCAAAGCTGGTTGCTAGATAGATGACAACTGAAGTAGATGTATAAACTATGAAATACTGGTGAAAAGTCATAAAGGGCTGTTCATTTGTATTTGTTCACTAATGTCTTTAGTTGTCATGACATTTAAAAGAAACTGGAAACCATAACTTTCACAGTGTGGGAATGATTTCTTCAAGACAAAGGCCACATTAATATCCCTAAACAACACCTTAGTCAATTAAAAGGTCTTAACCTTATGTTGAAAGATTAATGATTTTAAGTAAAATGAAATATACTCATGATTCTCTCTTTTGATCAAATATTTTTGATTTACAAGTACTTCACCCATTATCAGTTTTACGTGTACTTTGTTCACGTGTGTGTGTGTGTGTGTGTGTGTGTGTGTGTGTGTGTTGGGATGAGTATTTATGATCATACAGTCTTAAAGCTGTAAGTGTCCTTAGAGAAAACAAACCTTGGGAAGTGATGTGACTTGCTGGATTGCACAACGAATGAAATGGTGAATCTTCTACTTGACAGGGGCATATATGCTAGTCCACTGCTCTTTACAGGAATACTTAGTTGATTTTGATGTCTTTTTTGTGACAATAAGCTGTTCACTGCTTAGATAGAACCAGTGAAACAATTTTTATCATCTCAGTCTCAGCTCACATATTTGGGACATTCATTGCCTTTTTTAGGCATTGGCGTTAAGTAGCTTTGGGGTTTAGAGAGGCAAAAAAAGCTCAGTTTATGTTCCGTTTCGGAACTTGAAGGAGTAAAGAAGGAACTGTTGTGTGAGTCTCATGTGGCCTTTTTCAAGCTCCTGTGAACAGTGCTCTGACCCTGAAAGAGGAATCAATAAATCAATATGTATTGAGTGCTTCCAGTGTTCAAGCACGTTACTTAGCCGCTGTGAACAAAATGAACTCAGTAGAATAAAACAAAGTCCCTGACTTCCTGAGATTTTTATCTCAGCAATTGAATTTATTTCTAGCAATTGAATTATTTAACTGCAGGTTGTTAAGTGCTATAAAAAGTGAAAAATTTGATGCTATGAGAACGTATAACCGGAGATCCAGACCTAGTCTGAAGAAATAATGCAGAGGGAGAGGGTGAACGAAGGCTACTGTGTGGAATTAACATTTTCGATGAACTCTAAGGGGTAAGTGGGAATAGTCAAGTGAATGTTGGGGAGAGAAGGGAAATTTATTGCATGTGGGCAGGGGTGAGCCAACTTGGCAGAGGGACTAGCCTGTCCAGAGGCACTGAGATAAGAAGTGGCGTATTTGAGTTTGAGAAGTGGAAAGACAGCCTGTGAGTCTGCAGATCAGAAGGGAAGGAAGAGGGTGGGAGAGACTAAGAGGAAGTAAGCAGTGTCCTGGGTGTGCAAGATTTTCGAGAAAGTATTCCTGCTTAGGCCTGAGATCAAGGGAGGGTTACTGAAGGGTTTGGTTTTTAAAACTTGTATTTGTACGGTCATATCACTCTGGGTGCTCTGTGGAAGATAGAGTGGAGGGGAAACAAGGGTGGATGTGGGAGACCAAGTAAAAGGTGAGGGACAGGATGCTGGTGGTAGAAGGGGAGATAGAGGCATACAGCATACATGTTCAGAGAATACACTTACAGTGTAGTGTGGCTTTTGCTTTTGTGCTTAAATTAAAACTTCATTGATAGTTGCATTCCTTATTAACCTTCGTAATTCTTCCAGCCATTCAGTCAAGATATGTAAGCTCCAGGGATCTACTACTATAAAGTTTCTATTTTCAGGGTAGGGTTAAATACATCACTTACTCTCTTGGTCGTATAGGCAATGTGCTCTCTTATTTTTAAATTCAAGATGTGAAAGCTCATAAGTAATAATAAAATGAAAGTGCAGCTAATATGATTCATTATGTAATAATCCAGGTGTTTTCATTAGAATAGGAATCATGTGTAGGGAATATTTTTAAACAAAATGAAAAAGAGCCTTGACTGTAGGCATAATTTAAGAATAATTGATATTAAGAGCGCTAATGGAAAGCTACCTGTGGATCAATAGAGGGAAGTGTGCCTGTTATATAAATTGAATGCTTCTTAAGTTGATTTATATTCACGTTTCATTTATTATATATTTATCATATACATATAATTTCACCAAAATATTTTCAAATTGTGTTTATACAAATACTACTAGGAATTTATAGTAGATGTTTTTCCTAATTCATGAATGGGAAACAATATATTACTGTTGTTCTTCCTAACCTGGAAAAGTCCTTTTGAGTAAAGATTTACTTTAGGTTTTGCATGTATATTCAGTGGACATGAGTCACGTGGAGGGAAAATGATGACCTTGGATACATATACAGAATACTGTGTTCCATGTTTTCCCCACTCTCAACAAATGTACATATTGAAAGTAGAAATCTATATTTAAAATATAAAATAATTTTATATATTTGCATCGTTCTTTAATTTTCACTCATTTAAAATGTCATTGTATCTTCTGTAGTGAATTGAGATGGGTTTAAAAAGTGCCTTTTATAATTAATAACTTTTATTAGAAAATGTCAGGAAATTATATGTATTTCATTGTACCATGAAACAGAGTAGATGTAACTTGAAAGATCATATATTCTGCTTCTAACTTTGTTAGAAGGAACCTTTTATGGATTAATAAGGTAATGGCCTATGCTAAGTAAATTCTGTCTTTATAAAATTTTCAAGTATATATGATTTTGTACAGATATTTATATTAAAGGTTTTGAAAGATGCTTATACAGTTTGTGATTCAATTTTAAATAAGAAAAAAAGAAACTCTAGCAACTATTAGGTTTAAAAGTTTATTTTAGTTTTTATGTTGAGGCTGAATATTGTTACCGAGTTTAGTGTATGCTTATATGTATTACATGGCTCTTGTATTTTAAAGAATGTTAACTTCTCTGATCCCTGAGCTCAGATTACTTTTTAATATTAATTTGTTTTTGTGTTCATGTACTTAAAATATACTCTTTCTTTTCATGTATATAACAAAATTTTAATTGTGTATTTAAAAAATTAGTAGATGAGTATTAATGACTTACATTTTTATTTGAAAACAACTCTCTGTTATATTTATCAGTGCCATCACCACCTTTAAAAGCTTTCTCTCAAACAGTGACAGTAATCAAGTCAGTTTCTTCACTAGCTTCTTTATTATACATGTGTGGTAATTAACATAATGAATTATGGTGTACCTTTTTATGGCTCTCTCATTGCCCAGCATTTTCATGAATAGACTCTTTGTCTTCTATCTACTTAGTATGTTCTTAAAAGCGTGACTTAATTTTAGTGCTAATTTAAGGAAAAATCATTAAAAATGTTTGTTTAAAACTAGCGCTTAACCCAAGAAGAGGTATAAACTGTTTTTGGCTTATCTGTTGTATTTGTTACCTTTTTTCACTGGTATACTAAATATTTCTTAAAGTCTGTTGCTTTTGAGATAGAGTTTTAGGTAACTTAATAAAATTATTAATCACCTTTTTCATGGCTAAGTGTCGCCATATTCTTTAAACCATTTGTGTGCTATTTGAAATGGCCAAGCTTTTAAGTGCTAGTATATGCAAACAGAAACCAGTCAGATTCATACCAAAAGAATTTAGTTCAGAACCTGACCTGTATAACTAAAAAGAAGAATGTAGATAATTCAGAAATGGTTGAGAAGGGACCAAGAAATGTTTCAAACGCTCTTTTTTAAAGCAACCGAAAACATTCTGAATTCCTAATGTATTCTTGTGTCTAGGGGAAAAATTGCACAATATACCTGTTGTTAGACTCATTTCAAATTTAATTGGAAAAAATATTTTTTTCTATTTAATTTAAGGACTTAGATATTACCTTTAAGCTTTGACACATTAAATACTTCAAGTAATATAGCTCGAAGACTTAGAAAGATTTGGTACGCCTTGGGTCTTGTGAAAGGGACTGAATGCTAAGATGTAATATAATTAAATGAACAAACTTCAGTATAAATAAATTTAGTCTGATAATCATGTTGTCTTTCAGTAGTCTTAAAATGAATTTATATTTTTTGATTATAATAATTTACATAATGCTTTTATGGAATGTGGTTTTTTTTTTTAAGGTCAAAAGAAATAGACTGGCAACCTTATTTTACTACACGTATTGTAGATGATTTTGGCACACACCTACGAGTATTCAGAAAGGCTCAACAGAAGATAACAGAGAAAGATGGTCAAGCAACAGGTGATATCTTTATTCCATTTGAAAATTAGGATTTTAAACTCTGTTTTTCTTTACCATTCACTATATCTTGAATTGTTTCTTTCTTTGTCCAGGTACAGCAGAAGATCTTGTGGATACCTTCTTTGAGGTTGAAGTTGAAATGGAGAAGGATGTTTGCCGTGATCTAGTTTGCACTTCTCCCAAAGATGAAGAAGGTTTTGTTTCCAATTTAACTCTTTTCGGAACAGTGACTGTTCATATTGTTTAGAGACAAGTTAGCAGAACCAGTGAACAAAGATAAGGGTAAAATCTAAGCGTGAAATTATCCTTACAGAACAGGTAGCATAGTGAAGACAGTTACTAAATCATTTTATTTTTTAGCTCTTAAAAGTTGTTTCCAAATTCTTTTTTTTTCTGTTTTAACAGTCATCTTTAAAATTTAAAGATGATAATTAAAGATTACCTCTTGTCTTTTTAAAAGATGTAATAAGTATGAACATTTTATAATCGTAAATTTACTTTTTTGATCCATAGTGATTTATCTTCACTTTGAACTTACTGTTTCTAATTCAAGAATACATCTGTTACCCTAACATATTTTCTATAGGCTTGATTATAATGATTTCAAATAAAATTTAGAGTTGAGTGAACTTGTCTTCTTTATGGGAGGTTAGACCAGATAAGTCTTTTCCTAGTTTTGTGATGACTAAGAGTCTTTCCTACTTGGCACGTTTTTTGATTAACAGGACCAGCTATATAATTCTATTCCCGTGAAGTGTCAGCATATGAACAACCACAGAAAAGCATTTCTAGTTGTGGGAATTGTTTTCTTTGATTTTTAAAATGTGCTTAACTTAATTTTTTTAATTTGCTTTTCCTTTTCTCTTTGTCCCTTTTCTTCTTTTCTCCTTTTTATATTTATTATGCAATTCAATTTTCAATTGCCATTCATTAGCACTGATATGAAATAACTAAATGTAAGAAGTAGATATAATGATATGCAATACTTTTATGTAAATCGAGCCCTTGTAAATCAGTAAAATAGAAGAACATACTCTTTTTTCTTTTCTTATTACCTGCCAAAATAGCGATGGTTCTTTCTTGAAAGAAGAGTTACAGGTATATTTTTAAATGTGCAAATAACTTTTAAGTATGCAAAGATAATTATTCTGGTAGAAGTGCAGGATACATGGTACAAGTAAAGTTGTTTTGTGGGCACTTTTATAATTGAAATTTCTCAATGATTCAAAAAGTAGGATGAAACTGAACAGAATAACAAAAATACTTGTTTGATTAATGAGTGGTTACTATTTGGAGAATAATGAAGGAATTTTTAATTAATATTGATAATGTACTAATTAATTACTAAAATAATAAGCCAGTATAATCAGGAAACTGCTTATTTCTATCTTTATTTATGTGTTTTATATTAAGAGTAGGTGGAGACTTCATATTTTCTAATGTTATTATAGCTACCTTTTTTATTTCTAGGATTCCTAAGGGATTTGTGTGAGGTCTTATTATATTTATTGCTACCTCCTGGAGATTTCCAGAACAGGATCATGCGATACTTTGTCAGGGTAAGCTTAAATTCATACCAAATAAATGGCTGTAAAGAAACTTAGAGGAGTGTTTCTTAAAAGTGTTGGTCTCAGGACCCTGTTACACGCTTTTAAAAATTATTAAGGACCCCAAAGAGGTTTTTTTTAATGTGGGTTTTATATATCAGTATTTACTGTATTATAAATTAAAAGTAAGAAATTGGGAAACACAGAGTACACAAGCACACTTTCCATTAGTTGATTGATATCGTATCAATAACAATTTAGGAAATATTACTGTATGCTCATCTCCCTCTATTCTCCAGAGGTCCCAGGACCACACTTTGAGAACTGCCCACCTTAGAGTTAGGTACTTGGATTTTTGGTTATAACAAGGATATGTTTAAAATTTTCATTAATATAGCATTACCTATAAATTTACCTAAATTAGGCTAATTAAAATAATACTTCCCAATAGACTTAAAAAAAACACAAAACTGAGTAGCTAAGATTTTGCTACTTGTAATTGGAAAATGGATAAATTAGATGAGAACAGTAGTCTTGGGCTTTTTATTACCTGGCTGTAAACCTTTGGAGTAAAATTCTGTGTACAAATGTAAAGGAATAACATTTTTTCTTTGCTTCCTGCTTATGATTGAGAAATACTAGCTACATAAGCCCTTTTCCTGGTTGAATGGGTGAAACAAAAGTATCCAATTTTTCTAAAAATGAAAGCTTATGATCTCTTTAGTCTACCATCCTGCAAAACAGATGCCGATTTCTAAGGTGTGCTTTTATGCTTGCATGTTATTATTTAAGCAATAATAACCACACAGTTTCCTGATACCTACCTAACATGAATTCAGTGCACTTCTCAGGTAGGGTAATGGTGCAGTGACGTGTGTGGAAAATGCTTGGTTTTGAGGGAAGAGTCTAATAGATTATATGTTGTTAAGACCAATTATTTGGGCTCGTCATTATTGAGGGTGGTAAATACCTGTCATGTCTATCATTAGATTGACATCTACACTGTAGGAGGATGTTGCTAATCAGTCATAGCCCTCGTTCACACTATTTGGCATCAGAATCTTTGTCACCTGGAACTCCAGACAGCCGCTGTTAGGCAGGGTCTCAGCAGCACTTCACAGGGCTGGCTGTCTTTTCTTGAAACTGTCTTTTCTTGGCTTCCATGTGATTGCTCTTTTCTGATTGTTCTCCTCATTTGGACTCCTTTTTAGTCACCTTTATATGCTTTAGCTGCTACTTTTAAATATCCAAGTTCTTCAGGCCTGGGCCTTGTTGCTCATCCATCACTTTGGCTTTAAACACCATCCAAATGCTAATGTTTTCAAAATTTCTATCTTTAGTCCAGAGTTTCCTTCTGAGTCCAGGCTATTCTGACTCGCTGCTCCCTGAAATCACCGTTTGATTGACTCACAGCCCTTTTAAACTTTAAATGTCCAACATGGAAATCTTATTCTTGCTTCCATATCCTGTCTGCCTTTTAAGTCTTTTCTCCATCCCAGTAAATGGTATGACCATCCAGCAAAATTTTCTGAGTGGGATGTGGGTTTGTTTACCTCTCTGGTCCTCATGCTGTGTAGTCACTTTATTCCAGCCACACACTTTCTTCTCCAGAAGTGCCATTTTCTCCCTAGCATACGGCTGTCTCACTCTCCTTTTCCTCTGCTCAGAATGATTCCCCTATTCTCTTGGTAAATTGTATTCATCCCTTATATCTCACTTCCTCAGAAATACCTCCCCTGACCACCCAATCTAAAACCCTGTCATAATTCCCTATTACTCTAGGTAAGTGCCCAGTTGTTTTCCTTCGTATTATTTACCATATTTTAAAATGATAATCTGGTTGTTGTGTTTATTTACTTGATGCCTCGTTCCTCCACTAGAACTGTAACTCCCATAAGAACAGGGGCCATATATATTTGTATTTATCATTATTATGTATTTGGTTATCACAGTAGCTGGCACATAGCGGATATCCAATCAGAAAATCAGTTTTAATGTAAGAGGAAACCTGTTTGCCCTCCTTCCTGGCTGTGGTGCACACGTGACTGTAGCTCCCTGAACATTAAGCTGGTTTAGGATCCATGAATGAAGTTCTGCCTTGTCACATGAGGTTATAGTTTAAATTAAGTAGGATTGTTTGAAGAGCAATTATGTTTTTGCTATAGATTGTTCTTTTAGACCAATATTTCATTTCTTTTTGGTAGAAGCTAATTGAGTGAGTGTAACTGTAGAGCACTATATTCAGCAAGTTTTTTCTTTTTTTTCTTTTGACTTGATAGGTCTTTATCAATTTTGTTGCTAATTAAATCCAAGTTTTCTCAAAGGATGTTTTTTCCAGATTAAATAGCAGATTACAGACTTCTTCTTTCCTTTGTATGGATCCTTTGCTGCACTAGAACCTATATAGATAGTAAATGTTGATTCATGATTACATCTTGACTAACCGAACCCTTTTTGAGGCAAATTAGGAGATCAAAGTAGTTTTCTAACTAATAAGAAGCATTAAATTTATTTAAAGTTCTTCCTCACATGTGTTTTTATCATTTTGGGGGGAAAAAGGAACTTAAAAAAAACAGTTTGTGAATTTTCTTCTTTCAAAGTACATTTTAAAATTTGAGCATATGGGACCAGAGACAAAATTTAAAGGAAGGAATTATGTAAATACTAGCTTAATTTTAAAGAAGTTAGAGACTAGAGCAAATCTTGAAAGAATAAGCCATTCCTTCTAATTTGAGACTGTAAGATGTCTCAAAAGGCACTTCAGAAAGTTACTGGAGCATTTATTAGTGCATTTTGGAAATATTAATTCTTTATGGGGTAATAGTTGTCAGAGACTTGTACAGCTTACAAAAGTAGAATTTATATAAAATATTTCTCTGAAGCAAAATCAAGGCGGCCTTCTATGAACTTACCCCACAAACTGGCCCAGATAAATTAGAGATCTGGAAAAAGGAATAAATAAATCAGTCTTTTGCTTAGTAAAGTGAAACATCCTTTTAAGTTTGTAGTTAGGTTCTCCAGTATTAAGAAATGACATTTTATAAATGTAGATTTCACAGGCATAAAGGAGTAAAGATTAATAACAGGTGAAAATATTATATTCATAGAACCAACACTAAATACTTAGTTTCTTTATTTCCATTCATGTCATATTTATCAAATGTCTGCCGTATTTAAAACAATGACCTTGAGAAGATTAAGGGTAAGCATTTTTGAAGATAGATAAATCAGTAGAACTGACTAGTCTCACTAACATGCAAAAGATTCCTAGAGAGTTGTAGTATATTAGAGAAGTAGAAGATACACTATTACATAGTAAGTGATAAATGCCATAAATACAGGGCATAAGTATATTTTAAACATGTAAGTAAAAACAGTATTTAACTGGAATGGTCAGGGTTTATATAATTGGGGAATTGACTCTGTAGTCAGTCCTTGAAGGAAGGGAAGAGTTTTAATAGGTAGGAGTATGAAAAGCTGGAAAGAATGGGAAGGTATATTTTAGAAAATGGTGAATAATTGTATTAACATGTTTTATTTTCATTATTTTCTATTAAGAAAAATTTCAAACACGGATAAATATAGAGAATAATACAATAGACATTTATGTACCAACCACCCAGATTTAACCAATGTTAATATTTTACTATAGTTGCTCTGTACCTCCCTTGAAGGTAACCACTGTTCTAAATTTGCTGTGTATCTTTTTCCTTTCCTTATTTGTTTTTATACTTTTAATAGGGATATAGGAATCCATAAGCACATGTACTTCCATGTTTTATCTTTTAAAAATTGACATAAGTGCTAACATACTAGAGGTATATTTTTTGCTTTTCTCCACTCAACTCTAGTTGTCATTGTGAATATGTATCCAAGTCGATACAGGTAGCTTCTTCTCAATTTGTTTTAACTGCTGGTATACTAGCTCATCTGTTTATAAGCTTATGTTGGTTATCAAGTTTTACTTTTATGTGTATTGTGCTTTTCTTAAGTAACAGCATTGTGTTGTGAAATTTACATTATGCTATTGATTTGAGAAGTATATTAGATTAAATTTGTTTTGTTTTGTTTTCATTTTTGTCCAGGAAATCATTGCACGAGGAATTCTTCTTCCATTAATAAATCAACTCAGTGATCCTGATTATATTAATCAATATATCATATGGATGGTATGTACTTTCTAAATTATAACTCTATTTTTAAAGCAGTTTTTTTTAAATGTAGAAATGTGATTTGGAGATGAGGATGCTTAAGCAATAATTTATTAAAGAAATTACTATAAGAATATATCTAAAGATAATCATTATATTTCCAATGTTTCTATTTGCTAATATGTTGAATGTGCTAGCCAAACTCTCTTTAAGAAATGTGTTGATATGGTAATCTTTACAATTTTGGTGCTGGTACTACTTACTGAAATTTTAAAAAGGATATTTTTACGCCTGTGTGTATAGATGATGAATATTTTTTAAAACTGCTATTTGGTTTTAAATACAACTTGTGATCTGAACTACTTAAATAGTATGTATGTAGTTTACATTTTACACTGTGGAGGAGAATGTGGAGAAAAGAACACTACACTGAAAATGAGAAGATCTGTGTTCTGGATCTGTTTCCATCAGTGGCTTAGTGTTTTTAAGCATATAGCTTAGTTTTCTCATCTGTCAGGCATACCAAAGTGTTAGTGCTTACTAAGCTTACTAGCTCTAACTTTTTCTTCTTTCTTTATCATATGTTTTCTGATTTTATATGCTTTTCCTCAATAAATTCATGGTCAAGGAAGAGTTGTAAATGAGCTATTGCTAGTAATATTTTGATATGTACGTCTAGATCTTTGATTCACTTTCTTGAATCTAAAATTTCTTTTCCACAATTGTCTTCTATTAACTCAATCTAGCTTTCCCAGGAAGGAACCACTTGATTGTTTGTTGTTTTTCCATAACCATTATCAAACTTGCCATTGTTCTATTGTTGTTGTTGCAATATTTGTCTCTCCTACCAGATTTTGGGTTATTTGCAGGCAGAAATTATCTTTTTAACTTTGTATTCCTAGATCCTTTCATGGAGGTCACAGAACTTGATTCTTCTTTTCGTTTGTCAACTTTTATCGAGTCCTGTGAGACTCTACCAAGAGCTTTAACAATGTACAATTTGTATAATTAAAAATTTTTTAAATACATATCTTTTGGTTAGGAAGTCTCCTGAAATTTATTCTAAACAAGTTTGTAACAATATTTGAGCAAGTATGTAACAATAGTGTAACAACATTTCATATAAGCAATGAAAACATTGCTTATAATACTGAAAAATTGAAAGCAATTTAAGTGCCCCACATAGAGGATTAGTTTAATAAATTATGGCCTACAGATACAGTAGTATACTATGCAGCCATTAAAAAAAGTGGTGGTAGTATATCTTTATGAATATAAAAGGATGTTTATATTTTTATGTGATAAGGATAACTAAAAATGATGTCTGTAGATATATAATCCTTTTAATAGTAAATAGACAATTATATATTTATGAATGACTATATGATTCTGATAGGATATATACTGACTGAAATGTTAATAGACAGGATTATGAAAGCTAATTTTTCTCTTGTTTATATGTTTCACTTAAAAGGAGTATGAGTTATGTAATAAAAAATTTCTTAGGAAGCAGGAAAACAGGTAAAATTTTAAAACAGTTCAACTATAAAGTAAGAGAAAATGGTGTTAAAGTTTTTTTTGTTACACAAAAAAAAGATATTGTATACTAACCTTAAATAATCAGGATACAATACTCTATAATTTTACCTGTGGTATAGAAACGGATGCATGATCACTAGAATGTTATAGGTATGTCTCACTCTGTGGGATTAGGAATTGTTTCTATTGATATCTTTGTTTAATTTTTGATTTTTTTTTTTCCTTAGCTTGTGGTAACTCTATAATAAGTTATAAGGTGAAAATATTATGGGGAGACTAAAAAAATACTCTATAAAATGAATTTAAACCACAAAATTTTACTTTATCTCTCTATAGTTGGACTACTACTACTATTGTGTCTTTATTAATGAACAGGAATTGATCACTATTTTACTTTGCAATAAAATATCAGAAAATATATTTAAAAGAGAAAAATTCATCAGTAAAGGATTTTTGGCCTAGTTTGTAGTCTGGTTTACACACTTTTTACATTATTTGTGCAGAAAACCCTTTATGCATAAGTCATATAAAGATTAAAATGAGCTCTGTTCTTATTCTTTCTCTTAGGTAAATTACCATATTAATGATATCTAACTGTATAGTTCATTTCTATTTGAAAGGGAAAGCTTAGAGCAGTACAGTGGTAACATATATTCTCTGTATATAAAGTGTTAGTGTTTTCCAATAATAGTTTTAAGTTTTTAAGTTATTTCTACAAATAGTTTGAATGGATTTGCATTATTCGTTTTTAAACATACATCGTATTTCTTAAGTTCATGTTAAGTCCTGTCTCTGACTGTGGAATAGATTACCTAATCGGTTCATATTGTTATCTCCAACTAGAGCAGATAAATGAACAGCAGTTTACTTGTTTCTTAATGTATTCTTAGAAAAATCAAGTCCTTGACAACCAACTTCTTTTTCTTTTATTATTGAGGTAAAATTTATGTAAAATGAAATTTAACACACTCTGCCAAATGGTCTTCCAAAGTTGTGTTACAAGTTTGCATTTCCACGAGCACTATTTGAGAGTTCTTTCTTCTCCATATTTTGAACATTTGGCGTTACCATTTTGTTGTGGTTAACTTGCAAATGCCTGATGAGTACTGATATTAAACTTCTTTTCTTGTGCTTATTGGCCAGTTTATTTCATAGTGCAGAACTTACACAATTCCCCAGCTTTTTGACTCCTATTGAGGATGGAATATCCCAAGTCTGCTACCTTTTCATTCCTCCCCTTACTGCTTTGCTTGGCGTAAGTTTTCTTGACAGTCATAAGTCTTAGTCCCTTCACAGCGTCCTCAACTACGTTTTTCTCTCTCTTTTTATTTGCTTGGAGAAACCACACGCTGGTTACATCCAACTTAACCATCTACTCTATTCCTATTCTTAAACAGCAAGTGGCTGGAGAAAAAGACAAAGATAACAGTTACTCATATCATCGCAGAGATTTTGTTAAATTTAGGTCAGAGAATTCCACTCCTCTGTTCAAAACCCTCCAGTAACTTTTTTTTTTTAAATTCAAGTTTATTGGGGTGACAATTGTTGATAAAGTTACATAAATTTCAGGTGTATAATTCTGCATTATATCCTCTATAAATCACATTGTGTGTTCACCACCCAGAATCAGTTCTCCCTCCATCACGATATATTTGATCCCCTTTATCCTCATCTGCCACCCCCCTTCTCCCTTAGCAATCCCCATCAAAATCCCAATGGCATTTTTAAAGAAATAGAACCAAAAAATCATCAGATTTGCTTGGAACCACAAAACACCCCGAATAGCCAAAGCAATCCTAAGAAAAAAGAACAATGCTGGGGGTATCACACACCCTGACTTTAGCTTGCACTACAGGGCTACAATAATCAAAACAGCATGGTATTGGTAGAAAAAACAGACACATAGACCAATGGAATAGAATTGAGAACCCAGAAATACAACCACATAAATATGGACAGATAACTTTTGACAGAGAAGCAAAAAACATACAATGGAGAAAAGACAGCTTCAATAAATGGTGCTGCCAGAATTGGAAAGCCACGTGCAAAAGAATGAAACTGGACTGCTATCTGTCACCATGTACCAAAATTAATTCAAAATGGATCGAAGACTTAAGCATAAGACCTGAAACAATAAACTTCATAGCAGAAAACATAGGTACTACACTTATGGACCTTGGGTTCAAAGAGCATTTTATGAATTTGACTCCAAAGGCAAGGGAAGTAAAAACTAAAATAAATGAATGAGACTATATCAAACTTAAGAGCTTCTGCACAGCAAAAGAAACCGTCAACAAAATAAAGAGGCAACCAACTGAATGGGAGAAGATTTTTGCAAGCAGTGCCTCTGATAAGGGGCTAATATCCAAAATACACAAGGAACTCACACAACTCAACAACAACAAAGAAAACAACCCAATTGAAAAATGGGCAGAGGACTTGAAGAGACATTTCTCCAAAGAGGGCATACAAATGGCAAATAGACATATGAAAAAATGCTCAACATGACTAATCATCAGAGAAATGCAAATAAAAACCACAATGAGATATCACCTCACCCCAGTCAGAATGGCTATCATCAACGAGACAAATAGTAACAAGTGTTGGAGAGGCTGTGGAGAAAAAGGAACCCTCATACACTGTTGGTGGGAGTGCAGACTGGTGCAGCCGCTATGGAAGGCAGTGTGGAGGTTCCTCCAGTAACTTAATTTCACTCAGAGTGAAAACCAAAACATATACTATACCCTACTAGGTTTGCCCTCTGTTACCACTGATCTCATCTTCTACTCCTCTGCCTTGCTTTGGTATAGCTCTAGCCGTCATGGCTTTCTTGCTGTCATCAAACATTCTGAACACGTTTCTCTACTTTCTAGCCTGCTATATATTTTATTTACTTTGTTTACAATTTGTGAGCCAGGAGAATGTAAGTACTATGAGTACAGAGATGTAATTTTGTTTCTTTACAAGTACTGGGGATATGGCCGGTTGTGCCTGTCACATGGTAAATAGTCAAAATTCTATTTTCCCTTAATAAGTGAGTCCCCCTCCCATCTGATTTTTAAACTTTATTTTTCAGATACGTGATTCTAATTGCAACTATGAGGCCTTTATGAACATTATTAAATTGAGTGACAGTATTGGAGAGCTAGAAGCAGTCAGAGATAAGGCAGCAGAAGAATTACAGTATCTTCGTTCTCTAGATACAGCTGGTGATGGTAAGTAGTTAAGTATAAGAATGTTTTACTTTATTGATTGCTAATTTTCAAACTAAACTGTAATTTACCTATCAATTTATGATATCAATTGTTTTTACCTTAACTAAATCTAAATCTTACGTTAACGTGCTAAGAATAAGGTCTTGCAGTTTTCTGAAAGTGAGACTATTTTTATTGCAGTTATCTCTAAAAGTAAAGATAATTGGCATGGTTTAATTTCAATTAAATAATTTTACTATAAAATTTCAAGTTATTTCGTTTATTAAGTAGTTGCTGTATGCATTGGTTTTACGTTAAATTGTAGTGAGTTTGTGTTTAAAATATTTTGCAAATATTACCACTTTCTAGCTCATAATTAATTTGTTTGTTTTTAGATATCAACACTATCAAAAATCAAATAAATAGCTTATTATTTGTAAAGAAAGTATGTGACTCAAGAATACAGCGGTTGCAGTCAGGCAAAGTAAGTCAAGTATTTTTGAGTTAATGTTTAGTTATAAATACTTTATATCCTTTAAAATGTCTAGCAGGGTGGGGGATGGGAGCAGAAGGTGAAGGGGATTAAGAAGTACAAATTGCCGGTTATAGAATAAGTCACGGAGAAGTAATGCACAGCACAGAATATAGTCAATAATATTGTCATAACTGTGGGGCAGATGGTGACTAGACTTATCGTGGTGATCACTTCAGAAGGTATATAAATGTCTAATCTCTATGTTGTACACCTAAAACTAATACAGTACTGTATGTCAAATATAATGTAAAAATAAAATTTTAAAATGTCTAGCAAATGACAAAAAGTAGGATATTAACTAGTGCAGTGCTCCACAATAAAGAACTTTTAGAAAAAACTTCTCTTTACAGTATAATAAAATTATTTGTTAAACCAAGCTATAGAGATTAAAACACTGCCTGAAAAAATGCTAGAATAATTAAAGATTTTATTTTATTTATTTATATATTCATTACTCACTTATTATTTATTCAAAATTCAACATTTATTGAATTTTATATAGTGGGCACCATTTTAGATTGACCTAATAAACAAAATCTCTTCATGGAGCTTACATTTTAGTTGCAGAGTCAGAAAATAAGCCAATTAAGTTAATTGATACATAACAGTATAAAAAAAAAAGTAAAAATGTAAGTAAAATGTGAAGAAACATTGTAAAGCAAAGTTAGAGGGATAGAGAATGTCTAAGAGACTATCTAAGTTTTAGATAAGTGCTGAGAAATTTGGTGATGTTTGAGCATAGAGAGGCCTGCATCACATGAGAGAGTCCTGTGAATTTTTCTTTTTCTTTTCCTTTTTTTTTTAATAGAATCTTTCAGGCAAAGTGAGAGTAAATGCAAAGGTCCTGAGCTAGGAAAGCGATTGGTGAGTTAGAGGAGGTCAGTGTGGCTGGTATGGAATGGATGAAAAGGAGGGATTGTTCATAGGAATGAAATTGAAGAGAAAACCTTGAGGGTTAGATTATATATGGTTTTACCTGCTATAGTAAGATTTTTCTTAAGATTCTGATTGTGATGGGAATGCATTGGAGATTTGGCCTGGTGAGTGATGTGATCTGACTTATGGGTTAAGATAATTACTTTGTTCTTTGTGGTGATGAATAGATTGTGGTGGAGTGGTGGGGACAAGAATGGAAAGTAAGTGATCATTTAGAAGACTGTCGGTTTAGTCCAATAAGAAATGTCTGCAGAGGTTGTGAGAAGTAGTTAAGAGACTGGATATAATGCTAATAGGATTTGCTGATGGATTAAATATGAGGTGAGAAACTAAAAAAGGACTCAGATGATTTGTAGGTTTTTTTGGCCTGAGCAAATGCTGTGAATAATGTTTTGTTTTGTTTTGTTTTTTACTGAAACGGATAAATCTGAGGGAGGAGGATGTTTGGAAGAGAGAATCTAATTTTGGATGTTTCAGTTTCAGATCCCTGTTTGACATTCAGGTAGACACGCTGATTGGTAGACTCAAGTTCGAGGGAAAGTTTAGTGATGGAAATAAACTTTGAGAATCCTCAGGATTATCAGATGTTTATTGAAAGTTAAGAGACTGTCAGAGGTTACCTAAAAGAGGGAGTGTAATTAAGAAGATACCAAGGACCCAGCCATGAAGCACTTCAGTTACTAGAGTTTAAGACAAAGTAGATCTACCCAAAGATACTGACTAAGTGGCTGGTGAGCTTGAAGGAAAACCTGGGAGAGTGATATCCTAGAAACCAGTGTGCAGAGCGTTTAAAGAAGTGAGAGATCAGGTATGTCAAATGCTACTAAGAAGCTGAGTAAGATGCAACTTACAATTGATCATTGTGTTTGGTAAACCAAGGGTAGTTGGTGATCTGGTGATAGCATTTTGGTGGAATAGTGGAGACAAACCCGGATTGGAGTCAGTCCAGGAGAAAATCGGAAGAGATGAGTTAAAAACAATGATTACAGTTAGCTGTTTGGAGGAGTTTTACTATGAAGGAGAGCAGAAATTTGGGACTCTAAAACAGAAAAAAACAAACCTTTTTTTTATTACCTTTATTTAGTTTAGTGTAGTCACCTGTTTGCTCTGTTTATTCTATTTGGGGGATTTAGTTATGACTCTCTGGTCATGTAATTTTGCAATGTATTTAAAATTCCTTCAGGAATGGAAGATATACTTTTTAAAAAATTGAGTTTGCTATATTATTACTCACATTGCTTGAGGCCCACTTTGTCATATACATGTGTGCATTTGTATATATGTCTTGCTTTGTCTCAGTTAACTGTATTTTAAAATTAGTTTGTATACTTATACAAATTCAAAATAGAAAAATGTGATATGGTTTCACTAGTGCTTATTGTTTCTTTAACTAGTTACATTATCTAGATCTTAGAGTTAGTGATCCTTTAGCATCGTTATTTAAAGTCTATTCGCCCAGACACTTTTTTATATTGAATCCTTTTAAAATTTAAATACCTTGTTTGGAAGCCTGTCAGTTCTATTTTGAATATCAAGCTTTACCGCTTTAATAGCTCAGGTCATACATTTTCCTTTGGAAGAAACTTCAAAATCCCCACAGAAGTAGTTTTTTTTTTTTTTTTTTTTAACCATGCTGCTCACCTTGAAATCTTAGAAGACGCTTTGTCCTTTTTATTACAAATAAAGTGGCAGTGAATACTCTTCTCCATCCCATTGTCTGTGGAGCTGCTGCTGGGCAAGAGAAATCATGTGCTGGCACTGGGTTACTTTATGCCAGTCATTTTAAGTCACTTATTATTCAGTACTTACATGAAGGGAGATACTAATTACAGAAGGAAATGCTTCCTTCTATCTTCAAATTGTCTTCCTTCCCCTTTATGTATCACCTATGCCTAATTTAGTATTCTAAAATAGAGAATAAGGCAGCCTTTCTCACTTTCAGAGAACACCTATCTTTCTTTTTTAAGTAGAAGGCTGTGCGATACGGATTTGGGAATATGTATGCAGAAGCTAGTGAAAATAGTTCACAGAAACATGGGTTTTAGAGGAAAGGGCAGTGGGCTTTGAAAACACTGACTCATTCTTACCAGCTTTGTGATCAGAGGCTACCGCTCCCATCTTCCAGCTTTCTTACCTGTTAAATGGCATTGGTGATACCATCTAATAGGATTGCTGTGGACATTAGATGAAGTAATGTGTGTAGTGTACCTAGCATGGTACTTGACATATAGATAGATTCTCTAGATTTTGAACCCTTTTTCATATGTACTTAGTTACTGTACTTTATAACTTTGAAAAGTATATGTAATGTATTGTTTACATAGTCTGAGAAGAATTACATTTTCTACATTTATATTTCTATAAAATACATTACAGAGTTTTTACTCTCTTAGGAACAAAATTGCTCTGTAGGAATATTTTCTGTCTTCCCAGTAGATAGACTTCAATCTATACTGAAAAAATGTTGGGATTTGTTTATTCTTGGATATATTAAGCATTATAAACATCTTCTTTAGCCCCTAAAATATTCATTTTCATTTGGAGTATGTAGAGATAGAGAACAATTGAAAATACAACCATATGGATTTATTTTGTATTGGAAGAAATGAATATATATCACACTTTTAATGTGTATTTGTTAAGCAGCTCTGAAAATAACGTTCACTGAGGTGAGACTATTTTATTGGCAACCTACATGTACGAGAAGGGAAAAACCTTATTTTTATTCCTTTTTTTTTATGCCTACATAAAGATCTTTAATCTAATGAGTGAATAGATGAAATATTAACCTACATTCGCTTATATTTGTAGGAAATAAATACTGTGAAACTGGCAGCAAACTTTGGGAAACTTTGCACAGTCCCTCTGGACAGCATTCTTGTAGACAATGTTGCACTACAATTTTTTATGGGTAGGTAAATCCATTTTATGAAAATAACATAGCCTTGACATTTTTTTAATAATTATAAATACTGTAAATTTTAAATAATATTAAGCATGCCAAATCTGTCTCTCTTCCACTCCTATTCTCTGAAATGTTCCTTTTTCTTTGGAAAACATTGAGGTGTGTTTATGAGAAATAACACAGTATATGTAACTTGTTTATATCATTGAGGGAGGGACTTTATTTTTAATACCATTTTAAAATATATAACTGTTAATTTTATTACTGTTACAGCAAATTGCTTTTATTTGGAGGGCATGTTCAGCAAAACTCTCTGATTCCTCCTTTTCATGATCAAAAACATAAATGCATGGTTTATTGAAGAGTTCAATCATTGTTAATATTTAAAGAACTATTAATATGTATTATGATTAATAATCTTTATTGATAGCAGAAACTGAATGTTGGTGAAGTAGTTTGTTTCTGATGAAGCTTTGGTGTAGCACTTTTATCCCCTAGAGATTTGGTCATTTTTATCAAAAACTTTATTTAAAAAAAATGCTTTTATTTGTATTTCCTACATAACTGGTATTTTTAGCTTAACCAATTTGTGATATAACTGTATTTTCACCTCAGACATTTGCTAAACATTTTTAAAATGTAGAGTTTTAAGTGTTTGAAACTTCAGTCCTTCTTACTTGTCATATAGTTGTATGCAATCAGAAATGTGTGACATTAATAATCTCTGTTGTGGATTTTGTTTGGTAGATTACATGCAACAAACTGGAGGTCAAGCACATCTCTTCTTTTGGATGACAGTGGAAGGATACCGAGTGACAGCCCAACAGCAACTACAAGTTTTATTAAGTCGTCAGAAAGATGGAAAACATCAAACCAACCAAACCAAAGGTCTTTTAAGAGCTGCTGCTGTTGGAATTTATGAGCAGTATTTATCAGAAAAGGTGAAGATTTATTTTTGTTAACTGTGTTTTTATCTTCTTTGGTAGTATCATTAGTAGTAATTTTTATAGTACTTGTAAATATCCATTACTCATGCTAGGCACAGCTAATTCACAAAAACTGTCTCATATAATCCTGATAACAGTCTTATTGTGTATCATCTTCATTTTATAGGTGAAGAAACTAATGTTTAGAAAACTGAATTAACTTGCCAACCAAGGTCATGAAAATACTAAATAACAAGTCAAATTTCAAGGTCACACACACTTTCGATTGAAAGACAAAATAGTTGAAAGTAAAAGGATGGAAAAAGATAAACCATGCAAACAGTAACCAAAACAGAGCTAGAGTGGCTATACTAACATTAGATAATAGATTTTAAGGTAAAAATTGTTACTAGAGAAAAGAGGAACATTTTATAATAATAAAAGGGTCAGTTGATCAGTATTATAAAACAGTTATAAACATAACAATACCCCCAACATACATGATACAAAAACTGACCAAATTTAAGGGAGAAGTAGATAATTCAACAGTAGCAGTCAAAGAGAATACCTGTTCCCCTTAATTGATAGCATAATTAGATAGAAAATCACCAAGGATACACAAGAATTAAGGAACACTATAAACCAATTAGACCTTTCACACCTGTAGATTACATCCCCTAACAACAACATAATATACTTTATTTTCAAGCACACATGGAACATTCTCCAGGATAGACCATATGTTAGGCCATAAAACAACTCTCAGTTTAAAAGTATTAAAAAATTATACAAAGCATGTCCTTTACTTATAATAGAATTAGAAATCAACAACAGAAGAATTTTGGGAAATCCATAAATATTCGAACATTAAACAGCACATTCCTAAATGGTCTCTGGGTCAAAGAGAAATCAAAAGGAAATTAGAAATTATTTAGAATTGAATGAAAATGAAAATACAATGTCAAAATTTATGGGGTGTAACTAAAGCAGTGCTAAGAGGGAAAGGTGTAGTTTGAAATGCCTAAATAGAAAGAAGAAAGATCTCAAATCAACAGTCAATGTTCTCACTTTAAAAATCTGCAAAAAGAAAAACAAAATAAATCTAAGGCAAACGGAAGGAAACTAACGATTAGAATAGAAATCAGTGAAATAGAAAACATAAATAGTGAAAATCAATAAAACAAAAAAATTTGTTCTTTGAAAAGCACAACAAAATTGACAAGCCTACAGCTAGATTGGTCAAGAAAAAAAAAAAAAAGACAGATTCACCAATCATGAATGAAAAACAGAACATCACCACCAACCCTATAGAAATTGAAAGGACTATAAGCAAATATTATAAACACCTTTATGGCATCATATTGCACAACTTAGATGAAATGGACAAATTTATACAGACTCAGATTGTCTAACTACCTCAAGAAGAAATAGAACATATAATAAATAAACAAATGTAATTACTAATTAAAAATCATCTCACAGAGAAAAGCCCAGGCCTACACACTTTCACTGGTGAATTCTATTCGACTTCAAGAAGAAATAATACCAATATTTCATAAATTCTTCCACAAAATAGAAAAAAAGAAACCCTTTTCAACTAATTTTATGAGACTAGTATCATTCTGATACCAAAGACAGATAAAGCCATCACTTAGAAAATTACCACTAGCATGAATGTGGACATCAAAATCCCCAAGAGTACTCCAGTACTTTTAATGACTATGACAAAATACCTTTTAATTTATACTTAGCACAAAAATTGTATTTGAATTTTATTTGAAAACTGCTCATTAGTGTACTCGCTTACATTTTTGCCTTATTAAATACATCATACTTAAAATAGTGAACAGTTCTAAGAATAATGGTATAACAAACACCTATATACCTCATCCAGCTTAAGAAATAGAACAGTCAGTATAGTTTTGAAGATCCCTATATATTCTTCATATGTCCTCACCCCAGGTTCATCTGCTTCCTTCCTTCCTGGGGAAGCCAGTTTCCTGTAGTTATTCACTTACTTTCCCATATAGTTTTGCAATACATTATGTTCTAAACAATATATTGCTTAGCTTTGTTTTTAAACTTTATATAAATGGGATGATACTGTGTGTATTGCTTTTTCCTCTTTCACCTTTATATTTGAAATCCCATAATGTTGATGAATGCAGGTATAGTTCATTTTCAGTGAAGTATTTCATTGCACAGGTACAAGAATTTATTTACTTTTGATGATGCTTATGAGTATTTAGTTTCTTTCCATTTCATTTCTATTCACTGCTGCTCTGAATATTGTTGTTCATGTTTTTTTGTGCACATATTTAAGAGTCGAGTCTGCTGTTTGAAAACACTGTTTTAAAGTATATATCTAAGTCTTTTGCATATTAATTGTTAAAGTTAGTTATAGAGTAAATTATACTGTAGTCCAGTAGTTTGGATTACAATTATAATTGAAAAATCAGGAAATTAAGTTATTTAAGTCAATTTCAGCATTTTCAAGATATCATTTTATAGTTTTCTGGCTCTTTTTTGTTTCTGTTAAAAAATCAACGATTAGTTTGTTATTCTTTGTAGCATTGAAAGACATCCCATGTCTCAGGAAATTCTTCAGGACACAGAAAGTCCCAGATTTTAGCCATGGATGCAGAAGGTTGAGGAAAACGTACAAAACCCATCCTGTGATTCCAAAAATAAAGGCTGAAAGCAGCACGTTTTTGTGTCAGATAATGTCATGAATTATCTCCCTTCTGTAGTCATTGCTATTTTTTACCTTGACCCCTAATGTTGGCAACCATTATTTCCTCCTCGTGATAATGGACCCTCTGTTGTGTATCACTCTGAGTGCAACTTAAGTGCATTGCTATCATGATTGTTAGCAGTTCATCTTTCACTTTTCCTATCCTGTGCTTTGTATTTTGATAGGACTGTTTAATTTTTTTAACATTATGAATATTATAACTATGTTTTCTAAAAGTTCAGATAATAAAAATGAGAATAATTACAATACCAATACCATCATGAGCCAAACATCACCGAAAGAGAAGACTAAATGACAGGGTTCTTTTAATGACAGATTGAAGGAACCATACAACTGAATTAGAGTAAATAACCAAATAGACCTTATTGCACAACGTGCAAAAAATACTTTGGGATTCATCATGGTGGAGAAGGGGATATGAAAGCAAATATGGAGACTGAATGTTGTAAATACTTTTAAGTCAATAAAAAGTTCTTTACGTCTCCCCCAAAGACCCCAGTGATCACTTGAAAATAGTGGCTATTGAATTAGTTTGGGCATACTGCACAAATGAACACACATTGGCCTATCTTCCCTTGATTATTTTGTAAAAAACTGAGTAGATTACATTTCATGATTCAGAGGTTTCCACTGAAATATCCTATGGGTAGACAAGAGAAAATTTTCATGAAGGTGATTTCGTACTTGAAAGTTTAGAGCAATTTCTGTCAGATCGTATCAGCAGTCATGCTTTCTATAGTGTATTGTATTACATCAAATTGAGGCAACACGAGTATATTTTCTATAGCTCCTAGGTACTTTGATTTGAACACAGGGAGTTTTAGATGTTTTCTTGATTTCTCAGATTTTTAATAAACTTCTAAAAACATAAACTGTGCTCATCTGTCTGCATATTCAGCAGACAGTACGAATGTAAATTTTAACAAATTCCATTTAGTTCATAAACCATAAACTTCTTTCCAAAAAAAACGAAAAGATCTTACCTGCTAAATACCATGTGCTTCTTCTATACAACACGGCTAAATGGGGATATCATTCGCTATGAAAGCTTTTGGTCAGTTTTTAGTTCAAAACATGTAGAAACAATGAGATTTTTGACATTATATGAATGTCAGGAGATGACTTTTTTAACATTGACTTTAAGATGGTATCGTTGTTGCCAGTCATAGAAAAGATGCTGAAATATTGGCTTGCAGTAAAATCATATTTTCAAAAATTCGGACAAGAATAATACCTCCTTTAATTCAAAAATAGATCAAGAAAGTGTATGGTGAAAAGAATTACAATAAACAAATTTGTATGCTTTTTCTACAAAACTGTTGCATAATCTTTGAAGAGGCTAAAAGGGACCTTGAAAAGGACGGACTGACCTGAGTTGTTTATGTGTAGGCTATAATAAAAACTCGTACAGTGAAAAAAATGACTCATTTTTTGGAAATAAGACTATTTGAGAATTCAAAAAAAATATTATCAGAGACAGGCTCCTTAAACCGAATTTTCTGTTTCTTTACTAAAACTATAATTTATTTAGAATCTACCTTCAATCTTCACAAGTTTAAAGGATCTGTGTGTTTTAAAACCATTTTCTTTAAGAAGGAGAGATTTAACTTACGACGTCCATTATACTGTGAAGTATTTAAAAATGGGTATTTTAGACATGGATAACGTATGTGAAGAATTCACAGATGCAAAGGATCTGATTGAGAAACAGCTGGTCTACCAAACAAGCCTGTAAATACAAAGGCAATGGACGTGTTTTGGAGAGCTGGAAAGAAATCTGTAGAGCACTAAAAACCTGCTATTATTGAAAGTAAAATCCCATCATTCTATGCCTAAATATTTTTTTTTTTTTTTTTTTTTTTTAAGGGGAACAGGACTTTATTTGGGAACAACTGTGTGTACTTCCAGGCCTTTTTTCCAAGTCAAGTTGTCCTTTCAATCTTAGCATTCAGCTTCAAGTTGTCCTTTCAGTCTTAGTTGTGGAGGGCACAGTTCAGCTCCAGGTCCAGTTGCCGTTGCTAGTTGCAGGGGGCGCAGCCCACCATCCCTTGTGGGAGTCGAGGAATTGAACTGGCAACCTTGTGGTTGAGAGCCCGCGCTCCAACCAACTGAGCCATCCGGGAGGCAGCTCAGCTCAAGGTGCCATGATGAATCTTACTTTCAGGGGGCAGAGCCCACCATCCTTGACAGGACTTGAGGAATTGAACTAGCAGCCTTGTGGTTGAGAGCCCACTGGCCCATGTGGGAATCGAACCAGCAGCCTTCGGAGTTAGGAGCATGGAGCTCTAACCGCCTGAGCCACCAGGCCGGCCCTATTCCTAAACAATTTTGATTGAAGTACATTTAACTTGGTGTCATCATATTGGACTTGTAAGGGAAAGAACTATGATGTAGGCTTAAGAGCAGAGCTGAGAGTCAGTGAATTTTGCATTTGATTGTACTCAGTTATACAGCTATGTAAAAGAAAAGGGTATTCTAAAAGCTGTGGGTAGATCAGAGTTTTATTAAAAAAAAGGAAACAGACAAAGTAAAAAAATATCTTATGGAGAAAAGCACCCCTTTTCCCCTCTGAAGTGAAACAACCACCACACAACTTTCCTTAATCCACTAACAAGAATTTTGAATTAACAAGAGAGCATTAAAAGTTCTGTAGCCCTTTTTCTACACATTTATACCCTGATATTTACTTATTTTATTTTTACCTTTTCTCCTTTTGTTGATTTCTTCATTGGGTTCCTTAAATATTCTGTTGGATAGCATGGAGAAATTATTTAAACAATACATTCTTTTGTTAGTTCCCCTAAGAGTTACCATCCTTAACCTTCCTTTTCTCCAGAGCCTTCAGAACTAAAATTTCAAGTTGACATACTAGAGATGACCATATTCCTAGCTTTTCAGCATTTTTTGTCCTTTCAATAAAGTAATTTTGCACATTGAACATCAGATTTTAGAAATTGTTGGAACACATTAACTTTTCAGATTTTTTTTCCCTTTCATATTACACTGGAACTTTGCTGTAGTGTTACAAAACCAAATTTACAATAAAGGTAGTCTTTTTTAAAGCTCATTCAAAAGGATTATTTCTAGTAGTAAATGATAAGTAGCAAATGGCTATTCTTTTCGCAATTGTAGTAAATACACATCCAGGACTACTGAATGCTAAACACTAACTCCTAATGACAGTATTTCGTATGTGCCAGACGTTGTGCTTTTATGCCTTATGTAAATCTTGTAATCCTGTGATAACCTTATGTAGTAATACCTCCATTTTGCATATTGAGTAAATGTTTGTCTACTTATTATATACCATGTGATGGTGAGAAGGTTCTAGCTCTTATTTCAGCCTTCTTAATCATCAAGGTGTCATTTACAAACCAAGGATTTTCTGCCAGTTACTTTCAATAATGATTCCATTATTTAATTATCCTACTATCAAAGCTTAATGTGTATTTGGAAATTCCAAAGGTCATTAATACTATTATTTTTCTGTTTGTTAGGCGTCTCCAAGAGTTACTGTTGATGATTATTTGGTAGCAAAATTAGCAGATACTTTGAATCATGAAGATCCAACTCCTGAAATCTTTGATGACATTCAAAGAAAGGTATTAAATACAACATTCATCATTAGATCTTTCTTAAAAATGTTATCTTCTATAGGCACGTAATTTGTTTTTAAAAAGGTTATTGAAAATTATAAAAGAGGTAACTGAAAAGATGAGTTATGGTAAAAATACTTTTCAATTACCAAAAAAGTAGACCAGTTTTGTTTTCTTATTTAATTGACAAGTGAAGAAAATGCTTATTTTAGGCTGTTTTTTTTTTTTTTTTAATCTGTCTGAAGAGCCACATAAACAGTCTTAGAATTTCATGAATTGATGATGTATAAATAATATCACTCAAATTTATTTTAATAATGTTCCTTGAGCCTTTATGGGGACTTGTTTCTTAGAGAATACTACTTCCTAGAACATTATGTATAACCCGCTGTCATGTGACTTGTATTGCAGTAGGACCCTTTCCAGTGCAATTTAGGAACTAGAGGGACAGAAGAAATCATTAGTTGTGACATAATCTTACTGCTGACATCTTGTAAATATAGAGCCTGTGATTCATTATAGCAAGACTTCAGTCTAACTTTTGGTGAACTCTTGTTAGTGAAAATGAGTACTGTATCTGTATTGATGATTGAATATCTTCATTTATGCAATAGGTGTATGAATTGATGCTACGAGATGAAAGGTTTTATCCTTCCTTCAGACAGAATGCACTTTATGTGCGCATGTTAGCTGAGCTGGATATGTTAAAGGATCCTAGTTTCAGAGGATCGGATGATGGTGATGGAGGTAGGTGACACACATTGCATGTGTATGTGCATGCGTGTGTATTCCTATATATTCTGCTTACCAAAACAATGACCTTTCAGATAAAAAATAAAAAATTTCTTGAAGCCCAAATAGAAATTGTAATGTATTTAAAACTATAAATGAATGACAAAGTTCAGTTACCTTACTAAATGAAAATGTTGAAAATTTAATGGCAGATTAGAATATGTAACTATAGAAGCCTTGAATTCTTAAAGAAGAATGTTTTCCTGAGTTTTGTCACCCAAATAGTTTATGGTAAGTAATAATATTATGACTGACACTAGGATTATTGAGAAGATTAAATGAGAATAACAAGTAATGATTCTGAGAGTGTACTGTAAATTATAAAGCATTATTTAAAAAGTACTTTTTTTCTCGCTTTAATTATACCCTTTTCCAAATCCTGTATCATAAGCTGGAAGAAACTACAACAGTCTTTATTCCAATCTTTCCATTTTTTCAAATGTGGATACTATGAGCTTGGTATAGTGGAAAAAGCAGACTGTGAGCGTCAGAATATTTAGTCTTTATCCCTGGTCTACTGCTTATTACCTGTATGATGTTGGCCAAACACTTAATTTCTTTAAGCCTCATTTTTCTTAGTTGTAAATCTGGAATAATATTCTTCTTATATAATATATCTTTCCTCATAGTCATTGTCAGATTTAAATGAAATTATGTATATAAAAGTAATTTATGTACTAAAATACAAATATTGGTTTTTATTAGTAGGAAACAATTAGTTATTTAATAATAGTGGGGAGACAGCCCGTAGAGCACAACAAGGCTGCAGATTCTTGGGCCTGATGACCATTTTACTTGTGATCCAATTCAGAAGTTCTTATTCAACTGTGATTAAATGCCTAGGGTTTGATAAACTTCCTGGTATGGTCTAAGCAAATAAGCGGTGTAAATGACAAGTAAATGAGAAAGACTTGACTAAGTAATATTTTAAGAGAGTACTTCGATTATAATCATTTCCTTATGAATAGGTTTATGGACCAGACCATTTGGGGTTGGAGATGCAGTAGCGATTTTAGGTGGTGAGCACTGCATTAAAAAATACCTTTATAATGGAAGTTTCCTAATTTTTAAAGGTTAAAATTCTTAATTTTAGCCTTCTCCTCTGCCCCCCCTCCAATCTACATTAGTGAGATTTTAGTTTTCAAATAATCTTAAGAAATCTAGTTACAGAAGTTTTCATTTGAGTTATAATAACTTTTGTATTGATTATTGGTCTAATAATTTTGGGTTTTTAAATTAATACTGTTTCTGGCTTATTTATTTGTAAAATTTGAATACTATTTTAACCGGATTTGATTGCATACTTAAGGAAGTTTTTTCTGTTTGTTTTTTTAAGGAGTACTCTAGGGGAGCTGAACAGTAAAATTCACTAGACCTCGAGTTTACTATATAGTATATCTGTATTTAGTGTCTGTTGGAATATCTCTTATAGAGCTGCTGTGAAATTTACAGTAGCAATTCTGCTTCCAGAAAGGATTACTATAAATACTTTTAATGTTATCTACTTTACACATTACTTAGTATTGTGAAATCTATATCCTTTATGATCCTGAATGAGAAAGGAAAATCGAATCATAATCAACAAATTGTATGAGCTTCTAAGTAATATATAATTTAAAATGATAATAGTAGCAATATATTCTGTGGGAGTAGTTTTGGATGCTGTAGTGTAAGAACTCTTCCAAAGTCTTCTAAATGGACTTTTAGCTTCCACTCATATCTTTCTAGCCAGTCTATCTTCTTTTATGCACCTAATGGAAGCAAATTATGTCTCAGCCATCTCAAGCTTCCCAAAACCTTGTACTTACTTAAAACACAAAGTAGATTTAATTTTTTTTTTCTTTTTGCATCTGGTTTTGATCTGAAGTAAATGTACTTCTCTAATACATCAGTCATTGAGTAATCCCTCCCATTGGAATCATTGATTGTAGTTTGGAATTACATGGTATGTATCTTTTGTATTTCTAGGACATTGCTTTTTAACATTCAGTGTTCTAATTGATGAGCTTTTATATATTGTATCACTCAGAAATTGCCTAACCGTTTTTTGAAACCATTTGAAAAAATGGGGAATAATGCGTATAATATGAAACATTGTTATTAAAAATAGCTGTTAGATTTATTGTCTTTATCAGTGTTTAGGCTTTAGGAAGTTAGTACAACTTTTTCAAATAGTAATGCTTATGATTTTCTTGTTTTTATAAGATCAGTTAGTCAAAAATAGGCCTCCCCCACATTTTTTGCTATAAATTCATTTTCTGACTTTCAAGATTAAGCTTCTTGACACTTGACTATATTTTTAGACATTCTGAAATTTTGGCTACTTTGCAGGCATTTATTGAAATAATTGTCTAATCCAGTGTTTAATGTGTAGCTGATTGTTAGAAAATGCAAGCTACAATTGAGCCTAAAATTAATAGGCCAGTCCTTATCATGTGTGATAATACTCTGGTGGTTTTTCTTTGCTGGGGAAGAAGTTTCATTCCTATTTAAACTTCAGTAGGTAGGTAGGTAGATAGCTGGATAAACCATCTCTCATCTCTCTCCTCTCCTCCTCCCCGTTCTTCCTTCTCTTTCTCCTTATTTGTGATTGCCTTCTTTAGTTCAGCTTTAAATTATTTTACAAGTAGATATTTTCTTTTTTATTAAAACATGTTCTCACAGTCTTTTAAAATATTTAAATTGTTTTCTGTTTTCAATTTTGTCACATTATTTTTCTCAACATGTCAAACTGTACTTTTTTTTTGTTTTCTAAGATTTATAGGCAGTTATCAAATTCTTGATTAAGTGTGGACCTACATTTATTTTAAACTTTATTTCTGCATCTTCTTATGTTGATCAAGAAATTAAAACATGCCTTGTTTTTCTCCTGATTTCACTTTTAACTTGACTTGTGTTTGGTGGGAAGCTTTAAAAGGTGGGCAAAACCACAGAGGTAGGAGGAATATTATTTCAGTAAGGAGAATAGAGAACTGTTTGTTTATTCATTTCAGTTATCACCTTGCTATTAATCAAGGGGTAATCATAGGTGAAATTTCCTTTTTACCTTTTGTCACCAAAGGTCTAAGGAATGAGGAAAAGTTCTTGGGCATTTAGAACTGTTGAAATTGGAAAGCAATACCAGCTGCCTTTTTCTGAAAGTAATGGGCATTTGTTTTGAAAACTCCTTTAGAGATCCAAATTCTCAAATAATCTCTTAAGTGCTAGAAACCATATATTAACTTTATAAACTATAAGTGAATATTGCTTTGCCATACATTTGAGTTTTTGACGAGGGATATCTTAATGGTAACTTAATTTGCTCAGATATAGATAAAATCCTAAGGGAAAAGACATTTTAATAATCTATAATTGACTTACAAACATAGTTTTAGTTGCTTATTAAATTAAATGGCATTGCTTATGGAATTTTACGTATCTTTTGTTCTATTAGTTATATATTTTAAGAATCTATACAGCTAATATTTTTGAGCCAAGTCTACCAAGAATAAGTAAACTTAATAGATATATCAAAAATGAATCTGTTTTTCACACTAAGGAATAATTTTATTGGTAGTAGCTCTTAATCCAGTGAGACAAATAACAAAATACCTCTGTCATATCCTAATGGACTTCACTCTGCATGTTTACACTGTATTAGACAACTTAATATGGTACTATGAGGATGAAATATTTAATACTTGCTGTCCTGTACATGAATGCCTTTTTCTGTGTGTATGTGGAGGCAACACACACACACACACACACACACACACACTTTTTTCACTGAAATTCCTGACTTGAAAAACCATGGGACTTAAGGGAACGGGTGTTTGGGAGTAGTGTGACACAATTTTTCTTTACTGTTCTGTTATGTCTTGGCTTGTGTGACTTTCATTCTTGGTATTTGAACCTTAGATAAAGCAATTGTTTCAAAAGTTTTTGACTGTATCCTAAGTTGAATTTCCCTTCCCACAGAATCATTTAATGGGTCTCCTACAGGAAGTATAAATTTGGTAAGTACTATTATGAATACTTTAATTATTAAAGTGGCTTGAAAATTATATGAAAGGCTGAGCCTTAACATGTAAATAAATGATATATTAGAAGCCCCCAGGCATCCTTTAATATTATAAGAAGTTATGCTTTTAAAGAAATGTTAAATTCACATGTAAGGCATTTGTGAATTAGAACTTAAGAGTAAAATTTTCATTTTTAAAAATGGGCATAGGTCATAACTGCATAATTCAGTTGTATTTGATAAAAATTGATTTCATTATTTTCAATCTCAGCATTTCATATTTTAAAATGAGTGATTAATGCTATAATAGGCAGTAAATTTGTGACATAGAAATGTCTTCATTAGAATTAGTTTTCTCTTGTATTTGGAAAAGAAATGTAAAGCTAGCTGAGGTATCTGAAAACTTGTAGATATTTCTTTAAGTTTACAATATAATAAATGCAGGTGGTTATAAAACACATTTTTAAGCATAGATAGTCTTACAGTGAATTAAGCAACTAATCATATGATTACAGTTTTAAGAATGACATGTTTTTAGCATATGAGCTGTCATTGGCATTTCATGTATACAAGGTGAAGTATGAAATAATGAACATTTCAGTTTTTTAATAGGATATCCATCCTTGCCATTGAATAACTTATTTCATAAAATGCTACTACAAAATATATATAACATATATATAACACACATATATAACATATATATGACATATATGTATATATACATATATACATATGTATACACACACACATATATATGTCATATATGTTAGTGTTCTGTAAAAGTTTCAGTTCAGAGTTTGGGGGTATATATAGGAGGAGATTATTTTCTTTGTTTTTCCTTCTACTTACATTACTTTTTCTTCCAGACTTTTTGTAATAACTAAGTGGTTTAGAGGTCCATTATCTTATATTGTCTTCTGTACTACTACACTTATTTCTAAAATCACCTTATTGAGTAAATGTTCTATTACTGTACAAAGTATAACATTTAACAAAACACTAAAGCAAATCAGCCATACTGATATGTCAGTTATTTTGTAACATTTAAAATTGTTTCCTCAATCATTTGGTATCATTACCATTTATTTTTTATAATCCCATAATTTTATAACAAAACTTGAAGTTGTGGAACGTGAAGACAATGTTAGCAATAATGTTCATTATATAGAAAAAAGTTTCCATATGTGATAGAACGTTTCCTTGCTTTGAAATTTTCTAGTATTCACATTTGTAGTGCTTGTACAAGTGTTGAAACACTAGTAAAAAAATATTTTTTCTTTTATTCATATCTGGAATAAATGCTTTTTTAAAAAAGAGAGACCTCTTTTGTCATATAGTGATATAAGCCAGAACAGTCTTTGGATAGAAAAAGTTATACTTGAGGTCAGTAGCTTGCAATATTTTATTATTCAGATCAATCAATTAAATTAAAGCTTTAAGTAGCTGGAGATTTTTGGATCCTCTTTTTTAATACATAGGCATTTTAGTGGATAGCTGCATTTAAAAAACTTTTTTGAGGTTATAAACTAGATCGTGATAGTTTATTCCAAGTTTATTCCAGTATACTAAACAAAGAAAATATTTAATGTGTGGTGTTTTACTCATTTTGCAATTGAGAGTGGCAGGTAAATTATAAGCATTTGTAACAGTGCCTTTTTAGTTGTTTTTGCTGAGTTCATTATCATAGTAAATTTGAATTTTCGGTTTTTCTCTTGGCATAATGTTAAACACTTTTTTTTTTTTTCAAATTCAAGAACTCCTAACCCAAGGATTACTATATACAAATGGGATTTTATTTCAGGAGAGGATTATGTGTTTCTTTGGAAATCAGTTTTCTATTAGTAATCAATACTTACAGTTCTAAATCAGAATGGAGTTTTTAGTTACTGTTTTCCCGAAAATAAGACCTAGCTGAACAATCATCTCTAATGCGTCTTTTGGAGCAAAAATTAAATAAATATAAAAATTTTATATTTGTATTTTATTAATATAAAACCAATTAATATGTAATGGTTTTATAGTGTATTGTATTATATTATATTTATTATATTAATATAATTATGTTAATTATATTGGACCCGGTCTTATAGTAAAATAAGACTGGGTGTTATGTTAATTTTTGCTCTGAAAGATGCATTAGACCTGACTGTCCAGCTGGTTCTTATTTGCGGGGAAACACGATAATTAATATTCTTTCATCAGTGTAACTTTATATAAGTCTACTTGATATTACATGTAGTTATAACTTTGATTAATGTGTAAGAGGTGTTTCATCATACTGTTTTTATCATATTTAATGAAAATAATACTTATTAATTGTATATTTTAAATGTGCTAAAAGACATTTATATACAAAGTCTTTAACAACTTATGGATTGCTAGTATAAGATGCTGGCATGTTTAAAATAGTAAGTAGCTTTTAGCTTTATAAATGCTACCCTACAAGGGAAGGCTACCGATAATAATAATAATGCTTTTTTGAAAAAGTTGATTGTTTTTAATTGGAAGAAGATCAGAGTAGATAACAATCTGTAGTTTGTAGAATACTCCCATTTCCTCTGATTCTTCTTTCACATAAATATAATATTAAAGCAATGGCTGTGCTATTTCTATCATAATGTTTTAGTGTAGGTCATATGAGCACTTGAAAATAAGTGCATTCTTTTTTTTTTTCCCAAAGTATTTTCGTTCACATTATATCCTGACAGAGTCATATAGAGCAGGTGTTAATACCGTTATACCATTGGGAAAACTGAGATGCAAGAAAGACTAGGTGATATGGCTAAAGTCCCTTATGGTATCAGCGATGATGCCTGGACTAGACCTAATTTAAAGATTTCCCACTTGACTTGACCAGGGAAGTACTGTGGATATCTGTATGGAATTTTCACATTTTGCTTTCTTAATTATCAGTCTTCAGCATATATGCTTTTGGCTTTCTTCTTAGAATACAGTTGCCTTAACTTAAATGCCTTTATGTCATAACTGGCTGTATTAAAGTCATTTAGATGACTTTTCTAGTAATGATTGGTAATATCACATTAGGACTCCAAACTTCATTCAGAGCCTGTGGTTTTTAAAGTGTGAAATATGTCTGAATCACGCCTGTTTGTCTGAGTTCCGCAACACCCTTCCTAAGTTCAGTGATTTACCACGAGGAATCACAGGCCTACTCATCCTCATGACTAGGAATTATGACAGCAAAAGGATATAAAGCAAAATCAGCAAAGGGAAAAGATGCACGAGTAATGTCCAGAGGAAGTCTGGCGCAATTTCCTCTCCCATAGAAGTCACATAGGACAAACTTAATTCCCCCAGCAATGACTGTGACAACGCATGTGAGATATTACCACTAGGAAGCTCAACTGAGACGAAGTGCCAAGGTTTTTATTGGAGGCATGTCACATGCCTAGTATGTACCAAAATTTCAGATTCCTGGGAAGAAAGCAGGTGTTCAGCATAAACTACGAGGTCGGACAGTTAAGTTCGTGAACTCATCCTAGAAAAAGTGCTGCATACCTCATGGCTGAATATCAGTACAGTCACCTTCCAAGTACTCCCCTTGGGAAGCTATGCACTGATGCCAGAGCCTAGCCCACCCTTCAAAGCAATTTTGGAACTCATTTTCTGGAATGGCCATTAGAGTTGTCATCCTAGTACACTTGATGTCCTGAATGGCATCAAAATGCCTTCCTTTCAATATTTCCTTTATCTTTGGGTAAAGAAAGAAGTTATTGGGGGCCAGATCAGGTGAGCAGGGAGAGTGTTCCAATACAGTTATTTGTTTACTGGCTAAAAATTCCCTCAGAGGCAGTGTTGTGTGAGCTAGTACATTGTCATGATACAAGAACCATGAATTGTTGGTGAAAAGTTCAGGCCGTCTAACTTTTTCATGCAGCCTTTTCAGCACTTCCAAATAGTAAACTTGGTTAACTGCTTGTCCAGTTAGTATAAATTCATAATGAATAATCCCTCTGATATCAAAAAAAGGTTAGCAACATCGTTGCAGCAAGTTCGCGAACATAATTGTCTGACTTCGTACATTGTACAAACAGGTCGTGTGAGCCACTCTTAGCAATTAGGGAATCGTGGGAACCTTCCCTAAATCTAAATTCCCAAACGCCATTCAATGGCCAGCCTTGCAAGCAGTTCTTTCTAAGGAAAGCAGCTTCAAGGCGGCTATATTAACTCTTTTATAGTCTGTCTGCATTATATGATTATGTTCTTTTCTCTGTGTATGTGGGTGTATGTATATGTGGCAAATTTTTAAAAATTTAGACCCAAAGACTATAGTTATAAAAGATGCATTCTGGGTCAGTCAGTAATCTTTGTTTGTGAAATTATTTTTAAAAATTAATTATTTAAAATCTACTTTAGGCTATGGATTCACTTTGTTGAATAAGTAATCATAATAATAGCTAACAGTTTTTTTGTATTAGGCAGTCTTCTAAATGTTTTAATGTCTTCTCATTTAAACCTCACATAACCCTATGACATAGGTGCAATTATTCTCATTTTACAGATTAAAATTATTTCCAAATTAACAAAAGTGTTAAATAATACAGAGTGGGCTCTATTATTTTTCAACATTTAAAAAAATTGAAATATTAACTTCAGAATATGTCCATTTATTTTTATCCACATTTTTTCTTGCCATATATTAAATGTAACCGAGAAGTAGTAGCAAATCATAGTATATGGACAAGCAATAAAGGAAGAAATAATTTGATTTATTAAGTTGATTTCTAATTTACTTTGTTTTATACTTTCCTAATCTTGGCTCTTCGCTCTCTCCTGCGGTATAAATAGAATTATTGTTGAGGGATGAGGATACTAATAATATAAAACTTACATGGGGCAAAGATGAGTGATGCATATATGATGTAGAATTCTTGAACACCTTTTTCCCTGTAAAATTAAAATACCTTCTTTCTTGATTTTTTTTTTTCCCCCCAGTCTTTGGATGACCTTTCAAATGTATCTTCTGATGACTTAGTACAACTTCATGCTTACATTTCAGACACTGGTAAGAGACTTTAATATATCTATATTTATTACTTAAAAACTATTGATTATTGTTACTCTTACATTATTTTCTACATTTATTTCTACAAACCATTCTTCTGTTCTGTAATCATATTTTTAAGTTATTTTTTTCTTTTTGGCAGCATGTTCTTCATTAAATTCTATGACGTTGATTTCCTTGTGTATGTGGGTATTTCCTTTTCTCTAAGGTTGTCAGTGCTAACATTTTAAAAAGCTCAAATTCTAAACATTTTGTCATTGCTAATAAACTCTGAAAGCAATCTTTTCCTCTTTGTTTGCGTCTAGCTGATCAGTGTCCGCATAATTGTTACTAAATTGTTTTGGGGCCGATTTTAGTTCAATATTTGTTTACATGCATGCAGAGTCAGATTAGACAACTGGGTAATTGAAGCTTTTAGGTATTGGAGTTTGTAGAAGTTCTAGACATGCTTGGATGAGGTGAGAAACCTCTAAGATTTTGTGTCTCAATCAGCATATGTGCAAAATGGTTAGTGAACTGAGGGAAAAAAATCAATTTTCATC
Source organism: Rhinolophus sinicus (assembly GCF_057876585.1). Lineage (NCBI taxonomy): Eukaryota > Metazoa > Chordata > Mammalia > Chiroptera > Rhinolophidae > Rhinolophus > Rhinolophus sinicus. Next base: position 21,563,662 of record NC_142504.1, read on the forward strand.
ATTGCCATTCGGTTATTAGATAAGGTTAGTAAGTAGTAGATAATGATGGTGTTCTTATCTGGCCTCTCACTAGTCCTAGAATATAGGAGTATTTTGTCAGATTGCATGTTGAAGTATAAATATATGAGATATATACCTCAGTTCAATCTCATGCTTACATTTTAGATACTGAAATGAAATTATAGTGGAAGTGTAGTTTAAAAGATAATTTGCATCCATTTTTTTTTTTAATTTTCTTTTTTCTTTTGTTTCTCACTGGAACTGGAGTCTCATTTTGCATTCTGTTCTTTGCTAAATTTCTGGGATAAATTAATCTGTAATTGCTGTTTCAGTAATTTCTTTATCTTTTACAAATAGTTGGTACACACATTACTCTGCTCTTAAAGATCGGTACATAACACCCTTCCTTGTCAATAAAACTAGAGGTCTTGTTGCTTTTCTTTCTAGCTTTTGATACAGTTGTCGCACTTTTTCCTTCCTTAAAGTTTTAAATTCTTTTATAAACCTCTGTTTTCTTTATTGGCTTGTCTTCCAAATGTGAACGCTTTTTTTGAAACGCAAACGTTTAGTATTTATCCTTTTACATCTTTCTTGAAGACCTTAAACTTTATGTCTAGAGGAAGGCACTCATGTCCATATTTCTTATATGGATCTTTCTCTTCTCTTAGGATTCTGATTTTTCTGGCTACCTTGTCCATTTATTTAACAAGTATTCTTAAAATGTATGGAAGCACTATGCTAAGCATTTTTAATAAGTTGTTATTCCTGTCAGTCAGGCTTAAGTATAAATACTAAAGAAGCAGCATAATAGAGTGATTAAGAGCACAACTTTCTGTCCAGATTCTTCGGTCAAACCCCAGCTCTGCCACTTAATACTTGGGTGAACGTGGACATGTTCCTTAACTTCTTTGTACGTCAATTTCCTCATCCATAAAATGGGATGATAATAATAATATAATAATAAATAATACTTACCTCATAAGGTTGTTATAGGACTAATTAACTCATTACATTAATAATTAGATGGTAGGCGTTATATATTAGTGCTTGTTCTATAAATATTTATTTACCAATTGGCCTCCAGAATCTCTTTGAGTCTAGGTCCCATATTCTGAACATCTTTATTACAGGAAATAGAACTGAGAGTTTAGTGCAGTGTTACTGAAAGATTGGTCCATGGACTGACTAGTCCTTACTGCTTCCTTCATTGAGAAATCTTGCTTTAGAAAATATTGGCTGAATTAAGCATTGTAGTTAGTGACGAGATTGATTTTTATCCTTCTGGTTCTTGTTTCTTATCCGATTATGGATTAGTAACAAATAGTATGCATGTCACCTGCTGTGAGTAACGTCCTAATGAAAACAAAACCTACTATTTCCACTATAATATCTCACCATCATCTCAAAATCAGTATATATGTAGCCACATTTATGTTCTTTTAAAATTAATTACCTTCTGTCTTCGGTGCTTCTTTTATAATAACCTCCTTATTCTTCCTATTGTGCATGCACCCTGGTCGTGAGCTCCCCTGCCTAGCAGTTTTTGATGAATCTGATTATTCTGTTTTAGAATGCTTTCTTACATTCTTCTTTTCTTTCCTTTTCTGTTCCTTTCTATTTTCTTTGTTCTTGTTAATTCCTAATTGGTTATGGTTTCCTACCTAATGGTTCGCTACCAAACTTATCTTGAACACAACAGATAAGGCCATTCCCTTGTTGCCATGTTAACTTTGTTGGGTGGTGGTGGTTCTCTAACATGACGTTTGTTCTGCGTAGGTCTGAAGGATGATTAGAAGAGGTAAACAGTGAAAAACAATGTGACCTTTAGTTAAAGCCCCTGAGAGGAACATGGCCAGTCGATCCCCAGTTTTATATTTTGTCAAATGGGGAACACTGATATTAGATGGAAAAAGAATGAAGGCAATTTTGAGTAGAAAGTGCAAATCTTAGAGAAAAATTTTGATAAAAGCCTGAGAGAGGTTTCTGTCCAACTGCGTTTGCCAATGTAGATTTCTAGCTTTCATGTGTTTAAAATAATTTACTAAGAAACTACACAGACCATTCTTTGCCTAGTTATATACGAAATAAAAAATATTTAGTCAGCCCCAAAATTGGACACTTATTAATTCACAATATGAATCAGTGTAATCTCTTATTAGAAAAGCAGTTTTGGTCATTATGGTAGTTTGAACTCTTAGGGGAAATACTACCTCTCACACATAGAAAGGCTGAAAACAATAAAATAAAAATAGCTAACAAGGGAAATCTACAGACCATCGCAGACCACAAGGAAAAACAAATTCAGGTAAATGAGGCACTATGGAAGCCAAGGAGCTCATATGAACATAAAGGCTGCTGTCTTTATTTTGATAGCATTTTTTATGTCCTCAAGTTTAGAAGAGTCAGGATGGGCTAAGGCCGTGGGAAGTTGATGTGAAAAGAGGAACTAGAAAAATTTAGCCTACTGTCAGGGAAAAGAACAGAGAATGTGAACATCATGGTTGGAAATGGTATCTATCACCCTCAGGAAATTGAAAGCCTGTCTTGTATCCCAACATGGGTATGTCTAGATTCAGCCGTCCTCAACTGATTGCATTCCAAGAATCTCCTAGCCTTGAGAGTATGTGTAGAATATTCATAGAGATAAGAATGCAGCACTATGTAAAAAGAACCAAGTAAAATTATAGAAATCAAGAAACATAGTGATTGAAATTAAGGTCAGTGGATGGATTTAAAAATAGGCCAAATACAGATGAGTGGAGTCAATAAACTTTTAGAGACCTGAAGAAATGATCTAGAATAGAATAGAATACAGAAAGGTAAGAAAATGGAAAATAGGAAAGAAAGAAAATGCTTCAAAGGGTACCTCTTAAGACTAGTACAAAATGTGGACAGGTTTTGATTTTAGACCACCAGACTTGGATGGTTTATGGCAAATTAGTAGGAAAATGCCTTTTTTTAAAAATCTCCAGAATAAACTACACTTGTTAATTGTTGAATATTATAAGTGAGAAAGACTTGACCAAAAGAGCAGATAAACCTTATCCTGTGGCTTTTTCATTCTGTTTATTTGAAGAGATTTTAATTGAAATACAACTAAATAGTGAAGACTAGTACAAAAGGTTATTATTTTGTTTCTGTTATATTTCCTCTGTTAAATTAAAGACTCTGATGCTATACTGTGAGATGGTACAGTGGTAACATAACCAGTAAGAGGTATAAGCTCCGGGAAAGCAGTCCAAAGTAGCCATCACCGTGTAGTAGGTGGGGTCATCATAACACCATAGGTTATTTTGCAACGTAGCCATCATATGTAACACCTATGGATGCCACTATAGAGGACAGGAATCTATCCTTTGGTGACATCCTTTTGTCTCAGTCTGTCATTTCAAATTCTTCTTCATTTCATATTGTCCTTTTTGTTTTTGTTCTTCATCTTCCTCCTTTTTGTGTCTTTTGTTCCTCTTCATTTTGTTTTAAATGATTAGTATATGCTGACTATGACCCATATGCTGTGGCAGGCGTTTGTAATGATCATGGCAAGACATATGCATTGTATGCCATCACTGTACACCGGCGCAATCTAAATAGTGAGGAGATGTGGAAAACCTATCGTCGTTACAGTGACTTCCATGACTTCCACATGAGAATCACTGAACAGGTAATTAGGTTTGTAACGTTTGTGTACTTTAAAATTGTTTCCTGATTCAGTATTTCATTTTGAGTATTTCTGAGCATGCTAAGGTGTTGATCAAAGCTAATGAAAGAAAATAAGGTAAGAATATTTGTATAAGTAACATAAATGTTACGCTGATTTTGAACATTTAACCAGTAAACTTTAACTAGTTTTAATCATTGTGGACTACACAAAATATCAATGGTATATCTTGGAAAATTAGAATGAGTGTCTGTGTCTCATTTTAAAAGCTCTCTCTCTCTCTCTCTTTCTCTCTCTTTCTCTCTCTCTCTCTCTCTCTGGATGGGTGTGTATGTATGTGTGTGTGTGTGTTTTATTCTTTGCAGAGGTATTTGCGTTTGGTTTTAAAGTGGGGATGAGGATCACTGTAGGACATTTTGTAGTTTTGTTTTTGGCAGCGTAATTCAGAACTATAGTCATTTTAAATGGCATCCTTATCCACTAGTGTAACCGTTAAATCTTTGATATTGTATATTAAGAACCACAACCTAAATTAAACATTAGCCATATAATGTTGTTAATTCTTACTAAAAACCTTCTTGTTTTACAGAAGTATAAAGACTCTTAAAGATAATAAATATAAGCAAATTATTTCTCTCTTCTATTTTTTATTAGATATATTTTCTGTCCTTAACTTAGAAAAAAATAAACTATCACCAGATGAATTGAAGTAGGTGATCTATGAAATTCATAACTCCTGAGAGACTTTGATTTCATTCAAAGTTTTTAAATATACAACTGGTATTAAACCAATAAAAATTGTAATAGTGGTGACATTTGATTGAGTGGACTAAAGCTTTGAAATGACATTGTACAAGTTTAGTACTCAGAAAATATATTTTTCTGGTCAGCACTGTGATAATCTCATTAAAATATTTTATGAATGAGTGAGATAAACTATTAACAGCTCGAAAATTATTAAAAACAGAAGGTTAGTGTTGACTCCACAGACCCATATTAAAAGGACTATTTTGAGTTATATTCAGAAGGAAATTAAAACTGGACATGTTTGTTCTTCTGTTTTGATTGAATACATCTTTATGCTTCGCTTGATTTGTTTGCAGAGGTGAAAGAATTTTCTGCCCAACGTGGAAGAAATAATTGCTTTAGTTTTTCAAATGTTATCTGTTTGATATTATTTTAAAATCCAATAGCTTATATATTTCTTCTCATCCTCACTTTACCCAAACATAACAAATTTTAAGATAATTTGAATTGCTAAGAGTAATTTTATTTACTTTCAAATTAATGGGAATTTGCTATAATATGAAATTTTCTTTGTGTGAATATCTCTAATTTTCTTTCTACTATTAAGAAGAATGATTGTTGCTTAATTTAAATGTTCTAGGCTAGCACTGTAAATATTATATTGACAGGTACAAGTGAAGAACATACTTTTAAAAAACTTTATTAATAAACCAGTTTGTACAGAGATTTCCTTTTCAATACAGCACCAGAAATTAATGAAATTGATAAAGCACTGTTCATTTTTGAAAGGGCTCAATGCAGGTGAAGTGGATGTTTTGGCTTAGTGTTTCCTATAAAGTCACAGTCGTGTGTGATTACTTAAACATTCCGATTGCTCACAGAGCTTACAAAATTAAAATCTAAGCTTGTGCGTGAAAATGTAGGTTTAAGCAAAATACTAAGCATTTGTAAATAAGACTCAAGCTGTTTCCCTTTTAGCTCTGCCTTATCTGTATTTTTTTAAACTCAGATCCCCCATAAAATAGCAGAAGAAAAATGTAATGACTTGTAATTCACCAGTTGGTAACAGTACAACCCATTGACACAAATTTTAACTCCATAGAGCTCTTCAAGTATTAACTTTATTTTAAAGCAGGCTTCATTTTCTTAATTTAACTTTGTGATGTAAACTTTTTCCAGTCTAAATATATGAACTATCATCTATTTTCTTTAAAGATTTTTCAGTAGTCTAATTTGATGTTTTATGGATAAAGATTTATAAAATTAAAAGAAAATAATTAAAATGTTAAATGTCATATTGTTTTAGAAATGGCTTGAACTACCCATTCATTTATATAACAAATATTTATTGAACTTATCACCTGTGCCTGGCATAGTTCTCAGTGCTGGGAATATAATAGTGAACAAGACAGACCATTCTTGCCTCTAGGAGTTTACATTCCATCAGCCATTGCAGTTTTGTTTTATTGGGTGAACTGTATATAAGTATAGATGAAATACTAGTGATTTAAAAGATATTAAGTATGTGTTAGGGTAACTGAATAAAACTGTTTATGTACCTAGATATAAACACACTTTGAATCCTAATATAAAATGTCAAAAGTGCTCTTTAAATTTTCTAGTAATGTATTAGGAATCTTAACCTGGCATATTCAGTGTGGAAAGATAAAATCTTTGATTTTGGAATATCTGATTTACACATAGTATTTGAGATCTTTGTGAACATTGCAATACGCTCTTTTAATTTTTGTGAGTTCTTTAGGTAAATTTCTAATTTATTTTACATGCCTTTAAAAAATATTTTTATGAAGTTTTGGCAGAGGGAATTATATTACTTTTCAGGAATGGGCTACCTAATACTTAAAATAGTATTTTATAAACTAAGCTTGTGTGAGTTAATATAGAGGATAAAATTTTCCCATTTTTTCCTTTTATAATAATAATATTTGAAAAAAACTATTGGTCATATATGCTTCTGTTCCAGACAGATAATTTAAAAAAGAATTTGGTAGTTTACACTTTAAGAAAATAACTTATTGTAACTTTTTTTTTATTAATAAGGTTTAATATTTTAAAGTTACTGAAATAAATTGTTTTACTGGATACTTTTATATTCCCTTGGTGTATCAGTTCGCTAGGGCTGCCGTAACAAAAGACTACAGACTGGGTGGCTTAAACACCAGAAATCTGTTTTCCCATAGCTCTGGAAGCTAGAAGTCCAAGATCGAGGTGTTGGCGAGTTTGGTTTCCCCTGAGGCATCTCTTTCTGGCGCAGTTGACTGCTCTGCTAACTGTGACCTCACATGACCTTTCTGTGTGTGTGCTCTCATCCCTGGTGTCTCTTTGTGTGTCCATATTTCCTCTTCATGAGCACACTAGCCAGAACCTAAATTAAATTTAACATTTAATTTGGTAGTGCCCCACCTCAAGGTTTTTTTTAATTGAATCACCTCTCTAGAGGCTCTTTCTTCACATATTGTCACGTTCTGCAGTGCTGGAGGTTAGAGCTTCATTTTGGGGTACTACGAGTCAGTTCATAAACTGAATCTGTAGTGTAAGAGAACATGGATAAGTAATGTTCTAGGAAATTAAATATCTTTTAGGGTACCTTGAAAAAGTAAATTTACTTCCATAAGATATGATTAAAAAAAAAAATAATTCAGAAAATCAGGTATCAAAGAGGACCCATTCTAATACTTTTGTGAATCACCAAGTTGGTGAATATCACGACAGCATCACATTTTCCCTGTAAATTGCCTCTCCCCTTTTTTTGTTTTTCTTGCCTTGGCTGGGACAAAAAAGCTGCCTTTACCTTTCACACGGAGCATACAATGAACTTGTTCACATTATAGCTGCAAGCAACCATCTGATTTGTCATTCCATTAATAATTTATCAGATTTCCAGTTTGGGGATGAAAATGATCCTACACCTTTTTATTTCCTCTTCTCTTTAATTTCTGCAGCTGGAATGAATGAGTTTTTAAACAAAGAACATTTTTAGAAAGTGTGTTTCATTTCAGAATGTGTATCACATGGGAAAAGCAGTGAGGCAGCTTGAAGTTTTAGATACAAGGCTGCTGGCCAGGCGCGGTCACCAGTTAAATGACTTTACGCTTAAACTGTTAGCAGCTAGCGTGGTTCAAATCTGTGCTTTGGTAAGTCACCGCAGGTTACTCCACATCAGGACCTTGAAGGTGTTCCCAAATGTTAAGTCTATAAGTGCTAGACTTAGAGTATGTATATTAACTTTGTGCTTTTGGCTTTACAAAGATACGCTATAAGCTGATGGCTCTTAATTGTTTTTCTTAGTAATCTTAGAGTTTATTTTTTATGTGATGGATGGGGAAGAAATATCAGTGTTTGTACTATAGTTGTATATGTACAGAGTTGTAATATAGCTCTAAGCTATATTTTTAAATTTTCTTTTTTCCTTTAATAGTTTTACAATGATTAATTGGTTTGAAGTCATCAATATGAAAATATTTCGTTATGAAATTTTTTAACAAGCCAGGAATTCATAACTTTGATCATTAAAAATTTATTTGCTAATACTTTATTCTCAAGTCACAGGGGTAGTTCAAGAAAATATTTTCAAAAACCTTTTATTACTAAATTTGAACAGTCTTACAATTAGAGAAAGTATTGAAATGAAACCGCATGTGATCATCACCCATCTTCATCAGTTATCCCTGTTAGTCATTCTTAATTGAAAATACCTTATAGTAAGGAACATTAGAACTGTGGTTTGGACATATTTGGACAGTATTTTTTCATTTTTCTGATTTTTGATTAATACAACATATTGCAAAATGATCTGTTCAACGTTTCTTTGATACATAGAGAAATTGCCACTTGCAAAATACCTTTCTCTTTTTTGTAAAAAGTTAAGATTATTGAATGTATTTTGTCTTCTAGTTTGAAAATCTGTCAAGTATATTGAAGCTTCCTGGTAAAAAGACTTTTAATAATATGGATAGAGATTTTTTAGAAAAGAGAAAAAAGGATCTAAATGCATATTTGCAGGTAAGTTCATGTTTGTTATTACCTATAGATTTTCATTTTAATATAGCACACAAATGTAGTAGATTTCTTTATTAAAGAATTTTTTTTTCTATAATAGTGGGATAACAGTCACTTTTGAGAAGCATGTCAGATGTGACATGCAATCTGCTCAGTAATTTGTAAATACTATTTTTCTGTTTATTTATTAACTAAGAAGCGTTCTTGAGACTCAGTACTAGGGATTTTGGTTCAGGTTTTAGATGAATACACACACACACAGGCAGGCACAAATGTGCCTTCTACATCACTATAAAGGCTAGGTATTTCATAGTAGACTAGACTGAGTAGATAGTAGTAGTTCTTCATGGTATATCTACAGCTAGCTGATCTTACTTCTCAGATAATTGTGTGTAGCTGCTTCCCATGGTCCAGAATGAGTCTAATGCTTCTAAAATTACGGGATAATTCAAGAAAGAAAGAGATCTGAGGGACTACTTCTGATGTGTAGCATCTTAGGCATGTAGATTTCTCTTGTGGCATAACAAAACATATCCCACAAGTTACTTACTGCATAAGGTGTTAGGACTCCTAGAAATAACTTTGTTTTAGACCTGGGTACCCTGATGCCAGATATAATAAAATTATTATTATAGTTTTTTAAATACTGATGAATGATTTATAATGTTTTCCATCTATTAGACAAGGCTTTAACCCAGGTACATATATAGTGTTTCATTATTTAACTCCCCACTTCATTCTCTAGAACAGGGGTCAGCCAGTTACGGCCTGCAAACCAAATCTAGCCCACCACGTGATTTATTAAGAGTTTTAGTGGAGCATAGTCACCTATTTAGTTTACAGTTGTCTCTGACTGCATTTGCAGGACTACAGTAGAGTTGAGTAGTTTCAGCAGAAACTCTGTGGACAACAAAACCTAAAATGTTTACTATCTGGACCTTTACAGAGAAAGTTTGCTGAACTTGCCTTAGTATTTATATGTAGTACAACTTAGCTAATACTATACTGGATATTTTGTTTGGAAGGTTTCTCTCTCTCGTAAACATTTATATGTTTGATTGGGTTTGTTTATAGCCATAATTGCAATTTCCATGGCATTATTTATAATTGTAATTTTAATACGTTGTTATTTACTGAAAGGATAACAAAAACATAAATTTCTGCTGTCATTCACCTTTGTCTTCTGGCTTAAATTTGAATGTCTGATACCATTAATTGACTCTTGTCAAATGTTTTGATTTTTATTTTAAATGTATAACTTCAATTGCATTAAAACATGTATCAGTTATTTACAAGATTTAGGAAATCACCACCGTTTCCCAAATCAGATGCTATAAATGTATCTTTTAAATGTGGTTATCCTGTATACTTCTTAGCTAATGATCTCAGTATGTCAAAGCTAGAATGTTAGGTTATATTAGTAACCGTTGTGAAAGCAATATTTTGTTTTATAACACTTAAAAGTTTTTGTCTGGATTATTTTATATACTTTCTGTTAATGTTAAATTTAAAAAATGGAATATGAATAACATAACAGTTTACTAATGTGGATCTTAGTATTAGCTATAAAACCTGAAAATGGAATAGTATTTAAATATATTTGGACAATGTTCATCTTAGATGTGCTGAAAGTCAAAATAGCAGATGGAAGAATATCTACCAAACTGTTGATGGTCATAGAATTATTGATGGCTTTAACTGTATTAAGTGGTTTTTAAATATAAAATTAAAATTCTTTACATTCTTAAATTTCTGCCAGATGAAATTATAAAAAGTAGCTAATTTCTAGTACCCTATCAATGTGAGATACCTTTTTTTTTCCCCTGTTAGTTGCTATTAACTCCTGAAATGATGAAAGCATCCCCAGCTTTGGCTCACTATGTATATGATTTCCTTGAGAACAAAGCCTACAATAAAGGGAAAGGGGATTTTGCTCGCAAGGTAAGCAGACCATTGCACTGGTTTTCTTTACAGATCTATTTTCATACTTTGATCTTGAAAAAAGAAAATAAATTTATATTTGTATGTATGTTTTGAGACTAGAAAAGTTTATTAAATGCTCCTTGGCATGTTTTTCTTCTTTCTGTGCTTTATTAAGCCTACTGTTATTGATAGTTGTGTCTAATAAGTATAAACTCCTGTTTTTACGTGGAGATTAAAATCCAGCAGTAACTTCAACAAAAGGGAAAAAACTTTTGAAATGATGCGTTAAGGAAGGTTTGCCTAAGACAGGTCACCAGCTTTTCATTAGCTTCAGAAGGAACTCTTTCTTATTGGGAGGAAATGTCTTCTACTTGAAGTAAGATAAGAAAAGTGTTAAATAGGGTATGATTTTTATGTCTCTTTAGTGAAATCTTTATTATTTAAACTTCATTTTGAGGTACAAGACCTATACTTGAAATAAGATACTAGGTTAAGACAATAAATGATGAAGTTCTCAAATTGAGCAAGATAGTTTGGTGGGTGAGGGCACAAACTTTGGGATCAGACCCCTGCTCTGCCATTTACTAGCTGTGACCTGTACCATGTTACTTAATCTGTTTGGTCCTTTAGTTTTCTCAAGAAGTGAAGATGTCATTCCTCATTTTAGAGCATCTGTGTATTGCAGTATACAGAGGCTCATAACCTCTGACTAAATGTTGGATCTCAGTAGTAGCAGCAATCGTAGCAGGAGCTGTAAGAGTAGGGGAAGCGGGGTGAAGGGTATGTAGGAACACTGCGTATTATTTTTGCAACTTCTTAAAAGCCTGAAATTATTTCCAAATGAAAATTTAAAAGGAAAAAGACTCCCCTACCACTTCTCCCTCACACCCCAAAAAAAAAGATGACCTTTTTTTTTTTTTTTTAATTAAGGAATTGGTACAAAATGAGTAAGAATTAGTAACTCTAAGCTTAAGAATTTCATGTGATTAGGAGGTCAGTTTTAACATTCAAGTGGATGTTAACATTTCCAAGTGAAATGTTTTAATAACAAGTTCCAGCTTTTATACCTTATGGTAGGGAAAAAATGTAGTCTTATCTATGTATTTCATGATTGAAGTAATTGAGTTTAAATTCCAACTCTCAATGGTTTTATTGTCAATAGAGATGCATTCCAGTATTCTCTTTTTCATGTTTACCTCATTTCCGTCTTAAAATTGCATCAATTTTAAGATAAGCTAATAGTTGATAACAGCATTTTGAGATAAAAGAAGCATTGTATTAAATGTGCACAATTTCTTTTTACTAACCAGCAGTAGCATATATATATCTATCTCCAAACAGTTACATATCCCTTTTTTAAAAAAATTACTGCTGGAGTCTAAAGATCCTTCTGAATGATTTCTGGAAATGCATAACATACATTTTTCATAAATCACCTTAGTAATTACCAGGGTCATCTTGACAGCTTTTAGATTGTCAGAATAATTTTTATGCATCAAAAATTAGGGGTTTTCAGCTACATTTCCTTTTTGGTTGAATTATAATATTTTCCCTTAATTATATTTCACTGTAAATTAAATAGCTATTAGACAAAAAATCATCTGTAAACATTTATCCATGGCTATTCGGAGCTTGAGAAATAATACTTTATAACACTAACTTGGTCGCACAATTTGGTTAGCTTTGCAAAATCTGGGGGCCAATTCCTAGAAAAACTAACTGACAAGCCTGTCATGCACACAGTATGTCTCTGTCAACTTTTATATCATGGTGTGAAAGCATTTTAAGCTATAGTTAAGGACCTAAATTTAAATTAAAATTCCTTCATTCGTGTTGTTATCAATACAAATTACTCAACTGAGGTGGTGACTGGATGAGTAGACAACATCTTTGTAAGTCAGGCTAAGTGTACACTTTGGCCGTGATCCTTGATTTACTCCTCTGCTGGGTAATTTGCAGATTTGTTTCCGTTTTTGTTCTGAACATCTGTTTTAAGACAAATCCTGTTTTTAAAAATGTTATCATATGGTGATGGACTCTGCTTTTATGCTTCTAAAAGTCTACTTCAGGGTTAGGCGTCAGAATCTCCTGTGGCGGTTTTTCCATCCTCAGTGGCTCCCGCTGTCCCAACCCCAATACAGATAGATGCTTAAGCTTTACCCTCAGAAATTGGGGAAAGAAAAAATAAAAAGAAATGGATTCTGTAGGTCTGGGGTGGTGCACAGGCAACTATTTTAAATCATTGTCTAATTCATGGTATAGACTTAGGTTCTCTTAAAAGAGTATCAGTGATAGTTTAGCCTTGTACCTAGATCGCGCATGAGGTTGTGTTCATTTAACCGTCTCTAAAGGTTATATTAGTTGAACCCACATCTCTACTGTGAAGTGTAAGATATATAAAATTCTAAAATATTTTTGAGGATATTCAAATAGTTTTTAATATCGGTTGTAGATTAAAGTGAAATTCATGCCTTCTTTGCTTCTGAATTCTACCTCTTCTGTGAATGTTTTAACTTAGAGAGGAGGCAGTTTTCCCTGAAGCTGTGCATTTTAAATGTGGTATTCTTATGTTTATCTCTCTTTAAGAATTCTACTTGTGTTCTCATGAATTAGTTTATTTATAATGTTATTACAATTAAAAATCCACTTGGCAATGATGTCAATATTGGAAATAATGTTCTGATTGATTTGAACACTGTTCTAGTTAACCAGAAACTACTCTTGATAGAATTAGAATTACACACACACACACACTCACACACACACGATTTTACACACACAGGCACACATGCTCATGTGAGAGTTAGCTTCGTCTTTTTGCCCTTTTTATTTTGTATCTCTTCACCAGTGGTAGTGTTTTTCAAACCCTTCTCTATCCTTGTTTCTGTCCTTTGGTTCGCCTCTAAATTATACTATGATGTTTCCCCACAGGTTGCTTATTCTGTCTATCAAGCATCGCTATAGCACTATTGGCTCACCTTAAGCCAGGGAGTAACCAAAACTCCCAACCCTTTTATAGTTATCTTGTAATTCAGTTTTTGTTGTTGTTGTTATTACTATACTTATTTTAGCTCTTCAGAAAGTTTTCCTTGATGGAAACTATGAAAGCATACTAGTGTGGCAAAGTTTTGTCTTCTTGATACCATCTATTAACATTGTGCTATATTCCTTACACAATGGAATTCAGTTTTTACTATTTGTTGTTGTTTTCTTTTTACATGGAACTTAATTTGTTTCTGTGGTAATTTTTATGAGACTCAACACTTTCTGGAAAATATTTTTGTAGTTTCCTATGATTGGTTTTGGGTCCCTTTTTTCTTTTTTCTTGTTTGTTTTTGTTATAAATCTGAGAAAGGTCCATATGTAGCTACTTTGGTTTCTTTACATGTCTCTCCCTTTCTTAATTGAAATTACCTGACATTTGTACAGTCAAACGTATGTTTTAATGCTTCTAAACCCTCTGGACATCATTCCTTTTTGTATCTCTGATCATATTTTCTTTTATAGTTTTTCTATTCTCCCTTATTAAAATATGGTTTACAGGTTTGATTCACAACTTCTCTTTTTCTTCTTCATAATGGATTCCAAATTCCCTCCGTAGGTTCTAACTGTGCATGTAATGTATTTTTAAAATTATTTTTTAAAAATTAATTTAAAGTTGTAGCTTGTTATCTATTTGAGCTGTCTGGGTTTTTGTTTGTTTGTTTGTTTTTCTTCTTGTTTACTTTTCACTATCTCCTCAAAATATCTCTGTCATTGTTGCCTTGAACTGTGGCAGAAGTATGTTGTGACTAATTCCACTTTCATCAGTTTCTGTTTTGGAAACTTCATTTTTTTCAGAATTTTTAAAATAAGGCAGCCAAAACTTATTTTCTAGCAATAACCTTATCACTTAATTTTCTTAGTCATATATTTGTGTGTGAAAATACATTTTTAAGACACATTGAAGACAACAATTATATACTTTAAAAATGCAACAAGCTATTATAGACTGGAAAATTATTGCATCTTTCATGTGTCACACTGTATTTTCCTAGGCTTCTCAGTTGAATAACAAATCTGATACAATAAAGTCATGGTATAATATCTTTTCCCCTTTAGATGGACACTTTTGTAAATCCTCTTCGAAATTCTATGAGGAATGTCTCAAATGCAGTTAAATCCCTTCCTGATAGTTTGGCAGAGGGAATGACTAAAATGTCAGACAACATGGGCAAAATGTCAGAACGATTAGGTCAAGACATAAAGCAATCATTTTTCAAGGTAAGAAGATGTTTTCAGTAATATCTAAAGCAAACTATTTTTAAATCAACTAAGATTTATTGAGCTCCTGCTTAAATTTACCGTATTTCCTTTCAGAAGACTCATAGATACATGGTCTCATAAAGAATAGAAAAACTGTTCAGCTTCAGCTTCAGGTGTACAGTGCAGTGATCAGGCATCTACACCATCCCTGAGGTGGTCTCCCTAACGAGACAAGTGTCCATCGGATACCCTACAAAATCTTCACAACATTATTGATTACATTCCCCAAATTGACTTTCGTATCCCCGTGGCAATCTGGTTACCGACTATGCTTTCTAATCCCCTCACCTTCCCCCTTATCCCCTCCCCCGTCTCATCTCACAACCCTCAGTTTTTCCTCTAAGTCTCTGAGACTGTTTCTGATTAGTTGATTCATTTATTCTTTTATTTAGATTCCACATATAAGTGAGATCATACGGTATTTGTCTTTCTCTGTCTGACTTATTTCACTTAACATAATGTTCTCTAGGTCCATCCATCAACTATAATTTTATATATATATATACAGTTACAAGAAGCGGAGGAATAGAGACAGTGGAAATGTAATGGCTGTGTGCGATGTCAGAGGGGTAGTGGATGGGGGGAGGGGCTGTCACTATGTGAGGGATATAAATGATAAATGTCTAATTATTACATTGTTTTATGCACCTGAAACTAATTAAAAAATGTTAAAAAAAAAAAAAAAAAGAATGGAAAAACTAAAGAGAATACATTCTTATCAGAAATGGACACTATAAAATCCAGTCACTTCTCAGTCTCTGCTATGGTAGAATTTTAAAATCCATTTAAAACAAATATTTAAATTAGTGAAGTTAATGCTTTTTGTACTCTTTTATTCCATTACGCAATTTTTATCCTATAATGCTATTAAGTTTTATAGCAAAACAAGTAAATGCTATTGTGAAAATTAGTTACACTAGTATTCATTAGGAAACAAAGTCTAATTTCACGATTCACATGATCAAAGGGAAGAAAAGCCTTTCGCCATCATCTGGCTCTGAGGCGATACCTGCTAGTACATACCTGCAGGTATATACCTGAGAGTGGCATAGAAGAGTTTCCTAGGAACCTTTTTCATTACGTTAGCAAATATAGGTAGTAAACCAAGTAGATCTTTGCTTCTTAATTTGTCCTTTCTTATAATTTAGACCTAGTTGTTCAAGGTTATAATCAAGACTATAAAAGAAAACATGTAAGCTATTAAAGTTTTCTATTAGATCAATTTGAATGAAGAGGAAATATAGAGAAACAATTTCTTTACTGTAAGAGACAATTCCCAACATAGTATATATAAATCATAGTTTTTTGTTAATTCTAGTACTTTCACTGATGCTTCATCTTTATTTCTAATCCTGAAGAAGTACACTAACACTGAAATGAGGATTTCCCAGTGCTGCTTCTGCCAATAATTAACATGCTTTCAGACAAAAGTCACTGAACTTTTTCAGGTTTTTTTTTTTCTCACCAATGACATGAAGGGTTATAACAGGTGATCTTGATGGTTCTTCCTGTGCTAACAAATGAGTATCAGCTTTTACCTAGCAATCAGTTACCCAGCAATCAGTTAATTAGTTCCTTCAGCCTGTTAACATACTATCAAGCTCTTTATGGTAAAAGAAAGAAGATTGGAGTTCTAGTCCCTGGCTGTGCTACAACTTTTGGTCCTTAAATCATTTAGGCTTTTTTAGCTTTAAATTCTTCTAACAGGTATGGGAGTTTGACTAAGTAATCTTCCTTTCCAACTCAAAAGTTCTTTTTTTAGAGGAAAAAAAATCTCTTGGTAATTAAATAATCATCCTTTTATATTTGGATTCTAATTTTAGATTGTTAATACTTTTTGATATATATATATATAACATATATACATGCATACACACTTTGTTTATAAGTGTTCCCCAAAATCAAATCAAATGCTGTTGATTGTGTTTGATATTGTTTTGCTTTATTATCGTATTGTGTTCTTTCACTAACTGCCCGTATGTGTTTACTTTGTTCTTCTTTTTTTTGTTAGATGCCTCCTTTAATTCCAAAGACTGATTCAGATCCCGAACATTGTCGAGTCTCGGCTCAACTTGATGATACTGTGAGTCAGTTTTATTTTTGGTAGTGCTCAGTGGTAGTGATTCAGATCATACTTGGCAGATCTTAACATTTTAGTGAAGTATAATAATGTATGTCTGACATTAGTGTGTGTATATATTAATAGTAAGTGTTAAGTTTGATGAATTCTTGCAAACTGAGTATGCCCATGTAATCAGCACTCTAAACAAGAAACAGATTGTTGTCAGTACCCCAGAAAGCCCCTAATGCTCTCTTCCTGTCACTGTCCCCCCCACCAAGGATAATCACTATCCTGAGCTACCCTGCTTTTATAGTTTATGTAAATGAAACTGTAAGGTATGTATTCCTTTAAGTCTGGCTTGTTTTGTTCAACATTGTGATATGCGTCTACGTTTTTTGTGACTGTAGTTTCTTCATTCTCGTGGCCTTACAGTACTCCATAATATAAATATAATACAATTTATTTGTTGTACTATGAAGAGTACTCCTGTGAACACTCTGGTATGGTACAAGTGTTTTGATTAAAAAAATAAGGACATGTTTCCGTTGGGTCTATATCTAGGAATGGAATTGCTTGGTCGGAGAGTTTGCAAAAGTTCCGTTTTAATAGATGCTATCAAATAGTTTTCCAGAGTGTGCTCCACTTACACTGCCACCAGCACTGCGTGACAATTCCAGTGCTCCGCAGCCGACCCGTGTTGTAGCCATTCTGGTGGTTGTGTGGATTTCCATTTCTCTGATGACTGGTGAAATACGGAACCCCTTTTCATATGTCCGTTGGCCATTTGGGTGTCTTCTTGTCTTCTGTGTTTCGCGCTTTCCCCCATTTTTCTGTTGGCTTGTCTGTCTTTGTCTTTTGATGAGTATGAGTGTTCTATATAATTTGAATATTGGTTCTTTGTCAGATGTATTTGTGTACGGCAAATATCTTTATGTGTTTTTCTTCACTGTATATACAATCTGTGCCTATTGCAAGGTCACAAAGATATTCTGTGATTCTCTTTAAAATGTTTTTGTTTGTTTTGCCACACCAAAATTTAGATTTATGTTCATCTAGGATTGATTTGTGTGTTTGGAATGAGGTAGCAGTCCAGTTGACCCAGCACCTGTTACTGAGAAGGCCCTTTTCCCCTCAGTGTACTGTATTTCTCCTTTGTCACAAATCAAGTTGTTGATTAGGTTTGGGTCTGGGCTCTGTATTTTGTTCTATTAGGCAGATTTATTTTGAAGTTATAATTATCACCCTTCAATTTCTCATTGAATTTCTTTATAATCAACTGTCTTTAAAAAAGGTAATATTTTTGTTTTTCAAGACTATCTCAGAATGTTTTATTATGAATTGTGCTGGTATAATATCCGTAACATCATACCTTTTGTTAAGGGTTTTTACAGTTTAACTGTTTATTAGCATTGCCATGTGGCACCAAACTCAGAAATATACTTGATCAGAGGATAGAACAGTATTTATTTTGCCTCAGTAATGGAATGTCTCTCGTTCCCCCCACCCCCTCTTTGGTTAAGCTGTGAGCTTTCAATATGTGAAAGGGAAGGTGTTCTAAGAAAATGTTTACAACATGACAGTTAAAAATGTATAATTCGTGCTGATTTCCCAATATTTAAATTACAACAATGAAGAAGAAATATTTGGAAACAGTATCTGAGTGTTGAAAGAATTATAAACTTACTAGCAATTATATGCAGTTTTGTTGTAGTTGTAAATCTGCAACTGTTTTAGGCTTTATATATGTTTTTTCACATCAAAACATTCTGGTTGTCTGACTTAACTTTTTACATCGTTAATTGAATAGTCCCATGAAAAGTGTTCAAATTTTTGCTTGTTAAAAGTTAAAAGAAAATTCTAGTAGTTGAGTGAAATATGCCTTTTATAATGTTAACTTAGCTATGTACTAGAATTTATTTAGTTCTTTCTCCTGAAAATACCTAAGGACATACAACTCACTAGCAAAGCAAAGCACATTATTTTGTATAGACTGTGTTTTGGTGTATTAAATAAGGAGAAATATTGAGAATATTTTCTTGTCTTGGAAAAGATGTCCCAGGAAATAGGCAAAGGGGCTAGCACTTGTCTTATCAAACTAGTTCAGACCCTACTAAAAGAGCCAACTCATCTTTCCCTAAGACCATCATGAATCCACTTTGAGAATTTTGTTCATTATAGCTGTGGAGTTTACTCATCATTGTAGGGTTATAAAATTCTGTATTGTGTCAAAATGGCCATTAAAAATGTCGTTTCTAAATTGGAATGAAATGCCAGGTTATGAAAGATACAGTACAACTTGTTCTCTAACCTGTGAAATAGTAGCAATGATTTTATAAAAGCAACAAAAGTATCCATCTATAAGAGATAGGTAACTCAAATAAACGTATACTTATTTCTTACCATGTTTTGTCAGGTGGATGACAATATTCCACTTAGGGTGATGCTGCTTCTCATGGATGAAGTATTCGACTTAAAAGAGAGAAACCAGTGGTTACGAAGAAATATCAAAAACCTACTTCAGCAGCTTATTAGAGCCACATATGGTGATACTATTAATAGGTACCACATTTTTCTTCTTTTTGTCTACTTAGAGCTGATCTTACTTAGCTTTAAAACTGTTACTTGTGGAAATAAGATTGCTCCACCTTTATAGGAGAATTTCCTTCTCTGGGCCTTTTAAGAAGATCATTGAAGCAGTCTCTTTCTCTCAGATAATTTGCATACAAATTAAGTGGCCGGCTCCATGAAAAGTATTTTCTTTATTTCACTCACCTTCTAAAATTTTGACCTTACTTATTTAAATTTTTTTACTTTCAGAAAAATAGTTGACCATGTTGACTGGATGACCTCACCTGAGCAAGTAGCAGACTTAGTGAAACGTTTCAGGTATATCTTAAGACACAGTCCCTTCTTTTGGGTAGTACAGTTCAGCATTGTTATCGCTCGCTGAACATTGTTAACTTTGATTTTTGTTTCTTCTGGCTGTAAAGTTGGTTTAGTCATCACTGACAAACAAAAAGACTTATAAGAATTATAATAAACATTTGTCCCGTGGGCCTATTCATCTTTGTTTTCTTTAAAAGCAGAACAAAGTATAAAAGAAAATTCTTGAAGATGTTAGGCTACACTTTATCACAATAATGTGGATTTAAAGTCATTTGAAATATTAGTATAGAGAAGACCAGGTCATATACTCGAATACCTAGTTTTGGGGGTTAATTTTTCTCAGTTGTATTTGCTAACCTTAATTTTAAATGAAAATTTTAAAAATATGTTTATCTTTGGCCATAGTCTAATTTTTGTAACTATTTGAACCTCTGAAAAGAGTACAGATTAAGAGCAGTGATACTCCAATTCATACATTCATTCTACAAAAGCATTCTGAGCCCCTCCCCTATCCTAGCACGTTGCCAATCAATCACCAGGGACTGAGAAATACAGTCCCTTCAAGGAAAGCACATCATAGCCGAGAAATGAACCTCTTTTCTAGAAGTGAAAGATAAGCAAGGTATAAATATTCATGTCATCGTGTGTTTTGAAATAACAGAAGGAAGAAGGGAGCTATCAGTATTGAAAACTATCTGCTGGTATAATGCCAACTAGTACTTTATGTATACTTTCCGATTTTATCATGTTTCACGAGGTAGGGATTTTGTTCTCCATTTTGTTGTGAGGAAGTTGAGGATTAGGGAAGGTACAGCCTGCCCAAAGACTCACCTGCTGGAAAGTAAGGAACTGGGTTTCTCTAACCTGAAGTGAAGTGTCTCCTCGCGATACCGTACTGTTTTCTAAAGTGGGACCTCCGGCCCTGGCATGTTGATACTGATTCAGGGCAGGTAACTGGTGTCCTCAACTCTGGCTGCACATGGGAACCACATGCAGAGCTTTAAAAAGCCCTGATGCGTGAGCCCTACCTCCAGAGAGTCTGACTTAATTAATCTGTTGGAAGGCCTGGACATTAAGATTTTTTTAAAGCTCCCAGGTGTTTCTAATGTGGGAAGTTAAGAACGACTGCTCTGGGGAGCCTCTCCCTCAGACCACATTCCCAGATAGAAGCATAGTTACTGGGCGTAATTCCTGCCTTTGGCCCGAGAGCTAGGGAACAGGAATCAGGCACGCTGTAAAAGTGAAGGAGGGTGGGTTATATATGTGAAAGGAACATTGTAATCACTCCAGCTATAAGATGTGGGTGCAGAATTTGTTTTATATTGGCTTAGTTATAAGGGAATTAAAGAAGGGTAACTGTAAGGAATCTCAGTTCAGGATATTTAGGTGAGATGTTCAATCTCAGTGAGGGGAGAGAGGCCTCCTTTAAGTGTAAATGGGTGTACATAGTCATCTTTGGGTTCTGTTTTGCTATCTTTATCATTTGTTAGTGTTTATAAGTTACTTCAGGACATAGTTCTTCTGTCTTTCTTGTATATATCCTTTTACACCTAAAAGTGAACCTTATAATTAGTTACTATTTGTTGAAAGTCATACCTATATAAAAATTTCAGAAATGTTTCCTCCTTATGTTTATATTTGTGTTTTTTATATTTATGTTTTCTGTAGGAAATTAGAATAATTTCCCTAACTTGTATCATTAGAAAAATGAAATGGTTACAAAATGTATTTAATCTTTTTCATTAGGGATGCCTTTTGGCCAAATGGCATTTTAGCAGAAACTGTTCCATGCAGAGATAAAGCTATTCGAATGAGAACAAGAATTGCAGGAAAAACTAAACTACTTTCAATTATGCCAGGTGAGTAAGGATTGTTGGTCGAAATCTCATGAATTTGTAATAGTTCTGAATTTTTGGCATTGAGCATGCTAGTTTGCTTATGATAATACCATTTGATTGCTTATTGTATCTTAGGCACTGTTCTAGGCATTTCTCATTTTTTCTTAACTAATGCTCAAGCCTCATTGTGAAGCGTGGCACTGTTAATGTTACAGCTTTTTATGGGAGGAAACAAGCTCCAAGAGGTGAAGTCAGCCTCCCAAGGTTTCTAGATGTAGTGAGTGTTGGGATTCTGATTCAGCTCTGAGTGACTTAAAAGCCACTGCTTTCAACCACTTGGGATAGAGTGGTGCTTTTAGCCATTTCACTTTTCTGCCTTGAAACATTTTGAGAATAAAGTTGATAAAATATGTAACAGATGAGAGAGCTAGTAAAGGCATATGAAGTTTGAGGTTTTCAGGAAGAATATTCTACTTAAGAGCACAAACAGATTCTTTCAAAGAATCCCTTTACATAGGAACAACTAATGGCCCATTATTAATCTTTATTAAAACATGATCCCAGAGAAAGTAGATGTAGTGGCATTCTGTTGGTTTAATTTGAGTTACTTCTTTAGAACACCGCTGTCTCACTTAGATTCACTTTGTCCCTTTTGTCTTCTCTCAGTAAGAAAGACTATAAATTGAAAAGCAGTCTTGTGTGCCTGGGTGGTTGTTTGATTCCTTCTTTGGTTATGAATATCTTTGAAAATACCTAGATATCTCCTCTCCACGTTTAGGTTATGGTTGTAGAGAATGGAAAAGAAATATTTGTTAAGGTTTTTAATATCATATGATACCTATTTATTTTCCTATAATTATTTCTGTAATTTAAAACTATATTTCCATCATAGATTTTAATAATCAACTTCTTCTGTCAGTTAAATGGGAAATTTGTCATGTAGCTATTAATTCTGCCTTGTCGACTATACCGTTGCATTTGGAGATAAAAAGCAAATTCTAGAAATACATTTCAGAAAAATATTAAGAAACGATAACTTAGGATATAAAGTAATAAACTATTAGAATAAACCAGATCATGCTATAGACTGATGCAGTTATGCAACTGGAAGAAACCTCCCTGCATTTATTTAGTGACTGTGGCGCGTGTGTCATGCAGACATGGTCTTTGCACTGACCTTTGCCCTCTGACGCTTACATTCTAGTGGGGGCAGAACACAGACTACACAGGTAAATAAAGCACAGTGTGTTGGACAGTCGTAAGTGCAGGGGAAGGGAGAGGTCAGGGGGGATGCAGCTGTAGGACTGGAAGGTGACCCCGAAAGACGACGTGTGAAGACTTGAAGGCACTGAAAGGAGAGATAAAAGTGTTATATTTTTATACATACACATAGTCCTTCTCTTGTTTTTTAATAAATTCACAAACTATTTGCTGTATGTTGTACCCCTACTTAGAAACATACCCTTTGGAAGTTGCATGTTTCTTTGGAAAGCAATAAAAGACTATTTAGTGCTTTCGCGGCCCTGATTTTGAATCACTAAGAATAATCATACAGGTTGTTTCCATGCTCAGATATATATCTCTTGTGACTCCATCCTGCCTAGGAGTAAGCTCCAGACTTGCCCCCCTGGCACTCACAGTTTCCCATTCTTCGCTCCACTTTCTCCACAGGAATCCTAAAATTCTCCAAACTGTACCTACCCCCCATTTCTTCAACCTGCCTTGTTTCTTTTCCCCTTAGTGCTCATTGGCTCGTGGATGTGCTTTCCACCAAAGCTAGTCCTCCATCTGTTTGCACCTATCAAAGTCCTACCTGGGGAACAGTCTACTTCAGTTGTCATGTCCTTGAAAGGAACCTTCCCTTATATTCTCATGTAGAATTTTACCCATTCCCTCCCCCAATAAACATCTTTATACTTTTAGTATTTTTATGGCATTGTTAACTGTGTTGCAAGTTTTTTGAGATCATAGATCAGCTTTCACACATCATTTCCTTATAGCATATTTCTCATTGTGCATTACACACACATAGTAAGAATATTTGTATGGTGTTTTAGAGTTTATAGATCACTTTTCACATTGTCTCATTAAAGCCTTATAAATCCTTACAGTTATAAGCATATTGGTTATTATTAATCTCCATCATACAGATGAGGAAGCAGACACCTCAGGGTAGGTAAGATACAGGTATTAAAGGACAGGATTGTAATTATAATTCAGGGTTTCTGAGTCTAGATCCTACTTCTTTCTCCTGTGCTCTATTGTACCATGTTGTATTGTCTGTTGTATAAGTGGATAGATGCATGTGTGCACACATATAAATTGTGTCTCAGTTATAATACATATCTGAAACACATTAACTTAATACCTACTCGTTACTAGTTACCTACCTTGCTGTGTACTTTACATAGTTTATTTAACTTAGAGCACGGTTTTAAGCCTTGTGTTTCCTTTATTTGAGTAATGAATTATGTTATTTCCCCCTCTGCATTTAGATGAACTGAAGCACATAATTGGGGCTGAGACAACACGGAAAGGTATTCTTCGTGTTTTTGAAATGTTTCAGCACAACCAGTTAAATAGGAGAATGGTTTATGTCTTCTTGGAAGGCTTTTTGGAAACATTATTTCCACAGTATAAATTCCGCGAACTTTTCAACAAACTGCATTCACGGTCAAAGCAGATGCAAAAATATAAACAGAAACTTCAAACAACTCAAGCGCCTTCTTTACAAAAAAGGTGACACTCCAATCTATGAAGCTGGTGTTCATCTTGTCCATAACTAACTGGTATGGACAGATCTTCTGGGGCTTAACTCATATACTGTTGTGTCTGCACCGGTCTTTTAGTGTCTCAAAATAGATTAATAATACATCCATAAGACTGTGGTTCTTCTCATCCTCATCTGTAATCCAGACACTATCAAGAGAGTTGCTGTGTCTTAAATGATTTGGTGCATATTTTTGCAACATTGAAAGGATACTGCCCCCATGTCAAGCAAGAATGACGTCGGTCTCTTTCGTTTTAAACTAATCAGCGTTCTGCAGCAAAGACGAAGTGCCAGACTGTATATATGAGAGCAAAGGAAAGCACAAAACAACAGTTCACAGATAAATTGGCTGATTTGTTCAACAGTGGAAGACTGTGCAATGCACAATTTGGAGGGATTTATTTTGCATAATGATTTTATGGGTCTTTGTCAGAATTTAATATAGTGTGGATTAGCCAGGTGAATGATCTTTGGAACATCTGTTTTGGGTCTGGGGAAAATGACAGAATGCCACTATAGTGTGAAGTATCCTTATACCCAAATTACAGATTTGTGATATAAAAATAAAACCTAGTATAAAATAAAACCAATCAAAACCAGAATTTGATTGGATTTGTTATTCATTGGTATAAAACACATTTTAATGGATTCTTATGTGCTTTAAGGGCTCTATTTTGCTCTTACGGTACTCAATCATAAGTTTTCTTTTGGCATTCTGTGTGTAAAAAACATATAAAAGTTTCAAAATTATTAGTTTTCTTTACCTTTAAGAGATTACTGTTTATACAGTAGGGGGTATAATTTGTTGAAAGAACTGCCAAATGAATTCTGTCCTTCTAAAAATATGAAAACTGAAAAACAAAAACAGTACTCTATTGAAAGTTACCAGATGATAATTTTATTAAATTGTGTGACCTAGACATACCTTAGGTGATTGCAAAAATAGCAAATCAAAGGATTAAAGGAGCTTATTAGTCATATGTAAACATACAAATTCCTAATTCTATTATAGTGTACATATATGAAAATAATGAAAACAGAACTATAATATTTTTAAAAATATGCTTTTATTTATATTTTGCATAATGTAAAATTCTACTAAATAAAGCAGGTTAGCAAAACCCCTCAGTGTATACATTTAAGTCCCTAAAGTAATTTTATACCAACAATAACAAATACCTTTTCCAGTTTTGGAGCTTCTGCATTTCCTATAGTTTTCTCATTCTCCATGTGTCCATCTTGGAAGTCTTTATATCCCTTGTATGCAGGATTCCTGCATAGTTTTAAATACTTCCACTGACTGAGGATTTGGGCGTGTCAGCATTTTTTGTTTTAATATTTAACACTAAAACCTTAAAATAGTGAAGCTACTTATCACACTGAGCCAAGATCCTGGTATTAAAAGAACGTCTGGGTGCTTAAGATAAAGGGACAAAGTATTGGTATCCCAGTTATTTGGGAGCTTTAAGATTGGAACAAGATGTTAGTGTCTTGTTTTCACTGAGCTCTACTTACAGAGTGAAGCCTAATACCCTGTTTCCTCGAAAATAAGACCTAACCGGACAGTCATCTCTAATGCGTCTTTTGGAGCAAAAATTAACATAAGGGTCTTAGTTAATTTTTGTTCCAAAAGACTTATTAGAGTTGATTGTCCGCTAGGTCTTATTTTCGGGGAAACACGGTAACAGAATAAAGCCTTCTTTTAATGCTTTATAATAATCATATTTATTAATAATGCTGTTGTGCATACTTGTAGTATGCATATATTCAGTGTGTGTTGCATGTTTTCAGAATTGCATCAATGAAATCCCTTTCATTGCAACTTGCCGATGAGAAAAGGACCCCTATTTGACTCTGGTGGAAGAAATAATATTTCTTCTTCTCAGTGTGTCTCCCTGCCCTGGTCCGTCCCCATGCCCCAGGCTTTAAAAGTGAGGCTGTGTGAAACGTCTGTAAAAAGTGTCAGCATGGCCAGAAGTGCAATGATTTTTCAAATATGCCCCTGCCCATCTCAAGTATATTTTTGACATAAATAAATCTATGGGTAAACAGAAGAATTCATGTAAAAGTCTAGGGTGTACATGAGAAAAAACATTTCTAGATAATTTAAGGAACACTGGCCATCAACCAGGGAAAGAAACGTCATGCAAGATTGCAAATTTTCATAGCAGCACCCTGCAGGATAACGGCGTCATACCAAAAAATAATTGAGTAAATGAGTTTTTAAAATAATTTTTGTTTAAGAGTTTATATTTCAAAAGCAGAAATGTCAAATGGTAGTCTGCATAAACGGTTGTGCATCTTCTCTGTACACCCCTATGTTTTACATCAGAGAGAGCCGTGGTCATGCTAAAATTAGAGATACTCTTTGAATGACTTGGTCAAGCTGTGTGTAAAATATTTAACCATAAGTCAAGTACAGTGTACTATGTATAATAAAGTTATTACATTTAATGCATTTATTGCAGATACGAATATACATAAAGAGGCTTTATGTCTTTTGATATTTGATTTTTGAATGTGTTTTGTTTTTTAAGTCAGTGGTGCCTTTAGGCAGGAATCTTCAAAATTAATCATTCTTTGGGTTTTCTTTTTTCAGGTAACACATAAACTATTTAGAAACCATCATTATTAACTTCCAATAAGTTCATTCACCTAAAAAAATTGATTGTATGATTTAAATACAGTGCTTAGGTGGGCATTTCCTATTATTAGGTTGTTCTGAATATTTGCTGAAAACAATTGTGCCATTAACCAATGGATGCACTTGGTTAGCCTTAATTTTTAAAAAAAAAAAAATTAAAAACTTTCTTGAATAATTCAGTTTGCTCATTTTAAGTTTGTGCTCCTGGTGTTTGGGGAAAAAAATCAAACAGTTAAATGCTACCAGAAAGTGTACCAATTTTTTAAAAATTAAGAACAATATCAATTTCGCAATCTAAAATTTTAATTTTGTGCAATATTTTCATTTAATGCATGTGTATTTGAGTAATTGTAAAATAAATGAATTTTTAATGTTTTGAGATCTAGTTTAAACTGTCTTCTTAACCCAACAACTTACATTCCGTTGTTGTTGCATCCTTTTATTTAAGGACTTGTTTTAAAAGTCTTTTTTTGTCACTCCTTATAAAATTCTTTTGTTATTAGTAAATTTTGCTTATAGGAGCATGACTCCTGTATTACAAGGGGAAAATATAAAGAGCACATCGTAGGATTATAATTGTTAAAAGATAACTTGTGCATCTCGTTGTGCAGTAAGTGTCAGCTGTGTGCCTAACTATTCTATCAGTACTTTCCTTCTTTAACAAAGACAAAACAACAGTCAGTTATTTTTATTGAACTAAAAAGAAGAGTAAGAATTTTATTTGGTTTGTGTTATGTTCTGTCCATTAGAAAATACTAATAAAGTGTTAACAAACCTTTTTGTTGAATTTATTTAGTAGTCATGTATTTTTATTACTTTAAAAAATGCTTGCTCAGTGTTCTTATTTTTAGTATCTCTGTATATTTTCCGTTTCATTTTAGAAATCAAGCAATGCTAGTTCCAGGTTGGTAGATGAGCTATTGACTACTGACTTATGACTAACTGAATTTAATTCTTCCTTTTACGGGGCAAGTAATTTACGATCATAATGTTAAAGAAACTTCATACTTCCCTGTCATTCAAAATTATAAAGTAATTTTCCCATAGAAAGATCTATAATAATCCATTAACAATTTTTATTTGATATCATTTTTAATTTATAGTCTGCCTAATATTTTAGATGTGTCAGTTCTAAAAGCAGTAGATTCAGTACTCAGCAATGTAGCTATATCTGGTTGGTCATAATCCTTGCAGCCCCTCTTGGACCTGTATCCACAGATTTCTCAGACATCAGATGTGATTCCTTTCACCCTACCAGAGGCAGGCATGGTATTTCTTGAAATGCATGCTGTAAAATATTGGTCCTTTTAAGATGTTCCTGGGTCAATAATTTTATACTTTTATGTAACTTGGGCAGATCTACATGCTATCCAAAGCCCTAAAATGTTCTTCCCAATTCAAATGGTTATATCAAAGGCTCTGAAAAGCTGTATAATAAATCAGTTTAACTTTGTTTAACTCCCCAAACTTAGTTAACCACAGAAACTTTTGTCATAAACACTTAATAGCTTGAAGGTAACGTTCCCTAGGAAGGTGGTTTGAAAATGTTAGTAAGAGAGAAAAGGTGAAGTATCTTTAATTAGGGAACATATAAATTCTAGGAAAAAACAAGTGGATTTGGAACACGAAGATTTTTTAAATATTTTAGCTTCTCATTCCAATGGAAAGTTCAGTTTTTGGAAGAAAAAGGAGAATGAAAAAGTAATAGCTGATTATATAGCAGATATTAGAGTTGAATTTGACCCTGAGTAGCACAATAATTAACTCAATGAGGGATAATAGAGTATGTCTTACAAGAAGTGAGAAAGACACTCGCCAAGGATCTTGCTGATCTGATAAAAAAAAAAAAGTAACTAGAAATGCAAAAGGGAAGAGAGAAGTGTACAGTTTAGTTTTTAAAGTGTGTGCCAGACACTGACCCATATATAATGGCAGGTAGTATGTCTGATCTAGGAAGCATTGCAGCAGATACTGAGAATGTACTTCACAAGAAAAAAAAAAAAAAATAGATTAAAAATTATACTTACTCATGTCTACCAATAAACAGGCTATCGTAAATGTATGAAGTGTGATAATTAAGTTGATAAACGTGACCTTTTACATATTATCGAGTGGAATAAAACAATAGAACTGTTGGAAACCTCCAAGACCACCCTTCTGTGATTCACTAGGAGGGCTCGTATAACTCAGCCTATAATCATACAGCTAAGATTTATTATAGCTTAAGGATGTAGAACAAGATCCAAGGGAAAGGTGCATGGGGCAAAGTCTGAGGGAACCCAGGCACGAGCTTCCACGCTTCTCCCTGTGGAGTCTCGAAGGACACACTAATTCCCCCCAGCAATGAGTTGTGACATGTGTGAAATGTGAGCCAGGGAAACTCATTTAAGACTGCCTACTATGATTTTTATTGGGGGCACATCCTGTAGGAGGCATCCTCAGCCTGGCACATACCAAAGTTCTGGATTCTCAGAAGGAAAGCATGTGTTCTGCATAAACCATATGCTTTGTACCAACAGTTTAAGCATAGTGACTACTTTTATCAGTTTGGGGAATGTAGTTCCCAAAATCTTAAATTCTCAGATACGTAAGAACAAGGGCCAACCTTGTAAGCAAACCTTTCAAAGGACAGCAGTCATACCTGCTATGTTAACACTTTTCTGTACAACTAGAGAGGGTGCCAAATAAAAATGTATACACATTTTAAGAAAGGAAAACTATTAAAATTGTAATAATATATACCGATAACAAAAGATGAATACAAGTCATGTATATATATTTTTTTGGCACCCCCGGTATATACCTTGATCTAAAATGGCTAATAGAAAGTGATGAGTTGCATCGAAGGTCAATAAGATTTATCCCTGTGTAGAAGCCTCTACATAGAGGCAGAGGGAATGTAGATGTAGGTAAAAGGGGACAAAGATCAAGTGATATTGACATGGATATGTATCTCAATCCAAGAAGCTGGAAGAACAGATTTTTGTGTCCAAAGATTCCCATAGTAAACCGTTATGTAACACTTGCCACAACAACTTTTTGAGGTATAGGTTCTGTTAACTAGTTTATAGATGGAAAAACGCAGGTATACAGTGATTGAGTCCGTTACACACAGTTTCACAACTGATAAGTGATCAGGCTGAAATCTCAAGCCAGGTGGTCTGAGTTTATACCGGGTTTTCAACCGCAGTGCTATTGACGTTTTGGGCGGCATGAGTCTTTGCTATGAGAGCTGTCCTGTGCATTCCAGTGTGTTTAGCAGCACCCCTGGACTCTGTCTGCTAGATAATGCCAGAAGCGCGACCCCCCATCCTCAGCTTTGACAACCAAATAGTGTGTCTCCAGACGTTGTCAAATGAGCTGGTCTGGGGGCACAATTGCCACTAGTTGAGAACCACTAACCTAAGCTCTCAGTCACAAAAACAAGCTCAAGTAGGGACTGAAGCCTTCTGGCTGTCGGTCTTTATAAGAAAACACCTGACAAATGTGTGGCTTGCGTTGTAGGGAGAATGTAAACAAAATGCCTAACTCTGCCTTGAGAGTGGGGGCAGGCTGAGACAGCAAAACCAAGTATTTTACCTTGCCTTTATTTAAGGAAGCATCCCATAGTTGAGGAAGGAGGTGTAGGGAAGGACTTCGCAACCCACGATAAAGAGAAAAAGAGGATTTTTCTTGGAATGTGAGATGGGTGATTAAGAAAATTGCTGTTTTATGACCAGGCTATTAACCTCGGTAACATTCATACTTGTGGGATGTTTTTCTTTCAAATAACTGCTGTCCTTTATATTTTGTTAGGAGATTTATTAAATATTTGAACACCTGAAAATTCCCTTGCAGTCTTTGCAAGGAAACACTTTTCCTAAAATGCTCTTGTTTCTGAGTTTTCCTTTGACAGGTGGTCCACCCACGGTGATGCCCAGGTGCCTCGCCTTCTGCACTGACTTTGCCTTTGGGGATGAACCTCATTCAACAATTAGGGCTTTTACCTTTGCTGTCTCTTCTACTTTGTTCCCTCTGGTTGTTTTTCTGGTTATGGGTCAAATCTGGCTGTGGTTTTGATGAGGGCACAGCTGCTTTATAACTCCGTTGGTGGCAGCTGATTTTTGTGGTCTGACCTTCTGATGCTCTGTCAAGCAGCCATTTGTCTTTGTGGGTCTTGAGGATTCTTAGGATCTGCTGGCATTTGAGACACAGGTTTAGTCAGGCCAGTACTAGGTCTTACCTGTGGGATTAAGGAGGCGTTCATGTTGCGGCCTACACCAGTAGTGGTGCTGCTTCTGCCAGAGGGAGTATCAGCCATGTTGTTTGCCTCGTTTACATAGTAATACAAGCAAAAAACAAAAACAAACCGTACAAAAGTTTTTGTGCCTGCTGGAAATCCTGTGTCTGCCGTTTCTCCTTCCAAAGCTGCTACAACAAATTGGTGAGTTTTGTTCTTTATTTTTGATTCATGGATGAAGTCGTAAAAGTGAGCCTGCTACTTCTGTGTGTGTGTGTGTGTGTGTGTGTGTGTGTGTGTGTGTGTGTAACTAGAAGAAAAAAAATCTTGTAAAAGAAAAGTAATTAGCCTTTTCCAAATGGTCTGTTTTAATTGTAATACAGCATTTGCAGTTGGCATTCACCTACTTTATTGTCTCTCAACTTCTGGAAATTAATTGGGGATAAGCACTTTTTTATTTATATGCCCTACTGGGGATGTCTAATTCAAAATTACATATTTACCACCAAATAGGAGAGGATGCATACAAAAATTTAAGAAAACGTTGAAATTAGTTTCATATGGCTTCAGAGTAAGAGATGAGACTTAAACATTTTTCTGGTTTTTGTAACAAATCAATGAGTATGTGTCTCGTGGGAGACCCTGCTCGCTCCGCCATTTGTCACACGGGGCAGCCTGCGGGGCCTCTAGTCCCGCTCCCCACATAAGAACGCAGGATATGGTGAGGCCCAAAAGGAACACCCACGGAGCCATAGGTAGGGGAGTCATACCACTATAGTCTCGCTGGAGGCTGGAGTCACACGACGAGCGACCTACTGTCCACTTTTCTGCCAACCAACCAACTGACTCGACTCACTGGACCCACTCACCAACCAGTGCAGCCGCAGCAGTTACATCAGGCTAATTGGCTCACTGGTTACAGCTGATGGTTAGTTAGCCACAGTGGACGGCCATCTACTACCCGAGCCAGCACCTTTCCACGTGAGGCTGAGAGCCTGGAAACTGCTCTCTGGGACTCTGTCCCCACAGTATGTATGTACTCTGTCCCCACAGTATGTATGTATGGAGCAGTGGAACAGCAGATTGAATGCGGGAGGTTACTTCTGGTTTGGCAGGAGCTCCATGACGTCCTATGCGACCAGAAGGACGCTGACTAGCTGGTTTTCTTTCTCATTTCTTTAAAACCAAACAAAACCCCACCATGAACCAGATAAATATGTGAAAAAAAAGCTTTCTGTTAAAAACAAACAAAACAAAATACACGTGCATATATAAGGAATTAGGAAGAAACCCAGCACCAAACTCCTCCCGAGTCCCCTGGCTTGCTCAAGAGTCAGATCAACATTTTTTTATCACATGAATATGAAGTCTTTTATAAATGTGTTTGTTGATAGATGTGTATACTACTACTTATCTCCATAGGTAATTAATAAATTAGGTTTATAAAGTGTCTTTAATGGAGCTCCTATTTTGATTGCATAGGTAGACTGAATAGGATTTGTAAATTTAAAATTAAAGAACCAAATAATTTTCAAAGAGAAAGTAAAAGCCCAGTGGGAAAAATTTGCTAGCTCTTTCAGGAAACTCAAATACTTGCTGATGGAGGTAGGTAGGAAAAGTTAGCCATTCTTTAAATTAATGGCCTTGATTGCTAGGCTACAAGAAACAGGTATACATGTGTTATTAATTAACAAGAAGAAAAATGCTAGACCTTGTAGGT
The DNA here is from genome assembly GCF_057876585.1 of Rhinolophus sinicus. Lineage (NCBI taxonomy): Eukaryota > Metazoa > Chordata > Mammalia > Chiroptera > Rhinolophidae > Rhinolophus > Rhinolophus sinicus. The sequence goes on from NC_142504.1 coordinate 21,596,454, forward strand.
ATGTAATTAGGTATGCAAATGTAGAAAATATTCAGATAATATTACTGAACAAAATGAATATTTGGACAAATTAGATAGTTTCAATAATTTTGGTTTCAAATAACTAGATACCTTTGCCCTAGGGTGAAAAGTAATATTACTCTAACGTTTCTAATTCATACAAAACTTGGATATGTTTTCCCATGGAAAGCCTCATTTGAATGCCATAAATTTCCTACACTGGTTTAATGGATCAAATAAGTTTTCTTTATCTCCACACAACATTTAAGATGATGAAATGTAAAATTGTGTTTGACTAAATTTGTGATTTTTCAACTGGGGTGAGTTTACCCCTCATGGAACATTTGGGAATATCTGGACATCTGATTGTCAGGACTGGAGAAGTTGCTACTTGCATCTTACTGAGTAGAGGCCAGGGATTCTGCTAAACATTCTGCAGCACCCCACAGAATTGTCTAGTCCAAAATGTTGATAGCACTGAGGTTGCAAAACCCTGAACGAAATAAAATTATTATGGCTTTATACAGAAGGATTTATTCCTCTGCTGCTACAAACCATAAGACAATGCTAGGTAGATAACTATTGCATTTACAGTACCTATGTAAAACAAAAAGTGTCATTGTTTTAGAAATTCATCTACGAGTATGTTGTTGCATATATGAGGAACTCATCCTTTTTTATTGTTAATGATATTCCATAGTTTGGATATACCCAATTATTTTATCTACTCACCAGATGAAGGGCATTTGGGTTATTTCAAGATTTTGGTAATGGTGACTATAAACACTGTTGTATAAGAAAGCATTTGACTGGCCTCTATCCCTGGTTCCTGGGAGGTGGACTAAATCCATGGGCTTTCCTGAGTAATAGGAGTGTCTTTGCTATTGATGAGACCCTTAGGTCACCTGAGTTGACTTGGGATGGGAGCTGTTCAGCACAGAGTTGAACAATGTGATGAAAGTTTTGGGAGACTTGGAGCCAGCTGACCTCTGGGGACAAGAGGGGGACTGGAGGCTGAGTTCAATCACATGGCCAATGATTCAATTCATTCTGTCTCTCTAATGAAACCCCCATAAGAACTCTGGACATCAAAGCTCGGTAGAGCTTCCTGGTTGGAGAACACGTTGCTGTACAAGTAGCGTGACTCACTAGGACTCCCTGGGAAGAGGGCATGGAAGCTCTGCATTGTGGAACCTCCCAGCCCTCACCTGTGTGTCTCTTCAATTGACTGGTCCTGATTTTACATTCTTTATAGTAAAACCGTAATCATAATTATAATGCTTTTCTGAATTCTGTATGTAGTTTTAGTGAATTATCGAACCTGAGGATGTTGTGGGAACCGCTTGATTTGTAGCCAATTAGTCAAATATACAGGTGACCTGGGGACCCCAGGTGTGGCTGGTACCAGGAGTAGGGCAGTCTTGTTGAAAACTGCCTTTAACCCTGTGGAACGTAATGTTAACTTCGAATGGTTAATGTCAAAATCATATTGTGCAGTACACCAGTTGGTGTCAGAATAAGCATTCATGCACAAGTCTATGGACATATGGTTTCATTCTCTTCCCTTGGGTAAATTTCTAGGAGAGAGATTGCTAGGTTATATGATAAGTATATGCTTAATTTTATTTGAAACTGCCAAACTACTTTCCAAAGCGGCTGTAGCATTTTAAGTTCCCACTAACAATTTATGACAGTTTCAGTTGCTCTGCTTCTTTGGCAGCACTTGGTATTATAAGGTTTTGTTGTTGTTGTTTTAAATGTTTAGCCATTCTAATGGGTATATGGTTGTCTCTTACTGTGGCTTTACTTTCCATTTTTCTGATGACTGATGTGCTTTGCATTTTTCATATGCTTATTTGCCATCCTGTCTATTCTTTGGCTAAGTATATACTCATAGATTGCTCATTTCTTTTTGAGTTGTTTGTTTTCTTATTAATCAGTTCTGAGAGTTCTTTATATATTCTGAAAACAAGTTCATTTTTTTTAATCAGATGTGTGTTTTGTATAGAGTTTCTTTTCTCGCAGTTTGTGGCTTACCTTTTAATTTCCTTAACAGTATTTTTCAAAGAACAGGAGTTTTAAATTTTGATGAAATATAATTTATCAATTTTTCCTTTTTGATTCTTCTATCTTGTCTAAGAAAACTTTGCTCAACTCAATACCACAGATATTTTCTATGTCTTGTGTATAAAGCATTCAGAAGTTTTCTTACCTTTAGTTCTACAATCCGTCTCAAATTATACTCACATGTGGTGGGAAGCATGAGTTGAAGTTCCTGGTCCCCACTGAATTACCTCACATGTTTGTTGAGTATCAGTGGACCATACAGGTGTGGATCTATTTCTGGATTTTTGTTCTAAGGATTTATATATTTATCCTTTTGCCACTACCATACTTTATAGCTCTATTGTACGTCTCAAAATTCTCTTGTGTGAATCCTCTAACTTGGTATTGATTTTTCAACATAGTTGTATCTATTTGGGCTCCTTTGCTTCTCTATATAAATTTTAGAATTGGCTTGTCTACAAAGCAAAAACAAACACAAAACCCTCACAGGGCTTTGATTGGAATTGCATTTAATCAATAGCTCCATTCAGTGAGAACTGACATCTTAATATTGAACCTTCCGATCCATGAATATGGTATGATCCTCTCCTCAGTGTTTCGTAATTTCATTGAACAAATCTTTTATATATTTTGTTAGATTTAATCAGTGTTTCATGTCTTTTTGATACTATTGCAAATGGCACTATATTTTAATTTCAACTTCCAATTGTTCATTGCTAACATATAGAAATACAATGTTTTATATTTACCTTATATTCTACAACCTTGCTAAACTCACTTAAAGATTCCTTGGGATTTTTTGCATAAACAATCATATCGTCTTAAGAAAGAGTTTTAAATTTTCATTTTCAATCCGTATGCTTTCCCCCCACCACAACCAGCCCCCACCGCTCTCTTGCTTTATTTCCCTGGTTAGGAACTCCAGTATATTGCTGAATAGGAATGATGAGAGTGCATATCCTTGCCTTGGTTTTTTACTATTAACTTTGGGGATTAGCTGTAGGCTTTTTGTAGATTCTCTTAGTCAGACTGAGGGAGTTCCCTTTTATTGCTATTTGCTGACAGCTTTGATCACAAATAGATGTTGAAGGTTTTCAAATACTTCTCTGTATCATTTCAGAGATCGTATGGTTATTGATTTTTAGTCTGTTAATATGGTGAATTACATTAATGATTTTCTAATTAATTGCATTAATGATTTTCTCCTGGGATTAATCCCAATTGGTCATGATTTGTTGTCCTTTTTATATATTACTGGATTTGAACCACTATTATTAAAATTTTTATGGCTGTGATCATAAAGAATATTAGTCATTGGTTATCTTATGTCTGGGTTTGGTAACAGGGTAACAGTTTCATAAAGTGTCCTCTTTTTCTATATTCTTCAAGAATGTGTATAAATGGGTATTATTTCTTCCTTATTGTTAGAATTTGCCTGTGAGGCCATGGGGTCCTGGACTGTTCTTTGGTGGAAAGTTTTGAACTATGTCATTTTGAACAGTGTTATTCATAGATATAGAACTATTCAGGTTATTTTTTGCTTCTTGGAAAAGCTTTGGTAGTTGAGGTCTTTTAAGGAATTTGTGCATTTCATCTAAGTCAGGTTTCTCAACCAAAGTGACATTTGGGCAGGATAAGTATTTGTTGTGGGAGGTGTCTTGTGCATGACAGGATGTGTAGCTGTAGCCCAGGCCTCTACTCCATAGATGCTAGGAGCAAACTCCTCAGTTGTGACAAGCAACAACATTTCCCAATATTTTTGCCAGATGTCTTCTGTTGGTTCAGAATCACTGATTTAAGTTGTCAAATTCATTGGCAGAGTTTCTCATAACATTCTCCTCCTATTTTTTAGTGTCTGCAAGATTTGTAGGAATTTCCCCTTCTATTTCTGCTGTTGATAATTTGTATTTTGTTCTCCTCTCCCTCCTCTACCTCCTCTCTGTTTCTCTCATCAGATCGTCTAGAGTTGAATCAGTCTGGTTAATTTTTACAAAGGACTACTTTGGTTTTCATTGATTTTCTCTGTTGTTTCTCTGTTTTCAGTTTTATTGATTTCTTCTCTTTGCTACTTCCGTCCTTCTGCTTGATTTAAGTTTATTTTTTTTCTTTTCTATTTTCTTAAAGTGGAAGCTTAGATTATTAATTTGAAACCTTTGCTGTTTCCTAGTATAATAATTTAATACTACAAATTTTCTGCTATATTTTAGTTGCATTCTACAAATTTGTAATTATTTTTTTATTCATTTTTATTCAGTTCAAAAGATATGTCGTTTCTATTTGACTTTGTGTTTACCCATGGGTTATTTAGAAGTGTGGTTAATTTCTAAACATTTTGGGATTTTTCCATATATCTGCTATTGATTTCTAGTTTAATTCCGTTTTGGTTAGAGAAGATACTTTATATATATATATATATAATGCTTTTTAAAATTTATTGAGGTTTGTTTTGTGGCCCAGAATAGGATCTATGTTGGTGAATCTTTCATGTTTACTTGGAAGAATGTATGTTGTATTACTAGGAGGAATGTTCAATGATTGCTAGTTAGATCAAGGTGATTGGTTGTATCGAGGCCTATCCTTTACCAATTTTATTTTTCTGCTTTGTCTTATAATAACTGAGAGAGAAATGTTGAAATCTCCAATGACAATTGTGATTCTGTTTCCTTTTAGTTCTATCAGGTTTTACTTCATGTTTTTGAAGCTTTGTTTATACATTTAAGATTTTTATGTCTATGTAATGAATTGACACATTTATCATTGCCTGATGTTCCTCTTTGTCCCTGCCAGTAGTCTTTGTTCAGATGTCCAGTTTGTCTGATATTAGTAAAGGCCTGAAAAAAACATACTGCCTGTTGGATTTAAGCTCCTGACCCTGTTTTAAGAGGTTTCTTTTTGACAAAATGTAGTTGACTGTTTTTGTTGTTGTTAGTTTGTTTTTAATCTCAGTCTTTTAATTTGCGTATTTAAATCATTTATATTTACTTTAATTAGCATTATGGTTGAATTTAAATTTACCATTTTGCTAGTTGTTTTCTATTTTTCTCATTTGTCTTTTATTCCCTTTCTCCTCTTCTTTCGGATTGAGTGTTTCTTATGATTCCATTTTGTGTTCTCTAGTGGCATTTAGCTTTACCTCTTTTAAAAACTTCATGGCTCCTCTAAGGTTTAAAATATACAGCTTTAACTTATCGCAGCTGCCTTAAAATAATATTATATACTGCTTTATGGTGTAAGAATTGTACAATAGATTTCTACTTTTTCCTCTATTGCTTTATTGTTATTATGCACTTTATTTTTATATATATTATAAGCCCTACAGTAAACTGCTTATTTTTTTATGTTAGTCAAATATCTCTTAAAGTAATTAAACACAAGAAAAAGTATCTTTTATATTTATTCATTTTTACCGTTTAGAACGCTTTTCATTTCTTTGTGCAAATCCAAGTTTCCATCTGGGAATACTACTCCTGCTTGAAAATATTAAATGTAGCTTTCTTTGTAGTACACGTCTGCTGCCATTGAGTTCTCTCAGTTCTACAAAAGTCTTCATTTCACCTTCATTTTTGAACATTGTTTTCACTGTGCATAGAATTCTGGGTTGAATGTTTTTTCCCCGCTAGTACTTTAAATATGCTAGTCTATGACTATAAAAAGACTAGTGGTTGTCAGGGATTTGGGAGGAGGGGGGAGAGGGATGACTAAGAGAAGCAAAGAGGATCTTTTTGGGTGGAGAAACTATTCTTTATCAAATAAATAGTAGATACATGTCATTTGATATGTGTCAAAACCCATACAACTATACAATATGAAGAGTAAACCTTAATGTAAATGGACTGTAGTTAATAATGTAATTATTAATACATTCTTTTTAATGGGGTAGGTATATGGACCTCTATGTACTATCTCTCAATCTGCAAATTAAAAATTACTAACAAAAATAAAATCTATTAATGATTTTAAAGATTATGTCACTCGATTGTCGGTCTTGCATGGTTTCCTATGGGAAGTCACGTAATTCTTTTCTTTGTTTCTTTATAGACATTGTATCTTTTGTTTCTCTAGCTGCCTTCTTTATCTTTCCTTTATAGCAACTTGACTATGATGTGTCTAGGTTTGTGTGTATGTGTTTTGATCTTCTTGGAATGGTTATCTGAGCTTCCTGGATTTATGGTTTTATGTATTTCCCTTTCATAAAATTATCTTCATATATGTCTTATTTCTCGGTCTCTTACTTTTTCTGTGACTCCACTTACCCATATGTTATCATAATTGATGGTGTCGTATATTCCTGGAATTTGTTTCCATTCTTTTTTCTCTTTGTGTTTAATTCAGGAGAGAGGATTTGATTGATTGATCCAACTAATATCCAGTTTAGGGCACTTCCGTTGGGTGGAGATTTCAGGACAGACCACCTCAGAAGTCAGTCTTGGGTTAGACGCCATTCTTTGTCCAGTCATCTACGGCAGTGCTGTATGGTATGGTGCATGGATGCCTACAGCTCATTCTCTCAGCAGGGTTATCAGAGGCAAGGAAATTTCTGATAGAGAGATGTCATAGGCATGGCCAGCACCCCAGGAGTGCCACTCTCCTGTGTAATGCAGGTTACCAGGGATGGCACAGTAGGAAACACAAAATCATCCTTTAGGAGAGGGAAATCAAGATAGTTTTCATACTCCTATCCTAAACCACAGAAATATTGTACAGATGCTCATCCCCTGGATGTCTGTATGAGTTTGTAGAAGATAGTTACTTCCATTTTACCTAGAGTTTATATGCGGCAGAATTAGGAGAGTTACCTTTGAGGAGGCAGAGGAAAGCTTAAATGATATCTACAATCATGCAGTTAATAATATACTGAGGATTAGACACCAGCTCTGGGTTCCTATTAGAGCAGTATCACTCATCTCACCAAAACTGCACTTGTCTGAAGTTGGTACATAGAAAACAGTTTTTAAGGAATTCACTAATTCACCCCCTCTGCTGAAGGGTAATTGTGAGGAAAGAGCCTCTATTCCTAGCTGTGGTGAGACTGGTCCCGTCCTGACTACTGAGCCTACTTGTAATCGATTTGCACTTATTACACAGAGGGAGGCAGTACGCAGGGAGGGAAAGACACAAGAAAAAGGGCATTGGAATGAGACTCTCATGGCTAAAGGAGGAGGTCGGTGATCCACCGGCTCTGTGACCCTGGGCAATTGCAAAATAGTTCCTGGGCAGTAGCCGGCTTGAGCCCCAGCCGTGCTCATTCTCAAATTCAGATGCTTTCAGGCACATATAACTGATGTATGGAGAGGCTCTACCGGTAAGAACATTCTGGAAGACAGTGTGTCCTAAGGGAAGTGAGAGGGAGTCTGGGTTAGAAGCTTGGTCAAATAACATTGCCCAACTGTTCAGACAGGAATAACAATACTGAGAGAAGCATTTCAAAGGGAGGTCGTTCCAAAATCTCTGCAAGACTTTGGAGTCACAGGGTAATTATTTGGGACCCATGTAACCAAGAGGGTGGCTCAGAGATAGAGCCGATATGAATTCGCCTCTCTCAGCAGAACAGCTTTGGTGCACTTGGGGCTCTAAAGAACAGAACACCTTTTGGGCAGCTGTGAACCACTGAAGCACAGCTCTGATGGACCCAAGGCCCAGCCAAACGCCGCCTAGCCTATCCTCTCTGCATTCCTTTGGGAGTTATTGTCCTAAGTCATTTGTTTTTCTTGTGAGACTTTTCACATGTTAGGACTTAGGCTCTCTAGATGATGTCCACACATTCTTTTGAAGAGCCATTTATATGGCTTGAATTACTGCTGAGCTTAAAGATAACTCTAGGGGATTTTCTTATGTGGATTCAACAGATTCCAATAGTAAGTGGTAAAGAAATGAATGATTCTGTTATTTCAGTCCATCTGCTAGCTGGTGCTTAGAGCCACTCTCTTGTCTTGGTGCTATGAAGAGGGCAGTGACAGGGTCTTCACTTTATGGAGTCATGTAATTATTTCTATTGAGCTGTAGTCAAGGAGATAAATTTACCAAGAACCAGTTTACAACTTATACAAAAAGATCCAGGTACTTGTACATTACATCCTCTAACTCTGTGCTTCAGAGTAGCCCTTCCAAGCATGATTCATAGGACTGCTCTTTACTGAGGGTTAATGGCTGGCTTTTCCAGAATAATAATAATCCTAGCTAACATTTAAACAATGCTTGATGCTTGAAGTGCTTTGCATATTTTGCCTCATGTAATCCTTGAACCGCCCCCCCCATGAAGTCAGCATTATTATCGTCACCGCCTACATTCTGGAGCTGCAGGGGCTCCTTGGGGTAAGGTACATACTCTGTGCCAGGTCACACAGCTAAGACGTGGTGGAGCTTGAATTCCAAGTTGCTCCATCACTGTGCCATCTTGCCTCCTAACAGTGAGCAAAGGGCCCCTGGGTGCAAAGCCAAGCTTGAAAGCGAAGACACTGGATTACGAATCACAGTAGAGACGAGTAGCCAGGACACGGAAACCCATGACTCATGCAGTATGAGCATAGGACATTGACTGGTTCATGGATCGTGGAGCCCTGAAAATATAACACCATGAAGAGGATAACTCCTTGAAAACTGGGCTGGATATAGGAAATGTAAGACATTAGTCATGCTGTATATCCATGGAGGGAGCTATTTCTATGGTGTGACATGTGTGGGTGCAGACCATTTCCTTTGAATGATGAATTCTTCCTCCCCTCCAGTGATTTGGAATATAGGTGACTTCCAGTATTTATCAGGGATAGAACTATTGTTCCATACCCATAAGGATTATACATTCAGAATGACAATTTAAGGAAGAAATAAGATTTTCAAAGTTGTTTTTATCTCAATGTTGCTTTTATCTCAATGTTGCTTTTACTATCATAGCAGAAGGCCTACATATGTTAGTGGTAGGTTCCTAGCACCTCCTCTCAGGACAGAGGGCTGAAGAATGTTAGGCCTCAAGAAAAGAGCCTACTCTGTCTGTCACTTATTTAGATGGTCCTCAAGTCCTGTTTCTACTTTGTGTCTCAAGGTGAAGGCTATAATGAAAGGATCAGGTCAAAATGAATCCAGCCAGCATCCCGAGAGCACAGGTGCCAGGAACTGGGGTGCCAGCACCAAGAGACAGCCCCTCAGTGTGGAGCTCAGGGGTTTGCAATGTAGACATAGAGCTGTGGTAATGAGGACCTCAGCGGCCATCGTGGTCTCATCTACAGGCATTAATCAGCACAGCACAGTGAGCCAGAGCAGGCAAGGAAGAAAAGGTTGAAAGCTAAAGGGTAGCCAAGAAGACCAGACCAAGGAGCACATGAGCTGCCGCCTACGATAATTCAGGGGGAATTCAAGACATATGAGGATGTCCCACAAGGGTGAGTGGAGCCAGAGAACCAGTCACAAGTGGTCCTGCTGCCACCCAGTAATAACCTGTAGGCTATGCTGACCAAGCTCAGTGTGCAGTGGGGTTATGTGGCTATTCCCTTGAAATGTCGCCCTTTGGGTCTCTGACTTAAAATTCATGAGTCACCAGGGGCACATGAGAGATGCTTTGAACTATGACAAACAAATCAGTGCTATTGTGAGGCAAGCTCGCAACCTCCTAAGGCCTTTCTAATAAAAAACGTTCAGACTTAAGAGAAGATAACCCTCAGACAATAAATTATAAAATTACAATGGAGAGACAGTCATACTGTTCAGCTAGTCGTTGTAGAGGTTGCTTTCTAAAAGACACGCTCTTTCGATCCATACACAGTGTGGAATGGTTGAGCATGTGAGATGGCTGGGAAACAGAGCCTAACATTCCCTTGGAAAAGTCTTTCATCGACAGGTGTTATTTCTTCCTCTCTTCAGGACATCGAAAGGTTAAAGGAGCATGAAATGTTCCCTAATGCAGCTTAGCTGCTAATCATACACAAAGCTATGAAATTGTGATGGAGCTGTGAACAAACGCCCTTTGGCACCTGTTTTTGCCATCTTGGTTTGTTTTCTTCTCACAGCATTTTCACTTCTAAATTTAATTTGTGACTTGCCCCTTCCTCCCAGCTGTTCAGCCCTGGAGACACACACACACACACACACACACACACACCAGTTGTGATTAGCAGGGCTCACCACTGGGTAGGGATTGAGCCAAGAGCTCAATCACATGCAGACCTTGAGGCCCAGCGCTCCTGCTGCCTTCTCCGGCCCACTATGCACTGGTAACTTGAGATTGGGGCTCCTATATGGAGTCTGCAAAGTTCAAAACCGTCAGCAAGTCTATCCCATTCAAGCAGGGCTTTCTAGGGGTTTAAAGGGACTTTGGGTCAGAGTGGCCTATGTGGAACTTTATGATATGAAAAATGACTTTGGTTGGAGTAGCCCTTGTGGCATTCTCACCCTGCTCCTAAGTCAAGCTGCCATTTTGTTATGGTTTCTGGGGAATACAGGCAGATCTTGGGCGCCAGCAGCAGACACACACCTACCCAATTAGGAGTCTGGACAATTAGAACGTTTGATTTTGATTCTATGCTTTCACCCAGTGTCAAGGAGACGTGAATGACCAGAGCACTTTCTCTTTTGGGCTCCAGACAGTGTGAATTTAACCCAATCTTCATGCCTGCTATTTTTCCAGAGAGTACCTATAGGTGAGGGGACAGAATGATATGAATTTGAAACTCTCATCAGATGAGTGGCACACTGTCTACAGGGCCTGTGTTTTTTCTAGATCTGTTTGCTTCTGAAGCCATCACTGGAAAGCTATTGTTTGTTACTTCTGTAACATCCCCAATAATGAAGGATGTTGCCAATAACACGGTACATTAAAGAGGCCACAAATTTATCTCCAAGACGGAAATAATATTTGAATACAAAGCCTGCCTTGTAAATAAAAAAACATAGTCCCCAAAGGGACCTAGTAAGTCCAGATGTAATCCAAAATACATAAGATAATTCTCTTTATGATGGAAAGGGCGTCTCATAGTGGGGCAGCAGAGGCAGAAGATGGCAATTTAATAATGGATGTTGTGAAAAGGGTGAGCTTATTTATAACTTACCTGTATATCAAAATACATTAAAAATCCAATATTTAAAAAGAAACCCTAAACATCAGAAGAAAATATTAGGAGAATTCTATTTGTGTCCTTGAAGTGGGGGAAGGTCTTCCTAATGATGGTTTAAAATGCAAATACCATAAAATTAAAAATTAAGTACATAAGTATGTAAAGTACGTAAATTAAGTACACAAATTAAAAATAACCTTTGCATGGCAAATTAGCATATCATAATAGCTTATCAAAAATCAAATGAGAAACAGAAAAATTGCAATGATCAAAGGCTAAACTCTAACTACATAAAGATCTAACAAAATCAATTTAAAAAAAGAAAAGCTTTAAAGCATAAAGAACCATATGTTATACACATTCTGCATCTTGCCTTTCAGCTTAGTGATAGTTTCTTTATACTTTTCCACCATTGTGTTTCATTGTTCTGGTAAATCATAATTTCTTTACCCAGTCCCCTAATGATGGACATATGGGCTTGTTTTTTCCAATCTTTTGCTTTAAATCATTTTTTTCAAAATGAAGAATTGTAATGTTCAAAGCTTAGACGCTGAAGTCAGGTTGCCTGTGGGTTCAAAGTTTGGCTGTTATCAATTTCAAGCTATATGACCTTGATCTTGGGCCTCTGTTTCCTCATCTGTGTAATTAATTTGAAGTTAATAGTATCAACAACATAAGGTTGTTGTGAGGATTCAATGTGTTAATATGTAGGTAAAGGACTTAGAACAGTACTTGGCCCATGATAATTGCTATGGGCCAAACAATATGAATTTTACTGGCTTTATAAACTTCTGTGTTTATAACATCTAGGACCCATTGTAAGAGAGAGAGAACTTAAGAGGGAGATGCCGTTTCCTAAGGCAAAAGGTGGGATCCAGTGGTGAGGAAAGAACCCTCTTACTTGCCATTTCTTGCTTTTTAGTAAAGAGCTGCTTAGAAGCACAGTATGACAGGCACCAGACCTGCATGTCAGTAAATGTGGAGAGCAGCTCAGGAATCTGCCTTTTAATAAGCATTCCAGGGGACTCTGCTGCAGTTGATCCCACGCAACATTTTGAGAAGGTACTGCTAATTGTCTTCTGGGTAGACCCTCGAATTATAAGCACAGTGACTTGGATAAACTGATTTGAAGATTCTTAAAAATGAACCCACTGTTTAACTGTAGCAGACATTATAAACCAGTCCAGGAAAGAAAGTGTAGACTTTACTGAGGTATTATTACTTTGTAACTGCCTTCAAGGTATGTTCCTTCTTTGCATTTTGTTTGCATCTAATTTACTCATATATTGCAAGTCCTTGAGGTCAGTGAACTTGATTTCCAGTTTTGTCAATGTCCTCCAAGTCCAGTACATATTCTCTTAGCGTGTTCTTGTTACTATTTAAGTGATGGTTAGAGCTACTAAAGAAAGAAGGAAGTTCTAATACTGCTTCAAGATTTATTGTTACCCTGTAAGATTGAGACTTGGTGGCATAAAAGAAAGACCACAGGCTTCGTAATTAGTCAAATACCAACTCGATTACTAAACTGAGACATGTTGGGATAGTTACTAAATTTCCGTGAACTCAGCTCATTTATAAAATCAGTATGATAATGCTTAATGCCCACAATTATTCCAATGACTAGAGGTAATATAAAGAGGATGCCACAGAGCACGGGCTCAGTAAATGGTAGACATTATTCGATTAAGGCTGATTTTTCCAGGGGATTCTCTTCTATTGTCTAATGCCCTCTCCTGGACAGCCCAGGACCTGGATTAATCAAAGGTCAGCTCACTTGCCTTCAAACTAAAAGTCATGCAGTTTCCAGACGCAGCATGTCAAGAAGACTCTGAAACCAAAGCCAGATAGTCCAACCAAGAAGAAAATCCAGGAGAGGGGCACTGGGATGGAAACCAGAGAAACCAAGTAAGAGTGGAAGGCAGAACGTAGAATTTTCCGAAGGATAATATCAATTATGATAATTACTTTCTGCTGTTATTTACATGTCCAGAATTTAGATACATTACCTCAGTTCATCTTCACTGAAATTCTGTAGGACATAGGAGCAAATATTTATGACCTTGGATTAGGCAACTATACCAATAACACAAGGAACCAAAGGAAAAAAAAAAACAGATAAATTGGGCTTCATCAAAATTAGAAGTGTTTTGTTTCAAAGAACACTATCAATAAAGTGAAAAGATAACCCACAGGGAGAAAATATTTGCAACTCACATATCTGGTAAGAGACTTGTGTCCAGAATATAAAGAACCCTTACAACTCGCTAATAAAAACACTAAGTACTCAGTTAAAGAATGGGCAAAGGATCTGAACATTCATCTGAAGAAGATACATAAGCAGGCAATAGCACATGAAAAGATGCTCAATACCATTAGTCATCAGGGAGATGCAAATCAAAGCCACAATGAGATGCCATTTCATAGTCACTCGCATGGCTTTAATCAAGAATACAGACAACAAAGATGTGGAGAAATTAGAGCCCTTATACACTGCCGGTGGGAATGTAAAATGGTGCAGCCACTTTGGAAAACAGCTCGGCAGTTTCTCAAAATCTTAAGCATAGAATTATCATATGACCCAACAATTCCACCCAAGAGAAATGAAAATGCACATCCACATAAAAACGTGTCCATGAGTGTTCATGGCAACACTATTCACAGGCCCCCCAAAGCTGGAAAAAACACAAATCAGCTGATGAATGGATAAACAAAATATGGCATATTCGTACAATGGAATATTGTTCAGCTATAATAAGGAATAAATATTGGGACATCCTACAAACCTTGAAAACATACTAAATGAAAGAAGTCACAAAGGCCATAATGTATGATTCCATTTATATGAAAAGTCCCAAATAGGGAAACCTATAGAGACAGACAGTCAATTAGTGGTTACCAGGGACTGGGGAAAGAAAGGGAGACGAAGAGTGACTGTTAATGGCATCGAGTTCCTTTTTGAGGTGATGAAAATGTTCTGGAATTAGGTAGTGGTGATGGTTGCACAACCTTGCAAATATACTAAAAAGCACTGAAGTATAATCTTTAAATGTGTGAACTGTACAGTATGTGGGTTGTATCTCAATAAAACTGTTAATAAATAAGAATTCAAAAAAATCTTATGAAGTAGGTATTCTATTTAATAGATCAAGGAGCTGAGGTTTTCTGGAGGCCAAGTGGGCGGCGATGAAGCCAGAATTCAAAAGCAGGCCATCAGCTCCAAAACCTGGATTCTTGACCAAAATGTTCTAATGCTCTTAGGCTTTCCTGAGCTAGAGAGAGAGTCTGAAGTAACTTTTACAGAGACCTGTGGTTGTAGAGCTGCTGGAGAGGGAGCCATTTCTTACTGGTCAGGCCTCTCTTCCAAGACAGTGTTCTGACAGTGGTTCTGGTTTAGCACTTCGTGGAGGAGCGAGCTCAGGGTGCTGAAGTCATTCATTGGTTGCTAAGACTGTGATGAGACCAACTGATACATAACGCACAGAAGGCTCTATTGTGTTGCTGAGAACATTCACTGGGATACACTGAGTCCAGATGCCCTGAAACTTTGGTGTGTTTCAGCATCACCTGATAATCTTGTGGAAAATGCAAAAACATCCATCCCCCGCCCCCGCCCCGGGTTATACTGAATTGAAAACTGAACATCGCTTGCTGGTGAGTGTTGTCAGCTGTGTGGGAGCAGGGCAGAAAATCTGGTGGTAAATGACAGGGATCTGCAAATAGGTGTTGCTAACTCAAGAGCTCCAGGGGAGGTTATTCCAGTTCCTGCCCTACGAGTGCTCTTCAGGGCAGTGGGCTGCTGTACGCAAGAAGCTGAACCCGGCTGTTGTCTGAGGCACTCAGGAGTTCTTCCTTCAAGTTGGGAACCACAGTAATTGCCCAAGGAGCACAGTTTTCATTTGGGGAGATTTAATCCATGCTTTGACTATGTTGATAAAAAAACAATTGTCTTTCTTGGAAAGCTACTCAACTAATCAAGCAAAAAAAAAAGTTTTGAGTAGAATCCATCCCATATCTTTTCACCAAAAAAACCCCATCATTTTATACTTTGATGATCACAATCCTGGATATGACATGACTCTGAGCCTAAGTATGTGTAGAGAGAGTCTTAAGCAATTTTACATAAATGGGATAATACAGTCAATACATGGTATCATGTAAACTTGCTCTCAGTATGTTCAGAACCCCCATGTTTTCGGGAGAAAATACTCCATTTTTAATGAAAGAAAAATACCTTGGGTTTGATTTTCTATAGTTTCATAACAGTCACCATTTTATTTCAAATGTACCAACAATCCTAGTCTTAAAGTATGGGTCCCAAATCAACAGATTACAAAATTTTCATTGATGTTTGTCATTACTCTTTTTTCCCTTTGTGTATTGTAAAAGCTAATAAAAAATACATTAAAATAGTTCATTTCTACCATAAATTTTTAGCCGTACAGGAAATATTACGGTTGTCAAAAAATTTTATGAGTTATTGCTAGATGCACAAATGCATACAGGTCCTTAGAAATAAGGATTGTGATGTTTGAGAGTTTATAAATTTTAAGCTTATAAATTATAAAAAAATTATAATTTTTTTATATGTAGAAGGACAGAATGCTAGCTTTTTGTCACTGAGTTTCTTTGTAATTCTAAAATTCTGCTGGGGGAAGAATCAACTTATAAGCTGTTCTATAAACCTTATTATACTTTGTAGTAAACATGTACTGAAAATGTCCCAATAAATGTTCACTGTCAGAAATTCTAGAATTTTAAAAAACCAAACTTTATGTATGGATAATCATTTTTCCTGTATTCAGGGAATTCAACAGAGTATATTTTGTGTTTGTGCTGGGGAATATCTACTGGAGACTGGAATTCTTTGTTCTAACTGAGAGCGAGAGGTAAATTAATCTAAAAAATAAATTAGATGAAAGAAATTTTGTTTTGAAACATGTTTTTTTTTATTTCTCACGACATAGAGCCAGTCCTAAAGACATTAGCTGTTTCTCAAGAAAAATGCTCAATTTCATCTGCAAAATAATGAGAAAAAATAAATCTTTTTTATTCATGGTTAAATGAACTATTAGTAAATATTAAGGAAACATCTGGAACAAACTGACAGAAATCTCTTACACTAAATGTTAGCACATTTAAATATAAATACTACAAGTAGTTGGCACTTTTTTCTCTAGATATAACTGCCTTTTCCCACTGTTGACATGAATCTATATTCTCTTTTTAGAGGTGTATTCCTCCCTCTAGAAAATTCTCTTGGGATATTTATAAATAAGCCCCCCCCAAAATGTGTTTGTTTGTTTTTTAATTTTAGGGCATTTTGCACATAATATAACTTTTCTGCTTGTTACCACCTCCATTCTTGTAATTAGACAGATTGATAAAAGTGAAAATTAAACTTTGTCAAAACAAGCATAGAAATATTCATCCCTTATTAAAACCTTTTTCTGTTTATGTGCTCCAAGGGACCATGTTGGCCCTTAAAGTCTGCTAATCCATAGCACACAAGATCCTTTGAGTTTTTTCCTGAACCTGATGGCTGAGAAGGGGACAGGAATGAAAACAGTTTCTAGTTTTTAAAGGGTTAATGTTAGGAGTTCAACTGTATATTTGATCATTTGCTTTTAGCAATTTTGGTTACTAGCGAACCAACGATCCCATGTAGGTAGAGAGAGAGCAAAGAAACCAAAGAGAGAAAACGTTGGAAGACAAAAGTGTCCATTAGCATTAGCAGTACTGAGCATGTCCTACTGTCCTTCCAAAGAACAGTGTCAGCGTGACTACAGAGGGCCTTTTCACACAGGCACATGCATGTGGGCACCCCAGTGGGACAGAAACTCCTGCTCATGTGGAAAGGATTCTGGAGGTTTTCCTTTGGAGGTCGAACCTCTGTGCCCCCAAACAGCAACTCTTGGGGTGCGAACTCACAGCTTGAGTGCCCTTAACACAGAAGCCAAAGTTAGGATAACTGAACCGGAAGCCCAGATTTGGGTAGTCAGTCTTCATGGATGCCGCTTATTTAGTGACAGATTCCTTTTTTTTGTTTGTTTCCTTCAGAAAAATGCCAGTCTAAGGTTATAGGATCCTTCAAGTTGACAAAGGCTTTCTCATAGGCCACTGAACTGCACTCAAAAGGAAGAGATAGCACCGAGGCAGTTCCAGGTTGCCTCGCTGGGGTTTTCTTTCACTTCCACATTGAGATTATGGCCAAAGGCAATTAAATCACTGAAGGAAGTGTCGGGCCTGCCTGAGGGAATCAAATGTCTGGAGGTAGCGTTGGGAGATGAGCTGTGGGAATGGGATTCACCACTTTCCACGTGTATGTGCTGGAATGTCAGTTACATCGGAGCTGCAGACGCCTAACCAGGAGCCGTGGCAGAGTGACAAAAGGACAGAGACCGAAATATGAGAACCACGGGACCACGTTGCAGAGGACACCTACTGCAGTGACAGCGGTTAGATGATAAACATTGCAGACCTCTTATTTAGGTTTATCAAAATGGTAGGTCTTTCAGAGACCACCTAACACACTACATGTTCAGTTCAAAGGGTAGACTAGAGTTGGGTGTTGTGGAAAACATAGCGTATCTATTAAAATAAATAGATTGCATTCCTAGCTCTCGTTAACTAGCCCTGTGACCAGGACATTTCCTCTCTTTGGGTCTCATTAACCCTATAAGAAATTAATGTAAAATAGATGAGCATGCAGTTTCCAAATTACAAATACATTATTATTAAAGTTATGAGAGCTATGTGTACTTGAGAGAGTAGGATCTTTGATAGCCTGCAAGTTTCCTGAGACATTTCAACAGTCTAACTCATTATGAAATCTTAATATCAAATGGCAAGATGGCATCTTGAATTAGGCTCTGAATGGAAAACTACCATCACCATGAAAGATTGATACACTGAACCAAGTCAAAGATGGGAGTCAAATAATGCCTTTGACCGAGATGAGCAGGCTGAGCTGAGAACCACTCTGTGATGAAGCCGCCTGCCGAGTCCTGCTGTACACTATTGTTATTAATGGATGTGACAGGGAAAGGATGACTCCGTCCTGGATTTTTCTAATCTAAACGTTATCTATGGCAATGCTACTAACCTTTGGCTTCTGGCAATAATAGAGTAGTTAACTGAAGACAAACGCTGGCACTACATACATCCAGAAATACTAGACAAAAGAAACAAACATCGGTGTTCAGACATTAGATTACTACCAAGGCAATCAGAAATGGGGGCACCAAGATCCCAGAGATTTACGCGATCTGAACAGAAACCAATGTATATGTGGTGATGGAAGGACACCTGACTCTGGGTGGTGAGCACACAATGAAAGTATAGATGATGTGTTACAGAATTGTACACTTGAAACCTATATAATTTCACTAACCAATGTCACCCCAATAAATTTAGTACTTTTTAAAAATATTTTACATTAAGATATAATTCCTATAGCATAAAAGTCAGCATTTTAAAGTGTACACTTTTGGTTTTGAGTATATTCACTGTGCTGTGCAACCATCACCATTACCTGCTTCCAGAACATTTTTATCACCACATAAAGAAACCCTGTACCTATCAGCAATTAGTCCCAATCCCCTTTTCCCCCCATCCCCTGGCAACGACTAGTCAACTTTCTAACACTATAGATTTACCTATTGTGGAAATTTATTTATTTGAAATACCTATTTATATGAAATCATATAAATGAATCATACAATGTATAGCCTTTGTGTCTGGGTTTTATCACATAGCATGGGATCTCTGGAGATTGTCCATGTTGTGGCATGTAATAGTGCTTCGTTGCTTTTTGTGTCTGAATGATATTCCATTGTGGACATGCCACAGTTTGTTTATCTAGTCCTCAGTTAGTGGTCATTTAGGTTGTTTCCATTTTTTGGTTATTTTGAATAAAGTCACTATTTGTACACACACACACACACACACACACACACACACACAAACACACACATGATCCCAGGAGAAGGGAAGTGCACAGAAGTGCGTACCTTCCCCCTTAAAACATCAGTGGATTTGTAATTGACACCAAACCAAGAAGCTTAGAAGTCAAACAGCTGCTGCTCCGAAGCTAGAAATCCAAGTAGAGCTTGGAGCCATCTCCCAAAGGTGAAGGGATGAAAACAAGGATTTCAGGGTCTGCCAAGGAGTAGGAGTCCTGGAAGCACCCAAACTTCCAGGAAGGATGTCAGAAGAAGCTATACCTCAGGAATAAGGGTTAATTGGAAAAATGAAAACATAAGCCCATTATGACAGAATATTTGAGTAACAAAATTATCAAACTTGACCAAATAACATATAGTGTTAGATGTGATAATGGAGTATTGGTTATATTTTTTTAAGTGTGTTTGTTAGAGAAGTATACTAGAGTATTTACAAATGAAAAAATAAAAAGGCCCTGAGGACCGTAACCTTAGCTGAGTAATGGGGACGAGAGGATGGATTGGAAAGGAAATGGAAACACAGGCACATTAGAGAAGCAGTATGGCCTGGACTTCTGGCCACAGTGTGAGAGTAAGACTGAAAAACAGCAGATAATATACTTCCAAATACTTCCAAAATGTAATTTTCACAGCTTAGGTGCTTATCATTATGTTTCAAATATTTTAAGAGTATGACAATCATATGAAATAAATTAAAGACACTCTTATCAGTAAAACGCAATAAAATCCCAGCTTTTCATGTATAGCTGCTAATTTAAAAAGGTTTTGTTGTAAATCCGTAAAAAATGGAGTCTCCTATCTCTTCTCTTACAGTACACTGTTGCTTTGATATTTGGCGACATCTTCACTTTTCCAGTGAAACCTTTTTCAATTGAATATGTAATTGGAAATGCTATAAATAAGTAATCTAGATCTTCCCAAAGAAATAAGTATGAAAGTCTTAATGGACCCAATTCTTTTGTAGTTACCCTACTTAAATTATATTTTAATCTCAAAGTCGGTTTTTTTTGCTTAATTCTTCCTGAAATACTGGCTAGCATGTTCCATTTCGTTTTACAAATGGATAAATCCCAGAAAAGCTATTGTAAAGATTGTACAGATCTGTAAATGTTATTATCGTTATTATCAAATCTTTTTTAACAGCTTCTGATTAAGAGTAGTATATTTTCAAATCAGTAGTTTAAGCCAATCATTTTCCAATTTTAGTATATGTGCTGCCGAAGTGAGCACAACCAATCATTTTCTATTGCTGCAAAAACAGGAACTCTGGAAATTCTGTGGGCAAGCTTACTTTTAAATTATGTAAAATTGTCTATTAACTCTCATTAAGCTTTCTTTTACTTTAATAATCTCATTTCCTTCTGGCTTAAGAATTCCAGTTAAGCTTTTAAATATATTTTAGAGGGGTTCTTATGATTTTGTAGTATTTTAGTTTTATTGCTGAACTTTTTTATTTGGTAGAATCAAAGTGAACACTCGCATCCAACATTAGTATCAAATATTAAACCAAAACACTCAAATGACTTTCTTTGGAGAGTCAACTTATTTCCTTTTGTAGGATAAGATACAAATTTCTTCCTATCATTGAGCATTTTATAAAACAATCTACTATTTAAAGGATTACTTTTATAAATACAGCTAGTAGCATTTATCGATCTGTCGAGCCTCTCGCTACAATTCTTAGCAATTAATTGTCAAGGACTAATATAAAGAATTGCTGATCAGGAATCTCCTGATCAGCACTTAGTTGTGTCATCTGCCCCCTGTCCCCCTGCTGTCTCCTAAAGGAAAGTAACCTTGCAATAAACACTCACATTTTTACCTGGTGTAACTTCCTTGTTCCCACTCCCTTCTGCTTATAAAAGTCTTCCATTTTGTATGGCTCCTCAGAACGCCTTTCTATCTGCCAGGTTGGAGGCTGCCCGCTTCAAATTGATTTTTGCTCAAGAAAACACAAAATTTTTAATATGCCTCAGTTTATCTTTTAAT
The DNA here is from genome assembly GCF_057876585.1 of Rhinolophus sinicus. Taxonomy (NCBI): domain Eukaryota; kingdom Metazoa; phylum Chordata; class Mammalia; order Chiroptera; family Rhinolophidae; genus Rhinolophus; species Rhinolophus sinicus. The sequence goes on from NC_142504.1 coordinate 21,617,515, forward strand.
ATGTTGCTAACCAATTGTAGTTACAATTTTACCTTTTGTAACTTTTAAATCCATTGTCAGTAATTTTAAAAAATAATTCCCTTTATTACTTTTCCCCCCTTAAAACTGTTATACAAGTATAAGACCTTGTTATCAAGTGGAATACATGTTCACTTGACTGCTATTTATTGCAACGTTGAATTTCGCTATCTTTCACCATCTTATTAGTTATAATAAAACAGTATTATTTTTAGTGGAAAGCACTACATTATTTCATTTAGATTTTCTTTGTCTTTTGTCACATTAAAAAATTTATCCTATACCTGGTAAGGTCACCATTCTTTAAAGCTGGGTGCTTTACCTCCTGTGTGATCATCTGTGCTACTTGATGATCGTAATCTCATTAGAAGATTAAAACAAAAACATTTCCAGTGGCAATATTTATAATTTTCAGACTTCTCTTTTAACTCTTAACAAGGATGATAACTTTATTAATTTGTATCTTGTAAAATGTTCAGTTAGTCGTGATGATTCATTGCCACCTCAAAAACAATAAGAACTACAAAAACAGGCACAATTTGTGGGCTGATAGATGGTTTGTTCCAATACGGACATATTAGTTGTTAAAATAATGAAATCTTCCCACTCTAATTGGTAAATAATCTCTGTTCTGTGTCTCTGAGTTTTTAAAGCAGTACGTTCATATGTAGTTTGTATTCATATGTAATAACAGCAATAGCATCTAGGCTGAGATGTTTGTGATCAGGTATAATTTATGTTGTTGTTTTTGTTTTCTTTCATTTTGTTTTTAGTCCATGTGAATGTCTGGAGAAATATCTGAGCATTCAGAAGAACGTGGGGCAATTTTTTTGTGTTGCTGGACTGTTTAGCATCCCTGACCCCACATTAAATACCAGTAGTGTTCCTCAGTCATTGGGAGAATGAAAAATGTGTCTACAAGCTTCCAGAATTTTTCATGTAGGGCAGTACCTCCTCACTGAGAAATACCGGATTAGCTTATATTATTAAAATATTAGTATATCTCCTGATTCAGCCCATCAAGATGACTTAAGTCAAAACATTTAGCTTGAGTTGCTCTCTTTAAAAAAAAAAAAAAAAAAGCAGAATAGAATAATCCATCTTATTTCCATATAAACAGAGAATGTGAGTTAAATGAGCCTCACCTCCTTGGTGAGGGGCAGGGAAGAGTACGTACCAATAAGACATTTTCTGAAATAAAAACATTGTGAGCTCATGTGATTTTTCCACAACAATGATGATGATAAAATAATTATAATTTATTGAAGAATTATTTTGTGCCAGGCTCTGTGGTCATTGTTTAACATTTTTGAATTTTGTTTAATCCTTCCAACAGCCTAATCTGGAATAGGTATTGCTACCCATGTTAGAGGAAAGGTATGCTCTTAGGAAAGCTGCCTGCTACGTGCTCTTAGCCTGATGGCTGGTTCCCAAGTCTGCAGGCTCTCTGAAGATGGCGGGTTAGGAGCTTGTCTCTCAAGGCTACTACTTTGCTCAGATCCAGGAAATATACAGTGAATGGTTGAGAATACAGGCAATATCATCCTGCTGTTTTTCTGCTCCACTATATCCTAGGAGCTTAATTTAATGTGAAGTTTTAAGTCTCTTCCTTTTCGAAATTGAGCTATTAACTTGAGCCAACCATGTTTGGGTTTTGATTTTTAGTATTTTTGTCATACAACTCCTTGAATTTTTGGACGGATTACCAGAGTTTTGTTTTCATATAGGAGTAATTAAACTCTTTCTGTATCTGATTATTTCTATAAACAGGCAGAAATTGTTATTTGGAGATAAATGATTTCTAGCAGAAACTTGGAACATCAATATATTGGATAGAAGGAAGCCATTTAGTCCAAATATTGGTTGGAAAAAACAATGTCTTTGTTAAACCCCATCATTTGAAAATGAAATGTTGATTCTTCCCCTAAATTCAGATCTGTTGATATATCGTTGATGGTGACATTTGGACTCAGAAATGTGTAAGATAAGGCAAAAAGAATGTCTTATTTGGACTTCAGTCAAATGCATTCTAATTGTGTGATGGCATTAGAACATAACTGTGGAACTGCAGATGCCCTGTTAGAGCCTCACCACAAGAAGTTCTGGTGAAGATAGCATTGCCCACATTAATTGATAGGCTTCAGGTATGGAAATTTTTTTTTTAACCATAAGCAGTGTTTACGGTAACTCTAAATTTTACCTCTCCTATGACAGGAGAGACCAATATTAAAAAACAAAATAGCAAATAATAATAAACATTAGTCAGTTTATTATTTCTCATCAATAAAATATAAGTTAATGAGGAGAGGAAGTGATAGTTGATACACTTACTTACAGATTTGTTATCTGGATTATAAGAAAAGATTAAGAAGTTCTGATACATAATATCTTCTGGTGATGGCATCTGTCACTGTTAGTCCAAGGTTGTCAATATTTGGGTTCCAAAGGCTAATCTAATTTCAAGGGTCAGAGTCTCTGGGGTGGGGGTGGGGAAGCCATCAGGAACTCCAAGAGAAATTAGTGAAAATACATGTACGTACAAGACTGGAAAATAAATGTAATAAATACTAAAGAGCATTCCAAGAACTGGGAACACATATACAAAAGCTTTGTGTTGCGAAAGGGTGTGTGTGACGTGGCCTGACAATAGGAAGAAGCTCACCAAGGCTTTGTGTGAGGAATATTGCCAATTAAAGTGGCCTCCCATGGGGTCTGGACCCAAAAAACACCACGTTGGTTCCAGACTGTCCCCTAAATAATTTGATGTGTGTCATCCTCCAGTATAAAGCTGAGACCCAACTTGATTGTAGTACATTTTTAATTTAGGGGGAAAATTAGGGGCCAAGGCTGAAATCTAAGAGGATGATTGGAAATAAGTGACCTATTTTTACATATCGGCATTTTAGTCCAGATTCTATAGAAAATAGAGCCAGCAAAACCTTACTTTGGATACATCATTAAGGAGGACAATCCCAGGGAAGCAGGAATGAGGGAAATTGAAAATGAAGCAAAGAAGGAGGAAGGCCAAGTGCAAGGAAGTGCATTATAGGACTGGCCACATTTGATATCAAGAGTGAATGACAGCTCTACCCCACAGAGCCATTTTCTGGGAGGCTATATGAAGTACTGCATTTTAGTAAAGTCCTTCTGAAGGAGAAAGGAGAATTTATCTCACAACCCCCATTTCCCGTTGGTCAAAGATTTACCCTACAGGATGTTAACTCTTCATAGGATATTAACTCCATACATCCAGGGTGCACACACTTGACCACTAAGAGAATCCCTGGCTTCTCATGCTATAGCAGCAATAGCTGGAGAAGAAAAAAGAGGCATGAGCCGTGGGCATGAAGCAAGGCACTGTGGGCTTGTGCCATGGGAGCTCATGAAAAAATAAGTGACCCCGGGTCCTGGGCATAGGTGCTGCCAAGGGAACCTGAGGTAGCAAATATCAGACCTGATTAAGAGGTGACTGGTGCCTGGGCTGTCTAGCCCTTGAATGCTTGGCCCCTCAACTTAAGTTAAGATAAAATTCAGTTAACACCATGTAGAGAAGACCCATGATAAGAGAGGCAGGCTCTCTTTGGTCCCTTTTTAGGCATCAGGACTGGTATCCGGTCCTCATTCTTCTCCTGAGCTGAGGAGGACCCAACTTTCTTGGTACGCCATTATGGATTTGGTGGAAACTAACTGGCAACTCATGGTAGTAGAACATTAAGGAAGCATATTAACTCAGATAAGAGGAAATCTAGAAGATGGTGGATTTACCAGCTGAATCATGTTCAAGCTCTCTGCTTTCAAGTAAGCTACCATCTGCCCAGATTTTCTTCCTTTTTTTTGAGAAATAAACAGTCATATGTAATATGTTCTAACATCATAAATTTTCCTATTTTGCGTTATACAACAGCCTCAGCACCCTAAGGTACAAAATTCAACTGTTTTGTCAGCTGTGGCACAACTTTCTAAGAAAAGGTGCCAATTTCTCAGCTACATAAATTAGTTGGGTTTTTATTTGTTTATTCACTGTATTTTCCAGTCAAACAAATCCCCATTTTATATTCCTATATTTGCCATATCTCCTCTTCATATTTTGTAGTTTCGTATCTTATTTTGTACTTTTATTATTTTTGGTTGCAAACAACGGTGAAAATGTGGCTTATTTAAGCTGAAATTGAGTCTATTGAAAGTATATCTTAGCTGACAGACTCTGGGAAAGCTGGAAAAAACTTGGGCAGAAATCATGAGAAGTAAAGAGCAGCCAACTTTCTGCCACAGAATGGTCTTCTTAGGATATCACTGCTAGTGGCATTGCTACCCTATACCTTCCCCCATACAGTTGGACCCAATGTCCCTGCCAAACCCCTCCCCATCTTGAATCACCTCACCCATCCATTGGGTAATGATTTTTCATCATTATCCCTTGTCAAAAATAATAAAAAGTTAATAATACTTGCGTTTCAGAAGCAGAGAGCTTTATAATTGAATTGATTTTTCTTCAGTCCCTGTTGCCACTAAAGACTTGGTTTATCAAATTATGAATCTTAAACATTATCCAATAGCAAACTTAATTATTATGTGAGCTGTTTCCCTCTTGGGGTTTCACTACAAACAATTGATGTTTTCTCCCCATTGGTTTTACTACAGTTTTAATCAAACATAATCAGATAATTTGAATGTTCTGCCAGAGTATTTGGCATGTTATCTGGCAACTAACTGAATAAATTTATTGAGTGTGCATAGCTTGAAATTTTCTGGTGATAGTGTTTTATTGATTTGCTCTTTTATAATTAAATCAAATAAGCGAACATTTCTAGGTACCCAGGCAGAGAGAACATGACTTAAACATTTATTGGACTGCATTTGTTATTTTGTGGAATTGGCTGATGAACATACTGAACCATGCAAGATGAGAAATGAAATGTAATAAACCTCATATATCATCCACTGAGCAAAACCTACTTCTATCTAAGCTGTCCAGATTTTTTAGCACCAGCAAAGGAGGAAAAGGCCTGAGTTATCATAGTTATTACCTGTATGAGTGTGATTATAGCTAGAAAAAAATTGGAATCTTTTCAGCCTCGAGGGTCTTTCCTCCAAGGAACCTCAAAATTGTAACTGCATATTGCAGATGTTTTCAATGTGTTTAATTAAGGAAAAATAGTAGAAGTCAGTCAATAAATGTGATTTTGGAAATGGGATCTATAAGCTTTATAAGAACAACACATTTGACTGACTTTTTAATCCTTCAGCCAGCATATTTAGATATTATGTCGAACTACTCAAAGTTTTTCATAGATACTGTATACTCCACTGAGACTGAGAGGCATTCAAACATCAGAACCAGAATACAAAGGGCCATAAAGAACTGCTTGTATTCACAAAGTTAATTAACAAAAACCAGTGACTAAGTTATTTTGCTTTTCATAATGTGTAAGGAAACAATCCCCACCAGGCCCTTTGCCATAACCACAGCATAAGACAGGCTGTTCACTGACTTGATTCTGCTAACATTCCATATGGGAAATTCAATCTAAATAAACATAGAAACATAGTCTCTTCTTTTCTAATCAAGGAAAAAGACCAGGGCACGAAGAGTAATGCCTTGAACCAGGATGTCATTTATACATGAAATATTTATAAATGATATAAATATTTATATCATTTATCGCTGCGTGATTGGTGACTTTGTCCTAGAGCAAAATGGCAGGGGGTTGTCCTCTTTCTACCTGATGGCAGCACTGGAGAAACAAATGGGGCCAATTTGGAGAGCATTCATCATTCTTTATGGCCATTGCTAAATGAGTCTTCTCGAAAAGCTCTTTACCTCTTGGAGATACTTCAAAAGAGCCCGTGGGAACCTGGGGAATGCAGGTTTCCTCCACAAACTTTAAAGGGCTGCAGGAATTACCTGAGTTTCATGGGCCAGAATGTATCCTGTACTTGGCAGTAATGAAACTAGCTGAATCAGATCCATTACAAACTCACCGGAGTCTGTGGCTCTTGACCTTGCAAAGATCAGGCGCTTGCTTTCAAATGCCTGATGTTGTAATCCTAGTTGAGAGGTACAGATTGGGGGTGACCTGTGATTTTCAAGTTTCCTTTTGATCTTCCAGCTCGTCTCATTTGCTGCCCCTCCACATGTGTGTTCCAGCACAGCAACTGTCCCTGCACCTTCCCTAGAGAGCTGCCCACCTGCTCTCCACCAGCCGTCCCTTTGAAGTGAAGGGCTTCAGTTCACGGAGCTCCCCCACCCTTCACCCTCCTACTCCCTCAAGCCCTCCCTGTCCCATTAAACACACACACACACACACACACACATATACACACACACACACACACACACACACACACACACACACACACACCACAGCCTATGCTGGGCTTCTAGTTTAGACTAGGGAAGCTGATGTGATCTCTTTATACTTTGACTTCCCAGGGAAAAGTAGACCATGGTTTTTAATGATTTTGTAACCAACCAGAATGATACCATTAAAGAAATTACTCAGTGGCATTATTAAATCAGACCTCTGTTCTATATGGTGACCCACATTACCATCAAGCACAGAATATTTCTTGGCACTTTTCGTTTTAGTTTTAAGTTATAAGAACACTATTGTGAAGTTCATATGAACTCACCCATAATTTTCAAGTTACTTTAATAATGTATCAAATCATTTAATCATTTATCAAATGACCATCAGTGTACTTATTGTTCTGAGTGTGTCTTTTTAGAATAGTGACTAACAATGATTAATTACTTGATCTATGCATTATGTATTAGCACTTATTTAACAGCAAAACAAAATCTTCGTTTCTCCATTTCTTAGTGGCAACTGGAAAATAAAAACACACACCAATTAAAAAAAGAAGACCCACCTCCTTAATTTAATCAAAATCATTACAGAATGCAGAGCCTAGAATAATGCTGATGATGTTTTTATCTTGGGGCCTCCAACATTACTTTATATTTTAAAGCATGTTCTGGTTCAGGGGAAAACAAAATGGAGTCTTGCTTCTTTGTTTAGCTTGGGACAGGTTTCTTAACCTTGAAGAGCCTCAGTTTCCGTATCTATAATGTGAGGATAATGATTATTCCGTCATAGGGTTGAATGAGAACAGTGCCCTAAAAGTACTGGAGCCTGCTTCATAAGCAGGAATCCTGAAACTGCTTGTGTAGAAGGCTGACCCATGCTGACTTCCTCTTCCTGAGGAGTTGGTGAAAGTCTATGAATCAGGTCTTTTCTCTAGTGCCTTCTGGTGAGCTACATCCTCCAGGCTCCCCTCTTCTTTCTTTTCTTAATTTCTTACTCATTGCCTAGCCATAGTCACCTGATCTAGCAATGCCAATTCTGCAAAGCACAGGTCTTTAAAAGACAGCATTTGCCACGTCCTCGGGACAAGTTGACAATTTTTTTCCCCACTATCCATTTTGACATTCATGTTTTGAGACCCCCTACTGCCCCACCCTAGTTTGATAATGAAGATGTTTGACCAAATGGCTGATAACTGCAATATTTTAATGGAATTGGACCAACATTGAAGACTTTTCACAAACTTCTTTAATTCAACTGAATTATTTGATCAAAAAAAAATTTTTTTTATATAGTGCACTTAAATCCCTTAGTGATTTTTCTTACTAGTTTTCTTTTATTGAATTATTTTCACCAGGATCAGTTATCTTCTATGAAAGTTGACAACAAAATGTTCATTTATTGATCATTCTGTTTTTCCTCATGTCAAATTTTTTTTTTACCTATTGTTATTACAAGGGTTTGTGGGTGAGGGGTATTGTTGTTGCTTTATTATTATTTTTTTTAATGAACGTATTTTAACCCACAGCAAAGTTGAATAAAGAGTAAAACACATGCTCATATACTCCTTTCATAAATTCATTAAATCTTACTACAATTGGTCCCACTCTTTAGCTCATTTTCCTTTCCCCAAACCATTAAGAATAGGATGCATAGTCACAATACTTCACCCCTAAATACTTCAGCCTGTCTGTCACAAGAACAAGAATGCTATTCTGCAAAATCCAATTCCTTAGTTGCACTGGGTTCATAGTTAGGAAGGGGAAAATGATTTGATGAACATTAATTTAATAGCATCAACTAACATAAAGTCCTTATTGAATTTTCCCAAATTGTCCCCAAACTGTCATTTGTAGTTTTTTGTTTATTTGTTTTATTATTTGATCAAAGGTCCAATCAGCTTCATCCTTACATATGGGTGGTATTTCTCTTGTGGGAGCAAAACCCATACTCTTCCACTATCATGACTCACATAAGCCATCACAGTCAAGAGGAAAAGTACTTTGCACTCTGAGGTAAATGAAAGTAACCCATGTATGATTCTGACCCTAAAAGCAAGCCAACAGAATAAATTTGAACATTTGCCATAAACCAAAAATCCCTAGGAAAATCAAATTTATCCTTAACTTTTACAATATTAATATTGGAATATATTTCATGACCTCTGTTAGTATGTTAACCATAAGTTGCTGTATTTCCATGTTAAGTAGACTATTGCAAACTTGGTAACCTTAAGAAGTTTTGCATTTTTCCTTTAAATGCATTTGTAATTTATTTATTTTCTTCTTCTTTCTTCCTTTTTTTTTTTTTTTTTTTTTTTTTTGTGGGCTGATTTCCTTAGGTCTCTTTGCATGTCCTTTAAATATTTGCATCTTTAAAACTTTGGGCCCTCATTAGTCTCCCTCAATCTAAAACAATCCCACCACCTTCCTCTCTTCTTAACACTGACTGTTTTCAAGAGTTGAGACATGTTGTCCTGCAGAACATCATTGTTCTGTTCAGCGTGATAAAATCCGTGACCATATCACTACTCTTTTTAATGACAAAATTGTTCCAAATTTAGCCAGTGTGTGCCACAGGAGTTAGCCAACTCCTGTGTCCTGTTAATATACACAAATGAGTACTTACTTGTTTTCTAATACAATAAGTTGTTCCAGGTTTATCCCAGCCCTGGAATCAGTCCTGCTTCCCCTTTCAATGGAGAATGATATTTAGAAATCAAGATTTAGGCCCTTTCAATAAATAGAGCTAGGATAATAATAATTTTTAAAAAATCAGTTGGTATTATTTCCAATCAAACTCAACAACACATAAGTTTTCCCTGCTTTCTCCCATTCCATTTTATATCCTTTTTCTCTCACCAGTAGTGAAACTACTAGTTCCTAACAATATCACTATATTTACTCATTTATTCCAAACTGCAATACACCACATTTTCAGAATTATAACACCAATAACAACAACCCTACTTAGTACTTCAAGGTGAATCTGCAGTTCTTTTTGTCCTTAGAATGTATTGCACAGTACTGTGTTTTAGTTGGACATATTATTTTCTCTGTGTGATTATATTATTAATTACATATAGTTAGGATAATTAGTTTCTGATTATATTTAATTTTAGAGTTTACTTTTTCTATCATTTCTGATTTAATTTTATTGATTGGAGATGTAAAACATTTATATGGTATAAAGGTCAAAACTGAAAAATAAATTATAATCAGAAAAGTTTTGCAATCGTTTCTGCTTCATTTACCCCATTCCTACCAATTGCTGCTGATAACTACTTTCATTAGCTGGTTTATCTTTTCCGTGTTTCTCATAAGCAAAGCAGATATTTACTTTTCCTATTATTTTATTATATAACATGTAGAATTATATATATATATAATATATCAATTTGAATTTTACTTTTTTTACTTAACAGTATAGCCTGGAAATAATTCCTGATTCATAAAACTTTCCTCATTATGGCCATTAATGCTATAAACTTAAATTCTCTTTGCCTAAATGGATTTTTCTATCAATTTTAAATCAATAAATTTACTATATGCAGTTGATGTCAATTATGTTTTTCTCCAGTCAGTTTTTCTTTTTTTTAATTTCATTGTCACCAAGACATTATTATTCTGTCATTATTTCATCAAATTGTTTTTCTATTGGTTTTCACGTTCTTATCATAATAGTAAATTCAGTATTTAAAATTTTTTTTAAAATTATGTATTGTTAATTTGATAATTAATCTGTGGTTTATATTTATTTTTCATCTCATCTATGAGAAGATTTTAAGCAGTATCCTTTAGGATTACTCTATTGTTCAGTAGTAGGTGACAAATCAATTTTACATTCTTTATTGCACTTTGGTGATGAGTAGTCACTGACTACATGGCTGGCTAAGCAAAGATTTAGGGGCCTGAGGTCCCCTGGTTTCAAATGGCAAAGTTAAATGGTGAGGTCTTATCTTCAGGACAGCTGTATGGAGAGTCTCTGCTGCTTCATTAAATGGATTATTCTCTTCTGATCTGTAGCATGGAAGATTCATCCAAGTTGTCTTTTGACATTTTATCAGATGGCAAGAACCTCAGTGATCATTATAAATTAGAGTTTTCTAGTACATTACTAAAAGAATTTCGTGATTTGGTCGCTCTATTGCTCAAGCCTAAAAATCTCAAAAATAAATCCCAAAGACTACATTTGCTTGTGTTTGTGCCAGTTACAACATGAGCTTTTACCTACTGCTGTTGGTTTTACTCTGAAAAATGCTATTCTTCAGTAATGAGGATTTACTGAGCAAATTCCAATGGTTTCTTGAGGAAAACCCAAACTCATAGCTTTGTTGCAATTCTTCCACCAACTTCTTTCTCTGTGACACTCAACTTCTTTCACTGTTATTTATAGAGGAGAAATTTACCTCAGGTCTCTCCTCTATAAATAACAATTGGTACAAACTGGCAATATTGGAAATGAGCCAGTGAGGGTGAGTGGGAAATGGGGTGTGGAGAGGAGTGAAATAATCTAGGGGTCAATTTTCCTCTCTTCCATTTCACATTGAGGAATTACAATATTTTTACAGAGTTCAAGAGATTGAAGTTCTAGCTCTGCCACTTATCAGCCATTTTAGCTCAGGCAATATTGTGTAACAGCTTTTCATATGTAATATTTACCCTGTCAACTTGATGATGGTTGCTGTACACATCTAAATTAAACCATGCCTATCTATAGACAAGCAAGAGAGATGCTTAAAATACTTTTATAAATAAAGGTAAGGCATTTTTATTATTGCTGTAGCTATAGAGCAATACGACACCATTGTACATTTTCTATATCTAGCTCCATCATAATATTTTTATTTTGGTGGCTGTTGGAGTTTGCCAGGCAGTAATACTTGAGAAGTGAGTATGAGTTTCAGAGTTTGATATGATGTAATATGGTGACTCTCTAGAGTCATTGTGTATTTAAAACTTGAAAAGTGTGTCTAAGGATTCACTCTCTTTCCTTCAATGTTAGTAAATAAGTCATTATGAATATCAAGCCATGTTAACAATGTACTTTTCATTTTGGTTAAAGGAGCTTCTAGAAGCACATATCTTTGGATTAGAGCCCACTAGCCTATGGTACGTAAGTAGAATGGAGATCAAAGTTTGACCCTTAGCATCCCCTTTGACTTTAGACACATGTGGGAATGCCTGGGATTGTGGCAGCGCTCCTAAAGCGAGTATTTTCAGGAGGAAAAAAAGTACTCATTCAAGTAATGAGAGAGTCAGAAGACGCAGGCCTGGTCCAATAAACAAGGTCTGGCTTTGGAGTGGAGGGTAACATGACAACAGTCAGGTGGTGGTCTCCTTTGGTTGGTCCACAAATTGATTTCATGAGGTTTTGAGCAGAGCAGAGAGGCATTCACCGAAAGTCTCACTGAGAGCTTAGGGACTTGAGACTGCTGTGTTTTGAGAACTGTGTACTAGGAATAAGGCATCCTGGAGTCTCACTTTATTAGACTGGGAACTCTGGTGCTAGCAGTTCTGGCAGTGACAACATAGAACAAGTGGCATCCACATCATCTGAGACTCCTCTGGGACGCACTCCAGAAACCATTATGAAGTAGAGTGTGCGTGTCTGTGCGCATGTGCATGTGTGCATGTGTGCTTGTGTGTGTGTGTGTGTGTGTGTGTGTGTGTGTGTGTGTGTGTGTGTTGGGGGGATGTGTGGGAGGAGGTATTTAAAAAGGTCTATTAGTCCTAACATGGCAGGTGGAGATACAGCCAGAGACACCATTTTTTACTATTATTTGGACCCTTTATTTTGTCCTAGATTAGTGTAGTAGTTTTTTTTAATAATTTAAAAATAGAGAGAGAGTGAGGCACAAAATGTGACTGTACTTAATGCCCATGAACTGCATACTTAACAATGGTTAAGATGATAAATTTTATGTTACGTGTGTTTTACCACAATTAAAATGTTAAAAAATGGTGTTGGAGGGTGGTGGTGGAATACAGGTGACTTTTCCATTTAAGGGAAAAAGGGTACTTAATTTAATAAATAGAACAATGTGGGACAAAGGACAGCCTCAAAGGGATTTCTGCCAGCCAGGCTGAATAATAATCCACTCTGGTTGGGTCATTAGCTTTCCTGTCTGGTCATTAATCCCTGTACCTTGAAAAAAGACAAGTGCCAATTGCAATCCTTTCCAATAGGATATCCGAATTACACTCACTCCATTGAACCCTTTCCAGACCAGATGTTTAAAGACTTTTCAGTCCTCTGGATAAAAACTGTCCTTTATCTTCTTGATTTATGACAGTTTTTCATTTGATGATCAAACGGAGCCACTAATAATTCTGCTATAGATGTCTCAGCAAGTCCTCAGCAGAATATTTATACCCCATAGGCTTCTGTACTGCAGTCCAGCTTCACTCTTTCAGCCCCACAGGCTTTAGGGAAGTATACACTTTCTCCCATGTTGGAATATTATTGACATTATTGTTCTTTTCCTTTAGTTCTTTTAAGATCAGGGCTCTGTAGGGTGATGTGTGAAATGGCAGTCACTTGGGGGGAAATGCCTCAGGCACTACACCAAGCCACTCATGTAATTTGACCTCTGTCAAGTTTTGCCATTCTTCTATCGTCACACTGATTGTGGTGTGATGAAAGGTTTTCTGTTTTACCTACTCAGTGAAGTCAGTAGGTTTGGGAAATGTAATTCTTGTGTGGTGAGGAATAAAATGACTATGCATGATTTTTAAGTCTGTATTTTCTTTTAGAAGAAAGATCATGAAAGGAACATCTTTTCTTTGGAATGAGAAAAGTTGTGAAAGGTGGTTGGAACATTCAGAAAAATGCACATTTAAAAATATGACTTGCTAGTTCTACTTGATTTCCTTCCTGGCTGTAAGAATAGAATCTCACCAACAATGAGAGGTCTAGTATTTTAGTCTTTTTAGACACTAAATCACATAGCCCATGCAACAATTGATTGGAAAACAGTTTAATTTTGGATAAAGTCACAGACCAGTGAGTATTTATTCAAAAAGGTGGTTACAGTACTGATAATTGTGAAAAAGAATATCTGCAATTTTGAGTGCATACGTGAACCTATACTCTCCAAAATAGCTTTCTTACTTATTGTCAGGTGTCTGAAATAATGTTATTATTACTTTTTCTTTTCTATACTTTAAGACCTTATGCACAAATGTCTCTGGGAGGAGTTAAGGCACTTTTTCTAAAGGTGGGACTAGCTGTTTTAAAATCACCTAGGGTACTTGTTAAAATGCAGATTTGGTACCCAAACCCTTTGAACCAGAAATTTAGGGATCTACATTTTAACATGCCCCCAGGTCATTTTTTCTTACCAAATATTGATATCACTCTTTTAATCTGTTATTAGTCATGTTGACATAATTGAGTTATTGTACTGAGGGCACCTGTTGGTAGGGAGGAGACCTAGAAGGCATTCAGAAGGAAAGGGAATGGGGAGGAGGGGGCAACACTCAAGGGAAGCAAAAAAGGAGGTAAAGACTGACTGGATGTAGACAGATTGGTTTGACCCTTGGAATCTGACATTTGGAAGTATCTGGAGGATGTTTCAGAAATTTCTGTACAGGAGAATTAAAGAAGAAATTTCAAACTCAGACCATAGACAAACTGGAAGGAACAAAGTAGAATCCTACTCAACAATGGGAGAATGATAACTTGTAGGTCTTGGAAGCAATACAAAAAAAATCACAAAGTGAAAGAGAACTGAAAATGTCATATAAACATCCCCAAACAGAAGAACATATATGTAATTGGCGTAAAAAAACAAGCAACAACAACAAAAAAAACACACTCACACCTGCACACATTTATGAAACAAAAGAGAGACAAATTATGAAAGGAATCTAATATGTACTGTGAACCTACTATTTGCCAGGAACTTGCACATATTTATCTAATTTAATCCTTATAACTGCCTTACAAATCCTTGTTTTTATGGCCAGGTTGAGAACATGAAAAAAAAAACTCAGTATCAGAAAGTTTAAGTACCTTGCCTGCTATGATTGATAGCCAGATGGGTGTCTATGTTCTTACCATGGAGCACAGCAGTTCTCACATTGTGGTGGAGACTGACAGCTGCTCACCACAATCCATATTATCCTCTTTTTCCTAAGTAGATAGATGGGCTCCATTTCCTAGAACTTTGTATTGAGGTGGTCATATGGCTGAGTTTACTGAATGAATTGACAGCAGAAGTGTTCCACTTCCAGGCCCGGCTTAAAAAATTCTCCTTTGTTTCCTTTTCCTCTTCTTGCAGACTGGAATGGAGATGCATGCAGGGCAGCTTTGGAGCTTACCTGCTAAAAATGGCAGCGCTCCCACAGACTGAGGTCCCAGTAACTATACAAAGATTGACCTGTATAAGCAAAGAACAGGTTCCTCATGTAGTTAAACCAGGGCACATTTAGACCTATTGCTTATAGTGATTATCCTGTCATAACTAATGTTCATGTAAAGAAATCATATAACACCTCTAAAACTCCAGGGACAAATGACCAAATGATATATAAACAAAAAGTTTGTGTAATGGGAAACATACTCAATGGTAAATGGAAAGAACCGTACTCTACCTAGAGAATAGTTCAAGAATTGTAAAATAAATTGTGAGATCTTTTGACAAGACCATGGGGATCAACATACATTCACACAACACTGAGGCATTATATATTGGTACAATCTTTTTTGGAGGGCAATTAGAGAACATTTATTACGAAGCATTGTAATATTCATCCTTTTGGAACTGAAAACCAGTCCTTGATATTAATCCTAAATAATTATTTGAGATAAAATCATTGGTATAGGGTTTTATGTGTGATAGCAAACAAACAAACAAACCCAAATGGAAACAAACAAACAAACAAAACCAAAAAAAACACCAGTGTATTAGTTAGGGTTCTCTAGAGAAACAGAACTAACAGGGTGTGTGTGTGTGTGTGTGTGCGTGCGTATGTGTGTGTGTGTGAGAGAGAGAGAGACACAGAGGGAGAGAGAGGCCCTAGAGTGAAGTTGCAATTTGAGTCCAAATGTATAGTCTGCTGGCAAAATTCCCTCCTTTTCTAGGAAGATCATGCTTTTACTATTAAGGTCTTCAACTGATTTGGATGAGTCCTACCCACATGTGGAGAGTAATATGCTTCACTCAATGTCTACTGCTTTAAATGTTAATTTCATCTAAAACACATCTTCACAGAAATATCTAGAATAATACTTGACCACATATCTGGGTACGATGGCCTAGCCAAGTTAACACATAAAATTAATTAAACTAGTATAGTTAAATATCTAAACAAGGAAAAATGTTTTGTTAAATTATGGCAATCAATTTAGTGAAATATAATACAGTCACTTAAAATTATGATTATGAAAACTATATAGCAGCATGGAAAATGTCATTTTCTCGTTTCATGGAAGCTTATTGCATGCCCTGGTTGTCGGCTTGTGTGTGTAGGATGGAAAAGCCACAGCTCCTCATCTGAAGAAGTTCATAGCGCACTGAGACAGGCATCCTGGGAGATAGTATCTGGGAGAGGCTGTGCTGTCTGAAGGTGGGGATTCATGACAAATGAAGCCAAGGGGGTGGGCAAAGATCAGCCCATGAATGACTGGAAGGTGAACGTGTTACTGAGGCATTTGGGCTTTATCCTGTAGCTATAGGGAGCCCCTGCAGTGTCTTTAAAGAGAGCAGCTTTGCCTTCATGGAAGATGATTTTGTGGCAGATAGGGATTCATGTGGAGCAAGGCCTAAGACAAAGAGATTAATTAAATAGGACTGGAGAGAAATACCTTGAGCCTGGATTAAAGTGGTAGCAAAATAGAATGGGAAGGGGGGAGAGATTCCATGGAAATATATGAGAAGCAGAATCAATGGAATTTGATGACAGATTAACCATAGAGGTTAAGGGAGAGGAAAAGCATTGGAAAAACCTCTTAGATTTCTGGCTTGTTTACTTCCCAACAAAGATACAGGGCAGGGTAGGAAAAGCAATTTTGGGGGAGGGGAAAATGAGATTTTGTTTTTTAGTCCATTTTTAATATGTTTCACTTTTTTGATTTATGTGCCTTTGGGACAACTACTGTCAAGGTCCAGTGAGAGAACAGAAACCAAATCAACTATTTTCGCAGAAGGAAATTAATATAAATAATTAGTTAAGCAAGAAAAAGCTAATGAGGAACAGTAAGATAACACAGAGCTACTAAGTGCAGGAAGCGGCTTCCATCCTAAGATTGAAGTAACAAAAGGGAAGAAATCAGAGTTTTTAGACCAAGAAATTTGGAAGAGATCTCTGTGGAGGCAGGATAGAGCTGAGAAATGATGATGCGGCTGGACTGAAGGGCTGAAAAAAGTTGTTGACTAGAACCCACAGGTGCTGCTGGGATGAAAGGATATTGGGAGGCGATGCTGACAAGATAGGAAGGACACAGGAAAGACTGACTCCCTTCTTCCTCCTCCAGCCTTGCTGTCTTCCTTGAACAACTCCTATTTGCAGACTAACCCACTGATGGAGGGAAACTGTAATGCGCACAGTACAAGTCCCAGCATCACAGAGTAGAGAAGGATGGGTTTGAAGATGAAAAAAAATAATTTAGAAAACTTAATGTTAGAAAGAAGAAAGGCTGAACATCAGTGATCTTTAAACTAAAAGCTGGTAAACTTGGTGTGACGCATCGTGAACAAAAAAGAGGACATGGCAAAATTCACCAATATCATGGCCGAAGTAAGCATTTCCCACATAGTCACATAGCATTAAAGAGAGAAAGAGGATATCAAACAAACAAACAAACAAACAAACAAAAAAGCCAACTTAATCCAATGCATTTGAAATTCCTTGAAAATGAAAAACAAAATAAAATGCTTCTTTGATGTATTTTGGAGGGAGGCCAAATCCTGCTACATCAGGGCTGTTCTGTCATTCCAGAAAGAACCCTCTGATTTTAGAAAATCTAATAAGCTATAGCACTTTGGGTTCTTCTGAGATGAGCAAGTGCTCATTAACAGGACTAGGAACATATTCCTTGTGGTTTATTCATACAGTGACTAAAGTTATGACACAGAAGAACATGGAAGAATCTCACTAACATAATGCTGAGCAAGAAGCTAGAAACAAAAGAGTGCATTGTGTACGACTCTGTTTAAAATTCAAAGGAAGGTAAAACTGACTGATGATGGTAGCAACCAGAACTGTGGTTGCCCTTGGAGGAGAACCAGTGACTGGGATGAGGCATGAAGGAGGGTTCTGGGGTGTTAGATCAGTATGTGGTCATGGGGGTTTATTTGATCTCAGAAAATTCATCGAGCTGTACTTGTATAATTTATGTACCTTCCTCTAAGCATGTTATACTTTAATAAAAAAATATACTTTAAAGATTCAATTGGGATAGAGACTGAGAGAGGGATGCTGTCTTGCTTTAGTCTCATTTCTTTCCTACTCTTACTTGACTTTGCCTTGTCTTCTAATTTACTTCCGTGCTTCCGTCTCAACCAGGTCGGCAACCTCTTTCATCAGGAAGGATTTGAGGTCTGGTTTGCAGTGACTGGAGATGTTGAAATAGAGAAATACCTTTTGGTTTTTGTTAGGAAGACATTATTGGCCGGATTTCATCTGTACTGGCTGGTTGCGTTGATCATTGTTACTTTGCAAGACTGTCAATAAGTGAAATGCAGGAAGAGGGACTCTTTCCCAATGTCAATGCACTCAACTAAGACCTTTGGCAAAATTGCTTGTTCAGAATGCTGGACAGGTGGAAAGTTTATAATCTTGTGGGATCTAAAGAAGAAAAACAAATCACCCTCAAGTCCTTTGTGCTGTGGTGTTTTTCTGGTCTTTCACTAACAAGCCCTCAGACGAGAGTTCTGAGATTCAATGCTGTCAGCTTGCTGCTGTTGAAGTTCTTCAGTTTTGCTGTTGAACTTCTTCACGGCTACTTGCTTCTAGGTATTACCTACATAGTAATAACCTTAACGGATTGAATTTAAAAAGTGTACATTGCGGAGTAGCTGTATAAAAATACTAAGGACCCATTAAGATACCCACACAGACCCACACACAAACACATATTAGCACTTTTTAAAAGGTCTCCAGATGTGGTTAAATTGGGTCGATTTGGAGGGAAAAAAAAATTAAGAGCAATTAGATAAGTTGTCATAGAAGCTAAAATAGTAGATCATTGATTTTTTTACCTTTCAATTGTGTGAACTAGTTTCATGTAGGTAGTTCATACATTTGTGTCTTTCACATATTTGCAAACACATACATTAACAGCAATCTTTGTATTAGTTAATCAAAGCTTTGATCATGTTCTGGCTCAGTCCTCTAAAAAGCTGCAAATGGGTGTGGGGCTGTGAGGTGGGTTCAAGAGGAGAACACAGAACTAGAAGCCTGCGGAGAATCCATTCACAGGCAACGCTATTTGTTAGTTTTCAAACACTAAGAACTATTTTCAGCAGATGACAATGGACACAAAATCCCAGACAGGCCACTTCTTGGTTTGTTGCTTTCATTTCTGAAAATACCCGGAAGCTCAGATCCTTGCCACGGACAAAAGTGCAGTGTTTTGGAGGTGCTGTTAGTGCTTCATCCACAGTGTGATGATGTGAATTCAAGGCAAGCAATAAGGCCTTTACGAGGATTATTTAAACAAACTGCTTTTATTTTTTAAAGTTTATTACAGAAAGATTCTGACAGACCAGAAGTACAAAGACTAAGAGAATATAAACTCATGTACCTACTGCCCAGATTAAGAAAAACCGTATTATTGATGCAGTTGAAATAGTCCGGCATGTACTCCTCCTTTTTCTCACAGTCCTCCTCCGTCCTCCAGGGGCACCCATTTCTTCAGGCAGATGTTTATCATAGCATTGATTTCTTAATACTTTAGATATAGCCCTAGTACTTAATTTGTTAATGCTTTTAATGTATATTTTACTAGGAGATACACACCCACACACACACTCACACACACATACACACATACACACACATACACATACCGGGGGTGCCAAAAAAATGTATCCAAGTGGACACTTTGGCCAACGTTGCTCAAGCAGTAGTTTGCTGTAATCAGAAGTGTCTGGACCCAGATAGTAACCACTTTGAGCACCTCTTGTAATTGCAGACGTCACACGTGACTTGTAGTCATCTTTTGTTATTGGTATATGCTATTACAACTTTAATAGATTTTCCTTTCTTAAAATGTGTATACATTTTTGGGGTGATATATATATATATATACACATATATATATGTATGTATATGTATACATATATATGTATATATACACACACACATATATATACATGTATATATTCTTAATACTTAATCCTTTAATATGTTATATATAATATACTTTCTGTGTATGTGTAGTTTTGCTTTTCATTTAAAAAAATTTTATGGACATGGTCTCATACTGTTTACTTTTGTTATTTGTTTTTTGATCAAGTTTATGTTGATGTAAGACAGATTCATTTGTTTTCACTGCTGTGTAATACTTTGTTGCATTAGTATATTACTATTAATCAATTTACCTGTCAATGAATATTAGTTTATCATAACTAGTAAGATGAATATTCATGGAAAAAAGAGAAACCATGTTTTGTTTGCTTTGTTTTGGTTTGTTTTTGGTTTAGTCAATAGCTGTTATTTTCTAATCAGTGTATATTGAAAAACATCAGGTCTTTGTCTTCTGTAAACGTTATTGGGAACTGGGTTGAGAGTAAATTTATGGTGCTGTTCTTCAGTCTAACATTTTAATAACCTCGTTTCCACTTTCATCTCCTTCATGGTTGGGAACATTGTGCCAATGCCCATTCTCTCCCCCTTAATTGAAACATAATCCACATACCATAAAAGTCACACTTTAGAGCATAAATTCAATGGTTTTTAGAATTTTTACAAACTTATGCAACATCACCACTGTTTAATTCCGTAACAGTTCATCACTTCAAAAGTAGACCCCATACCCATTAGCAGTCACTCCCAATTCACCATTATCCCTGCCCTTGAAAACTACTAATTTACTTTGTTTCCCTATAGATTTGCCTATTCTGGAAATTTCATATAAATGGACTACAGTATATGG
Source organism: Rhinolophus sinicus (assembly GCF_057876585.1). Lineage (NCBI taxonomy): Eukaryota > Metazoa > Chordata > Mammalia > Chiroptera > Rhinolophidae > Rhinolophus > Rhinolophus sinicus. The sequence goes on from NC_142504.1 coordinate 21,637,944, forward strand.
CCTTTTGAGGATGCTTTCTTTCATTTAGCTCAATGCTTTATTCATGTTGTAGCTTGTATCAGTACTTCATTCCTTGTTGCAGATGAATACTATTCCATTGTATGGATACTCCATACCATATTTAGCTGTTTGTCAGTTGATGGACAGTTGGGTAGTTTTTACCTTTTGGCTTTACAAATAATGCTGCTATGAATATTCGTGTACACATTCTTACATGAACATGTTTTCAGTTATTCTGGGTATACACCTAGGAATAGAATTGTTGGGTTCAACTTTTGAGGAATTGCCAAAGTATTTTCTAAAGTGTCTGTACCATTTTATATTCCCATCCGCAAAATATGAGGGTTCCAATTTCACCATATCTTCACCAACACTTGTTATTGTCTTTTTAGAAATTAATGTTATAGCCATCCAAGTTGGGTGTGAAGTAGTATCTCATTGTGGTTTTGATAATCATTTTCCTAATGACTAATGATGTGGGATATATTTTCATTGGTGCTTATTGGTCATTTGTATATCATTTTTGGAGGAATCTCTGTTCAAAGCCTTTGCTCACTGAAAAACTGGGTTATTTGTCTTTTTAATTGTTAAGTTCTAAGAGTGCTTTACATGTTCTGGATACTCGATCCTTATCAGATATATGATTTGTGAATATTTTCTCTAATTCTATAGATTGTCTTCTCACTTTCTTGACAGTGCCCTTTGAAGCACAAAATTTTACGTTTTGTTGAAGTCAGTTTATGTTTTGTTTTTTTATTTTCTTTTGTGGCTTGTGCTATGATGCCATATCTTAGAAAACATTGCCTAATTGAAGGTTACAAAAAATGTATACCTGTGTTTTCTTTAAGAGGTTTTCCGTTTTAGCTCTACATTTAGGTCTTACGATTTCATTCATTTTGAGTTAATTTTTATACATTTAATGAAATAGGGGCACAGATTTATTCTTTTCAATGTGGATAAGTTTTCCCAGCACTCTTTGTTGAAAACATTCTTTTCTCACTGAATTGTCTCGGCACCCTTGTCAAAAATTAATTGATCACAAATGTTTGAATCTATTTTGGATTCTCAATGCTATTCCGTTAATCTGTATGTCTACCCTTATGCCAATACCACATTCTTGATCACTGTCGCTTTGAGAAATTGGGACGTTTGAGACCTCCAACTTTGTTCTTCTTTTTCTAGATTATGTTGGCTATTCTGGATCCCTTGCATGTCTATATGAATATTAGGATTAGCTTGTCAGTTTCTACAAAAAAGCCATCTGAGATTTTTATAGGAACTCTAGTCAACCTGTAGATCAATTTGTGAAATATTACTATCTTTATACGTTTGGAAGATTTTTTTCCGACATTATCTTCTAATCCTTGAATTTGGGACATTTTTCTATTTAGCTAGGTCTTCTTTAATTTCCAATGATATTTCATAGTTTTCAGTTTACGAGGCTAGCACTCCTTCCATTAAATTTATTCCTAAGTATTGTTTTTATTCTATTATAAATAGAATTGTTCTCTTAATTTAATTTTTGAATTGTTCATTGCGATGCAGCACATTCTGTTTTGTCCAAAAATGAACTTTCGATTTGATGGGGAAATAATCCTCAGGGATTCACTGTCAAATACAGCTTAACAGAAAGGATGATTGTTGTGACATGAAGAATTCAGAGGGAACATTAAGGCCGCATAGGTAATTTTTTTTTAACAGTGCAATATTTAAACTCACACTGATGATATTGAGCTTAGTCTCTTTAGAAGAGATAGAGCTTATTATATACAGATTTTCACAGCAAGTTATCAGTGAGGGCTTTGTGGACTGTGCATATTAAGCAAGGCACACAAAAGCATTCATTCCCCAAAGGAGAATTTTAGACAAATCTTATTCTTCAGACTTCATTTACTGTTTCATTAGTACCTTTTCTTTTGTCCATATAGTCAGAATGCTATAAGTTTTAATTGCTTCCGTAAGATATGTTTCTGTAAAATTTATCTTAGCTTTCCCTTGAGGATAGGGTCATGTCTCAGGGATACCGTACTAAGCACTTATGAGTCCCTCAGGAATTTTCACAGTCTCCAAAAGTGCCTATAAAGTGCATTATCACCAAAAAAGATTTCACTCATCCAGTTTATCCTGGTGCTCAGTTTAACCAACTGATGCTCTCACAATTCCTTCATTTTCAGGGTTTGAAGCAAGAGAAGCTGTGGCTATTATGTCAGGATCACTCTGTCAACTTCTGAGAAGACAAAAGTTGACTTTCACTAAGATTTTTCTTACAACAGGGCAATGGACAAAACAAAATTCTGTTTCACCTCTGTTGGGATAAACTCTTGAAGTGCACAGCCGGCCTTCCCCTGACGCCCACGCAAAGGCACAATCGTTAAACAACACTGCCCTCTAGTGAGAAAACTTGAAAAATGACTGGCTTGGAAAAGTCCCCTCAGTGCAAATTCTGCCTGTTTATAACAAAACTGCAGCCCAATTGGAACCTAAATTTTGCGAACCACTGACTTACTACAAATTTCTGTCACAGGATCACAGAGCCCCTGATACTCAGTTATCATTCTAAAAGAACGAGAAAATTTCCAGTGTTCTAATAATCATGACCCTCCTCGCCCTGGCTCTCCCACCCCCGAGTTATTTAATGTTTCTTCGATTTTGAAAACCTCAAAGTGTTTCACCATGTGAATGTAATGAAATAATATCAGATGTAGTTTTTCCTCAGGCATGAATGCTTCATGACAGCAGGAAATTGAACTATGGATGAAAGCAGGAAAATCGAGGTAGATGGTCAGTTTCTTCCAGAGATGCTCCCCTTTCTTTCTGTGGATGAGAAACCAGAGTTCTAGCTAAATGTGGGAATTATCAAAGCACGTGATTCAGAATCCTTGTCTCTTGTGTCTCAGTCCAGCCCCATTATCGCTCCAGGGTGTTCCAGGATGTACTTCCTTAAATGCAGCAGCTGCTTATGTGACATTTCTGTCAACCAGACAGAACATTGAACATGGAGAGTCTTCACTCATCAAACTGGACTCTCATTTTTAATCTCTATTCCCTGAGCCTTATCCATCCTCCCCTTGAAAACACTGACTTTTTTTTTTTTTTTAAGAAAGAAGGTGTAAGAAGTTAGGTAGAGTTAAGCAAGGAACTAGTGAAAGGGGTATCCTGCAGTGGTCTGCACCTTGTAAAGCAGAAAAGGGGAATTAAAACTATGGAGCTGGGGGGAGTGTTTCTTCTCCCTCTTTTGCTCTCTTTCTTTCCTGCTCTGTTTCTTTCCTTTTCTTTCCCTCTTCATCTATTTTTAAGTAGTTGACCAAAATGGGTGTTGTTTTTTTAATGGGAAAATACATTTGAATACATATAACTGACAAAGTATTACTATCCAGAATATATTAAAATACCTGCAAGTTATTTATTTTTTAAATTAAATTTATTGGGGTGACAATGGTTAGTAAAATTATATAGGTTTCAAGAGTACAGTTCTATAATACATCATCTATGTATCACATTGTGTCAATTCTCTTTGCATCACCATATATTTGACCCCTTTTACCCTCTTCTACCACCCCGCCCAAAATGTGTTTTTAAAATTACCAGTTGACATCATCCTTGACATAATTACATCATCTTGTCTCCAAATTGACCATATTTGTTTGCTTTACCCCATTGTACTGCTCTCTCTCTCTCTCAATGCTCCAGCTGGTGAAAAGACATACTGCACAAGCCCTGGTTGAAATTTATGTATGACTGGATCAGAAGTTGGGAGTTGGTTCAATGATCTTCTACGATGAGGGATTAAGGTTTTAACCTAATGTGATGGTATTAGGAGGTGGGGCCTTTGGGAGGTAATTTGGTTTAGATGAGGTCATGAGGGTCGAGCCCCTTGAGATGGGACTAACATCCTTAGAAGAGACATGAGATCTCTTTCTCTCTCCACCATGTGAAGATACATTTAAGAAGACAGCCATCTGCAAGCCAGGAAGAGAGCTCTCACCAGGAACCAAATTGGTCTTTACCTTCATCTTGGACTTACTAGCCTCAAGAACTGTGAGAAAAAAACTGTTGTTTAAGCCACTCAGATGATGATATTTTTTTACAGTCGCTCGAGCAGACTAATACAGTCCCTTCCAAGTGCTTTTCCCTGCACCTCGAAGAGTTATATGCCTTATTGACTTAGCTCATTTCTCTTCATCTCTTAAGATCTTGTTCCCACGTGACTACATCCCTAGGGTTAGTTATCACTGTAATGTACTTGACTACCTACGTCCTCTTTGGAACATCCTGGGCGCTCAAGAAATGAGATTAAATGAATACACTGACTCTATGTTAAATATGTGAGAAAAATCTACTCCTGCTTTTTCAGAGCTCCTTCTAGAGAGAGAAGGTCACATCAAGAAGGATTGTTCCAACGCAAACATTCGTGCTACAAATAGCCATACTAATCAAATGACAGACATTTGGTGGATATGTGCAGGTGGGTAGAGCTAGGGATAGAATCCCCAGTACACAGGCTGAGCATATTGCTTAGATCACCAGTATATAGGGACATACAAACAAATAGAAAAAAAAAATGTTTTGGAAAAAAAAAATTGGTACTGCAGGAAATGCATTGCATTCTTATCATGGTAAGAGTTTGAACTTTGTTGAAATTCCTTTTCCTTACTTCAGGGTTTAGATCTTTAAAAAGAAATATGATATTATACATGGTAGGTGGTGGTGGAGTGGGAAGCATCATCTCCAATTCTCAGATCTTCTGAAGATGGTCTTCCAGCCCTGGGAGGGTGTTGTATCAAATCTTTGTCAGAGTTTAATTTCCTGGCCTCCGATAAATCGTCCCTCAGTTTCTGAGCTCATACGACAGGGCAAAATTTCATGGTTCTGCAATGAAACTTGAAGGGGTTGGAGCTTGAGAGGACAGGTAGTACATCCTTACATTAAGGCAGAAGATTAGCTTCAAGAACTGGGCTTTGCTGGTGACTGGGGAGCACTCAGGGACAAGGTCCCAGTGGAGAGGAGGACAAAGACCTCCCCAGTTGGTGACCTCTATTCAGCTTCTTCTGCTGCTCTGGAGGCCAATGTGATTGGCCTTCCTCTTCCCACACACCCCTTAGGTAACAGGATGCCCTTCCTGACCTACGGTCTTCATTTAAGAATATTCTGGAGGCACCTTTGTAAAGAATTTAATGAGTGACCCTGCCGTAAGCTTTATTAAGACGCAGAAATCTCTACAGATGTCCTTCATTGAAAGGATTTCTGTTTCTTGCAAAAGAAAAAGAAAAGGCCCAAATTAAGAGAAGTAGTGAGATGTGAGATCAGAGATCAGAGGAAATTTACAGGGGAGAGTTAACAGATTCAATCATGACATAAAGCAAAGATGGAGATGTTTAACTTAGTGTAGAGGGAGAATACAACCACCCGGCCAGAAAGAAAACATGGGGAGACAGCTTATTAAATTAAATTTTCTACTGTTTATCAACTTGAATATCTTCATCTTCCCATTTATTGACAGAGATTTCTCTCTGGTGAAATCATGTTGGTGACTCAAAAGGGCTTCATCCACTGGCCGTGTGTCGGCTGAGGGCCCTGTGGGACGCCCGTCATTGTTTGCACTGCTGGATGGGAGTGATGCAAGACCCAAGCAGCAACCTGCAGCAGTGCTGGTCTCAGACTGCCTCGGGCCTTGTTCTAGACACTATTTCTTTTTGGGCTAAGGGGTGGCAGGCTGCCCACACCGCTTTATTCCCAGTACCAAATGAAACCTTCCTTAAGTGTTACTACATGTTAATAAACATAGTCAGTGAAACCCACTTAAAAAGAATGACCTGTTTATGAAAGAAACCTTTTGAAAGACAGAATATTTTTCCCTGTGGGCCAAAGCTTAGGCAGAAAAACAAAGAGCTCTTTCAAAGGCTTAAAACATGATGGAGGATGGATTCTGACTTTCTAACTACAAAAATAATACTTTTAGCTCCAACCTGCTCCAGGGAGCTGTAAATATACTTTACAGGCACAGGTTGAACCTTTCCAACTTTCTACCTCAAATGCTCTTCGAACTTGTAAAGGGAGAGTAGCATTAGCCCAAACGTATACACTGAGAGACTGAGGCAGCAGAAACTTAAGGGATTTGCCCAACGCCACTAAGTAACTTCCAGGCAAAGTCAAGAATAGAGCAAGCTGAGGTTGAATATTTCTGTGACACAGGAATACCTCCTGACATCAGGACTAGCTGCCTTCTTTCTCTCATTATCTTCTTTTCTCTTTCCTCTTTGTCTTCCATTTTATTTCATTGATCCTTACCTCCTGCCAATGAGTTGGGCACAGCATGTCTTGGTATTTCCGTCATTAAGCCTGTGTTGGTCCAGGAAGCGAAGGACCTCAAGCTTGTATTAACAGGCTGGTTCAGCTTGTTGTTATTTCTATGAGCCATGAAATAGTAATAGTAAAACTAATCTTGAAAACAACATTCTTTAATCCTGAAGCACTTTGTATTTCTAGACCTACTACTACTCTAGAGTATAACATTTTGTACATGTTTTAATCTCCAGTGTTTGATGGACACTGTTCTAAAGAAATTATGTCTGAATAATTCTGAATCCCCCTTATGATTAGTCTGCCAGGTATCAAATATACATTTATTCACTCATTCGTTAATGCTTTTGTTTGACAATTATTATTTTGAACTCACTTCTGGAGCAGTACTGGGCTTAGTCATGAATATTGTAGAGCAGATTAAAAAAAATTCTTCTTTCTTAAGAAGTCTGTTTAAGGAATGGGAGCTTGTGTCTGGTTCGTTCCTCTTTCCCAATTAAAGTACTGCAAGTTGGTTTAATGGAAATAAGTGTCACTTTGTGTGACTAGCCATTATTGATATAGAGTCTAATACTATTTTGAAACACATTAATTATGGTTTCTCTTGTGCATGCCTAGGTAGAAAACCTTCCTGAAGTAAACCAAGTACCCCACTGCCTCGGGAAGATTAGGTTTCTAGAGATGCTTAAGAATAAGGAAGAATCTATATTCAGCCTTGACACGATCAGACCAAAATAAATCCTGGAGACAATAACTGTTAAAGCTTTCTGTTTGAAAGAACTTTGTGAGTATATTTAAAAACATTTTTGCTAACAAATAAAAACCAAACCAGAAAACATATATTTACACAAAAACTTATATGTAAACATTCATAGCATCATTATTCGTCTTAGCCCAAAGTGGCTGAAACCCCCAGCGGAGCCCCTTGGGTTGTTAACAGGCTGCCCTCAGAGGGAAGACCTAGCAGAGTGAGGCCCACAGTGTACCAGGAGGTGCCCTCATCAGCTCCATCAGCGCTCATGGCTCCTCTGTTAATGCTCTCTGTATACTGCCAGTAGGGACTCTGCCTCTCGGTCGTCTTCAGCAGAGGAACAGGGAGAACCATCCCATCATGGACAAGTGGCCGATGGCCTACAAGAAGGGGATAGTTCATGTTGCAAGTGTCCAAATATGAACAGGGCTCAGTCTAAGGTGTGGATGGTCAAGAGTGCGGATTGTCGAGCTAGGATGGGCATTCTGGGTAGGACTCCTGAGGGCACTGATCCACATGACAGTCCCTAATCACTCTCTTCATGCGTACGATACTTCTGCCCCATTTTAGCTGATGGGCCATTTTAACAGGATTCAAGTTCACGGTGGGATGACTCTTCTAACAGTGCATGCACCTTTTGCAAATTAAAGCTTTATCTGGAAACAGATGATATGAAAAAGTTCTGTTGAATTCAAAGCCAATTTGCATTATTTTGGAGAAATTTGATATTAGTCTGTCGATGAAAGAAAAGAAGAACTGTACGAAAATGTTCTCTTTCTGTGTGTGCCCTGATGTGGAGAGAGATGTGAGGAAAGAAGAAGTTCTCAACTCTCTGAGCCTCAGTTTTCTCTTCTGCAAAAGAAATGCAATAGCTCGTAATTAATTTAGGCTAAAGCTCAGCATGACTCTCTTCTTGCCATGCCTTAAATTAATTAGTACGTTCTTTTTACATGACATGAATAAAAGGTTCAAAATTCCAAGAGACAGACATCAGGGAGAAAGGATTTTTTTTCCCCCTAACAAAGTCTCTATTATTTTATACTCAAAACATTAATTAATATCAAACATTGCTCATACTGTTTTCTCAACCGTCTGTTTGTGAAGTTTTCCACTTGTTTCACATGTTGGAATAGTGGAAATCTTTGCTCCACCCACTATTCCCGGGATGCAGACGTGGAGAGGATCGTCCACAATCCAGCTCCAGGAACATGGTCTGTTCAGTGCTTCTCCCAAGGGTAAGGTGACTGCCTCCTTCCTTTCAACTCATGTTTGATCTACAGGGATGGTGTCCTGTTATAAATGCTTTCCTTTCTCTTTTGCGTATCTGAGATGTGAGCTTGGAAGAACCCTCATGATACAAGGCAAAACAAAGACTGTAGCAATCGCATACTTTCGACCCCTCCCTTCCTTTATTTCATATAAATTATCTCCTGTGAATGGAATGGCCCAACCCTTGGGGAATTATGCATTCTGATGACGTCAAATGCATCCTGTTCCCTCACAAAGGGAGAATTGTCACATGGCAAAATAGCCAGGGAGCCTTGGCCCTATGAGGATATGCACATGCAAGAATTTTGTGATGAACAATCTTGTGGGGAACAACATTATAGGGTTATTGTGAGGATCAAATGTGGCTATATGTGTGGGAGCACTTTGTACAATCAAGCCCTACGGATGCATGTATGCTTTATTATTGTTGTTTTGGACAGAAAGGGATTGCTAAAATCACTCACCTTCTCTTAACATAGTAGATTGGTCTGGAATGAGAATACTTGGGGATGTGACTCCAGGTTAGATGAGGAAGGGTGGTGGGCCAGAGTTGGGGGGTGGGACAGAGAGTGGGAGAGACCTGCTCTTTCCTGGTGCATTGTTTACATTTTCCCCCACTGAACTCAGAGAGAGAAGTGGTTTGCATGACAACTAGGATCTTGTTTTTATACCTGAAAATGGTTCCCTTTTTTTGAGTATTCCTTGAGCAGGATGGCTGCTGTAACGAGAGGTAAGTGTTATCACAGCGAAGCATCAGTGGCCTTGGGCCACCCATCCCAACTTAGATGAATGCACAATGTGAGGCAATCCAGACAGATTCCCCACCAACACCCATCACTTCAGTGGTGCTTAGTGCCAAGAATAATTCTGGAAATGAACTTTCTAAACCACATTCCCTATGCTATTCTTTCTACCCTACAGGTGGTTTCAACAACTCTAGAAACTTACAGTAGTCTCAGGGGAGACAGGTGGGAGCTGGGGGAATGTCTTTCAATGGAGCCAAATGAGAGTTTTCCAGACTATATGTACTCCTGGTGAAGGTCGTGGAATCACACACCAACAGAGATCACCATAAAACGGCCAATACATCTTAATGCTTAAAGGCTTTATTCTAACTCACACACATTTCTTCAACAAAGGAAACTCTTTTTTATGTGTTGCCATTGTTCCAAATTAGCTAGCAGCTGAGTCTGAAATCACTATTTCATCAAGCTAAAGCAAACTGATAATCTGAGCAACTGAATGAAGACATCTTCTTGAATTTTAATGATGGACAGAAATTTCATAATACATGTAAATGCTATTACACAGTTGGTGAGGAGTGTGGGCCAACCACATTATAATTCAACAACCTTGATCATTCCATGAACCAGTGTCAACAATATGGACTCAGGTCTTGTTGGAAATTCTCCCCTTTATTGATGGATGACCTTGGTATTTGGCTGCCCCAGGCATTAGTTCATCTACATGTTTTTATTGAGTACTCACAGGCTGAAGGATCGTCATACTATTCCCTTATGTATGAAGCAAAAGCAGTATTAATTTCACTCCATAATACAAAGTGTAAGAAATGTCATTCTTTTATTTGTCTAAATCAAATTTAACCTATATTCTTATTCTATAATGTGGGTGGGAACTTCAATCTCTGTCATCTGGAGTGTTCTTTACCTTGACCCCAGGGTCATGTGAAGATCCCAGGTCCATTCATTGACCAGAGCATTTAAAGAAGACTATTATCTCTTGAGTTTGTAGTATTCACTGCTGACAATTTAATTATCTCGGCCCATTTGGTTCCTGGAAGGCCAGAAGCTTGACTGTCTTTAAGTCAATCCTGGACATGGGCTTAGGAAAGACAAGGAAGCTTACTAAGCTATACTGCAGGGACTGGCAAAACTTTTACCTCTTCCAGTCTTGCGATGAAACCATCAAAATCATATGCTTCCTTCTGACATGCCCACATCTTCAACTCCAAGCCCATATTTTCGTACCCTCTACCTCTCAGACTATCTGGCATAATTCTCCTGAATGAGATAAATGTTCTGTAAATAAATATCCATGGTCGGTGGGTGTGAGGTAGCGTAGTGGTGTGACATTGGTTTCCCCCAGAAAGTCCTAGCATAGTGCTTGGAATATAGTATCACTCAACCAATATGTTTCGAGTGAACGAAAGAAAATCTAGGCCAGATTTAATTTTGGGGACCACCAGGAAGGGGCCAGGAGAATCTTAGACACTGATTATAACACAGTGAAGCGTATTGAATGAAGGCCAGGCACTGCCTCCCTCCAGACTTGGGTTATATGAGATAATTTATTATATTTTGCCTCAGCCATTATTTGATGGGTATTGTGTGACTTAGAGCTAAAAGCAGTACACTTTTTTCCTGATATAGTTCCCAAAGCCATAGAAATAAAGAAGAGAGCTATTTGACTCTAAAATCCAGCATACCACACAAATAACACAATTCAGTGTCTAAACCTTCAGTCAGTACTGAACTACTTATAAGTAAGCACATAATATCCATAGTTTGAAAAAGGCTGGAGGAAAAATTGCATAGGTGTTAAGGTACTATTAGTAGAGGGGTGAAGACCCCAGCACAGCACCAGACCTAAGCACAGCATGAATGCAACGGAAGAGTGGAAAATGTGGCTTTATCTTGCTTCAACAGGAAACAATTTCAACGTATTGAAATCTGTGTGGACAAAACAGTATGGGCATCTGAGAACTGGCTGGGGTGATTACCATTTTCAACAAGTTTGAGTGGTTTGTTTGTAACCCCCATGGAAGTGGAGAACCTTTGTGTTTCATGAATACCTATGTCTGCCTCTGACAGAGACGGGCTGCAGCAAATTGCCAACTAATTCATATCTACAAGCCGCTTAGAATTCCTGCCAGTTGATAGCTCTTTGGAGAATATTGAGAGACCTGTGGTTCCAAGGACAGTAGTTCTCTCCATCTAAATTCATTTTATCAAAGTGGATGAAAAGCAAACTGGAAAATGCCCTCTCAGATCCATTTGGAGCCGGCCGTGAATAATTGGGTATGTGTCTTTGCAATGCTTTTCTCCCTCAAGTCATGCTGAAAAAGAAAACACTAAAAGAACTTTAAGGCCATTCCCCCACACAGCCCTTAATCAGAATCCTTGTGTTCTGTGGTCTGTATATTGGCATGAGATAAAATGACCACCTCCAACTCTTGCTTTAGAGCATGTGTGATTTCCCCAGAGGTGTCAAAGATCTGATAAAACAGAGGTCTTAAATAGCAGGCATGTGATATGACTATAACCCTATTATATACTTAGTATTTTTAAAAATTGGCTCATTTTGTAAGTGTATATATATTTTAAAACACTAATATCTGTGAATTAGTGGGTCTGTTGGGCTAGTAATATATATTTTTCATTATATGTAAAATATGTAACAATTTAAAATATAGTTAATCCTGGTCACCTGAACTTATTTTATATTCTACCAGAGCTATTTGGGGAAATATTATAAAAGCTCTGGGAAGTTTTAGTTGAAAACCCATGTATGTAAAGCTGCTGTTTACAGAATGATATTTCTGGGTGACTGTGATGTCACCATGAGAAAGTCTCAACTAGTTCATTTGACCTTATTAAAAAAAAAAAAGCATTAAGTGTGATTTCCTCTAAAATTCAAGGAAGTTTTAACTACTGATATGTTGTCTTTTTATATTACAGTGGCCCTGATTAAATGCCTTTTTTTGGTAAGAGACATTTCAGTCTAGGGTTTGTTTGTTTGTTTGTATGGGTCAGCTATAGAACTTTTTGCTTTTATTTTTTTTAATCTAAAAATAGATGGGAGGTATTGAATGACTTCCTAATTATCCCAAAGGAATTCTTAGCTGAATATTTGTTTAATCTTATATCTTGATTATTCCTTAAAAGTATCCAGCTCCCAACAAGCTCCAAGTCCTTCCATGTGACCACTGAAAAGTTAATTCCTTAGCATTTCAATTCCCTGCTTTAAAACTTTCAGTTGCTCCCTTACCCTGGTATTGGAAAGCCTTCCCAATACTTAGTTTATCTATCGTGTTTCCCGAAAAATAAGACCTAGCCAGACCATCAGCTCTAATGCGTCTTTTGGAACAAAAATTAATATAAGACCCGGTATTATATTATATTATACTATACTATATTAAAGACCCGGTCTTATAGTAAAATAAGACCGGGTCTTTAATATAGTATAATATAATATAATATAATATAATATAATATAATATAATATAATATAATATAATATAATACCGGGTCTTATATTAATTTTTGCTCCAAAAGACGCATTAGAGCTGATGTTCCGGTTAGGTCTTATTTTTGGGGAAACACGGTATGTAGTTTATCTTCAGGTATCTTCCCCCTAGCAGGACTGAGCTGCTTATTTTTCTTATACAGTTAATGCTTTTGAATGTTCTTAGACTCACGTTTATACTTTGAAATGGCCTTTGCCCCACCCCTGTGTCTACGCATTCTTTAAAGGTCCAGCTTACCTATCATGTGATTTTTCTTGAAATCTTCTTTTATTCTCATGAGTTAAAAACATTGCTTCACCTCCTGAAATTCCATCTCATTTTGTACACCCTTTATGGCTTTCATCGCAGGCTTGCATTGTCATTACCTGTGTAACTACATGTGTGAACATTCTTGGGCTTCTCTGACGTTGGAAGGATATATATATATATATATATATATATATATATATATATATATATCAATTTCCTGTAGCGAAGCCTAGCACACTGTGTGGCACAGCATTTGGTAAATATTTATAGTAAAGGAATACCTGAGCATCCAAAGCCAGCTTGTCTGAGTGTGTGTGTGTGTGTGTGTGTGTGTGTGTGTGTGTGTGTGTTTGTGTGCTAGAAAAGTACCCAAGGCTTAGGAGCCACCACATACAGAAGTAGATGTTTAAGATCTACCTTTGAAGTACATAGAAATTAAATCAACTTGGTGTGAGTGACGTAGGTCTCATGGCAGCCTTTGGAACTTAGAAAGTTTCAACCGCAAAAATGTTTACAGCCAAGGCTGTAGCTGGGCTTTATGAACAGTAGCGGGGTCCCTCAGACTTACCTAGAGTCGTGGTCCTTGGAGTGTGGTCCCTGGATCAATAGCATCAGTGTGTCGGGCCCTATCTCTGACCTACACTACATCAGAAACTCTGGGGGGGGGGGGGAGCCCAGCAACCTGTTCCAACCAGCCCTGCAGATGCTTCCGGTGCATGTCCAAATGTGAGAACCACTGGCTCACAGGAAGCTCTGGGAGGGCTACTACTCAATCTTAACACCTCTGGATTCAGCTAAAAGAAAATGGGGCTTTTAAAGCTCTGGAAGGACGGAATGTGAATTTTGTAAGTGAGCATGCCATAATGCTTGTTCCGTCTCAGTGCATGAATCCACAGATGACAAGGTAGGAGCCTACCTTTGACATCCCAGCCTCCCTCATTTGTTGCATTGTGAGAAACTGCTGCTCAGAGGAGCTTGACAAGCGAACAGTGATGCATAGATCCAAGCACTGTGTGCTGATGCTGGGAAATTGATGTGAAAAGGGGCAGAGACGATCAGCTTCCCATCACCTGACTGGTGAAGGTCTTGGTGGGACTAATAATGTCCTATGTTACAGGGATGTTCTTTGACTCTGAGGCACCTGGCAGTCCCTACTTTCTGATCTCTTCCGTTTCTCAAGCACATTACTACCCTAGTGCCAGGTTACACTGCGCCAAGTCAGCAGTCAGAGCTGGTTGATTTGCCCAAGATGCTTTTTCCCTCTTGTCTGCTGGCAGTATCTCTGTTGGTTTTCTAGTGTCCACCCCTCCTCCATGTGGGTCAGGTTCTGATTTGTCAAAGCCAATTATGGTGGTTCCATTCCCTCAACAGTGACTCATGGAAGATTGGCAGGTGATCTAGTTGTGGGCAACAAACTGAAGGCAAGTCTGCTGGTAGGTTTCCGTGTACGTTTTCTTCATTTTCAGTAAGAGATGCAAGCAGGGAAAATGGTTCAGGCCTGGACTTTGGTGTGTGAAGATGCGGTACTTGGGGCTGAGACAGCTTTCTTGGCACCATAAAAGTATCTGAGACAACCTGCTGGGGACAGCAGAATACAGAAAGTGGAGGAAATCTGGCCTCTGATAATGTTGAGCCATTGACACAACTACCCCAGAGCTGCACATATAAGGACTTATGTTATAGGAGATGGTAAATGCCCTTCTGCCTAACACTAAATATCAGGTATTTATTGTTGCCATTTCTCGCTTCTTAATTGCTCTTGAAAAATAAAAGGGATTGATGCGATGACAGATTTAAATTACTTCCAGCTCTAACAATTGATGATTTTTGTTCAAAGCACCCTTGTGGGGTGTTCCAAGGTAAAAAAAGATTTGGGACCTGGAAAGGGGTGCAAGTATCCTCTGAACTTGGGTCAAGTTTGTCTGAGGTGCAGGATGAAGCATCAAGGTGAGAAGCGGGTTCAGCAGCACGAATTCCTAGGGAGAACTTAAGTCCTTAGCCCCAAAGCACAGCGAAGTCGGGAATCCAAAGGAAAAGCCAGGCCTTGCAGATAGTAGTTGGGAACCTGGTATGGGACAAGCCAGAACAATTCTGATGATTTGCTTGCCTGCGATCAGAGCTCCCTTGGGGCCCCCTCAGGGTTCCAAGCAGGGGTGATATGATAGCACTGAGTACTACATGGCCAGAGATCTCCTTGGAGGCATTGCTGGGATCCGGAGTCCTTTGGTCGTTCAGATGCACTGAATTTCCTCTCTGGCCACTATTCCCTGAACCCCTGGGCCTGGTCTGCTGTTTCGGATGACCTCTGTTATTTCATGAGAACTGAAACATGTGGATTTCGAAAATCATCAGTAAATGGACAGTTGGAGGAGAAAGACAAAGTGCCTCATGAAATAACAGAGATCCTCCGAAACAGCAATTCTCTGCATAGCAGTGCAATTTCTAGCCTTTTCGGATGTCCTGCCCTTCGAAAGACACATTGAAATAAGCCACATAAGTGAAAGAGGATGTTTACATTGGTTTCTAGCGTTTTTGGGTCAACATTGCCACCTAGTGGTAAAATAGTCCTTATATCTGTGTGTGACTTGAAACTTTTTTGTGATTGGATATTTGATTTCAAGTATCTTCAAAGGATACAGTTTTGAGCAAGAGGAGACCATTATTATGATTCGACTTAAATGTATAATTTTAAACATGAGAAAATGGAGACAGTAAAAATCATATGGAATCCAGTGTCCTTTAAATCCACTAAACTAATTATTGGGCTAATGGCAGAACTTCTTTATTTGCTCTCAAGGTTTTCATTGCTCCCTCAGTTTTTCTCCCTAACGTTTTAATCAATCCTTATCCAATTTAGTAGCTACTTCTTGGTGGTAATCATGAAACAAAACAAAGCAAAAATAAACAACAAAAATCAATTTCAGATGAACCAAAGTTATATAACTTTCCCCTCTTTGACGTGCTTGTTTTGTGTCTTTCCCCAAGCCTCTCTTAGTGACTTGTCAGTTTATGAAAATTTCATCCTCTCCTGTGTACGTTTCAAAAAGGTTGAACTATTTGAATATAACCTGGACCATCATCTGGCAAGATTTATAGTTTGGGGCTGGTCTGGGGTGAGGCCTGAGATTCTGAATTTCCAAAACCAAGCTTCCCCAAAATGTCAGTATTGCTACCAGGGGACCAAACTTTGAATCACAAGGCTTCCTAGAACAATGACTACATTCTCAACAACCCAAACTCTTTCATCAGGAAGGATCAGAAAATGAATGCGACACATAAGGGAAAACTCTTGCCTTAAGCAGCATCTCAGCTGAAGTGGCTGTTTCCCTTTTTGGCTGATGTGGGGGTGGGGGTTTTTGCAGCCACATGAAACTGCTGCTGCTTGCACTACTTAATGAGACAGTCAGGAAAGTTCCTGCATGCTGCCCTGACCACTGGCCTCTCTGGGGAATCTGTGAGAACTGAGTCTGGCAGATGGCCTCCCAGCAGTGATCCTAGGTTAGACAGTCACATGAAAGTGCTACACTTGGTTGCACATTGGAATCACCTGGGGCGCTTAAATACCTACGTACTGATATTTGGGTTCTGTACCTGGATGCCAGAGTTGTAAAATCTCCCCATGTGATTCTAATGTGCAGCAAGTCTGAGAACCACGATGACCCTACAGGCGTACCACTTGTCACCAGGTCAGTCTGAGACAGACTTGGGGAACCCTCTGCTGGCAAGGGGATTCAGCTCTGAGCTGCTCTGGCTATTATTTGTTCTCTCAGGTCTGGACTCTCTATCTGCACCCACGGGTAAGAGGACTCAAGTATCTTGAGAGGAAAAAATTAAGAATTTCTGCTGTTAGCCCACTAATTAGTGTCTAAAGGACACTGGTCACCATATGATTTTCACTGTCTCCATTTTCTCATGTTCAGCATGTAACTCACAATAGGTCTATTTTTGAATGTATGAAAAATAAATGTAATATACATTTCAATGTTGTTTTAGAAATAAAAATAGTAGTAGTGTAGTACCTATTAAATGCTAGATAATGTTCTAAATTATATATATGTATATACATATATATATTCATTTAAACGTCAGACCAACTCCTTTGAGACTAGTGCATTATCCCCATTTTGCAGATGAAGAAACTGAGGGACTGATAGGTTAAGTAGATTCCCAAGGTCACACATCAAACCCAGGCAGACTGTCTCCAGAGTTTATACTCATAACCTGTTGCCTTACTGCCTTTCTGTAGCATTAGAAACAATTCTTTAAAAAAGTTGCAGAACTATATGTGAATCATATAGAAAGTAACCTTGTTTAGAGTTACCCTTTATTTTTGACTGTCAATAATAGCTACTCCCCCAGAATAGAAAAAGATTTCTCTGTGCTTGGAGGGAGGGGTAGAGAAGAGGAGAAAATGTCTGTGGATCCCTTATCAGTGGAGAAATGGCCTAACAGTAAGTTGAAGATGGGGGAAAATTTGTGGATAGAAGAAGGCCAGTGATAAGAGGGCCCCTTCTACCCTAAAGGTATCTTGGAACTGCAGAGGGTTCTGGAACTACACCATGAACTCATTCATCATGGTTTCGGCTGGACAGGAAACCCCAGTGATTGAGTTAAATTTTCCCACCTGCATGACCTAATGGGAGCACATCATGAAATTCAATGACTTTTTCGTATATAGATAGTTGCAAAAGATCTTGCACACATAGATGACTTTGTGGAGTGATGTGTATCCTCTCCCCACATCCTGTAGAAAGCTGCTTTCTCTCAGTATAACTGTGCTTTCTATAAATTGTGTGTTTCTAAAACTTTGTTGATTGAAGAAAACTTTTAATAAAATCTGGCCTGCTTCCAACTCGGGCCAAGTCATTTTTGGAGAACGATTATCATCTGACATCAAGCTTTAGAATGAAAGGGGAAGGAGGTTGCAGATATGCAATTGAAAATTGCAGGTGAGTGTAATCAGAATGGTTGCAGGAACCCACCACAGAGAGAGTCAGCCTGTCAGTTGATAACCTCTGACATCCACGAACTATAAGAACTTTGGGGTGAGTAGTGGATCACAGGTAAAATGAAAACTTTTTTTTTTTTTGGTTGTGTTTGCTGTGGTCTCCAGTGTTCATTTTATCTAGTGTAAACACTTCTTAGTGTGTCATGTATTCTATGGCTACTATTTAAATAGCTGTTGTGCTCCTGAGTAAGACACCAAAACCATATCTCAAGTGTAACTCAGAGAGCCGAGGTTTTGACTGGGGACTATTGAATCAGAATGTTTACATTGTCACTTCAGCTTGGTTACTTATATTTTTAGCCAAAGTCTATTACTCTGGAATTGTGACAACGCTCCTATTAACCTTTCTTTCTGGAGGATTTATCTAACATGTTATTTTGTAAACTTTTTTTTTTTTTTTAGCATTTCTGTAGTTTTTTTATATGCGCTGCATTTATTTATTCAAATATTCAGCAAATTTTGCTGAATGCTCCTGTGGGCCAGTTATGGGGGACACAAAGAACAAGGCAGGATTTTAGAGCGTGGTGGCAGAAAGAGGCTGTAAACCAGTAACCGAGTTGGGTGCGAGCCAGACACTGTTGGTTCTCAGCTCAACAGCCACTCTTTCTATCTTCCAGTCTAACAGAACCTTGATTTAAAAACATAAAATAAAATTAGGTATGCTCAGAGAAGGTGGACTCCATTCAGGGGATGAATCATTATTGGTTTAAGCCAATCAAGCAGTCTTTGCCGTGATTGGTTGTAATGGCCACTTGACGCTGTTCTGGCCAATGAGACAAAAGGTAGAATATTCTGGGGAGTACCTGGAAAGGGTTTCATCACTAATTAAAAACGACAGAGAAGTGGGTAGAATGCCTCTCCTCTTTCTGCCTTTGAATGTGATTTTTGGGGTGATAGTGGTAAGAGCTTGAGGGACAATACTGGGGATGATCAAGTGGACAAATGGAAAGCGGGTATGTTCTTGATGACTGTCGAACAACGAAACCAACTGTATCGCTGACTTTCTCCAGGATTCTTGTTCTCTGAAGTAATCGTGATCATAATCTTTTGATTGTTTCAGGCACTTTTAGTCAGCCATTAGTTACTGTCACTAGAGAAAAATCCTAATTGATAGGTGTTTCAATAAAGTCAGGTACAAATCTTTCAATTTTTTTTGGGGGGGTGGATAGTGGGGAACAGTGTGTTTCTCCAGGGCCCATCAGCTCCATGTTGTTGTCCTTCGATCTAGTTGTGGAGGGCAAAGCTCAGCTCCAAGTCCAGTTGCCTTTTCAATCTTTAGTTTTAGGGGGTGCAGCCCACCATCCCATGCAGGAATTGAACCAGTAACCTTGTTGTTGAGAGCTCGCGTTCTAACCAGCTGAGCCATCCGGCCACCCGTCAAGAAGCTCAGTGGCAGCTCATTGCCTTCAATTTAGTTGTGGAGGGCGCAGCTCACTGGCCCATGTGGGAATTGAACAGGCAACGCTGTTATTCAGTGCTCGTGCTCTAACCAGCTGAGCCATCCAGCCGCCCCTACAAATCTTTATCAGGTACAAATCTTTAAAGAAACACAGAGTACAGGGAGGTAATTTGGCCAAGGGAAATCAGGGAGGTTTTCTAGATGAGGTAAACTTTGAGTTGCATTTTGAAGAACAAGTGGAAATCCACTTGGTAGAAAATGTAGAGAGGGACATCCAGGTGCAGGAGGGCACATGAAACGGCTCAGAGGTCTGAAGGCACGTGGACTTTTTAAACTAATTTATGGTTTTGAGGTATTTAGAGTATTTTGATTCTCAGTAGAATAAATGTATAGCACTGGTGGATTTAGCATTCATTTACATGTGCTCTTTAAAGGTTTTTAATTAAGCTTATAATCTAAAACATACAGTAACCTGTAGTTTGTCCAAGACTTGAATATAAACTTTGGAAGTAGAGTGAATCGTGTGGGCAGTGAGTGAGTCAGGCTGACTACAGAGCACACCGTTCAGCTTCCCAGTTTTGTGCCCATAACTCAATGACTTTCGTGAAACATTAGAAATTTGCTTCCTTTGTTAGTCCTGGTTGTCTGAGAAGCAGAAGCCAGGTTGACATTAAACAGTCAAGGACTTTTATTAGGGAACTGCCCTGGGAAAGAAAATGGGGAGGGAGCCAGGTGAGGCCATCAGACGGGGATGCAGTCGCAATCCACATAATCAGAGGAAAGTTTGTGTAGAAGTTCCCAGGATACCATGCAGTTTAAGGGAGTTTCCCGCACGCCATGGAGGAAATTCTTGAGCCAGAATCACCAGCAGAGACTTTGTCCCTGTCTCGCAGGAATGGGCCTGCCTCAGTATCCCTGCTCTACTCAAAGCAGCCAGTGGGAAGAACAACCTTAGCACACATGGCTGTGGATTACAGAGCATAGCACCTGGAACCACTGTCGGTTATACTCCCCGCAGCTGAAGGCTGGGGAGGCTATTCTCAGTTTCTTTTCAAACAATTGTCTTATAAAGAAAATGACTCAGACTGCTGATGGAAGTAAAAGAAAAAAGATAAAATATTTGTACATTTTATGGGTAATGTTTTTAAATCCTGAAAAATGACGCATCTTTGTAATTCTAGTTACAAAAGTGTTAAGTGTCTTTTGCCTGAGGCTGTCCCACCACCAGCTGCCAGAGTTGAAATTCAAACCTGGTCCAACTGCCTCAGCCTGAGCTTTTTGCACTGCACTGTCCCTTGTAGTCTCCATCCTCAGCTCATCTCTGAGAGCTGAAACCAGACCTCAGAGTGTGGCCCTGTTGCATCTCCACCAGGAATGCGCTTGTTGGAGTAGCCACCCATGCATGACTACAAAGCATGAGACTATTGATTGTGGTGTCACAAATAAATTTCAGCTGGTAGGGAAATCCACAAATAAGGAGGGTTGATTGTATAAGGTAAAATAATGAGGAGTGACTGTAGAAGGTAAAAAAAAAATTGAAAATGTGCTACAGGCCATACAGTGAAGAATTTGTCTCCTTTTCTTCTTTATCCTCAGATACCCCAGTTCTCTCAGCTCCCCCACTCCCCACTCCTCAGGGACCTGCCAGTTATCAATCTGTTATTTATCCTTTCAAAGGTATTCTAACAACACCTTGGAGGAAATGAGTTGTCAGAAGCAGGGGATTTGAATTTAAACAGATCTAGCCTCAGAAAACATATGCAGACTTGGGCAAACAAGGTATTCAAATTCTCTAGGCCTTAGTTTCCTCACCTCTAAAATGGGGGCAATAATCTTGCCTGCTAGGCCCCCTGAGAGGATTAAACAGTGTCATGTATACAAAGTACATGTGATGGAAAACAGCATGTGTGATAACCATGATCTAGCTTCCCAAAGCCTCCTAATTCAACACTGAGGTTCTGACTTTTCCTGACCAACTGCCTGGGACTGACTCACGTGTCCTCCACCTTGGGTCCAAGTTCACAGTGAAGGGTTTGGCTGGAGGGAGAGAGCAGTCAATTAACTGTAGCAATTCTGTGCCTATCGAACCACCACTTCTAGTGAGAGGATTTATGGAAAAGGTCATAAAGATTTTTTTTTTAAGGGTTGGTATAAATCAGTGTTTAGCTTAGCTACAGACAAACCCAGAGACAGGAGATAGGAAGATACAATCTAAAGGAGAAGAGAGAAGGCATTGCCTCATTCAAATTAGCAGGATGGTGTTATCAAGCACCCAGTGTAAGCACCCAGTGTAAGCACCCAAGAACGCACCAGGGATCCTACTGCCTGTCACATGGCAGTCTGTCCTTTTCTAGTGGAGAAATCAGTTTCCTCCCAGGAAAACTAAGCACTCTGCTGCCTTTTCCAAGTAAATCTCAGGCATTGATCCTGCTTGAAATGGTCTGTGTAAAATTGATTCCCTTGAGAGAATCAAACAGCTTTCTTCCCTTCAGAAATTAAAATTATTTTTCAATTATGCATGTATTTTCACTTACTAGGTGTGCCACTGTTGGCAGAGGCTTTAGACAGGATTTAACAGAGGAGCTAGCATATCCTTAAAGAAAGGCTAGGCTTTATCTGACTCAAATCTCTCATTCAGTCAATCAGTCAGCATATAAATAAATGTAAAAATAAAATAGAAAACCGTGCCATGGGCAAAGGAGTTTGTATTTGAATTGTTTATCTGCTGTAAGTGCCCAGGCAAAGCTGTCTGGAGCTTGGCTATTTCTAGAAGAGCTAGAAATACTGATATTTCCCTGCCTTGTGTATCTTTCAGATTTAATTCCTGTTGACTTCAAAGGGGAAAATGATGGCATTTACATGAAGCTTTTTGTTTTGAGGATGGTTTCAGAGGCTTGTCTGCCTTTTTAGAGAAACTAAAAGCCGTTGTTTCCTCACTTGCTCAGGAGCAGCTACTGTGTTTCCCTGAAAATAAGACCTAGCTGGACAATCAGCTCTAATGCATCTTTTGGAACAAAAATTAATATAAGACCTGGTCTTATTTTACTATACTATAAGACCAGGTATAATATGATATGATATGATATGACATGATATGATATGATATAATATAATATAATATCAGGTCTTATACAATATAAGATCAGGTGTTATATTAATTTTTGCTCCAAAAGACGCATTAGAACTGGTAGTCCAGCTAGGACTTATTATCGGGGAAACACAGTATGATCATAAATGTAAACTCAGATTTCTCACTGTTTTATGTTTTAAGTTAGGAACAGACTATCTAAAATATGCTTGTGCTTTTTCTGTATCCTTTAAAGTAGGTAACCCCAAAACACTTGAGTTGAAATCAAGGGTGTACAATTTATTATGGTCATTAAACAAGTAATTTGTCTTCTCCATTTTTCAAGACTCAGCTCTGAGGCTGTACTTTGGAGACTTTTACTACTTTGTTCCCCAGAATTCCTGACCACAAATATTACCGTGGGGGTAATCACTGCCTGCCCACCCAGCTCCAGATCATGGTGTTGGGAAAAGCTAATCAGATGCTGCCCCAACTTTACTTCTTCTGACCTATTAGCTTCATGACAGCTAATTCTTTCTGGGCAGTCTGTAATCTCTTAAAATTACTCACAAATGCTTTCTGTTTGCAAATCTCAAGGAGATGAAGGGAAAATTCCAACCTTTTCATTGAGCTGTTTATATCTTAGAAAATTAATAGACAGAATGCTTTTGTATTGCTCCATATCTGAATACATTTTTTAAAAAATTCCTATGTGCTCCTCATGAAATTCTTTTTCCTTTGTGTACATCAAATGGCCCTTAATAGGGGAAAATAGTTCCCTACCTTTCCCAGATGATGATTTTTTATTTCCCTTCTAGTATGAGACTAAGCTGCAGTCCATGGAAGGAAAAGGAGAAATATGGTTCTGTTATCAAGATACTTACTGTTTGGCTAGTGAGCTCACACATGGAATTATTTGCAGGGATGTAGATATGATAAATATGGTTGTGGTTTAGATAAGTGGTTCTCAACCTGTCTTTCTGCCACAACACACATAAAAATTGAAGGTCACAGATGTGATACACACTCATGGGTGTAATCATGGTTAAACACAGTTCTTGAGGAAGCAGCTATAACCCCACCCCTTTCTCTCTTTGTCCAGAAAACATCAGAATGCAGGGGAATTCTTCTGGCTGGGGTTTGTGGGAAAGGATCTATGAAGGGCTTAGAATTTACTCCATAACTGACCTGCCTTGCCTCTGTCTAGGCTCAGACGCATTTAAGCACTAATAAGTGCATCCTTACTTGAGATGGATCAGTAATCAGCTGCCCCAGCAGTTTGCTCAAGCGACGTAGATCAAGGCAACCATGACTTTTTGTGCTTCCCAAGTCCCCGTCGCTCATGATTCCTTTCAGTTACCAGACTAAAGGAGACACTCAGGGACTTGTGATAGCAATAGGGTTTTTAATTCAGGAATTGGCAAATGGGAACAGGGAGGTCCTGGAAGAGACTGAGTAGTCAACCCTTCTGTGGGACATTGTCATGTCAGAGATGGGCACCCGCAAGCACAGCCTCCGCGCTTTGGGGCACACGTATTGCTGGATCCGGCGGGCAAAAGGCTCGCCCTTGCAGTCACCTGCTCAGTAGGTAGGGCCGGGGGCGCTGAGGAGGGTGAAGGTGGTGGGTGCACCCAATCTTGAGCTTCCCAGAGCCCAGGCACAACGGTGGATTGAGAACCCCCACTCCGTGACCCCCATTCGAGGGCTGCATTAGACGCAAGGTGGGAAAGCAGATGGTGTTAAGGGTCAGGCCAGCTGACTGAGAACCCATCCTGAAAACATGGAGAGATGTGGGACACAGGCCTGCTGGTGAGCTGAGACTCCAAATTCCTGCGCAGATTCAAAGCTTATTACACGTAAGCTTATTAAGAAACTCAGGATGGTGACCCAAGAGCTGGGCCCTTTTGAGCGAGGGACCCTGTGCAACCTCCCTGGTCACAGGCCCCTGAAGCCTGCCCTGAGTTTAGGGGTGAGTCCTTGCTCCTCTCCCAGTGACACCAAGGGTACTTGGGCTTCTCAGTTTATAACTGGTGTTGAGGATTTCTCTCGAGGTTCTTGCATGGATAAAGCAAATCAACCTATTGGACCAAAATAATATTGCTAATCACTACATGTTTTTGATCCTTTACTTGTTAAGTTTTTGTTCTTTTGTTTTTTTTTATTTTGGTGATGAGCAATGATTACAAGGTGCTATTAACCGTCTAAGTAATTGTTCCCTCCCTGTGGATCCTTTAAAGAATTTTCTTTTTCCTTGTAGACTCCCTGTAGACTTAAATCTCATATGCCCACAGGGTTAACATGGTCTAAATGTAGGGAGACGACATGGGCTTCTATTAAGGGAGACCACATTCACGTTTGATGTGGACATATAATATCTTCCACATGTGACCACAAAGCAACCCAAATGCTGCATCACAGAAGACATGATGACGACTTTAAGTAAACCCAGTCAGACAGCAGGTGATGAGGGCAAATAAAACTGGTAGGTTCTCCTCGCCCCTGAGGCTTCCCTTCAATAATTAATACAATGTTAGAAGCCACTTAAAGATACTCTCTGGGGATTAGATTGATAAGAGCAACAAGATGTACTATGTATTCAGGTTTTCCTTGTCAACTTGAATCCACTTTGCATGCTGTTTCTTGCCAAGTCAGGGTGACATTATGGTCTCATGACTTTTCTTTTTTTTTTTTGTTCATGACTTTTCAAGGTGTGTGACTTTGTGGTGTATGCCGTTCATTGATTCTAGTGTTTTCAGACCTTGAATGAATTCCAAAGGAAAAAAAAAAAGTGCCTAACTGTATATTCTGTGTAGTGTTTTTAAACTGAAATGTCTTGAAATTGCTAGGATACCAAGGACATTTACAGTTGGAGATGCTGAATGGCACAGTAATGGTAATCTTCTAAGAGAAAATGAATAAGAACAATACTCTCAATTCTCAGAAATCTCTAGGATTAAGTAGAGATGACTTCCAAGGAAGTTATATTTTTGTGCATGGAAAAAGGAGGTGGTATGGGGTGATTCTGTTCTGCTTTTTGTAGTTGGGGGACTAGTATGTTAGAGAGAAATGTAAGTCCTTTGTATTAATCACATTTCCCTTCTTTTATTGTTTGTGTAGATTCAGTTCATTTCATTACTTCTTATTTTTCTTTATTCTTTTATTTTTGTCCATCTGACTTGCCATCATCTGACCTATTACTCGTGTACTTGATTATTTGTCTATTGTCTGGCACCCCAGTAAAACATGAGCTTCATAATAGCAGGGACCACGTACTTTGCTTGGTTGTGTATACCTACCACCTAGCACAGTCACTTAGTGACAATAATTGTTGTCAGCATAGCTGACAATAGCTAACATATACTGAATGTGCCTGACAACATTCTAAAACATTTGACATTTATATGACTTGATTCTCACAATAGCCCTTGGAGATATGTAATATTTCAATCCCCATTTTATAGATGGGAACATCGAGGCTTAGAAAAATTAAGCAAATTTCCCAAACTCATGCTTTTGGTACATGGGTGAGCCATGATTCAAACCCAGGCCGAGTGGCTCCAGCCCTTGCACCTGCCATTTCATGGGGGCAGGGACCTTGACTGCTTTGTTTCCTACCGTGTCCTCTGCCCCCAACACACACTAGGCTCTCAATAAATATATTTTTTTAAAGTAGATGAATGTTCAGCCTGAAGCATGATGTTCCTGTCACTATCCAGGACAGTGGCCATCAAAACTGAAAGGAGACTGAAGTGTCGCTGGGACCAGCTTCCTCTCAAGGAGTCAGGTGTGATGTTCTCAAGGATAATATGGAGGCTGCTCCCATCCTTTAGGCCTTTGCTTCCCCCGTCTTCCTCTTCTTTCCACCCTTCCTTCACTGACGCGTGGGTGGCTGGGGGCAGGGGATGCTATAGATTCAAAGAGGTCAGCTGTGGGGGAAAGCCTCTCAGGGCAGATCTGCACATACATCTGGGTAACTCATTCCTCTGATGTGCAGCTGAGTCTGTGGTGTCAGCAGGGCCAGCCTGTCCCCAGATCAGTGTCCTGGATCTCATCACAGAGCCCCACAACTCGTGTAGCCTAAAAAAATGTGTGGACTCCATTGACTCATGGGTATTCATTTGATGTCCTTCATTAAGAGCTCCCCTCTGTCTGGGGAGAAGCCTTCCACTTCTTCTTTTGGTCAAACTAAAAATGCTTTGATGTGTGTGTGTGTGTGTGTGTGTGTGTGTGTGTGTGTACTGTGGCTAGGCCCAGAAAGCATTTGCATCCACTTTAAAAACAGTTAGACATTTAATTTCCTTGTTCTCTCTTATTGCCACACAGCTGTTGAGTTGTAAGAGAGTCCAACAGCAGCTTTGGGAAAAACAGTACTTCAGTGTGTGTGTGTGTGTGTGTGTGTGTGTGTGTGTGTGTGTGTGTACGCGCGCACAGGCTTGTGCCCCTAGGTGGGAAGGAAAGGGCAGGAGGTGGAGATGTAGCGACAGGGCAGTCAGATTTTAAATATCAAAACACAAAGGTGTTGCTTCAGTTGGGACGTTAAGCTTTGCAGCCTATTAACACACACAGTGGGTGGCTATTGCACACTTAGAGTACTTGGTGGTAACATATAGCACCCCTCCTTGGGCATAATGGCTGCCTTGGGAATCAGGTTGCTCACCACATTCGTGGGACGGCTTTTCAACTGAGAAGGAAATGATCAGAATAAAAGAGGCCTTTATGTGTAGGTACATGACAAGCTGAATCCTGCCTCTGTTACCAGGGAAATTGGTTTTAGGATCAAGGTATGATATACACCCACAAAAACTAAACAAAGAAGTTGAATTACTGATTACCAATCAAGTTTCTGATAAATGTAAAGTGTGCCTTGGAACTCTTCCCTGCTTCCGCACAACAGGAGAAGTATGTAATAGTATAAAATTCATTTGGCAGCCAAATACCCTTATTTCATATTACGTATTCTCACATGTGCATTTGTGAGCTTTTGTTTTCCTTAATTCACCTAATAAGGAAATGCCATCCAAGTTTTCACTTTATATCAGTGTTTTTGGTTTTTAAGTTATCTTCATCCTTTTCATTCTAACATTCTGGTGCAGTGAGAAAAAGCCCTTGGAAAAGTCGTGACAGCAGGCATGGTTTACCTCTGCTTGCCTGATCACCATAGACTGTGTAGACCTTGGCACTATAAAATCTCGTCAGCTCTTCAAAAACCTTGAAAACTGTGATGTTAAATAAAGAGTACTTATAAAGAGTGATGTACCTGACTGGAGTCCATGTTAACTATTTTCATATGCTAAGAGAGGGTTATGATGAGCAATAAGCTCTTTGTAGATTATTATTGAGAGCAGGCTCTTTCATTAGACATTTGCTAAAAGACAGAACAAAAAAGATACCTTTTCTCTCTGACAGTCTGCATTTTTGTGGAGGAAAGAGCCAATAAACCATAGACAGCATACATAAGTAAAATATGTGCTAATTTAGAAGGTGAGGAATGTTTGGGATACAGAAAAGTAGTAAGGGGAAAGAAAGATTAGGAATGGGGGTGGGAGACATATGGCAATTTACAAGATGATGGTTAGTTAGGCCTCATTGAGAAGGGGACGTTTGATCAAATACTTGAAGGAGGTAAAGGAGTTAGTCGTGTGGGTGTCTAGGAGGAGAGCATTTCAGGGAAAGGTAGCAGCTAGTGCAAAGGCCGATGTGTGAGCACATCCAGCATGTGTGAGGAATAGCCAAGAAGCCTATGGGGTAGGATTTGAGGTCAGGGACAAGGAGAGTTGTAGGATCGTTTAAGTCGTGTAAGGACATTGATTGTTACGCTAACAGACAAGGGGCTATTGTAGAATTTTGAAATCAATGGATGACTTGATCAGACTTGTTTCACGTGGGGAAGACACCAAAAAGGATAAAGTAGCTGAAACTATTCTAAAAAGTACAACGTGCTAGACAGATACAAGTAAATCATGGTCACCCATGTGGGCATAATAAAAGGAATAGCTTAGTTTTAAAGAATGTTCATTCCAAAAGATGACACTGATGTCAGTTTTCCTGGGCGGAGAATGTGAGCAGGGCTGGGCAAAGGATGGAGCCCTTTTGTCTCTCCATGCGTCTCATGTGTTTCCAAGGTGGGTGGAAGCACAAACTAATCCCTGCTGTGGCCTGTTTCTACACAGTATGGCAGCACTCAGATGCTACCCGGGATAAAGCCACATTAATTTTGACCTAGAACTCAGTAATTGGAGCTGGAGAAGAAAGGATGGTTGGAAACAGATGGAGAGTTTGATTTAATAGGGCTGGTTCTGTTTTTAACCAAGAAGGCATGTGACCCTGACAAGAGAGAATGGCCTCAGAGGACCCTGCAGTGGCATGAGGTCTGGTTCAAAGTGAGATCCACCAGGAGGTAGAAAATCCAGGGTAGAAGTTGAAGGGTTGGACCAGGCTGGCTAGTTGAAGGGAGAGTACAAGAAGTTGTCTGTAATGCACTAATAAAACAGAATGTGGCAAAAACCTTGTTGACACTTGGCTAATGGAGACTGTGACAGCCATTTTAATGTTAATATAGAAGTTTCAGCTTTCTCATGAGTAGTTTTTGCATGGTAGCTATATATTTCCCTCCTTTTATTTTATACTATCTATATACCTTTATATTTTAAAGAAGTTCTTTGGTACCATATAGTTGAGTGTTGATTTTTATTTTATTTTATTAATCTAGTCTGACAATCTCTGCTTTTGAATTAGTGTTTAGATCATTTATAGTTAATGTAAACGGCAATATGATTGGTTTCAAATTTATCATTTTGCTCGTTATTTTTTATTTGTGCTATCTGTCCATGTCTTCTCTTTTCTGCTTTCTTTTGGATTGAGTATGTTTCAGGATTTAATTTGATCTCTGCTATTGGTTTATTAACTAGACTGCTTTTATATATTTAGAAATTACTCTAGGACTTATAATATGAATTTCTAACTTATCACTGTCAACTTTCAAATAATATTATATCATTTCACTGTATGAATCTTATAATAGTATACTTTCTCATTTCCATCCTTGATGCTATTGTTGTGATAAACTTTACTTCTACATATGTTAAAGACCCTATCATACACTGTTACTGTTTTTGCTTTAAATAGTCAATTATCTTTTTAAAAAAATTAACAAATGAGAAACAGGAGCTTTTTATTCACCCACATATTTACCATTTCTGGCACTCTTTATTCCTTTGTGTGGATCCAAATTTCTATCGTATCATTTTCCTTCTGCCTGAAAACATCCTTTAATGTTTCTTATATTTTAGTTTAGACAATGATGCTCTAAACTTTTGTTTTTCTAAAAATGCCTTTATCTTGCCTTCATTTTTAAAGATGTATTCACAGGGTATAGAATTCTAGGTTAACATAATATTTGTTTATTTTATTTTTTTACTGTGGTATAAAACATAATAGAAAATTTACTATCTTAACCATTTTTAAGTGTACAGTTCAGTAGTGTTTAAGAATATTTACATTATTGTGAAACAGATCTCCAGAACTTTCTCATCTTGTAAATCTGAAACTCTATACCCATTAAACAACAATTTCCTGTTTCCCTGTTTCCCCTTCCCCCAAACCCCAAACCTATATTACTTTCCATTTCAATGAATTTGACTACTTTAGATATCTCATATGAATTGAATCATACAGCATTTGTTCTTTTGTGACTGTTTGATTTCCCTTAGTATAACACCCTCAGGGTTTATCCATGCTGCAGTGTAAGACAGGATTTTCTTCCTTTTTAAAGTTGTGTAGTATTGCATTGTATGTATATACCACATTTTGTTTATTCATTCATCTTTTCATGGACTTTTGGGTTGCTTTTACTTCTTGGCTATTACAAATAATGCTTCCATGACCAAGAATGTGCAAGTAGCTTTTTGAGACTCTTCTTTCAATTATTTTTTATATATATCCAGAAGTAGTATTGCTGGATCATATGGTAGTTCTATTTTTATATACTTTTAGGAACTGTCATTTTGTTTTCCATAGTGGTTGCATCATTTTATAATTTCACAAACAGTGCACAAGAGTTCCAACTTCCCCCCATATCCACCAACACTTGTTTTGTTTTGTTTTATGGTTTTTAAAAATTTATTTAATAGCAACTATTCTAATAGATTTGAGGTGATTTCTCATTGTGGTTTGAATTTGCATTTCTTTGACAGTGATATTGAACATCTTTTCATATGCTCATTGGCCATTTGTATGTCATCTTGGAGAAATATTTATTCAAGTCCTTTACCCATTTTCAAATCAAGTTGTTTGATTTTTGTTGTTGTTATTGTGGAGTTATAGTTCTTTACATATTCTGAATATTAACCCCTTATCAGATATGTGATTTGCAAATATTTTCTTCCATTTTGTAGGTTACCTTTTTACTCTGTTCGTTGTGCCCCTGGAGGGCCAAATGTTTTTAAGCTTGATGTAGTCTCATTTG
Organism: Rhinolophus sinicus; assembly: GCF_057876585.1. NCBI lineage: Eukaryota > Metazoa > Chordata > Mammalia > Chiroptera > Rhinolophidae > Rhinolophus > Rhinolophus sinicus. The sequence continues at coordinate 21,668,718 of NC_142504.1, forward strand.
TCTATTTTTGCTTTTGTTTCCCATGGACATTTGTTTATTCTTTTAGCACTTTAACATGCTCTTTTGTTGTCTTGTAGCTTGTACAGTTTTTAATGAAAAGTCTGTCATATTCTTATTTTTATTTATCTTTTTCACTTAGTGTGTCTTTTTTTTCCCTCAGGCTGTTTTTAAAGACTTTCTCTTTATTATTGGCTTTAAGAAATTTGGTTATGTTGTCTTTTAGTGTATTTTCTTTGTATTTTTCCTTCTTTGGTGGGGTTCGTTGAGCCTCTTAAATTTGTGAATTTATAGTTTTCATCAATTTTTAGTATATTTTCCACCATTATTTCTTCAAATATTCTTTCCATTTACCTTCCTTCTGCTTTTGGAATTTCAATTATGTTCAAGCTCTTGATATTGTCCTATAAAACAGTGAGGCTCTGTCAACTTTTTTCAGTATTTTCTCTCTCTATGCTTCTTATTGGATAGTTTCTACTGCTGTCTTCAAGTTCAGTGGTCTTTTCTTCAGCAATCTTTTAATCTGCTGTTGATCGTAGCCAGTAAAATTTTATTTCAGTTATTACATTTTTCATTTATGTTTTTACTGACTGATTTTTTTCTTGGTTATGGTTCATATTTTCCTCCTTTTTTCATGTCTAGTAATTTGTGTTTATATCAAGTTTGTAGACAAGTTTTCTCTGTTTGAGTCTTTTTCAAAAGCTTTGTAAGGGCAGATCGTGAATAGTCTTTACTCTTGAGCTAATTTGAACTGATTTATAAGATGTGACCCTTCTGTGGTTTCTATTGCATACCTCAGGTATTTCATGGATCTCCATACTCTCATTGGTGGGAGCTCAAACTACTCCTGCCCCTGTGTGATCTCTAGGAATTATTTGGCTTATAAGTTCTCCGTACATTTTCTTTTCCCAGAAGTTATTCTTTGCCCTGCCTCATGGTGTTTCATGCTCTGCAAGTGCATATTGATATTCAATAATAGATTTTAGAGTTCTCCTACACAGATTTATGGAACTTATTCTCAGTATAGCTCTATTTTTCTCAGGTATTCTGGCATGGAAATTATAGCCACTTTGGCCCCTTCGACTCTAATCTTTGTCTCCTCCACTCAGCAAGACTGCAATATGGATTTCTTCTCCTTGCTCAGCGGTTGAAAAATTGCCTTTAGGCAGAAAGTCTGGGCAGTCATAGGACTCACTTCATTTATTTCCTTTCTCTCTGGGTCCACAGCTCTCTGTTGCCTGTTGTCCAACGTCTGAAAATAGTTATTTCCTGTGTTTTGTTCTGCTTTTTAGATGTTAACAGGGGAAGGATAATTCCAGGCCCTATTACTCTCTTATAGCCAAAAGCAGTTTTTCCTTAAGTATATTGAAAACTCTCCTCTTACAGACTTTATACACTTCTATGACTGGAACCGGGTAATGGAAGCTATTTAATAAGAAATTTTTGAAAGAGTTGAATTAATGAAGCCTGGAATTAGGTTGAACCATATGAAATTGATAATAAATGACCATTTTTAATGTGTATGATTCATATAGTTCAACCTTATACACTTCTAATTTGGATTAACCAAAGAGAGCAGATTCGAGTAGAGGTGGTTACATTTTCAGTGTGAAAGCTGAGCCAAGGATGGATCCTTCGTGTTTTAAAGGATGTCTGGAACTGTGCATCTGGAAAGCTTAAGACAGTTTTGTTGACTTTATTCTTTAAACATAACATTCTAGGTCTACTTATTTGGGCTTTGGGTTTTTGGGTGAACTTGGGTTGTTTTTGGAAAGGAGGACTCTTTCTCTGATTGAGTTTGTAGTTGATTCAAAGAGTATATTTTTGTTCTTCGTAGGATCAATTGAGTTATATCCCAAGACAATAGATTTATAAGAGGAGAGTTCTATCTTACCTTCATTGGAGTAACCAAGCACAGTGACTCATCTCTCTATCCTGGGTTTGGGATCTTTCAGCAGGAATATAGTTGAGCTCTTGGTGAGGAAAAGAATCTCACTAAGAACACAAGAATGTTGGTTTCTGAGTTGTGACTACCAGAATGGACAGAAGATTTGAGGAAGTATAATGGAGGACTATATTTGTCTCACTGTTAAATACACAAAACGGAGAATCAAGCTTGGCAATTACCACCACAGAGACAGATTGAAGATAACCTGTTGTGGTTTTAGTTTTACTATTTCATCATTTGTACAATAGAGAACACTTCACATACATTTATAAGAAAAGGTATTTTGTGGGTAACCAGATTGCAATGAATTTCATTTAGCATTATAGGATCATTGCTTGTGAGGCTATTCTGTGAGCTTCCTTCGGAAGGTATTGCAATGACACATGGCCCAGTGGGTTTGCCATCTTTTTCTTCCAGAGAGCAAACCACCCTTAATTGTTGGCATCTGTGTTTACCATATCAGGTTGGATAGAGGATTGTTATGGGTTGAATTTTGACACCCACCATTTATATGTTGGAGTCCTAACCCTAGTACCTCAATGTGTGACCTTATTGGAAATAGCATCTTTACAGAGGTAATCAAGTTAAAGCGAGGTCACAAAAATGGGCCTCAATCCAATATAACTGTTTTCCTGATAAAAAGGGGAAATTTGGACAAAGAGATACACATAGAGGGAAGATTATGTGAAAAGACATAGGGAGAAGATGGCCATCTACAAACCAGGGAAAGAGGCCTGGAACAGATCTTTCCCTCACAGCCCTCAGAAGGAACCAACCCTGCCAGCATCTTGATCTCAGACTTCTAGCTTCCAGAACTGAGGGACAATAAATGACTGTTGTCTAAGCCCCCCAGTCTGTGGTACTTTGTTATGGCAGCCCCTGAAAACAAGGGTTAATGCACAACAACATATATAGACTGACTTGGTAGGAGGAAAAAGCATGTAAGGAACAGTGGGCCACCATGAAACTCCTTGGACACTGCTAGACTGTTAGGGTGGACAGTCCATCATTGTTATCATCCAGTTTGTGCATGGATACAAATGCCACCTAGGCCGAGAAGAGCAGGGCAAGGCAGCAGGCCTAGCCAGAGGTTTACTACGAGCTTATGATTTTGTGCTCATCTGACTGGGAGGGATTTAGACGAAGAAGCAGAATAAGACCTGAATTTTCTGTGTGAGTGGTGAGGCAATTTGATGGCTTCAAAAGAGAATGCTTGGAGTGCATAGATGGTTTGAAAGAAAAACACATAAATACTTTTGCCATCGGCATTTAAAAGACTTAATATTATACTACGACAGGGTTATATTATACTCCACTGCTCTGAAGGATGATGAAATGCATAAAATATGTATAAATCTTTCTTTAATTGAATGTTTAGGACTTCTAATGGCCTACCCTCTTTCTTTCTCTGCTTCTCTATCTCCAAATTATGTGGGTGACAGTGCAGATGTTTCAATCCCTGACTCATCCTTTTATGGTACCTACTTGCTCTTTTGTTTATAATGAAAAATTTTGTTGCAGTCAAGGTGGTAACTGGCCTAATATACAAAACAAAGAAGGAGGTCCAAATGTTACCTCCCAAACCATGGGACTTTATTAAGAGTGGAAATAGAACGTCCCAAAACACTGAGCGGGTGAATAAGGCAGCTGGAGGAGCCCCAGGCCAGTCAGCAGTCTGTTAAAATTGATGTAGGTCCCTTTACTCTGGCCATAGTATAATTTAAAACTAGGTTGGCGCTTCTTGACTTGATTACAACAGTTCCCAGGCTGTGAGGAGTTAAGCCAAAAAGATTTTTATTATTTGCCTTCTCCCTGAAGATTTTAGGCTTGCTGTTTCAAAGAAAGCTAGATACCACAATGAGCCAACTATTTGGTGAGAAGTTTCTCCTCTGGGAGAAAGCCGTTTGCTCAGATTCCAGCCTTTCAAATGTCAAATGTTACTCATCCTTGCTTTGGCTCTTGTAAGCATGGGTAGTCCTTTTTTATTTTCATTTGAGAATGTTTGCTTCCACTAGTAGCTCAGGGAACTTTTACTTGCTGTTTGAAATCTAACCCTGGTACACACAAAGTATGACTAATCCTACTTACTGGAATTTCAATGTTTTCATCAAGGCCGCAGTTTCCATTTCCAATTTTATATAATAAGGGCAAAATACCAACTGGCAAACACACTCTTTTTCTTTTTCAGTTAGTGTACATCAAAATATCTACTGTGTTATAATAAAAAGGGGAGTTTCATAGTGGTGATTTTTGCAATTGAAAGAACAGTGTCTCCAAGTGTGTTTAAAGAGAAGGTAACTCATGATATGTTACCCAGTTAAGACATTTACTCAATGAAGCACTTAAAGTTAACCTGTCAGCTGTGTTTTTTTCATCTTCTAGATAGCAAGGATATTAGGTTCTCTCTAGGCAGGAGGAATGGTATATATACTGGAGTCATGGTCAGTGGAAAGATTTTAGAACAACATACAAATACTCATGCCACAGTAATTGACTCAGTTAAGCAATCATTGTGATGGCCATTGGAAAGATGAAAGCATGTCAGCTAACCAAAACCAAATTTTCGTCTTCTTCCACAACAATCTTTTATCACTTCCCTGTGTCATTAGTGCTCCAAATACGGATTTCTGGAATGCTGTTGGGAAGAACTCTTATCAGGAAGCTGGAGTGGAATTGAATGAGACTTACTCACCAGTCCACTCCTTTAAGGCAAGTCCTGAGTAGCTTAAAAGGAATATAGATATTAATTTGGAATGGCCTAAGAGATTTCCAAATCCTGCTCAAAAGGACCACCTGGTGATTTAAGAAAATCTTGATGCCCAGGTCCCATTCCTAGAATTTCTGGTAGAGTGGGTCAGTGCGTATATCTGTTTCCAGATCAAACATTTGTTTCCAGATTATTCTGGGCTCAGGGACAACAGAGAACCTCTGGCCCCAATTGCCAGTTTGCATAACTGACAACAGAGAAATTATTCTGAATGATCGAATCACTTATGTAGGGTCCGCTGAATTTGGCATGCAAAGGCGAAACTTTGTTCTTTTGTTTAATCTGTACATCATCCCAAATCTCCTGCTGTTTATATGGCTTCTTTGATTCCTCGTTGGTCATTTGTATGCCAATTGATCAGCAATTGGCAGAAATGTTTCTTGGAAAACCAATGTTCTGAACCTGCGTGGATATCAGAAACACCCGTGGGGCTACTTGAAAATGTATTTTCTCCAGACCTTCTAAATCATAATTTTAGGGAGGTGTCCCAACCTCCATTCTCATAAAAACCTCATAGTTGATTTTGAAAAGCAGATACTTTTGAGAATCTGATTATACTAATGGGAGAAGTGCTGATTGCCTGGTGTTGGGTACTAATTGAAGCTGAACGGCCTCTACAGAAATCATATTAATTTAATTAAGATGATTAAAGCTATTCATTGCACTGTTTTATTATTAGCTTCTGCGTTTGATCAATAGTTATTTGGTAATGGTCCTAAATACTTTTGAGAAGAGCAGGAGGGATCTTTAACACTTGAACATATATAAACGATTTCGGATGCAGCTTGCAATGAATCTTGACTTATGGGTAGGGTCTGAGCAGGCCGTGGAGTAGGGAGCAGAGAATTCCAGGTAAGGAGCACAAAATGAGAGAAGTGACTAAGATGGGAACCAGAATTCCATGCTAGTAGGACAGGGAATTAAGTGAGCAAAGCACATGCAGTGGGAGATAGTGGAACATAAAATTGCACAGAATTAATTGGGGCCTGGGAAATGGCTTGAAGTTGCAAAAAATCAGGAACCATTACAACATTTTTGTGTGTGCACAGGAGTAAAGTGGTAACGTTTTATTTAGGTAGGGTGTGCAGAAGTTCAGGATATAGGGGTGATAGTAATGCAGAGTGAGGAGATGGAACTTGATCTAGGGAAGTGGCTGGGGAATAGGAGGACAGAGTTGGTAAATGTGTGTAGAAGTAGCATGATTTCCTTCGCAGATTATTTAGAATTTTTTTTTTTTTTTTTTTTCATTATTTAAGAAGAAACCATATCAGGCATAAGAAGACATAAAATACCTATTTCCACAATTGCAAAATAACTTCATTGGTCAGATTGGCTGCTTGTTTAAATGGACAGCAAAAACTTTCAGACATAGTATTAGCAAGATTTTTGGTTATGTCTGTGGGTGAAACCTTTTCAACTTAATATGATTGTGTAGTCAGTCAGGTTTATTCTTCATAGAGCAAGCAGACAAGCATTCAGGTATTTGAATATTGTGAATAAGCAGGTAAGATAAAAAGAGTATAATTCACTGCAAAGTGGTTTGAATAGGTTTTTTTTTTCTCTTTATGCGTAACGTTTGCAATTTTTAAATGATTATGCACACAGAGTGACATTGAAGTCAAAAGACAAAGATCCTGGAATTTTCCTGGCTTTCTCCTGTCAGAGCTCTATCTTTCAAGAGCCATTTCAAAAATTACCTTGCAGGTGAATCTTTATTTGGATGCTCCTTTATGTACCTTACCTCCTGTCATGCAGGGTCTCGGGTCCTGCTCCCGCTCTTGGCAGGTGGACACAGAGTATGGTGAGGCCAAAAAGGAACACCAACGGAGCCATAGATAGGGGAGTCATACCACTGTATTTTTGCTGGCGGCTGGTTTGGAGACACAGGAAGCAGGAGCCACACGATCCGCAATCTGCTGTCCACTTCTCTTGCCAGCTGACCAACCAACCAACCAACCAACCAACCAACCAACCAACCAACCAACCACCCACCCACCCCTGCCAGCGCAGCCACAGCAGTTACATTAGTGGCTAACCGGTAACAGCTGATGGCCCTCTACTACCCAAGCCAGCACCTTTCCACGTGAGGTTGAGAGCCTGGAAACTGCTTTCTGTCCCCACACCTCCAGTCTGACAGCTTGGATTGTTCCTCACCCCTCTTCTCTCATCCCAGACCCCTAATACCAAACGATTCACTCACTAGAAGTCTTTGGCTCAAGGTAGCAGATGGACATTGTAAAAATCAGTGGGCGTCTGCAATGACAGTGATGGAAGGGAAACCCAGAGCAGCTGAAGTGGACCCCTAGAATCTGTAGCTCCTACAACAGAATGGGGAAGCAATGAGAGTCAAAATAACTTGGAGAAACCTGCTTTGAATTATCAGGTCCCAAGGTTACAAAGCAGCTGAAAAGTGTGAAAGTAGTTGCTCCACAGAAATAGTCTTCCTGTTCAGTCCCACAGTCATTCATGGACAGGCTTTGGGAAGATGGCACTGAACGAAGGTGGACGGGGTCTTTGCTCTTGTGGAGATTTACCTCAAAATGAGCTCAGTTTATGAAAAAAGGGGATTTTAGAATATATACCAATCCATTATATTCTTTGACCTTATGCCTGTCATGTGCGAATAACTTGAGTCTTGCTAGAAATAAAGCCTTCAAACCTTGTTAGATTCAATGCTGTGCTTCTTCATGTCCTTAACTGTGAAAATGAAATTGAAAGGTAGACATATCTGAACAGGAAAGATATTGGGTGCCAGTGGAACTTAAAGTTGAAGTAAAGGGCTATGAGGTGGGATTTTCTTATAGCCTTGGGGCTTTTTCTGAGAAGACCTGTCCAATTTGTGTGTGTGTGTGTGTGTAATTATTTTTTTCATTCTTTTTGGAAATCCCAAGATTGCAATGGTACGAAGCTCAGGAATTTTTTTGGTATAAATTTGTCTCCAATCACCTGGTAAAGAATGGCCCCAATTATTACTAGAAACAAAACAGGGGAAGGATAATTTGTCAAACATAATTTCAAATACAATAATATCAATTTGAATTTTCCTTAAATGATGAAAGCATCTATCTAGTTACAAGAATCTTTTGGCTAAATGGTAGCTGAAGATTGGACTTTGAGCTAATACTTAGGTTAATTGTATCTAATGTTAATATGTCTTAGTGGGGGCAATTAAGTGGAATTATAACTTGTCCGTGTTATATGTTTTGTCTTCCTGATTCACCTGTGAACTCCTATAATTCCTCTTTCTGTCATGTGTCTGTTCCTCCATGTGGGAGAAAATGCCAGGAGACTCTATCCCAACTGTGTACTCTTTTATAGCTTCACTTACTTTGACAGGGAAATATCAGTATTCCTCTTAATTTAAGCACTATTGTCTCTCCTTGATTTCGGAGCCACTGGACATGTCACTGGCTTGCTGGATGATTGGTACCCGTGATGGCACTTCTACCCTATACCTTGGTCAACCCTCAACTGGAATTTAAGCTTGAGGTTAGAAGATGCTCTTTACCAGCCCTCAAGGATGTCTGGCCTAAACTTAGAGCAGCTGCCCCTTAAATATGAAGAACAATCAAGCCCAATAAATACTTTGATATTTTTTTAAAGGAAATGAAAATTTTACAACATTCAGAAACTCTCTGAAGTATAAGCACGTCCAGAAAGAATGTCATATATTTCAAACTTTTCTTTCTAGATGTGTGTTTAAAAGGTGGATAACTCTATGTTAGAATGTTAATTCATGTTTTGGGTTCAGTTTCCTAGCTCATCATTGGGTATTTATTATGAGTTCAACTGAGGGTTATTTTGTTTTATTATTATTTTAACAATACAGTTCCCAGTCTGAAAGATCATTTGAGACATCCTCTCCTTGCATTGTTTCCCTTCTCCCTGAGAAGTGATAATATCAGATATTTGGCCTTTTTTTCCTTCCAGTGCCGGAAACTCCCAGCAGATGTCATTGTAAGGCAGATTTGTTTAGCAAGGCTTTTATAGAATAGCAAATAGAATTGTTGCATGTAGTAGTGATGCATGTATTGGATACTGGATTTAATTTATTCTAGTCTCATCTAGGTGTGGGTTGTTATAAAAATGCAGAGACTCCTGGGATTCTTGCCTGCCTTTCCATACTGTGGGAGAATTGTTTTCCTTCCACATAAATTAGAGAACAAAGAAGAGCAGCCTTGCATTTCCTGGGGTACCCAGCTCAGCATAAGGCATGTCTGTGCTCTTTGTGATACAGAGGGCCACAGGGGTGGGGGTGCCGGGTGGGAGACAGTTGCTGAGACGCAAGGATAGTAAGTGAGACAGTTGGAATTTAGAATGAAGAAGCTTCATGATTCTAGACTCCATACCTTTAGTGATGAAGGGAAAATACAAAGGGCATAAAATATGTGTCCTTAACATGCCCAATAGAGCACATGACTGGTCCTTATCTGAAAAAAAGAGGGGGAGTTATATTGGAACTACCTTACTTATTTCATGAATAGCAATTTCAGGTAGAAAACATAGTTTCTCCCAGGTAAGGTCAGGGCCCATTTACTTATTTGCTGTAAATGTAAATGAAAGTCAATCTAAATTCTCATTAGTTTACAGCTAGACAAATAGTGATATTTTTTCCAGCTTTGTTGAGGTGTAATTGAGAAAATTGTATGTATTTAAGTATACAACATGATTATTTGATTTACATAGTAAAATGATTATACAATTAATTAACAACCATCACCTTATCTAGTTACCTTTATTGCTTTTTTTATTTGTTTGTTTATGGTGAAAATGTGTAATTTACTCTTAGAAAATTTCAAGTATACAATACAGTATTATTAACCAAAGGTCACCACGCTGTACGTTGATTCCCAGGACTTATTCATCTTAAAGCTGAAAGCTTTTAACCTTTGATTAACACATCTCCCCATTCCTCCCTCCTCCCAGGCCCTGGCAACTACCATTCTACTCTGTTTCTATGAGTTGGACTTTTTTCCCCCCAGATTCCACGTATAAATGATGTCAAACAGTATTTATTTTTCTCTGTCAGGCTTATTTTACTTAGCATAATGGCCTCCAGGTTCATCCAAGTTGTTGATTTTCTTCTTTTTTATGACTGAGTAATATTCCATTCTGCATACAACTTCTTTACCCACATATCTGTTGATGGACACTTAGGTTGTTTCCATGTCTTTGCTTTTGTAAATAATGCTGTACTGAACATAGGAGTGCAGATATCTCTTTAAGATACTGATTTCATTTCCTTCAGATATATACACAGATGTGGGATTGCTGGATCAGATAGTAGTTCTGTTTTTAATTTTTTGAGGAACTTCCATACTGTTTTCCACAGTGGCTGTACCAATTTACATTACCACCAAAAATGTGCAAGAATTCCATTTTCTCCACATCCTCACCAGTATTTATCTCTTGTGTTCCATAGGTTGCTTTTCCTAGGAATTTATCCATTTCGTCTATGTTGTCCAATTTATTGGCATAATAGTCTTTTATGGTCTTTAGTATTATCAGTTGTAATGTCTCTTGTTTCTTATTTTATGTATTTGAATCATGTCTGTTTTCCCCTTAGTCTAGCTAATGCTTTGTCAATTTTGTTTATCTTTTCAAGAAAACAAGTCTTAGTTTTATTGATTTTCTAAAATTATTTTTCTGGTCTTTATTTCATTTTTTTTTTGCCCTGATATTTGTTATTTCCTTCCTTCTGCCAGCTTTGAGCTTAGTTTGTTCTTCTATTTCTAGTTCCTTGAGGTGTAAAGTTAGGTTGTTTATTTGAGATATTTCTTTTTTTTTTTTTTTTTTTTTTTGTTTCATGTGTTTATCACTATAGCCTTATCTCTTAGAAATGCTGAATCTCATAAGTTTTGGTAAATTGTGTTTTCATTTTCACTTGTTTCAAAACATTTTTTTTTAATTTCTCTTTCAACTTCTTCTTTGACCCATTGCTTTTTTGTTGAGGAGTATGTTGTTTAATTCCCACATATCGGTGAATTTTTCAGCTTTTCCCCTGTTATTGATTTCCAGTTTCCTACTATTGTGGTGAGAAAAGATACTTGATATGGTTTCAATTTTCAATTTGTTAAGACTTGTTTTGTGACCTGCCATATGACCTATCCTGAAGAATGTTCCATTTATGCTTGAAAAGAATGTATATTTTTGTGCTGTTGGATGGAATGTTCTGTATATGTCTGGTCTTCTGATATGAAGTACAATGAACTGATTCATGGAGTTTTCTAGATGGGAAGTCCACTTTTTATGCTCTGTTTCATAGTATTTGATGTAACTTTCCAAATCACTGCAAATATTAAAAATAGGTGTATGCATAATTCTGATCTTACATCTTAGCAAAACTATGATATTAGTGGTAACAGTGATGACACAATAATATTTTTATTGGTTTGCTTCCATCAAGTTTAATTTCAGAGTTGTTCATGTTTACATTAATCCTAAAGTGGGGAAGGAACAATATTTCAAAAGGATGAAACTCCTTTTGTTTGAGGGTGGAGATGACAATGGAAATTCAGAAAAGAAGATGGAAGGAAGAGGAAAAAGGGAAGGAAAACAGACAGCTTACTTAGAAGGTGAAATAGCACTTCTAGGAATCAGTTTACTGCACTTTAATTTCTACTGAGAAGACCTTTGCTTATTTGCATTATTAGTTAAATTAAATTGAACAATAAGTACTGATCATTTAAAGTCTAAATCTATACAAACCCTTCCTAGACATTTTAAATTAAAACTCCCTCCCCCCACCCCAAGCATTTGGTCTTGTAAAGGGAAATAGCATAATCAGCTTGAGAATGATAGCTTGAAAAATGTTTATCATCATAAGCGTATCCTGTGGTAAACAGGGCAAGGGGAAAATCAAATTCCAATTGCCATTCATTCTCCATCAGAGAAATTTAATTATAGTGTATATAAAATTCATATTTCAAAGAAGGCAACATTTTCTAAAGGATAAGAATAATTACTCCCATGTAACTTAAAGACTTTTTCCATTGCTACATTTAAGCATCTGGGGAGAATTCCCTGAGCAACTTTAGGCGCATCTGAAAATGGGATTGAGCTTTCAGCGTTAGGGCCACAAGCCAAGATTCTGAGGACTGCCTTTCTCTGTCAGTGGGATATTGTTTTGGGGTGAGATCTTACATAATCTTGGCAGGGAGACCCTCATTTTCTGCTTCTGGGTGAGTTGCTGGAGCTGAATTGTTGGTGTTCCTGGACTTTGTTCCAACCTCAACACATAATGACCCTAGAAAGCCTGGGGTGGGGAAAAAGACAGCAAGCCTCTCAAAGCTTCAATTTGGGAGTCAGGCAGTTTGAGGTACTGGAAAGGGTGCTGAGCTGGGTGTTAGGAAAGGTGGGTTCTCATCTTAGTTCTGGCCCTACTGGGTTATCTTGGCTCCAGTACTTCAATTTGAGGATTCTTTCTTCAAGGTTTAGGAATATGGACAGGATTTTTAAAATCTGTGGAGAAAAATTAAACCTTAGCTGTATTATCTTTCTCAGGAATTCTTTCCAGGGTTTTAAAACTTGTTTTAGGGGCAAAAAGTCAAATTGAATGACATCTGAAATTCAGTTATGTGTTACATTTTGGATGCTCTGATTCTAATTTGTACACCCGTAATCCATGTTATTGAGGAAGAAAGTGGGGCAGAGATGGCCTAAATTTCTAGACCACAGTCATGACCTGAGGTGATAATAGAGCCACCCCAAGTAGCCTAAGTTTTGATTCTGTTATTTTTAAATTCTGTTATTTTTAAATCTGTTATTTTTAAATCCCTTTCTAAGAGATTCCCTGTTTAGATTGGACAGAATTTTGTGCCATGTGATTTTAATGTGGTTGAAAAGATTGGTCTCCCATAATGAAGCATGGGCTCCAGACACAGAAGCCCAGAAGTCTGGCTTAAAGAGGCCACTCTGCACCCAAAGAAGTCTTACATAGATTTTTTTTTTTAACTTAAAATATTATTGTTTCAAGAAAGAAATAAGCAGTAGATTCTCAGGGCAAACTGTAATGTAGATCAAGATGAAATCCACGTAAGTAAGTTTCTACTTCTTCTTCTTCTTTCCCTTTTTTTTTTTTTTGTTTTTACCTGCAGGATTGTAGGCACTTTGGTCCAACTTCCACAAATCCAGTCTCTGCTACATTCAATTAAAAAAGGAAAAAGGTTTGACTCTGACGCAGCAGACATAGTAATAGCTTTATAACATCTCACATGCATGGACACTTGTAGATACTTGCTCACCGAGCTCAGTAGCCCACACATGTCATTTTGATTAGTTCTCACAGGGTCCCCATGAGGCAGGTCTGATTATTTTCCATATTTTACACCTGAGGAAACTGAAGCTTTAAGAGATTAACTAACTTGCTCAAAATCTAAACCCACCATTTTTTTAATCTTTTTGAAGTGTATAATCTATGTTTTACCAAATACTCTTTTATATTTCTCTTGCTTACTATTCCTCCTGTGCCCCCTATTTTTCTTCTTTTGTTTTTGTTTTTATTTTTGTTTTTTGTTATTTGCCTCTGAATGACTCCAGTTAGGAAGTGAGGTCAGGTACTTTTATTTCCTGGTTTTCATGGAACTTTATGTAGATGAAAAGAGTTTAGAAATAGTATATCACAAGTAATTCTTCAAACTATACAATTTAATATGATCAAATACATGAATTTAAAGATCAGGAGAGTCATTTTATCATATGGACTAAATTTTAGTAGAGTTTACTCTAAGAAAATCCTATGTGGGAAACTTGACATTAACTCAAAGAATAAATGATTCAATGGTTATTAATTATTTACTTTACAAAAACATTTTTTGTTTAAAAAGATTAATAATAGGACTTTTTAACTGTGGTATTCTTCTAGCACATTAGGTGCTATGTGAATGGATTTAGACTCTCAGAATTATAGTGGAAAAAAGAAATGCCAACTTTTTGTGTGTTTAAAAAAAGGGTTGGTGTGTGTGTCCATAGTGGGGGAGGTGCATGTGTGGGAACTGGAGGACATGGGAACTCTCTATACTTTCCATTCAATGTTGTTGTGTACCTAAAACTGCTCTGAAAAATGAAGTTTATTAATTAAAAAAATAAGGAAGTGCTTAGAACTGCAGCTCTGTGACTCGCTGTGTGATCTTGAATAAGTTATCTCTCCGAGTCTTAGGTTTTTATTCTGAAAATGAAGATAATAATAGATACCATACCAATATTGAGACGGTTCACTGAACATATGTCTCTCTCTATCTCTAGCTCTAGCTCTATCATCTCTATCTCTGTCATCTCTATCTCTGTCTCTATTCTATCATCTCTATCTCTACACCCATGTATATACCTCCTACTTCATTATGAGTACTCACAAAAATGCTGGTTCCTTTCCCCTTAAATTCCTTTGTGTCACACTCTAGGGAGATGGTAAGTTTAAAGCAGAACAGGACTGAGTCCAAATATTCTACTTCTTTGTCTAATGCATTTTTCATAATCCCACACACTTCCCAGAAACCCAGCATTGTGTGCAGCGAGAGCCGCCTGCCTGCGCAGGTTGTAACTTGTGTGCCCTGCATCATGGGGGATGCTCACTAAGTTGGTTGACAGAAGAAACCATGTGGTGGATTCCATTTGTTAAGATCATCCCCGGTAAACTGTACTGGGCACATTTTTCAGGATAACCCTGTCCAGTTTCCAGGTAATCATTTTGAACAGCCTAAAGCTATTAAGGGGGTCTCTTAAGCAGTGTGATAAGGAACAGTGGTGTCCTCTCCATCAGAGATTCTAACTATTTTCTGTAGTCTCGGGGAAGAATTGAAGCCTAGTGGTTTTGACAGGTGAAAAGCTGTGCACTTTACTCATGGATGAGCCACTTCCAGAAAAGGATAACTCACTCTATCTCCTGGATGGTTTAATTGCTTAACTGCCAGATGGTTTCGTCTAGTCCCTTCTAACTTTATTAATTTGATTCTCCAAATCACAAGCACATCTATTCTACAAAGCGGAGGTTTTTAACCTCTTGACATCCAGAACTGCTTTGAAAATCTGATGAAAAGCACTGACTTGCTCCTCAGAAGATGCACGTGCACACACACAAACACACACACGTACGCACACACACATCTACACAGCAACTTTTACAAAATGAATTGAATTTCAGGGAGCTAAACTCTGGCTGTAAACAAACACAGACATCAAAAACACTTAAATGTGCACAAAGGATGCAGAACTAATATTGGAAAATAAAGTGAAATATTGAGCAGTTGCTGCTCTCACTTCAAAAATGAGCCCCTAAAATGAGCCACCTTCAAGAAAAACGTTGAACCCAAAGGATTCCTTCTTACTGCAACTGAACAGGGTTATGTTTAGGCTGCCCCTGGATAGTGGCAGCCAAGAGCAAAGGTGGGTCAGCAACAACTGTCTCGGCAAAAAAAACCTCCCCTAATTCTACTAATTCTAATGAAACAAAGGCAAGCAATATTTAAATATTTATGTCAATAATAATTCTTAAGTAAGTATGATTCTCCCTTCCTTACATCAGAAGAATATCCTTGAAGCTTTAATCAACGTATCTAGAAAAGACAGTACACGTTGTAGCAAAAAGAGTGCTTCAGGTTGGAAATCTACAGGTAGGAGAAATGGGATCAATAGACTATCTGATATATTTGACCATCTGTAATATTGTTCTGAGAGGCTGTTTGAGAGTGAGGAAATAATTAGCTGTAGTTACATAGAAAACTAAACAAACAAAAAAAATTGAAGAAAGTGTTACTTTCTGGAAAAATAAAAGTTGTACATGTAGGAAGTCATTACAGCTCACCACTTGATTTAGCAGTGAACAGTTTATACATTCATGGCAACATAAACAAAAATAATGGGGGGACAGGTAAGGACACTGTCATCTTTCATAATAAGAGCTGAATAGATTATACTTAAAATTGATAAGTCAAGAAATATCAGCATAAGCTCAGTTTGTAGAAATGTGGAAATAAGTCTTTGGAAAAATATAAGACATTAAAAGTGCTTAGTTTGGGGATTTCAATTAGAGAGTCAGAAGTGTGAGGCAGGGAACAGCAATTTTTTAACATGACTTTTTAAAAGTCATATAATGGATCCTTAAAAATAAAATCAAGTTTTATGCAAGAGCCCATGTTTCTGGGTCCTCCTGAGTAATTATAAGATCTGAAAACACTGGACTCCATTAAGCCTGTTCTGGACCTGAAGATTTTACAAGGGACTTCCCCTTGTCAGCCAGCCCCATTCCCTCTGCTGGCCTCCTGTGTGCATTTGTGTTTCCAGACCTCTCTTTGATGATTCTTTTAGTGTTACTGTCTATTAAGAATCCTTATCAAGGTTCAATAATTCCAATTCATTTTTACTCCAATTTCTGTTTCTTCTTTTAATGCAAGTATATTTTTTAAATATATATTTAAAACTTGCACATATAGTGTAATCGTCATCGTACAGCATTCTCTCTATGCACCTATCTCTAAAGTTGCCCTGAGGTGTCTGAAATTGTGTTCATCAAAGAAAACATGGGCTAAGCTAGGAAGAGGGTAGGGGTGATTTATTGCTTTCTTTCTGTGTGATTTACTATGCTGTTGATTTTTTTTTTTAAGTGCTGTATTGTGTTTAACTTAAAAATAACCTCATCCACTCACCAACACATTTTGAAGCTCTATTTATTAGTGAAGTAGTATCTTTTTCTCTTTTCCACGCCACAGAATTTGTTGCTAGGACTAGTTTCTTATCAAGCTAAACTTTTATGTTTTCATCAAGCTGTATTTGCAAGTATATAAGCTTTCTGAAGTCAGATATTTTGTGTGTGCGTGTGTGTGTGCATGTGCGCATTCATAACTATATCTCCAGTTCCTAAAACAGTGCCAGGCACATAGTAGGCCCTCAGAAAACATTGTTTGAAAGACTAAATGGATAAAGAATCTGAAGCACCTTCCGTAAGAAGGCATAGAATTTTGCCATTTGTGACACCATGGATGGACCTAGAGGGTATTATGCTAAGTGAAATAAGTCAGACAGAGAAAGACAAATACCGTATGATTTCACTTATGTGTGGAATCTAAAAACCAAAACAAACGAACAAATGAAACAAAACAAAAACAGACTCATAGAAACAGAGACCAAACTGATGTTTGCGGGGCGGGGGGAGGTGAAGAGGAATATCGTCAGTAATAGTGTGGTAAGTTTGTATGGTGACAGATGGGTACTAGACTTAGTGTGGTGATCACATCGTAAGGGATTTAGGTGTCAAGTCACTATATTGTACCCCTGAAATGAATATAATATTGTGTGCAAACTATACTTAAGAAGAGGAAATCATATGGTATCAAAAAATGTGTGTAAGGAGTACACAAATGTTACTAGGTGTCCGTGCCTTTTTGAAGGAACACAAAACACCTGATAACTATTTTTCTCTGAGAACAGTTTTGTAAGGCAGATAGCTATCAGGCCCCTGGGTCCGGAGATTGTACTTGTGTAACTGTCCTTGGTTGTCCCTTGCAACTGTCCCTGGTTGTCCCTCAATTCCAGTGCTGCTGACCAGTATAAAATGGGTGTGGTGCGCATTGCCTCTTCAAAGGAGCTCTGTGGGGAAGCAATGACTCATAGTGTAGTGAGAAATGGAAATGACAACCCAGATCAAAAAGGCCTAAGCTATTGGTGAACCTCACTGAGAGAAACCAAGGGTGGCAGGGGGAATCCTCATGTGCCCACTGCATTCAGTGTCAGAGCTGTTGGCTGACTGATGGAGCCATTCGCAGGGTTGTGGCTCTGACTTGAGCAGGATCCTTGCTCTCTGCTTCCTTTGGTTCTCAGGCTCCAGGGACTCAGTCAACTTCCCTTTTCTCTGGAAACCCAAGCCTGGCTATAGAGTAAGAACAACTCTCCTTCCTTCCCAGGCCATGGCATTCTCCTTGTTTGCTTTTGTAGCATTTTGGATATAAGAAAATGTGCTAGTTTAGAACTTGCATTCTAGGTTAGACAGATTTGGGTTTGAATCCTTTGCCCATTTACAAGCGTGGACAAGGCCCTCAGCATCTCTAGAGACTCTGATTGTTCATCTGTAATAGTACCTACCTACAGGATTTTTGTGAGCCACTAATTAAAAATATTCACATGAAGCGCTCAACATAATATGTCTAGCAAACAGGAAGTGCACAATAGGGTTAGCTGGTATAGCTGGTACAAGCATTGTTACAAATATTTGTTTATATATTTGTCTCCTCTAGTAATGAACTTTTCCAGGACAGAGATCATGTCTTAGTTTCCATTTTTGGTATCCCATTCGCCTATCAACATAATAAGTTGAGTGTAGAAGTTGCTCAATAAATCTTTGACTAATGAGTGACTGCGTATAGGTGTGTGTACATATTATATTTTTTATATGTGTGTATGCACACATATTGATGCATGCATATCAAATGATATAAAAAGGCCATTGAATGTCTAATGTACTTATGAATATGGATAACATTATTAGAATAGTTACATATAGCTCTACTAAAACCATGATTTAGTTAGATTGGTGACTTTCTAGCACCGTAATTGGTCATTTGCCAACTTTAATTACTCTGGGCCTCAGGAAATTTGGGTCTTCAGGGCAAGATGCAGTCCCCAAGAAAGGAGGCTGTATATCCATCCTCTAAGACTGCACATTCTCTGGACTGATTTTGGATGGAGTGCTTCAGGACAGCTGATATTTGGGGGGCAGGGAGGTCCTGCCGGTCACTCCACAATGGCCAACTCCTCCCCAGAGCCAGATTTTTCATAGTAGGGAACTCGACAGGGACACTAGTAGGGTCACTGACAAAAACTGGAAACTCAAGAAGGTGGGGTGGAAGCTACTGACATTTTGAGGTGGATATTGTATTCAAGTGGATGTGTCTAGATGACAGAGGAGGTAAAGTTGTGGCTGACAACACCAATGCCATGAGAGATCACAGAGGCTGAGGATTAAGAAAAGGTATCTGAAATCATTTAAAGCTATATAAAGCCATTTCTTTCTGGATATCAGTTCATCTGAGTGTGTATGTCATGCTTGTTAGTTGGCAAAAAGAACCGCGTAGTCTAATTAAGATAGAGCTGGTTTTCATTCCACAAATAAATTGCGGAGTTGAGAATACGTTGTCAGGGAGAGCTACAATAGACCTCTGTCTCCATATACAGGACAATGGGCCCTGAAGCTCACCACAGCTCTTGGCCACCCTTGTTTCATAACCAGTAGTTTGCAACAGAGGTGAACTCCTGGGAACGTAACTGCTGACCTTCATGAGCTCATTTTCGTTTATGTGCATAAACCATATTCAGCTGTTTGAGAGTTAAGGACTGGAATCATTGGAGCAGATTTCATGCCAAAAAGAGTGAGGAAAAGGATGAAGAGGTGTAAAATTATAGATAGATGATCAATGGAAGATTTTATGAAAATGCCAAGGTAGTATGGAAAGAAGAAATTAGTGGAGGGAGGCAAGATGGAAGATGCTGGAGAAAGAAACAGGGAGTGAAGTCCAAGAAGAAAAATGAAGGAGCAAGATGGAGAGATTGGGCAGTTAGTGTGGAAAATAAAACCATCTTCCTCTGAGCCTTGAGGGAAGAAGGAAATTATACAAGGAGAGTTAAGGTTATTTTGCAATTAACAGGATATTTAAGAGATAGTCACATTATTGCTATATAATTATGTAGGTTATAGCCATTTTATAGGGGAAGAAACTGAGTCTTAGAGAGTGGAAGTAGCTTACCGAAAGTTATACTGCAAGTAAGTGGACAGCTTGAGCGCACATATCTGTATGACTTCCCAACTTGCCTTTTTGCCAATTATGAAAATCTGATGAGAGTGGAAAGGTCAGTCCTCTGATTAAAAACAAACAAACAAACAAACAAACAAAAAATGCCCCAAGGCCCATACATATTACATTTTACACGCAATTGCTGGAATTTCATGATCCACTGAAACCCATCTATGGGCCCCTGTGGATGTGTTGATACCAGATTAAGAGCAATGAGCCAATTTTCAACAACTTCTAAATATGTGCTAGCCTTCCAACTTGTCACAGCATGATGATGTTCAAAGGACATTTCTGTGGCTCTGAACATTTCTGGAGTTTGAGCTTCAGAATGTCCTCAGAATCCTTTTACTGGCCACAAGAGAAAATCAGTCCCAGTTACTTACTTTTGTTTTCTCCAAACAGTATTTGTTGTCCTGCCTTATTCATTATCTTTGGTTTCAAATGACTTTTGGCTATTTTCAAAAATGCAAACCATTCTCAAAGGATTCCATCACTGAAGAAATCCAAAGAATGTGCAATTCGCTCAGAAAAACAAAACAAAACTGTAAAGGGACATTGTAGAAGGGGTTCTATCTAAGGTGAAACCTTTGGGTAAGGAACTGTTCTCAAATACAACCATTTGATAGCTACAGATGCTGTTTGTGGTTAGTACTTTAATGGCAGTAACTCATATTGCAGTCTATGAGGTACGGTATGCCTTTAAAAATATGCTAAATTTGATTTTGTAAGTTACCTAGTAAAATTTACTGCTTTTTTTATTTTTAGAAATAATCAAGTTTTTTTTTTATTATTAGAAATAGAACCTCTCACTTGTGTAGGAACACTTAATGTCACTTTTGCCAATTTAATCCTTCAGTTAACCTTCAGTATACTAGAAATAGTACATATCTTAATGTTGCTTGGTGTGTTTGTTTCTATAATATAGTTAATTTTTAATGCCTCTGTGAAGTTGTTGAATAACTGTACCTGAAATAATGGTTTTTAAAAATTGTTTCTGGTAGCAGTTCTTGGGATATCCTCTTTTGGTTCTTTTACTGATATATATATATATATATATATATATTTAAATTAATTTTGTTTGGGGAAATATGATGTTACTCCTTGGACTAATGGGAATAGTTCTAGAACTGTTCATGTGAACTCACTTCAGATATTTAAGCTATCAACTGTATTGACTAGAAAATTGCTTCTTTCTGACCCCCTACACTTAGGGTGCTTAAAAAGCCAGAAATCATATATTTTGTACATAAACGTCAACATCTAGAAGGGTGTGATTAAAATTTCCAGAATCTCATTCTGTCCCCCATCCCACTTAAATACTGACTTTGCAGGTGTGTGTTTCTACCAACCGGACGGGCTCCCCTTCTGGAAAGGACTCTAAGGCCACTGAGCTGCATATACTTCTGACATTACAGCAGACAAATACTTAAAGCAATGCTTCTCATTTTTTCTTTAATGACACATGTTCACAAGTTCTCATGGGCGATCCCACCACCTATCCCCATCAGTAGCAAACTGTTGGGTCATTATCATCTAGGCGGTGGTGACCTTGGGCGGTTTCAAGGTCAGGTACTCCTTGTAATTCTATTTCTTTCTCATGGAGATAGTCAGACTTGTGTACTGTTGTACTATGGTTCACAACTGTTGGCTTAAGGGATTGACCGATGATGTCCTGCGTATTTCCTCAGGTTATTTGGTGTTGATTCTTGCTGCTCGAGGTGTGATCCAGGAATAAGCAGATCTGGGAGCTTGTTAGAAATGCAGAATGTCAGTCCCCACCTCAGACCTACTGAATCAGTATTTGCATTTTAACAAGATCTTCCTCCCCGCCCCGTGACTTGTGTATACATCAGAGTTTGGGTACCACTGACTTAGATGGTTCTACATAAGCTCATACACATAAAGTTGCAGAAAATACTGAGTTTCTGTATGTTGGGTAATGGATATTGACAAAACAACAACAACAATGAACAAGCAAAAAACCACAAGCAGACTGAATAGACACAACAATTCCCTCTTTGTCAAATGATGGGTATACAAATATGTGAAATGGTTAAATTGCAGCTATTTGGCTTATTCATTTTAGCCTTTGGCATTGGTTATTTTTCCATTTCTACTGCCTTTCATCTTGAGTTTGGGCTCTGTTCTGCTCACGTGGTGAGACTGACTAAAGCTCATCATCCAAATCAGCATTTTTAATTTGCTTTTCCTGGGAGCAAGATTTTGTGGTTTCATTGCAAATGAAACCACAGTTCTTGAGAAGTAATGTAGTTTCATTTTAAATCAGTAGCAAAGATTAAGGATGTGACCAACTGACCAAAAAATATAAA
Source organism: Rhinolophus sinicus (assembly GCF_057876585.1). NCBI lineage: Eukaryota > Metazoa > Chordata > Mammalia > Chiroptera > Rhinolophidae > Rhinolophus > Rhinolophus sinicus. The sequence goes on from NC_142504.1 coordinate 21,690,537, forward strand.
CCCAAGATACAGCCACAAATCTGTGTCAAAAACAAAATGCTGTGCCTGGAAAGTCACATTCCATGGGAGACTCTGCAGAGCCCTGGACGTCTAGCTGGAGCCCAGTATAGCACTGAGTCATTATTTGGTGGGATACTGAAGTGGATCCCCTTTCTCTCTTAGGAGCACAAGTTGGTATTAGCATTGTAGGAGACAACTTTGGTAAACATGTATCAAAAGCCTTCAAAAATGCATATTCTGTGATCTAGCAATTACACTGCTAGAATTTTATTTAAAACTAAATATATGTATGGATTAGTACACGAGGTTCATGAATTCTGTGAAGACATGGCTATAGTATCTATAGGAAGCAAAAGCATACTTCTCCCTGCTCCACCATTGGCACCCCTCCTTCTGCTCTTGGCGAGCCCCACCCCCACCCCACCCCAAGTCATCTTCAAAGTAAATGAAAGTCTTCTAGTAAATCATTTGCTCTCACTTGGGACTTAGTTTCCTCCTTTGGACAATAAGAAGTTTGGGAGAAAGGCAGTGTTTCTCAGAATATTATCTATGGAGCAACTTGAGTGAGTATCATTTCACCTGCTTGTATGAAATGCAGATTCCTGGGCCAAGATCATCACAACACCCTGGAAAGGCAGGGTTGTTTTCCTTTCACAGAGCAGGAAACCTGGCTCAGAGAGACTTTCATTTTACACTTGGTGAGGGGTGGAGCTGGGATTTGAACCTGCTTCTACTGATTTAATTCCAACGCTTGTTCTATCACTGTTGGTGCTAGGTGAGCAGACAGGTATAGACCCCTGCCCTTGGGAGCTCACATCCTAGTAGGGTGGACATTGAAGATTATTGTCACGTGCCCCACAGAGTTTCTTAAAGTCGCTTTTCTGGTGAAAATATTTTTGTAAATCTTTAATTTACTACCATGGAAATAGTATAAGATCTGGTTTTAGTTGTAGTTTTTTTTTGTTTTTTTTTTTTTTTTTTTAGTTATAAAAAAAGGATTCTATCTACTCTCCAATTATTTAATATTCAGTAGCCAGTGAAAATGGCCCATCCATGTTGTCACAAATGGCACTATTTCATCTTTTCTTGTGACAGAGTAATATTCCATTGTGTATATGTACCACATCTTCTTTACCCATTCATCTATCGAAGGACACTTTGGTTGTTTCCATAAATTATGCTGCAATGAACATCGGAGTATGTATATCTTTATGGATAAATGTTTTCAGATTTTTTTGTGTAGATACCCAGGAGAGGGATTGCTAATTCTATTCTGAATTTTTTGAGGAACCTCCACACTGCCTTTCATAGCAGCTGCACCAATTTGTATTTCCACCAACAGTGTATGAGGGTTCCTTTTTCTCCACAGTCTCTCCAACACTTGTTTTGTTGATGATAGCCATTTATTTGTTTTGTTGATGATAGCCATTCTAACAGGTGTGAGGTGATATCTCATTGTGGTTTTGATTTTCATTTCCCTAATAACTAGTGAAGTTGAGCATGTTTTAATATACCTGTGATGCTAAGCGAAATAAGTCAGACAGAAGTTGCGAACAGTGTGACTTCACTCATGTGGGATATGAAATTGAAAGCAACAAAGAAACAAGACAAACAAATAAAGAAACAAAAACTCATAGACACAGACAACAGTTTAGTGGTTACCAGAGGGTAAGTGAGGGTAAAGGGAGTAAAATATATGGTAATGGAAGCAGATCTGACTCTGGGTGGTGAGCACACAATGTGATATATAGATGATGTATTATGGAATTGTACACTTGAAAGCTATTTAATTTTACTAATTATTGTCACCCCAATAAATTTAATTAAAAAAGAAAAGAGAAGAAAATGCTACATATCATTTCTAAGTTACAGACCTCTCTAGCAGGAGAGTATATTGCTCTGTGTGGGAAGATGGTGCTACTGTGAACTGAACAGCACTGGCACTCCTTCTGTGGGTTGTTTTTACTCCAAATGGAGGTACAAGCTTTGCCTTTTTATTCTAGGAGAGCCATGATTTCATGTCTAGTTGTAGGTCTGATATCGCCTTTGACCTGTGTTGTTTCTATCTTCATTATACTTTCTGAATTGCTTCCCAACTGTTGAAAGCACATAAATCTCCTTTAAAGTGTTAATTAAAGAAATACAGAGGGTGCCAAAAAATATATACACATTTTAAGAAAGGAAAACTGTATTAAAAGTGTAACACTGAATATATACTGATAACAAAAAAAGTCACATGTGACTTCTGCAATTACAAGAGGCGCTCAAAGTGGTTACCATCAGTGTCCAGACACTTCTGATTACGGTGAACTACTGCTTGAGCAACATTGACCAAAGTGTCCACTTGTGTACATTTTTTTTTTGGCACCCCTGGTATATTTATTGAGCGCCTTTTATGTGCCTGTCATTGGGCAAAGCCATGGGGCTACCCAGTGAACAAAGCGCCCAAGGACTGATGGCCTCATGGGTTCAGATAACTTTGTCAATAGACCACTTTTAAACCATTTCTTCCTCATTTTGTTAAGGATCACTCTAAAATTTAGTTGAGAAAATGCTCAATTAAAGTGACATTTTGTATATAATCTAACTCATTGGAAGTGCAGTGGTGTGCAACATCCTGTACAACTTAAAGATTACTTCCAAAGAGGAAGACCTACAACATGTGAAGTCCCCATGTTAAAACTGAATAATAATTATTTTTTTTGTAAATAGAGTCACAGAATCTGGTTGCTTTGAAAATTCTGCCATGCTATTTAATGCTCCTTCATTATATTTGATCTTCAATTTTATGGGCTGTTTTGGTTAGTGATGGTAATGGCAGAGAATTATTGTAGCCTTCAAGGGGATGAAAGGAGGGATGGAAATGATTAAAAATAAGTTTGCTTTTTCATGTACAGGAAGGAGGAATAGTGAAGAAGCTGCAATGCATTCTTAAAGTGATTAAGTAATTTACTAAGGCATTCTGAAGCCTCATTAAAAATTAACAAATTGATCTTAATGCATCTCATCTCATTGTGTTGGCTGGTTGCCCAGTGCCTTGAGGCTCTGGTTAATGGGCTCAGAAGATAATCTGTACCAAATGGCAGTAATCTAACATTTGAAAAACCATCTTTCCTTTCTGTTGATTATAGTGAGGCAAAGACAGAAAAAGGTGGGCCCTTCCTTAGAGTAATTTTTGTAAAATTTAAATTATTGATTGATTGCACAAAGAAGAAATCTGCCAAGAGTTGCTATTGCATCTGTGACTTGTTGGCTCACATTGAGATTATAAATGCCTTTGCTGAAAACCAGCTACATCTACCTACATTTAAGTAAATTAGATTAGAATAAAAATTCTAGATCTCTACGAACTGCTTAAATTTGTCATAATAGTATGGAAGTATCAAGATAAGTAAGCCAGTCTGGCCCCATAGCCCAGTAGCAGGTGCAGGTCAATGCTCTCTCGGGCTTTGTCCCTACATTTCTGCTCAAAAAGCCAACATCCGTTGGGGTGTTTGTTGTATTCACATCAGCAAATCAAGGAGCCTCTTGTGACTATCCATGCTCTAATCCATGTTTAATTTGCATAGGACAGCAAGCTTCTCTCGTTTTGCATGCATCGTTACTTCATATGAAAATCTATGATTCCAAGAATCATTGAGTTAGATAGGGCCCTAACAGATTCTAATTCAAGTCTGTGCCTTTAATTTTGTTTCTATATCCCCATTTTAGGCTATGTCCCTTGCCTAAAGACATAGAACTATCACAAATGGAGAGAGTCACACCAAGTCTCCTCCCTTTGCTCATCATTGCCTGGCCCCCAAGCATTGATCAAATCATTCTACCTTATTCATTTATTCAGCATGTATGTGCGGGGGCACGCACATGCACACAAGGGATAATCTGATGACACTTTTGGAGCAACCTCCTAGATATGACTTTAAAACATTAAAAAAATTTCCCAGTATTCCTAGGCAACCCATCCATACATCATATATTAGCAGTGTTTTTTTCTAGTGGCCTGTATTTATAAATCTTTCCAAATCATCCATTTTAGTTTTTCTAGAAATGGAATTCAGCTGTCTTTTTCCATTCTCATTTCATGGGTTTACATAAAATTTAATTGACTGTACATAATTGAATATTAAGTGTGATTGGAATTTGCAGTTCTGAACAAGTGACAAGTGACAGCACAGCAGTTAAGAGTGGAAGTGTGCAAAGGTACCGGAGATGAATGTAGTAGCCAGAAGTGCTCAGTATTCCATCGGCATCAGCAGGCGTCAGTTCATCTGAGTGATTTGCTTAAAAGGAGATGGACTAAGAGAGCTGCAATAACTTACATTTATGGAGGGCTTGTTCTGGGCCAAGCCCTGCATTAATCACTTAACATACAGTCTCTCATCTAATCCTTAGTGTAACTATAAAGATTAGACATCATTACCCCCATTTATACAAAGGGGAAAAATACCTTTGCTACGTAGTGTGTCCAAAGTCACAATGCTAGCAAGCAACATTAAGAAAAAAAATGCAGATTTGCCTGCCTCTAAATACTTTACTTTTCACTGTTTTGCTATGTTATAATAATGGATTTTGACGATCTAACAACTCAAAAAACTCTGTATCTACAGAGAAAATGCAGATATCACGAATGAAATCTCTATTTTAGTCAAGAGCTATTCATTTTTCCCTACTTGGTCTCAGTTTGTTGCTATTTCTGTTACAGGAATTCACAAGAAAAGTTTTGTTGAAGGAGCCTGGAAAAACACAGGCAAAGACTTTTGGGTTATGCAGACATGAGGGCAAATAAACAAAATGTCTCCTCCTGCTCTAAGTTATTTATTAGAAAGCTTACAGTTTCAGTAGTGACTGATGTCAAATTTAATATATCCTCAGGACTTACAAAAGTTCTGTAAGCTTGCAAATTTCTAAGCGAGGAGCATGGGGACTTTATTACACGTTTGTTTTCTTGTGGTTTTTTTGTACCGTTGCTCCACCCTGTTAATTTTAAGTCCTTCAGTTACAATGAAAGCTTTGATCTTTGATGAGAGAATAATTACAATAATTCGGAAACGTTTGTGATTTGTATTGGTTATTTAGACAGGATATATATATAGCTAGCCTATGGGATAAACCCGATTTCATACATATATATGGAATTAAAGAGTATTAGGAATTAAAGAGTATTTAAAAAATAAATTTACTTTAAATAAGTTTAAAGTAGAAAATTGACCTTTACTTTAAGTCTTGGAGTAAGCTAACCATTTCTTTTGGGAGGCTTTTAGAGCCGTTGAAGAAAACTGCCTAGAAGTACTTGTCATGAGTGGATCAGAGGCTCAATGGCTTCTCATTTGTTTAATGCAGTCAGGATAATCCTGGGTTTAATAGATTTTTGGAATCTCCTGTAATGGAATTCTGTTGCGTTAAATGAATTTGGCACTTAATTTCCAAGAGCACCTTTATCATCTGCATATTTATTTCACACCTTTTGTACATTTTCATGCATTAAGGAATTACTGCTCTCATTCTTTCCTCTCCCTCACCCACAGGTGTGCTGGTGAAGGATTAACAACAGGCTTTGAGTGCGGGGCGGGGGGGAACCCAATGCCCTGGCTCTGACGGTAGCATTTGGTGATTTCCACGGTGTAAATACTCTGCTCACGGTCTGTGTGAAGCTACCACCATAAAACCACTGAATGCTGCCTGGGGAAGTGAAGTGCACAGTCAGCCCGCACGAGATGGTCAGAGCCTGCTCCTGAAGAGCCCTGCTTCACCCCTTCTGTCCTTCCATCAATAGCCAGGGCGGCCTCACTTCTGATGTTGTTGACCAATGGGGAGGCAGCGAAACGTTTTCTCTGCCTGCACTTGCTTGCTGAGTTTCCAAGTTATTGTTTTATTAACTCTTTTACTTACTGGTTCAAATGCACTTATAAGTGAAAGATTTCATTTTAGGGCTGATTTGTGTGTGTGTGTGTGTGTGTGTGTGTGTGTGTGTATTCACAATGTGTTTTGTTTTAGGCTCTCAGTTTGGGTTTTGACATATTATGTTTTCTTAGTATTTTCAAGGGTCTTCAGCCTTATCTGTTCCACTTGTTCTCTTCAGCCTCCTGAATAGTAAAATCAGTAATAAAAACCTAAGCATGAGCCTATCAGTGTGAACCCTTTCTCCCAGTGTATCGTCACAGAATTCCCTACTGCAAACTGTTACTATGGAAAAGACAGGCTTCAAAGGCTCTGCTTTTTTGCTAGAAGGGGAAAACTAGACAAATGTGATATCAGCCTGTGATTTTATGCAAGGCCTTCCTAACATTTGAACAGGAATCCCAGTGAGAGTAAGACGGTTCAAATGATCTTTTAATGATGTCATGAAATGCGGTTAACTTTCTCATCAATGTCTTCTGTTTCCCCTGAAGCTCCCTATGTTCAATTCCATGATGTCAGCAGGATGAAATATGAAGAACCCAATCACACACTGGCCCTTCCTCCTCAGGACAAGATTTCCAAACATGAGATAGATTTGCTCTCCTTGGATAAGCTAGGAGTCCTTTTACAGTTGGTACAAAAGAATGAGCACATTAGTCAAAATGATGCAGAGCGCTCACACTTTGATAACCCCTTTTGCCTCAAACACATAGAAATGATAGATAGAACATAATAAGAGAAAAGAACAGAAATCAAAAAAAGAGACATAACTGCCTTAAAAAAAATAATGTTTTGGGGGCTGCAAAACATTGCAGAATTGCCTGAGAGTGAGCAAAGCTGATGTTGCCGTCTGTCTTTGGCATCTTCCTCAATGCCACCCTCTCAATAAGGCCTACTCTGGACACCAAGCTACTGCAACTCCTCTTTCCTCCCACTCTGGCAACACTGCTTCATTTTTATCCTTAGCACTTAAGCTCTTCTAACATATACAGTTTTACTAATTGACCTTATTTTCTGACTCGGATTGTCAGCTACACAAGGGCAGGAATTTCGTCTCGCAAATATCTGTGAAGGAATAAATGAATAACAAATGTAATGCATTTACCAAAGGACTAGCGTGTTGGAAGTGTTCAATGTGTGTTGTTGTTGTTGTTGTTGTTGTTACTATTATTATTAATAGACAAGTCTTGGTGCTGGCACAGTCTGGCGTTTCCTACCTCATTGATGTCTCCCCCCATCCCTCTGCTGCTTTTGCCTTTGTATTTACTGTTCTCTTTTCTCCACTCCTCTTTCTTTTTCCCTCTCTGTCCTGTGTTGGATCTGATGCCTTGTGTCTGTGGAGAATAGCGGAGGCCTCTGCAGACCCCCCAGTTTCCCAATTCAAGCTGCATGTTGGTATCTGGTAGCCAGTAGGAGAGGGGGTGGTTGGAGAATAAAGAGGCTCATGGCAGGGACCAAGGGTAAGACCCCTTCTTATTCCTCCCCATCTCAAGTTCCCTGTGACATCCATGGGCTACCTAGCTCTGATGAGAGCAGAGCCTAAAGTTCTTCCTGATTCACCTCGAACTACACACGTAAAACACAATCCACTGATTTTTTTTTTTTAATTAAAGTTTATTGGGGTGACTATAGTTAGTAAAGTTACTAGGTTTCAAGTGTACAATTCTGTAATACATCATCTGTGTATCACATTGTGTGTTCACCACCCAGAGTCAGTTCTCCTTCCATCATCATGTATTTGATCAATCCACTGCTTATGAGTTTTAAGGATGCATTTCTGTGGACTGAAACCTTCATTTTAAGGTGGAGATAAATAGAAATTTGTGGGGTGAAGAAGTGAGACAACGTACAACAATGGCATTATGGGAGGAGTATAGGGTATCAGGAATTTGAATTTAGTGCTGAAACAATTTATTTTCGCTGGTTCAGAAATGTAGTGAAGACAATAAACACAGCTTCCCTCCCATCCCCAGCAATAGAAGAGGATCTCAAGAGACATAAGGAAGCTTGATAGTGGCTTTCCTGAGGTTCTGATTACCTAGATCCTAGTCCCAGGTAGCGAGGAAGCAGTGTACATGGGAGGGTGAAATAATGAATCTCTTGCATTCGATGAGGGGGAAGTTAGTAACTTTTGCTTGGTAAGAATAAAGGGAAACACGTGGCCTGTCCCTATTAGCACTTTGTGAGATTTCTTGTACCTTTTACACTAATTCTCAGCAAATAGCAAAAGTACTTTTCAGAAGTGACTTAGGGATTTTTATCCCCCATAGATAACATGTGGTTGAAGAAATTACAAGATTAACAGCACCAGCAAAGCAAGGTGTTCAAGCTAAACTGAACATTTCATTCTATTTTCCATTTTAAAATGAAGATGAAATAGCTCATATTGTCATGCTCCATACATCTAACTACCGTTTTATCAACAGATGTTTACTATACGGATTTCGAAAACTTGAGCAATTCACTTCAAGGTAATGCTCACATTTGCTAAGTCTCTGTGGGTGGGATGAGGGAGAGGTACTTAGTTCTCTCAAAGTAGCAGCAGGAAGTGGGAGATGTCCACCAGACGCCTCTTGAATAAACGAAGACCCCTCCAGGTGATATATTCTATTATTACCCTGCCTCGCTACTTTGGCTGATGCCCAAAGCTACTGGAGCCACAGCTCTGGGGCTGGAGGTGGTGAAAATTATTGAGGAATTTCATGAAGCAAGAACTTTTTCAATAACAGGCACCCCTGTGTTAAGGTGTATTGACTGTCCATCAGTTGTAGGGATCATTGAATTTCAGAGCTGAGAGGAGCGATGGAACTTGCTCTGGTGTGTTTCCATTGCCACAGCCTGGTGAAACTTGTCCAGGCTCTGGGACTATAGAGACTACTCTATGTAACCAGCTCTATGACTTTCTGGAAGTCACTTAAACTTTCTGAGCCTCAGTTTCTTCAGTTGTAAAATGGAAGTAATGCTTGCTTGCAGCGCTGTTATGACAATGGACATTTAGTCAGTTAATTGTTTTTATTATAAATTTTTTTAAATGTAATATGCCAGACCTGTGTTAGAGGATGGGAATCCAATAGTGAGCAAAAGAAATACTTTCCTTGCCCTCATGGGACTTATAATCCAGCTGGGAAAACAGATATTAAATATCACCTGGCACAGAGTAGGGTCTCAAAAAAAGATAGCGATCTCATTATTCATTAAAAAAAGGAGGACACTGAAATTCCACAAAGTTAAGTGACATGTTCCAAATTTCACAGTTAAACCTGGCAGTCAGGACTTTATGTTAAGGCCTATAATGTAAAATCAAATACTTGTCACAGAGGCTGGTAGCAGTGCCCAGCGTCTTGGTGACCAGACTGGATGTTTTGATTCACTGGGAGGTAGCGTTTTTCAACCAGCCGCTGAGGTAGCTTGGGTTCCCACAGCGTTGCCAGGTATTGCCAGGTCAGACTTATTTCAGGTCAACTGGAATAATTTAAAGGCCACAGTTAGTTTATTCCATATGGAATTTGTTACACTCTTGTAGGTCCTTGGAAAATCTGCACAAAGGTCAGTAACATAAGTCATAGGCCAAGGGTTAAATGAACATTGATTTGTATTGATCACTGAACTCATTGAGCAGAACGTCTGTGATGTAACTCAATGATTCCCGTTAAAGGACTCATGTGAGAAATTTGAGAATTCATAGCCAACAAAAATTTTGTTTCCTCCTTTCTTACAGCGAGAACCATATAAATAATCATGTTTGCCTTTTTGCCCAGCCTGCCAAAAGTGTTGGACTCAAAATTAGTGCTTTTTCACAGAGAATGCATAATCCGTTGTGGTTGGCATGTATGTTTCCTTTTTATTTCCTTGGCTCTGATATGTCTTTCATTTCTATTGTTTTATTGTCTGTATGTCCTTTAATCCAAGTACCAACATAATATGTTAAAAAAGAACTGTATTCCCTTATAGGGCAGAGAATGCCAGTATAGGGAAAAAAATAGAAGTATTGAGGGAGCTAACGGGGAAAATCATGAATGAGGATGCTCTCTAGACCAGGGGTGTCTAAACTTATTTCAACGTTTTTTACGATGGGCCATATGCGGTAAAATACACAAACAGCCAGGCCACTCACTCGAGGTGAAGTATGTATTGCCTCACCTGGTTTATTTAAGTAAACTAAATATATTTTTGGAATTTGCTGCGGGCCAATTAACAATGGATTGCGGACTGCAGTTGGCCCTTGGGCTGCAGTTTTGACACCCCTGCTCTAGACAATCATATCGTCATAAATCTCTTTCACCAGTTAACACGTATGGCCTTTCTGCTGCTTCTGGTGGAACGAAACCCAAGGGCCTCTGTTCTCTTGGTTGACCTGGATCTGATCTCAAAATGAATGCCTTCCAGCCCTTTCTTTTTCCTCTGTGCGCATTTACGGGAATATCAGATAAGGCAAAGCAGTTAAAAGCTTTTTGGTTCCCTATTTCCCGTTTATCTAGATTTGCAAGGTCAGTTTAGTCTTGGCTTCCAGTAGCTTGTTGTCATCAGGATTTCTGTTCTCCATGATCAGAGCTATCTTAATTTACCTCTATTTTCTTTACCTTTGTGCACTAAGTTCACATCAGTTTTCTGCACAACGTCATGTTTTCTGCAGAATTGGCTCTTCTGTTCTCGTTGCTATCGAGAAGGGAATACAGATAAAACATTTGGACTCACTCTCAACTAGGAATGTTTTGACCAAGTAGAGCTATGAAAACATCATGAAACCACTCAGATTTACCCTGATCGCCAGACAAAGTAAGGTCATAATAAAAGAGCGGAATTGATTGCTGGGCCAGCCCAATTACTGATTTTGCGGCCTCCTAAGGTTCTTCGTAGTTGACGGGGTCACTGGGTACCCCACAATATGCTCACCAAAGCCCATGCATGACCTGCCTTCTTTTTCTGCCTCAGGGTCACACTGTTTGATCTGCTATGCCTGTTCCGTATTTCTCCAGGGATCCTCTTTTGGCTGCAATTCTTGTGACTCTCTCTGAGGATAGTGTTTCCTGGTGCTCCATCCCCCGGCCACAGGACTGGAGCTGTGGTTGTAACCACTTCTCTGCACCTGTCCCACAACCTCCAGGCTCCCTCTGACCACACTTATACCTTGTTCCCAGGCTTAAAACAAATGTTCCTATGTCCTCAATTGTCTGCAGGCCCTTTAGCATGACTATCCTTTCACTTGATCTGCTCATTAGTTAAGTGGGCTAGTGTGGTAACTGTTCATTATATGCCCAGATCTGTTCTTCACCTCTTCCAAATAATATGGCTGCCTAGTTAGAGACTACTTTTCCCCAGTCTACTCTGAAGCTAGGTAAGGCCATGGAACTGAACTCTCACTGACGAAATATGAGAGTTTACATTTTTGGTCCTTACTTAAAAAGAAAGTGTTCGCCTTTTATATTATCTTTCCCCTTTGCCCCTGGGGAACGTCAACCAAACTGAAGAAGACAGCATCCTAATGTAGTAGTTCTTAAAGTGTATTCTGCAGACACCTGGAGATTCCTCAGGCCATTTCAGGGAGTCTGGGACATCAAAACTGTTTTCATAATCATATTAAGATTTTATTTGCCTACCTTTTATTTTTGTGTTATTTTTAATTTTTTACTGTTTTGCACTTGCACTGATGGTGCAAATGCAATCGTGTGTAAAAGTGTTGATGCCTTAGCATGAATCAAGGCGGTGATACCCAAATGTACCAAGACTAATCATATTCTTCACAGCCTTGTACTTGCAGTGAAACAAAACAAAACAAAACAAAACAAAATTCCTGTTTCAGTTAAGAATGTCCTTGAAGAAGCATTGCAAATAATTTAATGAAATCATTGCTATTGAGTGCATGTCTCTTTAATATTCTGTGCAATGAAATAGAAAGCATGTATAAATAATTCTGATGCATACAGAAATATGTTGTCTCAAAGTAAAGCACTGTGGGACTGAGTGGCAAGATGAACTATTTTTTTTCTCATAGAACACCATGTTTATTTGAAAGAATGATTGACAAAGTACGTTCATTCAGACATTTGGCATTCCTCTTTTGGAAAATCAGCTTGTCACCTCAATCAAGAAAAAAAAGTCAGATATTTGTTACCAATGATAAAATTTGAGTTTTCAAGTGAAAATTTGAATTTTGGGAAATATGTATCTGCCACCATGAACTTGGCAGCACCTCAATTGTTAAAAATTGTTCTGATGAGGTTGGTGGTGATATCAATGAATGTGATTTTCTGATATTTGGTAATAAAATGTGTCAACATTTGGAAGTTCTACATAACTCAGTGAACCGATAATTTGTAAAGGACCAGTGTGTGATGTTACAACATCATGCATGGGTAAAAGACCCATTGGAAGCGTAAAATAAGAATTTTGTTTGTTTGTTTATTAGACAAATTTTGACAAGTGTATCAGTTGTATAATCACCACCATGCCAATAGATTTTAATGTAGCAGAGTATAAAAAATGTTTATTGATATGGTTTCAGATTCCATATTGTAACTAACCAGTAAGAAACCACCACTTGAGTTTTGGTACAGTATTATATCAAAGAACTATATTCACAGTGATCTGAAAGGGCTTAAAATAGTCCACATTTTCTCAGCTATATAGTTGTATGAGGCTAGATTCTCTTCACATACTTTAGCTAAAACAACTTATTGCACAAATTGAATGCTTCTGCACTGCATTCAATCATCATCAGTATCATCACTATCATCACCATCATCTTCCATCTTCTATTGTTAAGCCAGATAGCAAGAGATTTGCAAAAATACCAAATAATGACACTCCTTTCACTATTTTTGAAGACATAGATTTTTTTTATAAGATAAGTTAGTTACATTAGCACACAATGGTTTTTATCATGATTTTAAAAAAGAAATTAATAAACAAATATTTTAATAATTTTTCAGTTCTAATCTAGAATACAGTAAATATCAATACATGTTACTCACATAAACAAATCTCTCTGGGGTCCTCAATAAATGTGTAGTGTACAGGGGTTTGAGACCAAAACATTGAGAATCCCTGCCTTTAATTATAGCAGAGCTGCATGATGGACTCAATTTGGACAACTGAGTGAGCTCTTAGAAGACAGCTGTCTCCTTCCTGTCTGGTATATGAAAGAGAAATACACTCTGTTTCATTTGAGCCACTTATATATTGATGACTCTTTGCTATAGCATCTTGGCTCATATGTGAAGGAGCATATTGACCTAGAAAGTGATCTAATGGACACAATTAGGATTGTTTTTTCTCCTTCAGTGCCCAACAAGTGTCTCTAAATTGAGCTTGTATGCCTTGACTGTCCCAAGAATAGCCGGGATAGTTGAGCAATGACTTTTTTCTTAATATTTTAGACAAAATCAGCCCTGGGGCACTTGTTAGTCTTAACATAGCACGTCAATTGTCCTTTGAAGGACCTCAGGATTCTGAAATGGTGGAATTTTTAACAAGCAAACTGCCTGTGTCTATATTTTGGGATCTCTTTTACATAAGGTTTTAATCTACATTCTATCTTTGTTCTCTTAATGTCAACATGTTTGGTCTAGTTGTTATGGTAATGCTATTTTTCTGAGACAGCAATGAAGGGATGTGGTTTAACAAGTAAAAGGATACCATTCAGTACAATGGAAGAGTCCTTGATTTGAACCTTTTTGAGAAAACTCATCATTGTTGGTCATCATGTTTATAATAAAATTCCCTAGAATGTGGAAATCACATCTCATTAATTTCTTTTCACTAGATTTTACACAGTGGATAAAATTGATATACTAAGATGCTGTTTAATCATAGTGTTCCAGTTCTATTGTGTAAACTAAGGTGTATAGAAACTCTCACAAATCCCGATTACTTAAGAGAGGAGAGGAAAACTTCTGGTCTTGTTCCAAGTTTCCCTTTTTATGAACCATGTTAGATTTTCAATATTTTATCATTTATACATTCAAAATATTATAAACGGATACTCATTTTCTCCAAGATCAAATCCACTTTCCATTCTGGGCATTTAAGGCTACATAATTTGGCGTCATTCTGCCCAGCCACTGGAACTCTTCACAGACAGCACAAAACCCTATAAGTAGTTGAGTCCACAAAGGAGGAAAGAAGGGAGAGTGTAGTTCCTTGGCCCCTGGCTAGCACCACTCTCTTGAAAATCTTGTCTCCAGTCCTACTCATCTGCAACATCACAAGGCTGATAACATTAACTTGGCCTACTCTGAACCTGGTCTAACAACTGAGCATTATTGGAGAACCTCACACAACGGTGCAGACTTTCTCCCTTTAGAATCATAAACACAGATTTCAAATGGGTACCCAACAAAGACTGGCAGTCCTACCAACTTCTCTCATACCTTTAATCTCCCACTAATTGAGCTGACATCTTTTCTAACTTCCTCATCTGATGACTTTGACTCATACTGTATGTTAAGAAGAATAGATAAAACTGACATGTGTCTGCTCACACAGATTTTACCTTCCCTCCTTTCAGGAAGAATTATCCTCAGTTCCTATCTAAGGACAAAGCTCCCCATCCCTGGTCCCATTATTGGTATTTGTGTACCATCCCTGTGAAACGAGAGAGAAGATATTTCTATGCTCTCCAGGAGACAATATCTATCACAATCATTCCCATTCATTATGTCACAGACATATTGCTTTTCTTTTGGTCTTTTAAAATTTCTGTCACAGGTCTCTTGCAGTTGCTCTTTTCTCTGCTTGGGATAATGTCCATTTAGGTTTCAGCCCAGATGTTATTGTCATTTTCTCAGAGAAGCTTTCCTTGACCATAGTAATTAAGGTAGGATTCTGTATTATTTTTCTAGGGTTGCCATAACAAAGTGCCACAGACTGGGTAGCTTAAACAACAGAATTTTATTTTCTCACTGTCATAGAGGCTAGAATACCAAGATCAAGGTGTTGGCAGGTTTGGTTTTTTCTGAGGCCTTTCTCCGTGGCTTGTAGATGGCTGTCTTCTCCCCATGTCATCACGTGTTTTTTTCCTCTGTGTCTAAATTTCTTCTTGTTGTATGGACACCAGTCATATTGGATTAGGGCACAAACTAATGACCTCATTTTAACTTAATTACCTCTTTAAATGTCCTATCTCTAATGTCACATTCTGGGGTACTAGGATTTAGGACTTCAATATATGAATTCAGGCCATAACAAGAACTCTCTATCCCATTGTAACATTTTTTTTTCTTAACATTTATCATCATCTGAATTTATATTGTTCCTCTATTTCTTCATGTGACTGTCTTCCCCACTAGAAGTTTCCTCATGCCTACAACAGTGTCTAGCAGAAGCTCAATGAATGTTCATGGAGTAACTAAAAAGACAGAGAGAAGAGGGAAAGAATTATATATGCTGTGTTTCAACCTGGTGGGGGTTTTGTTCTTATTTCTGCACTATTTTGTTTTTTTTTGTAATTCTCCTACTTTTAATGCTTCTATTTTCTCTTGAAATCCTTCAAGACTTATACTAAGTCAGCCCTCTTTCTGCAGATCTTTCCAAATTATATAGCATAGATTGATTTTTCCAGTCTCTGAATCTTTTATAGCAGCTATCGTCTCAATTACTTTGGCACATCACATCCCTGAATATTACTTTTGGTGGTTCTTTAATTGTGTCCTGTTTTCATTGAGTGCTTTGTCTATACAGTGAGGTAGTGACGTTCCCAAGGGTGTCAACCATTATTTATTTATTTGCTTCTGGGTGTACTATAGAGCCCTAAGTTAATAATGAAGCTGAATTAAACAGGTTTGGATGCAATTCCATTCCTCATTTAACAGCAAAACAGACACCTCTGGGCAAAGAACCATGAGTACAGGCAGCAGCTCTGTGTGATATGATTTCTAAGGCACTAAAGAAACCCTCTGCTCTGTTTACACATTTCTGCCCCATTCTGCCCTCCACATTTGCTCATAGATGTTTAGTGGCAACTTTCTGAAAAACTTTAAGCTAAAACAAATAGTGCAAGGTTTTTTCTGTTTTGTGTGTGTGTGTGTGTGTGTGTGTGTGTGTGTGTGTGTGTGTGTGTGTTTTAACTGCTTCATTGAGGTATTCTTCACATACAAAAAGCTGTGGATATTTAATGTACCCAACTTATGTTTGGAGCTTAGTATACACCCTGTGAAACCATCATCACTGTTAAGAGCAAGGTGTTTTTTTTTTTTTATTTTTTATTGTGTTTTTTTTTTTAAGAGCAAGGTGTTTTAAATGCAAATATTTCTCAAAGGAGGCAACGTAATGACCTGACTGATTCTTTTCTAGAAAATAGACTTAATGGAGGGTAGGGAAGGGTTGGATGTCTGAGGTGGGGAAAGTGTGCTGAAAAAGGAAGCTGAGTACCAAGTCAGCCCTGGCCTGGACTAGAAGGCTGAATAATTAGAAGATATTTCTTTGAGTTAGAATCAGGTGTGGCTGAATCTCTGCTCTAAGGAACCATAACTCAAATCTTCATTCTATGAATACAAGCCATGTGACCTTAGGAAAATTACTAAACTTCTCTGGGTCTGAGAATCCCCATCTGGTGAGTGGGGTTACTTCCAGGTTTATGGTGAAGATGCAATTAATGTTTAATACATATTAACTGAGATTTTAGGGCCCTTAGTTTAAACCATCCTTACTGTAAGGAAGAATAAACCTGTTCTCTGAGAAGTGGTGTAGAGGGTGAGAGATTCAGCTCACTGATTTATACTTCAAGGATTGATAATTCCTTCCCTATATGCTACCGTATTAAGGGCAGTGGTCCTCCAACTGTTGGAATGGAGGAGTTACTTTTTATTTTCCAGAAAGTTTGAAGTTACCAGGATGTAAATGTGAAGGGGAGTGCAGTTAATGAAAAATCTCTGAGCAAGCTGGAGTGGGTGTGGGGTCATGGTGCTGATATTGTCTCTGACTGATATTACCCGAGAGAGATATTGCAAGGAACTAATTCCTTCACTACTGGGAATTCCAGCAAGCTATGGAAAGAAAGCTAACCCTAAAAGAAAAGTAGGTCTAAGATCACTCCCATTTTAGAATAAGCTAAAGCCTGGTGAACTCACTTGAATGAAGATCCCACAGATGAACTCCAAACCAAGTGATTTCTTGATGACTTGATGCTGCTTTTCCCACACACTTCAGATATGAGTTGAGCTGCAAAAATGCTGAAACCCAAAGAAAATTCTAGAAATCCATGTGGAACCTCTCAGAGGTAGATTTAACCTCTAATGTAGAGTGGGGGGGTGACCTTGTAAATAGTTTAGAAACACAATCTTCATATTACATCAAGATTTTCTTAGGCCACACCTACTCTGAGGCCAATTTTATGCTCTGGAGACACATACTACTTCCTGCCAGCTACCAAAACAGCCTTGAAGTGATGGGCATAATGACTCATGGTCACGTAACATTCCTTTAGACACATATCAGCATATTTGTTATTATATGACTGCCCAAACACCCACAGAATCTCAGGCAGTAAAATCGGATTAATGTTGATGAATTTAGTCCCACCCACTTTTCTTTTATTCAAGTCAAATTTTTGGAATGATCACTGTTGGGAATTCACTTTTGCTCTTAATAATGGATAAGGGAAAAATGTGTGACCAGCCTGGTCTCAGTGTTTGGAGTCAAGTCATATTAGGGAACTCTTTTATTTGGAAACCACACCTAAGTCAGAGCAAGGAAATCATCCGACATGAATCACATGACCCAGCTTGTATGTGTGGAACTGGAAGGAATTGGCATTAGACAGTACGGCATATAATGGCAATCAGAAGGTATCCTATAAAATGTCCATTAGCTATTCAAGGTAAAAAAAATGGCTTGCTTACAGCTGAATCAGGTAATTTGGGTCAATGAAATGGTCAGATTTACCTGTCTCAGCCATAAATATCATACCATAAATCATGGTCAATGATCAAACTCTTCTACATGATTTCCTTAAAGTAGTATAAAATACCTATAATACCTACAGTGTACATTGGATTAAGGGAATGCATATTTTATGTCAACCAGAAGGCCTAAAATTAGTAGTATACAATGAGTCAAGTAAATGTACATTGATTAATTTCATATAGTTTGTTAAAATGCTGAAAATGTTTTAGTAGCCCCCCAAATATTTATTTTTTTATTTTGCAGAGTGTTAGAACATTCATTTATTTATCCATTCATTGAGTATTTAGAATACTTAATCTTTACTAATTGAGTGACCTTTGGCAGTTGCTTAACTTTTCTATCTCAGTTTCCTCATGTATAAAATTAAGAAGATAATAGTACTTACCTCCCAAGGTAATGATTAAAGAATATGATCATTGAATGAATACATATGAAGTTCTTAGAATATTGTCTCAAACATTATAATCACTGACATTTATTATTTTTGGTATAGGAAACACATTGATCATTGCTGCATAAATAATTACCCTAAAATTTTGTGGCTTAAAACAACACATGTAAATTATCTCACAGTTTGTGCAGGTCAGGAATCTGAGCATGGCTTAGATGGGTCCTCTGCTTCACAGGCTGCAAAGTGTCTACTAGGCTGTAGTCATCTTATCACTGAACTGTGGAAAAAAATCTGCTTCCAAGCTCACACATAGTTGTTGGCAGGATTTAGTTCCTCAATAGTTGTTGGCCAGCATTTGCTCTCAGTTCCTTGCTGTTTGAATCTTTCCAACATGGCAGTTTGCCTTATCAAAGCATGCAACTTGAGAAATCAATAGCTAGCAAGACTCAAGTCATAGTCTTTTACAACCTAATCATGGAAGTGATATTCCATCACTTTGCCATATTTATTGATTAGATGTGAGTCACTAAGTCCAACTCACACTTAAGGACAGGGTATAACAAAAGACCATGAATACCAGGGGTCAGAGATCATTGGAGGCCATGTTTGAAGCTGCCTACCATAATGGCAAACAATAGAAACTTAAGAATTATGGTTTGTTGGGGGAGAGAGACATTAAAAATCATTCTCGGGGCTGGCTCGGTGGCTCAGGCGGTTAGAGCTCCGTGCTCCTAATGCCAAAGGCTGCTGGTTCGAGTCCCACGTGGGCCAGTGGGCTCTCAACCACAGGTTGCTGGTTCAACTCCTCGACTCCCACAAGGGATGGTGGGCTGCGAACCCTGCAACTAACAATGGCAGCTGGACCTGGAGCTGAACTGTGCCCTCCACAACTACGATTGAAAGGACAACAACTTGACTTGGAAAAAATCCTGGAAGTACACCCTGTTCCCCAATAAAGACCTGTTCCCCTTCCCCAATAAAATATTTTTTAAAAAATCATTCTGGAATAAAATAGCAATTCAAAGTTGTGGTAAGCACTATGAATTGGAAATACAATGTGGATGACCAATTACAATATTGGTACCTGATTTGAGCTGGCATATTTCAAAGGAAGGTATCTCTGAGGAAATACTTTTTGTTTCAGATGTGAAGGATGAGTGGAGTTAGCTAGAGGTGGAGTAGAGAGATAGATGAGCCCTCTCAGAAGAGTGAACAGTGGACGCGTAGGCCCTGAGACAGATGAGCACCCACAGTGGCTTTTCCATGGGACTTGGGGTTCTCACAGATGGTGGCTAGTTTCTGAGATACAATGCTCCGAGAGAGTATTCCAGGAGGAAAGAAGCAGAAGCAGAAGCTGCCGGGTCAAGCTGCAGGGCAATCCTTGCACAGTATTATATTGATCAAAGTAGTTACAGGCCCCGATCAGAGTGAAGGGCAGTGGTAATAAGTACTCCCTTTGGAGGAGCAGCATGCTTGGACAAGAACCAGCAAATTTGTTTGGGGGCATCCTTGGAAAATAACCACATCGGTGATTTTAGCGAGACTAATTTAGATTTGAGTCAAAAATTAAATAAGAAGTAAGAAAGCAAAGGAAGCATGTGTAGATACCTCTTTAAGAAGTTTGGGCAGGGCTGGGAGATGAAACTTAGATGGGTAACTGAAAGAAGATGGGTAAAACGAGGATTTTAAAATGATGTTTGTGTGATCCCCAGAGAAGAACGTGAAGATCATCACAGAGATGGGCTAGTGGGTGAAATAGGTTTCTGAGATGGGAGGGGAAGGAATTTAGAACACAGATTTGGGGGATTGGCCTTTGATAGGAGAACTTTTTCCATTGTAATAGGAAGAAAAGAGGAAAAGGTATGAGTGGATGCAGGTAGCTGTTGAAGGCTGATTTTTCCAATAGTTCGGAGATCAATTGTAGAGACTCAGCAAGACATACAGAATGCAGAAAAGAAGCCTGTGTGTAAGATGGGAGAACCGGGTACTGCAACAGGGTGGGGAAGTGAGGAAGAAGGGAGGTATAGATGCTGCTGAACCCAATCCAGGCAAACATTTTTTTTTTTTAGTTTACTGTAATTGTATGTTGGTACCTAAACAGGTTGTTGTATGGTAGGATTTATTCTTATTTTATCTGCTGAATAGGAAAAAGCACAAGGAAAGTTTTATTCAGTTGCATGATCTCTGTTCTCTTCTTTTGGGCTTCCCTCTAAGTTAAACTAAGCTGAACAAAACGGGAAAAATTCTTTTGAAATGCAGAAGGATCCCTGTATTTTGTTCTTTAGCTTGTGCCTTTTTCACTTGTGGAATATCTCACTGGGACCCAATCAACCCTGTTTCCTCAGCTTTGGTTGAAGGCTTAAACAAGAAACACAGATATGAAACAAATGCTGAACACTGTTTACTGCCCTTTATCACATCCATTATTTCTTATATAAGGCCCTGCATAATTGACTCTTTCTGAACTTGGCTCTCAGAAGTTTTTATCCCTTCAAATAATAGGCTATTTCTTTTGTTAGATAATTAAAATGTTGCAGCAATCACTGTGCTTTACCTTTTTTTTTCTTTTCTTTTTTCTTTTTTTTTTTTTTTTTTGCATTGTATGTCAGGATCAGACCTAAATGTAGTGCCACATCACAGTATCCATGGATTGTCATGGAATAGAATATAATACAAAGATTTGGAAGTTATATTTCTGTAGGCCACAGTTTTCTCATCTGTAAAATACTATGTTTTGAAGCCTATCGTATAGGGTTATTTTGAAGATTAAATGAGTTAATACATATGAAGTACTTAGAATACTATTTGCATTTGATTGTTAACTCTATTGGTCTTAATTGTATCCTTTGCTTAACAGTGGGGCTGATGTGCAAATACAGAACTTCACAGTTTCTGGGCTTACATTTCTATAAGGCTACATTTGTCCTACATAGACATTTTTTTCTTTCAAAATATTTTCCAGATTTTTTTTTTTTTTTTTTTAAGATCTCTCTATCCCTTCCTGCAGAGGCTAGACTAGATGGTTTGTGAGGAATCAACAATATAGATTTTATGACTCCTCTCTGTGGATAAAGAGGAATAATATATACTATTTAAGACAAGATATAATCAATATAAATGGTTCTAACTTAACACTGATGTGATTTTTTTTTTTTTACTTTTGAACTGGAAAGTGGATATTGATGTAATACTTGTGATTGTCTTCCGGTAAATTTTCTCCCTGCCTGGTGTGAATGGATGGGCTCTGCAAGCAACGGGTTTGCTGGCTCATATTATCTCATAAAAGGCAAGGCAAGGAAGCCTTAAAATCCTTCAAACACAGGGACATAGTCTCCACGTAGATGAAAAACCCATCCATTATTTACCATTAATTATTATTTACCATTAATATTAGGAAAAAACTCAAGGGGATACATATCATTTGAGGCACCCAGAGATTTACTGTTGTGAGATAGTCATTTTCTTGTTCAAACAAAGTTGATGACCATTTTTTCTATGATGTTGAGAGAATTGATACATTAAGTAGAAGATTGGGATAGATAAGTTCTAATGTCCTTCCAGCTATTAATATTCATGCATTTATGATCTCGTTTTCAGAGCATTCAGTCTGGAATTTCTCTACTCACAGTTCTATCGCCTCATTGAGACTAGGTGAATCATTTGGATTTCATAGTGAGGCTGGGTGTCAGGGCATCCCAAACACAGGCACTCAGACCTTTCTCTGTGTATTTTTAATTAATCCCTCTGAGGCCAAGTATAACTGTTGCTTCAAAATCTGGCTCTAGGTTTGCATTCTTTCATATCACAGTATTTTTCCTCTCTCACAAAAAGGGTTATCAAATCCTGGTTAAGGGTTGGACAGGTTAGGTGTACTTTTGCATGAAATCAAGGATTTCTTTTTCCATTTTGCATCTAGCTTGGCACAAAAAAAACAGATATAGCAGAGGGATTTCTTCTAAAGTTCACTGGCTGCCTCCCAAGGCTTTCAATCAGGCTGTGGTCTCCTTATCAGATTTGATACTTCATTTGCACTGTTATGTTATGCGGGTGTGTGCTTGAAGTTAAAGGCATGAGTATGGGTGGAAGGAGGCAGTTATCTAGTGTCTAAGGCGTGGGCGTTGTGAGCAGCTCTCCTGACACCCGGAATCTTCCAGAATGAAACACACTCCTGAAAGTGCCAGGATGCTGTAAATGTATCAACATTCCACTCTCATACTGATCCTGTATTTGAAATAGCCAGATGCACAAGATGCCAATTCCATTGCACAGAAAGGGGACACCTGACTTTGGCCTGCCCAACATCCTGGTAGATATTACATAAATACTAGAACAGTAGATAATCATTGCCAAGGACTGCTTTTGATGTATGGCATTGAGAATCAAAATGTGTCTGGGGCTTCCTCTTTTAGTTCTTGACAATGTCAAACTTTCTAGGAAATTATGAGGAAAAACGTATGAATTTCAGGTTGCTTCTCTTTAATATGCCTTGTACTAGGCTATCAGGCTTCCCCCCCCCCCCCCACCACCACTATAAACAACCTTGTATTGTTCTCTAATTGTTTAAACTATAGACTAGAAGCATTTCCATGGCAGGCACTGGGCTTCTTTACCTTCTTTTTGTAAGTTAGTGCCTTCTCAAGACTAGGTCGAAAGTAAAAGTAGCCAACCTCTTGAGACTTATCCTTTGATTGGCTAACCAATAGGATTTGGTTCCAACTGTTAAAAAATGATTAAAGAAGACACTTCAGGTGATACCAACAAACTTTATTGAACTCTTCATGAAGTGGAAAGTCTCTATTCAGAGGACTGCAAAATGGGGACTGCAAAATTAGGATGAAGGGTCCAGAACAAGGAAGAGGAAAATAGAAAACATCTGATTGGCTGAGGCTACATAGTCAACTTACCGTGCTTGGGTGTTTGGGGTGAGAAGAAACAAGGAACTAAGCATAGGGCCCAGAGCTGGCTTGATGTTTGGGGACTGGCTGAAAGGATATACTGCATTTCTGGTCAAGTGAAACATTTACAGGGACACATAAATTCATCTAATTTTGGTTTGCTGATGTGACACCCTGGGCAGGAGTGGCTTCATCTTGGGCTTAGAAAGTTATTTCAATACAACTGATACATTAAAAACTGGACTTTTAGGTTCTAATTTCTTAGACTATTCTAGGTGCTCTAACAATTGAAAGGTGTGGAATGTGGCTGCACCCTCTCTCCCCAGTGAAGACTTAGTGTATCAAAATGGAGGAGATTGGAGAAGGCAGGAGGCAAAGAAGGATGGAATGAGGACTTGATTCCTTAGGCCCTAGGACGTTGCCTACCGAGTATATTATGTCCACTTGGTAGAGGATGGTTGACGAATGAATGTATGAAAGCTGAATTAATCTGGACAGACTAGTTGGGTTAGCTCCAAATTTTCCCTCTTTTCTCAGGAAAGCTGAATTAAATCCAGCTGTTCTTCAGACTGCCAAGGCACTTTTGAGCAAGTTCCTTTCTAGTTCTTCCATTTTTATTCATTTTCCCCTTGAGTGCTGAAGAAATAAATGCTGCAGCAATTATTTATCCTTTATAAGGGCTAGCCCTCTGTATTGGACATTTTCTTAATTGTTCACATTCTGCATGTTTATTTATTTTTCCTAATGCTTTTGCATTCCCAGTAACATCTTACTATGTGACTCTAGTGATGAAAGTGCAGAGATTTCCTATCTGGGTTTCTTATCTGTCCTTTCCACATGTTTCTGCTACAGATTTTCTCTAATACCAATTTTCTTATCTAAGCTGACCTTTAACTATATAAATGTGACTTTGAAGTTTCAAATG
Organism: Rhinolophus sinicus; assembly: GCF_057876585.1. Taxonomy (NCBI): domain Eukaryota; kingdom Metazoa; phylum Chordata; class Mammalia; order Chiroptera; family Rhinolophidae; genus Rhinolophus; species Rhinolophus sinicus. The sequence continues at coordinate 21,714,547 of NC_142504.1, forward strand.
ACTTGAGGTGTTGAATCTCCTGCGTTTAGAAAAAAATGTTTCAAAACTAGAGATATGCAATTCAGCTCTTTCTCAGAAATTCTGCTAGGCTTTTGGAAGGTATACCCATCAGTCAGATTTACTGATCTAATGTGACACCTGACCAGCTGAGTAACGATATATCTGTAAATAAATTTACACAATGTGAGCAGCTTCCTGGCACCAATAGGTCCGGCAGGATGCAATTATGGAAACTAATAAGGGAAAACAGAAAAACTCTGAATTGAAGCACCCCCTGGCACATTCAACCTTTCAACACCCGTTAGCCAGCATAATTTAAAAAGAAAACACATTAGCATTAGAGTCAATATTAAGAAAAAGAAGAAAAAGGCATTATTTTACTTTACAATGCCATTCATGATAATATGTTCCACTTCTTGTTCACATACTACTATTTTTAAATAGTAATGATTGCAAGATGTAATTTTATATTCTGTTCTCTCCTTGACCTTACTTTATATCATTGCATTTTCTTTGTAGTTATATCACTTACAGTTTACCTAGTTTCTGCTCTAATGTACCATATCATCCCCTTCCTTCTTAAATACAGGTTAATATTATTCCTAACTTTTGAGTTACTTTGCAATCCAATGGACAAAGCCAACCGAAGCGTAGCCATACTCAATTTCCTCCATCCCTCCTTTTCTTCCTCTTCTCTCATTCTCTTCCGCTTCCTCCTCCTCCATTTTTCCCTTCTCCTCCTTTCTTTCTTATGCACAGAATAGGACTGATTTAATGAATCATACTCCTAAGTTAGTAAGAAAATATCATAATTTGTCTAGGCGTAGCTTTTATTTTATGACTTTTCTTTACTTCATCCCCAGGCTTGGGTACCACTGAAAAAAATATCCTTATGTTTAGGTGGTCATTTGGGGCGTTCCCTGACTAACAGATACTTCAGTGTTCCTGGAGCAGGTCTTTCCTCCTTTTTTGGAATGAGGAAGTGTTCTCATATTTTCCACATTCATTGGATTGTGCTGGTGTCAGTGAGAAATACAGTAGAACAGTGGTTCTCATATTTTAGTGTGTTTGTTATCACCTGGAGTGCTCGTCAAAACAGATTGTGGGCCCCACACTCAGAATCTCTCCTTTAGTCGATCTTGGATGAGGCCCAACAATTTGGTTTCCAGATGATGTTGATGGTTATGATCAACCATCCTTTGAGAACTGCATTAGAGGATTTCCACCTTTATACCAAAGAACAAGTGAAAACGAATGGTACATTATTTAAAGGAGAGTGATTTACCTCACATTAAAAACCTAAGGATTTACTCAGCGTATATATTATTCTAAACCTGGAAGACACTTCTGCTATCTAAAGCCATTTAGCCACACTCCACCAATCCAGGGAGATGGTGTGTGCTTTCATTGTTTGTTTAAAAATAAGGCCAGGTTTGTCCTTTAATTTATGAGTTATACATTAAAGCCCACCATAACCCTATAACCCCAAAATTAATTGCGTAAAATGTAGGATTCCATTATTTTCACATTAATGAAAGAGCCATGGAGAGCCAACTTGTAGGGTAAGGCTGTACAGCCAATGGTCTCCTATCCAAACGTGTGTTAATTGTAGGCAAATCATCTGTGGGTTTCATTGTAACATTTTGGTTATTTCTAATCATTGGCCTCTTCAGACTGGGGTAATCAAAAAAATAAAACTTTTAAGGTGTGGAACGCAAAAAATTAGTTGATTTGGGCTAGCAGTGAAAAACAGAGAGGAAGAAGCAATATTAGGGATTCAGCAAGACAGAGAAAGATGCAGTTTGGGGAAAGTTAAAGAGATCTTCCCTTAACTCATCACTTTTCCTTTCTTTTGTAGTTCTTTCTTTCTACAAACATTTATTGCAGCGATGAAAAAGTGAACAAAGCTTAAACCAGAGCCAGGCACATAGTAGATGTTCAATAAATATTTGCTGCATAAACTAAAAAATAAATGAAAGAGCTAGTTGATAAATGCTGTGGGAGTGGAGAATGGGCTGATGACATTACTGCGGAGTGTTATTGTCAAAGCCTGAGGGGACTTTAAAGATCGTCCTATCTCAAATATTACTGCAGAAATATTATTCCACAATCCAAGCTCATGCAGTCATTCGATCTAAGTGTATAGTCCACATCTTCCGGAGAGCATGACATGATGATAAATTATTAACACCGTGGTGTGAATTAGTGTTTCCTACCAAATGTGATAGGACCGGGCATTTTATGGAGAAAGGGAGATCTGAACAATTAGGAGAGAGATAAGGGTAAATTTTGGACCTGAGGCATTTCCTGGGCAGGCCGTCACCAACAGATCCCCTGGAGTCTAGGTTCACAGAGAAAAGACTGAAAGCTCAGAGAGGGCGGGTGCACTAGATAGGAGAGGAATCATACGATTGGTCTACCTCCTTGAGGATCAGCCTTGCTGCTTGGATTCTTTATGCCAGGAGTCGTCAGATTGCCTAGAGGGCTTTCGTTAAAACACAGATTGCTGGACTTCATCCTCAAGATTTTGATTCAATACATGTGGGAGGAGCCCCTGAATTTGCTTTTCTAACAAGTTCTCAGGTGATGTTGATGCTTCTGGTCCAGGGACTACAATGTAAGACCCATTGCTTTAGTCATATCTGAGCAAAATACAGTTTGTAGTTAATATTTTAGCTTTCGTAATGAGGCTAACAAGATTAGAAATGACTGCGATTTTATATTTTAAAGAAATGATATGGTTTTAATTGACTCAAGTTTACTAATAATGTCTTAAAGACCTTCTGTTCTTCCCAGGAGGGCATATGATTTTTTAAAATTGTATTAAGGTTAGGTCCAAATAACAAATGTTAAAAACTGCAGTTGTTTTAATTAAGAAAGGTTAACATTTGTTATATATTGGGCAGGGGGGATGGGGCGCGGAAACGTGGCTGTGTCTTTTGGATCTTTATTATCTTTCAGGTTTAGTATGTAATAAATTTCTTACTCCATTGAACTTCATTAGAAAAGGAAAACCGGTCCCCCAAACACAAAAATTATGTGGCCAGTGGTGTGTGTGTGTGTGTGTGTGTGTGTGTGTGTCCACAAGTAGTCACAGAGGAAAAGGAGACCTGTTGTAACATTTCAATAGCATGAATGTTTTAGATAAGTTAAGGAAAATATTTGTAATTTTCTATCTTAGCTTGGGAAATCCAGCACACAATAACCAGAAGTTTTCTATAATAGTAAAAATCTAATCTTTTACATCCCTTTTATGTTTTAACAACAGTTGCTTGAACATACACTCTCAGTGATTTTAATCTAAATGGAATCAGTCTTATATTTATTTTCCTTTTGATAAATAGCTCTGAGGAGAGGATGCTTTACATGAGTTTTATGACAGTGACAGTAACAATAATCATAATTTATATTAGCTATCTAGTTATTCAGGATACAGTTTCATACAACCTGTTGTTTCTTCTGTTTACCATAAATAAATCAGGATGCTGATATCAGCTCACTAATAGTATAAAGTCACTTTGAAGTACTCAAAAAGCAAATATTATCATTTCCATGTTACACATTGGATCCAGGAATCCTGGACAATGAAATGGGTTCCCCATTTATTCCATACTCTGGCTGGGTTAATATAAGAGAAATAATAAAATCAGAATAGGTGATCCAACAATTTCAGTCAGCTTCACAACCGAAAATATTGATTGCATGGGTAGTCGATATACAGAAATATGTAGGCGACCCACTAAGAAGCCAGATCAGTTGAATAATATTGTGAGTAAAAACACCAAGTCAATGCAAATTAATTGAACATTATTGTAGAGAAAAAAATACATTTAGAGGACTATAAAGTCACCTTAATTTCTATCTGGTGTACTCATCACTATATAAACATTTAAGTATGTTAAGGGCTATAGCTTCCTTAGGATCATATTTACTTTTATAAAAGGGAATTTTGGAATTACTTAATAGGGCAAATTTCCCTGATAACGTATGCTTAAAGACGGAGTATAATCACTCCATCAGCTGCTTCTGTTGTGGAAGGAAAATAAGAGAGTTGAAGAACTTGCTGTAGATTTAAAAGTAAAATAACACACACCATAATGATAGAAGTAAACAAAATTCCTGATTTTTAAATTTATATTATTTTATGTCTTTTCTATTTATTTTCAGAGATAAGAAAAATGTCACATAGGAAATCATTTTAATGCTAAGTTATTTGGAACAGAGTGGGAATTTTAGAGGCATTTAGGAAATAGGAAAGAAAATGTGACTGGGTCATGTGACTTGGTTTTAGAGAAAGGGTACTTTCTGGATGGGTGATGAGGAGGGAAAAATATTTCTACAGATATCCCTCTATTGTAGGCTCTCTAAAAACCTCCACAGTCTATCAGGCCAAAGTGAAGATTGTAAGAGTATGGAGGTCATTATTATCATTGTTACTGTTGTTGTTATAATTACTTGTCTGCCTATCAGCTCTCCCACTGTCCTTTCTCTAGCTACTGGAGTATGTGGTAAGTGGCTTACTGGTAAGTGGCCAGATGTGGTCACTTACCCTACCCCATCCCTGGGGCTTAAAAACAATCTAAGTGGAACGTGTGATGCAAGAAGAGCCAATGAGCATTCTTCCCTGTGGTTCATGGGGGTGCAAGGCTGGGGCTGCTATCAGCCCCTATCTCCTGCCAACAGAGAAGGCTAACTTCCAGAAAAAAAGAGTGAAGCCAACACATGAGGAACAGCAGCGATGAGCAGATATGAGAGATGAATGGAGAGAGAATCCAGGAGGCACAGAGTCCAGGGTGTGTTGGTTCCTGCAGCTGTTTCCTCAATCTTGAGCTTACCCCAGTAAACATCAATAACTTCCTTTTTTTTGCTTCAGTTAGTTTGAGTTGGGTCTCTGTTACATAAATGAAAACAAGTCCTAACCCAGGTGTCCTTCTTCCTTCATCTCTTCTCACCTACCTTTGCAGTTGGCAAACTGGTGTAGGAAAAACTTTTAGAATGCTACTTGGCAAATATTCTTTCTTTTCACGAAACTTCTTTGGTACTGTTCCCTATGATATACAGTCTATATTGCTTTGACTTAATTTCAAAGCCAAAAGAGATATTATTGGTGAGCTTCCAAGACTTCAAAGCACTAAATCACCTAGAGTATAACCTACGAATAACGAAACATCAAGTTCCCTAATCCATTTTGGAGGCTGTAATGAGTTTGTCTCTGAGAATGACAGAATGCTTTAATGTTGTCTAGTGGAATGTGATTTCCATCATTGATGACATCTGGGCTGAATCTGAATTTAAATTTTGTACTTAAATGAGTTCAAACTTCAAGACTTTCCTTGGGAAGGATTGGGGCTTTCAGAGAAACTGAAAGTTTTTCTTACTCGTCACTGCTACACGCCGGAAAGTGGACTAATCTGAGAAATGTCGGAGTTCACTGTCTCCACAAGTGCATTTCCCAAGTCATTCAGGTGCCTTTTTCTGGAAAACTTTCCATTCCCTAGACTTCTTTACAGCAGTGATGGAACACTAGAATACAATTTCCAAATCCTCAGCCGTTTCTTAGAAGATTGGGTGTTCGACACTTGTGGAAATGCCTTCTTTAATGCAGAGACAGACAACCCAGCATGTGTGGGATTCATAGCCTGTCATGATTTATTGCTTAAAGATCTGGGAATTAGCAGAGTGTTTTCTGCTAAGCAGATTTTCCCTTATTTTTTTGAACCAATGAGTTTTATTTGAAGGTATTAGAATTCATATGTTTTTCATTAATTTGTGATTAACTCATGTCATGATGTTATTTTATAAGAGCAATTTAACATCCATCAAACCCTCTGAGTATTTTTTTTTAATATGCTCTAAGTTCCTTTTTGACCTTAGAAGACGTTAGGCATGGTATCAAAGGCAGCTGACTCAAAGGTGAAGACATGGATTTGGCTCAAAAATGAGAGCAGGCGATCACAGTAAATAGTGAACAAAGAGCCAATAAAGTTTAACTAAAGAAGTAGTTAACTAGAAATTGAAATCTTGGTTCCAATTTAGCTAGTTGTGAGATGATGAGCTTTCTTTGCCTTGATTTTCTTTTCTGTGTAATGGCGCTCACAGGGATCTGTTCTAAATAGAAAAGGACACAAAATTATAAAACATCTTGAAAGATGGCACACAATTCAATAAAAGTAAGCACTATAATACTTGTAGTCCATCAAAGCTTTCTTCCTCAATGGTGTGATAGACTCATTTGATATTGAGAGGAATGCTACCTCATCCATGTACTCCCCAAGGTATAAACTAACATCCCAGTGCCTTTATTTTATATTTATATTAATGCAAGTTTTGAAGTTCCAGATTTTGAGTCATAATTGCATATTTGAGACAGAGGATTGAAGGCAAATCAATTCTGTTCCTTCGATGCTTTTCTTCCTCCTTGGAGGAACATGAGGGCAAATGGGGGTGATATGAACATGTGGGGAATTTGCCTACCATGTTTCCCTGAAAATAAGACCGAACTAGAAAATAGACCCTAGCATGATTTTCCAGGATGGCTTCGCCTGAACATAAGCCCTGATGCATCTTTTGGAGCAAAAATTAATATAAGAGCTGGTCTTATTTTTGGGGAAACATTGTATAAGACATTGCTTATCTACCTGCCTGAATCAGAAAAAGGGAAATAGTTTCCTTTTCAGAGTTGTATATTTGATATACACATTCATGTATAAATATATGTAATATAATCTAACGAATAATTGATAATGTAATTTTCACTGGAAGTTATTAGGGTAGAAATCATTTAACCCACTTTAGTTTTATTCTCAGTACTCTGTTGCAAAGAGATTGTTCTTTTGCCTACTAAACTCAGAAAATTCTCATGATATCTCTTCACCCAGAAGACTCTTCAGAGAGGAGGGAAAAGGTGCTTGTAGCCGCAGTGGGGAGGCAATGCCTGGGTTACACCTCAGTTCTTCTCACTTGGACTCCTGTATGAATCTTCTGATTTTCCTGCCCCTCCTTTCCTTGTTCCCAATTAGCCTACAAGCTACTGCCAAAAATTTCCTTCTAAATTACAATACTGATTATGTAATTCCACAGAGCATACAACTTGATAACTCCACGCTGACTATTAAATTAAATAGAAATGTATCAAACTGACATTCTGAATTTTCTAAACTATGATTTAAAGTTTTCTAGACATCGGCTAAGACCCTTTAGTTTTTATTTTTTTAATGCTCTGTCAAATTATATTACTTGCTCTTCCCCAGATATAGCCTGCTTCCTTTCTCTAGAAAGATGCTTTTCTCAAATCTTTCCTGTTGCATTTCTTTTTATTATGTATGGCCTACTCTGAAACCCACCACCTCCATGAATCCTGCCATGTTCTCTCAACATCTATGTGCAGAAATGAAGACCTTTCCTCTGATGTGAGTTAGTGTAAGCCTTTCAGAGGCAGGTGTAGTGCATGTCGTCTTTGTCTTTCACCATATTAATAACCTCCAATGATGAGTTCTTGAACTGAATATTGAGTTTGAATGTTCTCTTCAAAATGTCTCCACTCACCTCATTATTGCTATCCCCTAAAATCAAACTCAGGCCTCCCTCACAGATTCTTCTCCATTAAGCTCAGCCAATAACTTCCCTCCTTTACATGACAACACATTTTTTGTTTTTGTTTTCACGATTTCTCCCACTGTTTGACTCCAAACTCTTATATCCTGTTTTATGTTCCCTTTGCTTCTTTTCTCATGGGTTGGCTCCCCAAATTGCATTTTAAATTCCTTAAAAACAGAACTAGTTTGGATACATAGCTCCTTTCAAAGTACCTGGAGAGTGCCCGTTATACCAGGTGCTCAATTGCTGATTGTTGATGGACTAATTCCAACAGTAGGAGAAATGGCCTGAAGGAAGAGGTCAATTTTGTCATTTGCTGTGTTTGGGCCTCGGAGAAAATACAGATGCTGTAGACCTTTAAGAAAGGAGTGCTAATGACCTCAGAACCACAACTTAGCCTTGATTAATTTACAATAAATCATTATTGAGCAAATTCTAGTTCTTATTTTTGGAAGGGTTCAGGATGCACTTAGATGACTTAATTTAAATTAATACAGGTTAGAAATGTCCAGGCTAGTTTTCCAGAGGTTGCTAAGTCAAATGATGGACGGCTCTCAGCTTTCTCAAGAGAGAAGGGTTGTATTGGCCGATTAATTCTTCCTTGGGAGATAATGCCTACAGTTTGGGGAGCTGCCACCAGAACAATGGTTTAGGCTGGTAGTTATACTGGCAGATGTATATCACCTCTGAGGACTTCACATGTTATATAATACACATTTCTGAACCCCACCCACTTTAGCAGTTTCTGAGTTAAATGATTTAAATTGGGAACCAAGTATGTTTTGTTTTTTTGAAGTTCCCATCTGATTCTGATGTACATCGATAGTTAAAAGCCATTGGTTTGGTGTTTGGGATCACTTGGTGCCCAAGAATAAGGTTTTCTTCGGGTAAGAATAACTAGAACGAAAGGTTTAGAGGCATAAGCACTTGACTTTGCTATTTCTATATAGTTTGAAAAAAATTATACATATATTGATGAGATTATTTTGCCCTCTTATAACATCTAAGTTAGAGTCAAAGAGAGAAAGTACACATGGTGTACTTTCCAAGTAATAACTGATACAAGCTCTGAGTATTTAAGAGTTTACATTAATTTTATCTTAAAGGAAAGTTTTTAGTGTTCTCTCAGTTATGAGAGAATTTTATGGCTCCATGCCCTTTTCCAGCTGTTCCTAACTTCCATTCAAAGGGAGGGTGTGATTTTTCTTCTGGAAGTCTCCCTGCTGTTCTGCAGTCCTTAATTACCCTTAATTCCTCTTGCTTTTGTGCTCTTTGATCTGTGGACTGCTGCTTGGTTACTGATCCTTTGAACACATTCCCTTTCTCTCTCTCTTTTTTTTCTATCCCCTGCTCTGAATTGCCTTTTAAAAAGAAAAGCGGTATTTGTGGACCTATACTTGTTACTAATTTCCTCATTCGGTGCCCCGTTCTGTTTATTTATTCTATGGTCCTCTTAAAAAGGGCTACACTCTTTTAAATTTGAATGCTTAAAAATCATCAAGCAAAGCTGTTTTTAAACAGAATTATATAGATGATGGATGGCGGTGATTAGTATGGACTGTGCTTAAAAATTGCTCAGGAAACCATAAACATTCATCTGGAGGGAGGTAAGGTACTGAATATCCTCCACATCAATGCTATACAGATGCTTTCTCTATGAAACAGTCTTTCAACAAAGTGCTTTTGATACTTACGTCCACTTAAATGGGGGTTATTGAGTAGAATTTTATTTCAGAAAAGTGTTTTATCAAGATTGAAATTCTATGAACGTTTGAGTAGCTCCTGTGTCAGCCATTGGGGAAGGCATGATGTAATCCTTAAAACAGCCTCAAGAACAGATGTCACTCACATATTTTATATGAGAAAACTGAGGATGAGGGAGTTCCATAATTTGCCCAAAGTCAGTATTACTGCTTGGTAAGCATTTCATTTCTCATTCATTGCAGTTTAAGCCAGAATCCACTTGGCCCACTAGCCATTGGAACCGAGGCTGAAAACACAGAAATTGTGAAGGAGCTTAGATCAAAGTGTTTGTCCATAGTGTTCCTTCATTCTACATGAAGGGCACTATGATAGCTTTCTGATGATGCTGTTAAAATGAGTCTATAACACCAATGGATGTGTCGTTTGGTGAATGTCTTCCATTTACCTTCCCCAGAAATGAACTGCCTCTGCAAAAATGGAAACACTCTTAGGAATCTAACAGGTTTATTTAGAGTCTCAATTCAACTAAGGAGTTAACGTGATGTTTAATTCCTCCAATTCTGCCTTCGACTTTATTGATTAGAAGGCTTTTTTTCTGTTAGGCAACACTTTGGCTGGATTCTATACAATTCTTGTCAATTTTTATTACTGTAACTCAACCCAGTTTTCATGTTTCAAGTTCACATCTAATCCAAAGCTCTATATTTTCTTGCTCCATCTTTCAGGCCCGATCATCTCCAGTGTCTTGGAATGGGAGGCGGGACAGCAGAAGGCAGAAGCATCTCTTTATTCATCTGGCCCTGGTTTAGGTCTCTCCAGTTGGTGTTAATGCTTCTCTACTGGCAGCCACTGCCTCTGTGGGGGCAGCCGCCAACTGTTGACCTTATCTTGGGGCACAAGGGTGTGTGTGGTCTCCCCACTACCCAGTTCTCTGATGTTGGAATCCCTTGTTTTCCAGCCCCCGAGTATACCAAGTGAAGTGAAAAAAGGGCTTGCTGCTTTCCTCAGCTGTGACCCCTAAAAGGCAGGTGTCCGTAAAATTAAACAGCACCAAGTATTTGTGCATTGAACGAGCTGTACGGTTAGGTTCAGGCAGCTTGTTTTCTAGTCCTCCCTTTCCAGGACGAATAAAAGCAGACATTGCATGCAGTCCCCTCCCCCCTCCCCTTCCCTTTTTGCTTGTTTAAGGAATGCACAATGCTGAGGCTTTTTTGTTGTGGTTTAAGGAGTCATGGTTTTGTTGTAGTGAGATGCAAAATGAGTGTAGCTGAGGAAAGAGAAAAATTCCATCTGTGAAAATGAGAAACACAACCAGTTCTAAAGTTTGTGGAGAAAAAGAAACATTTTGATATAGAGGTATCAAAGTGGCTTAGTGACTGGAAAGGAAAACCTGTCCAAAATCAGGAAATTTTAGTATGGAAAGAACATAGGATTTAGTCAGGAATCTTGTGTTCTGGCCTTGACTCTGCTACTGACTGGGTTAGAGAGGCAGCAGTTAGTAATCTGGCTAGTAATCAGCCATCCTGGAACTGATCCTGGCTTTGCCACTGAACAGGGGACATCTTTCCACTTCTCTGTGCCTCAGTTTCCTCATCTGTAAAATGGGGATCACAGTGGCACCTACATCAAGATTGTTATCAGGATTAAGTGAGTTCTAAAATGTTCTATGTAAGCAGTTGCTCAATAAAAAATACTAATTAAATGTGAGCAACTCATTGGACCTTTCCGCACTTCAATTTCCTCCTCTCTAATGTCTCTGAGATCCCTCCTTCTAGTTCAGTGTAACGATCTTACACGGGTTTTGTATTTTCACTTTCCTAGTTACTTACTTTTTGTTTATTTAAATGCAATTGCAATGGACTGAATGCTTGTGTCCTCACCCCCACTCCATTTGTATGTTGAAATTCTACCCCACAATGTGTTGGTATTAGGAAGTGGGGCCTTTGGGAGGTAATTAGGTCATGAGGGTAAAGCCTTAGGAATGGGATTCGTGCCCCTATAAAGAGACCCCAGAGAACACTCTCTTCCTCTTTCTGCCATGAGAGACTACAACGAGAAGTCAGCAGTTGCGACCTGAAAGAGCGTATCACCAGAAACAATCATCTGAGCACCCTGATCTCAGATTTCAAGCCTCCAGAGCTAGAAGAAATCCATTTCTGTACTTATAGACCACCCAGTCTATGGTACTTTGTCACAGCCACCCAAACTGACTAGACTACATTTAACACTCCAAAATTGCTTGGGAAATAAATACGGCAATATATCTTTACCAATGGGATTAATCATATCCCAGAACTTTGATTTACTTAAAAACTATTATGATAATTACAAAATAATGATCTGCTGTTCAGGAAGACCATTCTTGAGTCAGAAACAGTTCATTATAATGGATATACCATGAGATTAAAGAATTAAACATGGATGAAGAAAAGTCACCGGTGTCCTCTACAATCTAATCAAAACCTCGTGATGCTTGGCTTTATGTCTTGGGTCCCACTGCCCTTGTTGCCTACAAGGCCCTTTGCCTCCAACAGTGCTGACGAGAGTGGGGGGCCATCTTTCACTGACTAGTTGAAATGCCTCCTTCACCATAGCTTCCTTGATTTCTCTTGTTGGAAATGACGGCTACCCTTTCTGAGTTCCTTCTGTAACTTGGATCAACCTCTCCTGTGGAAATGCGGCATTATCCTCTGAATTATAGTTATTTGTGTACTTGTCTTTGCTCTTCACCTTAGATTGTGGAGCGTGTGGCTGCACCATAGAGTACGGTAGCATATACATGGACTGTAAGTGAAAGAATTTGAGAGGAAGCACAATTTGCATTATTCCAACTTAGTTTTTTTTACCTGAAAAATTAATTAACACATTAGTGACTTTCTTCTTTGTAACTCAGAGGCCCCTAAGTAATTAAGATACTGATTGTGGTTTATAACTAGGTGCATCACACTATTCAAAGTTATTTTACTGCAGATGCTGTAGTGCATTGTTTTTTAACATAATTCTTCAAATAGTTTGAAGTACCTTGTATAACATACCGAGCATAATATAATACCTAATATTAAACATATATACATATGTATATATGTATATTATATATTTTAATAATTTAAGATTAAGTATGATATTTATTTACTTTTTCTCATTTTCCTTAAAAATTAGAAAATGAGTTACATTTGTGCTTGGGGCAGGAAGTTGTAGCAAATTTCTTTCTGTATTATGTTTATATATCTGACTTAAAAAATGTCACCACATTGATTTTTGTAATTTGATTCCATTTTTTCTAGAATACCAAAGCAATGTCAGTTTGAATCATGCAAACAGTAATTTTTTGTTTCATTAGTCATAGACACCAAGATAAAACTTTATGTTAAAAAATCAACAGAATTCTATTGCAAAGGACAGTAAATGTAGAAACAAAAAAAATTTGAAGAAAAATATAATTACTCTAATTACTTATAGATCCATGGATAAGCAGGGAGAACGTTCCATGTGAAGATTATTTCCTAACATTTATTCTCTCCAAATCATTCCAATCTTACTTGAGAAACATTCAATTTCTGGCTGTGATGATTTATTTACCTGCACTGGAGCAAGAGATAGCAGATTATTTTTTCTCTGCAATTTATCATTGTGGAAGAGCTGATCCTAGAACCTTGAGCTAACCAGCATGGCAAGCCCCTTGGATTCTGATACATTTTCCAGAATGCCTATGTTTTATGTATATTTTTAAATTTAACTTGTCTTTTTTTAAAGTAAAAATTTATCCAGACATATGGTAAAATGTTCAAACACTATAATAAGATAAACAATAAAATGCAGGTCTGTTTTCCCCCTGGGTCCTCCCTTATCCTTAATCTCCCCAGTCACCCCCTCACTTCTACCCCAACCTGACCTCCTTACTCCCCTCCCCCCTCCCGCCACTGCTGTCACCTCTCCCATCCCAGTCGAGAACTGTCATTAGTGATTTCTCAGGACTCAGCTTAAATCAGAGAGCAATGCTCCTCCGAGTCATTTTCCTTATTAGAACACATTGTTTTATTTTTATTATGGCACTTATCACTATCTGATGGTTCTTGTTTCAGTATCTGTTTATAATCTGCCCCCTCCCACTCCTAGTTTAGAATGTGAATCCATGAAAGCAAGCACTTTCTTTGCTTGCTCAGTGTTGAAATGGTTTGTCTTAGAAATGTGCCTGAAACAGAATAGGCACCCATTAAGTGTTTGTTGAATGTTAAATCCTTTTGTAAATGTTACTAAAGTATAACTTATGTACAATTATATTCACAAATCTAGGGGTACAATACGATCAGTTTTGACAAAAGCATATAGTAACAAAACTGCTACCATGATATGGAACGTTTTCATCACCCTAAAAACTCTCTCTACCCGTTTGCAGCCAATCCTCCTGGTAACCACTCATCTGCTTTTTTTCATCACTATAGTTTTGCCTTGGGTAACTTTCAACTAGATGGATCTGTATAGTGTACAATCTTTTCAGTCTGGGTTCTTTCATTTAGAATATATGCTTCTAAAATTCATCCATATTGGTGTATGTATTCATGGTTCATTCTATTGTATTGCTGAGTAAGATTACATTTCGTGGATATACCACATTTTGGTAGATATTTGATAGACATTTGGTTTCTAGTGTCAAGAACTGTGAGTGGTCTACCCTACCTACAAACTAACCAGTTAATCTGCTATAGTTGCATGGATTCTGGCAGATGACAGGAGAATCTTGGTTCATAGACCAAGGATAGTTTTTTTATTCGTTGTAACAACATAGCCAGTCTCAACATTGTTGTCAGGTTTTTGAGTCCTTATTCCCACAGGTTGACATGAAGAAGGCCAGTTGATGGTTGCATGGCAGGAGAGGAATCCTGAATTTAGGGAACTCAAATCTTTTATAGTGAGCAGTAAATGTGCCTGATCTTTGATCCAGAGGAAGACATTATCTTTATTGGACTGTACAGCCAAACAAACTTCTCCTTTCCATAGAGGAAGAAACTGTGTCTTCCAAGGCTGTTTGCTCTATACTCATCCTTGAAGAGACAGAAACAAAGACAGTCATTGTCTCTACTGTCAAGACATGCAGAAATGCAGAAGACTCATGGAGAATTAACACTCAACATCCGGTTTTGGCTACTCTGAATAAAGCTGTTATGAACATTAGAATACACGTTTTGTGTTGCCATATGCTTTCCTTTATCTTGGGTAAATACCTAGCAGTAGAATTTCTGGGTCACATGGTAAGTGTGTGTTTGACCTTATAAGAAAATGTCAAACTGTTTTCCAAAGTAGCTGTATCATTTTCATTCCCACCAGCAATATTTGAGATTTTCAGTTGCTTCCCATCTTCACCAACACTTGGTATTTTAACATTTTAGCTATTCTAGAGAGTAGGCTGGGGCTTTGCATTGTGGTTTTAATTTACATTTCTATAATGACAAACAATGTTGAATGTTTTCCATCTGCATCTTTTTTGAAGTGTCTGTTCAACTATTTTGTTAACATTGTGGGTTGTTTGCCTTATTATTGAGTTCTGAGAGATCTTTATATCGGACTCGCGCGCGCGTGCACACACACACACACACACACACACACACACACACACATACACACACACATTTGGACATTGTTGGAAGGTAAGCCTCCATGAATCTCTCATGTTTCTGCCGATTTTGTGAGCAGAACCTCTAACAGCTATGATTCCAAACTATCTTTTTAAAGATGTTTTATAGCCAAAAAGCCTTAGACAATTGAGGTAGTGTTGCCTTTTGGAGGAAGGGGACATTTGTTGTTGTTGTTGTTGTTGTTGTTGTCTAGGATAATAAAGATAATATCTCCCAGGTTATTGTAGCCCTTTAACAATGGGGGGCTGGAGGGCTTTCCCAAGCTTGGAGTTACTCAGCTGTGATGCACATCTACTGCCTAGGTAGCATCCACTAGGGCCCAGCTGCATATCAATCACCCTCATAGGTGCTTGCTCTGCTGTGAGTAACAAAATCCTTTGTTTGTGACCCAAGAGTTTTAGGTCTCCTGCCAGAATCCATGAAATTGTGGCGGGCTAACTTGTAAGTTTGCTAGCAGCAAAAAATTCTCAGGTCTTCCATAGCTCTTGACAGATACAAGTTTTCCAAAAATTTTTCTCTCACTCTATGGCTTGCTTTTCCATTTTCTTAATAGCAGCTATGAATAGCAAAATGTTTAAATATTGATGAAGTGTAATTTACTATTTTTTTCTATCATAGTTCTTACTTCTTTTTCCCTGTAGTAATCAATCTTTTTCTAACCCAAGGACAAAAATAACTTTTTCCCCTATTCTCTTCTAGAAGTTTTATTTCACGTTTTACATTCAGGCCTATGAGTCATTTTGAGTTAATTTTTATATACGGTGTAAGATTTATTGTTTTTACATAAGGAATATTCAATTGTTCCAGCACCATTTGTTGAAAAGATTATCCCTTTCTTATTGAATTCCCCTGGCATCTTTATGAAAAATGAACTTGCCAAATATGGGTAGGTCTATTTACATATTTTGTATTCTGTTCCATTCATCTGTATATATATCTTTAAGTTACGCTATTTTGGTTACTGAAGCCTTATAATAAAGTCTTAAAATCAGGTAGTATAAGATTTACAATTTTGTTCTTCTTTTTGAGAAATGTATTATATATTCTAGATCATTTCCATAGAAATTTGAAAACTAGATTAACAATTTCTAACTAAAAACATTTCTGGAATTTTTATTGGGATTGTGTTGAAATTTTGGATGTATTTGTGGAGAAATGACATCTTCACAGTACTGAACTTTATGATTTACTAACATGATGTATCTCTTAATTTCTTAGGTCTTCTTTAATTTCTCTCAGCAATGTTTTGTATTTACCACTTATATATCTTATAAATATTTGTTAAGTTTATCTCTAAATATTATTATTTCTGGTGCTATTGTAACTGGTAAAGCTTTATTTGAAGTATAATTTCCAACGGTTCCTTGGTAGCATATAGATATACAATGGATATTTATACATTGAGTCTGTATCTTGCAATCTGTCTAAACTCACCAAATAATTTTAATGGAGTTTCTCTGCAAGTAGATTCTGCAGGATTTTCTCTATAGACTATCATATCCCAGAATATCATATATTCTGGGAATCAAAAGAGCTATAATCTTTTCCCCCAATCCATATACATTTGATTTATTTTTCTTGCCTCAAGGTACTAGATAGGACCTCCACAACAGTGTTGAATGGAAATAGTGAGAGTGGATATCCTTGTCTTATGCATGAACTCAGAGGAAAAGCACTTCATCTTTCAACATTTGGTATGATGTTAGCAGCAGATTTTTCTTTTCTTTTTTTAAATTAAAGTTTATTGGGGTGACAATTGTTAGTAAAGTTACATAGATTTCAGGTGTACAATTCTGAAATACATTATCTATATCTCACATTGTGTGTTTACCATCCACAGTCAGTTCTCTTTCCACCACCACATACTAGACCCCCTTTACCCTAGATGCCCTTTCTTAGTTTCAGGAAGCTAATTTCTACCATGTTTCCCCAAAAATAAGACCTAGCCAGACCATCTGCTTTATGCATCTTTTGGAGCAAAAATTAATATAGGACCTGGTCTTATGTAACATAATATAAGACTAGGTCTTATATTAATTTTTGCTCCAAAAGACACATTAGAACTGATGGTCTGGCCAGGTCTTTTTTGGGGGGAAACAGGGTAGTCCTAGTTTGCTGAGAGCTTTTATCATGAATGGGCTTTCCCTATATCTATTGTGCTAATTACATGTTTTTCCTTTCGTAAGCTCAAGAATTGATGAATTACATTGATAGTTTTTTGAATGTTAAAGCAACCTTGTTTTCCTGGAGTAAAACTAATATGGCTGTGGTGTTTTATTTTTTATATATAATTAGATTAAATTTGCTAAAATTTTGTGAGGAAATTTTTTGGTTGCAGTCATGAGAAATACTGGTCTTTAGTCTTTCTTTCTTTCTTTCTTTCTTTCTTTCTTTCTTTCTTTCTTTCTTTCTTTCTTTCTTATCGGGTATCTTTATCTGTTTTTTGTATTAGTGTAATTGTGTCCTCGTAGACTGAGTGCTCTTTATTTTCCAGTAGAGTTTGTGTATGTATGGTGTTGTTTCTTTCTTCAGTGTGTGGTAGAATTCACAAGTGAAGCTACTGGGTCTGGACTTTTCTTTTGCAGAAAGTTTTGAAACTATAAATTCATTTTCTTTAATAAATATAGGACTATTTAGTTCATCTTTTTCTTTTCAGTGAGCTTTGATATATCATGTTTTCAAGGAATTGAATCATTTCATCAAAGTTGTCAAAATTAATGACACAAAGTTGTTCATCATTTTCCTTTATTATCCTTTTAATGTCTATATGTTATATAGTGATGTCCATACTCCCTCTGATGTGGTAATTTGTGCTTTACTCCCTCTCTCTTTCTTCTTCCCTCTCTCCCTCCCTCTCTCCTTTCCTCTGTCTCACGGTATCATTTCTAGTATTTTTCATTTTTCTGTGTATATCAAAAATTTCCTCTGGAATCATTTTTCTTCTTCTCCACAAACTATAACTTTTTTTTTTTTTTTTCGTGCATGCCTGGCAATGAATGATTTATTTCTGTATATCTGAAAAAGCCTTTATTTCACCTTCGTTTTTTTGAAGATAGTTTTACTTGGTGTAGAACTCTAAGTTATGTTTATTTTTATTCTTTTCATTGTCTGGCTTGCAATGTTTTTGACCAAAATTTCATGTCATTCTTATCTTTGTTCCTTAATATATAATGAATCTTTTTCCTCTGGTTATTTTAAAGTATTTTTTTAAATTATTGATTTTCAGCAATTTTATTCTGATGTAACTTGGTATAGTTTTCTTTTTTTTAAGCCTTTGAATATTGTGATTATTAGACTTGTAGCTTTTTAGCTTTCATTAATTAAAAAAAATTGTCATATCTTTTAATTTGTTTCATCTCTCCCACTTTTCTACTTCTGTAGATAGAGAAATTAAATATGAATATGTGACAATTCTAATACATCTAGCCTTTTATAAGAAGGCTGATACTGTGAAAAAGAAAACAAATCAATTTAAAAAGTACCCTCTTTTTTACCTTTTAATGACATTTGATAGTAAAGTTTGTTGAGTAATATGATTATTTCTGTAGAAAGTAGGTAATATACATTTATCTTTCTAACACAGGACATACTAGACAATTGCTCTATAAATGATCCCTTTGTCTTTTCTATTTTTTCCTATTGCTTTGTTAATAGAAAAAAAGACTTGCTTTTAAGTGAATCTTATTTTTATATATTTGGGGACTGAAAATTGATGTGAGTCTAATGATTTTTATAAGCTTCTGTTTAAGAATTGTTGCATCTATGTATTTTTTTAGAACACTGATAAGTTTTATAAAATAGTTTATGCAAATACAATATATATGTATTTTTTGATAAATGGATAAATTGTTTTATGCTATAATCTTGTGTTATTTTAAGGATTAAGAACAGAATGGACAGATTAAACTGAGCCTCTGGGAACTTTGTTTGAATAGTTTTGCAATATTGTAGACATATATTGAAACTGTAGCATGTTTTTCTAGAATTTTATCTTAAGGAAATATATAATTTTACTGTTTGGCTCTGTACCATCAGATTGTCTCATGGTTGAATGACTGTTGATATATATTTTTCAAAAAGCCCTTTAGGCTAATAACCCTGTGCTCAGGTCAAGCAGAAGTATAAGAATCAGAGATCTGTTATGTACCCCCAAATAAACTAGTTTTGTGGCTGATATTGCCTGGTTATGTAGCAAGAAGATTACCTGTTTTATCTAAACTGGTAACTGGGTATTATTTCTGAAGTGTTTGAAACGGAAACAAATATTTGATGGCGTTGATATGAGTAATACTTTAAAATATATTGGTAATTTCCTCAACATCCTATGAGGTAAACAGGAAGGCATTATTATTATGTCAACTTAGTATCTAGGACATTAAGAATTCAGGTAATTTTCCAAGACTGTACAAAGAGTCAGGATGAGAATAACCTTTGGGTTTTCAACACAGATTCTTTCTCAAAATCCTCGTCTCTGATGAGTCACATGGGTGAATAACGTGAATAATTCAGAGATGTTTAGAGATGTGGAAAATGAGTCTCAGGGATCAGTAACTTGCCCAAGTTCTCACAGGTTGTACAGCCTTGATGGGAGTTCTGGCAACCATTAAGGATTGGGGGATAACATTTCTGAATCCATTCCATACAACTAATATACTGGTACTCCACCCTGGCTCACACTGAATCACCTAGGGAGCTTTAAAAATATACAAATGCCTGACCCCACATTATTATTCCATTTAATTTAGATCTCTGGTGTTGGGGCCCAGGCCTTGGTATTGTTTAAAAATAAATAAATAAATAAACAAAAAAAACAAGAACTTCCTCAGGTGATTCTCTTGTGCAGCCACAGTTGAGAACCAATGATTATGCTGTAGACCTAAGAATACGATTAATTGGCTTGTTAAATCAGGGTAATCCATAATCAATGGGTTCTCAAACATTCAGATCATGTGGTATTTCATGATCTGAAAGCAAATATAGACAAGTTCCTTGTGTCTTATTTGAAATGTTGTTGTCATGTAGCATCGTCTTTTCTAGCCATTTTTCTTTTTTCTACTTTCAAGTGAATGACTTCATGCTGAGCAGTACACTTATTTCATGTTGTAACTTGGTCCTTCACCTGGTTGTCCCAATGCCCCATTTATCTTTGTGATTATGGGCATAGCCTGGAAATTTAGAACAATGCAAGTCATTTAGAAATTCAAAACATGATTTCTGGTAATGCTTCGGGAAGTATTTTAAGGTTAATTTTCATTTCCACAGTGCCCTGGACTCCTTCCTAAAATAGATTAAAAACTGGTTATTGGCAGAGAAAATAAATGGGTGGAAGGGACTTTGGCTAACACAGATGTGTGTGATTAGTACTGATTTAAATGTTGGAAATGACTTGAGTCACTTATGGCTTTTCTAATTCTCCACCTATCTTTACTGGAATATTTATTTTAACACTACCTGGGTAAAGATTTGTAAGGGAGATCAACTTGTTCTTTTTAATGGAACCAAGAACTTAGTTTTATCACACACACACACACACACACACACACACACACACACACACTTTCTTCCTTTTAGGTAAAATGGGGGAAAGGACAGAGACAAATTCTGTTAGCTATATTCTGACTTAGGACAAAGAATCCAAATATTATGGTCATCCCAGAGCCATCCTTTGCCTAAACCATAGGTTGACAAGTTGTTAGTTTTCTACGGTGCACAATTTATCATCCCGGTCCTCACAAATCTTTGAGATTATGTGTGTGTGTGTGTGTGTGTGTGTGTGTGTGATTATGTACCTTTAAAAAATTGTACATCACACTCCCCTCCCCCACTTAGAGCAGTGTTGCTTTGCTAAAATGACTCACTTGAATCTCAAACTTCCTATTTATCAGACATGGAATTTCAAACTAATTGCTTAATTCCTCCAAGCCTGAGTTTATTCATCTCTAAAATGAAGATAAGGCTATCCAGGGCTTATTGTGGCTATAGGCATTAGAATGAGATAATTAATACAAAGCACTAGTATGAAGCCTGGAACACAGAAGTTCCTCAGTAAATGTAATTTATCTTCTCTTTTCTTCCCTATTCCCTCTATCAAAATATATTCTTAGGGAGAATACAATGCCAGTCTTTTACATATACGTAAGTGCGAATTTATGCCTTTTTAAAAATTTCCTAGGGTATCCTAAAGAAGTAGACTTATAATAATAGTAATGATAATAATAAGACAATTATAATGCTTCTATGTACTTTACTATGAGAGCTATTGATTAGATGGCATATGCTCTTTATAGAGATGTAATGTCATTGAGTGGAGACAGGTTATTTTTGTGTGTGGTTGGTTGGAGAACAGAGAAGTCACTTCACGTGGGCATCTTTCTAATCTACATATAAGGTAGACACATCCCAATCACATTCAATGATGTGTTTGCACAGGCAGCAATTAATGACCATCATAGGACCATCTATCGCCAGAGCTCTATCTTAACTGATTGAGGGTAAGATTAATCATGAAAGTCAGGATCTACAAGACAGGTTCTGGGAAAGATATCAGGCTGAATTTCTATGAAAATTGTGGCAAAGAAGTAACAACGACTAGGAGATTGGGATATGTGACCTTCCATTATTTGGTTCCCTGGTAGATATACAACAGGCTGGAGGATGTGAGAAAATCTGTGCAAGGGAGGTTTGAACTGTCTTTTAAATATTTCTCAAAGACACTCCTGCTGGGATACTTGTCAGAAGTGCACTAAGTCTATTTTTCTGGAGACATGGAACCCTTTATTCAAAGACCTGTAGACTGAAGGCAGACAAGGCTTTAGATTCTGCTCTCTCATCTTCTTGAGGGCATACCTTATTTACAAAAGGAGATTTAGATTACATGATCCCGTAAAACTTAGTGTAGAGAAACTGAAAGCAAATATTTATTCTACGTGGATGGGTTAGCAGTGTTAATGTCATGAGATTTACCTTTAAAAAAGTTTCACTTGTTAATGGAATGACATTATGTATGATTTAAAAATGCTAAGAAACTGCTGTCAGATTTCTGGTGTAAATATTTAACTTGTGAATAAGACAACAGAAATGGAATAAACCTTCTCCCCCTCCCCCCGCCAGCTGCCACCCAACCAAAAGTCACATTTTTCATTTGGCTCAAAGTCAGTAGTAAGATGTTATTCAAAATAAGATTTTGTCACATAGAATTGTCCTCTTTTTTACTGTATTTCCTTCAACTTTCTGGGTCAGCAGTATGGGAAAAGCGTCCAAACCTCAAAGAACCCTCAGGTAAGTTCGCTCCATCCTGCTGATTCATACAAAGAAACATAATACCCAGTTTTACTAAAAATACCATAAATTATGCCTTAATCTTGATTTGGACTAAGGAAAAACTAAAGGTCTTTTGCTTCTTTCTCTCTCTGTAGTGTGTATATATGTATGTATGTATGTAAGTAAGTATGTATGTATGTATGTATGTATGTATATGTGTGTTTATGTATGTGTGTGTATCTGCATGTATGTATGTATTTAACAAAAAACTACTTGCAACTTTGTTAAGATCCTGAATGCTAGACAAAGTTTCCCTGAACAGATTACTGTGTTGTGTTGAAACTTCTTTCAGTGCCAATTCTACCTGATTAGTTACAGCTCTTTAATAGCCTGGAGGTTGTGATACCTGATGTCACAGAAGTCCACAATATTGGCACATGAGATCAAACAAAAGATCAAAGCAAATTTGCAGAGGAGGTCTAAGTGTGTTCTGTAGCTGCTGGTAAAGAATGTCACACATTCATGATTCATTAATTGGATCTACACCACATAGAACGAAGTGGAAAATTTGGTCCTTGTCTAGTTCTTAATTTGTTATCCATCTACACTGATAGAACACATTAATTAGATTAATTGGTTAATGGACTGAGCTGTATTTCACTATTTGTTTTATAGACAGTCCTAGCATATAGATGGAAAATGCGTTGTTCTATCCAATTCTTAGGATGACTTTTGGCCAGTCTAAACATTGCCTAGGAATTGTTTATCATGGTTGATTTAATACTCTTCCTGAAGCATGTATACTGCTCATTTCTGCTTAAGAATCTCCAACAAAGCAAACATTTACATGAGAGGGTGATTCCCCTCTAGCTGCAGGGATGGACCAAGCCAGTGGTACCAAAATAGATATGACTGTGTCGAGGTCCCAAGACTCTAACCACATTTAGTGACTGTAAAAGTTGTGCCAGGAGGAAGATGCAATGTCTCTCTGTGCCTGGGCAATATATCTTATTTCTTATTGGCAAGCCTGCAATAGAGGGGCTATACTGTTGTCTTCTCCCCAATTCCATTTACCAGCTATTCATTGAAAGCCAAATTTGGTATATTTAAGAACATTGAGAATAGGACACAACAAAGGAAGAGGAAAGATGTTAGGATAAAGGGAAGTTTCCCACAGGAATTACAAAGAATTCATTTCATAGAGGAAGTCCTTCTCAATTGCTTTGTAAGCATGGAAATCTTGTCACTTGTCTTGCCAGGGCCTTGATACTAATTTCTGGGAGATGTTAAGCAATCCAGAAAGTTTATTCATCAATTTTAATTTATCTTAATTAATGGAGAACAGAAAAATCAAATTTGCCCTCTCCCAGAAATCCAAGTTTTTTAATACCTAATAGCTTGCTCCCTACCTAGAGCAAACACATTAGTCAAACTTGATATATTGACTCATAAATTACATATTAGGGCCAAATATGTTCTCTTATGACAAATTAAGAGTCTCTCTTAACACATAAGTTGGTTCTGAATTTGAACCTGATAAACAACACCGTTTTTGTTTGTTTGTTTGTTTTTTAATACCACATTTGGAAACTAAATTGACATATGGGCAGTAAGTGATCTCTTCACCTCTCACACATATCATAGAATTTAGGGGAAGAAGCCTTGTGCATTTGGGCCTCCTTTATGAAATCAACACCCTTCCTTAGGTTTTCTGACCCAATGAATTTGAATATGAGGTTGGGATAAGTTCTAATGACTCTGGCTATTGCAAAGAGGCAAGAGAAAGGAGCAGAATCTGCCTTACAGAGGCAGCTCCAGGTCCAGTGTGAAGTGCATCCTTGCTGGGTGGACTTTGACCTGAATTCTAACACCTCAGAGACCGCCACAGTCTAACCATTGGAACCAAAGCATAAGAGCTGGGATGAATGAACTACACATGATCTGCACTCATGTTATTTTGGTAACTATGAATCAGCGATGCTAGAAATACTTTTTTAAATGAAAATATTTGAGATCTGAAGAAAGAGCAGACCAACAGCTGACTCATTCTACTAAATAAAGTAAGGCTTCAAAGAAGTTACCTAATCAAGACAATGCATTTCCTGGTTTTCCACACACAAAAAAAACAAAACCAAAAAAACAAACAACAACAAAAAAACACACATAAATAAAACATCTGGTACTTTTTAATTAATAATAAAATAAATCTATAACCGTAGTTTTCTTCCTCTTTGAAATCAAGAGAATGCTTTAACTTAATGAAGATATTATATTCATCTCCCTAATTCCTTGTGGGGATTTTAGATTTTCTCTGTCTTTATAGATAGCTTTTGATATCTTTATAGAAGTATTCCAAACAGAGATGTTTTCAACTCTTGTCAATGTCAAAGCAACACTTACCTGCTCCCTGTGTTTTCAAAGGTGCTTGGCCCTTGCTCATTCCCTTGTTTTTCCTCAGGGTCAGGCTGACCTTTGAGTGCAAAAGCCCAGGGAAACCAGACCCAGGTTAGGAGCAGGCCGACTATGTGAACGAAGTTACTATGTGGCACCGTGCCATGTATGCAAGGGGTGCAAAGTAAGACACATTTGATGGCAATATGTTTGATGAAGCCCATTGACTCTGAAAGTCAATAATGTGTCTATCGAATAATTCAATGTTTTGCTTTTGTTTATTTTGGGCATGAATATCTACTATGTGCCAAACACAATTCTATACTATCTCCTGGTGCTCTTGGCATCATATACTATGAGAGTAATATACTCTGAGTCCTTCCTTCATACTCTATCCTAATGACATCGTGGTCTAATGGAAAGTAAAATGACTTTCAATTAAGGGTGCCAAGTTCATATTTGAGGTGGGGCCCTCACTTATATGACCTTCTGCTACGTATATTACCTGAATCTCAGAATTCTGACTTATAACATAAAAATAAAAGTACCTCATATTTAAACTAGTTGGCAAGATCTGTAAATTTTTTTCTGGAGTTCCCATTTTATAAGGAAAGCATTTAAGGAAAATGGCGGCAGTAAAAAGAAAATAAAGGCATGGAGGTTAGTTTAGAAAATACTATTTATGAGGAAAAATGAAACACCAGTTGTGACATAGGTGGCTTATGAACCAAAGTGGGATGTGTTACCTGGGAAAGGACATTAAAGCATGTTGCTAAATGAGCCAATTGTATCCCAGAATAACCCCACTGCAAACATGTATGTGTAGGTTTTTGTGGGAACATAAGTTTTCATTTTTCTTGGGTAAAAATCGAGGAGATTGTTGGGTCCTATGGTAAATGTATGTACCATTAAGAAACTGCAAAAGCATTTCCTAAAGCGGCTGCATTGTTGAGCGTTCCTACCAGCAACACATGAGACTTGGTTGCTGCTTATCCTAGTCAGTGCTGATATTGTCGGTTTTGTGGGTTTTCTTTTTTTTATTAGTCAAGTGGGTGTGT
The DNA here is from genome assembly GCF_057876585.1 of Rhinolophus sinicus. Taxonomy (NCBI): domain Eukaryota; kingdom Metazoa; phylum Chordata; class Mammalia; order Chiroptera; family Rhinolophidae; genus Rhinolophus; species Rhinolophus sinicus. The sequence continues at coordinate 21,740,189 of NC_142504.1, forward strand.
AGTGTCAGCATGGTGTGGTTTTCATTTGCACTTTCCTAAAGACTGATGATGTTGAGCACCTTTTCATGTACTTATTTGCCATATTATTTGTATATCAAATCTTTTGCCTGCTCTTTAAAATTGTTCTTATTATTGAGTTTTGAGAGTTCTTTACATATTCTAGATACAAGTTCTTTACCTAACATGCCTTTCAAAAATATTTATGTCAATGTGTTGTATCTTCATTTTCTTAACAGTGTATTTGGAAGAGTAGTTTATATTTCGATAAATTTCAATCTATCAGTTTATTTTTTGGGGTTGTGCTTTTGGTTTTGCATGTAACAAATCACTGCCTCACCCAAGGTCACCCTGAAAGTACTCCTTATTCTGATCTCGGTTTTTTCTGACATTAATATAGTCACTGCCCCTTTCTTTCAGTTAGTGTTTGCATGGTGTATCTTTCCCATACTTTTGCTTTTAAATTATTTGAGTCTTTAGTTTCACATTGGTTTTAAAGTAACCAGCATATATTTGTGTCTTGTTTTTTTTTTCTTTCTAATCAGATAATCTCTGGTTTTTGTTTAGTTTGTTTTGACCATTTGCCCTTAATGTAATTATGGATATGGTTAAATTAAAATCTATCTTGCTTGTTGTTTTCTGTTTGTTCTTTTTTTCCCTCTTTTTCTGCATATTTTTGGATTATTTTTTAATTTCCATTTTACTTATCTCCATTATTGGGTTATTATTTTTACTACTTTTAAAAAAACGTTTTTATCTCATGCTCTAGCACCATATACTTCTCTAATTAATTGCATTCTACCTTCATCTATATTATACCACTTAATGTGTAAATTTAAGAAGCTTACAACAGTGTACATCCAATTTTTCCCTCCCAACTTTTAAGCTACTTTTGCCATAGATTTTATTTTTATATATTCTATAAACACAATAATTTGTACTATTTTTGCTTTAGATAATTTTCTTTTAGTGCCATTAAAATTAAAAAAGAAAAAGTTTTCTGTTTACTTTCATTTTAACCATTTCCAGAAATTTTTAATTCTCTGTATAAGTTTAAGTTTCTGCCATGCCATATTTTTTCTGCCTAAAAAAAAATTCCTTTTACATTTTTTAATGTGTGTGCTGCTAACAAATTCCCTCATTTTTTTCTTTGCCTGAAAAAGTCTTTAATTTCCCTTCATTTTTAAAGCATATTTTCATTGTGTATAGAACTTTCAGCTGCCGTTTTCTTTCTTTCAATATGTCTTCATGTTCTCTTACTTTCTGATAAAAAAAATCTGTTGTCAGTTTTACCTTTGTCCCTCTATATGTAATGTGCTCTTTTTCTGTGGTTATTTTTAAGATTTTCTGTTTCTTTTTGGTGTTCACCACATTGTATATATGTCTATTAAAAAAGAAAAAAATCCTGCTTTGCAATCTGAGCTTCTGGGATATGTGCATTTGATGTCCTTCATTATTTTTGGAAAATTGTTGACCATCATCTCTTCAAATATTTATTCTATCTCATTGCCTCTCTTGCCTTCTTCTGGGATTTCAATTGGTATATATTAGATCATTTGATATCACCTTATAGTCCTTGAATGCTCTCATCTGTTTCATTCCCTCTCTCTTTGTGTTTCAATTTAGGAAATTTCTATCGACTTATTTTTGAGAAGGCTTTTTTTTTTTTTTTCAGCTGCATCATGTCTATTGCAGTGACAGTTGAGGGCATTCTTTATTTCTGTTTTTGTGTATTTGTTTCTAGCATTTCTATTTGACTCTTATAGTTTGCATATGTCCACTGAAATTCAGTATCTGTTCATTCATGTTGACCACCTTTCCTGTTAGATCTTTCAACATGTTTATTATAGTGATTTTAAAATTACTGTATTATGGGCCAACGTATGGGTCATCTCTGGTTCTGTCAGTTGCTTTTTCTCTTGTCAATGAGTTGTTTTGCTCTTTTGTATGTCTCATGATCTTTTATTTAACAGTGGGTATCAAATGTAGAACCATAGAGAGTAAGGTAACTAGTACTTATGCTTGGAAATGTGTTCACCTGTCTTCTGTTAGGCTGTTATTGTGAGGTGTTATGTCAATCTATTCAGAAGTGAGCTGGGTTTGGATTTTGTTGTTGTTGAGTTCATTCACTGTATCCCTGGCTTCAAATTCCTCTAGCATTACCTTGTGTTTAGGGTGGGGTCTCTTTTGCCATTGTGTTTTCTTAATGTTCCTGCTCCACCCTCAGTAATAAACCTTCTCTGTGTATCTGTCCCTCAGAGAGGTTTTCTCTCCATTCTTGCCACTCCCATAGAGGTAGATTGCTGTTCCTTGTTATTTGGTTTTTGCTACTTTAGGGGGCAGAGGTGATCTCTGTTTTATTAGTGGAACATTAGGGAGTCATGGAGAAGAATGACTGAGGTGGTACAAATTCTCCTTGCATCTGCAGTGTCCAGGGGTTTTGTGTATTCATATGGACCCACCCTTGGACTTTAGGGAGTGATTAAAATGTTTAACTGGGTTTGTCTTACATACTTGTAGGCAGGGTTGGCTTCCTTTTGTTTTCCATGATTAAATTTCCTTTCTCTTAAAGACACTTGTCTGTTCTTAGGCTTTGACTTGTTAGATTCCCTACCACCTCAGTTTTCTAGGTTCAAGACAAATTAGGACTTGTAGTTTATCCAGACTGTTCTAGTTGATAAGGTAGGAATGAAAAACTCTTTCCATATTTCTATCCCAAGAAGAAGCCAGAGTATGAGCTTTTAAAGAAAATATTTTTTCCCCAACATTTTACACTTTTATTCATTGTAGAATAGATCTTGAAACTGTTTTGATTTGACTATTTTGGTATTTATTCTGATCAAAAATAGTCTGGATTATGAAGCTGTGAGCTCAGCCTGTACAGTTCTAACAAGGAGACAACTATACATTCTACAGAAGGTGATTCTGCTTAAAGGAACTACATCCTTGGGCAGTGAGTTATCCCATAGTTACTGGGTAATCTGCCCCCTATTAACTTCCCAATTATGATCATAATGAGTCACAGGCACATTTCTAAACATAGCAACAGCCCTGCAAAATGTTTCAGGGACATATCCATCAATTATGGTCATGAGAAAGGTCATAATAGTACAAACTTTCATCATAACTCAGTGCTCCCTCACCAGTTTGCCTTGGGTATGTGGAAATACTGTGACTCTTCAGTTAGAAGCATTGTTCATTTTTGAAGATGACTTACTGGAAATGAGTAAAATATCTGAGGGAGGCCATCCCACTTAAAGGCTTATTTCTTCACTCAAAAGCTTTTTTGTATAATGAAAGTATCTCAAAAACGCTTCTGTGAAACTCACCAAACTCATTCTTCTAAGCCATTGATAATAATCTACAACGTCAAATGAAGAAAAGATTCACTGTGGACTTGGATGCCAGCCATTTTCACTGAATTCCCCTCTTCTACACTCCTGTAATAACAAAAGCAGTGTTAATAATACTGCTATGTCCCTTCTTTAAAGCATGGTGGGTATTTCTGAAAGTGTAACTCTGGCAGCATGAAACAATCCATAAAGTCCTCTGGCATTTTAATGTGGCTATAAAATAGGGTGGGATCATACAGAAAGCTGCCCCCCCCCCCCCAAATTAGCCTTGGATAAAAGCAAGTTGTTCTGAATCCCATTACTTTCAATAGTATTCATTCCCTTCCTACTTAAAAAAAAAAAAAAAAAAAAAAAAAAAGCAAGTTTCCACAGACTGTATGAATAAAATCAGATAAGAAGGATTAGGAAATCAGAAAACGTTTCAAAATTAAATATTAAAATATTTTTAAAGCCAATACTCTTAACCTATTTAAAGCAGTTCAAGCTTTCCTTTGCTAACTTTTACTCCAAAATCATATGGAGTTGTCAAACCTCAAGAGATTATTTATTAAAATGATTAATTTCAGTAACTTGTTTCCATGTTCTGGCCATAATATGGCATATCAGTTTTCCCCTGAAGATTAAGTGTTATATTTCCACATAGTATTTAGATAAAGGATTCCAAAAAGAAATCATTCTGTTTTCTCGTCTGCTTATAATTTGAAACTCATACATTTTCCCCTTCAATTAATTTGGAGTCTTTCTTTTTTCTTTACTTTCTTTTTTTTTTTTTTTTTTTTTTTTTTTTTACTGTACTTCATCACTCATTGTTATTCATTTTCCATGTACTTATACTACGAGTGGTGAAGTTCTTAAATTACTAAGTTTATCATCAGCCGCAGCTCTGTGAAGGTCTGGAACCACATCATAAGTCTTTTGACACAAAAGTAGAATATGTTTATTTTGGAAGAAAAGCAATATTAGTGAAAACCAAACTATTTGGATATATTTTTGTTTGTATTAGAACTAAATTAATGAAACCAGAAAAAATTGCCTAGCAACATATGACATTAAAAAGATTCCAAAACAAAAACTAAACCACATGGAGGATAAGATAGAAGACAGCCCAAGTCTTGTCTAGATAAGAGTCAGAGTCTGTAAATGGAGCTGACTTTACCACTAAAGAGAGAAGGTAGAAAGGAAATTAAAGTTAGATACAGAGGAAGAACCAAGTTAATATAGGCTAACATGTATTGAGTGCCTGCTAGATTTCAGATCCTGTACTAGGTGCATTCTATATGTGTGATTTAATTCTCACAAAATCAATTATCTCCATTTACAGAGAAGGGCTATGTAGTTAAAGACCAGTCAACACTTAAAGTCCAACGTCTATCTGTTTAGATTCTTGATAGATTCCTTTCACTTATAGGAATCTAGGCAAACTAATTATCTGCAAATTATAGCCAGAAAGTAGTGTATTTTAGAAATACAAGTTTTACAGGATTGAAGTAGAAAGAGTAAGTTACTCAGAAAGTTATTTAACAAGATGGCCAATTTTTCCAACTTCCTAATTGACTAAGTTCTTTCTATTGAAATATCCATAGGTGGTAGGCCATATTTAGTCAGACTTCTCTGGAGGCAGCACCGATGGTAAAGCTGGCCATGGTTATTGTCACTTCATGGGGAGGGTGATTCTAAGAGTGAAAACCAAGAAGTGATGTTTGGTGCTGGGGTTGGAGAGTTTTCCAAAAAATAAACTAAATCCTGTAAATCACAGAATTAAAGTTTTGTTGTTGTTTGTTTTGTTTGGTTTTGGTTTTGCTAAAAAAAAAAAAAAAACCCACAGAGAGCAATCAATACCAAGTTGTAGCAGAGGAAATATTAGGCTGGTGCAAAAGTAATTGCAGTTTTTGGAATTATTTTTAATCTTTTAAATTGCAATTACTTTTGCACCAACTTAATAAAATAGCAGCTTATCTTATTAGATAAGAAATATACGAAAGAGTTCTTAAGAGGTAGCATTTTACCAAGGTAGGGAATTGGAGAACATATTATTAAGGTATTAATACGCAGGCATGAGGTAGTGGTAGATGGAAACCCAGCAATGGGCAATATTTGATACATAGATGGCTTGGTTTCTGGTTTATAGGACATTGGTTTCTTGTCTATTGTTTGTGAGGCCATGGGGAAAGTACAGATCCAGTAAAAAATGCGAATTTTGTGAGAGTTTGTACTCTAGGTAATTGCATACTCAATATTTGTCATTTTGTTTGTTAATGAATACTTCGTTATTTTGCTTCATGAATTATTTGGCAATCTGTAAGATTTTTTCTATATAGCAACATTCCTAAGAATGCTAGTGGAATATAAGGAGAATAAGGGAAGAAGGTAACGGCCTGTTTAGGGCTTTCGGAAACTATGACCATGATTAGCTTTCAACATGCAATCCACCATCTTGTGATTTGTATGGTTTAGATATTACTTGGATTTCTTGGTTGGTTACATTTTTGGTGTGTATTTTTATGCATGTGTTGTGTTTTTGTTTTTTGGTGTTTTTCCTGTGTGCCATGCTCTAAGCCACACAGCACCCTGTAGAATTTTGTTTCACCAGCCTCAAGAGATTACAAGGCTTAGAACAAATTAACAAGGAACATACAGCCCTACAAAGTTACAGCCTTCTCAGTAGGCACTCCAAACCTCTCTCCTGATAGGTTACTGTGTTGTCTTTAGGTGAGCAAAACTTGGCTTCCCGTTGAACCCTTTATCCAGTCTGCATGGACCTGTCAAGAAGGTCATGCTATCCAGGCCAGAAAGAAAAATCAGAATGAGATAGGAGAAGGATCTTAGAAATGCTTAATGAGTTTAATTCTACTCTTCAAACTTGGCAGGGAAAAATTTTTGTGTCTCTTGGCAGATGGGGAGAAGATCCTCTCTATTCATCTTCATGCTGAATTCATCAAGAACGAACAGGCTAATTAATTGGCTCCCCTGAGAGTCACTTGGCCCAACTTCTAACAGTATTATGAAAAAAATCTATTCTTTCTACTGAATCTCCTCAGCTTCAGTCTTCCTTCCCTCATCCATCTTTGCATTTTCTCTCCACTGAAAAACATACCCAGGGGGCGGCTGGATGGCTCAGATGGTTAGAGCGTGAACTCTTAACAACAAGGTTGCAGGTTCAATTTCCACATGGGATAGTGGGATGCGCCCCCTGCTACTAAAGATTGAAAATGACAACTGGACTTGGAACTGAGCTGCACCCTTCACAACTAGATTAAAGGACAACGACTTGGAGTTGATGGGCCCTGGAGAAACACACTGTTCCCCAATTTAAAAAAAAAATAAAATTCTAAGCTCTTTTTTTTTAAAACAACAACAACAACAAAAACATACCCAAACAAATATCCCTCATAGATAAAACATTCCACTCCGGGTCGGTGGGCTTAGGGACACAATCCTCCCCTTTCTGTATCTGTAAGTAGTCCAGGAAGCTTTCTAGATGCTTTCTTAGGAACTACCCTTAAGGAGTCTGTAACTTTCAAATCCACCCTAAGAGTATTATTTGTGAATCTTCAAAGTTATCAAGTCCAAGAGAAACATAGTAGTTATGATTATCTTCTAGCATGTTTTCTAAAAATTACACAGGATGCAAAACACACATATGATTCTCATAGGTAAAAGTGTGCTCACTTTTACATGGATTATAAGTTGAAACAGTTTTGTATAATCAGAGCTCCAGAAGAACTTTGTCTGTAAAAAAGGTAAAAACTACAACACTGGAAAATGTTTAGTCATGTTGTCGAAAAATCCTGGGTTGTTATTTTTTCCTCCCCCATTTATTTATTTAGTTAGTTTATCTATGTATCTATTTAAATCTTATTTTGTGGTAATAACACTTAACATAAGATCTACCCTCTTATCAAAATCTTAAGCATATAATACAGTATCGGTGATTATAGGGACTATGCTGTACAGTGGATTTCTAATACTTGCTCATCTTATATAACTGAAAATTTGTACTCTTTCACTAATATGTCCCCATTTCTCCTACCCTATAGCTCCTGCAACCATTTTACTCTCTGCTTCTATGAATTTTACCCTATAGCTCCTGCAACCATTTTACTCTCTGCTTCTATGAATTTTACCATTTCAGATATCTCATATATGATCCCATATAAGTAGGATCATGTAGCATTTGTCCTTCTGTGTCTGGTTTATGTCACTTAGCATAATGTCCCCCAGGTTCATCCATGATGTCACAAATGGCAGGATTTCCTTCCTCTGAAAGGCTGAATAAACATATACATTGTATGTAAATGCTACTATTTCCCCCATTTATCCATCATTGGGCATTTATTGTTTCCATGTCTTGTGGATAATACCACAATGAGTATGCGGGTGTGGATCTCGCTTCGAGAGATTCTGATTTCAATTCTTTTTGATATAGACCCAGAAGTGGAACTGCTGGATTGAATGGTAGTCCTATTTTTCACTTTTTTGAGGAAGCTCCATACTGTTTTCCTCAGTGGCTGTTTACATTCCTACCTGTTTACATTCCTACCAACAGTTTACTGGAGTTCCCTTTTTTCCATAGCCTGGTTTTGAAGGTTACTCGGAATAAAGTATCGTCCCAGCTTAGTGCAACTGATTTCAGTAGAAGTGTGGATATTTGGGAGTAAATACTTGATATGTGGACAGTGTTTTTAAAGCTTTACATTTAGATACAATCTCTGGATACCATGGTTGATTTCTAGTGAACCACCCTGAGAAGATTTACGTACAGCAGGACCAGCTGCAGGTCAGTGTTGGGCCAGACCGGGTGGAATTGCAACGTAGGTGAAGTTTTGTCTTATGCCTGCCTGACTGCTTCTTTATACACACTCGCAGTAGCACATCTTTCCCCTTTCCCCCCTCAATGTAAAACTTCACAATGAAGTGCCATAGAACAGGTCATCCTGTCAATATAACTGTGGCGGGGGTGGGGGCAGAGCAAGGATCTTCTCCACATCAGGAACCGAACCTTTCTCACTCAGCCCTACCTCCCCAAGTGGCCTTATTACCCACTAAAGATTTCTCTGGAAGTATGTGTGTGTACAAAAGAGAAAACGGGGGAATGAAAGATGTGGGAAAATGGAATGCGGCCTGTGATCTTTAGACCCAAATGTTTCTTAAAAGACTGCTGCTTATTTTCTTTCCACATTCTTCACACACAGACACCCCTGGAGGGTAGATTTATTAAGCACACTACCACAGGAATGTTGGTTTTCTGTCCACTTGCTCCAAATTGACCAGCAGATAATTCCACCTGGAATCCTAAAATTTCAGACACCCTTCAGCAGCTAAGCCAATGGTTTTGCTTGATGAGGATGACGTGACCAACAGGGGAAGATCCACTCTGTCCTTTGTCTGCAGACCTTCCTTAATCCCTGCCGCTGAGGACTCAGTGAATTGTGGGGAAGGGAATTCCTCTTTTGGAAAATGTTTCAGTAATTACATGGTATTCCTTAGTCATTGACTATCCCTTGTTTTGGAAGCAGATGCACTGTTATATTGATCTGGAAGCCTTTTTAGTGGTGCTCAGAAAATTCGGATAACACCAAAGAATGGGGGGAAAAAAAGACCTATAAGATCACCACCAAGAGATTTTTATTAATATTTTGGTGACTATCCCTCCAGTTCCTTTTTAAAAAGGTGAGGGAGGAAGAGAGAGAGAGAGAGAGAGAGAGAGAGAGAGAGAGAGAGAGAGAGAGAGAGAGAGAGAGAGAGAGAGAGAGAGAGAGAGAAGAGAGAGAGAAGCATATTTGTCACAGTCATTATAGTCTTCTTTCATCTGTTAGCTCTTTTTGGACATTTTCCCATGACAATGAGCATTCCTCTGTAACTGTGATTCCAAATCAGGGGCTATTTTCACTGCCTGAAGACATTTGGTAACATCTGAAAACAATTTTTGCTTCAGGCATCTAGTGGGTAGAAGCTAGGGATGCTGTGAAACATCCTACAGTGCACAGGATAATCCCACAATGAGGAATTATGTAGCCCAAAGTGTCAGTGATGCTGAGGTTTAGAATCACCCTTTATAATATTATTTTAAATAGCTACTTATTATTCTATCCTGAGGTAGAATTATCCATTCCTCCATTGTTGGAAATTCATACTGTTTCTGCATTTTTTTTGCTAGTATACACAAACTATTGAATATTCTTGGTCATACATATTTGTATACAGTTATGCTAGATTGAACTAGAAAAAACACTTAGACATGAAAATTGGTGGATGAAAGAAAATATACTTTTTTGAACCAGTGTTCTCAATTTTTTTTTTTTTTTTTTGTAGAAAGATGATTTCACTTAATGCTCCCACTAGTATGATAGCTCCGTGTTTATGCCTTTTTCGTTAGTAAAGTCCACCTTCCTAGAATGTCTCGTAGTTTATTTGAAGGGAGTTTTTAGCTTTTGCTCAATTCATACAAGATTCATCAGAGAGGGACAGGAAAAGTTAAGTAGCATCTGTGGGACCCAGGCTTCACTCTGACCACTCCCAGGGAGTTTAGGGGAACGAAGAAGGTAAAAGCAGAGATTGGTGATGCTCTCGTTATTCCAGATCTATCTTTTGACTAAAGGGATTGTGTGTCTAGACCTTGCTATGGACAGGGGGAAGAAAGCAAAATGATTTGACCAGAATTTACATATAGGCATTTGTCAGACGCAAATCTAAACCATCAGATTAAAATGGAATATATATCAAGTGGTTGGTACAGAGCCCCAAAGGTAATAAGCGCTCAAAGCATTTTGGCTACATTTTAGAGTTAGAACAATTAAGTCCTCCAATTTACCAAAATTTTCTCTGTTAGGTCCTGCAGCAAGTTCAATGTGGACATCCCATTATTATTTTCTTGGTCATTGATTATCCTTTCAGGCATGACAGCTCTCTTTGGTCAGAGCCCACACAGCTAAACTTGGGTTCAAATCACCAGTATGTGTAGCTGAGCTTGGAGAATGGTAATCACTAAACAAATCATCCAGCTTTTAAAAAAGGCATTCTCTACATTATTGATTATATTCCCCAAACTGTTAGATGGGCACTTGTCGTCTTACGGAGACCACTTCATGGACGGTGTAGATACCTGACCACCGTGCTGTACACTTGAAGCTGCAGCTGAATAAATGAATGTCAGCTATAAGTTAATATATATATATAGTCACAGGATGTGGAGTACAGCATAGGGAATAGAATCAATGGAATTGTAACAGCTATATATGACGTCAGAGGGGTCGTAGATTGGGGGTGGGGGATTATCACTTTGTGAGGGTTGTAAATGTCTAATTAGTACATTATTTTATACAACTGAAACTAAAACAAACAAACAAACAAAGTATTCTCCTATGGCAGCACATTATATAGCCACAAAAAAACCCCAAGTGAATATAGGTATGTTTTTCTACTTCAAATTAGTAAGTTTTAAAATTATTTCTTCAAATTACTGATTTGTATTGTAGGTTGATTGTTTTTCTTTATATTTTTCTTCATCAGGAACCAGGCATAAGTTTATTACATCAGTCTTGACTGAAAATTCATGTTGGTGTTAAGCTTTTTCTATGACAGTATTCGTGATATTTTTCCAAATGTCCCTTGACTTGTGCTCAGATGTCTGTATATCACTTTTTAGCTGTCTGGAAGAGTACATGTGCTTCTGATTTCTACTAGACTTAAAACCCCTTGAGAAAATGGTTCATTCCCTTTCATCTCTATACTCAGTGCCCAGCACTATGCCTGATGTATTATAGATGCTCAGTGTGTGTTTATTGAAACAAACTGAGTATGATACATTCCTTGGCATCTGTTGTACCATACCTTATAAAGGCTTAAATAAAATGAAGAAAACAGTTATTTATTTTTCCTTAACTCATTGAATCAATCTTCCCTTTTCCATTTCCCCTTCCTTCTTTCCTCCCTCCCTCCCTCCCTCCCTTTCTTCCTTCTCTCTCTTTCTCTTTCTGTCTCTCTCTCTTAAAAAATTGTTACATTTCAGGGGCTGGGAAGGCAGTGGGATGTAGTAAAAAATCAGAATAACCAATTCTCTGGCTGTTTTAGATTTTACCAGTTGTGTTTACATTTGACCTCTAATATCCTTGTAAAAATACTGTTAAATAGGAAGTGCAATATTTCAGCGTGTTTGTGCTGTTTTACCTTAATGGATGATAAAGTACTGACCACATACAATTATTTTTCCTCCAAGTTCTGCTGTAAAGTAGATTGCTATCGCTGTTTTCAGAGAATGAAGGCAGTCTAATTCCAAAGAGTTCAAAGTATTATCTCACCAGAAATATTACATTGCCTAATATTGCACAATAAATATCAAGGTTCAGTTTGTACTAAAGAGCTTCTTGGGAGGGTGTTGGTATTCCCAGCTCTTCTTGAAATATTAGTAGTATTTGCATGTCACCAGAAAATTTGGCAGTTGCTCTTTGCATCTCTGAGAAAGTATATTAACATTGGGATCTTGAATCCCACCAAATTCTCTATCCATTGCCTAATGAATATATGTAGAAATGCTGCTCGGCTAAAATAAGCACTGTGCAGTTGTTAGCTCCGTAGGATGATAGCAAGCATATTTGTCTTGTGCTTACTCTTATGAAAGAAATGCATTCACATTTGCCATCATATTTGGGCATAGCTTCTATAGACACACTTTATCAGGTTCCTTTCTATTCCTAGTGTTCTTACATTTTTTTTTTTTTTTTTTAAATCATGGCTACTACTTAATTTCATCTAATGCTTTTGCTACACCTATTGGAATAATTACATGGTTTCTCTCCTATAATCTGTTAATGTGTTGAATCACTGATTTTCTTATATAATACTAACCTTCAATTTCAAGCATTTTGTATTCAATGCTGGATTTGGTTTGCTAGTATTTTATTTAGGTGCATCTGTGTTCAAGAGTGAATATTTGGCCTTTTGGTCTCCAATTTTTACTAGTGTCAGAAAATGAGTTGGGTAGTGTTTTTTATTTTTCTCTTTTCTAGATTAATGGTTGTACGATTTGCTTATATGGACCTTAAAATAATTGGTATGCCTTGTCTGTCCTGTCATTTAGTCTTGGCATTTTCCTTGTGAGATGATTGCAAACTATTGATAAATTTTATTAACTTTAGTCTTTTAGTATTTGGAGTATTTCTCCTTGAATTGATTTTGTTAAATTATTTTTAAAAAATTTATTCATTTTAGCTAAATTTTCAAATTTAGTGATATGACATCATTCTAAAGATTCTCTTAATAACCTTTTAACCTGTGTCATTTTTATTTTTAATGTTTGTGAATTTTTCTTTGTTTTCTCTAACAATTTTACCACTGTTTTTCTATTAGTCCTTAAAAAAAAAAGTTTAGACATTTGATTATTTCTATTGTATCTTTGTTTTCTATTTAATTCATATTTATTTCTGTTCTTCTCATTAATGTTATTTACCACTTTCTTTGGGTTTTGTCTGTTACGTATGTTATGTTCTTGCATAGTTTATCAATTTTCAGATTTTTATATTATAAAATTTCTTAAGGCAATCAATATCTCTAAGTACTGCTTTAGCTATGTTCTACAAGTTTTGATATGTATTACTACATTTTGTTATCTCTCAGTTCTAAATATTGTCAGTTCCTATTATGATTTTTATTTGTGTTTTTGGTTTATTGGAAATATGCTTTTAATTTCCAAATATATGATTTTCTAATTATCACTGAATTATTACATTAAAGTCAGGTAATGTGATTTGCATGGTATAAATCCTTTGAAGTTTTTTGAGGTTTTCTTTCTAGCAACTTTTATATATTTTTTTCTTTATGCATAAAATGTTTATTAGGTATAATGGATTTTATATGTCTATTAGATTAAAATAAGTACATACACTGTTCAAATCTTTTATAGCATTACTGATATTTCTGTCTGCTTAACTACTAATTAATGAGAATATTTTTAAAATCTTCCACTTGGTAATGGATTTTTAATTGTCATTTTATAGTTCTGTAAATTCTTGCTTTATGTATTTTGATCTATATTATTAGTTTCATACAAGTTTAGAAACTTTGCATCAACCTGTGATTTAAACCTTTTATTATTATATTACCATATTTCTTTCTAGTAATATTTTATCTTAAAATATGTTTTATCTTACATTAATTTAGCTAATCCACCCTTTTCTTTGGGGGAGAAGGGGCAAGGGGAACTTATGTTTGCCTGGTATATTTTCTTCTATTCTCTTACTTTCAGACCTCACCTTATTTTTTCTTTAAAGGGCACAATTAAATGATTTTAGTACATCCATCACCACAATATGGTTTTAGAATATTTCCGTCACCCCAAAGAGTTTCCTCATGACCATTTGCAGTTAATTTCTGCTCCCATCTCTAGCCCACAGCTGATCTGCCTTTTTGCTCTATAAATCTGCCTTTTGGACATTTCATATAAGTGCAGTATATACTGTGTAGTCTTTTATGTCTGGTTTCTTTGACTCAGCATAATTTTTCGACACTCATCCATTCTGTAATATGTTCACTTCTTTTCATTGGTGACTATTATTCCATCTCTGGCTATGTTGAAGATCTTTTCTTTGCTTCAGTATTCTACAATGTTATTATTTATCCTTCTTGGGATTCACTGGCATTCCTAAATCTAAAACTCTCAACAGTTATGCAAATTTCTCAGACATCATCTTTTTGAATACTAACTGCTACCCTGTTCTCTCTCTCTTTTTGTATTACTGGAACTCTGATATACATGGATGTTAGGCCTTCTATCTCATCGTATATTCTGGACGATTTCTTTAGATTTTTCAATCAGTATAATTGTGTTCTCATCTTCTATTTCTAATTTGTTGTTTAACTTGTACATTGAGTTTTTATATCCAAATACACTTTTTTTTTTCCATTTCTAGAATTTTTTTGTATTTCTTTGCCAGAACTGCCTCGTTATTCTTTTCTTATGTATGTTTTATTTCTATAAACATATGCAGCACATTTATTTTGTATTTGGTAGCACATAATTCTAAAATCTGAAGTTTTTATACACTTACATTTGCTATCTATTTTTTTCTGATAACTCTCACTCATGCTGTCCCATTTCCTTGACTTCAAAATCAGGATTCTTGCTTTAATGAGCTCTTTGAGGTCTGACTATAAGTATATTTCGTCAGAGCATATTTGCTTTTTTTTCTTCTTGGCAGGTTTGGTTTATAATTCACTAGTGATAGAGTCAGGTAACTCTAGAAGGAAATTAAGTTACCAGTATGAGACATGAATTTTTTGTTTTTTCTTATTTCTTTCTTCTATCATTTTCATGTTACAGTCTAGGAAAGCTGACACTGTATCCAAAATTTTCCCTTTTATAAACTTTGTTCACTTTTTCATTTCTTATTTAATGTTTTTAGTTTCCAGAAAGAAAAGATTTAAGATTTTGAGCTAATTGAGGGGATTTGAAGCCACGTAAATGCTTTAAATAGCTGGTTTTGGACATTTTTAACTAAAGGCCAAAACTCCCTGATGAGCTAATGAAGCAGACGCTTGTCTCTCTATTTTATAGGGCATGGCTAATGACTCTGCAGTATCCACTCTTTATATCCTGTATGTTGTAATAAATGATGTCATCAGAAAATTATCTCTTTGTGCAAGAGAAGGTATTAGCCCTTGGATGTTACTCAACCCACAAGCTAATTAAATCCTTATTTTTCTGTTTCTTTTCTTTTCATAATTGTATAAATCATTTAAATATAGTATATACATATTTTGTAGGCATTATTGTTAGGGACACCCTATGACCAAGTGGTTTTTTCCACTCACTTGCCCATATATAGCAAAAGCAGTATTCTATGTACAGATTGTAAATTATATGTTACAGTATAAAGAAGCAGAAGGACAGCATTAAATCTGAGTCAGATTCACAACATTTCCTTTGAATTGCTTACACAAGACATGTATTTCAGTATTTGTTCTGGAGGAAAACATTTCTATATTTAAAGTGCTATCATTATTTGTGGATTAGAGACTATTAAAATTAATATATTGAAAGCCAATGCTGTCATATATTATAGTTGTGATTTTAAGAAAGCTCACATAATAATTTTCTTCCTTTTAAATCTTTCTTTCAAATAACCTAAATGATTTTCATGAATATGAGGATTTTTCTTTCCTGTGTAAAAAACAACAACAACAACAAAAAAGAACAAAACCATATATATATGGCCCTTAGTATGTGTTTAACAATTTTTTTTAGTGTGAATGAAATGAATGTCCCATTTTTGTTCTGGGAATTCATGTTATGTATCTTATCTGATGCTATAATTTTGGAGGTATAACTTCAAATTCTGTGGAAAAAAATGTTTTGTAATTCAAATAGTTACTCTTCACAATACCTATCATATTTGGTGGTGTGTTGAGGTTGGGGAACCCTGTGTATTATGGCATCACAAAGTACTATTGCGGCTATATGCAGAAATTGGAGGCAGTCCCAGTCCAACTTGTTTTCCTCCCTTACCAAAAGAATAGGCAAATTTGAATATATTTTTTAATTTATTCATGTACCTGATATAAAACGAAACAGATATTTCAAATTCTTAAAGCTGTCCACTTTGTTTCATTTTTGAGTTGAAGATCTTTGAATACCAACATAAATGTTTCCTTGACCATGTCAAGTCTCACTCCACATAACAAGGTACCTGGTGAAAAGGGATTTAATGTTTTTCTTTTTTCTTTTTTTTTGTCCATTTAGCAATGTATTTGCCATTTTGTGGGTGGGTGGGTGGGTGGGGCAGGCTGGAGAGTGTTGATCACTGGCAATTTCAATTCCTGGAAGTGAAAATGTCAGAGGCCATCTTGGATTGGAAATACTGTGTTTCCCCAAAAATAAGACTTAGCCCAACCATCAGCTCTAATGAGCTTTTGGGAGCAAAAATTAACAGAAGACCCAGTCTTTATTATACTATATTATATTGTATTGTATTGTATTATATTATACCTGGTCTTGTATTAAAATAAGACCGGGTCTTATATGAATTTTTGCTCCAAAAGACGCGTTAGAGTTGATGGTCTGACTAGGTCTTATTTTTGGGGAAACACGGTAATCAGCAGGATTGACACTTTGTTTATACAAATGTAGCCAGGCATCCACCACCAACCCAAGATTGTAAATAAAATTGAAGTAATCTTCTGTCTGTATGTAGATATTGGGTCTTGGTATGTCATGCTTTTAGTTCAGTAATGCAACATGAAGGTAATTTGTCTATAATTTGAGTAGGAAGAATAAATGGTTTTCTGAGAAGAGATTGTATTAGATTGTAATAGACAGAGGGTTATTTAAGATGGATAAAGCAATATTTTGGGGAATATACTATACCACCCTTGGCTGGGCAAATTCCTCTACTTAATCTTCTAGTCGTGCAGCTGGCTGTATCTATCATGATAATCAATCTATTAAATAATTTTTTCAAATCTTTTATTTTTCATCTCTACTGGCATCTCTACTTTTTGTAAAAAATGACTTTCTTCTCCCCCACTTTCCCCCCACCCTGACTCCACTCCTCTGTTTCTTGTTTCCAATATCCTCTTTGTCTCTTTGAGGGTATTTTATATGCTTACAACGTTCAAATCTTGTTCTTGGTTTATTAATTCTGCTTTAGTACACACTATACAGATTTTTTCTTTCAGTGATTATGATTCTAAGATGTCCCATTGCTCTTTCTTTTGAGTTCATATTTCCCAGAGCACATTAGCTATGTTAAGTAGTGATGTGTAAGCAGACTCTCTTAGTGAGTTTAGTTGGTGGGGTGGTTATTTTTCCCTAGGAGAGTTTTAAAAAGGCCCTTGGGATGGCAGACAAAGTGGGAGAATGGGAGGAGGAAATACTCAAGGGTAGACAGATTTGCTTATCCATGTAGTTAACACTTTGCCTCTCAGGCCAGCTAGAGCTGTACCCTAATCAAACTCCTTCACCTCCAATGGACACTGGACTATCTCCTGCTTTTCTGCCTCATGGTGGTGATGGGTAGGGTGATGATCTGCCCAGAGCTATGGGGGAGAGGGAAAGCACACACACACATCTTTCTGTTCTCCATCCACTGTGTCCTTGAATCTCGAGGGTTGCCTGGGTTCTAGTGGAAGAAGCTAGGAAGATGGAAGATTGCTGTAGACAAGAGAGCGGTAACTGAGGGATGACTCAATGGTTTGGCTGGACCTCGTGTATGTTAGGGAACAAGGAAGTGGATATTTGTGCAACACATATCACTACTTCCTGGTCTTTGCTATCAGTAAATTAATTCTTGGAAGTACTCCCTCCCCTATTCCTCTGTTTCTGTGACGGGCCAGCCGCCACGAGTCGATCAGTACCTGAATGGGGGAGTGGGAATGAAATAAAAGACACACACAAATGCTAATGCGGCCGGTCTTCAGTCATGCTGAAGCCCTGAGTTTATTATCTCTAACCAATATATACAATTTGAGTACGTGCAGTTAAACGAAGAAGATATGCATTATCTCAGTGAAAGTAAATCTTTCCAGCTTCAACCTTACTTTGACATAGAAGATACAAGGTCACTGAAACTCACAAAAGTAAATATCTCAAGGAGACAGAATCTACTAATTGTCTAGAAAGCCCTTAGTTTTCTGTGTCTGGGAACTGGCCGTTTTCACCACATTCCTCAGCAGCCGTTAGGCGCTTCTCAGATAAGGCAGAGACAATGTTATGGGGGCAGAAACCGAGCCAGTCTGCAAGGTTCAGGGCTGCAAGAAACCATGGCTCCCCACATCTCCCCCTTTTTTATTTTATAAAAGCAAAGTCCATCCAGCCAGGATGGCGAGGTGACGGTGCCTGACTTAGGCATCCCAGGACGCCTGCCTCAACTTACCCGTCATTGGTACTCATATTTTATTAATACAAGCCCTGTCTTAGGTGTTGAAGCGGCTCCCAAGTATTTGCCCGTCGTTGACTAACCCATCCCTCTAAATGCATGGGGGAGAAAGACTTAAGGCTTCGCCTTGAGCTCAAGCTGATGGATGTCAGCTCGTAAGTCTAACATCCTGCTGATGAAACATCTGATGAGGATGGGGAGTAGGCACAGAACCAAGCAGACACAGATGCTCAATGTAAGAAATATCATAACAGAATGGATAATATAAGGCATAGAGGGCAAAACACTCCTAAGAACATCAACAAACTCAGAGGCAGCCTGAGCTGCATCAAATTTTAAGGGTTCAGCTTTTCTCATACTTTGAATTTCATCATGAAGCCAGCTTTCTTTTATACACACAGAAACAAGAAGGTTACATAAAGCGGCTGAGGCAGCAAGTACAGATTAGTTATGTTTTCTCAAAGTTTGACCCTGACTGTCTTTATCTCTTTGGTAATTTCTCATCCCCAGAACAGCAGGTGTCTGTTTTTTATGCTTATCGGAGTTTCCCTCAGCCATCCTCCCAAACTCTGCTTGAAGTTACATTTTCTTAACCCTTAATGCTCCAGCTCCCTACATATCCCCCTTTTTTATTTTTGAGATCGTGTCTGGCTTAGGTAGTCAGTACAGACATTTTTACTTACCCGTCATTGGATATCAATCATCAAAGCGATCGACTCCTGTCTTAGGTTGTAAAAACGCTTACTGATCATTACCCGTCATTGGCTATCGATCTCCTTTGAGGAAAGCCAGAGACAGCAGTGGCTTTTCCCAGGCAGGGGGAAGGGGAGGCAAGGCTCCTTTTTGGATCTTTTAAGGCAGCTCATTGGGGGTCCCCACTCGGTTTTGCCTGACTTAGGTTGTATCTCCCGTGAGATATCTTACCTGTCTTTGGCTGCAAACCATCTTTTGGGGACCGGACAGAGAGACATAAGGTGTAAAATATAGAGATAAACAAAGTTCCTAAAAAGGCACAGTCTTACTGGCTCTTTTTAGTTTTTGAAGCATGAGAAACACAGAACGTGTAGTTATTTCATTTACAGCCTGTCGGAGGGCTATTTGTCCACATCTGAGGACTATGTAAAATAAACAGAACAATAAACAGAATAGCAATATCTCCAGCAAACCCTCTACCCAAAGTCTTTATCCATTTAACAGGGTCTGAAGTGGAAAGTCCTTCTGCAGCTGTGGAAAGTGAGCTTTTTCACAGCCTAGGGGCGTGGATGGGTATCTATAGATGTCTTTTCTTCTGTGGGCTGTCGCTCATGGTATGGTTTAACACCGACCAGGAATTCACAAAGGTTTTTTTTCCGGACCTGGAGAAATACAAGCAAAGCCTCTTCCCCGTGTTATCTCGCGGGGAGAAGTAGGATCAGCTTCCCCATGTAATATTTTAAACAAAGGTTGTAATTCCCCGGTTGTCAACCGCAACTGAGGTCTAATCCAGTTAATGTCTCCCAGTAGCTTTTGGAAATCATTTAATGTTTTTAAACAATCTCGCCGGATTTGTATTTTTTGAGGCACAATGGCCTGAGGCATTAAACAATATCCCAGATAAGAGTAAGGAAGCACTTGCTGAATTTTTTGGGGGGGCTATAACTAGCCCATAATTGTGGAGTTTTTTTTTGTAAGTGAGCAAAAGCAGCAAGCAACTTTGGTTCACAAGAGTGGGCAAGAATTATGTCATCCATGTAGTGGATGATGTAAATATCTGAAAATGTCCTTTGGGTAAGTTTTATTGTAGCTGATACAAATTTTTGACATAATGTAGGGCTATTAGCCATTCCCTGAGGTAGCACTAGCCAATGATATCTCTTAAAAGGTCTTTGTAAATTAACAGAAGGAACACTGAAAGCAAATCTAGGGCAGTCATCAGGATTTAAAGGTATAGTATAAAAACAATCTTTTAAGTCCAAAACAATTTTATATGTGTTTTTTTGGTATGGCTGCAGGACAGGGCAAGCCTGTCTGTAAGGCTCCCATTAATTCCATGGTTTTATTAACTTTTTGTAAATCTTGTCATAATCTCTATCTACCAGATTTTTTCTTAATAACAAAAATGGGAGAATTCCAGGGAGAATTGGAGGAAGCAATGTGTCCCTTTTAAAGTTGGTCCTGTACTAGCAGCTTGTAAACTCTTTTGTAGGGGGGACCTTTGATCTTTTACGCCTGGTAATTGTCTCATTGTCACAGGGGCTACAACAGGGGCCTCAGGCTGTGGATCCAGCCCTGCAACTACACTTGGAGGAGAGCTTAATTGTAACCTAGGCTTTTATTTTGATTGAGATTTTAATAAAGGCCCAGTCTGTGGAGCCTGAACTAACTGCATTTGAACAGAGAGGGAAGTGAGTGCAGCTTGTAATCTTTGCACCTCTGCTTCCAAGGGGGATCTTTACCCCGAGGATTCCATTGATTTTTAAAAGGAATCTGGGGACTCCGAGGACAATTTTCTCCATCCACAGCAACTTTGAGCTCAATCAGCTGTCCCTGAATCTTTTTTAGCTGATCTGCAAAAGAAAGTGTAGTGCCTGCAGGTTGTCTGCCTTCTTGAGCCATAGCCACCAAAGGAGGGTATTTGTTCCTATTATATTTGGCTGCTTCATCCTCTAAGTCTTCCTGATCCTGAGGGTCTAAATCTTCCCAGTCCTCGACCGGAGGTTCATAATAAATAGGCTCTGTATCTTTAAAAAGTTCTTCTGTGGGTTTGGCTTCCTCCCCCTTTTCTCTCTCTGCCAGAGAAGCGGCAGATGAAAGAATTTCTTCATTGCCAGCTTGTTTTACTTTCTCTAGCTTACAGCTCTTACGCCTGAGATCTAAACAATCTCTAATCAAGGTCCACAACCCGAATGTTTCTACAGGGATCTGCTGAGGTCCGTGGGCAGCATAATAATCTTGTAACTGCTCTCCCATTTTCTCCCAAGTTTCCAGACTGACAGTGCCTTTTTCTGGAAACCATGGACAAACTTCTTTTACAAATTCTAAAAACTTATCTAACTGTTCTCTGCTCACCCGACTGCCACGGGCGGCAAGCAATTTCTTAAGTCCTCTAACATACAGGTCCTTGCTGCTAGCGTGACCCATCCTTCACCCTAACTCGGCCCTTCTTTCAAACAAAGAAAACACTCTGATGCCCGTCTGGCCGTGCCCCTCGCGGAGCCAAATCCGTCTTGGCTAAGGCGCTCCGGTATAACCCCCCGGACAGGTGGATAGAAGTCCAGTCGCCGTTATGCCGTATGACAGAACCGGAACCGCAGATTAGGGCCCAATCAAGCTCCGTGACAAGAAGTCGTGGAACTATCACTCACTCACACATTCATTCGACCGAGGGGTATTGTGCCTTACTCACCACGCATCCACTGATAAGCTCTCTACGAGCTGGGCCCTCGCCACGTGGTGTTCCTCACTGTTACCCCCGTATTCAGGTCCCTGTTCGGGCGCCAAGTGTGACGGGCCAGCCGCCACGAGTCGATCAGTACCTGAATGGGGGAGTGGGAATGAAATAAAAGACACACACAAATGCTAATGCGGCCGGTCTTCAGTCATGCTGAAGCCCTGAGTTTATTATCTCTAACCAATATATACAATTTGAGTACGTGCAGTTAAACGAAGAAGATATGCATTATCTCAGTGAAAGTAAATCTTTCCAGCTTCAACCTTACTTTGACATAGAAGATACAAGGTCACTGAAACTCACAAAAGTAAATATCTCAAGGAGACAGAATCTACTAATTGTCTAGAAAGCCCTTAGTTTTCTGTGTCTGGGAACTGGCCGTTTTCACCACATTCCTCAGCAGCCGTTAGGCGCTTCTCAGATAAGGCAGAGACAATGTTATGGGGGCAGAAACCGAGCCAGTCTGCAAGGTTCAGGGCTGCAAGAAACCATGGCTCCCCACATGTTTCATTGCCCTTACCTGAACAACAAAATTCGTCCTGCCTACAATGAACAAGCAATTCCAGAAACCCTTCCTTAGACCCTTACCTTCATTGTCCCATGGTCCACAGGAGGTTATATGATTAATTACTAGTGGGCCTTTTGTGTTTCATTATTCATGTTCCTGTCTGATGAGTAATCCATTGTATTTTTTAGGCAGCAGATGTGGCAATTATATCAACAGGCAGTTATAAAAGCCAAGCATCTATAAATCCTCTTGATAAATATTTGTGAAGTTTCAAAATCCTCACATCTGATCACTAGAAGTCTGTCCGTAAGACAGCCTCCTAGGAAAGCCATTTGGAGACACAGTAGCACATTCTAGCCATGGGAACTTACTCATGGGGGTGAGGGGCAGGGAACTCAGAAGAGTCTTCATCAAAGATAAATTAGCCTTCACAGAAGGCAGACACTTTCAGATACTGATGCTAAACTTATTGAGATCCGACAGTAAGAGCCTCACTTTGGAGAGTGGGAGAGTTGGGGGGGATCAAAAGTCTAGTTTAAGTCTGGCCATTTAAGTCTAGCTAAGAGTCTAGAAGAGGAGTCCCTGAAGTTTTCTCTCCTTGTTTCATAGAAGAGAGGTGATAGTCTATATATTATTATGAGGAAGAAAAATTTAAATTGTTATATAAATTAAAACTGTAATTATGCAAAATAAATATACTTTAAAATAGTTATAACCTTTGGGATATTTTCCTGAATTTTGAACGTGAAAAAATGGAAAAAAATTCCCTCCTTTTTTATTCAAGTCCTCCCTAAATACTGACTTATTAGCAAAAAAAAAAAAAAAAAAAAAAAAAAAAAGGAAAACCCCCAACTGCAAACTGCACCAACTAACCAACTAATTGGGCTGGACTCAGTCATATAAAATTAGAAAACATATTTATTTTTCTCCTACCATTTTTGAAAAAGTTTCTGTCATATTCCTTCCTCACACATGGGTGATATTTTCAGGTCACTTTTATTTTTAAGGTATTGAAAGTACAGTCTGAATAAAACTGAATTTCTCATATCCAGTTTCAAGCTTTTCCCTTTCTCTTGGGCCTGGCCCAGAGGATTGGGGAGGGATATGGTGAGTCTTTTCTCTTTCTTGCTTCATATCTTCCTGACTTGCCGTCCTTTGCCTCTGGATCCTTCAAGGTTGGATGGGACAGTGGAGTAAAACATAAAGAAAAAAAAAAAGTCTTATTTATTAAGCTGGTGCTATTCATAGATTTTACTCAGCTGTCAAGTACTTGCTGGCATGGCAGGCTCCTAAGGCTCGCTCTTTCTTTAATAGGGCAGCATTGTGGGGTTTGATTGATTGATTGATTGATTTTTATCTTTTTTATCTTTGGCACCACGCCCTTCCTCCATCTCTGACACTGCACTATCTCTTGCTATGGAAAACATTCTCTGTGACTAACCCATTTCACCTCGCTCTCTTTGTCTACTCTAGAAGTACCTGCCACTCCACAACTTTGCTTGAACTAGGGTCATTCCGTTGTTGGCAAGTGACAGGCTGTCTTGGGTGACACAAGGTGACTCAACCCTGTCGTCTTCTATGGTCTTCCAACTCTGGGAATTGAAGCCATGCCCAAGAAGTTTTTCACCCTTTCCACTTAATATCTTACAACATAGTATAGACAGGACCACAAGTTTCTACAGCTTAGCAAGTGTGAGGATAGCAGGGTTACATGGATGAGACCTCAGCAGTCTTCCCTTATCCAGCCAGATCCCATGAAAGGCACCATTTTATAAGTGGAACAAGGCATAGGCAAACTAATTGGTGATAGTTACTTTGTTGTAGTTCAATATCAAGACCAAATAGTAATACTAAGTTTTCATTGGATAAATATGGATGGGATGGAGGGCAAGAAATCAAGATGACAAGGCATTTGATGAAGATTAGTTTTGAAAACAAATGGATGTGTTTTGAGACTCAGCTGAATCTGGGTTAAGGTCTCCCTTCTATATAGTACTACACTGAAGACCACTGAACATCAGTCTGAATCACATCCGTCTGTGCTGATTGGGTCAATTCAGTACGAAGGAGAGTTGAGAATGTTTTTCTCTGAAAGTGCCTGTAGATGTCACTAAAGTAAATGACTCTTGTATCCTTGACTTGAGAGTGAGGCAAAAAGTCCACCAAGTAAAGTAAAAATTGATATTTTGTAAAGTCCATCTATGTTGTTATATTAACAACATCGTACAACATAGCAACAACACCATAATTCACAGGAAGTTTGCAAACGGTCCTTCCTTTTTATAGTTGTGATATATTTTAAACAATGAAAGTGTACTCAGAAATAATATTCACTTGCTAGCAGGGAAAGAAAATCCTTCCATCCCCTCTTCCCTTACAGACATGTCCCTTTCAGGGCATAAGGTACATTTCATCTCGTTTACCATTAGAGACACTGTCCTAAAGCTAAGAATATTGATACCTCATGAAAGAAAAAAGAAAAATCACATAGGTATCGACTGTAAAAGAAAAAGGAAGGTGGAGAGAACATTTTAAAACATGCTTGGGGCAGCATTCGATTCTAAAAGTATTTAATTTCTTTTTTTTTTTTAATTTTTAAGACAACTGTAAACTTTGATCATCTAGAAAAAAATATACCCCCTCTCCTTCTAGGGAAGGGAAACTCAGGGCAAAATGGCCAACTAGGAACTCTATATGAGCTTTCATAACCAGGGAGGATATTTAACAATGTCACCTATATTTTGATGCAGTGGAGGGGATATTTCTGACTGGGACTATATTCTGTAGGCTATTCTTCTCATCAAATGGCTACAGCGTGTTATCACTTGTGACCAAGATTGAGACCTACTGAAAGAAGAATGCGCAACGAAGTGGAATTTAAAGATTCAGTGCCGTGTTCACAGAGTAGGAACAAACTTCCTTATATTAACAAGAACGTTGTAGTCCTCATGGAAAAACAATTCTCTTTAGAAACCTGTGGTAGTTAAAGTGAAATCCAAGCAAGCGAAAAAGTAGACACCGAGGACAAGAACTCTGAATAAAAGTTATGTGTCAATGAAAGATGGCTCAGGGCAGGAAAGGCACAAAATACTGAGAATTAACGGTAGAATCTAGAAGAAAAAAAAATCTAGACAAAACAGAGACTAATCTTGTAGTTATTCCAGAATAAATATTATTTGTTCAGTGCGAGGAAGAATTGAAAGTTGGCCATAAGACCCATTGTACATTCCTTATACATTATGATGAATCTTACATATTTCAAAGTAGTATATTCGGTTCTAATTGTAAGGATTTAAGCATTTTCTATTGATCCTATTTTTGTCCTTATAAAGGCTGTGCTTAAGAACTCTTTCTGGCGTTATTACTTACAGGTATTTAAACAGAAAGAGAATGGACCACCCTACTTGCATAGCCTGGTCATGATATCAATTATCAATGAAATACATGATATGCATTTCATGCATGATATCAAGTAAATAGCATCCTTTGCAAAATTCTATCTTAAAGAGTCTTATTTATGCTTGGAATTTTCTAATCTTTGGTACTATTACTACAAAAAGAAAATGATTGCCTTTAGTTGATATAGTAAAATTAAAAAATTACGCGTTCAAATGGTTTCCCAAAAAGTTACACAGAATTACCACATGGCCCAGCAATTCTAGTTCTAGGTATCTACCCAGGACAACATATGTTCACACAAAAACTTTTACATGCGTGTTTAAAGCAGCATTATTCATAGTAACCAGAAGGTAGAAACAACTCATATGTGCATCAACTGATGAATGAATAAATGAAATGTGGCATATATATATATATATATATATATATATATATATATATATATTACATTTATATATTATATATTGTATATAAATTATATATATTGTATATATGTTATATATAATATGTATAATATATATTGCAATATTATTTGTCAATGAAAGGGGATGTGGTATTGATACCTGCTATAACAAGGGTGAACCTTGCAAATATTATGTTAAGTGAAATAAATCATTCAAAAAAGAACAAATAGTACATAATTCAATTTAGATGAAGTGTCCAGAATAGGAAACTTGGCAAGTCTATAAAGACAGAAAGTAGATTAGTGGGGTTGGGGGTGGGGAAGCATAGGGAAGGGGAGATTAGGAGGTGATTACTAATGGGTATGAGGGTTACTTTTTGAGGTAATGAAAATGTTCTGGAATTAGACCATGGTGATGCACAACTGTGAATATACTAAAAAGGTCACTGAACTGTATACCTCCATACATTGAATTTAATGTTATGTGAATTATGTCTCAGAGAGAGGTGGGTGGGATGGATTGTCTGTTGGGCATCATGAAATCAGTTTGAGCTTCCTTTGTTTCCCCAGGAAGGGAACGTTTTGCCTTTGATTAATTCAAGCATAACAGGTTAATTCATAAGTTTCCACCTCTCTTTTTTACTGCAGGAGTAGAGAAAACCATCCGGGAGATATGCGTTATTCTGGGGTAGAAAGAGGGATGTAGTCTTTTATTAATCATTCTTAAGAGGACCATTTTCTCCAGTGCAGCCTGACCAGTGAATATAAATGAGTCACTGAACAAAGTAAATGAGTCACATTAAATTTGAGGGTGGGGGTAGGGGTGGCGGGATCCTAAAATAGACAGTGGACTTACATTAAACAACACATCTGCAGAGTTTGTGTGTATATGCACAGTAATTATATGGGAATCCAATTTAAATGTTTCTGTGTTTCTGTTTTTGTTTCTTCTGGGCAGAATATAATTATACCACCCCCAAGTCTTGATAAATCACTCTAAAAACTATAAGCAGAATTATTTTAAGGATAATATTTTAGCAGAAATCAAGATAAAATGGCTTTTGCAGTAACTTTACCCTTTCAAACAGTATAAAGGAATTACATTCGGTCAAGACTGTCCTGTTATTACATAGTTTATTCCAGTGCTTTCAGTAAAAAGTGTGTTTATAAAAACCCAATGGAGTTTTATAACTAGAAAAGCCCCAAATATGCTCCTAACTATAGCATGTGGTGTTCGGTCAGCAGACTGATGTTTTGAAGTATTTTCTCATAGACCTGGGGTAGCTTCTTTGTTTTACCACGTGCTTTTGCTCCTCTAGCTCAGGATGGCTTCGTAGGGCTTGGCTATTGGCCATCAAAAGTCAGTGAATTAGTGACTATTGCTGTGATGACACGTTATTTTTATTGGATTGTTTATTTCACTTCATCCTTAAGGTTTTTAAAAGTACACTTAGGAAGTGTCTAAGTAATTTTTTTTTTTCCTGCAGGAACAAGAAAATTAATTCAAGAACAAAACTTCTACAAAATTAGTTGCATCAAAACTCAATTAAAAATGTTTATTGATTTATCATCCTTCTTGTTTCCAAAGGACTTAAGGTAGAGCACAGTCATTTCACTATGCTAATATCAAAAGAGAAAAATAGAACTCATACAATAAATAAAGGTAAAAAAGAAATACACAGATGACATATATGCAAGAAGTGAAATAGAAAAATATTAACATTCTAATCTAAGAATTGTTTTTGATAGATTTTAACCAGAGAATGTAAGATGCATTTTTTTTTTTACTTAAAACTAAACAATACTTCTGATTTATAATGGTAGCGTTAGCACAGGCATTTCTATCCCTTCCCTCTTGAAATCCCAATATATGACAGTAAAGGAGTCAACTCATAAAATGGAGAGAATAGGAGAAATATTCTTGAAAAGGGTTCCCATAGATTTCTAGAAGATTCGAGGAAGGTAAAACTCCATTCGCAGACTTTAAACAAATAAGTCATAGCAGCCCAGAATACACAGACAGAATGCAGTAATAAAGAGAGGCCTGAGCTATATAGCAGAACTCCAGAGATGATCCCTGCGCAGGAGCAGTAATAACATGAATGAGAAGGAAAGCCAAACTGGGCGAGTAATTGAAAAGCTGACTATTGAATGAAGAGTAGGATTACAACCCCTTCCTCCCTGCCCTTTCTCATTCCAAGATGGGTAGAATTCAGGTATTTCTAGGCAGCCTGTAACTTGCAGGCAAAAACAAAGTCAAAACAGAAACAGACAAACAATTTTAAAACCATTTCTCTAAAGAAATCAAATGTCCTGCAGGTAGAACATGAGGTCTTCCGGTACAAAGCACTCCTCACTGTGGTGTTTGGAAGCTCTGTCCCCACTCCAGCCTAAAATGTCTCTCCTTTATTGCCCACTCTAAGATGAAGCCTGCCAGTAAACAGGTTCTGTCCACATGCACTGAACTTTGAGTCAGTCATCATCTTTGGGTCAGAGACCTAGCCATAAAATTAAAATATATAAGCAACAGCCTGGAAGATTCACACTTTTTATTTTAGAAAATTAACCAAATTCACTGTACTTCTTTATAAATATCATGCCAAAGATCATTAAAAAAACTGTATAAAACCAGCAGCATGAAAGAACAGCTCAAAGAAGAATATTTATTTCAGAAGAAACACAGATAATTTAGGGTAAAAATGAGAACTATACAAAAAGCTACAATAATTATCATCCCCATGAAAATCTGAAAGGATGTTGCATCCAAAAATAAGAAAAGAAAGCTATAAAAAAAGGAATAATGGAGAACAAAAATGAGTTATTTTATATTAAAGATATGATTACAAAAATTTAATAATTAAAAGTGAAGTTAGAAAAACCAGAACAAGAGAAAAAAGATGAGAGAGAGAAAAAGAGAGGGAGAGAGAGAGAGAGAGAGAGAGAGAGAGAGAATAAGACTCATGGAGGATCAATCCAGGAATCTTGATATTGACTTAATAGAATTTCTGGGGGCGGGGGCAGAGGAAAATGAAGGAAAGGCAGTTAGCAATGAAAAAAAAAATGGAGAACACTTTCCAATGCTAAAGCACAAGAATTCTTTGAATTGTAAAGTTCTACTGAATTCCCAGGATGATGGAAAAAATTCATATCTGAAATTTCAGAATACAAGGAATTAAAAAAAGAACTTTATATTTCACAATTGGGATGCAGGGGGCATGTCATATTTATGATTCATGAAAATGAATCAGTTTGACATCAGACATCTCACCAATCTCACCCACACTAGATCCTAGAAGCAATAAAATGTTGCCTTTAAAGTTCTGAGGAAAAATTCTAGGCTTAGTCATGACTACAATCAAGTGTGATGTTTTTCAGACTTTCAGAAACTTGTCTAAGAAGTTTACTTTTGAACTTAGATCCTAAGTTCATGAATTCTATAATTTTTTCTATGGAGGTTACATGAAGATTTGTTTGAGCAAAACAAAGGTGAAAATCAAGAAACTGAAAGACATGGTGGGAGGAATACCAAAGAATTAACCCAGGAGTAATTTGCAAACAAATCCTAATATATCAATTATATAGATCTAGAAAGCCATTGGCCCCAGTTATAGTCAGGCATGGTCATGACAGGGACCAGCCTGCCTGTATCAGAGTAAAGGCCTGGGGGTAGAGGGAAAGAACAGAAAGAACTACAGACTAGGACAAGAAATGACTGTAAAGTTGTCAGAGATAAGTTATAGTTCATTCAGATTGTGTGCTTTTTCTAAGAGTAAATGTTAAATAATAGAATTGAAAATTATTGGCAGGTAGAGACAATGCATTAATTAGAATTAGACTTGAAAGCATGTGACTGCATAAAACTTAAATTAATAGTGGCTTACAAAGAAGTTTTGTTCTTTCTACAAACCAAGTCCAATAGTCAGAATCCTACTACAAAATTTCCAAGAATTCATCAAAGCCTCAGTTTCCATCCAGCATTTTTCTCTGCCACCATAAAGTATGGCCACTGTCAGTACTGTCTTCATTCCCCCCACGAGGAAGGAGAAAAATGGAGGCAAAGTGCACCACCCTTCTTTGGTGGAGACTGATCACACCATTTCTATGTATGTGGTGTGATAAAAAACTACAGTGAATGTTTAAATTAAAAATATATATATACTACAGTAAAAGACACATTGCCATTAATGTCCCTCAAAATGTTCCCCCTCACTTCAAACACACTTATCCCCATAGTTCTTGCCACTTTCTAAAGCAGTTCTGGAAGCCCTCTTTTGTGAGTGTCTTTAGTTGTGCTGTCATGGCTGCCTCAATGTCCTGAATCATTTTGATTTGGGGGAAGAGCCAGAAGTCACACGGTGCCAGATCCAGTGAATAAGGTGGATGAGGACACACCGTAATGTTTTTATTTGACAGAAATTGCCGTACCAGAAGTGGTGTGTAATGTGGAGCCTTTCCGTTGTGGTCACAAAATACAGTGAATGCTGCTGCGGAGGGCCATCCAACGGAAAGGCAGTGGTCTTCAATACAGGAAGCAGCGTGTGGGACCTTAGTAACAGGGTGTGATAAGTTTCAACTTGTTTGGTGCAGTCAGTCAGGTGTGAGCTACAGTTGAGAGAAGGTGTGTTTTAAAGTGTGCCATAAATCATCCTCCATCATGACAATTCTCTGTGTCACACATTGCATCTGGTATATGCCAATTTCTGTCAAATAAAAACATTACAGTGTGTCCTCATCCAAATTATTCACTAGATCTGGCACCGAGCAACTTCTGGCTCTTCCCCAAAGTCAAAATGACCATGAAAGGTAAACGTTTTGAATTGACTCAGGTCATCGAGTCAGCCATGACCACACAACCAAAGACACTCAAGGAAAGTGGACTTCCAGAACTGCTTCAGAAAGTGGCAAGAATGATGGGATAAGCATGTTTGAAGTGAGGGGGAGTATTTTGAGGGGGATTAATGGCAGTGTGTCTTTCACTGTAATATATATTTTTTTAATTTAAACATTCATCATATTG
The DNA here is from genome assembly GCF_057876585.1 of Rhinolophus sinicus. Taxonomy (NCBI): domain Eukaryota; kingdom Metazoa; phylum Chordata; class Mammalia; order Chiroptera; family Rhinolophidae; genus Rhinolophus; species Rhinolophus sinicus. Next base: position 21,771,163 of record NC_142504.1, read on the forward strand.
TTTGATCACACCTCGTACATCTCATTGATTAGAACTTAGTCACATAAATGCACCTAAGGGTAGTTGGGTGGTACTGTATACCTGCTAATATTTGGGGAGCTTGCAGGATGCTATTTTTGAAGAAAGAATGGAGAACAGATAATTGGGGATTGTAGACAGCCTCTTCCACAGACCCCAAGGAAAAGTCCTTCCGGTGGTTATTCTGATAGCCCTTAATAATCATATTTTATTACCCACGGTATTTCCTTTAAAACTTTGATTGTATCTGGAGAGACATGGAATGAAAAGATCTTTAAAATGAATAGATTTGCTAAATCAGGGCATTAGACTTTTTAGAAGTGTCCATGAACCGATATGAATATGTATCAAATATTTGCATTACATTAAAATCTTACATATTACTACTATTCATATGGGTACAATTCTGACTCAAAAAATGCAATTTCACTTAACTGAATTCATTGTAGTTTATTATTGCATAATTTGTCAATAGATACTTTTGCAATTATAATTGTTATCATGCCTGTGGGGGGACAAATTGCAATTTGACGGTATAAAAATTTCTAATTTTAGAAAACACAATATTGTAATAAAAGGGCTGGAAACTATTCTTATCAAATTTTATTATAAAGATTTGTGTTTATGTATTCTTGGCTTTGTTTTATAAGCTCTACCTTGTTTTGATTTTTTGCCTGGCTTCTTTCATTTCCTTTTAATTTTTATTGTCATGTTACGATGTTTTTGTGTTATTTCTGTAAGACACCTTATAGTGTTTTGGAACAGGGTGGGTATAAACACAAAATCTGCAGCCAGGTACTGGCTATTGGCGTCAAAGACGTCCATATGTAGGAATTGTAAAAGGCTTCTCATCTGGGTGTAAAAGAGGTTATTTCAAATTTGCATTGACAGTAGACTTTGGATGTTTAATTGTCCTTTGTACCTACATTCAATGTTGCCCTCTTCGTCTTTGAAATGGCTTAAAACTTGTTGTCAGTTGCCAGCTGATTTCCGGTTTCCAATTTCCTGGAAATTATGGTTTCCCTTCAAAGTCTCTATCCGTCCTTGCTGTCCCCAGACTTTGGCAGTGCCTTCAGTTCTTCATCACCTTACTGATCTTGTCTTTAGAGTATTTCGCTTCCTTCCCTCCTTTTTTCATTTTTGTTCTCTGGATATTTAACATTATTGTCATTTAGCGTTGTTGTCATCTATGGTCAACTCTTTGACTTCTGGGTGGTACTATTTGCTTTGTCTCCCTTTTCTTCTCCTTCGAAGATGGTTGTGAGATACCAAGTGCTTTCCACCCGGGAATTTCCAGTTATCTTTTATATTTATTTTTAGCCCGCTCTGGGGCTATTAAATCCAGATTTCCTCTCAGTTAATCCTGTATTTCTATGGATTATCTCGTCATCATATCTAAACATAACTGCCAAATGTACAATCTTCCTTTTGGCTCCAGTCAATCCCCCTGATCTTTTATGAGCTGCACTGAGACCTTTGAAGTACTATTTCCTCTTCCCACTGATGGTTGCTGGCGGAGAGGCTGCTGCCTGGGATTGATGGGGGGATGGGCAGGCACCACTGCCAAATAGCTGTGGTATCGTAAACAGAGCAGAGTGCCTTTCCAAAGACTACGTGTTGACCTTGTTTGGCTTCCAGAGCAATGAGGTAAGGCTATTGAAATAAGTTAGAGATTGCAAAAGATTAGACTACCATCAAGGTCATAAAAGTAAGGTAATATTTCTCAACAGAGTATGCAACAAATTTTTAAAAGGAGGGATGATTGTCACTCTGTACAAACTGTGGATTTCCATTTGTCTTGAAGAATTTGACATTTGCAATTATTTACCAGAATCAGTGTTAATGGACCTAAGCTGAATATAATCTAACCTGTGTAGTAATTCCAGTCGTCTCCATAGATAGGAACAAAGAATGCGTACAAAAGGGATCTTATGGAAGGAGAGAAAACATACCGGGTTTTAAATGTTTATAATTTACTTTACATAGAGAATGCAGGCTTTAGTAGGTTAAGCAATAAATCAACAGTGCCAAAAAAGAAAGCCACTGGAGTTCTGATGAGGAAGTTCATAACACATCAGTGGCTAACATAAGTGCTTCTATTTTTTTGTCTCAGTTGACAAGCATTATGGGAATAATGATGATAGCATAATGATAGCATCATAGCATAATGTTGATCAGAAATTAGCTTTTATTGGTGAAGTTGGCAGCTTATAAATTAGCATAATTACACTGCTTAGTGAAATTAAAAGTTTTCAAGAAAAGTGAGTTGGTTAAAAATGTTTTGGAGATATTCGTCACACTTATATGAATGTAGAATAAGAAACCAGCAAGGCTTATACGCTGGCTTTAAAATAGTGCCTGATGGTTGATTGCTAAATGGTCCTGTGGCCAACCATTGGTTTAAGAAGAGTTTAGGTTGTTAGGTGTTGACTACCAGTGTACTACGTCCTGCTTCTGGAAGGTTGTCATAGATCTGTCTTTTGTTAATTTTCTGTGGATGTGGGGGGTCTATCTGGCTAAAAAGACAGAGGTGGCATTTAGTGAAACTATAACATAGGTTGTATTTTTGCCTGCTTGTTAATGAATGTTTGTTTAGTAATTGTCTGGTAAGTGTGGGAGAATGATATGAGACTTGTTTTCATTTGAGACTTGTGATAATTTGGTACATCATTTTACTGAATGGTTAACTTCCAAATGACTTCAGAAAACATGACAAAGTACGCAGTACTAGCTACTCTTATTGTTTAAATGTCTACTATTTTGAAGAATGAAAACCAAGTTATTTTCTTTAATTTTTTTTTTTTTTTTTACTTCTTTGATTATTATAAGGAAGAACATTACCTTTAAGTGTTAGCCATGTGTATTTCCAGTTTTGTCAATGCTCAGTTCATGCTCTTTGGTGATTTATCTTGCAAATATTTTACCCAGCTGTGTTGTTTCTGGTTTGTTTTTTTCAATTTTATTTTAGATATTTAAATCTGACAATGTTTCCTTGTTTTTGAGCTTAGGCTTTTCTTTTTCTCCCATGACAGACAAACTCGCTTACTTAAAATGTATTTTTTTTAATGATATAATGTAGTGTTAGTTTTTTTCTTGCATTTAATTTTCATCATTATGGAATTGTTTTTGAACTTTTTCTTTTTCTATGTAGGATACATTTTTTTTTTCTTTTTCAGAACTATTTGTCAAGCAAATCTTCCCCTCTTCATTATTTGGAATGCCTTATTTATTAAATATTTAATTCTTATATATGTCAGAGTCTGTGTTTTTCACATTATTAGTCTTTTATAACATGTTTCAACATTTGGTAGGGTTAAATTCCCTTTACTAATTCTACTTCTTTTTCAAAATTTCTTAACTCTTTTCATCATTCATTATTTCATATTAAATCTAAAATTATTTTGTCAAATTTCAAAAGAAGCACCTCTTCAAATTTTGATGTAATCACTTCATATTTATAAATTAGTTTTAAAAGAACTGATATTTGATAGTATTCTACTTCCTCATCCATGTACATGTGATATTTTATTACCACATAGTCAAGTTGTTGTTTATATAAATAACCCAAAAAATATTCATGATTCTTGTACATGTCTTAAAAGGCAATTTCTACATGTCTTGTTTTTTTTCCCACTACTATGTTTCTTCTTTCTTATTTTTTAACTGTACAGATTTGCCAAGGACTAATCGGTTTTCCTATTTTATCTTGTGCCTTTCTGATTTACTGAAATTTCTTATGAAGTCTAGTAACTTTTCAAATGATTAACTTGGATTTTCTAGGTAGAATAGTATCCCTCTTTTCCAATACTAAATATTTCAAGTTCTTTATGTTCTAGGTTAGTGGCTGAAATGTCTAGGAAAATTCTAAATGTTAGTGGGAATTGTGAACTTCCTTTGCCTATTCTAGAATTTAGTGTTTGGGGCTGCCTAATAGAGTTTCCCTATTAAGAAAATGGCTATTGATTTTAGATAGAGCGATATTTTTGCCGTAAATAAAACGCTTTTTCATCGTAGTTTTTTAAAAAATTATAACCAGGAATGGGGCTGAATTTTACCAAAATAATTCTTAACAGCTGTGTTGAGAGAATTAAACATTTTGTTTGTTTGTTTTGGGTGTTTTGATATGTCACATGAAAAGATTCCCAATTGATAAACTCCATTTATCCAAAGAGATGTTTTCAAAAGTTAAAACTCAATGAACACCAGAATACATAATTTATCAACTCTCTTGCATAGAGAACATAATTTTATATATTTTAATAGGTGAATTTTACCTGAATGTTCCTTTTTGCTTTTATTAAACAGCTCTCCAGTTATATCTGGAAAGAAAACTATTTTTTCTCTACTATTAAGGCTGAACTTTCCTTACCTTTTATTTATTGACTTACTGACTCAGGCTCAGACATGGATATTTAGTTTAGAAAGATTTTTTTTTTCTCTTTCCAATTATATTTAGACATTTTATTGTTTCAGAAAATGACTTGCTATTTTTTTTTTCACATAGCTTATTCCTTTTTGTACTGGTTTTAGGAAATTATCTGTGGCTAAGGCTGTTTTGTTATTTTTGTTAGCATGTCCTTCTGTCTTTCTTCTTTCATTTAGTTTTAAACAAACTTAAAGAAAAAGATCAAGAGATTCAGTTTATGCAGCAATGAAAACAATTTAAAAAATAAATATATAAACATTGATATTAAAAGAATCATTATTGAACCAATAATTTTGTATTTTGTATAAGTGTACTATATGTAACCCAAGTATTTTGTGAGCGATCAGGGACTTAAAGATTGTTATATTTTAAAATTATAATTTGCAGGTTGAGGTGGTTAATGCCACGTTTCTAGGCGAAGCTCACATTAATCACATTTTTCTTGGGATTCAGCTTTTGTGTCCCTTGTTAACATTTTGTACAAGTTCAGTATAAGTGAATAAGATGAGGAGAGTCAGTATATGTTTTAAAAAGTCTCTTCAGTAAACAGTACACCTTGGATAACCTGAAGAGTCACAGGTACATCTCTATAGAATACAAATTGCAACTCTTTAGTATGGTCGTTTGTACCATTTAGACATGGATCAAGTATGTAGAAGACATTCCATAGGTAAACTACATACACTAGTAACTGGCATTGAACATGATATTGGTTAAAATCATTACAACTCTGGGGCTATGAAATAGTGAGAATCAGAGCAGTTCCTTAAAAATGGGAAGTCAATCATATTATAAGGAAAAGAAATTCAACATTTTTTAAAACCAGATTAAAGTTTACAGTTTGAAAATAACAACAATAACAACTCAGGGATTCTGTGTCATGCAATGGGAAGAGTAAAGGAAGAAAACAAATGTGGATGTGAATTCCCTCTGCCACTTACCTGTATAGTTGGACAAGTTAACCTCACTCAGATTCAGTTTTCTTATTAAGGAAATGCAGACAATAACCATCTGCTAGAATTGTTTAAATTAGTGTATATGTGTGTATTCTCTCCCCCACCCCCCGCCACTAGTCCTTTGCTGTTCAAAAAAGTTCCAAACAAGTAATATGGACATTACCTGGATCCTTGTTAGAAATACAGAACCTCAGCCTTACCTAGACTTATTGAATCAGAATCAGTTTTTTAGCAAGACCTCCCAGGAGATTTCTTTTGTACACTAAGTATGAGAAGCACTGCCTAGTCTAGCACAAAGCCTAGCACATGGGTGGTGCTCAGTTAATACAGTTTTCTTCCTTTCAAATTAAATAATTTTAACACATGAACTCCCCCCCCCCCAATATTAAAAACAACTCTGACAACTGTAATCACAAAATAGAGGTTTGGCATATTATCTCATTTGACCTTATGTAGTCCTTCCATACAGAATATATGTTTGGGATTCCCTCCTCTTTTTCATTATTTGTGCTTAATTCTTGAAACAAGAGACTAAAATTAAGGTTTGAACAAGACACCAAGACAAAATAGATGTGAATTTTCAAAGACAGATCATAAATACAGAATTCACCACTGACATAACTCTTGGACCCTCCACTAGTTGGAGGATATAGGACTGGGTCAGTGTGGACCAGAAGAGTGAATTTTGGGCAGAAGATATCCTTGGAGAAAGCTGTGCTGTGAGCCATAGCATGTGGGAAGCAGAGTGCCTGCTCCCCTTCATGAAAGCTGATAGTGAGGAGACTTCCAAGGACAGCTTAATATACGACTCCTTCATTGAGGTTTTCTGTGATCTGGCTCCCACCGGTGTATTTAGAGGGCAAAACAGTGCCAGCTGCTGTGATGGTGATAGAGCCAACAGGAGAAGCAATGTTGGGACCCGCCTGTATTTCTACAGTTTGTTGGGGCAAGGGATGGTTAAGTGTTGGCCATGGACTCAGTGCTGTGTTGAAAAACTGATTCTCAAAACAAAAACAAACAAAAAAACAAAAGCAGTGCTTCTCTGACTCCTATTTGTAGTATTTGTCTATTTCTGTGGTATAAATATTGCCAATATTTCTGTGGTGTAATTTATTACCAATTTCAAGCTATCGGCATGGTATCACTGGATATGGAGTTGGAAAGAAAGAAATGAACACATTTCTTTCCTGGTGAGGATGTAGAAGCTGGCTTCAGCGTACCTTGCCATGAATAGAGGGAGAGTCAGAGAAAATGCAGAAACCAAATGACAAGGGTTATACTGGGTGGGGATCCCAGCAGCAGTAAGATGGAAAATGTACCTGCTCAGAGCAGAGAAACTGTGCTCAGACTGGCTAATCTGAGACTCTTTGGAGAATCCATCAAAATGCTCTTTAAGAGAGTCAGCTTTAAAACTCTCTGGGTCCAAAAAGTGTAAAGCCTGATAACAACCAAGGCACCCGGTATAGTCTTACCTGTTCACTTTTCTTACCACCAACCACTGGAAGGAACAAAAACAGGTCAGGGAAGCAGGCTCCAGCTGGTGAAAGAAGGAAGAGTTCATGTTAAATACAGTTCACCATTTTGATTACTATCTTGGACCAGACATTCTAATTACTAGATTGAGTTTGTGTTTGTCGTGAAGTGACCATGGGACAGTTTATTATCTAAGAGTGAGTTTTCATCTGGTTCTAGAGGAAGCCACCCCTACTGAATAAAGTTTACAGGATAATTGCAGATATAAAAATCAATTTATATTTCAATTAAGTCCTGAATTATGCTAGTTCAATATACTAGTTACATACATAACTTCAAGAACCAGGTTCTAGCTCACGATTTTACGTGTAGGTCAGTTCATCCCAAGAATAATACTCCCTCCCAATGCCTTAATAATTAAGATGTGTTTTGTAGTATGTTGTATAGTAAATGTTTACTATTTAAGATGCTCTTGTGAACTCTTGATTTTTTTCTAGGTTTCTGTATGAATGTTAAGATTATAGACGATTATAGATTATTTCTTCTACTTTATAACTTTTCCTTCACTAAAACCTTCTCACCCTCATTTCCTGGTAAAGGTTGGCAGCTGCTTTTTTAAAGAATGGAATTAAGTTTTATTTTCCGTGATTTTGTTTGGGTTATTAAAGCAGAAATGATTAAAAATACACATGTAAAGAGGAGAAATATAAATTCACTTTTACTTTACTAAGCCTTTATGGCAAATCTGGTCTTTAACAAAAAGAATATAACTCTTTTTGTGTTGTATTCTTGAAAATGGCATGTTTGCAATTGACATGGTTATTGAAAGTATAATTTAGAAATTACTACTTTTTAGGTTTATAAATGGTAACATTTCATTCAAATGCTTTCTAGTTTCATCGTATTCTCCAAATGAGCAAAGAAGTTTCAGGTCCTTATGATGGAAATTGAGGTCTGTGGTAAAAAGAAATTTTATAAAAATGATGTGTCCTAAATATATAAAACAATATTTGGTATTAGAAATTTAATATTCTTTTACTGCTTGTATTTATTTTAAACTTTATTGTGTTATATAATGTGACAATTTCTTAAAGGCATGACAAGTCAAAGGTATGACTAAGTTAAAGGTATGACTTTCACTCAGTACAAGGGTCGTGCTCTGTGCCTAGCCTTCCCTATATAGGAGGTGCTCTACAATATCGAATCACATTCTTTTACGTCTTCCACAAATATAATAAAATGAAAATGTATATGTATATGATTTATATAATTATAAAATTTATAATCTATAATGTATAAAATTGTAAATAATATATAATTAAATAATTTATAATATATAAGTTATATATCCATTTATAGAGTCTATAAATACTACATAATACAAATATATATTACAGAATATATAAATTATATAAATTATAAATTATATATATGTGATATATATGTGTATATATATATCACATATATATAAATCATCTTTCAACATAACAGCTGTCTCCACAATTCTTAGAAAGAGAACTAGAAATGTTACTTCAAGAGCTCTTTGAGTAGGAGGTTAGATTCCCAAGAACTTGGTATTGGCTGGCACCAAGGTTCAGGGAAAAAAGGCAGACAATGACTGTACCTAAGAAAGATGAGGAAAGAAATTTGTACTTTTTCTAAGGAAGAGGGAGGAAATAAGAGAACAGAGAGAGTGAAGGATGGAGAGAAGAACCAACAAGGTGAAGAAAGCTGAGATTACATAAAGCGGAAGGTCAATGCCAATCACTGGTGATGATGTAATCAAGGGGAATTTTGAGTGACACTTATTATTTAATTTCAAACTGATTTTGGTGACTGGAACATAAATCCCTGTATGCTTTCTATTCCAGAAATCACTTAGCCATCTACTATGCCTTCAAATTCTTACTGTGTTGGATTATTTACTTGTTTTGTAGAAATCAAAGAACATATATTTCAAGTTTGAGTTGGGGCAAAAGAGATATAGCAAGTGTGAAAGCAGAATTCAAGATCAAAAAGCCAGAAAAATGATCTTCATCCTCTCTACCTATGCCTTACTGAATTTGTTGAGAATATGAGGAGGGTTTATTTTTGTTTGTTTGTTTTTATTCCCCAAATACCTGGACTCGTTTGGAGTGAAGTGGTAAGTCCAATTAATGGGGTGTTGTTCAGCTGACATTTGGGTTATGGGAATTCTATTACTGCCTACGTTTATATTTTGGTTTGTATTTTAACAGTGCTTCCTTTTGAAAAGACATCTAACAGATGTATTGTAAATCCCATGCCTATGTCATGGCAACCTTTTTCTTGAACATTCTTGAGGTCAAAGCATTAGGAATTATAAAACAGCTTTCTTGGGAAAAGCTTAGCCCAGATAACATCATGATTCATCAACTTCAACAAGAAAATTTTTGAGCATCAAATTAATGGCAAGTAAATATTAATCAGCTGCCCATGTTAGCAATATGGCACAGTGCCTGACATCTGGATCTGTGCTGTACAACATCAATATCTTTATACACAGAAAATTAGGAATTGATGAGCCAGAAAAATCCATTGTTATTGTGTAAGTCCAACAAAATTAAATTGTTCTAATATATGAAAATAAATGAGGCACTATGAAGGAAAAAAAGACAAGTTTTTTTCTTATAAGCTACTCTCTTTTTTAAGGTTAAAAATAAAATTCCTGGTTTAAGTCTACTTCTTTTCTGTTTTCCTCAAACCTTGTTTTTATCTTTTACATACTCGTCTATCCATATTTTCACTTTAACATAGTGCATGTCATCCAGTAGAAGTCAGAAAAGATAGGTTAACTGGAAACAAGGTACAGATTAATTGGGTCTCTCAGGTATTTAGTGATTTTATGTACTCATGGAAACATGACAATTTGAGTACTTATGTAGTAAAGAAAGAAATCTCCACTTACAAAATTATAAGAATGTTAGCATTCTACATGGAAGAAGATAAAAAATAGTCCACAAAAGAGATCCACAGCAGTAAATTATTTACCTTGAATTTTGGAGTGGACTTATCCTTGAACTATTTTAATTTTGTTCTATGGAAATCAGACCTAAATCAAGGAAACCACATACGTTGTATAAGGCAGTGTTAAGTAGGCCCAAAATTAGCTAGTTCTATACGATGAACTTATTCCTTCTTCTGTTTTGTTGTATTTTTATATTATTAAGTTGGAATCAACATTTTTCTTTTGCACAAGAGTTAAATTTTAATGTTTAATATTTTGACTCTGAAATTTTTAAATAAAAATATCAAGTAAATTCCCTATGATAGCTTTATACTCTATAACTTTTTAAAAATGTTTCAATACTCCTTTCTCAGTAATTGATTCAGTAAGTGAAATGAAAATCATTAAGGATATAGAAAAATTAATTGGCATTATTAACAGCCAACTAGACCTAATTAACATTTATAGAGCATTTCACCAAACAGCAGCAGAGTATATAAACTTTTCAAATGCCCATGCAACATTTATGAAGATATACTGCATGTTGGGTTATAAAATATGTCCTAATATATATAAAATAATTAGAAAATATATAAAAGGGATGAAATCATGCAGAGTTTGTTCTCTGATCACAACAACTAAATTAAAACAAATAGCCAAAAGATATCTGAAATACCTTCAAATATTTGGAAATTAAACAATACTTTTTATAAAAAAACACAAGACCAACAACAGAAAAAAAATCACTATTAGAATTTTAAAATACTTGGAATGAAATGAAACCTAAAACACAGCATATCAAAGTGTGAAAGATTTAGCTAAAACCGTGCTTAGAAGAAATTTTATAGTTTTAAATGCTTATTAGAATAGAAGGAATTATGAATTAAATTTTCTAACCCCTCATTTTAATAGACTAAAAAGAGAAGAGCTACTTAAACTCAAAATAAGTAAAAGAAGGAAATAATAAAGAACAAAATCAATTTGAAATCAGAAAAACAAGAGAAAATAATGAAACAAAGCATATTCTTTGAAGAGATCAATAAAATTAAAAATCTCTAGGGAGATTGAAAAAGAAAAAATGAGAAAAAACAAAAACTGCTAGTATCAGAAATTTTAATAAGGGGAATCACTACAGAGCCTACAGACACAAAAAAAGAATGAGAGAAAGCTGACACTCCCCTTATACCATAACCAGAAAAAGACAAAAGAAAAGAAAAGTATAGGTCAATATTTCTCATGAACATAGACATAAACACTCCTAAATAATCCAGCAATTATTATAAAGATGGGAAAATACATCATGACCCAGTAGGATTTATCTCAGAAATGCAAGGGTGATGTCACATTTGAAAATCAATCAATGCAGTTCACATAATTAACAGAATAAATGTGGAAAACACATCACAAGATCATCTCAATAGATGCAGAAAAAGCATTTGATAAGATTTAACACCTATTTATTATACAAACACCCAGAAAACTAGGAATTAAAGGGAGCATCATGTACCTGATGAAAAACTTGTAGGTAACATGATTTTTTTTTTAATTAGAGTTTATTGGGGTGACAATAGTTAGTAAAGTTACATAGGTTTCAAAGCTACAGTTCTGTAATGTATCATCTATATATCACATTGTGTGTTCACCACCCAGAGTCAGTTCTCCTTCCATCACCATATATTTGATCCCATTTACCCTTATCTACAACTACCCTGCCTCTTACCCTCTGGTAACCACTAAACTATTGTCTGCGTCTATGAGTTTTGTTTCTTTGTTTGTCTTGTTCCTTTCTTGCTTTCAGTTTTATATCCCACATATGAGTAAAATCATATGGTTCTCGACTTTTTCTTTCTGACTTATTTCGCTTAGCATAATAATCTCAAGAACCATCCATGTTGTTGCAAATGGTACTATTTCATCTTTTCTTATGGCAGAAAAGTATGCCATTGTGCATAGATATAGATATAGATATAGATATAGATATAGATATAGATATAGATATAGATATAGATATATATCACAACTTCTTTATCCAATCATCTATTGAAAGACACTTATGTTGTTTCTATGTCTTGGCCACCATAAATAAAGCTGCAATGAACATCGGAGCGCATAGATCTTTACAGATAAAAGTTTTCAGATTTTTTGGGTAGATACCCAGGAGAGGGATTGCTAGGTCATATGGTAATTCTATTCGTAATTTTTTAAGGAAGCTCCACACTGCCTTCCACAGCGGCTGCATTCCCACCAACAATGTATGAGGGTTCATTTTTCTCCACAGCCTCTCCAACACTTGTTAGTATTTGTCTTGTTAATGATACCCATTCTAACAGGTGTGAGGTGATATCTCATTGTGATTTTTATGAATTTGACCTCAAAGGCAAGAGAAGTAAAAACTAAAATAAATGAATGGGCCTATATCAAACTAAAAAGCTCTGCACAGCAAAGGAAACAATGGAAAAAATAAAGAGGCAACCAACCACATGGGAGAAGACATTTGCAAATAATGCCTCCCATAAAAGGTTAATATCCAAAATACATAAGGAACTCATACAGCTCAAAAACAAAAACACAAACAATCCAATTAAAAATGGGCAGAGGACCTGAATAGACATTTCTCCAAAGAGGACATACAGGTGACCAACAGACATATGAAAAGATGCTCAACATAATTAATCATCAGAGAAATGCTAACATGATTTTTGAAGGTGAAAGTACTTCTACCCCTAAGATCACAAACTAGGCAAAGATGCCACTCTGAGCACGTCTATTCAACCTTTTTTTTTTTTTTCAATCTAGTTGTGGAGGGCACAGCTCACTGGCCCATGTGGGACTCGAACTGGCAACATTGGTGTTATGAGCACCAAGCTCCAACCACTGAGCAAACCGGCCACCCACCAGGGGCTCAGCTCCAACATCAAGCCATTGTCTCTCACTGGCCCATGTGGGAATCAAACCTGTGACCTTGGTTTTATGAGCACTGCGCTCTAACCATTGAGCCAACCGGCCGCCCTCTATTCAACCTTTTACTGAATGTCTTACCTGGTGTGGAAAGCAAAACAAACAAACAAACAAACAAACAAACAAATAAATATTTTTCCTCTGAAAGGAAAAACTAAAACTTTTTATTTGTAAATTATATGATCAACTTGTAAAAAATACAATAGAATATATAAGAATTACTAAAACTAATAAATGTGTTTAGCTACCTCTAATCCACAGTGGCAACTGACCAGAACTGCAATTTCAAAATGGAAATAACAGAATTTACTTTATTTGGAGGCTGGTTATCCAGACACTATTTGTCCTTCACTTGAGTATTTATTTTTGTCTATATCATATCTCACATTCATACTACAATTGAGTTACTTTGATCTATATTATAAAAGCTCAACAACCTGACTTTATTCCTTGCATAGATGGCTAGCTGATAACATTCTTTGGTAGACAAGGTTATGAATACATTTTGGGTTTGTTTATTTAATTTAATACTTCTAATCCCAGAACTAGTTTTCAATTCATATTTATATTTTGAGGAGAATGCAAAGGAGACATTATTCACTGTAGGTAGAATTATTTTCTGAGAATGAAAGCTATCATATCCCTGTCTTTTGAAATGTAGAACAAGCATTACTCTGGGTAGAAGAATCAACATTTGCATATTATTTTTCACTGATGGGCATTTGTATTTATTATATCGGCCAATGTCAGATTTTGAAGTTAATAGTACACTTAAAACACACAACTTGAGGAACACAGCATGGTGTTATTATAACAAAAAAATGTCTTAATTGCTTAGTTGCTTTGATATTTGTTTATTTCCATCATAACTCAAATACATTTCAAAGAGACTAAACTCCAAACATCTGTGGACGTTCCCTACATCTATTTCTGAAAATAATCACTGTGCATCTATAGTTTACAACTATTGGCATAGAGTCTGATTCTCCCAGTATTTATATATTGTAAATCTGCCAAGCTGCCTTAGAGTTCATGAATTGTCAGTATTTGAAGGGATCAAGAACTAAAGATGAGAGTTAGTGGCTAGAAATTGGTAGAGAGTTAAAAGCTTTCTTGTTGGAATGAGATGAAGGATTTGGGAACCTATCAACAACAAAAAAAGAGGTTGATGCTTTGTCATTTAATTTCTCCTATTTTATTGTATAATATCCATGTGCCCACGAAAATATGAATCAAGTTTAAAGGCAAAGAATTGAGAGTATGGTAGCAGTTTATAAATATTCAAAAAGTATAAATGTCAGGAAAAGGCAACCTTTAACATAGAACATGAAAATAATGGTGGAACTTGAAGGCAAATGAAAATATAGTTCAAGTATTTAGAAGAAAAATTGTTTTATGAGTAATCATTTCCATTAATTGTTTTGATTTGAAATGCTACGTTATATTAGTGAACATGATGTTTTCCTTATGTGAATCTCAAGTCTCCTCTCACTCTTTATATTTTAAAGAGCTCTGGCCCATTTACAGGTATAACAGCTGAGTGAAACAGACATTTGAGCCTCATGAAGCTAAACCATAGCAGATTAATTGGACATCTAACCACAAACTATTCCACATGAATAGAAAAAGCTTTTTGGAGATACAGTTCGGGTGTTATTGTTAATAAGACACTGGAATGTTTACAGAAGGGGAAAGGGGCATTTTTAAAATCTCTATAGCTAGATAAAACATAAGTCAATAAATAAGGCATTATTTTTTACACAGTGTCAGAAATACCTGTCAGCATCTGTCTGTATTAAAAAGTTTTTCTGTGTCTTAACGTTTTTTGAACTCTTAATAATGTTTATGGCTTTTTTTTTTTTTAAATATCTGTGCAGCTAGCTCCCTAGCGTGAACCATTACTCCCCTGAGATTGTTTGTCACTCGATCTCAAAAAATTATGAAGCAAGCAAATGAACCACAGAATAAAAATGCTACAAGATTTTACATGTGGCTACCTACAAGATGTTTTCTCCTTACCACAACTATGTCACACTGGAAATCATAGCAATATCCAATGTTAGTTACTAGCTGAGTAAAATATTGTACCCTGAGCAGTCCGATTAAAGGGGAAGCCCCTATAATTCAATGTCAATTAAGCCATATCTGGATTCTGTAACTACTTTAATTTTTCCTGGAAGTTAAAATTAAAATGAATATGATATGCAAAAAAACATTCTATAGCTTGCTTTAGAAGAATGTATATGTCCTTCAGTCACTAAACATTGAAGGGTTAGTTCTCTTTATTTTTTAACATCATGTTATATAATTTCTCTCTTATAAAATCATTTGATTTGCTGTGCATTTGATATATCATTAAATGGTAAGCTTGCTAATACATGGGGTATAGAGTATTTAGAGTTGGTAGCCGGCGTTTTAAACAATTTAATATTTTGGTGACAAATAACTATGCAAGCCACCTGACAGTTTTGGATAACAATACCATCTCACCATTAAAACATACAGACTAATCTTTTAACCAGAGGACATAGACTAAGTTTTTCTGAAATAGGGGTGTACAAACAACTCCTACTGCTAGGTCAAATGTGGTCTGCCGGGTTGGTAGCAAACGCTATTAGAACATGGCTATGCCCGTTTGTTTAGGTGTTGTCTTTGGTGGCTTTCATGTCACAATGGTTGATGTGAGTATTTGCAACAGAGACAGTATTGCCTGCAAACCCTAAAATATTGATTACATGGCCTTTTACAGAAAAAATTTTGCCAACGTGTGCTCTAAAACAACATTAGCGTAGTAGTCCTTTAAGTTATAAAGAGAAAAGTGGACTTAAAACAATCTTTAAAATGTGATGTTTGGATTTAATTTTTGTCTGAGCCATTCTTGTGTTGGTTTTAAAATGCAAATTTTGCAGATACATTAATAGTTGGATCTTATGTTAAACTCGCATAATATGTTCCGTATTCAAATTCGGTTCCTGCCATCAAGGCTAATAGTAGTTAAATGAAACTGAAAGCAGTCTTACAAGGCTCTTGGTGGAGTGCTCATGCTAACAAAGTAGCAGGGTAATTGCACCTAAAATCTACTTGATCTGAATGTAAAATATCAAGGAGAGAGCAAAAGCCATTTTCAAGAAGTCAGAACAAAATTCCCTGAGCATCCAAACGTACTTTACTGAGAATCTCTTGATCTGTCACAGCCATCCCAACCCTTCAGACCTAGACATTCTGGTTATGTCCCCAGACTTGGAGGTGGCTTTTGTGAAGTTTAGACTGAGTGAGAAATAGTCACTTTAAATGTGACCTAAAAAACATCAAGGGTGGTAGTAAACAAAGAGAAGTTCACTATTAAGCGTTCTGCAACCCATTTTTCTTTTTTTTTTACTGATGTTTATTGGGGTGACAATTGTTAGTAAAGTTACATAGGTTTCAGGTGTACAATTCTGTACATCAGAATTGTAACCCATTTTTCTTGATTTAAAGTACAAGTGAAGTTTCTATTAGTTATCATTCAAAGTGTTATATTGCTAAACCTCATTAGCTAAATGGTTTTCTAATTAAATCATATAGTTACCCCCCACACCGGAAAATGGCCCATAATAAAACAACCCTCTAAACCCAAGTCATCTACGTGTGTAGTTTTGGGAAATGCCATTAATAATTCGATTATTTTGATTTTTTTGAAAGAAGCCAATGTTTAGGTTGGTACGTAGCCTATACAGGATTTATAAGATTCTTGAGTTGATATCAGACATCAAAATAATTTTATACACCTTTATAAAAGAAGTATGACTATTCAGACACACAAAAGTTATTTTAAAAAATTTAGAAAACGAAGCAGAAAATTCAGTTTTAAAATGAGCACGAGCTCACTTAGTATCTTATAGAACTTACTGCAAGGAATTTTTGTTTTGTTTGTTGTGTTTCTTTGATTTTTGGTTTTTTTGCAAGGAATTTTATAGCAAAGTACATGGTCCAACTATAACAAGGTCATAGGACTCCATAGCGTGCAGATTTTTTATTTACATAATTCATGATTTTATTTTATCCTTTCAGTGTCCCTTTTTATTTTAAAGGGGCTTCTATGTCTACTTCCTGCACTTGTATTTCATGCACTCTTGAAAGCTGCCCATAATTTTGGGGGGAAAAAGTGAGAGAAATGCTTAATTGAAGTAAAATTCATTTTAAAAATAGCCATCCCAATTTGCTAGGTTTTTCATTCATAAAGTCAGAAAAGTAAAGAACCTCAAAACTAAGATACAAAAGAATCAATTTTTTATTGGCAAATTGTTAGATACATAAGTCACTAGGATAAGGCCTTTGTGTTGCAAACTATACTGCTCTATGTTACAGGAAATGGAAAACTGCATTTATGAGAATATTTAGCATTCATCACACACCAAACGCATAACAGATACTTTACATGCATTATCTTGTTTAATTGTCCCAAAACACTATTATCATTCCAATTTTATAAATGGAGACATTGTGAATTAGGGCAGGTAAGTAATATCATAAAAAGTTGAGAAATAGTTTCACTTTTCCAAAGTTGTTGGAGTGGTTAGAGATCTTCATTGGTAGCTGTGGCTTAAATCATTCCACCAGCATTCAAGAGACCAAGTTTTTTGAAAACCAAGATAAAGTACACCTGACAAATTTCTCGTAGGAGCATCCTTTGGTCGCCAAACCAACAGATTTATTATGGACATTATAATTATTTTACATGAAAATGTTGCATCTAAATTTATAAGTGAGCTAGATCTACAGTTTTTATAAACAATCTTTAACAAGTTGTTAGTGTTAAAATAATACCGTTTTCATGGAACGATTTAAGAATATTTCCTTTATTATGGTCTGGGGTGCTTTAAGTGACATTTGAATTGTCTGTTTTTATTTTTGGAACTATAGATGGAACTAAGTCATAAATCCAAGTGGCCCTGGTATCTTTTTAATGGAGGAACTTTAACAAGTGTTGAAATATCTCCTTTGGTAATGGTAAGTTCATGTGTTCCACTTTTTCTTGGGTCAAATTTTGTAATTTATACTTTTGGGGACATATATTAAAAATAATATCATATGACTAAGTAACTTTTATCCCAATAATTTTCAATATTAGGAAACTTGTCAATATAATTCATTATTATAAACAAAAGATAAAAATCCAAATGTCATAGAGTAGGTACTTGTGGAATTAACTGTTGGATATCCCTCAATACCTGCTCTACACATCTTCAATGGTAATAAAAATCACAGTTTTAGCTGGATGAGTGACTTCCCAGAGTAAAGAATGCATTTCTGATTTCTGGTTTCTGGTGCCACATGTAAGGAACTTGGAAGCTGCCACTCCATCCTGACAGCAAGTAAATGAAAGGAAGCTGAAAAATGAACAACTTTACTTGGATCTATAAAAGAGGGGTAGACAAAAGGCAAACCATTGCCCCAAAGATTGGAGAGACAGGCAAATGAATATGGGGTGTCACTGCTTATTGGGGAGAGACTCAAAGCTGAAATGGCCTGCAGGAATCAGTGCCGGCGGGTGGTGGGGAGAAGGGGGGGAACTGTAACTGTCAGATTGCTAGAGGCTCAGTGTGGGTTGAGAGGTAAAAACTCCAGATTGACCCAGTCATAGGGGGACCCCCACACTATTGTGAGATTTACCTCTAGGAGTGACCAGTTTCCTACAGTGAATATTGAAGAAAAATTCCCTTAGGCTTTGGCATGGGGAGGAGATATGGAACCATTTTGAAATACTACAGAGCGCTCTGTTCTTAACGAGACCTGAACTCTGGAGAAACTAGTTAACCAGAGTCTAACTGGCCTGGGGGAATGGAAATCCCCAACTCCAGCCCACTGTAGCCATCTTGTCTCACCTAAGAGGGAGGAAAAAAACTGAGAAACACTGGTGACCTTCACAGTCCAGAGGCACAGGCTCACTAAAAGACAGAGACCTAATTGTAGGATTGTAGAACATTTCTCTCCTTCATACTTCACTGCCACATTACTAAAGGCCTATTTACAACACTTCCTTTTACGTAGTCCATCATGTCTGGCTATCAAGGAAAAAGTACAAGGGGCCAAAGGCAAAAAAAAAAAAAAAACACCATTAGAAGAGACAGAGCAAGCATCAGAACGAGACATGGCAGGCATGTTGGAATTATCAGGCTAGGAATTTAAAATAATTATGATTGATATGCTAAGTGTTCTACTGGATAAAATAGACAGCATGCAAGAACAGATGGACAATGAATGTCAGCAAAGAGATGGAAAGTCTGAGAAAGAACAGAAAGAAATGCTGGAGATAAAAAACACTGACCAAAATGAAGAATGCCTTTGATGGGATAATTAGTAGACTGGACACAGCTGAGGAAAGAGTCTCTGAGCTAGAAGACATATAAATAGAAAAGCAAAGAGAACAAAAACAGGGACTGTGCATCCAAGGACGGTGAGGCAACTAAGAAAGGTGTATGTAACATGCGAAATGAGAATACAAGAGGAGAAGAAAGAGAGAAACAGAAGAAATACTTGAAACAATAATGACCAAGAATTTCTCCAAATTCCAAACACTAAACCACAGATCCAGGAAGCTTAGAGAATACCAAGTAGCATAAATGCCAAAAACTAACACGTGGGTATATAGTTTCAGTGCATAGAAAATGACAGAAAAAGAAAAATCCTGAAAGAAGCTAGAGGGAAAAAGCACCTTACCTATGGGACAACAACGGTAAGAATTACATTCTACTTCTCAAAAAGCAATCAAACAAGAAGAGAGTAGGGTGAATTTTTAGCGTTGAGGAAAATACAAAACAAATAAAACAACACTAACCTAGGATTCTATGAAATTATATTTTAAAAATGAAGGAAAAATATTTCCTCCAATGAACAAATATTGAGGAAATTTGTTGCCAGTAGACCTGCCTTGCAAGAAATGTTAAAAGAAGTTTTTTAAAGAGAAGAAAAATAATATAAGCCTTTATTTACATAAAGGAAGGGCAATAAAGAAGGAATATGTGAAGGTAAAATAAAAACTTGTTTTTCTTAAGTGATCTAACAGATGACAGTTTGTTCAGAATAATACCAATAATGTATTCGATTATGTATGCTTATGTATGTACACCTGTATAAATGAAACAAACGATAGCAATAACATAATAGAAGAATGAAAGACTGTAATTCTCAGCATCTCATGAATTCAGGCATGGCCAGATGACCAATTTCTGACTTATCTAATGCAAGCAAAAGTTGTGTGCACATCTTTTGGCAAGGTTTGTCAAATGAAGGGGACTTGCCCTTTAGTTGTCCATTTTCTTCTTTCTGCTAGCTGGAATGACAACAGGGTGACTGACCCTGAGGCAGCCGTGGTACCACAAGCTACTTGTTGAGGTATCAGTAAATAGGATAAAAGTTGCCTGGGTCCAAATGATTGCAGATCAGTCTTCCAGCCCTTGATTTACTACATTTTATACATCAGAGAAAAGTGCAGTTTTGTATGTTTTAAGACACTGCTTTTTTCAGTTATGGGCTCTTCACACCTGCACTTGACCCTATATACATAATGCAATACAAAAAAAAAAAAAAAAAAAAAAAAGACTGTAGGACTACAGGTCAGCAGCTGTTAAAAAAAAACCAAACCAAAACAAAACAAAAAAACAGCAACAACTTAAAGAAAAAATGAAAATAATTTACTTGAATGAAATAAAGACCATTCACCAGAAACCAACACGTAATATCTTTCTATATGGTAAAATACTAAATTATATTTAAATTAAAATCAGGCACTAGATAATTTGACAGCTATTGCCATTGCATTGGTCATCCTAGCAAATGTAGTAAAATAAGGAAATGTAATAAATTATTGAGAAATAAGATATAAAACTTCTCTTTTTTGCTGACATTTTATATTTGTAAAGAAACACCACTAGAACAATAAATGTACTTGGCAAGGATGAATACAGGATAGATATAAGCAAAACCAGTAGGTTATCTTTGTGCCAACAATAACATGGTGGAAATGAAATGAGAAAACATTTCATTTATCATAGTGATGAAAACTATAAAAATATTTAGCAATAAATTTTACCACAAAGATTCAGAGCTAGTTGTACAGAATTTTATCAAGGGTCAAAAAAATTTTAATCTTAATTAGAAGGCATACTATATTCTGAGATGGGAATACTTAGTGATAAGATGAAATATCAGTGTTAATTTTATATAAATATACAAATTTAATACAATTGCTATTAGAATCCCAACAGAGTTTTCTGTAATGAATTGTATAAAATGATTTTTTAAAAAGCATGTGGAAAAATTAATACCCAAGAATAGCCAGTAATATTTTGGAAAAAAGGAAAAAAATTAATAATGAGAGGGGAGTTGTCTTACCAGATATTAGAATACAGAATAGAACTACCTATGAAATCAATGTGGTTTTGACATAAACACAGAAAAGTAGGTCAGTGGGGCAGAATAGAGAATCAAGAAGTGATCCTCATTATATGTAAAAGTGTGTTTTAATTCAGAGGAAAAATGTATGGCTTCTTTATGAAGTTGTGCTACACACTGACTATCCTGAAATAAAATAGGACCCCTAATTTCTACCTGTTCCATACCATAAAGGGCTTGAGCTCATTTCTTTGAACATTCCTGCCCACATTTTCAGGCTCCCTCCACACTCCCCACATAAATCATACTCTTGGCTACCTCTTGGTCTTAAGTGATACATGATCTTACAGACTTTTCTGCCGTCAGAGGGATGGACTCATGGAACAGGCCCTCACAGAGTCCATTTGGGCAGGAATTCTGAAATCGTAGTATCTGCAGCACAATCCAGTTTGGGGTAGGGAGAGGTGCGTAGGCTCAGAAGGGACATGGCCCACTGCTTATCCCATTAGAAGGCATGTGGCCAGGGGAGGGCCAGATCCATGCCTTCTATAAAGCATGGACTAGGGCAGGATATCTCTTGCTTAGGTCTTAGCTCAGTGGCGTCACCATATTAGTTTTCCTTCTGCCAACACAAAGGTAACAACCTCTCCATCAACCAGAATCTGGGAGTGAAGATAACTTGGAGCAGAATTTCCTAAAATGGAAATATATCAAAATGAAGATATAAATTATTATTGTTTATATTTTGGGTTCATTTGTTACAGCAGCATAACCTAGCCTTTTTTTACTGAACAGCATGTATATGTATGTCTCTGTGTGTGCACACGTGTGTGTATATATGTTTATGAGCATATAATAAATATGGAAGTTTATCAACTAGCTCGTTAACATAGTTTATGCTTCAGGAATGATGTGCACATGGGTTGGGAGTATAGAATGAAATGGTAAGGCTAAAATAAGCAA
This sequence comes from Rhinolophus sinicus, assembly GCF_057876585.1. Taxonomy (NCBI): domain Eukaryota; kingdom Metazoa; phylum Chordata; class Mammalia; order Chiroptera; family Rhinolophidae; genus Rhinolophus; species Rhinolophus sinicus. The sequence continues at coordinate 21,793,295 of NC_142504.1, forward strand.
AAAAATAAAAGAGGAAATAGTAAGACAACAGACTACATTTTTTCAAAAGCATGTAAAATATAATACCATTTATCAAATATAATACCATTTATCTAACATGCCATAGCTATGGGTATTTGGCATAAGTCATAAGTAGATGCATGAAAAGGTGGGCACTAAATGTTCATGGTAATGATTTCAGGGTGGACTACCAAGGGATATTTTACTTAGAACTTTATGTCATTTGAATTTTCTAAATGATCATTTATTTAAGGATCAAGAGAAAAACAACGGCACCATTTTTTTAAAAAGAAAAAAAAAACAAAACATGGGAGCCAGTTTCTCTCCTTGAATTAAATGTCTGACTTCCTTCTGGTCCCAATGACTGTGACCTTCTTTCTCCTGGTAAACTGTGGTTTGTTCCCAGAATTTACCCAGAATGCAACAGTTTCGTAGACTAGAAATCATGACATTTGCTCAGTTTCCTTAAATAGAATGTATAATTTGTGAGGAAAGAAGACCATTTTCAGTTTGCTGTCATGTGTATTCATATGTTAATCACAGGGGCGTATTAACTTTATGCTGAGGGTGTATTTTTAGCTTATAGGTTGATTCTTTTACTTGGCATAAAGGATTCCTGATAATAATCAGACTTGCCTTTCAGACTTATTTCGCAATCAAAAGATTTATCTAGGGAGGAAATTTAGGAATCAGTTGTGAAGATCTGGAAGAGAAGTAAAATGCATAAGAAGAAAAAAATATCTTTCAACATGGCTTGTGTGGAGCCTAGATCAACCTTCCAGATGCTTCCTCTTAGCCAATGTTTCTACTTGGCATTTATAAATGTTGGGTAACATTTAAGAAAAAACAAAAATTATATTTTAAAGTAGATGATAAAAATAAACAAGATAACATAATAAAATTAAAAAGTAAGATAAAGTGGCATAACATAAGCACTATAAAAGGGCAAAAATAAAATGTGATAAAAATTAGAAATGAGGCAATAAAAACTAGAAACCTAAAGCTAAAGAAAATAAAGTTGAGTTAAAAAGCAAATACTATTAGCTAGAGGAGCAAACTAAATGAAGTCATGCAATAAAATATATAAAGTAGGTTGGAGAATATAACATAAATGGTTAGAATCACAAGTGAGGACAGAATCTAGGGATGAATTGAGACCCTTTGGTCTGAGGCTGCTGAAAAAAGTGCCTGAGCTTCAAACTGCATTCATCTTCCTAGGCTGTAAGTGTGTTGGCAGCGATTTCTGAGTTTTGAGGCTCCCAGATGGATGATTTCAGGAGAGCAGAGCCCTGAGGTTTTGGCCATGAATCTCCTGTCTTGTATTTTCCTTATCATGACCCCACCCATCATTTCCAGTTAGGGTAAATTGACACCAATAGCTCCACAAACATATGACTGATGCAATCTTTATGTGAACACATACTCAAATATTTGCATGTCTTTATATTAGTTTCTTTGGGCAAAAAGAAACAATAAGATAAAACTTAAACTTAGCAAAAGTCCCTAAATTTTACACTCAACCCTTATTCTCATTTTCAAAAGAGAAATCACTCTACACTTCAGATTCTCCCAATTTGTAAAGCTGGGTAAAGTAGGAACTTTTGTGCCAGGACCAATTAATGTTACAAAATTATAATGTTTATTTCATTTTACATACATGAAGTTCTTAAAAATCTGATTTTCCTTTTATTACCTACTGTATAATGCAAGTGGTACAGACAGGTTTGGATTTCAAAAATCTATGAATAATTTTACCAATGCTTGAAGTCAGCAGTTTCATTTCAGTTTTCTAAACAGATAAAACCAACTTTTCTTAAATGGAATTGATATCACTAAGATAGGAACAATGAACAAGCTTTTGCTTTCTTGGAATAGCTTGAGATCATTTCATTAGCTCACACTGCAATGATTATGTCATAATTAAAATGATTTGCATTCAACAAATGTCCTTGAATAAAATTTCACCTTGACTTGTTTCCCATTTGACTAAATCTGTTGTAGTAAATCTACATGTTACACATAAACAGTACCACATGCATGTATTTCCTATAAATAGACAACAGATGGTAAACATCAGATTGAAAGTGACACACAAGAGCAATTGTGGTTTGGAGAGATCATGAAATCTGGGCAAATTTGATGTCGCTCAGCCAGAGAAGGCCAGCAATGGGACTATTGGGAGAAATGTGCATGGACTCTTGTCTCCAGTTCATTCATTTCTGACCACCTTCCTTGAGGAAAGATTTCAACAATATAATTTACCTCTTCAGAAGGAGTTAGTCATTCAAGAACAACAGCAAACTTAGGAATGTCTCTTAAGGATTAGCTAAGCCTCATATTTTAGTTCAACATTTCAAACCTTGGATGAGCTTATCTCAAAATAGTCCTAACCAGTTTAAACTGGTTTGGAGGTCTCAGTTCTAAGGTAAGACTAGATATTGGTGGACCTATTAAAAGCTGAGAAAACAACAGGTGTGGTGGTGCCACCATACAGACTCCATGACAACATTGCCTGGCAGACCACTGGAGCAGCCCTAAAAGAGCCACAGAACTCAGCATATACTGAAGGGTCACCTGCACTGCCAGGGTTATTTACACTCTTCCTATGTCATGATTCACTTTGCTGAACCAGGTTAACAGGGATTTCGGATGCTTCTGAATCAAGCGTGCTTGAAACACCACTCATATTCTGATTCCTGAGCATTTGGCGGGATTGTACTGTTAGAGCTCATTTTTAGCTTCCTTCCTTTCTTGACACCATCATAATCATGGTGGTGGACCGACCCCTTTTATCAGACATTATTTATCTCAGACAAAACAGCACACTTCCTGCAGCGAACATTTAGCTGGACCGCATACTCAAAATTATTGTTTTGAAACCTGGGCCCCTGATCATGTCTTCCTCTCAGAGGAAGAACTTGGAAGAGTTTGCATGATTATTTACAAACTTTTCTGCATGCTGAAGCACAACAGAGCCTTCTTCTGGAATTACAGGTGTTACGGGTATCACCTGTAACTTCACTGCTTTGCTCAATGAACCTGGATTGTGTCCAGTGCTTAGAAAAGATTCATACAATCTCTGCTTTCCACTCCATACTATTGTTGCTGGCACCCCACAATGAAGAAAAGCCATTGGCTCAGAAGACCAGGCATATGCACCCCTTTTGTCTCTTTTGTACAGTTCAGCCCTGCCGCAATTTCAAGAACAGGCATGTGGGCCTGTTTTTGTTGACTGATCTTATTATTGTCCTGCTGACTTCTTTGTTCTGCCCCGAAAGATCCTTTTATGGAAGCGCAGCTGTGAAGCCTGCCACAGTGACTGAGGGGAAACCAGAAAGTTTAGACCAGGCAACCTGGGCTCCGAGGGCTGTAGAGACACAGTCCCTGGGAAACAAAAAGAGCCCTCAGCAGAGGAACTCATTTGAAAAGCCCACTATAACCCACACTCACTTGATTTTGTGGCAGCCTCTGTCCATCTTTGCCCAGCCTGCATTAAAGGATAACATGTAGTTTAACTTGCTTCTTTAAAATCCTAGCCATGGATCCCAAACTAGGGAGCTCATAGATCAACATCCCAGTGGATGCTCAGTGTTTGCCAACAAAATGTCCCTGTTTATGTTTTCTTCCACCTCTTGGATTCCGCATTTTCAGATTCGTCTTCTCCTGATCCTGTCTCTGTGAGAACCAACTGCATGTTTTCCTGACTTGACTTTGGATTCCAGAATTCTGATCGTCTCTTACATTTCACATAGTTTGTCTACAACACGGTAATATTTTTTGTGTTATCTGTCTACTTCCATATCCGTGTACTGTTCTTGCAGACATTTCATTTCAGGCATGTCTCACTTGACAGGTAGGCATGGTACAAGACTAACACCAAGAGAAAATTGGTGAAAATGTTTCAATCCAACATAAATCAGTTCAACTCAGTTCTAACTTGAACAAACCAGGTTCAAAAGGATTGAAACTAGGTTAAAGTAGCTAAAACTTATCTTTTAACAACTATCACATTTTCAAATTGGAGATCCAATTCCTCTTCCTCCAGTTTCAGTTTGGGCCAGTAACCTGTTTAATATGCAATAGAAATAAATTAGAAGAGGAACGTTTTCTTCTTTTGGCACCTTAAGATCTTGTGGCTATGAAAGATTTTTTTACTCAAAAATTTATTGCATTTATATCATCAACCTATTTTGAGCCTAAGGTAGTAATTTAATTTTGAGAAACACCGGATGAAATAATTTGATTACTCAAGTCTTAGAAAATCTTGGAAAAATAGAGATTAGAAAATATATAACAGTTCCAATATTATTCTTTGAAATATCTAAATTTAAAAGTAAAATCATCCATGTCTGAGAACATGAAGAGAGAAAGCAGCATAACTTTAAAATCCAATATTATTAGGGAAATGTGGAAAACAAGAGAATGTTGAAACTATGAAAACTAATTCCATTTGAGATGTAGTTCTTAAACTTCCAAGCTTTGACCTACACTTCTTAACATATCTAATCAACACCAAAAAGTCTATATTTTTAGGCACGAAATTGTTCCAAAGTTTAAATAAAGGAGTCTTTTTCTATTAAAAGGATAAAGAAATATGATGTAAAATTCATTTTCCTTTCAAGCAGTGTTCATATCCAGGTTTTTTTGTGTGTTGTTTTTTTTTAAACCTACCTAAACATCTTTTCATGCACCATATTTTTTCAATCAGTTTTTGGCAATATATCTTAAATTTAGAATTGAAACTGTTCCATTGAAGGCTCCCAGAAAAGAGAAAATGAAAAATTAAGTGCTGATTTCAGACTTATTGAAGTCTCTGCCTAAATCTGCTTTTGAGAATTAATAGTGCCAAAGTTATTTCATTTGTAACTTATTTACCATTTGGCCGAAATAAAAGGATAGAAATTATCTTATCACATCTTTGTCTCCAGGGCCAGCATTTTCCCTTTGGTAAATGCCTCCTGAGACAGTAATTTTTATAGAAAAGTGATGTTTATATTAGGAAGCAGATATTCTCTTGGTCTCTACTGGAGATGTCTCTTTACACTTAGTGGATGGATGATGCTTAAACTCGTGCTGTCCTTTGTGAAAAGCTTAGTACTTTCATACTTCTTGCACACCACACAAAACAAGTTATTGTGCCTCTCGTTGCCATTAAGACCTAAGTAATGAAAATAAGTGGTATCACCACATGACTCTAAGTGATTTGAAAGCAAACGACCTGGGAAAGCTGAGAAAATGACGTATTACTGATACAGAACTTTAAGAGATAGAAAAGATCTTTGGGATCATTCCCTCCAAACTTATTTTCATTAGAGTCAACAAAATTAAAATCTAGATAGTTTTGGGTTGTGCTCCAAATCCCACAGATTTTTTAAGGCAAGAACCAAGACGAGCTTCCAGAGTCCTGTTCTGGAAGTGAATAAAATAAAGGTCCACAGTGTACTTTTAAGCAAAAAGGAATCTCTAAAGTTGTTCAGTTGCCCACAGGCACTGTCAGTCATGCTGTATATTGTGAATATCATGATTTAGTTAGGAAAAAAGAAAAAAAAAAGCACTTCTGTTTTCATTTGAAGTTAGGCCACAAATACTCAAACATGCAGTTGGCAGAAAGCTAAATTTCCATCAAAGAATTGTGTTTTGTTTAGCTGATTTTTCCCATATGATCCAGCGGCCGAGCCAGCCAATTTTGAACTTAATTTAAGGGCAATATTGGATAGCCCTAGGTGATAATGATAATAATTACTGTACGTGATTTGTGATGCTTACTACAATTCTTTGAGTGTAGTTTCTTCTCTGTGTTATGGCTAAGGCAGTAGTTTTCAACCTTGAGCGAACATTGGAATCACTTAGGGGGGCTTTGAAAACATGAATGTCTGGGTTCCAACCACTGAGATTTGTATTTAATTGGTTGGGAGTACTACGTGGGCATCAGATTTTATTTTGAAAGCTCTCTGGGTGATTGTAATGTAGAGCTAAGATGAGAACCACTGGGTAAGAAAATGTGGTTACTGTTACTGTAGATTGGAGGCCCTTGGAAATCTCAACTGCTGCTCCAGTCTTCTTAAGACTCTATTTCTGCTCTTATGTCTCAAAGCTAATCTGGTGGGCTACTCACTGTGTTAAGGATCTCAAAAGTGGGGGATGATTTCATTTCTCCTTTTGACCGTTAAGGATCTTGTTCCTGAGGAATTTCTATCGGTTTCTAGTATTCTTTTGTCTTAATGTGGCCAAGGTGTGGAAATACCGGGGGTGCCAAAAAAATGTATATGCATGTACAATTTGGTCAACATTGCTCAAGCAGTAGTTCGCCATAATCAGAAGTGTCTGGATGCTGATGGTAACCACTTTGAGCACCTCTTGTAATTGCAGAAGCCAAATGTGACTTGTATTTATCTTTTGTTATTGATATATATTTAGCATTACAATTTTAATGCAGTTTTCCTTTCTTAAAATGTGTATACATTTTTTTGGCACCCTCTGTGTAAGTGATGTGTACCGCCATGTTGCATCAGAGTTCCCCATGTCATGCTGCCTGACCATTAGGGGGCGCACATATTGATATTTTGCAGGATGCTCACCGTCAGCAAAGCACTGCTGTGACACATCCCTTTTTAATTTCTTTTAGACCTTGAACACAGTTTGATATTGTTTTGCATATTGTGGTTATTTTGCATTATTAAGGTACTTCATCATATGAGTGACAAAAAGAAAAAAAGGGCTAAGGTGATAATGTGAAAGTACCTCCCAGTTGCCAAAGTTATAAAAGGGTCTTGTTGAGTTTTTCTCTATTCTGAAACTAACTCTAGAATAATATATATTTGTTACATTTGCAAAAATATTTTTCCATATTACTCTAATTTTATACCAGCTAACCTCCATATTTACCATAGCAAATGAATATAACCCTCATGTTAACTTTAAAGCTCTCCAGATAAAGTTACCTGTGTGAGATGGAGCTCAGTTGTAAGTCAAAACCTGCCCCTGAGACTTATAAGATGGGGTTTACATTGAAATCATGTTTTCCTTGGCTCATCATATTTTATATTAATGTCACTTCTCTCCTGTTTGGCTGTCACCAATCCTCTGGAGCTGTCTCAGTTTTGATTTCCAACAATGACTATTATACATGTCACATGGGCTGGTTTTCAGTTAGAGTATTCCAACATATCTTCCAAATCTGGGGGAAAACTAACATTAACTTATTTATTTATTTATTTATTTATTTTGGTATTGAGGTAATAAAAATCAAGTAGCCACCCATTAATTAATTTATATTGATGATAAGGTAATTAATCAATTTCACAGGTTCTAACAGACTCCCTCTTTTTCTAGCACTATTTTATAATCCTCTTTTACTTGTCCGAAATGAAATTCATGGAATATACAAATCTACTTACACATTAATTTAAAATAATACATATTTCTTTAATGTAAAGGAACATAATGAAGTACAAGAAATATGCTTTATAATAAAGTCAGATACACGCCAATATGTATGTAAATACACAGGCACCATTTCACTAAAAAGTAAACAGCCTCACACATTTCTCAAAGGTACCAGAGCGACCAGTCTTGCCTATTTGTGAGGCATTATCTGTGACATGTCCTTTCCTACTACAATGCCCAGTCTCAACCCCCCAAAATTCTCCATCTTTTAGTCCTCAAACTATTCTACTTCCCAGGACTGTATCCAGTTTTCCTCTTTGCACAGAAACAATAGGACTTGTTGCTCCAACTCTTTCTCCCAATGTTGATAGACAGCCTGCGTGGTTTCATTCTTACATTGGCGTTTGATGCAAATGCATGAACTCAGACAAGGGAAGGGTCTTGATAGAATTTGAAGTAATTTAAGAAAGTAAGCGGTGTTCGTTGAATACTTCAACAGTTTTCTAAAGAAAGGGCCGATGAAAAAGAGTTTAAGTTCTTCGCTTTCACTGCTTTGACTTAGTATGAAGGAGCTGGAAATCTTGGTTCTGGCATGAAAGTTCCAGTTTTTTTCTTTTGCTTCTGATTTGACAGCTCTGATTGTAGCAGTTTGAGGCAGCCAAGTTTAAAATTTTAACAATCTGACCTCTTTGACAGAAAACAAGCTGATTTGTTACAGATTGAAAGAAAATACATTTGAGATCCATATGAATTACTTTTTCTCCCCCCAAACTATTTACTTATTATATATTCAAAGGTCACCAGTACACATCAGTGTTTCAACTTTCTGGGAATTTATTCACTGCTGGTAATTTAAATGAGGCTACCCTGTTTTTAATTACTAGCTGGTATTTTTAAGTCTGTGAATTCCGAACTTGTAATTTAGAAGCAGAACAGAATAATTTGGTTTTGACATTTTGAATCATAGCAAAGAAGTTTCATATTCCCACAAGGACCATAGGAACCGGATACGAAGTTACCTCCTTCAGCAACTAACATTATCCTAAACAAGAGACTCATATTTTGGCCACATTAGGCTAAATCTGATGGGTGTAAGTTTCAGTTAAAACATTGCCAACTTTCTGTTTGAGCAGGATAAAATGCTCTCTTTCAGTAATTTGTTTTTATTCTCTCTTTAGAAGCACTGTTATTTGGATGGAAGAATAAACAGTTATCAATCGTTTTCTCCACATGGTGGGATCACGTGCCGTTTCCATTTGCCTGGTTAGGCTTTACCGTATTTTAAAACTTGTCACTATACACAAGATTTTTTTTTTTAATAATTAAAAAGAAACCTGCCACATATTATCACAATTATAATCAATATTATTCATTTTTTTAAAACGAGTGTTTTTATCATCAGTCGTTCTGGGCAGGATCTTGAGGAGGAAATTTGCCAAGACTCTAGGACTTCTTACACTTTAATATGCACAGAGATCACCTGGGATGTTAGTAAAATGTAGATTCTGAGTCAATAAGTCTGAAATCCCTCATTAACCTTATCAAGTTTTTGGTGGTGCTGATGGTGCTTCAGAAACTTTATGATCACTGTGCCAGGGCCCCGTTAAACCAGGTCTGGTTTCTGTCAGCCTCAGCCTCACTTGGGAGAAGCTTAGGCCCCACTCCAGACCTACTACATCAGTACCTGCATTTTTCACAAGCTCCTCAGGTGATTCGTGCATTAAAATGTTAGAAGCACTGCCTGGACAGTCTCTTAGTTGCTCTAAATCAGTGACTCTCGACTTTAGCTGCCTATTACAATCAACTTGGAGGTTTTAGAGCTCCTGATGCTCAAGATGAACCTAAGAATAATTCCATCAGAGTTTCTGGAATGGGGCTGAGCCCAAGGCATCATTAGTTTCTAAAAGTCCCCACGGGATTCCAGTGTTCAGTCAAATTTGAGAACCACACTGTAGATGGAATTGGAGAATGGAAAGGTAGTATTTTGGTTTTTTCCTCAATAGATAGAGGCTTGGAGGCACTCGTGTTTCCTGTTGCCACCTTACCAGACAATGTGTCCTCAGCCGTTGGGCCAAGAGGAAGCATTTTGGGCAGAGAATTAAATTGCTTCGCTCCACTGGATTTTCGGAACCTAATACACATTTTGGCTCTGTTGCCTGGTCTCACTTTGCTCTAGCTTTGTCACATAAAACAGGAGCTAACTTTTCCTGTATTCTGCCATCTCTGGGTGAAGACCTTAGAAATATAGCCCATGGGCATTTAGGTTATTTTGTTCTACTTTGATATTCTGTTCTCTAACAGATTTTAATGGGAACAGAAAGATCTCCTGTGTGGATAGTATGTTCCAAGAGCAGATTAAGCTATTTAAGACAGATAAACAGTATAAACAATACATAATTTAACAGACATGACAAATGATTTATGTGATAGATTAAGTAGAATAAAATGCTGTCGTTGACCACATACGGGTCATTTTCCCTAACAGCAAAGATTGGTCTTGTGTGGGTATGTGAGCTGGAATGAAAACTTGCTATTATAAGCCTGTTCTAATATTCTCAAGCTGTTAAACCTTTCCTAAGCCAACCAATGTGGTTTGTGGTTGATTGATGATTTTGGAAGAAAATCATGCATTACTCACCTATAAAGAAGTGTTAGATTATTATCATCTCTAGGGGCGTAATAAAGACTGCTTTTAATTCTGGATAATGTTTCTTAATTTTATGTTCCAGGGAAGAGTGAACTGGATTTCCACATATGTACCGTAGGAATTTCTATATGCATCAGGGCCCTGATCTATGTGGTTCTGGCCCGAGAAGCATAGCTTACGGAGAGGTGGAATTTATTTCAAATCCCTCCTCAGAGATGAGGAATATGTTTGAAATGTTTTTTCTTCCTTAGTATCTTTGTCAACTTTTAAATTTATTTAAATATTTGATTCAACTAATACCATCTGTCATGCTAAAAGGTCCCATAAGTTTACCTACCACCTGTTGTCTGTACTAGTATTCCTTTAGTTTTTCCTAAGTTTCCTTACCCTACGAAGGCAAGATCTGTTGCTCTTGGCTCCTCCCTCCCTTCCTGATTCCAGTTAACAGCATTGCTGTCTCCTGGCACCTCAGCCATCTCTTTCATGAAGTGGGGTTCCCTGTCGGGATGCCCTCTACCCCATGCTGATTTGCTCGAGGGTGGCAGTGCAGCTACACACAGAGTTCCAGATGGGGTTTTGATTGCAGCCAGGACACAACTTTCCTATTGGCTCCTAACATCATTCCCAAATGTGCCCAGGATTGTGTTGATTTGGGGGGTAAAGAGTTTTATTTTCCTGGTGTTCTTATTCTGTTATACATTTTGGATGTGTCAGGAACAAATCAGTTCTTCCCAGGTCCTTTTCCTGGTTGTAGCTGGGAGTCCAATGGCATCACACTATAAGGATTAAAGGGATTCTTTTCCCCAAACTCTATCACCCAGATCAGTCAAATTAACCAAATAATTGCCAAATGGTCCTTTCCCTGTGGCTGATGGGACCTGACCACATTTCCCTCAGGAGAAGTTGGGGGGTTGTGTGACAGATGGATGAGAACACAATACCATATTGTTAACTATGGGTACAGTCGTACAGCAGATCTCTAGAACTTACTTATCTAACACAACTGAAACTTTATACCCACTGAACAACAGTTCCCATTTTCCTCACCCTTAGCCCCTGAAACCACTATTGTGTTCTCTGATTCTATGAGCTATGACTGCTTTAGACAGCTCATATAAGTGAAATCGTACTGTATTTGTCCTTCTGTGACTAGCTTATTTCACTTAGCATAATGTCCTCCAGGTTCATCCATATTGTCACAAATGGCAGGATTTCTTTATTTTTTTAGACTGAATAATAAATATTCCATTGTATGTATAAAAAACATTTTAAAAACCCAATTATTTGTAGATGGACAGTTGGGTTATTTTCATATCTTGGCTATTGTAAATAATGCTACAATGAACACGGGAGTAAAGATAATCTCTTCAAGAGCCTGATGTCAGTTCTTTTGGATATATACCCAAAAGTGGGATTGCTGGATCATATAGTAGTTCCACTTTTAATTTTTTTAGGCAACTCCATACAGTTTTCCATAGTTGCTGCAAGGTAGATCTCATATTAAGTGTTCTTAGCGCGCGGGCACACACACACACACACACACACACACACACACACACACAATCCAAAGGGAAACAAGGCAACTTTGGGAGGTGTTTGATATGTCTACCACCTTAATTGTGCTGATGGTATCATGAGTGTTTATGTATATTTAAACTCATTAAATTATACACATCAAATATGTGCAGTTCTTTGTATCAATTATATCTCCCTAAGTCTGTTAAAAAAGAGAGAGATGTATAAGGGACTGATGCATGGCTTGGTGGCAAAGAGTAAGAGAAGGGATGCAATGAATCTCAAAAGATAAGATTTAAAAGGTTGAGGGAGACTGGATGCATGTGTTACCATCACATTCCAATGAATACTGAACTCCCGCAGGGGAATCCCTACCAGTATTAAAAGCTGAGAGCCTAGAGCCAGCTGGTAATTACCTGGTTAAACATTCTTACCTCGTATTATCGCAGACCCTTCTCTGCCAGACTTAAAAGTATAGGTTTAATCCTTAAACCATTGCAAAATATTGTAGAAACCCCATTTCACTCAGTCTGAAAACAAAATATTATAAATATAATGGAGAAACTTATTGAATAAAACAAACAGTAAACCATGGCATTCTTATTTACATGGAACATGCAAAAATAAAGGTCCTTAGATAATCCTCCTTGTCTCCTCTATAAATGTTAGCAAATGTTTAACAGCCATGTTTGGAGGTGACAGTGAGGTGACTTATTTTTAGCATTTGCTAATTTCTGTGCTATAGACTCCCATCATGACTGATTTCAATCTGATGAGTAGAGATGTTCAGAATAGACTCTTGCAAGTGTGTTTGAGCTGGTCCAGGCCTCGCATACTATTGCATATGAGGTACCAAAATGTTTATGATTTTTCTTTCTTTTTTTTTTTTGCTTCTAGACCTCATTTTTCTCTAATTTTCAAATGCTACAGAGATTTATTAGTCAGAGGGTGTCTCAAAGATATATTTTCTCTGGAAGATGTTATCTTCATAATCTACTCTTGTCTCCTGTACTACTCTGTTCTTTTTTGTTTGTTTGTTTGTTTTTTCAGGATGGTTTTAAAATCATCTAAATATTCTCCAGGATAGTGCATTTTATCATCAGGCCAGCATTCCCAGAGTTCCTACAAAACTCTGATGGTGAAAAGCAAAGCAGCCCAGTTAACAGCTGATAGTATATTCAGCAGTCAAGATGCAGAGCATAAACCATAAGTCACAATACTGTAGGGCTGATTTAAAAGGCATCACCTCACTGTCACCTCCAAACATGGCTGTTAAACATTTGCTAAGGTCATGTTTCTCAAAGAAATTATTTCTTGTTACATCCACGTAGGTTCATAGCTATTAAAAAATAAACAAAAATGTCATGGACTCTTAGAAATGTTATGTCCTCCACCTCACAGCTGAAACCACAAAATCTATCTGTGAACATTGATACCAGTTGAGATTTTTGCCTATTTTATACTCTGTAATTTAACTTTAAATTTATTGCTTTGAAAAGAAATCTATTTTAATACTCAATGAGATTTTGTTTTTTTAATGTTTTATTTTTCAATTACAGTTGTCATTCAATATTATATTAATTTCAGGTGTACAGCATAGTGGTTAGATATTTATATAACTTACGAAGTGATGCTCCAGTAAGTCTAGTATCCACCTGGTACTCTACATATTACAATTTTACTGAGTATATTACAATATTACTGAGTTATTACAATATTGCTGAGTATACTCCCGATGCTGTACTTTAAAATACATATGCCCGCTTCCTCCAGCCTCAAGATTCCAAAATGCTTGGGAAGGGATGGATAACAATGTGACAGATCCCCACTTGTATCTCTACTTCTCATTGAGAAACTCTGATCTAAAGACTAAGCAACCTGCCAGAAGTCACCAATAATAATAGCATGTAGGAGCAGCCCTTTCCTAGTTGTAGAAACAGAGAGAACACAACCATCCAGTTAATAAGACTTCATATTAAAACACTGATGTATACGTTTACATTTTATTTTATTCTTCTGAATGGCAAAACTTTTTGGAAACTAGTTTAGTAATTTGTAAAGTAAAGCATTCATCGTAAAGAAAATTTTACTTGTGTTCTAATACAAAGTTTATGGTTAGGTAAGTCTCTGTCAATAACCAATACAAATACAATTGCATAGAAAGTTAAACACATTAGATGTTGTTTGGAATATATGGCATGTTTCTTAGTCTAACATTAAAATTGCATTGAATTCTTGGTTCCACAAAATAGGCATACTTACCCTGAGCAGGATAGTACAGAAGTTCTGAATTGGCAATAAAATATTCAACAGCAAAATTCAAATTTGTTCATTGTTAATTTAATAGCATTGTTTGGATACCTCAAAAGACTTGGGGGACCCCAACTAAATGTGGTGAAGAAGACACAATTGTCCTAAATAATCCACTACTTTTGAATATACATATTTTTTCAGAATAGCAAAGAAGCATTGTATGCAAGCTACTTCGTATAAGACCTAGATTTTGCCATTATTTTGTGTATTGGCACTTGAACATGTGAAATGTGAATTGCTATCATTTTTTTTACTAAAGAAAGTACACTCATAATTGAAGTTTGTGGTTAATGAGTTTCTAGATGTTAGTTTTTCATTATACCACAATTGTTTTGCTAGTGATGAGCTTCTTGCTTCTAAGAGGAAAACTTATTCATTGGTGAGCAATGTATCAAATATAGTTTTCTAATGAATGGATTCCAATTCTGGTTAGTTTTACCTTAACAGGAATGTCTTCTCTCTTAGCATAAGGATGGTAGAGTTTCAATGCAATATTTTGGGGACAATTTATACCTCTAGGATTGGTATATTTTCTTACTGAAACAAATTTCTTTCTTCCTTCCATCATCTCTTAACAACTCAGTTTCCAACATTTTACAAGTCACATGACATTTCTCTATATATGTATATAAATTGTTGGTGTCTTTCCTTCAGAGTTGGATAAACTGGAGTGTGAAGTTTGCTTTGTCACTTTCTCACCAGTGAGTTTGGACAAATTATGTCTTTTAAACCGTGTTTTCTAAATCTGGAAAATGAGACAAACATTTGCCTTGTAGGGTTTTTGTGAGGATTACATGTGAAAATGTACACAGAGCATTTAACACAGCCCTAACACTTAGCATATAAGATATTACATGTACATGTGCAACTAAAGACATAAATGTAGAGCTGTGCATAGGGATATATTAGTCATAAATATGAGTAAATAGACATAAACATAACCCTGCACAATGGGATGGAAACCATTTGCACAGTCCCTGCACAAGTTGCCATATTTCTCTGGGAAACTCGAGATAGCTTTTTAATTTTAAGCCTAAATGTCCTCAGAGATGATGTGAACTACTAAGAATACGAAGGAGAAAGCATTAATTCTTTCATGGCCAGAAAAAAACTCCTATTGCCTATGACTAGATATGACAATATGTTATAGGTCAGGAATTTTTCAGTTTGGTTTCAGCAAACTTGCTGCACATTCTTATGCCTAAGTGTCCGGTGACCAAACAAGCTGTGTCAATAGCCCGATAGAATGAGAGCTGGAGGAGTGAGCGGCATCACCTGGTCCAGCTTCGTTTACACCGGAGGAAACTGAAACCTAGAGAACTAGAAAAATAACATTTGAAGTTTCACATGTTGAAATTGAGTACAGAATGACTTGCCTTTTCATGTTGACAGTTCTGAAGAATTCATTTCTTGTTGGGGCTTGTATGATCGTAACCCAAAAACACTTTGAAGACAATGTGCACCATCCAATCTGGGGACACATGGAACAAGTTTCTAAAGCTATCTCATAATCCACTTAATAGTATTCAATTAGAAGCAAGGAAACATAGCAGAAGCAGTGAAAGATCTAACCACTTTTTTCAAAGGTCATATGTTATGGTAGATTAATTAGTGTGAGTTTTTTCAGGTTAGGAACAGTGCCTAATCCCATAGTGAACATGGGCCCGTACGAGGCACCTCATATGTTTGTACTGTGACGCATCTAGAAGACTCTAGGTTCCCAATTAATGTGTGAAGCCCTTAGCATATGCTGGATAAAATGTTTGTTAAATGAAATTGGGAGGTTGTTGTCATGGCAGGCCTCCTGGCACAATGGTAATTATTTTTGCATCATCATGCTCATAAATTCTCTAACATGGAAGCAAAGAAGGGAAACAATGAAGAGAGTAAGGGAAAAGAAAGTTCTCCCGCCTCTGCCTTATTCCATAAAGTACAATTTACATACAAATGCATGAAACAGAAATAACACTGGCAAAGGCATCACACTTGGAACGTCATTAAAGACAAGTCCATTTGTAACGTGTTTGTATTCAACAGTTTTACTATTGGCAAAACAAACCTTGCTTGAAAGATAAAAGGTTTATTTTTCAAATGGCTTCAAATGCAGCGAGTCTCTATGGAGCAATTAATTACCAATAACGTTTTAATGTATTAATGTAACTGAATACAAGATACATAAACCTGAATCTCCTGAATGCCCATGTGATTCAAAATGCATGGAAAAGATACTTTCATAAAAATTTTGGGTTTTTTTAATGGACTCAAACAGTTTTTAAGGAGTCTGCTGTGCAAAGGGTAGCAATTATACAAAATGTACAAAAATGTATCTAAATTTGGATATCCTTCGTGAAACATTTATTCATTGCTGCACACACATTCTTTGGGAGCATACAGTATTCCAAGACAGCAAGTAGTGGTCATTGAGGGACTGGACAAACCTTCCCCTGAAGGGCTTTGAAAGCTAGAAATCTAAATTAAGAAAATGTTCTCTTAATTTGTTGTATCTTCTTGACCCTGGTACTTTGTGTGGACGTGATTGGCTGCAGTAGGCCACAGGTTTGGTGTTAACTTAGCTGAATTAGGCTGTATCTTGCAAACAAGCCAATAATGGACATTCCCTTACATCATCTATTTGGATAACTCTGATTTTTTTGCTGCATTTGCAATTACACATACTTTTTTCCTCTTCCTTGTCTTGGTTGTAGTCGTAAGGCCTTTATGTTCAATACCATATTTCATTGGTTTCAAACTTCATAGGGAATTCCAGTAGATGTCTCCTGGATCCGTATTGCCTTTCCCTGACACTTAGCTTCTTAGATGGAATAGATTGGCTGAACTCTAACAAACCCTTGGAAAGGCTTTAGGACCAATGTAAACACTAGTAGAAAGAGGTTGCTATCACTATGAGTCATTCAAAGAATCATAGATGGTTTTATGTTTTCTAAGTGTGCTGAAAACCCTCAAATGTTAGAAGAGTTGAGGCATGGCTCTTACAGAAATCAGATTTTGGAAAACCAAATTGATGTTCCCAAAAGCTGCTCATATAAGAATACAGGCTTGACCGACTCTAGGATCACAAAACCCTAGAAATTGTCCTAAGAAGGTAAAAATATTTTATAATATAAAGAAGGAAGGTAAGCTGTTAAGTACTTCTGAGAAGTTGGCCCATACCATGTTGTGAACATGCCATCATCCTAAATAACTTTAGACTTTGGGAGTCAACATACAGCATATACATAAGCTCCTGGTAGCTAATATGCTAAATATTCTATAAGATTATACAAACTAAATTTACAGGTGAAACTTAGCAGATATCTAGAGTAGTAGGTAGAAGGTGAGGAAACTGGATCAAGCCAGGAGCAAAGAACAGAACTTTTTCCACAGAAATAACAATACATACCCTTACTATACAAAGAATGCTTTCTGTGTGATGGATGCTTTCCAGTATTTTCTGTCCTGTTGCATATCATCTGTCAAAATACCATATCCGTTATACAGATTCCACTAAAAGATGATGGTTATAAATTGCAGTTTGACAAACACTGCAATTGAAATTCAAATCCAAACCCAGAGTTGGTACTAGGGGGAAATGCTGTAGACGTATGGAGGGCCACTAGGATGAGGGTGGTGATACAATTTTAGGAAGTACATACTCTAACATACCAGCCTTTTACTTATATGACCTGTGAGATGCTTTAAGCACTCCACCAAAGAGCCAGGCTTCCTGTTTTTTCATCCTTAACATGAACCTTCATCTTCATGGGTACCAGTGGTCCATCTCCACTCACAAACCTCCACCTTCTGCTTCACAAACACAAATAATAGAAAGAATACTCATGGGAAGAGGAAGAAAATGGAGGAGGAACATGAAGAAAGGGAAAAGGGAAAGGGAAGCAATTCTTTCCTAGAAATCCTCAACTGAATTCATTTTGGGTCTTATTGGCCAGAGCTATCACACGATTACTCCTAGCTGCAAGTAAGAGCGATGTATGTTCTCCAGTACATTATTTTGTACACCTGAAACTAATTAAAAAAAATAGTGAGGCATGTTGCTTTTTATCTGGGTACATTGCTGCCCTCTTCCAAGTGATGGGATTCTGTTAGAAGCAATAATGGAAGAATGGATAAATACCTAGTGTTGTCTGCCACATACAAGAGAGGCTAATCCCAGAATGACCAACCCATTTAGAATAGGTAATTGAGAGCAACTGCTAGTAGAGGAAGTATAATACATGTTTTCATTCCCATTTTATACTGCGGCTTAGAGGGCAAGCAGAGCAGGACTAAATTGAAACTCTAGTCTGTTTGACTTTAAAACCAGATTTTTTCCATGACTCCATGATGCTCTCCAAGGGTAAATCAGCATATGTCACGTTTCCTCTCCTCCAAGTTTTTATCTGCAGGCCCATCTGGCCAAATGTTCTTTTTTATAGAATAAGCAGTGGAAACATCAATGAGCTGGTGATGCTCACGGAGGGCATAAGGTTGGGGAAAGTGAGACCCTTCAGGTTCATTATCAGAATTTTGATTCTAGAGAAAAGGAAGGCAAGAAGGAATGTCATAGTTTTGCCTTTCCTCTGGAGATTCAAGGAATCAGAGGATGTGGTTCAGAATATTTTGGGGAGTCCAATGCCAACTCCTGGGCAGCAACATTTCTCAACACGTGGGCCAGGAGTCCTCTAGATCAGAATCACCTGGTCTCTTCTTTAAAAAATGCAGATTCTAGATACATACTCTTGCCATCGGAGGTCAGTACATCTGAGAATGGGGCCTGGGAATGTGAATTTTAATAATAGCTCCAGGTTAATTATGATGCACCACACCGTTTGGGATCCATTGATTAAGTATCAATATGTGATAGCATTTATTGAGCACCTACTTCAGCAGACACTGTATCAGACACAGATGCATATTGTGTAATCCAAACACCCTTATAAGATCCATCCTCTTATTCTCATTTTACTACTAAGGAGTTCAGGTTCTGGAGGTTAAGTATCTTAACACACTCAGTTGGCCCTTCCAGCATCTTTCTTCCTGAGCACTAGACTCAGTAAGGATAGTGGGAGCATTTTATGTCGTTTCCTCCATCCTTACTAGATAGCCCACCTAAGTACATTTTCTGTCTTCATAAGTAGTTGAGGGAAAAGACACACAGACAAATACTGCATTAGTGTAAATGGAGTGAAAAGAATCACAAATGGAAATAGTCCTCTCAAATTTCCACACTTTAATTTTGGGGTTACAGCAGGGTTTCTCGACCTTGGCACCATTGATATTTGGGGTCTGATGATTTGTTGCTGTGGGGGGCTGTCCTGTGCATGGTAGGATATTTAGCAGCATCCCCAGACTGTACCCAATAGATGCCAATAGCAACACTGCTCTGTCCCCCTCCCCACCACTCCCTACCAGTTGTGACAACCCAAACTGTCTCCAGACATTGCCAAGCAACTCCTGGACGCAATTTTGCTCCTGGTAGAGAACACTGAGTTGAAATATAAAACTTGGTAAAAGCCCAACCTGGTGGCTTCGCCCATAGAGAATTCTACTTATGTGTGGAGACAGGAAATAAGGTCAGGCAGAAGCCAGAGGGGACCCTCCAGTGTGTTCAGGTCTGCTTGACGGACTCCAGCCCTGAGAATGTATGTTAAAGTAGGCCCCTTCCTTTCTCTGAGAGGCTAACTGTAAGGAAGAGAAAAGCAGGAACAATCACAGATGGGCCAGAAATCTGCCCCTGAATCAGGGCTGACACAGAGCAAGGAGAGAGAGCTCTCACATGACGTTGAGGTTGTCTTCTCTCTTCTTCGGAAAGTCATTAAAAAAAAGAAAGAAAGAAAAACAGAATCATTTCATGTGAGTTGGGAAAGCAGTAAATAATTAAGCTAATTCGTTTGTGACTGTGGTTCAGAGAAGCCTCCAGACACTGTGATCTCAGAATTCTGAACGGTGAACTGAGCACAAAGGCTCAGCCTCATTGGTGTGTGGTGCTGACTCTGGGATGGGGAAGGATGGGCGTTAATTATTCATCCCCAACATCTGCAAGGTCAATTTGGCTCTTGCAGTTTGATGATATCTCAGGATTAACGTGCACTTTGTTGTTTGTAAGGCCAGGATTAACTATTTAAGCACTCAGCAAATGACTTAAGTCCATGGCTAATAAATATATCAACTTAGACAGGGGACAATGGCTATAAATGTATCTGTATTTCTTACATGTTCTCTCTGCCCAGACCAAGTTTTCATTCTTCCCTGTTTTTGTCTCTCCTCATTTATTTCTTTTCTTTTAGGTATATTTTTCTCTTTTGATCCTCAACCACCTGATGTCTTTGTTGTTCTTTGTCACATGTTCTCTCACAGTTCCCCATTAGGGACTCGGTGCTGTCCTCGGGGTTCCCAACCATTGATCTGTGAAGCTCTAGGCAGTCTGTGGAAAGTCTTCCCCAGGGTCCTTGAAATCCCTGAAATCATCTGCCACATTTTGAGGGGGTGGACCTGCTTTTCTCTGCACAGTGGGTCTTTAGACCCTCCCTCACACCCCTACTCTGGTTCCCAAAGTGTGCTTGACCTGAAAATGATTAAGAGCCACTGTGGGGACAGAGCCAGGAGTGCAGTTTCCAGGCTCTCGGCCTCACATAGAAAGGTGCTGGCTCAGGTAGTAAATGGCCATCAACTGGGATTGGATGGCCACCAGCTGTGGCTAGCTGGCTGTCAGCTGTAACCAGTGAGCCACTGGCCACTAATATAACTGCCATGGCTACGCTAACAGCAAAGGGGGCTGTCAAGAAGATGGTGGCTGAGCTGGCAAGCATGGATTGCAGTTAGGACAGCGGGTTGCAGACAGTGTGGCTCCTGCTTCCTGTGTTTCCAACCCAGCCGCCAGCGAGAATATAGTGTTATGACTCCGTGGGTGTTCCTTTTTGGCCGCACGACACCTGTGTTCTTGTGCAGGGAGCGGGAGCAGAGACCCCGCAGGGTTCCCCGCACGACACATGGCGCAGCGAGCAGGGAACGGTGCCGGCCAAAGCTCCCCCAAGGGCAGTGGAGCAGTTTGTGCATATGAACACTCAGTCTCAGGAAGACCAGGAAGAGCAGCTGCTGGAGAGCTGGACCCCCGTGGAGGGGTGGGAAGACATGGACGGTTCCCCAACCAGCGTAGGCCGGAGAAAGCAAAGGACATTGCGGCCCTGTGGGCTGGGAAGTGCTTGCTGAGGCCCTCACCCCCAGGTTGGGGAGGACTTGGAGCCCTCGCCCTGTGGAGAGGGCACACATTGTGAGGCTAACACGCAGCCCTGGCGAATGACTATGGACGGTGGGGAATTGCCTTCCATCCCTAATTTAATGGACCGCTTGACTGTTTGCTTGGGAACATACCACCATGTAGTGGAACTGGTGGATGTTTGCTTTTGTGTCTTGACCAGCAGCCATTGAGAATATGTAAGCACCTTGACTGTGAGTCGCTGTTGTTCCAGCACGGTACCCTGAGAGGCCCAGAGACAGTGGCAGTGCCCTGAGAGCCCTGGCTGAAGTCCAGGAAGTCTGGCTGTGCCCAGAGAGAGTGGCGGTGCCCTAAGAAACCCTGGCTGAGTCCAGGAAGTCTGGCTGTGCCCACAGAGAGTGGCAGTGCCCTGAGAGCCCTGGCTGTGTCCAGGAAGACTGGTGGTACCCTAAGAAGCCCAGTAAGTCTGGCTGTCCCCAGAAGGACTGGTGGTGCCCTGAGAAACCCTGGCTGTGTCCAGAGAGCCTGGCTGTGTCTAGGATATTGCATTTACCTCCAGGTTCCTCACACAGGGTCCCTCTCGGAAGATGCTTGTTGCGTAGATTGTGAGGCGAGAGCCTATAGGGGTGGAGTGTGGGGACAGAGCCAGGAGTGCAGTTTCCAGGCTCTCGGCCTCACATAGAAAGATGTTGGCTCAGGTAGTAAATGGCCATCAACTGGGATTGGATGGCCATCAGCTGTGGTTAGTTGGACGTCAGCTGTAACCAGTGAGCCATTGGCCACTAATATAACTGCCGTGGCTACGCTAGCAGAAAATGGGGGCTAGCAAGAAGATGGTGGCTGAGCTAGCAAGCATGGATTGCAGCTAGCATGGCGGAGTGTGGGTTGCAGATTGCAGAGAAGTAGACAGCAGGTTGCAGACAGTGTAGCTCCTGCTTCCTGTGTCTCCAACTCAGTTGCCAGTGAGACTATAGTGTTATGACTCCCTTATCTATGGCTCCGTGGGTGTTCCTTTTTGGCCGCACAACACGTGTGTTCTTGTGCAGGGAGCGGGAGCAGAGACCCCGCAGGGTCCCCCGCACGACAGCCACTCAGGAGCATTTGCTCCCAGCTGACTTCCAGCCTAGAAGGTGGAGGCATGTGTGTGGGAGGGCTTGATATTTGGCAGGATCTTTGCCCTGTTTTCTCACTTACCCACACAGGCTCTAGATGATATAGGTGGTGTTATTGTCACAGATAGTTGAGGACATGAAGACCTGCAGAGAGGAGCCAATCACCAAGGTGATCCAACTTTCAAAACGGCTTGGGGGTCAGAATTTAAGTGGCTCTTTTCAAGACTGACCCACTAGCCTCTTTCTAGGACTTGAATAAGATTAGGCAACTGGTAATCAAGCTGAAGCAGAGTAGAGGGAAGAAACAGAGACGGGTCCCTTTGCCATCCCGAGGACACAATAAGCAGGACTCCAATGGGCTATGGTCAATTGCCCAGAAAGTGGTTAGAACAAGGACAGTCCACATTACATTAACACAATATTTTAATAGACTGTGCTATAAATATCGTTTGTACCTTCCGAATGCCATGTTAACAACAGGTGCTATGCTAGCACAGACGGTGATTTCAATAGACATTAGAAGAAAAAAGTCCATAATTCAGTTTCACTCATTTGTAGAAAACTTAGTTTTTAACATCTTTAAATTCATTTCAAAATATATTAAAAATATTTAATATCAACTAACAATCAGTACATGTCAATGGCAGGTTTTTATATGGTGAACCTTAAAATTGTAATTTCACTGAATGATTCCATTTATATTGCCTCCTCCTGTCTGCCATAAACAAAACGTTCATTAGAATATGGTCTTTCTCACAATTATTTTTAGCAAAGAAAATGATGAGCCACCATTATTGCTGCTATTTTTGAAAAATTTCTTCCATTCTTTGTTCCCCTTAAGCATTTACAATTATATGTCAAACATTTCCCCATATTTCTACATTTTCCATGTTTCTATATAATTATCTAACTGTTATTTTAATGGCTGCATAGTAGTCCATTATGTTGATTTACAATAATTTACTTAAACACTTCCTTATTGTAGGATGTTTCAGTAGTTTTGAATATGTTGACATTTTAAATGATGTTGAAAAAACCTCCTTGTGCATATAATATTTTTCTTTTTATTGAATCATTTTATTCCAGGGTAAGAAATTTGCAAATCTATTATTTGTCATGAATGATGAGCTTCTATCAGAGATTTTAGAAATGTAGTCCTTTTAAATAACCGTAAAAAACTTAGAATTGTGTATACATATTGACCCAGCCATTACATTTTCAAGAATTCATCAAAAAGCAATACTTTTGCATGTGTGTTAAGATTAAATAAGAATAAACCTCACACTTTTGTTTACAGTGTGAAGGAAATGGTCACAACCAGCTTAATAATGATTAACTAGGATTAAAAACAAAATTTGTTAGGCTTAATAGCAAAATTAATAAAATTGACTAAAATAAAATCTAAAGGTCATGTAACAGGGATCAATTAAATAAAAAGTAGGAGAACAATGAAATAAAACATCTATATTCTGCTAAAAATTATCTTTTAGGCAAATAATAGTAATAGTAGACAGTAATAGAAGGACAACAGCAACTAATATTTCTGAAGCATTTAGTATGGGTCAGGTATTGTGGTAAGGTCCTGTGTATGGTCTTATTTAACACAACTCTGAAAGGGTTAATTCATTCATTCATTCATTCATTCATTCATTCAGCAAATGTTAAGTGCCTACTGTATATCTGTATTGTACTAGATGCTGAAAATACAATGCTGAGCACCATATGGTGCTACAATCATGCTGGTAAGGACTCTGTGGACAGTATGGCAGATAGACATTAATTCTGTCACTGGAGAGAAAGAAAGGAGACAAGAATCTAGGGTCCCTCTGCTCTCCAGCCATCTCTATTTCTCCTTATTAGCCCCAAGTACTTCCTCTGCTTTCAGGAAAGAGTGAGCAGCTGTAAAGTGTTGGGGAGGGGCCTATTAGCCCTCACAGAGAAAGGTGTTAAAGGCCTGAGGCTCTAGAGATGGTTACCTGAGTTCAAAGTCTGACAGCAACTCGTACTATAGTAGTAGCCTTAGGTAAGTTATCCAACTTCTCCTAACCCCAGTTTCCTCAAGTGAGAAGTAGGATTAATAATAGCTTCTACTTTTGAAATTGTGATAATTAAATTATAATTCATTTGAAGCACAGAATATTGTGCTCCATTAACTTTAGTTATTATTATTGCTAGATCTCTTGCGATTGTTTTTGGAATTGGAAAGTTTTCCTTTTCCTTTTCCTGATGCCAACATCTGTCAGTGTTGACTTCATTATACCTTATTGCCAATTACATTTCTGTTAAAGGCAGAATCAGCACCCGCCCCCCAAAAAACTGTATTAAAATTGTGATACTTGATATATACTGATAACAAAAGATGAATACAAGTCACGTTTGACTTCTGCAATTACAAGAGGTGCTCAAAGTGGTTACTATCAGCATAATTTTAATACTTTTTTTATTTCTTAAAATGTGCACACATTTTTTGGCACCCTCTGTGTGTATATATATTATATATAATATATATATACCCCCCTTACCCCCACACACACATACACATATATACGCAACTATTTGTTTGACTTCATATATACAGATGTCATATTTTTTCATATACACAGATTTCCTATATACAGATTTTCATTTTAATTTCATATATACATATATACATACGTAATTAAAGAAGTCAAACATGACTTGTATTCATCTTTTGTTATTGCTACATATTGAGTATTACAATTGTAATGCAGTTTTTTCCTTTCTTAAAATGTGTGTACATTTTTTTGGCACCCCCAGTATGTAATATATGTATACATACATATATGAAATCAAACAAATAGTTGAAACTGTGGACACTGGATTCCACATAACAGTTTTATGTCTTACCAATGGTAGGAGATGAACAGTTGAAAGATAACAGGCACTGCTGTTTTAATGATATAAATATCTGGATGTACTGAAAATTTGTGAAATAGAGATAATTCCATTAAGGAGAGCAGCTGTTTCTGGAAGTAGACATTAGGGAGGGAATTCTGTAAACATAAACATTCTGAATTTCAGCGCCATGTGGCAGTTAAGTGAGATGGCAGCTATGCTCTAGGAGCCAGTAATGACTTCTCTTTTGAAAAGAAAAGTGGCACGATCAAATTATTCTCTAGCGGTAAAAGGAGTATGTCACAAGAAATCTGTAAGCATTCTCCATTCCAGAAATCTATGATATTGGTGTTCTAACTTGGCAATTATTTTAATGATGAGGATATAACTTTCTAAAATTAGTGTTGAATACATTAATGTTGGCCTGCAGTTTGAAATGTGAAGTCATCATGATCCATAACATCATCTGTACTTTTGAAACATTAAGTGGAACAGTTGTTTACTGTCATTCTTGCTGGGATCAGTAATCTGTAAATGCCAACATCAGTTGCAGTGAGAGACAAAGGAGCTGACAAGTACAGAGACCACACTTCCATTCTCAGCTACCAGCAGAAATTTCCAACTTACCCTCTTGTCACCTGTGCTCTGAAGGTAAACACTGTAAGCTGCTATAGCATTCAATTTAGATAAGCATTCCGATAAGAAGGTAGGGATGATGATAAAGATAATGAATTTTCATTGCCTTTAATCCGTCATCTGGGAGAATTTAAAAGGATTTTTTTCATGAGAAAAGAAAAAAATCTATCCAGAACTTTAGTCAATTCTACAATGAGGAGTTATACATAACATCTTTTAAAATGAGATATAATTCACATACAATAAATTCACCCTTTTAAGTGCAATTCAATGGTGTACATACTATTTTAAAATGAGATAATTTTTTCCATTTTTTGACAATTTTATTTTTCAATTACAGTTGACATACAATATTATGTTAGTTTCAGATGTACAACGTAGTGATTAGACATTAGTATAACTTGCGAAGTGATCTCCCTGATAGATCTAGTACCCATCTGACACCATACATAGTTATTAAATATTACTGACTATATTCCTTATGCTATACCCTATATCACCATGACTACTGTGTAACAACCATTTTGTACTTCTTAATCCCTTCCCCTTTTTCAGCTCCCCCAAACCTCCTTCCGGTTGGCAACCTTCAAAATGTTCTCTGTATCTATGAGTTTATTTCTATTTTGTTTGTTTATTTTGTTCTTTAGATTCCACATATAAGTGAAATCATGGTAATTGTATTTGACTATCTGACTTACTTTACTCAGCACAATGCCCTCTAGGTCCATCCATGTTGTTACAGATGGCAAGATTTTTTATGGCTGAGTTTCATTGTATATCTGTACCACCTCGTCTTTATCCATTCATTCATTGATGGACACCCAGGCCGCCCTCAGATCTTGGCCATTGTAAACAATGCTGCAATGAACATATGGATCCATATGTCCCTTTGAAGTAATGTTTTGCGGGTCTTCAGATAAATACCCAGAAGTGGGATTACTGGGTCTTTCTTTGTCTCTTGTTATAGTGTTTGTTTTAAAGTCTATTTTGTCTGGTATAAGTATTGCTACCCTAGCTTCCCCCCCACCCCACCCCCATTTTAGTGAAATATCTTTTCCCATCCCTTTACTTTCAGTTTGTGTGTGTCTTTCAAATTGAAGTGAATGTCTTGTAGGCAGCATTTGTAAGGGTCTTGTTTTCTTATCCATTCTGCCATCCTATGTTTTGACTGGAACATTTAATCCATTTACATTTAAAGTCGTTGTTAAGAGGTATGTAGTTATTGCCATTTTATTATTCCTATTTTTTATCATAATTTTTTTCCTTCCTTTTCTGTTAGAATGCTCTCTAACATTTCTTGTAATACTGGTTTGTTGGTGATGAACTCCTTCACTTTTTTCTTGTCTGGGAAGCTCTTTATCTGTCCTTCAATTTTAAATGACAGCTTTGCTGGGTAGAGTAATCTTGGTTATAGGTTCTTATTTTTTCATCACTTTGAATATTTCATGCCAATCCCTTCTGGCCTGCAAAGTTTCTGTTGTTGAAAATTCAGCTGACAGTCCTATGGGAGCTCCCTTGTAGGTAACTAACTGCTTTCCTCTTGCTGCTTTTAAGATTCTCTCTTCATCTTTAATTTTTGGCATTTTAATTATGATGTTCCTTGGTGTGGGCCTCTTTGGGTTCCTCTTATTTGGGACTCTCTGCACTTTCTAAGTTTGTATGTCTATTTCCTTCACCAAGTTACAGAAGTTTTCTGTAGATTTCTTCAACTAGATTTTCAATTCCTTGCTCTCTCTCTTCTTCTGGTACCCCTATGATGCAAATGTTGGTACTAAAATGAGATCATTTAAAATGGGTCTGACACACAAGAGCCACTCCATAAATATCAGTTCCCCTTTCCTTTTCCTACATCAATATATTTTGAACTTGAAACAAATGAAATAAAGACACAAGAGATATTTAGAGTGGTTCTGTGCTGCCTTGTCCCCCATGGAGTGCTGAAGCCTTCTCATGAGAGAAGGTTGTGCCCATCTCTTCCCAATTCTGAGTTTACTGATATCACCTTGGTGACTTGAAATGGGCTATGGTGGGGATATTTATACCATGGAAACCAACCAGTTCTACAAGTCAAGGTTGTTTTGTTGTTTGAGAGCTGGTAGTTAAACATTTACCAGAACACCACTTGCTAAAGTTTGTCAATTTCTTCAAGACTAAATTTTATCATTACTGAGGGCCACAGTACATGGCATATCTCTTTGTCATGACCAACAAATTTAACTAAGTTCTCATCAGTTGGAAACAGAGAATCTCAACTGGATAGTATCATATTCTTAACTAACAAGTTACTTTTTGTGTGTTTTATTTTTGGAGGCGGTGGGGTGGGGATGGATGGTAAAAAACCCATAACATGAAATTTACCATCTTAACCATTTTTAAGTGTACAGTTGCAACAGTGTTAAATATGACTTGTTATTGTTGTCTAGCATGGTCTGTGTGGTAGAGGGTGGGCATGATTATAAAATGTATAAATGGTTTTATTATTTCATCTGTAAGGAGGTGGTTACTTTCTATTTTGATCAGACTCACACACTCACAATTAGTTTTTTGTTGCTTAGTTTCTGGCTGGTCTTTCAGAATTTCTTGCAAGCAATTTCACATCAGGCCAACTCTTAGGGATTTTGGTCTCCAGGGATTCTGGACCTCCTTCCTGGAACATGGCAGTTATGTAATTCAGCCTTAATGATCCCGCAGTCTCTCTGACTCTCAGTCCCAAATTCCAGGTTTCTAGGACAGGACTGGGATTCACTAAATGTTGGTCCAGAAGACAGTCGCACGGTTCCAACGCTGGCTCCATGGCAGTCATTTTGAACAAGGTGCTAGTAGAGGCAGAGTTCAGGAGCTGCTTCTTCCTGGAGAGAGATCCTGGAGTGTTAAAGCACCCAGACTAGTAAAATATGCTTTATGTATTAGATTATGATAAACAATGGCTTTAAAAATATTTAATCAAGAGAGTTGGTATTTTAGTTAACAATGTCTAGAATATTACAGTACAAAATAGATAAAATTATCACAAAATTTCTATAATCTTAAGAAGAGAGAAAGAAAGCAGTTAACATAATTCACTTGGGACTATATCTGGTTAAGATTTTAGTTTTATAATTATAAAACTAATTCCTTGGTTTTAAACAAGGATTATACTTTTGGACAGTTTCTGGTGTGATTTAAGTATCAACACATGTACTCTCATATTGCTCAAATGAGAAAGAGGGTTTCAGATATTTTTTAGCCCCACTTAAAGTGGACAAATTGTGACAGAAACAATTAAAGTGAATGATTTCCAGGCACACAACAATTTACAGTGTTGTCTAGTGTCTTCTCAAGACCCATATAGGCATTTCCTCAAAAGACAATCGATTATGGTTTAGGAGACAGAGCCTAGAATTTGGCCCTGAGATTTAGACTGTTAATCACTTCTACTATTTTTACACCACTCAGTAGCTACATGATCTTGAACACATAATTTAACACTTTCTGAGCCTTAATTTCCTGTCTGTAAAACAGAGATAATATCTATTTTACAGGGTTATACCGAAAATTAAGTTACATAATATATATGAGTATCCTTGTGAACTATAATGTTGCTTTCAAAAAAGTGAAGTATTAATACTTTTACTCAGTTTTCAGTTACAATATATTTTCTCCATGTGAAGCCAACAATTTATAGACATCTAATGTCTACTTATTACTTCATCAACCATTTTTTGTTACCCACCATGTGGCAGACACTGTGCTGTACCATTGGAATAACAACATCTATCTAAAATGAACCCTGCCCTCAAATAGCCAAACTCAAAGCTATTGTTATTTAATCTGAGTAGCTATCACCAGTGTTCATATTATAAAGCTATGCCTAAAAAGCGCTAACCCCAAATCTACAAACACCAGGTATTTTGCACATGGTTTTCATATTTAATGAGCTATAGGTTATGTAGTTTTTGCCATGAAATATATAACAAATACCATGTTTCCCTGAAAATAAGTCCTAGACGGACAATCAGCTCTAATGCATCTTTTGGAGCAAAAACTAATATAAGACCCGGTCTTATTTTACTATAATATAAGATTGGGTCTTTAATGTAATGTAATGTAATATAATATAATTATAATATAATATAATATAATTAATTTTTGCTCCAAAAGACGCATTAGAGCTATGTCTCGCTAGGTCTTATTTTCGGGGAAACAGGGTATCCAGCTTGGAGGATGGCCTTTCCTGGAAGGGTACTTCTGGAGGAGAATTCTTTGCAACATTGAATGTAGGTAGCCATATCTTCACTCATGACTATATATCTTCTGTATACCTAATACACTCAGATTTTTAGCTCATCAGAAAACATGTTCATTTCTCTCATCTTGATTTCATTTGCAAAGACTCTATTTCCAGATAAGATCACATTCATGGGTACCAAGGGTTAGGACTTGTTGATATCTGGGGGGACAGCATTCAATCCATAGCATCCTGATTGTTTATATTATTATTATTAACAAGACATTACTATGTCACTTTCAATAATCATTGATATATGGTTCAGGATAATTTAGTTTTGGGTGATCATATTCTCCTTATTGACTATACAGTCAAGGGAGAAGGCAGTGGCTTATAAAACAGCTCAGAAAGTAATAACCTTAATTAAACTCAGTAAGCTGAGAGGACAAGCGGGATATATTTTCTGTTCCAAGGACCAAGAACGTATCTTGAGCCCTCTGCAGTACTGCATTTCACTCAAGAGTATGAATTCACTGATTTCTTAAGAATATTTGGAGGCGACCAAAGCAAAAATAAACAAGTGGAACTACATCAAACTAAAAAGCTTTCTGAACAGCAAAGGAAACCATCAACACAATAAAAAGGCAATTTAGGAAATGGGAGAAAATATTTGCAAACCACACATCTGATAAGGGATTAATATCCAAAGCATATAAGGAACTTATACAACTCAATAGCAAAAAAACAACCCAATTCAAAAATGGGAATGGGCCCAAATAGACATTTTTCAAAAGAATATATTCAAATGGACAACAGGTCTAGGTAAAGATACTAAACACTACTAATCATCAAGGAAATTCAAATCAAAACCACAATGAGCGATTACCTCACACCTGTTAGGATGTCTATTATCAAAAAGACAAGAGATAGGAAATTCTGGCAAGGATGTGGAGAAAAACAAACCTTTGCACACTGCTGGTGGGAATGTAAACTAGTATAGCCACTATGGAAAACAGTATGGAAGTTCCTCAAAAAATTAAAAATAGATCTACCACATAATCCAGCAATCCCACTTTGATGTATATATCCAAAGGAAACAAAATCATTATCTTGAAGATATATCTGTATCCCTATGTTGATAGCAGCATTTTTCGCTATAGTCAGGGTAAGTAAACAATCTAAGTGTCTGTGGGTGGATGAATGAATCAAGAAAATGTGGTATATATCTACAATAGAATATTATTTAGTCTTAAAAAAGAAGGAAATGCTGACATTTGCAATAACATGAATGAAACTGGAAGGCCTCATGCTAAGTGAAAGCAGCAATGCAGATAAAGATAAATACTGCATGGTATCGCTTATGCGTGGAATTCTTAAAAAAAAAAAAAAAAAAAAGTTGAACTCATAGTAACAGACTAGAAAGGTGGTTACCAGGGACTGGGAAGATAGGGAGCAGGGGGATAGGAAGAGATTGGTGAAGGGTATAAACTTTCAGTTATGAGATGAATAAGGTCTGAGAATCTAACATCGTGTACATCAATACAGTGTTATCTATACTTGATAACACTGTACTGTATAATTGAAATTTGCTAAAAGAGTAGAACTTAAATGTTCTCTCTCTCTCATACACACACACACACACACACACACACACACACACACGAATTATTTGGGAGGGATGTAAATACCCTTGTTGTGACTCACTGTTACAAGGCACATTCTGAAACTATTTCATAACATGGTCTCTGAATTTTGACATAACAAGTGCCAACACCAGTAGGCTGCTTACTGCCAAGAGTGGCATTTGGTATCATGGAGGATGAATAACAAGTTACCACAGAAACAGCCACAGCAGCAGCTTCCCCTGTTAGGGTGACAGGAACCTTTGCATCTTGTCGCTCTTCTCAGACCGTGTGGCACTCTGCCTCTGGTAGCTCTGCTGGGTGAGCATGAGGCCTGTGACATCTGGCTTCCAGTGCTTCGCTGTGATCCTCTCCTCTTTTCTCTCTGCTTTTTCTCCACCAAAAGTTGCAATGAAAATGTCTATCGAGGGGGAAAATGACATAAATCATTGCAAATGAAAATAAATCATTTAATGGATAAGAGAAGCTGATCTGGAAACTAAGGGATAATTGGATAAAATGAAATTTTACACTCATGAAAAAATAAAACTTTGTGTTTTTGTTTTATGTTCTTTGGGGGTGGGATATGACAGTGTTCCTTATATTTGATAAAAATAAAAATTATTTTGTAAAAGCTGAATAAGAGGTATAAAGGAAGAACTTTTAAATCTGGAATCTCCTAAGAAAGATATAATGAATTGTACTGAGCCTTGAATAGGGAGCTGAATAGAAATTATTATTATTATATCATTATCTTCTCATGGCATCTAGTGGTCATAAATAGTGACAAAAAAATGAAAGAACTTGAAACTTTAATTGTGTCCGAAGGTTGTTGGTAAAAATAAGAACATCTTTTCATTTGACAAGAGAATATGTGTATTCTAGACTAGGGGTTGATGATATGAACTGAGAACTTTGGATTCAAATTTACTATGAATTTTTTTAATCAAGAAAAAAGTTATTTCCAACAGAAATAACTGGCTCGTGGTACATGAATAATTAACTTGAGCCCAATTTTAATATCTTAAGTGTAAATGAATGCAAACCATATGGACCACATCTTCCTTCAAATATCCAAGTGGAAAAAAAAAAAGGAGAATATGTGCTTGACCAAATGATTGAGTGTATTTCAAATTACTAACACCCACTCACACACTCTGGCTTATTTAGCCATTCCAAATGGATTTCATGGTGCTATTTGTAGAATTTGTTTTTTGTCACTTTTTATACTATAAAAAATTGTCTTTATTTTAGAAGCACTACAAACATCATTTTATGATATTTAAATAAATTCAAACATCTCCTTGCCTTCCATTCTTTTCAATGTGATGCTAAAACTAAAGGAATGGAAATAACGTATTCAAAATATAAGGGGATTTCTATCATTTTTTCGTCTTCTTCAAAGTCCACTCATCTTAGATAAATATATTTTCAGTCCTGTGGTGATAATTCCACTCCAGTTTCAGATACTTCTTTCAGGTTACATCTGTGCCTGGAACCATACTTTTGCTTCATGTCTTTCTTTGGTCTTCCAGCTTGAGAAGCATTCTCTATTACTAAAACACTTCCTAAAATATTACTTCCACCAATAAAGTTATTTTTAAGCTATTTAGAAAAGAGATGACATTTTTATGAGCAGTATCCAAAAAATTCGACTGTATAAGTTTGATTTGCCAGGGAAACTCATGGTTCGTTCCTTAGATTCAACACTACTCATCCTAGTCTTGGAAACTATTAAGCAATCTAAGAAAGGGTATCACCTTTCTAGTTTAAGCATCATCTGAATGCACTCCCAGCCCCTGACAATGACAGGTTTGGGTAGAGAGCAGCATTTTGGCCAAAGACACAGTAGAGATGTAGATCTAGAACCTAAGGGTGACAGGAGTGCCGCATCTTTTGAATGCTTAGTTATGGAGGAACAGAAAGTCCTTTTCTGAAAGTGGTTGAGAGAGCTTAATCGTATAAGTGCTTGCTACTAAGACCAAAAGCCAAACAGCAATTTCTGACATAGTCCACTTAGGTCAATGTGCAATAGTTTGGCCATATTGTCTCTTTAGAACACACATATTCAAAAACTAAAATGGACAAATTTCCTTCATTTGATATAAATATTAAGTCCTAAGGGGAGGCAAATATATTCCTATGTTCAAGTGGTAGGGGTTTTTGCTTTAGGAATCATTAATCCAATACCCATTTCTCATAGTACCATAGGAAATCAACTCTAGTCAAGACCTACCAGACAATTTTTTTCTACTTCTTTCTTCTAAAATAAGAATTTAAATGATCCAAATTCTTTACAACATAAAAAAGCATAAAGAATAAATAAGGGTCCTTTCATAATAGTTGGTTTATTTCTGATTAGATGCCATTCTAAGTCTTACTTTGCAGAATCTTATATAACCTTAGATAATAAATTTATGATTCACATAGAAATATCTGTTAACTTTTTCCTTAAAGATGTCCAGAAAAGAATTTTATTCAGCTGACAAGAATGAAGGTGGCAGTTGAAAAACAAAAGGTAATGGCATTATTTAGTTTGTCAAGTTTATTACTGATTATTCTTCATGTATTTGTAGTTGATAAATATTCTGATCTTAAAACTGAATAAGTTTTCAAGTGCTATTTTCAAATATTGATTCTACCAACTACCCGATGAATGATCTATGTCTAGTCACCCAGTCTAGCCTTGCAAACATTTTTTTCAAAATTTTTACTTTCATAGAACATAGTTTCCTGAGGTAAAAAATATGGATAAGAATAAAAATATTTACTTCATGGTATTGTTGTGAGAAGCAAACAGAGAATGTTTATAAAAGAGTATGGTTAATTTTTAAAAAACAGCAATAATGGTTGTGTTAAAAAAAATTGAACTGAGCAAATTTTAAGGATCTTACTGGCTTTATTCAGGGATTCATAAATCAGGCAGCATCCGCTCTAGAAGCTAGAAAGGAGCTCCAAAGAGCTATATAAGGCAAAAGATTTTATAGGCAGAAGGGAACATGAACAAGGAACTTATACCAGGCAAAAGCAAAAACAAAACAAAGCAAAAAACAACAACAACAAAAAAACAGATTGTTATTGCAAGGTTACTTTCCTTATAAGGAATGGCAGGACTCTATCAGGCAGATTATCTAGTTTATACTAATTTCCTGATTAACTGGTTTAAGATTCTATTTCTAGGAAAGCCAACACTGTAATTAACTCAGTTTGGTGATATGGGGCTTAGCATTACTTACTCTATTTTGGGCCTGTTTAGTTATTACTATTAACAAAGGAGTTAGGTTAGTAATTATTTCAATGTGATTAATAAATTTCTGCACTATTTATGATACTTACTAGAGGAGCTAATAAATACTTTTTATACATAAATTTAGTAAGAACTTTTCAAATACAATTTCTAACAAAAATAGTACTATTTGTCTCATAAAAATGTGCATTAGTGATCAGATAAACATTTTTCTTTTTATTCATCGTCACATCACTTGTAAACTCAAAACCTTAAAACCTTAAGGAGTCTGAGCTTTGGCTGAAAGTCAGATTTATTTTCATCTTGGACACAACTAAGAACCTGCTTCAGGGCAATCAGATAGTAGAGGTAGTTACTCAAAGAGCACCCACTAGAGGGAGAGATTGCAGAGGAACTGAGAGTGCAGGTAAGAGAGGAAATGGGCCATCACAGAGGAATAGGAAGAGAGAGGCCCCCTTCTCGCCTCCCTGCAGGATGCCTCAAGTGTTCCCAACCAGTGAGGCAGTTTTAGGTCAATATCTAGTATCTTGACATTTGGGCCATATTCCCTTGATTAGGAAGAAGTCCAGGCTGTTTCCCCTGGACCTCCCTCCCTTGGCATCTGGTGTGTGCGCATGGGAGGTTTGGGGGGGCAGAGGCCATTTCTAGGTCCTTATGGCTAGTCCACGCTGCCTGGGCTCCCCACTGCTCTCAGCCTCCTCTGTGTAAATCAGCCTCCCCTTCTCTACACGCTGCCCTGATGCTGCTGCTGAGCTCTCAGAGCCACCAACCCTCAGGGCTCCTCTCTGTCTACGGAGAATGGAGAGAAACTCTGTTCCCATCTCATGACCAGCTTTCTCCAAGAAGAAACCTATCGTAGGACTGGAGACCCTCAGCTGCACAGTCCTCCCCAAGCCAGGGAGAACAAGAACGCAGGGCAGGGAAGGAGGGAAGGCTGGTTATGTGGGGTGGTCAGGTTGTTTCCCCTGCGCCTAGCTCTATGCTTTATCTGATTTACAAGTCTACTCCGAAAAACTTCATCTCTCCATCTTCATGGTCAGATTTTTTGTTTGTTTGTTTCATTTTGGTTTTTGTTCTTTTCCTGAGGCTCTCTGTTGTCTCTTTCTTCTGTTGCACCCTGTCAGCCAGACAGGTCCAGAGATGTCAGACTTATTAATAATGACCATCACGACCGCAAAGTGAGCTTAACTGGTTTAACCCAAAATTAGGGCATCTGTGAATACTTCCCTTGAAGAAGTTGCATTTAAAATAAGGTAAATATTTTAATAGCTGATTAAATTGTTAATGGTCTATTTACTAATACAATAATTTATTATACTATTAATGGTTTAGTGATGGATGTTAATTAAACTTACGGTGGTAATCATTTCACAATATAATACATATGTCAAATCATTATGCTATACACCTTAAACCAGTACAATCTTATATGTCAATTATATCTCAATAAAACTGGAAAAAAATAAAGCAAGGCAATTATTCCTACCCTCAAAGCTATTTATTCTTAAAAAATACTTGTAATACAATGCGCAGTAAACACATTAGATAAAGTTTCTATGAACCACTCCCAAATATTTTGCCCTTGGAAGAAGATACAATGTGCATCTGTCTTATATTTAAGAAAAAACAGTAGTAGTTTTTTGAAGATGTTCTTAAATAACATTTATGCAAAAGAGACATAAAAAGAACTCTGACACTGTTTCTCCTTACCATATATGTATATATATATTTTTTTCCTTTTTTCTTTTTTTTGCTTATTATAGGTCTGTAGAGGTAATCTGCCTAATGAGAAAAACCTGAATTTTTGTTTGGTAACTGTGGGCATATTTATGATGTGTTTGCAAAGGCATTTGTTAAAAAGTTACGTTGGAATTATTTATTTTAACCATTTCTCCGAGGATAGATTTGAGCAAAGAACTGTGACTATCGTTTTCTACTCCAAAGATAGAAAATTACTGATATTGAACGTAAAATTTTAAGTCAATAGATACACTATTGCCATGACTCTTTGTCCACACAAATAAATTACATTTGAAAGTAATAGATTATTTTAATCCTCATTTTAATAGCCACATTAATTGATTACCAAAATCTCATCCTATCTTTTATTCATTTCTTAAAACTACTTCTTAAGCAACTACTGTGTGCAAGGTGCTGAGGATATAACTCTGAAGAACTTGGCCTTGGCTGCAAAGGGACAGCCTGGTAAAAAGGACATTTTGATGCTATGCTGTATATTCTCTATGGGGGTCAACACAAGATGCTGTGAAATCACATGGAAGAGGCCTAAAGCCATCTGGGCAGGTGGTGGACTGGGGCAGGGAAGTCCTACTGGAGAAGGTAATTTCCAACAGATGAGTGGGAGTTACCAGGCTAACTAAGGCATATATAAGAGGTCAGGGTGTTTCAGTCAGAGAAAACAGTGTAGAGGGGGATGTGGTGGGTTTCATTGGGAGAGCTGCACTTATAATGGTGTTTAAAGCTGAGTGGTTGGACAAAAGGGAGGCCAGAAGAGAGGAATGGGAATGGTAAGAGGTGAGGCTGAGTTATAAATAGAAGCTTAATCCTGAAAAGTCTTTAGAAGATATGCCAAGGAATAGGGAATTTGAACTACTGTGTGTGTAGGAAGGGGTCACCACAGAGTGTGAAGCCCAGAAGAGACAAACTAATATTTTTTATTTAGAAAAAATGACTCTGATTTTCAATGTAGACAATGGAAATTTTGTCGATGAGTATTAGCTACCACAAGATAGCTAAAATATATTCAACTAAGCCTGAATTTTCCTTAGATTACATTGTTAAATATTTAGACTATAGATCAGTTATTCTTAACATAAGTAACAATCAATTGTTTTAAGAAACAAAATAATTTGGATTAGTTATTTGAAAAACAAGTCTTTCACTCTTTTCCCATTGACTAGGAAATGTATCCGTTTTGGACAGGGAAACTATTGGATGGACATATTTTTATTAAGACATTTAAGCACATTTTTTCTTTTGTGTTTCTCCTTTTGGCTATTCAGTCATGGTAATTTAGTCTTTATCAATTAAGACTCAGTTTGTCTGCCTTTAAAATAAATATAGTAACAGATATTAAGCAAGATATTGTGAACAAGGCTCCATGAGCCTCTGTGAGACATATGACATCTGACGTGGTCTCATGCCATAAGTCTCTCACCTTATAATTGGAGAAATAAAAGACATAGACAAGGGGGGAAAATCCATAATAATACAGGATAATATGTGATAAATGTTAAGTTACTAGAACTGAAATTAAGGATGTTTAAAGTTTAGGGAATGCAGAGAACACTTTGAACATGATGCAGGAGAAACTAGGTTCTTTAGCTTATATTCAACAAGTATTTATTGAGAAACTTTTCTAATCTTGGCATTCAGCTAGATAATGTCCCTGTTTTAATGGAGCTTACTTTCTTTAAGGGAGGTAGACATAGTCAAAATTAAAAAAAATGAAAATAAAAAAAAAAACTTTAGATAATAACAAGTTTCATTAAGAATATGAAACAGGGCAAGGTGGACTAACTGAGGGACCTGGCTACTATTTCACCAGGGAGGCCTCTCTCAGGAGAAGACATTTAAGCTCAGACTGGATGTCAAGGGGTCAGCCAAGATGTGAGGAGAGAGAATTCCAAGCAGAAGAACAAGTTAGCCTAAGACAGGAATAAATTTAAGGTATTCAAAGTTCAGAAAGAAGGTAGTGTGGCTGGAGGGATTGCAATAACCAAGGAGAGACCGATAGGAAAGAAGGCTAAATGATGTAGATCATGACGGATGATGGAAGTCAAGGGGGAAAGGTTTGTATTTTGTTTCAAATGAGATGGAAAGCTATTGCAGGAAT
Source organism: Rhinolophus sinicus (assembly GCF_057876585.1). Classification (NCBI taxonomy): domain Eukaryota; kingdom Metazoa; phylum Chordata; class Mammalia; order Chiroptera; family Rhinolophidae; genus Rhinolophus; species Rhinolophus sinicus. The sequence goes on from NC_142504.1 coordinate 21,831,905, forward strand.
TAAGGAGGGGGGGGAAATAATGTGTAGATCTATTAAAAAGACAATTTGTCTGGTGAGTGGGGAAAGAGAAGGAAAATCAACTGTGCCGGTGCTATTGCAAGTACAAGGAAGTCAAAGCAATACCATTGGTCGCGGCAATGTGGAAATCATTGTGGCTTTGACAAGAGCCACTTCTGTGGAGTGGTGGCATGGGAACTCCCAACAGGAGTTGCTTGAGGAGAAAATACAAGATGAGGAAGTGAAATCCGTGAAACACATCTTTGTGAAAAAAATTCTGCCAGGACAGTAGGATCACGTTCAACTTGAAATCTTTGCACCATGTAGCACACCCCCAAAATAACATGTTGTAAAGCAATACGTTTTAAAAGTTAGAAGGAACTTTAGCGATGATCTAGCCCAACGCTTCCACTTTACAAATGGCTGAAATGAGGTCTGAGGAATTTAACTAGTGGCAGCACCAGAGCGAGATGCCTCACTTACAGTTTACCATTCTTTCTACTACCCCACACTGCTCCTAATAACTAGCATTTATTGAATGCTTACTAGGTGCCAGGTACTATTCCAAGAGCTTGTCCTCTATTCACTAATTTAATCCATTATAAAACTATGAAGAAAGTTCTATTTAAATCTCCATTTTACAGCTAAGAAAACTAAGGCACAGAATACTGAAGCATTTTGTTCAAGGTCATACATCTAGTAAGTTCTTCAGAGCCAGAATTCAAAACCCAGGTAATGAGATTCAGGAGGCCACACTCCTAACCACTGTGCTATTCTATTATTCCATTGAGTTCCAATCCTCAAGGTTTTATTTAGAATTAATATCTACATAATTTACTGTATTAAATTTCTGAGGTATCATTACATGTCTTCCCATTTAAGTTCTACTTGAGTATTAATTTTAATTTTTTTTTATGCATATGGTAGTAAAAGTAAATAACTACCATACTGGCATGAAATCATTGCTCACTGAAACAAGCTTCCTGGGAAATTGGTTTGTCATTTGCACAAACCAATTTGACTGACCACCGTAAGAAACCTGTTTGTGAAGGTGATAATGTAGTAAGAAATCTTTACTCATGTGACATTACTCATGTGAGTGCTTGTTTGTCTCTGAACTTCACCTTTATCACATTACTCATTCAATTGCCTCTTCCCAACATTTATATTGTAAAAGGAATAAGACACTTTGGGAGGATGCTTCAGAGCATCTATCACATGAGGATTAAGCAGTAGGGATTCAACATTTCTGCTAAGAATAAAAATAAAGAAAAGGGATTTTTCTAGTTTTTCAACCTCTTAAATAAAAACAGGGACATTTCAGGAAACAATATTACTACTCTGGTGTCCCTTGCTTTTTAAAGATCTGAACTTCAAGATCCAGCTCGATTTTCATTGAAATTTCCCATGTTCCCCTCCACAGCTGTGGTCTCAAAATACCATTTCTGCATTTATTTTAGCCTCGGGAATAATTGGTTGGAGAAACCACAGAGTCAATCAGACTCAAAATGCCCCAAATCCTTCCTGCTTTGGAGTTTTCCATCTATAGATCAAAAGATTTTATGCCCGTCAGCAGTTTTTTTCTTTTTTTAATGCATTTGCTCCTCGTATGCACAACTTCCATTTAAAGACTCTCCTTGGCTGACTTCTCTGATGAAGTTGTCTGCTTGCCAGGAGAGCAACATTAATGCAAAAGTTACGAAGGAAACTTCAGGTTCTCTTTGACATTGACCTGATAGTTCAGATAATGTCCAAGTTCACTTCTGGAGAAACAATCATTCTTTGTGCCAGGGACAAAGGAATTGGTTTTCAGTGTGTGCAAACTATGAAGATAACAGAGACCAATGCAAATCGCTTAAATGAAAAGGTCATTTAAGAAGAGAATTAGAGATACACTAGACACAATTACTGTAATCTATCAAAATAATGTCATGTCATTTAGAGTGGATTTAAGAGTCGTTTTAGTTTAAGCTTGCATATGTGCAGTGGAGTTGAAAAAACTTGGAAATGGTTTTCTTCTTATCTTTTTTTTAAAACTCTGAGTTTATTTGAATAGTCTCAATTCCTTCTTTTAATGACAGGAAAAACAATACACATAACAATAGATTTGGAAAGGAAAAACTGAAATTCCCAAGAGTGATAATCTTTTGGAAAAAGTTAATATTCATGAATTATGGGAAGCTGATGGGAGCCAACACATAACTTTCTTTGCTACAAGTGTTCAACTCTTTGCCTACAGCCAAACCAAGCCTTATAATAAAATCATGATTACTTTTAAAAGGAGGGAGGGCAGCAAATACATATTATTGAGCCTTTATAACCTCAACAATAATAAACTTATGGTTTATATTTGCATACCTTAAGCTCATGCTAAGTCTTCATGTAAAACTTCCATCTATTTTTTGAAAGCAGCTTTTTCTTTGTTTCATCAAATCAGAGTATATCTATACTAAAAAAAAAAAAAATGGTTAAATGAAGTTTGGCCTACATATGAGTATCCTTCTTGCATTTCTGTATTTGTCCTAGGTCAGTAATAACACCAAGGTTCAGATTCAATATTTGGTTGATAATGCATGAACTCGCTAATTTACTTATTGAGTGTTCATTCTGTACCGCATAGTATTTACAACTATACACAATGTAAAAATACATCTCTGCTTTTCTCAAGAGTTCCCATTCTAAGAGTGCTAGGTTAAGGAGATCTAGTTCAGCCTTTTGTCCAATTTTATGTTTCCTTCCTTCCCTTAGGAGGAGATTTATAGTTTCTGGAAGGATGGGCACTTTGTGGGGGATTTTTATGAAGAAGCAGGGAATAAAGACGTGATCAGTTGGGAGAGCAGGGCTTGGCTTGGCAGTGTGGCACTTCAGGACATGGTAAGAGAGAGGGTCCCTCTCAATTGTATATGTAGTTCTTTCAGGAAAAGATACATAGCATTGTATTTGTTTTTCATCTTGTTCTGACATAGCAAAGAAAACCAACTAATGCATTCACAGGACTGCTTTTACTACACGCAGAGTTCTCACAGAAGTACATTTCTTGTTTGTTCAATGGATTTGTAAGCCTGTAAAAGGGCAAGAAGTTCAAGACTACAAATAAAAGCTCAAAATCATACGGGTTGATCTCAGCAACAGGCCAGAAAGAGATGTAGAATGTAGAATGTCAGATGAGCATGACCCCAAACTAATTGATGATCACCCAAAAACATGTGTATATATTTTGAGTAATTATTGGAGCGATCGATAGAAAACATATATATTTAATTAGCCATGTGGTTTGTTTTACTAGAATTGAAACTGCATGTTTCTCCCACTGTTTCAGGCTTTTAGGACTTCACAAGTTATAGCTACATACACACTTATATTTAATTCATTTTGATTATTCAGAAAAGTGAGCATAATTAGCATAATATTCAAATCATATTTAGCCAAGTTGTTTGAAAAACTAATTGAAATATAACATGGGTATTCCCATTATATAAGTAGTGGGAAGTCTGGAAGCTCTATTGGTTTCTAGTATATGAAGTACACCGTTTCCATTCCTTTACATATTATAGGTAGTAAGTTAGAAGTAGATGATTTCAAGAATGGTGGCAAGTTCAAGCTTAGTAGTCCCATTCTATAAAGTTGACTTTTCAATTTAATCAAAACTCTCGGAAGTCTCTGATGTAATGTATACCCTTGTCCCATGCCCAACAGAAGCAGCCATGGTCACAACCACTATTTAATGCAAGTTATCTCCTGAAGCCGGATAATGAAGAATTTTTCTATTCATGAAATATTAGTCCTGTCTACTCCAAAATTCTCCTTAGAAATGTGAGGAAGAAAAGTTGCAGTTCTTTCTGAACCTAGTCATCAGCCTCGTCCCTAATAAAATGCCAGTAGGTACCCCTTCCCTATGTCAGGGCTCTATGTAGGTCTCTGGCAACATACTCATCATAGGTCAGCTTCGTCTGGATTACAGAAGCAGAGATGCTGTTTTGGTATAATTACGTAGGTGGTCCTTCATATCAATTGTGTGATTCCTGTTCTTGATATTTTATCCCTTTTCTCCTGTAGAAAAGTTACCAATCACAATATACGATCGTCCTGACCTTTTCAGGAGTTACTATGAAATGATGTTTCTCAGACAAGAAAACCGAAATATCACAACACTCAGATTTTATTAGTCGCTTTATATAGCAAAATAATTGATACCTTCTGTATCGAAATGAATAATGCTTAATCAGGCTTTTCTTTTTTCAGGGTGCAGGTGACGTTTTATAATTCAAAACAACAATGAGGCTCATGAGAATTTGACCAAGAACTCACTGTTGACTGTAGAACAAGTTATTTGGATTGCTCTGTCTTTGATTGGGCAAAAATGCATGGTGACTTTTTTTCTAGCTTCTTCACCAACTGTAATTAAACACAGAATTTTGGCATTAATCTTTTCACAAAGGCCATGAATAATCTTTGAAGGAGTGATGATTATTTCTTTGTGTTAAGTCTCTGCCCTAAGGCTATCAAAATTTCATAGTTGAGTTTCTCCACATTCTTTAAAGCTTTCTCTTTCAACTTTGGCTAAAAGCAACATGACAGGGCAAGATTCATTATCTGGGTCTATGAGTTAATCTGCATTCAAACACATGGTGGTTATAGCACTTAAACCTGTTAATCAAAGCACATGGCTTTTGGAGAAAGTATCTTTGAAAGTTGTGTCTATAAGAAGGGTAGAATAGACGGACTTTATCAGAGCGTTTGGACCACACAGCTATCCATCCACATAGAATGTTGGGAGTAGAATTCGCTGCCCCCCACAGAGCAGCTGAGTTTATGAAATGGGTAAAAAGAGACCAAAAAATCAGAAAATAGTATTAGTTATCCGTTTTTATTATTCTGGGATTCTATTTCTAGATTACCAAAGGATCAAAAGCGTTTTCACCTCTTCCTGTATTGATATCTAGAACTTATTTCCCCACTAGTGTGACAGGACTTATGTGATGAAGATTCAGCCTTCTATATCCAGCTTTTAGCTAAGCTTATTCTTTGTGTAAACTGACTATCTTCCCATTTCATCCTCTTGAAATGGAAACCAGACAAAACCTCTCTCTCCTGATCTTAATATCTTTGTCTTTGCATGGCAATAAACCTTCACAATTATTGCTCTTGTCACATTTTTGTTTTCTGTTTCCCACCTTCCCTTAACCACTCCTCAATTCCTTTCTTCTTTTGTCTTGCTGCCTTCTTCCTCATCTCTCCTATCTACGTGCCCTGCCGCCATAGTTCCAAATGCTCTTTAGAAGGCTCCATAACTCTTTATGCCTATACTGGTCTTCATTGGTTGGCACAGGGACTTGCTGCTTTCCCAGAGACTTCTCAACATAAAGAAGTGTATGATAGAACAGAAAGGGAAATATAGTCAAGCAACTTAGGGATGGGAAAGGTTTAGGAAAAAAAATAAGATAACCTTATCGAGACAGAGCTAATGGGAGCTAAAGATTGTTTTACAGTACACATTGACTTACAGTGCCTGAAAGCAAAAAACAGCCGATCAGTCCCCAAAATGGTGCTAAGTGGGAAAATTATACAGGCTACTTTCATAATGTCGTTATGAGAGACAATGTGAATGGGAAGACAAAAGGTAAAACCAGATCCAATCTTAAAATGGCTCAATCATACATGAAGATAAATGGATTAAAGCCCAAGAAGAATACATTCTCCACAGGTGTCCACTGCATTTTCACATCACTAGTTTGGACAATTGTTTCAGTGCCTAATATGATTTTTGAATGGATTTCTGTCCATGTTGTTGACCTGACCATGTGTATTATTCTCATTCGTTATCTTTGCTGTTTATTCTGTTATGTGCCAGGTGCTTGGAACATACAAGATGCTTCTAAAATTAATTGAATACCTACCTGTATGAGGCCCATATCAGATGTTTTATATTTGTTAGTGTAATTAGTCCTGAGAGATGAGTTGGATTATCCCAATTTTACAGAGGATAAAACTGAGTTTCAGGGTGGTTAAACAGCAAGGTCACCTGCTGATACATACTGAAGCATGAACTTCAGTTCAGGCCTGTCTGACTCCATTGCTTTGGCGTTTCACCTATTCTTTGTATTTACAGCTCTAAGTCCGTTATCAAAAACCATGGTGTTCTGTCAAGACATTTGGGGTTTTAAACACCAATTCCAGGAAGGCTCAGGGATATATGACATAAAAGGATGGGAGTTGTAATTTTTAATTTTCAGGTCAAATGATGTAACAGGATCAACACATCATGGAATCTTTACTCACTTAACTTAAGCTGGTCCTTTTAAACGAGATGACATGGCTAATTAGGATCCTCCCTTCTGGAACAAGGTAGAGAACAGTGAAAGTTACAGTTACTTAGCTATTTAAGGATAAGTGTCTTACATTGATTTACTTGACAAAGTTAGGAGAGACCTATTATATAAAGTACGATGTGGTAGACAGTGGTGATGCAAAGTAAATAAGAAATAATCTCCGACTTCAGTGTCTTTTTAGTCTCAGGGAAGGAGTAAACATGCAAATAAGTGCACATAAATTTCCCCCAATTTAAGAAACCATTGATTTTAAGATGCCCCCCAGGAAAAAATCTGTACAATAAACTATGTCATGCCATCAATGATAGGATTTGAATGCACATATTAGAATCAGTTAAATAGAGTGAGTGCCATGCTACATGTAAATACATTCGCAATGATGGTGTTAAGGCTGGGATGGGGATGGAGAAAGAGGAGAGCCAGGAAAATCTTTCCAAATTGACCTTTGAATTGAATCTGAAGGTGGAGTAGGTGGTAGTGTGGAGAAAAGATGTGAAAAAAGGCTATTCCGTGAACAAAATGGAATGAGTGAAAAAGGTGTGCCTGTCTCGTTGGAACACAGCCTGGTGTGCCCTGGGATAAGTACACAGGGCAGCTGGACCATTGTGGGAGGATTGGGCAAAGGGGCATTGAGGCAGTATGGTGGTTAGCAGTATGACTCCAGAAGTTCAGGCCAGACTAAGGGGTCTTGAAAACACACTAAAGACTCTGCTTCAACCTAGTGTGGGCAATAGGAAGCCACTGAAGAAATTCAAGCAGGAAGTCAAGTCTGTCTTGACATTTTTTCCTTCATTTCAGGCACTTTCTTCCATCCCTTCCAATGAAGGGCTTCACAGATAGCTGCCTTTACATCAAACCATTGCCACCTCAAACTTCATGCAACTTGTTTTCTCTGCTGCACTTCTATAGTCATGAAGATATGATTATCATAATTTTTGACTCAAAGATTTGCTATAAGATTCTAATAGTTTACTCCTTGGAGTTTTATCTTATTTACCTTTGCTCAGATCTTTATTCTTTGAAATCTTACTCCTTTCAAAGGCCCATATCAATGGTCACTTCTCCTAGGCACTGTTTCCTGATCTTCCTCAAATGTACAACAGCTCTCCAACATTATTTGAATCCCATTTTACTTTTTAAGTCTCTCTTTATTGACCTTCTCTTGATTTATGTTACATTATGTGGCAAATTTTCTCTATTAGACTGAGCTGTTTGAGTGTAGGGCTAGGGTCTTAATGTCTTATTAAGTCTATATTAGTATGTGTTCTGAGCTCAGTCTAATGGAGGTGGCATAACGAATAATATGACAAAATTCTGCTTCACGTAAACCCTGCCCTGCCTCTGAGGAGCAATAGGAGGAATAACATGCCCTCTTTCTTGGATCACCTTGCCCTGGGGGAAGCCAGCTGCCGTGACATGAGAACACTCATGCATGTGTAGAGGTACATGTGGCAAAGAACACAAATAGCTTGACAATGGCCAGGGACTTGAGTAATTGTGTAAATGGATCTGTCAGCCATGGGTGACTACAGCCCTGGCCAATAGCTTGACTGCAGCCTTAAGAGAGACTTTGAGTCAGAACCACTCAGCTATACTGCTCTTGGATTCTTAACCCACAGTGACTGTGAGATAATGATTATTATTTTAAGATGCTAAATTTAGGTGTGATTCATTATACAGCAATAGCTAACTAATACACTTAGCAAATGTCATTCTAATTTTATTTGAACTGAGGTTTTAGGCAGACAGGAGAAAAGAGAGTTGAGTACTGAGGTTTAGAAAGCACAGGAAATTACAATCAGATTTCTAATTCAAAAATATATGTATATTGTAGTCTTGCCTTGGCTTAATTTTAAGATAGACTTGTGTCACATTTCAGGTTTAATGTTCAGTCATATATTGCCTAAATGTACAATGATCTATTGGGTACCCTAAATGAGACCAGAAGAAAAGAACTGTGGACTGGTGGAAAGAGGGATGAGCTAAAATTCTCCTTCTAAGAACTAAGTTTTTGTTCCAGCTCTGTCACTTGCTATTTGGTTACCAATAGGGAATTTATTTAATCTCTTTTAAATCATGGTTTCCACACCAATAAAAGGCATGTAATAATTCATACTCTGCATATATTGAGGATTAAATGTGTTAGTGTGTGTAAAAGAACTTTGTAAATAGCAAGACATCATCTAAATAGAAGGTCCTTTACACACTGGGATGTTGACATGTTACTGGCTCAACCACCCCCATTTACTGAGTCAACTAGAGGATGGTTATTTGACAACACAGAGATTCTCCCCTAAGGAGACATTCGGCATGCTGGTAACTTGGGTTCCAGGCAAGTATGTGCCAATCACAAATGTCCTTGCTTACCCTGGCTCAGTCCAGGATTTTCACTCTGCAGCCCTCTGTAGCGAACTTAATTTTGACAGAAAGGCACCACAGATTGTTAAGACTAGCACATGTCTCTCCTGACCAGGGTCAACCTGATGCTGTCACTTAAAATTTAGGAAAACGTGGGGCTTTACACTTGAAGCAAGAAAAGAAAATTGTAACCATATCACAAAGAGAATCAGTTGCATTACTGAGATTGCTTTCTAAGGTTGAATTATTCAAAACAAAAGGAACAAAAGCAAAAATAAACAAGTTCAGCTAGATCAAACTAAAAAGCTTCTTCACAGCAAAACAAACCATCAACAAAATGAAAAGGCAACCTTCTAAATGGTAGAAAATATTTTCAAATCATATATCTGTAAGGGGCTAATATCCAGCTGATTTTATTATAACATGTTAAAAATGAGTATTTTCTATCTTAAATTTTCAGTACACATGTTTTGTGAATATTCATAATTTCTAATATAGTTTCCCCCGGCTTTATTGCAATATAGTTGACATATAGCATTATAAAAGTTTAAGGTATACAACATAATGATTCCATATGTGTATATATTGCAAAATGATTATCATTTTATTTAGTTAACCTCATCACCTCACATAGTTACATTTTTTTATGATAAAAACTTTTAAGATCTACTCTGTTAGTAATTTTCAAACATACAGCACACTATTGGTAACTATATTCACATTATATCCCCACAACATATTCATCTTATAACTCGAAGTTCATACCTTTTGACCACATTTACCCATTTCCTCCTCCACAACCCCCACCTCTGACAGTTACCAAATTGTCCTCTGTTTCTATGAGTTTGGTTTTCTTAGATTCCACATATAAGTGGGATCATACAGTATTTATCTTTCTTTGTTGACTTATTTCACTCAGCATAAGGCCCTCAAGTTTCATCCATGTTGTCACAAATGGCAGGATCTCCTTCTGCTGGATAAATTCGTGTGTGTGTGTGTGTGTGTGTGTGTGTGTGTGTGTGTGTGTGTGACATTCTCTTTATCCATTCACCTGTTGTTGGACACTGAGTTTGTTTCCATATCTTGACTATTATAAATAATGCTGCAGTGAACATGGGGATACTTGAGAAAGTGATTTCATTTCCTTCATATATATTCCCCAAAGTGGAATTCCTGGATCATATAGTAATTCTATTTTTAATTTTTTGAAAAACCTTCATAGTGTTTTCTATAGTGGCTGTAGCAATTTACATTTCCACCAACAGTATAAAAGGCATCCTTTTTTTCTATGTCCTCTCCAGCATTTTTTATCTCTTGTCTTTTTATAATAACCATTGTGACATATGTGACAGGTGATATTTCACTATGGTTTTGATTTGCATTTCCCTGATGATTAGTGATGTTGAACACCTTTCCATATACCTATTGTCCATTTGAATCTATTCATCGGGAAAATGTCTATTCAAGTCTTTTGCCCATTTTTAATTAGATTATGTGTTTCTGTTATTGAGTTTTGTGGGTTTTTTAAAACATAATTTGGGTATTAACTCCTTATGAGACTTAAGGTTTGCAGATATTTTCTCCCATTTCATATGTTACCTTTTCGTTTTACTGATTATTTATTTTGCTGTGCAGAAGTTTTTTAGTTTGACGTAATTCCTCTTGTTTATTTTAGCTTTTGTTGATTGTTTATGTTAAGTGCCATAACTAAAAAAATTATTGCCAAAACACTGTCAAGAAAATTTTTCTCTATGTTTTCTCCTAGAAGATTTGTGGTTTCAGGTCTTACATGTAAGTCTTTAATTCATTCTGAGTTAATTTTTGTGAGTGGTGTAAGACAGGGGTCTAGTTTCATTATTTTGCATGTGAATATCCTTTTTTTTTTCAGTACAATTTACTGAGGAGACTATCTTTTCTTCAGTGAATATACTTGTCTCCCTTATAAAATATTAGTTGACTATATATGCAGGAGTCTATTTCTGGGCTCTTGATTCTGTTCCAATGGTTTATGTGTCTGTTTTATGGCAGTACCATACTGTTTTGATTACTATAGCTTCATAGTGTAGTTTGAAATCAGAAAGTGTGATGCCTCCAGCTTTGTTTTCCTTTCTCAGTATTGGTGTGGCTATTCAGGGTCTTTGTGGTTCCAAACAAATTTTAAGATTTTTTTTTTTTTCCATTTCTGTGAAAAATGCCATTTTAATTTAAGTCAGAATCGCATTGAATCTATAGATGTCTTTGGGGAATATGGACATTTCAACAATATTCTTCACAATCCATTTCTTATAAATGTTCAAAACATACTGGAACTTTTTGGTAAAATTCTTTTTTTGTGACCAAATAATGGCTTGCTTTTATTTATCAATGGCATTAGAATTTTTCCATAGGCCTGGAATCCTAGAATTACAATAATTCTGACAACCACTTCAGCCATTTCTCAAAAGGAATGGATTTTCAGAAGTCTTGTCAGAGGCCTATTTATTTTGAAATGTTTTCAAGCAAGGTGTTGCATAACTTCTTTAGCAGGTTCTGTTGGTGCCCCACTCATTCCTTCAGTGCCATACAGTTAGACCACTTCTTAATGCAAACCCCTGCAACTCTCAGCCTGAGAGCTTTCTCGGACTGGAGGAGTGAGCTTGGTCTATACGTGCATGCATGGGGAAGGTCAGAAACTGAGTAGAGAACATCCCCAGAAACAGCCTTTCCCCAACCAGTGACAGGAGTTACAGATATAAGAAATACGCCAGCTTCCTCATGTCTTAGGTGGGACAACTCTGAGGTGTGTTCTAATGGGGCTGAGCTCTAGTTGCGTAGAGTGATAACCTGTTCATTAATATATCCTTTACTTGCTTCCTTCCTTCCCCACTCTTCTACCAGGGCTTCCTAAGATCACTTCCCAAATAAACTGTGAACTCAAATCATTATCTTCAGTGCTGCTTTTCGTGTGTGTGTGTGTTTGTGTGTGTGAGTGTGGGGGAATCCTACCTAAAAACTCCCTCAATGAAATATTCTAAAAATATTTCCAGCCAGCTACAAATTATACATTAAAAATTTCCCTCACCAGTGATATTTACATGAGAAAATGTGTCTGGATGCCATTTCAGAAAAACTTTTCACAGTTATCCAAGCCAGAACAGTGTATCAGAATCACATTTTTCAGTTATCAGTTGGCTGCATAATAAAATAGACAGCATATTCTAAAAAGAATTTTTTTCAGATAAATGTGCTTTTTACAGAATTTCTATATCTTCTTGCATAATGAAAGGAATAATTTTTTGCAGGTACCTTTCATAAATTAGGGTTCAATGCCTTTCTACTTCTCCTGGTTCTGATATATCATCAATTGCTTCACAGACACAAGTGGGGAAATATTGGGAGGGAAGTAGATGTGGTGGCAGGTCATGTATTTGTTATTTTGCAATACTATTTAGTCTAATGGTAATGTAACTGCATTTTCCCCTGCTTGGGAGCTAGTGGCCTGGGGGTGGGGTGTTAAACTGATTTCTCTGCTACCCTCCTAATTTAGATCAAGTAATTAATTTTAACATCAATGGAATTGAGATGAGGATGGAGATGAGCTTACACTTAGAAACTTGCATAATATCATATTAATTTTTCATTAATTTGTTGCTTACTTCCTACATATATTCATTTCTCTTAGGTCAAGTTCCCCAGAACACAGACTCTGAGACAGATTTGCGTGAAAGGGGTTTTTGGGGGTCTGCTCTAGGAACCAGACCACCAGGGAATGCAGGAAGCCTGAGAAGCTAAACTGCAATGCAGCTACAACGAAGGCCCCAGCCAATCTCCTGGGGAGCTCTGGAGCTGAAGGCCCTGCAGAGATATCTTGAATCAGGCCAGTTCTTCCACCCTGTATCAATCAGATGTGGATGTACCCTGTAAGGAGTTGTAACATTAGTGGCTCCCTCCAACCCAGGGAAATTCCCAGAGAGGACTCAGCTCTTAGTCATATGGTAAGTACCTGGGGAAATGCATGCCTCTTCCTGTAGTGGGGGGACTGGGTAATACATCACAGCATCCACTGCAACCATTAGAAATGAGCATGTTGGTCAGAGTGTGAGAAAATCTGGGGAGGAAAACACAGTATTTTGTTTGCTGAAGTATTCTGAGTGATAATAAAAGTTTGATTATCAAGTTTAGGATCATTAGAATACAACAAATACACTTAAAGTCAAAACGCTGTGAATTATAATTTAATATTTTCTGACTGTCACAGATGGCAAAACAATCCAAACCTTATGGAGTCTTAGGAACAACATTTATTAGCAAGGAGAAACGTATAGCACAATAACAGTCTTGACTGATAGATAATAGATAACTGCTTTATGTTACAGTAGCACTTACACATTTTATTCACTGCACTGGCCTCTGGCATTTTTTGTGTTTGGTGGCTATTGTTTCTCTGGCTAATCCAAGTCTGGCTATTGGTGCTTCTGGGATGCAGGCATTTAGATGGGAGCTCCTAGATGAGTTCTTGGATAGGGAGGTGGGCCTACGAAGAGAGCCTGCTCAGAGAATAATTCCCTGAGCTGGAAGATCCATCCTGCTTCTTTCTCTGCCAAATGTTCTCTTATGGGATCTGGCTGCTGGTTCTCCTTATCCTCTGGGCAGTCCTTTGGGTGGGGTCTCCACAAAAGAATGCCCACCTAGCTGCTTTCCATGGTGTTCTCAGGAAACTCACACATTCTTATGTAGAGGGGATGCAGAGCATTTCCCTGCTGCCATCTCTACCTCGCTGGCTTTCTTTTCTCACACTCAAGTGCGTATAAGCCACCAAGTCTACTGCAAGGACAGTTCTGGGGCAAAGGGAAAATCTCACTCAATATACCAGGTTTTTTGACAATTAAGTTCAAAAATTTGTTGCAACCATGCTGCTAACCTTTTTTTGATATCAGAGGAATTATTCATTATGAATTTGTACCAACTGGCAAAACACTTAACCAAGTTTATTATTTGGAAGTGCTGAAAAGGCTGCGTGAAAAAGTTAGACTACTTGAATTTTTCACAAACAATTCGTGGTTGTGGATCACGACAATGCACCAGCTCACACAGCACTGTCTGTGAGGGAGTTTTTAGCCAGTAAACAAGTAACTGTATTGGAACACCCTCCCTACTCACTTGATCTGGCCCCCAATGACTTCTTTCTTTACCTGAAGATAAAGGAAATACTGAAAGGAAGTCATTTTGATGACATTCAGGACATCAAGGGTAATACGATGACAGCTCTGATGGCCATTCCAGAAAAAGAGTTCCAAAACTGCTTTGAAGGGTGAACTAGGCACTGGCATCAGTACATAGCTTCCCAAGGGGAGTACATCAAAGATGACTGTAGTGATATTCAGCAATGAGGTAGGTAGCACTTTTTCTAGGATGAATTTGCGAACTTAATTGGCAGACCTTGTATCTAGTTCTATGTCTACATGTGAATTATTATCCTTTAATTAATCAATAGTACTTAATACAGTATCCAAGACAGAGGAGGAATTGGATAAATATTAGTTGAGTGAGCGAAGGTTTAGCTGCTCAACAACTCTTTACAAAAAAAAAAAAAAAATTAACTCTTTAAAAAGATTTCTCTCAAGTGAGAGACAAAGTGCTCCCTTTCCATCTTGTTCTATTTTTATTGGGGAACAACATCTGTTCCCCAACCTCTTTAAACGGCATATTATATACACCAAGACTGCAATTAAGTAACCCACAGCCTTCTCCTCTTTTTGGCCAACCAACATCATTTCCGTGATTCCTTCCTCTTAAGCCTGGGTTTCCAACTCTTTAATCATTTCTGCTCTCTTCTAGATCCAAATGTCCCACTTACTTTTAAATTGTGGAGGCCCAAATGGAAATCTATCATAACGATGCTGTAAAACTTTGGCAAATTTCAGGGGAAACCGACATCTGTTCGGTCCTTCCTCATTATCTTTTTGCTTCCTTTTCATGAAGGAGTTCTCAGAAAAAGCGGTAAAGTTTGTTTTTTAATTAATTCGACAATTTTCCCTCTAGTTTTCCTTCTTATTTGTATGCACACAATTTCTATGCAAAAATGGATTCGTCAATGGAGGGCTTTTAACCTCACAAACATAAGACTTTACACAATATTTTAAAATATCTTGCACATATTTTTAGAATCCAAATACAGAATGCTAGTCTTTTTAACACTTTTTAACAAATATTTTCTTTCTGTATACTAACTCTACAGTGACATTGTATTTGCATAAATTATATTTCAGCTTAAACATATTTTTGTTGACTTTATTTGAATCTTCCCTATGCTCTTGGTATGGACCTACTGACTAAGAATTAAAACAATAACTAGTATTATGTAGCACTTATTATGCACCAGGCAATTGTTTTATATGTGTTAACACATTTAACCTTCACAGCAACCCAATAAGCCAGGTACTACCGTGCTTCCCCGAAAATAAGACCTAGCTGGACAATCAGCTCTAATGCATCTTTTGGAGCAAAAATTAATATAAGACCCAGTCTTATTTTACAATAATATAAGACCCGGTATAATATAATATAATATAATATAATATAATATAATATAATATAATATAATATATAATATAACATAATAATATAACATAATATAATACAGAGTCTTATATTACTTTTTGCTCCAAAAGACGCATTAGAGCTGATTGTCCCGCTAGGTCTTATTTTTTGGGAAACAGGGTATTATCATCACCATTTTTCAGATGAAGAAATTAAGAGACAGAGAGGCTAAAGACTTTGCCAACATAGCACAACAAATGAGGTTCAGACCTGGGATTTAAACACCGGAAGCCTAGCTCTAGAACTTCTGTTCATATCATGACAGACTGCCACACATTTATGAATATAAGGGTTGATTGACTCCATTGTAGAAAGTTTCTTTTTATTTGTGGTCATTCGTATATACAAGCCGAAGTTCTCTTTGTATTTCAAATTGATTTTTCTACTATAATTGTTATGTTTGAGTATTGATGCTGACTTGACTAAATAAATGATTCATGGTAGATTCTTTGTTGGCATATTCTTATTGCTCCCTTACATTAAGGAAGGTTTCATTTACTTTTTGCTTTGAAATTGCAATCCTATAATTGCTAAATATTGGTGACTCTAATTTCCTTTAGGTCAAATATTGAGCTCATTTTGCCATCATGAATTGCAAATGTAACTACTAGGAACCCTATAAATTTGCCCCAAAGAGCTGTGATGTGCATCTTAGCCTACCCACAAACACAGAAGAATGCTTGATCTTCTTGCCCGGCGTATAATTCATTTCAGAGTCAGTTTCCCAGAACAGATGATTCTATTGTTACCTCCCAGGTTTTCCTGTAGGGCTTTTGGAAACTGTACTGCCCTTTCAGAGAATACTCAAGACCTTTCTAAGAGAACTGTCTGAACTATTAAATTGGGGGTGGTGTGTTGAAACCCCAGTAAACTTGTTCCAGCTCCGGATGTTTGGGTTGTTCTTTACACGTTTCATTTAAACTTTGGGGAAAATAATTACCTGGCTGAAGAAAATGAATCACATTCCAACTTATTTTATTTGGACTAGTAAATTGAACATAATATTCAAAACTGCTTTAAAAACCCAATCCCATAGGTGCTACATCTATTTAAGAGAGAAATTTATCTGAGAAAACCCACAGGCCCATTTCCAAGTGTGCCTTTGTCCTTTCTGTGCATAGGACAGGAAACAAAATTTATAATCATACTTAGGCATTTTAAGGAAATTTTAGCAAATATTCTTTAACCACTCCCTAATGTAATAAAATATTCTCTAAAACAATGATTTTTCTTTTATAAATATGATACGCATGATGTTTTATAGTTGGATCTGCATATATTAGGAAATACTTAAGCAATTCGTATGTTTCCTGTATGCAGTAATTTTTAAACGACTCTCAGCAAAATATTAACAATATTTATCAGGAAGTGGAATGGGGACAGTTGGGAATGGAGATTAAGACTTACTTTTCATTTTATTCATTTCCTCCAGTCTCTGGATTTCTTTTTAAACATTGTGTGTGTGTGTGTGTGTGTGTGTGTGTGTGTGTGTGTGTGTGTGTGTGTGTGTTTACAAATAGTTATCTGAGCAGTGAGAACATGGGCTGTTTTGTTTTTATGCAGTATTCCGTCTTAAACAACATTATTTAAAAATGCAAAGTGCTTCTTTAACTCTCTCATGAAAATTTAATCAGCTGATGTATTTCAATAGTTGGTTAGCTTGACTTGGAAAGGGAAAAGTGCCTATCTTTATCATTTTTAGAATTTTAACACTGAAAAGATCTAGCCTTATTGCTTTATGATAAGTAATTTAAATAAAATTAAATGAGTTATTTGAGTTCGTCCAGCTAGGAATGGGTAAAACTAGAACTAAAATCCAGGTCCCCTAACTCTTGCCAGTACTTTTTCTTTGAAATCTTTCCTAAGTATTAATTATTTATATTTTCAAAATAGTATTGTAATTTGCAACTGTAAAAGTTTCAAGTATATTCCATTCACTTAATTGTACCATAAAGCCAAGCTTTAGAAGAGATGTAAAGACACGTAAGAGATAAATATGATTCACAGGTCAAGTGAATTGCAACCATGTGAAGTATTAAGTGCTGGAAGATACACTCAGTTTGAACAAGAGGTGGTTCTCATTTGGGGGAAAACACATTTTTGAAGGATGGAGGATTCTAGATGGAAATTCTGATTTCATCTAATAATTTATACATTGCTATTCTTCTTGGGATTGTATGACACCTTCTAAGTAGGCTTCATGAAAACTTTTTAATTCTAAATAACTTTCTATTTAAAAAGAAAGGTTGGTAGAGTGGAGACACATGTGTTCCTATAAAAACTTGATATACTGTATGTTTCATTCAAAGACATTGCAGTCATGAAAAGAAAAGAAAAAAGTAGGTAATTTTAGACTAGAAGGAGGTAAAAGGCATGAAAAATTATCAGCATGGGTGCTGAAACCCAATTCGAATGTCGATCTTATTAATAATACATCTTAAGAGAAGGGAATGTGAAATCACTACTTTCTCTGCTGGAATCATAGGCTTATTATTTCCCTTACTATTTATAAAGAGGTTTAGCTCAGCTCTTGGAATCAGTAAACAGAGATGTACGACACTTGACATATCCTTTCTCTGTAGCTTGTGGAAACACATGTGCTCTGCTGACCTCCACCAAGTGAGGGAATGTTGTTCTGGAGGGACAGATGCTCTCCGTGTAGAAATCAATTCAGTGGACGTAACCATAGCTACACAGTGATGTAGTACTGAGAAGGCATTCAGGATTTGCTGAACACATTAATCAATAGCTGTCACAGCTTTCTCCTCTCCATTCTAAGCCCAAGCAAGCTTTGAAAAATCTTTAGAAAATTTACTTCAGTGTCTCTCTGTTATACTCTCTTGAGCTGAGACTACATAAAGGAAAACAGATTGTTGGAAATTTCAGGAGGAAACAAATAATAATATCAAAGAGAAATTGCTACATATTTGTAGCTGCCTGGAAGTTGACTTTGGTTATAAAATAAATTCTCATTATTTCACCATCACCTCCTTCCTGGAGAAGATTATCACTGCTAGTAACACTTATTTGCCTTTTTCCCCCCATTTAATATGCCCTGGTAGGATGATAAATTATGTTACTATTACTATTTTTTTTATTTTTATGTGTGAAAACTGAGGCTTTGAAAAGTTAAGTGACTGGCCACACAAAGAAGTCACTGAGTCAAAAATGGGGCTGGTATAATGGGTTTGAAGAAGACCTGCGGACGTTAGGTAAGTGCTGAATCAGTGGAATGTCAGAAGTTATTGGCACTGAGCAAGGAGACAAGCCCAAGAGAAAGAAGCCTGACTCACCAGGAAGTGGAATTAGCACAAAAGGTCAACTTTCTCTCACAGATGAAGGAAAACTCACAAGTCATATCCCTGACATGATAAAAACAAAGCCTAGACACTTTGACAAAAACATAACATGCCCAGAGTCCAACTTTTCTAGCAAAGCCTTTGAATAAAATTTAAACACGGGAAGAATGTTTTTAAAACTGGGAACCTACTGGGATAGAAAGAATTTCCAGGCAAGTTAAGGATTCACTCTAGCTCCCTTGTCACATCTGGGTACTACTAGGAGTGAAAAAGAGAAATATTCTAGGAGTTCTTATTTAGAAACAAACATACAAAGGAAAATGAGAGAGAACTGTATGAAAATGATCATGTAAAATTAATTTTAGCAGCAAATATCATCGCTGTAATTGAAACTAAGAAACAGCTTTTCCAGCATTTGATCACTAAAAGGGGAAGGATGAGCTCTATTTATGGGGTTTCAGAGACCATATCCCCACCCTCAGATATTAGTGGAATATTCCTTTTCTATTCCTGCAGGAACCCTAGGCTCAATTTATTACAAACTCAGTGTTGGGACTGGGAATCTGAAGACACTGGAGGAAGAGAAGTGCTAACTATAAAAATCTTCAGAAGGACTTGGGGAAACCATTAACATTCATTGGTTCAAGCAGTTCATTAAAACATTTTCCAGCCCACTTATTGAAGCTGCGGAAAAATTGGGAACTCACATTTCTCACTCGCGGATGTGGAAAGTTTAAATTACAAGAAGATGGAAAGGAAGGAAATAGCTAAAGAAAGGAAAACCGTGATTTAGTTATGGCTAATCTGAATTTATTGGTGTTTCTCAATTTAAAAAAATGTAGAGAAGATCAATCCAAAGGATGGGGATGATATAAACTGCAATTCATGTATGTTCCAAAAGAGGAAGAAAAGAGAAGTCTTTCTTAAATAAAGCTTATAAATGTAAACACTGTCTAGACTGTACTTCATTTATGTATCTGTTATTGCAATAAATATTTAGTGAATGGGCTGTCTACATAGTGCATGTGCCTATAAGAGTGCATTAAAAAGTCACTTGACCATTCTGAAAAATATCAAATAAAGTGGGAGCTATCGATTAAACATTAGAATTGCTACTATTTATTGCTTCCTATGTTCTAGATACTGTACAAGACAATTTACATTATATTTCATTGGATTCCGCTAATAGCTCTGTGAAGCAGTCGTACTAGCAGATACAGTAGCTGAGAAAATTGAGGTTGAGAGAGGGTAACTCATCTAGTAAATAGAGGAGCCAAGGTTGGAACCTACAGAGCTCATACTCTTTCCACTATGCCACTCTCTCTATCACCGCTGTCTTACCCTAGAGGATATTTGTAGTCTGATGAAGAAGACGTTATTTTCTGAGGACATAGAAACCAAAGGCAATACTCTTGGGGGATGCATGCTAAACAAGTGAATTTAAGTTTTCAACATGGAAAACTGAGAGAGTGCCTGATGTAAGCAGCTAGCACAGTGCTTGGCATAGCGTAGGTATCCAATGTACGGCGATATTGATGGAAGACATGGAAGAGGAATAAGGCAGGCTTAGGGTGAATGGATAAAAACTTGGCCAAGTAGAAAGACTTTTCTTTTCCTTTGAATGAGATTTATGAGTCTGAGTGGGGTCATAACGTCACAGAAATGGAAGGAAACACACACAATTGAGGTCATGCCAGAGATAGAGTTTCTGCAGGAATGGAAAGGGAATATTCCACTAATATCTCAGGGATGGGACATGGTCTGTGAAACTCCCCAAACAGAGCTCATCTTTCTCCCTTTAGTCATCATGAAAGGAGGGAAAGGCATTTCAAAGATTTGGGATTTCAAAGGCTAGGACATATGTATATTCTTTATAACTGCATGTTTTGTCATTTATCAGGTATATATATTTCTTAGAAAAAATATATCTTAGAATTGGCTTATTTTGTCATTTAGTTCTGTGAAACTTGTAAAACTGGCTCTGTGTTCAGGTACTTGCCGAGGAGAAAGTGACTGGTCCTCACCTTTTCTCAAGCATACTGTAGACCACAGGAGACTATTCATTTACAAAACAGTTTGAGTTTTTAGCAGCATTTTGTAATAAGTTTTTCTTTTTTCTAATGGCATACTGAAAGGATTTCAGGGTACTCATAATACCCTTGAACATGTTTTTGAAAGAAAAAGATAGACATTTGAAATTAGGGAAAACCTTAAATATTTAGAGACAGATTTTGATCACACAGATTCTTGAGTGGAGTACTTCTAGTAAGTAGCATAGCTGTAGAAACAGGCAATCAAGCATGAAATCCTAGGTAACATCAAGTAGAAGATCAAATAAAGGTTATCTTATTTTATTTTTTTAGTATCACATTTCTTAAAGTATCTTAAAAACTCTGAGCAATTCCTAAGTCTGCCTTATCAAAATTATGACTAGAAAATTAAACTTTCAGTCTATATTTCAAATATTTCTAGAGTAAAACTTTTCTTTGGCCCCATTTCTTTATATATTGGTAGAAAATTATTGGTAGAAAATATGTATACTTTTCAAAATACATGTCAGTGTCTCATGATTTCTTATTATAAAAAGTAAGACATTATTTTCACCTTTCTAGAAGTAGGAAAAATAAATAACCATCAAATAAATTTGTAAACTACAGAACAGTATAAAAGGGAAACAAAGTTACCATCCTAACAGCAATTCTGCATATTTCCTGCAGGGCTGTTTGCATGTCTTTGAGACTGGAGAAGGATGATATGCTTCAATAGGACTTTTTTTTCAGTCTGCCAAGATCAGGATATGTGTTGTTTTTGTTTTTCTCTGGGACTATTACCCTTAAAAGAAGCATGGTCTAGAAAATCCACAGCAGTGCCTCTACCATCTAAGTCTTCACTTCCCCAGAAAAAGAAAGGAATGATTCTCTCTACCCTTCCAAGTAACAATCCTCTCTAGAAAAATGGATAGCCAACTCTTTACATTATAGATAATATATAAACTTATTTCAAATTTTCTAAACTCAATCTGCATGGTTTTGCATATTCATAATTCATACATGACTCCTTGGTGACCTAGCAGCAACCTCTCCCCTCCTAATTTGGGCTGGGTTCCCAGACTCCTGGTTTTAATTTTTCTTAAAGGGAAGATGTACCACAAGATTATTTTCATACTTAAATCTGAGGATACTCTCAGATTTCAGGTATGCATTTCCATTTCTAGACAGAGGATATTAATTGCTCCCTTGTTCTGTAGTAAGTTCCTATGTACTCCTGTTTTAAAAAAAATCCTTTAACACAGGCATTAAGCTGTACCATCTCATTTTCAGCCATTATTTGCACAGGTATTATTTTTTCAGGTTCTTTGCTGAACATTATTTCTTATTTCCATATCTCTCTTTTTTGGATTCATGTTTCATTTTTCACAAGTCGTTTTTTGTTCATATCTAAACAGTTGGAATTGGCTAGTTTTTGTGTTTTGCCTATTAATAATGCCTCAGCACATTATTAATAGAACAGACAGTGTTTCTTGAAGTATACTTTATAAAACCATGTTATAATTTACTAAATTTGTGTTGGCTAGAAGTATTGAGATTTCTGAAACCAGACTTAATTTCATCATTAAGATTAAACTTTCTTGTGATCAAAGAACCCCCATAAATATTAGTTCAAATGGGCCCCACACAAAGAATTCCCAGGAATACACATTTACCTTATTTCGATACATAACATTTTGGTTATACTTTCCTGCACTGTTCTACTGCATTGCTGAG
The DNA here is from genome assembly GCF_057876585.1 of Rhinolophus sinicus. NCBI lineage: Eukaryota > Metazoa > Chordata > Mammalia > Chiroptera > Rhinolophidae > Rhinolophus > Rhinolophus sinicus. The sequence goes on from NC_142504.1 coordinate 21,854,231, forward strand.
TTATAGACAAGTAAACAGAAACAGAAAATTAAACATTGTTCACCTAAGGTCTTAAAGAAAAATAAAACAAAAACTTCTCAGAAAGGTAGGATGAGTAAAGCTGTAGGTTTATTGGTGTCTCCTCGACTCCATTTCTCCTACCCCCATAAGAAGTAAATTGAATCATAGTTATGTATATAGGACAAGAAGATAACACATCCTCTGCTTGTGAACAAATAGCACCACTGAGCTTTGTGTGGCCAAAATTACTGTCGCTACCAATTAGTGGAAAATGAGAAAATGAGATTTGGATAAGAAAAACTGCTAAGATAAAGAGTGAGTCTGGAACCCTAGGCCAGAATAGCAACACTATTTTGAATTAAGACTTCCTAAATAAGTGCTTTTCACTTATACCTAGAAATTTCCATACACACTCCCGACCCCCACCCCAGTCAGTTGTACTCAAAATTCATTGCCAGTGATCCCAGCCTGTATTGTGAAGGTGTTTAAGGAAACCATAAAGACAATGAACTGTGGAAATATGGAGGTAAACTTAAAAGACAAGTCTCTTATTGAAGATGGGTGACATTAGATTTTGCTGGATATGGAAAGTGAATAGCATAGCCTTCCCTTTCATATCCTGAAGTAGTCCTGCCATGCCCACCGGAATTCCTACTTGAGAACTTGAAACAAGATTTGATTTCAGTCTCCACAATGAACACATGGTGGATATACAAATGGCTTCTAAGGCTTTTGATGTTCATTAAGAGGAAGGAGCGGGGAGCTGTTTCCTGGAAGAGTGTGGGGCACTAGGGAGCATTCAAGAAAGAAACAATGGCAAAGGAAATGTCAGTCTTTTGCACTCATTATGTTTCTATGAACAATGAATCTCGTGAGTTTTGGGACATTGAATGGATATGTTACAGGTTCCAATTCTCTTCTCACCACCGTCTTGGGGATCACATATAACACTTCTAAACTTTAGATTTCTACTTGAAAAAACAATCAGCACCATGCCTACTTCCCCTTGTTACTAATGGAGATACTGGGTTGTTTTGATTACAGACAATATAAAAAGATTTTGGGAACATTTGCAGTTGGAAGATTTATTAAAAGGCATGATTGTATCAAGCCTTCCAGTTTCCCACATTTATGTCTCCTTCTTAAGGACAGAGAATACTAGGAAAAATATATAGAAGAAAATAACAGCTCTCCGTATTTACATCAACCAGGTATAACCTCTGTATAACTTTCAGTATGTATCTTTACAGTCATATAAATATGTATATATATTTTTTAAAGTAAGAATTAAGGGTTTTGCAACTTATAACAAATGGGATTAATTTGTTTTTTAAGCATAGTTTTCAAATAGAAGTCTATTGTGGATTTTATTTCCCACAAAACTTTCTGCTTTTGCCAAATAACTGCCCTAATTTTCTTTCTTTTTTTTTTTTCTGACCCTTAGGCATAGTAACACCTTACAAGTTTTTAAATGGGTTTTGTATGACTCAGACATTTAACATGTATTACCAAGCATATATCATCCAAACCCTTGGATTGTTCCAAAATTACAGAAAGAAAAAGTCACAATAATCTGGACAACGCCTTACACAGAAATTCGTATATGAACTGTTCAGTGACAAGGTCCAGTCAGTCTAATCCATTCTGAGGATCTTTACCTTTGAACTTTCAATGCTGAATATAGTAGAACAGCAAATAATAGGCTAGCAATTATCTACTACCTATAATTTTCAAAGAACTGTGTGAGAAATAAAAGGTATAAGCCACAGTCCCTATAACATAAAAGGAGTGACTCTTCATCCCCTGTCATGCTTTCAGGTCCCTTAGGGGAATTATTGCATACCCAACCTCTGTTGTGATACTCAGTATTAATTAAACCATTCAAGAATGAAAGTTATTTAAATTTCAGGTGTTCATAGACCTGGCTTATTTCTGTTTTTAGAGTTGTAGGTTATGTTTCTAATCCCCCACCTCTTTTACTAATAGTCATCAATCCCTTAAAAAGGACATAAATAAGGGCAGGAGACAGCTTTTATTAACTGAGTATGCGACCCTCAGTAATACTCTATATGAGCATGTGCTTAGCACTTTAAAACTATTATTTAATCTTTACATCTAGCTCTTGATATTGGTATTTTTGGTTAATCTCTGTTTGCCCTTCAAATGTTTCTCCTCTTTTTCCTGGCGACATGGCCTCCCTATTCAAGATTACATTTCTCAGTTTCCCATGCTTGTCCTCTTATAGTCCATTCGTGAGAACTTAGTCACATGACCCATGAGATATGAAGGGAAGAGCAAAACCTTTGTGTGCAACTTACTTAACGAAACTTGCTCCTCCTGGACTTCCTCTTTGCCCCTTTTTTGCAATCTGGCTGGATCTGCTGAGAACCAGCTTTGCCCTTGTAAATGCGGAAAATAGCCTAGGTGATGGAAGGAATCTGTGGTCCTGAGTGGCTTAGAGGAACAGAACTGCCCACCCAGCTTAGAATGGCCACCTTAAAACCATTACATGAGAAGGAGCGATACAAACCTCTAATTTAAGCCATTGTCCTTTTTAAAGCATTGTATTTTGAGGTGTCTTTCTTCCATCAGCTTAGTCCTTACTGCAACTAACAAAAAATTACTGACCTCATTTTATAGATCAAGAAAAGTGAGGTCCATGGAGATAAATCACGTATTAGGATTTTTCCAGCTTCCCCTCCTTGCACAGCAGAGTACATATCCACTGAAACTCAATGAGCCCATCTAGATTGGAAGAAGAATAAAACCCCAAATCGAGTGGGCCCAGGACTGGAGAATACTCAGCCTCTACAAGATTCAAGTCAAAACCCTCTTAAACCTCTCCATTTCTGGATCTCAAATGAGCACCCTTTTGTTTAGCAATTCTCCTCAAGAGATTTGCTTTCCCAAAACAGTCTGTTCTCATGAGAAGTTTCAAAAAAGAGCTTGCAGAGTTTTAGGTTCTGTGGCATCACCCCAGTTATCTCAACACCCCTGACAAACGGCAGCAAAAGACATGACTCTTCCCATAGGAGTTCCTCAGCTGTTCCTGCCTCTTAAGGAATACACTATTCCTTACCAAAAATCAATTGTTGTGCTTTACAAAGGCCAGATAAACATAATTAACACCAAATTTGTGTTCTGCTGACCAAATAGCGTAGCTGTAAAAAGATAACCTTCGTGAAGGAAACGGCTAGGCCTCCTGGATAAGCCAATAAGGCAAAAAAAAAACAAAACATTTGAGAATAAATCAAGACAAATGGGAAACCAGCTGGAAGAAATCAAACAGGCAAAGCAGGTGCGTTGGCTTGTGTTTGGGAAGATGAAACACAGCATGAGGCATTACACATTTACACCAAAGCAAGATCTATAACCTTTGTCAGGCTTTGAACTGAGCTAAATGCATGACTTATTTAAGGAGAGCTGGTAGCTGGGAACTTGTTGAACTAAGAGTGTCAAGACCAATTCTGAAGATGTTTTCTTATGCTTAGTGTGTTTTTATGTGCTTCGAGTGCCAAACAACCAGTGGCAGATGGTCCTTCATCTAAGTGTGATTTTAAATGATGTGAGAGATGGCATGACTGGCTATTTCCCCAGAGTAGCAGGAAGAAGAAATTCTTGCAAAAAAAAAAAAAAAAAAGCCTCTGTTGTGTTGGATAGCTATAATACAGAAAAAAAAATGTGAGTAGAACTTCAATGGGGCTGTTCCGTATTAGGACAAAACTAACACTAGGCCAAATAGCCCTGAATGACAACAGCACACTTCCCTGGACACTCAAAAGGGACAAAAGCTCAAAAACTGAACCACAGCACCACCTGGAATATGGACCTTAGGCAACATAATCTCATATCCAACAATACTGTTGTTTCCTGAAAAGGCCGCCTCGCTATCGTGGCGGTAGATTTATATATCACAGTTGATTCCATTTTGGAAGTGTTCATTAGGCCAAAAATAATCACCTGCTTCATATCGGGCATCTGAGAATGCTTCAGAAGTTATAGTCTAAGAATGCAAAACACATACACATACACTAAACAGGGCCAGGAGTCTGATTTCCAATACCTTCTGGCTAAGATTCCCCAGAATCAGCTTCTGATTTCTCACACAAAAAGATAAAAACTAACAGAAACCACCCAAAATTCGACTTTTCAGAATCTGGGAGCTCTTACATCCAATTGCAAGATGGATACAATTGGATTGAAAACTGCTATTGAGACCCACAAATGCCAAATCTTTACAATACAGCAAGCTGCCCAGCTGGAAGAAAGTAGAGAAAGCCCCAAACCATTTGTCCTTTGGCTCAAAAACACCAGAACTATTCCAGCAAGAAAATCGAGCAGCTGTCCCTCTCCTGCACAGGTTACTGCCTTGTGAAATGGGCAAAGAGAACTTCTGTGCCCACCAAACTCTCCTCACCTGCACTCACTACCATTAATACAGCTCTTCCTACACGTATTAGAGACTGATACTCCTAGAAAACAGAGGAGCGCAGAGGGTTGCCAGATTTAGCAAATATAAACACAGGATGCCCTGTTAAATTTGAATTTCACATAAACTACAAATAATATTTTCATATAACTATGTTTCAAGTAGTAAATACAAAACATTTTTTTACTATATGTGTATCCCAAATACATATAAGACTTACTTACACTAAACAATTAATTGGCGTTTATCTGAAATTCTAACTTAACTGAGCATTGTGTACTTAATCTGACAACTCAAGGAAGGGACAAAACAGAGACTAGCATTACTGTATTGCATCATGGAGATGTAGATCCTACAAAATAAAATGTTGTAGGTTGAGGCAAATACACAGAAACCCTTGCTAACAATACTAACTGGATGCTATAAACTTACATTTATTAAGTTTGTTCAGAACATCAAAGCCTTGAAAGGATATCTCAAATCAAACCAGCATAGACAGAATCACTATGATGAAGATTGACTCTTAGATGCTAACAAGTAGACTAGACTATATATCAATTGGCCTACCCTCTAGCTGATTTATAGCTAGATTCCAACAGACACTGATTATCATGAAGGAAATCCACATACTCATCAGTTGACAAACATTGAGTCTAGATAGAGCTTGTTTCATTAAGAGTAAAGAAAGAAGAGAATATGAACTCCATGATACAGGAGCTGGAAGTTATAAGGATCAATTGAGAAGCAAGGTATGTCAGATAAATACATTTTAGAAATTTGGAGTTAAATATAGCTGGAGTACTAGAATTTTTAGGAGCATCAGTGAAGGAATTAACAATGTATGACGTTGAAACACAGTTTAAATATAAGATGTTCTCTCAGAACTCAAAAAAAAATTCAAAGATGGAAATAATGAAGGAATGATAGTTAGAAAGAACAGAGAACCCTGCAAATTTCAAGTACAGCAATCCAAATTAATGAAAAATATTTGCATTAGATTTGCCTTCTGCAACTATAAATGCTAGGAGAGAGAGAGTGGAGAAATAGCTATAAAATTTGAGTAAAAATTGATCTTTCAAAGTCCACGTTTACCTAAATTATACTTCTTGTGTAAAGAAATAAAAATTCACACGTAAGAAAGATTCAGAAAACATACCACATATGTAATTTCTTGAAAATAAATTTCATTGAAAAACTCAACATGTGTCCAAGGAATTAATCAAATTGCGAATTCAAAACTAGATTAAGTTCTGGAGAAAGTATCTTGATACTTTCCATAATCATCTGAGGAACACTAGTATCCGTACTGGCAAAACCATGTGGTTCTCAAACTGTGTTATGTGCATGAGAATTACTTGGGGAATATTTGAAACCACCACTGATTCAGTCCCATTTCAAATTAATAAAATCAGAAATTCAGAGCAGTGGGTGTGGAAGTGGGTATTAAAAGTTCTAAAAGCTTCGTATTTGATTGTAATGTGTAGTGAAGGTTGAGAACTATTATTTAGATAAAAAACAAGCATGCTATCAGAAGGTCTGGGTTTGACCTCCTTGCCTATGACTTGTGAGACAAATAATGATCACAGGCAAACCTCTCTATCTGTGTAGACTAAGTTTACTAATTTTAAAAACTGCTATGATAATAATAGTAGTAATAATACCTGTCCCATATATTTGTCATTAGCCTAAAATTAGAAACTATATGTGTCATTCATCAAAGGAGATTTACACAATCTCTAGCCACAACACAATATTTTCACCATCTTTTCTGGGAATGGCACTGTGCCTGTGGTGTTTCATTTTCCAAGTTACTGTAAACAAGGATTTTGTAGTTCATTCCGCCTTTCTCCTACAAACCACTAACTTCTATGAAATTCTAAGCATATTTCGGGTCTACAGAGAGCAGCAACTCATTTGCCAGCCTTGAAAGGACCTCTGAAATTTGGCCACGCCCATTTCTTTTCAACCAATCGTGCTGCTCTGCTGACTGGCATCCTTATCCAAACCCAGGCGGCCTCAACACAGCCCTGCGTACTTCTACCTGGGTACATTTGCTCCTTGCTGACTGGCTGCCGTCTCCTCAAGGCCCAACTCATCTTTCATCTTCACTGCTCTTTCCTGACAACTTCCACTCTTGGTGACCTACGACAACTGCACAAACTTAGTCACATTCTTCAATACCTACTTTATAAATTTAGGAATGTGTTATTTATTACTTTGCATGTATTTGCCCTAAATAAACTTTAATTTCCTGTGGATGGTGTAAGAAGAAAGAGTGACGTGGAAAGAATACTCAACAATGTACAAAATGTTCATGATATGGTATTGAAACAAAACAACAACAAAAAAGAAGTACCAGTAGGACACTAAATTGAATGTACAATATTGACTCAATTATAGAAAACTGCATAAAAAAAGACTGGAAAATAAACTTAGGAATTGGCAGCGATTATATCTTAGTGGTCAGATTATGAGGAACTTTTATTTTCTTCATACTTTTCTCTAGTTCCCATGAGCTCTATTTATTAATTCTATAATAAGTCAAAATATGTTCTATAAAGAGGAAGAACTGTGATACAAAATGGCATATACGAAGGTCTGACAATTAAGTTCAGGAACTTGTTGCAACGATGTTGCTAATCTTTTTTGATATCCGAGAGATTGTTCATTACGAATTTGTACCAACTGGACAAACAGTTAACCAAGTTTACTATTTGGAAGTGCTGAAAAAGGCTGCGTGAAAAAGTCAGATGACCTGAACTTTTTGTCAACAATTCATGGCTCCTGCATCACGATAATGCACCAGCTCACACGTCTGTGAGGGAGTTTTTAGCCAGTAAACAAGTAACTGTATTGGAACACCCTCCCTACTCACCTGATCTGGCCCTTCAATGAATTCTTTCTTTATCCAAAGATAAAGGAAATATTGTAAGGAAGACATTTTGATGACATTCAGCACATTAAGAGTAATACGACGACAGCTCTGATGGCCATTCCAGAAAAAGAGTTCCAAAATTGCTTTGAAGTGTGGACTAGGCAGTGGTGTTGGTACATAGCTTCCCAAGGGGAGTACTTCAAAGTCACCACAGTGATATTCAGCAATGAGGTATGTAGCACATTTTCTAGGATGAGTTCGCAAACTTAATTGTCAGACCTATAGTGGAATCAAACTTTTCGGAAAATATGTATTATAAAAATACAAGAGAATAGTATATCACTCTTGTTAATGGTATACATCAAAGAAGATATATGAATGGAGAATAGGCAGATGAAAAACGTGCTGAGTGTCATTATTTATCAAGAAAATGTGAATTAAAACCACCATGAAATATCACTGCACATACCAGAACATGACTAAATTAAAAAGTCTGACAACACCTAATAAGGGCCACTGTACTCGATGTTGGCAGCAATGCCTATAATAGCAAAAGACTGGAAATAACCTGCCTATGTAACCCTGTAGAAATTGTTGGGAAATTATTGTATCACTTCAAAACAGAATATTTTACAACCAACAAAAGGTATGATTTAAGAGAATTTTAAATGATAGGTTAAAAGCTTACAATAAATTTTGAGAAAATTTGTCAAAGAGCAACAATAGTTACTCTGTGATGGTGGTAGGAGACAGCTAAATTTTTTTCATGCTTTTCCAAATGTTAGCATACATTGCTTACATTGGAAGAAAAAAACATACATATATTAATGTAATGACTTGTTTCTGGAATGCAAATACAATGACTTCAGCAAGAGAGTATGTTCTTTATGAACCAGTGACCCTTGCTGCTGATTTGTGAATGACGTGGGTTTCTGGACAATAGCTTTTCTTTATACAGTAAGTATTTTGGTTTAATTATTGGTCATTTTCATATTCTATATAGGAGTAGTACTCAGAATGTGGTGTGTATCTCTGGCAATCCCTGGATTCAAAACTATTTGCTTGATAATACTAAGACATTATTTGTCTTTTTAATTTTGTTGACATTTACCATAGTGGATAAAATTTCTGGTGTCTTAGCATGAATCAACGTAGTGGGAAAAAACTGTACCAGTTGTAGTCTTTGCTACCACATACTCACTGTAAAAAAAAAAAGTAAAAATGTTTACTTCAGAATGTCGTTGAGGAAGCAATAAAAATTACTTTATTAAATCTCAGTCCTTGAGTACATGTGTTTTTAATGTTCTTTGTGACACAAAAGGAAGTAAGCCTAAAGCATACCAAGTATGATGATTGTCTTAAGGACAAGAACTTGTGCTATTGCTTGAGTTCTGAGCTGAACTGTCACTTTTTTCATGGAACACCATTTTTCCTTGAAAGAATGACTGAGAGAAAGCTATGGTTATTCAGATCTGGGTATTTGATCACAGTGAGCCTATTACTCCATGGCAAACAATGAGCAGTATTTGTTGTCAATGATAAAATCTGAGGTTTCTGGTGAAAATATGAATTTTGGAAAACTGCTATCCATTACCATGAGTTTAAGTTCCCAACACTTAAAGACTTTTCTGATAAAATTAATTTAATGGTATTGAATGTGATTTCTTTGTTACATGATGAAATGGGTTGACATTTGGAAGAGCTACATAACTCATTGAACCAATATTTTCTAAATGACCAGCACGTGACATTACAAAGCTATACATGTGTAAAAGATCCATTTAATGTGCAAGAGAGACCAATGGCCTTTACTATAATGGAGTAGGAGAAGTTCATTGACAGCTTTCAGATTCTGTATTGCAACTAACTGTTAAGAAGCTATTATTAAAATATTCCTCCCTTTCCAACCACATTTGAATGAGGTGGATTTTCTTTATATATTTCAACCAAAATAACATATTACAACAGATTGAATGTAAAAGTGGATATGACAATTAACAATTAAGTTACTCTCAATAAATCCCTGATTTGGGTTTGTGAAGCCCTGAATTTAGAAGCCCCTCAGTTATTATTTTCGATACCTTCTGGTACCTATATTAAACAAAACAAGGGAAACTGCTTGTTCTTAAAGATTAACAGATATTTCCTCTATTGTCTTACATATTGGAGACAAAGAAATTAATTGTAATTGTTTACATTTTAGACATCATCCTAACATTCCTGAGTCCAATACCAAAAATACATTATTCCAATTTGTCAATTAGGATTGTGTTTAGCAGCATGTAATATAAAACCAAAATTACAGTAAAGTAGATGTTTTTTTCTTTCATAAAGAGTTCAGACAGGTCCTCTAGGACTCACCCACAATGTGGTCAATATCCTAGTCTTGTCACATGTTTCCACCTTGCCATTGTAGCATATGATCTTCATGTATTTAATCTTCATGTTTGTAGGATGGCCACTCTACGTCCATACTGCAGGCAGGAAGAAGGAGGCAAGGGAACTGAGCACATCAGCAACTATCAATCAGCTTTGCCTCTCATTGGCCAGAAGTGTATCACACAGCAGAAGGAGATGCTGGGAATTTGCGTTTTAACTCTTCCTGTCCTGTGGTAATGGTGGGCAGGGGAGAAATGGGTTTGAAGTACATATTGAATCAGCCAGTCCCATGTCTGCCATATGGAGTACTAATGGCTCTCCCCAGTCTAAGGAAAAATGGACTAGCCCCAGGAAAAAAGGGAGTAGGCATATGAGCGTATAATACTTCTGCCTGGGTGAAGTGAATAACACCGACTAGGTAGCCAATGCCATAAGGTGATATTAGCTGTACAAACATACTCTATTGAGAAGTAAACAGTAGTTGTAGAACTTGGTTATATTCTTAAAAACAGAAAGGAAAAAAAGAGTCATCCTTGAATTTTCCTTGTAGGAAAAAATAATCAATTTTGGGACCAATAACCTAGTTACAGAATTGCAAACTTAACCTCTGTCAAGCTTCTTCCTTTAATGTGGCCCACAGCCTGTAAAGCAGCTAAAAGGAGACTCAATCATGTTTGAGGCAGTCCTTACTGGAAATAGTCATCTGAAGATGACATCACAGAATCAGGAAGAAAGGCTTCATTTCTTCCACTTTCACTGTTGATTGAGCACAACTATATATCTGGCTCTTTATGGTTAGGATGAAGAAATGAGTAAGGTCTACTACTCCATCTCAAGGAACTCAACAACCCAGTGAAATTTGCTCTGAAGTTTTCCCCATTACTTCATTTACAGGAGGTTGGATGAGCCAACTCATGTAGAACTGTAAAAAATGGTCTGACATCAAGATTTCTGCCTTTTATATGCTTCTCAAGCTATAAAATACACTTTGCTCTATAGTTAGGGCAGCAAGTACATTATCAATGACTCAGTGACTCTTAACTGGATTAGAGCCTGGAGATAATTTTCTTGAGGCCAAATTTTTAGAAATTATTTTTAAGTAGAAAGGAGAGAAGAAAGCTATACTGCTCTGCTTAGAAAAGGTGAATTAATTGTTCCTGCACCAGGAAAGGGAATTTGAGGAACAAAGATTAGCCCGAAAGTTTCTTTTAGCTTACAGAACTGACTAAAATGTATCTACTTTCTTGAAAAAAGATAGGGATACATAGGTAAAAAGTATCTGAGAATCAAAATTGGATGCTTTGTTCAGCTTTCCAAAATTTCAGTTGTAGAAAATAATTGTTTATATAATGCTTTACCATATGATATGTTTTTAAAATCTGGTTTTGAATTTTTTTTTTCTTTAAGCCAAAATGTATTTGAAGTGGCTGTTAAACTTCTTGATGAGTTATTCCAGTTTGGAGTCTGCTCTTAGTCCCAAATAAAACCAAATTCCTACTCAGATCTTTTTAACAGTTTACTAAGATTTAAATATGCCCAAACCATAACATTTTTGTGGGTTTGACATTCTAAATTCTGCTCTCAACCCTACTTCCAGATCTTTAATTTGGGAAGAAGGGAGAGAAATTTCCAGGTTTATGTGGCCATTAGGGGAAGTCAGAACAATAGATTGGTTTTAGCCATGCCTCCATTTAAGCATCCAGCCTTTCCAATCCCAAAAGGTCCTCCAATTAGTCAATTCTGGTTCTGTGTAACTTTTGGACCCAAGGTTTTAGCATTCAGTCCTTTAAACAGTTATAATATTAGACGCATGAACCTCTTTATTGTGAAAATTTTGTGGTTGTTTTGGGGACAGGGGAAGATTAGTTCAATATTTTATTGGAGAACCTTTATGAATATCAAATCTCTGCTTAGTTTTAAGTCTAGGCTAATATGATTTCTGATTCTGGATCCTATCACTCTAATGACACGATTACTTTTTCACCTGAAACTTTATTTCCTTCATCTTTACTTGTTAGTTCTATTAAAGTCTATATCTCTATAATAAAATTTTAATTTTTAAAAATCTCTCTGCTTGTGTGTAAAAGCCAAGTTATTTTAGTATAGATAAACTAAATGTCAGTATAATGAATACAGTTTTTTAAATACAAGGCGAAAGAGAAGGGGAGAAAATATAGGACTGGAAAATATAGCACAGAAGACTGACCTTTGTCTCAATTCTGCCATCAATCAATAGTTAAGCTCACTTCAACTCCCTTTTATTTTTTCATACAAAAAGGTTAGGATAGTGAGGCAAAATATCTATAACATGTCATTTATTTTTAAAATATCATAAGTCTCCTACGTATTAGAGAACAGGGTATAATCTGTTTACTGTTTATGTATCTTTAAATATTTCCAGGATATTTAACCAATGTTGTTACAACATCACAGAGTACCTTCAAGTTTGTAAACTTTGTAAACACACATACACTGTTAGATTATTATTTATTATCTCTTTAGGCATCTCTTGTAGGCAGACATAATTATAAGAACTAGAACAGATTGTTTAATGAGAAGTGCTTCTAGTGAACCAAGGGCAAATTTAGTGCTTCCAAAATTTCATCTAGTATTTTTATAAAATATATGAGCTATGAAATTTAAATTCAATTACTTAACACTTATTAAAATTGTTCATGAGCTTGAAAGGAAGTTACATACTACATATTAGAAAGCAAATGTATACATTTTACAAAAATCGTACCAATGACACTACCCTTTTTCATTGTCTTCATATCAAAATACAATTTCATCCCAGACCCTGCTTGAGGCAGAATCTGTTCCATATTTATTTTACCATTATCAATCCTTGCAGGTTTCTTAAAGATAAACTTCTAAATACTTCTAAAGATAAACTTGATTTCAGAGGACTCTAATTTCCAACACTATAAAATAAGGCTTTCTTTGCTAAATTTGTAGTCTACAGTACTTAGATTATGGAAATATGTTTTTAATGAAAAACTTCATAGGAGGTGTATGACATAATTATGTATTTCTGAATATAGCTGTGGGGACTGTATTAACATTTTCCCTTTATTGCCGTTCACAAAGTGATTGTAATGGTTTTATCACTTCCATAATGCTTTATTATTTTTCTACTGACTTTTCCTGAGTTTCAGAGCCACATACTATGTCTCACCTCAAACCCTCTCAGATGAATAGATTTGGTAAATGCCCCTAGTGCATTTTTATTTTATTTTTAATAACTCATGCAACACACATACATACACACACACACACACACACACACACACACACACACTCATCAACAAATAAAAACACACAGGGGTCTTCCCATCAATTTCACAATCCTTTCCATTTCTTATTATGAGTCTATTCCTTCCATTCATTCATTCAATAAACATTTACTGAACACCTTTTATATGCTGTGCTCTATGCTAAGTATTGTGGACATAAAGGTAAATATTACTTTTTTTTTTTTTTGCCCTGGAGCAGAGTGCAATGTGCTGGCTAAGACAGACATGGAACTAAGTATTACAATGCATCATGATTAGGTGTTCTTAGTGAGGTAAGTGCAAAATGCAAAGATAAATCAGAGTTGGAAGGATCGCTAGGAAAAGAAAAACATTAAAAATTGAAAATAAGAGTGAAGGCAGGGGGCTTGTGCTACCACATTTGAAAACATAGAGCTGGGACCTGGTATTCTCTTTGTCCTCCAGGGAAGTCAGGTTATTCTCTCACACTGTGTGTGCCACATACAAAAGGTGGTTATTAAAGCCTCCCACCTTCGCAGCAAAACTCATTCATTCTCATTTCTCAAATAAAAAGCCTCTCTTCCTTTGGGGCTCTTGCCATCAGGTTACTGCCTTCCACGAGCCTCCTTGCTGTTGCTCACCAACACCCTGTCACCACTCCACATTCATCAAGGACGTTAGCACTCTGATGGTTTTCTTTGTTCGCCGCCATTTTTCTAGCCCATTTCCATGTCAAAGCAGACATCACCCAACAAACTTTCTTCACAGTTTCCGGATCCCTTCGATTTCAGGGGTGAGCACCACTTAGCCTCTCCCACCACACACACTAGGCCCTTCCAGACTTTATCAGCACCCTCCTCTTTTCCTGTTCTGAATTCTTCGACTCTTGGGAGTTCCGTCCTTATCCTGACATCTCTCTCAACCCCTCATTTTCAGCACACCGTTTATTTGATCACCTCAAGTCCACCAACACTCTCCATTTTCTCTCTTTCCTTCCAGCCTTTCTTGCCTTCTCTTCTTGACCAGTGTCTACCTAAACCCCAAAAGCTCATTAATGCATCCACTTGAGCCCAGGTGTGACTGTGGCAACACCGGCTGAGGAAAACACAAAGCTTGGTTCGTTCCAGATCTTTCCTGTACTCTTACACCTGAAGAACTTGACACAATAAGAGAGAAAGAACAAATGGATGTGATGACATATTCATGGTCTCCAACTTGATGCAGACACTTATAATGCTGCTCTGTCATCATTCTCTTTCCCAGCTTCGCAGAAATCATTTTAAACTTCTGCCAGCCTCCTCGATGCCCTGAGTTGCTATTTTACTTATCAGTTTTGACAGATGACTGAAATTTTAATTCACAAGAAAACAGTGACCATGACACCAGCACCTCTTTGACTTCTTGACCTCGTTCAGCCAATATCTGCATGTATCGTAAACAATCCCCTTCAATTTTAGTGGGAAGAGAGACACCCACCTCTGATGAAAGCTATTTTCTCTGCCTTCATCTGGTTCTCATTTCCTCCTATATCCTCACTCACATACCTGATTCATCAGTCAACTTCTCTCTTCTATGGTCAGTCTCTCCTTTTCAGGATATAGGCATACCTCGTTTGATTACACTTCGCTTTATTGTACTTCACCGAGGTTGATTTTTTTTTTTTTTTTACAAATTAAAGGCAAGACAGCACCACCAGCAAAATGTATACGTCATGCTTTATTGTGATATTCACTTTGTCACGATGGTCGGGACCAAACCCACAGTACTCTGAGGTCTTCCTGTATTAACATATTCAAGTTTCCCTCAAATAATAAACCAGCACCCTTCTCTGACTGTTTTCTACCCAGGTACTTCTCACCCTTCTTTTCCTTTCATACCTCAGTGTCCACAAAGTAGGAGGTAGCACACACTCTTAGCCTCCATTTCCTCACCTTCCACCTATCGATTTTTATAATAATATATTTCATAGGTGTAAAATAATATTCCTATAGGATAGAAGTGATAAGTTAAAAATATATACAGCTCAATTTAGGAAATAGAATATTACCAATGCCTTTAAAATAAACTGTTTCCCTTTCCAACCCATGTCCCTCCCCTGTAAAAGCAATCATGAATTTTTGCTTCCTTGTATTTATGTCTCTATAATTCATGCCTCAACAATATATGGTTTAGTTGCACATGTTTTGAATTTATATAACTTCTATCATATTGTTAGTATTCTTCTATGACTTGTTTTGTTTATTGTTTTAGCTACACATTAGCTTTGTGCAATTTATATTGATAAACACAGCAGCTGTGCTTCATAATGTATCATGGGACTTTACTATAAATAAACATTGTTTCCAGTTGTTGCTATTATTACATTGAACTACGTGAAATTGCAGTTTTTGTAGGTTAAAGATTTTTGATTATCAGGTATTGTATGGTTTATCCTATACCAAAAACTCTGCTGCACATATTGTCACACATGTCTCCTTATGATGTGTGTGAGAATTTCTCTAGGCCAGGGTAGAAGTGGGATTCATAGTTCCAACAGTATAAGTATCTCTGTATTTACTACATATGTCGAATTATTTTTCACAATTACTGCTCCAGTTAGTATCACCACCATCCATGTATAAATGTTTCTATTGCTTCACATTCTTGACAACACCTGGTATAAGAGGGAAAAAAATTGCAAATCTGATAGATGTAAAATTTTATTTTACTGTTAAAGCTTTTTTTGTTAAGTCTACTTTTTTAGAGCAGTTTTAGGTTCACAGAACAATTGAGAGGAAGGTTCAGAGATTTCCCATGTATTCCTTGTCAAACAACGTCCCCCACTATCAACATCCCCTACCAGAGTGGTAAATATGTTTCAATTGATGAACCTACATTGACACATCATTCTCACTCAAAATCTAGAGTTCACAGTATAGTTCACTCTCGGTGTTGTAAATTTTCTGGGTTTGGACAAATATATAATGGCATGTATCCATCATTATAATACCATACAAAATTTTTCTACTGCCCTGAAGATATACTCTGTGCTCCATCTATTCATCCCTCCCCTCCCCAACCCCTAACAACCACCTATCACTTTATTGGCTTCATAGTTTTGCCTTTTCCAGAATGTCATATAGATGGAATCATACAGTATATAACCTATTCAGATTGGCTTCTTTCACTTAGTAATTTGTATTTAAGGTTCCCCCATTTTTTCATTGCTTAATAGATTGGGTATTTTTAGCTCTGAATGTTATTCCATTGTCTCAAAGTTCTACCACAACTAGTCCATTCACCTACTAAAGGACATGTTGGTTGCTTCCAAATTTTAGCAATTATGAATAAAGCTGCTATAAACATCTGTGTGAAGGTTTTTGTGTGGAAATAAGTGTTTCCCACTCATATGAGGGTAATACCAAGCAGTGTGATTGCTAGATTGTATAGTAGGAGTATGTTGAGTTTTGTAACAAACTGCCAAAATATCTTCCGAAGTGGCTATATGTCATGCAGGGCAGCCTGCAGGTTCTCTGGTCCCGCTCCCCACATAAGAACACAGGATATGGTGAGGCCAAAAAGGAACACCCAGGGAGCCATAGATGGGGGAGCCATACCACTATATTCTCACTGGCGGCATCCGCCTCTCTGCAATCCGTACTTACTAGCTCAGCCACCATCTTCTTGCTAGCCCCCCTTTTCTGCTAGCGAAGCCATGGCAGTTATATTAGTGGCCAATGGCTCACTGGTTATAGCTGATGGCAAACTAGCCACAGCTAATGGCCATCCAATCACAGTTGATGGCCATTTACTACCCAAGTGAGCACCTTTCCACATGAGGCCGAGAGCCTGGAAACTGCACTCCTGGCTCTGTCCCCACACTACATTATTTTGCATTCCCACTAGCAATGAATGAGAGCTCCTGTTGCTCCACACCCTTGCCAACATTTGGTGTTGTCAGTGTTCTAGATTTTGGGCATTCTGATAGGTGTGTAGTAGCATCTCAATTTAATTTGCATTTCCCTGATGGCATTTGATGTGGAGCACCTTTTCAGGTGCTTGTTTACCAGCTATATATCTTCTTTGGTGAAGAGTCTGTTAAGGTCTTTGGCCCATTTTAAAATTGAGTTGTTTGTTTTCTTATTGTTGAGTGATTAGGTCTCTGTCTTTCAGTGAACCTAAGTCTCTGGACTGCGAACTTCACAAGTGTTTCTTTTTTTCTTTTTCCTACCCCCTTAGATGGTACAGCATGACAAGAGCAGGCTGGAGTTGGATATTTCCCTCATCCCGTGTGGGAGGTACAGCTGACTGGAGTTGGGTATTTCCTTTTCCTCTGCTCATTTAGGCTCTGATTATACCCAGCAAGTTAGGCTCTGGTTAACCAGTTTCACCTGACTGCAGGCTTTGTTAAGAAAAGCACACAGGTGGTCTGGTGTATTTTATAAGTGTTCCTTTCCTCCTTCCCCTGCCAGAAGCACGCGGGGATTTTTCTCTCCTGGAAGTAAATCTCACAATACTGTAGAAGTCCCTCTATGACGCTCAGGTTTTCCTATCCCTGTGGCACTGTTTCCTGAAATGGTTTCCACTAGTCAGCCTCTGCTCAGGTAAGAGACGACAACCTGTGTTCATTCACCTATCTGCCTCCAGCGTTATGGATGTGGCTTCCCCTCTGTCATCTCTCTTAGCGATTCAAGAGGAATTGTTGATTTTTCCGTTTGTTTGGACTTTCACTTGTTGTTATTTAGGCAGAAGTGGCATCTTCCAAGCTCCTTACATGCAGTATGGGCTATAACTATGTTTTTAATTTTCGTTTTTCTGATTAGTAACGAGGTTGAATATCTTTTCATATTTTAATCGGCCATTTGTGTTTCCTCTTCTATTTATGCTTTTGTGTTCATTTTACTATTTAAAAAAATTGTTCAGGAAGAATTATCTACAAGTTCTGGTTACTAACTGTTTTTTGGTGATACAGATTGCAAATATGTCTTTCTAGTTGTGGCATTATTTTTCCTCTGACTTTTGTGGTGTCTTTCAGTGAATACCCTAGTATTCTTAATGTTAATGGAGTCAAATTCACCAATCATTGTAGCTTTCGTTGTTAATTAAATCCTTTCCTACTCCACAATCCTTTTCCTACTCCTATTTTGCACGTAAACGTTTAAAAGTTTTGACTTTTACATTTACTTTTTAAATCCATTTAGAACTGATTTTTTGTGTAAAATATGAAGAAGGAAACCGTTTTCATTTTTTAAAAATATGGATACCAATTTTCAGAGTACCATCCATTGAATAGTCTATCTTTCGCTCACACATCTCAATGTTGAATCTGTCATGTAATTTTTCTTGTAAGTTTTAGTTAATTCAGGGCTCTTTCTTCACTTCCACTGGTCTAGTTGTCTATTTCTGCACCAAAGAAGCCGTGATATCTGTTAAAGTAAGTCTCTTCACTCATTTATTCCTTGACTCTAAGTCTTGTACTTAAACCTTCAAATTAGTCTTTTAAATTTCAAAGGAAATCCAGTTGAGATTTTAAAAGAAATTTCATTGACTCTGTACATCAATTTGGAGATAATTAACATATTTAAAATATTGAATCTTGTTGTTTATGACTATGCATACCACTCAAATTAGGTCTTTTAAAATATATTTCAAAAATATAAATTTCTTCATGAAATAATTGACTGTCTTTTGTTAAATTGATTCCTAATTACCTATATTTGGTTCCACAAATTACACCTTCTGTTTGTTAATTTTTGTATATTAATCTTATATAGTCACTGAAGTAAGCTCTTTTGTTAATGTGGATGATTTCCATCTTTCTTTTGGGTTTTCTACAAAGACAACCATGTCTTTTTCAAATAATGAGATGTTTTTCCATTCTTTTCCTATCTTTACATATTTTATTTCATTTTCCCGTTTTCATGTGCTTTCTGGGATCCTCAGTTTAATGTTGAATATGCCTGGTAATGGTGGACATCTTTCTTTTGTTGCTTTGTTTAAAGAGAATGATTTTACTGTTTTATCAATGAGTATGATGTTTCCTATGAGATTTTTCTACTCTTTTGCCAGTTAGAAAATTTCCTTTAGTTCTAAGTTTGCTAAGAGTTACTAATATGGATGCATAATGTGTTTATTTTAATTCCAAGTTTGCTAAGAGTTTTTAATATCAATGAATATTGTTTATTTTATCTGCAAAAAAAATGAGATGAATTTATGGGTTTTTACCATTTTTCTATTAATTATATTAATAGTTTTTAAAATGTTAACTAGCTTTTTATTTCTTGGATAAAGCCAACGGTAATTTGTGTATGTGTTTATGTGTTTTTAATATAGTGCTGAATTTAGTGGCCAATATGTTATATAGGATTTTTGCATCAATGGTTCATAATTGAGATTGACTTGTAATTTTCCTTTTGAAACTTTCATTTTTGGGTTTTGGAATCAAGATTATAATAATGACCTCATAAAACAGTAGAAGAGGAGTAGTGCGCCATTATTATTATGTTTTTTATTTTCTGGAAAAATTTATGTGATATTGGAATTATTTGCTTCTTAAATATCTAGTAGAATTTGTTGTCAAATTGTGGACTTGGGTTTTTCTGTATAAAAAGAAAAGTTTAATTTTTTCGATGGCTATAGGGTCACACAGGTTTTGTACTTCTTTCATAAGTCAATTTTTGTAAGAGAATTTTCTAGAAATGTGCCCATTTTATCTAAGTTGTCATTGTAATTTAAAGTTGTCTGTAATATTTGCTATCCTTCTAGTTTTTGTTTCTTTTGAAGCTATGTTTTCTTTTACTTTGCCAATATTGTTTGTATCTTCCCCCTTTTTTCTCAATCAGTTTTGTCAGAGATTTGGATTTTATTGTTTTTTCAAAAAACATTTGTTATTTTGATTATCTCTGTTGTAGCTTTCTTTTCATTTTTTTAAAAATTTATTGGGGTGACGATTGTTAGTAAAATTACATAGACTTCAGGTGTACAATTCTGTATTACGTCATCTATAGATCCCATTGTGTGTTCACCACCCAGAGTCAGTTCTCCTTCCATCACCATATATTGGATCCCTCTTACCCTCATCTCCCATCCTCCTCCTCCCTTATTTTCTACTTTATTAATTTCTGTTTTTACTTCCTTCCTACTCTCTGGGTTTATTTTGTCAATATATTCTAAAAATAGAGTTAGATGCTTAATTTATTAATTTTCAGCTTTTGTAATAAAACCATAAATTTCTCTCTATGATCTAGTTTATCTATATCCGATATGCTTTGATAAATAAAATTTTTCATAATTGTTCTAAAATTTTCTAATATCTGTTTTGATTGCTTTGTGTTAGGTGTTTTCAAATTTCTAAACATGAGTTTTTCATAATCTTTTTATTATTGACTTCAAACTTAATTTTACTGTGGTTAGAGACTGTGATCCATAGCATATCAAATCTTTCATATTAAAACTAGTTTTATAGTGTATTACATGATTTTTATATACTTATATAATCAATAAGTATCATGTGTGCTTGAAAATAATGTGTTGTCTCTAATTGTTTTTGTGCTTTATTCTACAAAATGCAGTTAGCTCAAGCATGCTATTTGTACTGTCGAAGCTTTTTATATTTTAGAGATATTTTTTGGCTATTTGATCTATCAATTGCCAAATAATATGTCTCAAAATCACCCACTATGATTTGTAAATCTGTTCTGCTAATTTTACTACTTACATTTTGAGTTGTGAAATTTGGTATATGAGATTTTTTTTATCATTATCCTCTAAGTGAAATAATGCTTTTTATCTTAAGGTGTATTTTATCTGATGTTAGTATACACATATTAACTTTAAAATGTTATTTAAAAATCTTCACCCTTTATTTAAAAATGTATATTTATATGTTAAACTCCTGGTATATTTTTATTTATTTCTACCATCTTATTTTGTGCTGTCTATTCATGCTTAGTACAATTTAGAATTAATCTGTACCATTCCGTACTTCATACAAGGACTTTAGTATGCTAACCCTGATCATGCTCTCTCTGACTTACTGTTTCAGTTCTACCTTGTTTTTTTTTCTCCCAGCCTCTTTGTGCTGAACACACCCTAAAGTGACCCCCTATGAGTCATACCTTTGCATAATTGTCCTCCCTTGAGTGTGGGTAGAATTTGTGACTTGATTCTAACCAATAGAATATTGCAAAAGTAATGGGATGTCACTCCATTGATTACATGACAAAGGTGATGAGGACGTAATTTCAGTTATTATGTTATATAGACTGGAGAGAGAGTCTCCTTACTGGCTTGAACAAGTTGCTGTTATACTGTGAAAGTGTCTATGGAATGGGTGGCCTCTAAGAACTAAGGATGGCTTCCAGCTGACAGCCAATGAAAGGTTGTAGAGCCTCAAGGAAATTAATTCTGCTAATAACATGAACGAGCTTGAAAGTGGATCCTTTCTCAGTGGCCCCTCCGGAGGAGAACGCAGCCTGTTTATGCTGAGATCCAAATCAGAGGACCCATTAAGCTGTGTCCAGACTCATGATCTTTAAAAAGTTACGATAATACATATGTGTGGTTTTAAGCCACTAAATTCGTGATTCTTCCTTACATAGCAATAGAAAACTAATATACTCTCAAATTTGATTTTATTATTATTGTTTTATAGAGTTACTATTTGTTTGCATTCATTTTATTTGCACACATTTTCTTCTTGAACCAATAGTTTTTCTGAAACCCTTTTTCCTTATTTTTGAGGTATATATTTAGAAGCTCTTATAGGAAGAAGTTGCTTATGGGAAATTTCTTGACTTTGTTTTATCTCAAAGTGACATTATACTATTATACAATTCTAAGTGTGTAGCTATAAATATTGTCTTCATAACTTTGATATTGTCTCACAGTTTTCTGGCTTCCATTGTTGTCATTTAGAATTTCGTTATTTCAACTTTTTCTTTGGAAGTAATCTGTTTTCTCTCTGGATTATTGTAAAGGTCTTTTGTGTTTATATTCTATGGTTTGGTTAGGGTTGGGATTGTTTGGCTTCCTGACTCTGAGAATTCATGTCAACTGGAATTTCTTGGCCAGTTTGCCTTCCAAAACCATCTCTCTGCTATCTCTCTACTTTTGGAATTCTGATTTGACTTATATCTTATCACTGTTTCCTTTATTTTTATTGTCAACTGCTTTCATAGTCCATCTCTGTCTCTCTGTGCTCTCCTGGCCTAACTGTTTCAGGCCCATATTCCATTTCAGTCATTCTCTTCAGTCGTGTCAAATAGGCTACGTTGCACAGCTCTTGCTTTTTTATTTTCATTACTGTATATTTCACTTCTATATGTCTAACTTATTTTTATTTTAACTTCCCAGTCATCTTTATAGTCACTTCTTCCTTATTCATACATTTGATTTTTTTTTTTTTTACTTTAAATATATCACACACTAATCTTATATTGTGAATGTGACAGTTGAAATATCTGAACTCTTTTTAAGAAATTCATATGTGGAAATACTCTTAGGATTGATACGATGGTTGATTTATCTGGAAAAAATTATTTGCTTTGAATGGACACTTAGGGAAGCTCAAGCCTAGTATTGTTTGAATCTTTTTCAGACTGTGGAAGCAGTGAAATGACTATGTCTCGCTTTTGAGTTCCCTGGGGACACGTTGTTTGTTTCTCCACTCAAGGCATATTTTATTTTGTTTCTTATTTATTATTATTATTATTATTATTTAAAACTTTTATTTATTTTAAGTGTGTTTTTCCAGGTCCCATCGGCTCCAAGTCAAGTAGTTGTTTCAATCTAGTTGTGGAGGGTGCAGCCCACAGTGGCCCAGGCAGGGATCGAACCGGCAAACTTGTTAAGAGCACCGCGCTCCAACCAACTGAGCTAACCGGCGACCCCTATTTTTTCTAATTTACACTTTCACTGAAGACACAGTTTTTTTTATAGGTCCCAGAACTAGAATCCAACTGTCCCACCAAAGCAGACCTGAGTTTGTCAAGGTCAAAACTAAAGCTCTAGGTCACTGAAATTAACAGACGATCTCATTGCTTACAGTTCTCTGAGTTGGTTCTTCCCAGAACTTTTGCCTCTGATGACTCTGATAGTTTCTCTTACTCTCTCCAACTCAGACATGCACTAAAATATGTTTTTAATTTTGTATCTACTTCTTTTAGGAGCTTTGTAGCAGGATAGTTTTTCAGGATATTTACTCTGCCAATACTGTTGGGAAAGGAAGTCTATGTCGACTCTTCACCTTCCTGTAACCAAAGTTTGCCCTTAGCATTTTATAGAATGTTCCCTTGCTCAGGTCACCAGTGACATCATAATTTCTAAATAAAGCAAATGTTCATTAGGTCTTTTCTCACTCTTCAGCCTTTGAAACTCTCGTCCATTTTCTCCATGAATCACTCTTCTCCCTTATAGTCTCTGATGCCTCCCCCATATGCATGCACACACACACAGTCACACTAATTTGGCTTTTGCCGTTATCAACTCTTATGTTATTTTCACTCTCTTTTTATCCTAATAAGGCTGACTGAAACTATTACCAAACCAAGAAAACTTTACCTGATCCTTTTCTGTCCAATGGCATAATGGACATACATCTCAACACCTCTATTTTTTATTTTTTTTATGGTAAGAACCACTTGCCTTTCAAGACTGCTCTGTTATACATCTATCCTTAAAATGCCAGACCATTTTGGAAATTGCCTATTGATTAAAATTCTATCAGTTGCTGGTTTTATTGCAATTCTGCATCACAGTTGATTCATTTGCTTCAAATTACTAATGAATAAATGGATAGGTGCCATTTTCAATGGAAACCTTTCAATTTTATAGATGCTATAAAAGTTAACTTCAATAAACCTGATGTTGAAATGACTAGGGTGGAAGGTTCTAGAGACATAAGTCATATCACCACCAGAACATCAGGTTGAGATCGATTTTTTTACCTGTATCCCTGCGGCAGGATGCAGGTGCATGCTCGTCAGTGACTCTTAGGCAATGGCTAATAAAGAAGATATCTTGTTGACACTCTGAACATCCCTAAGATGTTCATGGGCCTTCCTCTCCATTTGTCTTCGTGGTTGGAGAGAAATCTGGGATGAAGCCTGTGCTGAGGAGAGTCTCCTCTGAACCAGAAGTAGATATACCCAGTGTCCCCTTCCTCTCTAGCTCCTTATTTTCAGACTCCTTCACTGGTTCCTCACTAGTCTGTCTTCTAAAAATTATTCTTCCCCTAGTGTGTGTTCTCAGTCATTGCCTCTGCTCATGCTACTGATCTCCTTATGTGGTGATCTTGTCATCCATCACTGCATTACTCTGGTGACTTCTACAGATGTGTTATTAGGTCTGATACTCCCCTGAATTTCAAGTTCTTCCTGGTTGTCTCTTTTTAAAGGCACCTAAAATTCAACATGACTGAAAGTGAACGCTTCCTTGCACGTCCACTGTCAGTTCTCATTACATGAGCACCTAGTAAAATCTCTCACTAGTTCACTCCATAACATTTAGGAAAGCCTAAAAATCGGCCAAGAAATAACCACTCCTTGCTTAATCGTTTGTTATAATTCTGTCCACAAATTCAGGAAATTCCAATGTAAGAGATGTTCCATTCTTCACCTCTGAGGAAAGAAGTTAAAAATGTGTTGCAATTTCTAAAATCCTCTTTACCTTCAGGCTTTACTCTCACCTCTGGATTTACAGCTAAGCTCCTCATGACTGATAGTGATAAAAGCCTCCTATATACATTAATGTATATATAAATTAAATCATCTCACTAGAGTTGCTTAATTTGAAAAATAAATTTAGTGATAAAGACAAGAGCCAATATTAATTCTATAAGTAATGTAGACAGTAGAGAGGAAGAAAAATGACTTCAAACCATTGGCTTTCCAGAACCCAGAAACCAACATCTTTCTCACTTCCTGCTTGAGGTAAAGGAAAGCAGAGGGACTTCAGTTTTATGTTGACATGGTCAAAAGATAAATATGAGTTATTTTTAAATCAATAAAGAACTTTCCACCACAGCTTTGGCAACTTTTCACCAACCACTTCCCCCTCATAACTCTAGTTAACGTTTTTCACATCTTCTGAGAGAAATAGGTGAAGGGTATTTCCGGTAGCCTCTATTGCTGAGGTTGCCCACATTCAGGTAAAAGTGTGGGAAATAACCACTAAATACCTATTGCTGAAAGACAGAAAACATTTACATATATAAAAAAGAGAAGTTGAGGTATCATGGGGGTGGGTGGGAGACAACTCAATAAACTTCCTTCATGATAAAATAAAATTGACATGTCTGCTACAACATTGGCAGAAGCCAAGAGCATTCTTTTTATAGCCGCATCAGAAAATATATTCTGGGTTGCCAAGTGTTTAGATATTTTCAATTTCATCATCTGGGAACAGGAAGGGTGTATACACCCTGTTAGCACCCTTTGGAAAGGAAGCTGGTGTACTCTTCAGGACTGCTTATCATTTCCCCTTTACGAAGATGGGCAAAATTTAGTGACCTCTCCATGTGGTTTATTTGAATTCCATGTGAGACCAGAATAAAAAAAAAGATCATTTTTTAAATATTTGTTGTTTTATTTAAGCTATGCCTTTGAAGAAAATGACCCAAGAAGTAAATAGTACATATGCTTCAGGGGGGAGCACACACACACACACACACACACACACACACACACACACACACACAGCATAGTCTTACCGTTTAGTCTACCAGCTGAGATGGATGACGGTTTTGGCATCCAGGTTACTAGATCTTATTTCTATGTCTCATAAGTTTTATCATGTAGATGTTGAGTAATGGATGACAGAGAGACAAGAAGAAAATGAGAATGAGAGAGAGAGAGAGAGAGAGAGAGAGAGAGAGAGAGAGAGAGAGAGAGAGAGAGAGAGAGAAATGCATTACATTTCAAAATAGCCCATTGTGGCTTGATGTGATTTGGACTAGAAAGAGCAGAGGGTTTCTGAATAGAAAACCAGAATAGTTAGAATAGTTCCCTCAGTTCAGAGAGAGAAGATAGGAGCCAACTTGGGCTACATTAAGGAAGAATTTGGGTGAAACTGAACAAAGAAGAGGCAGCTACCTTTCTGGTGAGACAATTAGAGGAGTGGTGGGAAAAGAGAATTAAAAAAATATTTTTCTGCATCATGATCGAATGTCCTTGGGCATTTTTCAAGATGCTTCCATAGAGAAACTGCAGTTTGGAGGTATTGGACTGGGTGCCCCTTTGAATGCTGAGAGATACTGAAGTGGGCTGTAAGGAAGAAGTCAATAATTCTAACTGTATATGGCTCACATGATTTTCATCTGCCCCACAACAGTGGGGATTACATTCTCCTTAAGAATAATTTAAAATATTTGGAAGTCACATCAATTTTTTCGGCCATGACAGTACAGAGTTAAACAATTCAAATATAATTTATTACGTTTGTTGTTATTCTAGTAATATTGTTATTGGGTAATTATAATTTATAAGGAGTTGTGCTAAGTGTTATACATGAGATATTTTGATTAATCCCTCTAAGAACTCTATGAGGTCAGTGCTATTTTTATCTCTGTTTAAAGGTTGAAGACACAGATATTTAATGATTTGGCCAGTCATAACAGCAAATAAATGGCTAAGCCAGGATTTGAATGGAAGCTGCCTGACCCTTAAGCCTAGGATTTTAAGATCTGCCTCAAAGAATCTGCTTGATTTACCTATATTAATCTGGAAATGGAACCATCGAGATAGTTTTGTATTTGGAATTTTGAAACACGTACTTTGATTTTAAAAGCACAGTCATGGGTAATATATCCTAAATTCATGTCTTTGAATTGATTGGACTAGTTTTCCACTGGGAAAGTTGTATTGCTGTCCTTTGGGGGAAAGATGATACTTTGATCCAATCACTAGGGCTTCCTCCTAAAGAGATGTGTCCAGGAAGGGATTTGACGTTGAAAAATGTTTCCTTTTCCTTAAAGCTATTTCACACACTCTTAAAATTAAATGGGAATATTTTATGTTGTGGGATTCACTTATTTACTTCTCTTCCGAAATCTGAGAGATCCTGGAGAAAACCCAAGCAGGATCTGACACCGGAATAAGCTCCCTATCATTCATCATTTTTTAAAATCACATGTCAAGAAATGTGACATCAGTTACCCTCAAGATACAATGAAATGGACCAAAGAGGCACAGGAAGTTCTGTTTGTAGCTTCCCATTCCACAGTTTCAAAAATTGGCTTTTGTAGATCTACAGGTGCACTTTGAAAACAATTTCTCGTTCTTTCAGATGACTAAGAGAAAGTGAATGAATATGTGAAAGTAAAAAGGTATTTCTTTGCTTTAGATCTTGAAATTTTAATGAATGTCTATCTTTCTTATCATATACACACGCACCCCTTCCAGTTTCTATGCTGATTATCCACAATGATGTGCATATAGCACATACCTACCGTATCTCCCTGAAAATAAGACCTAGCCAGACAATCAGCTCTAATGTGTCTTTAGGAGCAAAAATTAATAGAAGACCTGGTTTTATGTTTACATAAGACCAGGTCTATAATATAATGTAATGTAATATAATATAATACTGGGTATAATATGATATAATATAATATAATAATACTGCGTATAAAATAATATAATATAATACCGGGTCTTATATTAATTTTTGCTCCAAAAGATGCATTAGAGCTGATTGTCCGGCTAGGCCTTATTTTCGGGGAAACACAGTATATACATAAAAACATATATACACTCATAACATATAATAAAACACTTTTTTTTTTTTTACATGTAAGTCACTATTTTTTTAACACTCTAAAGCCTAAAACAACATGACTTCCAAATTGCAGACCTCTTCTAGCAGTTCTGGCAGTCTAAGAATGTGGAGATCTGTAAAGTCCCTCAGTGGATGCCACAACACAATTAAAAACTGTACTCTGAACCACTACCTCAAAAAAAAAGGAACACATTATTGACAGAGATGTAAGAAGAAGAAACAATATTGCAACCTGATTACATTTAGAAAAGCAAGAAAACCAAATGCTGCCCCAAGAAACAAGAAGCCAAGATAGAAGACAATGTAATTCACCATATGCAATGTGTGTTCCTTTATGAAAAACATACTGAGAGGAAATAACTAATTGTGCCTAAAATTGGATATCTAAGTATATGACACACAAGTACAAATAATTCATGAAAGTCAGCTGACCCTGGTTATGAGAAAATTATAGTTCTTTGCAAAGGGAGAAATTCCTGGAATCTAGCCCCTAAAATTCTTTGTGTCTAGTTTTCCTCTCGTGTAAGTAGTTTTTGACATGATTATTTGCCATTTAAAATGTTCAAATACACACAAAAATGTTTTCTTTCAGAACCTGGGAAGTGTTTTAACATTTTGACTGCAGAAAATACATGTCACATTCATGTCTACGTGTACAGAAACACACAATCTCTCGCATACATCTTCCAGGTTTGACTCTGTCCCCTGCTTCCATTATATACCATCCAGTAGCCAGAGTAATTTCTTTAAAAATATAAATTGCATCTTGCCTATGTCATGCTCTCCTTGGCATCCAGCTTTACTCAGGATAAAAAGCTAATCCTTCCTATGGACTTCAGAGGTCTTGCGTGATTTGGTTCCATTTACGTCTTCAGCCATGTTGTTCCACCTAACCCTTTGCTCACGATCTGCAGCCACTGTGGTCTCCTTGCTGCTTCTCCCACAGGCCAAGCTTGTTTCTGTCTCTGAGGCTTTTGTTGGCCTAAAATTTTTGTTTGTTTGTTGTTTTTTTTGACTGGCTCCTCCTCGTTTTTCCTAGTTACTTCCTCAGAAAGGCCACGCGCCCATCCATTCAATTTCAAGTGTGTCTTTCATTACTATCATCCCATGATACCCCATTCTCTTCCTTGATAACTCTTGTTTAAATATACCTACCTTTGCGTACTTGCTTAAAATTGGTCTCTTCTGCTAGAATATCAGTGAAAAGAAGGCAGGAACAATATTTGCTTTATTTTTCATGGTATACTCAGAACTTAGCACATCATTGGGTACGTGTGCATACGCAATAATCTTTAATTGATCAACTTCCTTTCAAATAAAACATTTCTGGCTTCTAATTCTCCTCTGTGTTCACCTCAGATTGCTTCCAGATCTCTCACAAGAAACTCTGAAGTCATAGTGAAATTGATAATGAAGTGAGGCAATATGAGACATCTAACTCACCTGCTGGTGTAACTATAAGACATACACACAAAAACACAATCAGTTAACTAAGGAGACTAGCAGTTCACCACTTAACTAATAAGTTAACTGGCAATGTAATTTTTCTGAAAGAATTCCAACTCTAAATTTTGGTCAGTCTCATCATCGAGATTATCTGAGATTCTGTGGGCAGGATCGGCCCAGACCTTAAAACTCAGATTTTGTTAGACCATAATGACCACTTTGACTACAACTGTCAACCAGATTGGCTCCCCAATTCACTCTTATAATAGTCAAGTAGCAAACAAAACCAGTGAAATTGTTGGTTTCTATTGTGTAGACCAAGGGGCAGGTTGGCCAAGTTCTTCATTTTTCACTATTTTGGTGTCATATCAACCCTGCTTTTAGCTTTAGATACTCTGCAAAGTGGTCACTCCAAAAGTGTAATATTTCACAATAGTCACATTAGTGATGGCTGCTACTTACTAAGGCACATCTGTCACTTGAATATGTTTCTGGAGAATCTTAGAATGTTTCCATCATTTCATTGAAAAATGCAAGTTGGATCATTTTACATATTCTGATTGCCATATTATATCACAAACAGAATAACATTCTTCACTATGTTGCAAACATTTCTGAGTGAGCTTTTGGAAAATGAAAAATAACTCTTGATGCACTGCAGATTCATTTCTCAGAATGACTTCTATTTTCTGCATGCGTCTCTCATGCTTCCTCAGTATATAAATTCTGCTATTGTTAACTCTCCTGCAGTCCTTGATTACTAGTTCCACAGTCCTTGATTTTTTCTTGTGGTAAACCTATTTTTCAGACTAATATGCAAGTCTTAAAAAAAAGAAACTAGTATTTCCTTATAAAAATGTGTAGGATAGGGTGACCAGGTGGCTCAGTTGGTTAGAGCACAAGCTCTGAACAACAATGTTGCTGGTTCAATTCCCACAAGGGCCAGTGAGCTGTGCCCTCCACAACTAGATTGAAATAACGAGCTGCTGCTGAGCTTCCAGAGGGGTGGCCAGATGGCTCAGTTGGTTAGAGTGCAATCTCTCAACAACAAGGTTGCAGGTTCAATTCCCACATGAGATGGTGGACTGTGCCTCCTGCAACTAAAGATTGAAAACGACAACTCGACTTGGAGCTGAGCTGCACCCTCTACAGCTAGATTGAAGGACACTGACTTAGAGCTGATGGGCTCTGGAGAAACACACTATACCCCAATATTCCCCAATAAAAATTAAAGAAAAAGATGTGTAGGATAGATTGACTCGGTATACAAACCTTAGATAAATGTATGCAGAATCTTTAGCCAAGATTTGGACTACTGCTTGTTAAGCTACATTTGTTAATAGAAAACTTGCAGATGTCTTTCTTTAGATGGTTGAGAAAAATTCTCCAATCGTTGTTCAAATATGTGTATATATGTGTATTTCAATTTTTAAATGCAGACACACAAAATTAACTTTGTAGCTGAGCAAACAAAACAAAAAGCAAGGTCCTGACTCAAGCATTCTACATTTTCGTAGCTAACAAGCTAACAAAAGAAAAACCAAGAGTCACTGTGTTGGATCTATAAGCAACACACTTCAGATGTATTACCAAGAAAAATTGTTGCAAAACTTGTCTAACACCAGGTAAAGCATACTTTGGGAAAAAAATATGTCAGTTGAGGAACATATTTCACGATTTCGGCTTGGCACAATACTTTTCAAATGTTAGTGATCGCTTTTTTATTTTTTAACTTGAGGGCATAGAAACATGCATTTACTCTTTAAATTTATATAAAAGTGGAAAGAAAAATAGGAGTTTATTAGTGTTGGATGCTTTTGTGCTTATGCAATAAAAAAATCTGGCTGAAATGCTTTGGCAAGTATGCAGTGTATCATATAGTATAATAACTTATGGTGTTTGGAACAAAAATAAAAGCTGCTAAGATATTGTGGTTTTGAACTTGGCAAAAGAGTTGTAGAATGAAATTGGCCCATGTACTTTCACAGAAACTTTCACAATGGGTAACAGGCTTTCTAAGTACTATATATATAATGAAGTGATAAGCAACTTACTACATTGAATCCTACTGTAACCTTTTTAGGGTCCATATATTAAGAGACATTATTTTATAGAGAAGGGTCCCTGGAATATCCATAAATGAACCTCTTGAATATAGTTCAAGAAAGTCATACTTTATCTTAAACTATATTCCAGAGGGATTGCTATATAGCAATATTTTAATTACTTTAACATTGATAAATATTTAATGAATACCTCCTATGGGCTGGCATCTACAGAGAGCAGAGATATTTGTAAGAAAAGACAGACCCTGCCTTTATACAATTTATGTTCTCGGTCTCCCATGTAGGCATATCATCATAATGATTTCATAGGCAAAATAAGTTTTATAAGAGAGGTAAAATACTTTTGTGTTTCAGGTAGCGGATCAGGAAAAGGCACTATTCCCATTCTCGCTACCAACACCAAAACATGAATTAATAAATAAAACTGCCTTCCTCAAAGATGGAAGAATATGATAACAAGTATAGGACAGAGAAAAGGAAATCCTCAAATATGCTTATTTAAGATTCCACCATAACTAGCCAAGCATTCATTTCATGGGAAGATGGAAGCATTTAAATCTCCTGTTTGTGGCACTCTCTTCCATCTCATATGGCTGATGTGGCCTTTATGGGAGTGTCCGGCATTATTGAGCAGCTTCCCCGATAGGGCCTTTTGGAAACGGTGGCACCTCTTACTCTTGGTATTGTAATAAAGGGATAAGGGCGGTTGGTGAACTACAAGTGGCCCAGTTCTTTGTGTTAGAACAGGAGAGCGCTCAGTGTTTGTTACTAATCTCTATTTGGAAATCAAGAGCCTATTTTTTCTTTTGAGTGAATTCCATGAAAATAACCCTAAGATATAAAGCAGAGATGGTGTCATGTGCCACTGGCAGCTGGTAAAGGATTTTAGGATTGGGCAACTCAGCTGTTTCTTCTTTATAAGCTTTATGAAAATGCTTTTGAAGTTAACCTTGAAAGTCACAAAGGATTTCAAAGAGCAGAAATAAAAGGGAGAACATTCTAGAAAGAGGAAATCATGCATATACAGGTGTGCAGAAGAATGGGGCAGGTTTGGAGTAGAAGTAGCAGAGCTGGAAAAAAGGATAACAGGATTTCAAGAGAGATGATACTAGAAAGAGAAGTGGTAGTTGTATTGAAAGCCAGGGTGAAAAAATACTAATAAATTTAACAAGAGTTAGTGTGCCCTCAACATTTCTACCCAAACACATGACCAAGATGCTCTTCCCATGTCCTAGAGGAAGATGCCTATTTTTTTTTTTTTTTATGTTCTCTTGGTCTCCCACATAGGCATATAATCATAATGATTTCATAGGCTCTTTGAATCTCCTCTGACTTTATCCTCCTACTGTTGAACGGAATCTTAGGTGGATCTGAAAGCTTACACAGGTAATACATAAGTAGTCTCCTTTTTTAGGTATTAAAACGCCAGGTTTTAAAATGTTCAGTCTAATATATCAAAACTCAAAGCTGTTATCCAATTTATAACTTCTGTTCTTCAATGGGCTGAGAATTGGTGTTTTTTTTAATTTTGTTTTGTTTTTAAATTTATATATTTTCATTCAGGGCAATTTTCATTTCAGGGTTATTGAGGTATAATATACAACAAATTTCACTTTGTTTAAATGTACAGCTCAATGAGTTTTAACACATTTATGTTGTCCTATAATCACTACCTTTATCAAATTACAGATCATTTTCACTATAACAAAAAGCTTTCTCTTGTCCCTTTGTGGTCTCCTCTCTTTCCCAGTCACTGTCAATCACTGATCTGATTTCTGTGCCTGTAGTTTTGCTTGTTATGTATTTTTTAGGGAGTTGGCTTTTTCTCTAGCTTAATGCTTTGGAAATTCATCCAAGTTGGATATATCAATACATTATCGTTATTGCTGAGTAGTATGACATTGTATGATGTAGCTTGACTTGTTTATCCATTTATTAGTTGAAGAAGATTTGAGTTGTTTCCAATTTTCGACTTATGAAATAAAGCTGCTATGAACATTCACACAGGTCTTTGTGCAGAAATATGCTTTCAATTTTCTTGGTTTAATACTTAAGTGCAGTCGCTAGGTCATAGGATTAGTATACGAGTACACTTGATATATAATAAGCTGCCAAAATATTTTCCAAAGTGGCTTTACCAGTTTGTATTCCCATCAGCAATGTGTGAGAATTTTAAATTTTAGCAGTTACAGTGGATATGTTCTGGGTATTTGAAGTTATCTTTTCTTATGATGTCTTTGTGTGGCTTGCTATAAAGTAAATACTGGCCTCATAAAATGATTTGAAAAGGGATTCGTCCTCTTCTATTTTCTGGAAGAGTTTACTTCTTCCTTAAATGTTTTGTAGAATTCACCGTGAAGCCATCTGGCACTGGTATTTCCTGTCCCCCCATTTTTTTTCTTTCAGTTTTATTGAGATACAATTGACATACAGCACTGAGTAAGTTTGAGGTATACAAAGTAATTTCTTGTCTTACATATATTGTGAAATGATTACCATAGTAAGTTTAGTTAACATCGGTCATCTCATATAGATATTAAAAAAGTCTTTTTTCTTGTGTTGAGAACTTTTAAGCTCTAGTCTCTCAGCAACTTTCAAATATACCAAACAGAAGTATTAAGTATAGTCATTATGTTGTATATCACCAGTTCTTATCTATCTCATCACTGGAAGTTTGAATATTTTGACCACCTTCGTCCCTCTCCCATGGGTTAAGAATCTTGCAGCGGGGAAAGGACATGTAGTTAGTTGCTTCTCCCTTGAAACACCTCCTCCCTTACATTATAGCTGCATTTTTCTGGTGGTGAAAGAGAGGGTAGGGAGAAGAGGAAAGTGAAGTCTTATCGCTACATTTAATAGGGCATTGGTACCCTCTAGTTGTGGCCGTTGACAAAAGCTGATTCTTGCTTGTGGAAGACTTTCGTCAGTTCCTGGGACCCTGTACCCTCCTCACTTCTCAGACTTTCCATTAACTTTGCCTGGAACCCCTTCAGCTTACACACTCCCTCAGTTTCCTTAATGGATGTTTGTTGTGCTCACAGCTGGAAGCCCGCTTTCTTTTCAAGAGAGCTAGCTACCCCAAGGAAAACGTGTGTCTTTTATTCACTGTTGGTTGAAGGGCAGCCCTTTCTGTCTTCACTTTACCTTCTTAAATGCTTCCCGCTTATTGCTCTGGACTATTTTTAGGTTTTCCCCTCGCCCCACATTCCAAGGGAAATAGGACAAGTTCTCCAAGTGGTTCTTTCAAATTTCCTTCACTTGATTTGAGACAAATGGGAAGAATACCTTTCTCTTCCCAATGGGAATTACATAAAACATTTATACTTGCTTCAAAGTTATTAATAATTACCTTCTTCATGCGTGTGGATTATTAGTTGCACAACTTAGCATGTGCTTCATAGATGGTCTTGCCCCCCCATTTGAGTTCCTTGGAACTTATTGGTTTTGGGGATCTCTGCTGCATTTTGACAACAATGAAGGTCTAATTTAACATCTGTCTTCCATACATAAACAGGAGACCCTGTGTATATGAATAGTGTTTCTAAGGGTTCACTATGAGTTACTTGTCTGGAATATTGAGATCATGTTCCCTAAACACCATGACCTGTGTTTCTATGGGTCACTGTTATTGATATTTAACATATTAAAACAGAAATTTTTAAAACGCAAGAGGTTACAAGTAGATGTTCCATTAGACATCAGAGCAATGATAATCATCACATGTCATGTAGCCTCTGGAAAACTCTATTGCTCACTTCTGTGCATCTTGGTGTTATTGTGAAAATAGTTTTGACATCACAAACCTCCTGAAAGGATCTCAGAAATCCCCAGAGGTCCCGGGACCGTACTTTGAGATCTGCCTATCTAGGATGAGGCGGGGCTAAGATTTAGGAAAGAAGCATTGTGTTCAGTGCTTTTAAATGAAAAATTCTGATAATGGTTCTGAGAAGAAAGGATAATGGGGTAGGACAACCCTCGAAGAATGCTTTGAAAATGCTACATCATTGGCATAAATGTATGTTTTCTTCATTCATTACGTAAATACTTACACACTAAGCATTGGAAAAACGGTGGTAGGTAGATAAGACAGAGACCTTGCTCACGTGAAATATGTGTTCTACTTTATAGAGTCAGAAAATAGAGTTAACAAAGACATAAGTTAATTTGAAAATCACGAGACCTGCAAAAGAAAAATATAATTTGGATAAATCATGAATAGGAAAATTTGGGATAGAATTTAAGCTTCAGAAGATGGCAGCAAAAGGCTCCATTTTTTTAAGAAAGATTATGGTGCCATTGCAGGATACATAATTTTTTTAAAGTTATTAATATAGCATGGGAGCAGGAAGCAACAGGCTGACTCTACTGCTCAGAGGGCTCCCAGCCCTAATTCAACTCGGAATTCAGAGCAAGACTTTAGAGGAAACAGGATGGAGAAAGAATTTATGTCATTTGAAATTACAAATGTCCTTGGAAACCAACCTCTGTCAACAAAGCAGAGAAGGAAGGGCACAGACAGAGGATGAACCATCCTCTATCACATGGACTGAGAATGCATTTTGGTACCTATGTTCCAAATGAAAAGTTCTGCCAAGGAATTCACTGCCATTTTTCTACCAACAAGAGCTTCCTTTGACAGACTTCAGATTGGAAGTTATTCAGCAAATTTCACACCTAAATAGATCTTTCATCTCTTATACTAAGTACATAGTCTTCCTGTAGGTGTTATAGGTGTGTATTTGGGAATGTGTTTTATATGGCAGCATTTCTATAATTATTTAAACCATTCTCCTTCATTATTAAAATTAGCTCTGTCTGGGTATCTAATTTAAAATTTGAATTTAGACAGTGACAATAAATCTATTCTCTCCTCTATTCTTAGAAGTTTATATATATTATTTTAACTTCAGACTTATAATAATTGTAGGGGTTTTTTGTTTGTTTGTTTGTTTTGGGTTTTTGTTGTTTTTTGGGGTTTTTTGTTTGTTTTATGAGGAGTGAAATTTTCCTTCATTTGTTTACCCAGAATTATTAATCCATTGTTGGCAAAATATTTTGTCTTTTTATAATAAAAGTCATTGCAATTCATTGCAAAAGAATTTGGGTGGAATATTTGGAGAAGAACTAGTAGGAATACTTTAGTGCTAAAATCAATGAACAGAAGTTTCTTATGTATATATAATATTTGTATAAAATAATTAACAAAAGTTTTAGAACTTATGCAAAGGAGCACGCACCTTCAAAGTAATCACTATAAACTGATGCTATCATTTCCTGAAGTACTTAAATATGGTCTTATTACTTCATGGTCTAACCTAATATAAATATGTCATACTAGTAAATATTGCATATACTTCCACAAATGTTCATAATGCTCACAACATTTAAACTAGCCACATTAGCTGATTTTAAAATTCTATATTCCAAATACAGTAGTATTAACTTGAGCATAAATATTATTTTAATTGTTTTATGTTTCTGTATTAGTCATATGGCTTTTATTTTACCAAAGTATGTCCCTGTTTTGCATGAATGTTGAAGCCACCGTGACTGAACTGTGTAGTAGTCTAAATACTTATTTGCTATATTATAAGGTAATGAAAGGAAGCAAAGAATGACAAAAAAAAAAAAAAAAAATCCTGCCCATATAGAACATATTTTTTTCTTACAAAAACATCATGGATTTTATTTCATCTCTTGAAAGAAAAGAAACCTATTTCTTCTTGGAAAAAAAAAAAATGGTAAAGCCAAAGCTGTGACGTTTCATAGCTGCACCAGCACCAATACCTCTTGGCATTCGTGACCTTCATTTCTTTATTCAAATCACAGCCAATGGCATAAAAATGAAAGTCCTAGGCCAAGTGTAATAAACTTTTCATGATGCCTAGCTTTTGTAAGGCTCCGTATTGAGCCCTCACGACGCACATACATGACTAAGACAGAGGTTAACTCGTTAAATGTTTACAGAAAATATATTTTTCTTAAATTCTGATCATTTCCTCAACCATACTACCAAATCAATAAATGGATTAGAAGTAGAATAAGAATTAATTATTAAAAAACCAACCCTATCTACCTTTTCAGTTAAAAGAAAATAGAAATTATATTTAATAACTCTCTGAAGAGCCAAGGGCTTCATACATTTAAAGGGGGTAGAAGAAATCACAATTGAAAAAGCAAAAGATAAAAATTTTAAACTTTTATATTTCAGGAAATAATTGAAATAAATAGCCAAACTATCAAACACAGATATAGTTTATAGTAGTTCCAAAAGGCATATTATATTACTTCTATTTATTCAAGCTGATAAAAAAAATAGTAATAGGT
The DNA here is from genome assembly GCF_057876585.1 of Rhinolophus sinicus. Lineage (NCBI taxonomy): Eukaryota > Metazoa > Chordata > Mammalia > Chiroptera > Rhinolophidae > Rhinolophus > Rhinolophus sinicus. Next base: position 21,891,761 of record NC_142504.1, read on the forward strand.
CCAGTAAGTTAATGGGCAAAAGATTGGAATGGACTTCACAAAAGAGAAGATATAAAAGAGCAATTTGCATAAAAGTATTTCTCTCCACTAGCAATGGAAGAAATGCAAATATACGTAATGACAATATGTATACCCATGAAATTAACCAATTAAAGTTACAAAAAAATTCAGTGTTAGTGATATGTGGTCACTAGAGTACTCTTTAGTCATTGTTCTAGGCACCATGAGTTTTTTAAAAACTCTTACGGAAAACAATTTGGTAATATGCATCATAGACCTTCAAATAATCGTATCGACCGAATAATTGGATTATTACTTTGTCTTAAAAAATAAGTCTTGTGCACCAAAATGATAATTATAGTGCCATTTTAAATGACAAAAATAAAAGCAGCTTAAATGTCAATATAAAAAAAGTGGTTAAGTAAATTATGGTACATCAATGATGGAACATTTAGAACACAGTGTTATCTGCAGCCTGCCATTTTTCAAATCTTCACTTATTAGCTGTGTGTCCAAAGGCAAGTGACGTAACCTCTCTGGGCCATTTTCTTCACCTGTAAAGGGGGGATAAAAATGCTAACTACCTCATGGTTCTCTTGTGAAGGCATTTAATTAATATATGAATAAATTTAAAGCAATACTTGGATCATGGTAAGCATTTAACAAATATTAACTATTGTTATACTTATATAAAAGTTTGTATTTGGCAAGATTGTAATAAAAAATGCATGGAAAAAAGACAAAGTAAATATCGAACAATGAAAACAGACGTCTTCATTTAGTAGAACAATAGGTAATCTTTGACTTTATATTTCTTATATTTTGTAATGATTGTGCTAGTTTAAAAGAGGAGAAATATTGAAACATTTAATTTAGAAAAGAAGGGCATATTGTTCTCATGAGGTTATGAACTTGACAGAGGACTAAAGTTAAAAATAGGAATAACTATTGTTTAGGATAGAATGTATTACTAGCACAAAAAAAGTAGGGAATCGATCCAGCAGAGAACAGAAGAGATACTTAACAGGGAAGGTAGTATTTGGCTAAGGCCTGCTTTAATTAGATTTCAGCTCATGGGGCAATACACTTTGCAAACTGAGGGAACAATGAAGCCAAAGGCAAGAATATGAAAGGAATGATTGTGGACGAGTCACTTGGATGGGTTGGAAAGGACAAAAATTGAAATGGCTATTTGGAATCCATAGTGGAAAGTCTTAAATGACATGTTGTAAACTTGGACCACTTCTGAGATCAGCTGGGTCTGTTCAGTTTTTTATTATCCAACACCTATCTATAGAATGATAGATGAGGTTTAACTCTTATTGACATATTGTATTCTACCTAAAGATATTAAACCATAAAATAAACAATATTAACCCCTTTGTTCTTCTCCATGCATCAGCTTCTCAGAGCACTTGCTTACAGTAGTAGCTAAGATCCTTTGGGGTCTGCCTGCACCCCCCCTTCCCAAGCCCTCTCTTTGTGTTTACCTATACCTGATGGTCTACCATCTATCTCCTGAACAAATATTCCTTCCCATATTTCCAACTTTGGTCAAGAAAATCCTCTGCCCATCTACTTGTCTTTTTCACTGCAATGTAATATCCACACCCTGCTCCGTTTGTAGTTCCGCCTCTGCCAGGGCAGTCTTCTGTAATTCTCTGTGCTTGTCCTCTCCAAGTCACGCAAATCTGCTCTTTATGTGCTCCCTTGAGACGAAGATCAATATTCTTCCATGTTTCCCATATTAATTTTTGCTCCAAAAGACTCATTAGAGCTGATGGTCTGGCTAGATCTTATTTTCAGGGAAACACGGTTTCCTTGAAATATTTTTTTTTGGCCTGGTGTTTATTTTTAAGAGTTACCAGTAGGTTTGGGTTTAGGATTCAATTGTGATGCCTCTTGGTATCTTCTATGTATAATTTTTTACACCGTCAGTTGTCGGCTGATTTTTTTTAATGCTTATTTTTTTTTATTAAATCAATGAACTACTAAACAACACTCTGGATACACAAGAAGACCTCATTTAATGTATTCTATTCTGTTTCTGCTCAGGTCTGTCAGGAAACAGACTTAATTTTCTTATTAAACCCATGTGATTTTCAGATGTTATTAGTGTTTTTGAAATTCATATAAAAAGTTTTAGATTTAGCAATCATTTCCAAATACCATAACCAAATCATTTTTTTTAAATTTGGCCTAAGGTTATTTCTCCTTATATAGTTTTTAGATATAAACCAAAATAATGAGATCTATATTTAGCACAATACTGGATTTAAATGCATTGGATAATATTTACCATCTTAAGCAGCTCATTTGGAGACAGTTAAATTTAGCTTCAGTTTTTCAACTAACAAAGAAAGATGTATAGAAAAACCAAGAAAGAGATCCAGTTTTCAATGGGAGGGTGCTCAGTGAAAGGCCTCTGTGATGAATGTACGAAGAAGCAAAATTGAGACTTGCGTCTGATCACTTTTCTTCAATGCTGGTTTGAGTATAAACATACACATGAAATAATTGTAATTTCAACTCAGTTTTTATGTTAAAAATAGCACTGAGTAGGATTTTCAAATGACAATGTTCAGAGATTGGCAAGGGTGCAGTAAATGAGCACCTTCCTATATCGCTCGTGGGAGTGTTGATTAGTTCCACATCTTTGCAGTATAATTTACTACATATTGACAGAAGCCTTAAAAATGTACTCTTTAACATAGCCATCCTTCTTCTAGGAAATAACCCTGGGTATGCACACAAATGTGGCTATCAAGATACTTACCACTGCATGATTGGCATAGTGAAAAATTGGAAAATGTCAGCATGTTTCATAATTGTATAATGACTGATACAAATAATTAAGGTCACACATTGCCACCACATGATGTTCCGGGAAAGTAGTTTTTGACATGGAATAATGTTCATGGTATGGTCAATTCCAATGAACAGACCAAAAACTACTTCCTGAAAAACAAAAATGTGCCTGCCACTAGTTACAGACTCTGGAGGTGACAGCTGACACCGAAGTGGCAAGAAACAGACCACAACCACAACCCGATGAATTCCAGGTACTGCTAAGGGCTACAAAGATAAAATAGGATGAGGGAGAGAGATGAACTGGGAGGCTGGGGAAGGTCTGTCTAGACTGGTTAGGAAAGGCCTCTCTACAGAGGTGCTATTTGAATCGTCCCCTGAATGAGGCAGGAGCACTTAAATTTGGGAAGAACATTCTAAGCGGAAGAAACAGCAGTGCAAAGGCCTTAGGACAAGAATGAGCTTATGATGTCTGGAAATACATGTATCAGAATGCTAACTAATAATGGCTATTTCCTACTGGTGAGATTACAGATTCGTTTCTATTTTATTTGCTTACCTATAATATGCTCTTCTTCTGTAATTGACAGGGATTAATTTAAGAAAAGGTAATGTAATCATAACAAATGCCACTTTTATCTAAGTGCTTTAGGTGGCAGTTTCCCAAAATGATTGCGTACAGTAACAAAGATAAGGCCTTAATCTGAAAACAAGTAGGGTGTGCTTTGCCAGCTGCACGATTAAAACAGCCGATTTTATAGATCTTTCTTACCATGTTTCCCCAAAAATAAAACCTAGCCGGACCATCAACTCTAATGTGTCTTTTGGAGCAAAAATTAATATAAGACCCAGTGTTTTGTTATGTTATGTTATGTTATGTTATGTTATGTTATGTTATGTTATGTTATGTTATGTTATATTGTATTATATTATATTATATTATATTATATTATATTATATTATATTATATTATATTATATTATACTATATAAGACCCGGTCTTATATTAAAATAAGACCGGGTCTTATATTAATTTTTGCTCCAAAAGACGCCTTAGAGCTGATGGTCCGGCTAGGTCTTATTTTCGGGGAAACACGGTATCTTGACTTGCTGTGTTTTTTTTAATTGGGAAGTAATTCATTTAACCTGGGTAAGATAATCTACGGAAGCATAAGGATAGTTTAAAGTTGCACATTTGCTAAAGACATTAGATCTAAACTAACATGATGGGCCTGCACAGGTTGGAATACATTTATTTTGGCTCAAAGTTACGATAAATGAAATGCAGCCCACTTAGTGCTAAAATCAAGGAGGACTGGGGCAGCAATCCTTACACATGACTTTCCATAACACAAATCCACATTTAGATGCAAACATGCTATACATGATCTTATGTACAGGCCTCATATATAGCACCGAGTGCCAAGGAGGAAAAATAAGTCATCTGCTTTCTATTGATTCTGTAGGGAGCAACTCACTGAATCATCACATTTCTTCCCAGTGAAATAAGAACTTTGGTCTTTGGTTCATTTTCTGATAAGAGGTTAATAAATGATCCAAGGGAAAATACACATTTGAAATCATGCTGTATAGCTATTCTCAGTTTCTTTTTATTTAAGTCAATTTGATTTAATCTCCAAACATTGACTGTTTGCTGTGGCAGCAGAGAAATGTGATTAGAACCACACAGCTGGTTAATTCACTAAAGATGCAGAAGTTCTATGGAAAAAGGAGCTATTCTTTTGCAAATAATGAAAAGTTAACAATTCAAACATTCTTTGGCAAAAGAAGGAAGAGACTTTGAACTCTACTGGGCTAAATTTTTATGAGCAGTTGCCCCACAAAATTGAAATTAAGTATGTGTGGGATTTGGATTAAGCACACCTTTGGGGATATAGAAAGAAGGCTGAATGTTTGGGTGCAAGACCAGGGTCAAAAATCACTTTCTGCAAAATTTTGCTTGAGTTTGGCTTTGCCAAAGGGATTTTTAGGATTTATCTGATCTCTGAAGCTCTATCAGACTTTACCTTCTAATGAAAAGCAGGATAGATTTAGTTATAATTGGCTCTCTGAGTTGAAACTGTAATTGAAATTGAGGTTTGTAAGAATATAGATATTAAACATTTCAGTCTACTCAATTTTCTTTCAGATGTATCTATTATAACAAAACATGTTTTTAAACTTCTCTGAAGCTATTGAATCTATAGTTTAAAGCAGTTTATAAAACAGATAGTTCTTTGTGCTTTCTATAGACAAAGTCTTCATAGGACAGATAATAAAGAGTACTGGTTTGCTTGGATTACATGTAAATCAAATAAAAATGCATCAGACTAACATCTTGAATATTAGAAGAGACAAAGCATTTGGTATTATTTGGAAGTGCTAATAGGGGTCATTACAGTGATTACATTTATAAATGAAAAGGTTTGCCCTTTAGAGGGCACAATAAAAATATGGTATTCTTAAAATAAGGGAAATTTCATAAAAATCATAGAATTGTTAAATAAACTGACTATTTGGATCTATTTTTACACAATTTGGTGGGGAAAGTTAAGATTCAAAAACCAATTATAAGTTATCCCATAAAATTTACCAAGAATTTATCAGACTAATTGGAAAACATGAAAAGAAAAGCAAGTTACATGTTTATACCTTCCTTTTAGGTTTGCCTTCAAAAGGGAGTATTTTAAACACACATGCCAAATTGAATTTTCCTTTAAAAAATCTAAATATAATGAGATGGTCTGCCAATTGCAAAGTTGTTCAGGTCTTGGAAGATTGTACAATGATATGTTTTTTTCTTTTTATACAATTAAGATATAATTGACATATACATTAATTTCAGGTCTACAACATAGTGATTTGATATAGGTATATATTATGAAATGATCACCATAATAAGTCTAGTTAACATCCATTACCCCACATAGTTAGAATTTTTTGTGTGTGATGAGAACTTGTAAGAACATTTTGAAAGATAGAAGAGAACCTCAAACTCAAATAAGATATATAACATTTACTTAAAAAGTTGATAAAGCTCAAATACACTATTTTAAACTGCAAGTTGTCAAGGTATTTTGGAACATTTCAATAAAACAGATGCGAAACTACGGATTCTCTTTTGAACTATTGTAATTATTATCGTCACATTCATTTGTTAAGGAGCTAAGGGAAAATGTAGATAAAATTATTAGAATATAAATAAAAGCAGTAAAGTCTATTAGTAAAATCAAGATAAATTATTCTCACATCTAGAATTATATTGTAACAAAAAGTTTTCCTAGGTCAAGTGCAATACGTCTCTAAGTTCTAAAAGACAGTGAATGACCAAGGATGCTATTGGGTTGTGGGGAGCCCTCCCAACCCTTAGGACAACTCACATGCATTCCATGACTTGGGACTTGAGAAATGCCCTAAAAACCATTGCATTGGTGTCAAACAGTGGACCAAATATTAGTAAAGGGTAGCTTGTTTTCTATTCCTATAAGAAGTAACTTTAAATCTACATTCTGGTAATAAGTCCCTGTATCCCATTGGGTCCTTTGGTGCATTTCCTGGGAGGCATGAACAGGACTTTAGAGACTAATGCTCTCAGGTGTTTTCGTGCTTTAAAATTTATATGATCTAAGATCAGGTTACAATAACCCTTCAGTCCACGACTGATTCATTAGGCTCTGATCCAAATAATGTTAATTATTCATCTGACTAACATTCCTTCTGTAATTAATGATCAACTCTGCCTTAATATGAATACTTTAGCCATTTAACATACTCACATTAATCCTTTGGTCTCTGGGGAAGAAAAATAAAGGTACTTGACTGACTATTTTGTATGTAAACATTTGCCTAAGCATTCTCCCCATGTTTAAAGTATTTGGGGATATATATGCTAACTTTTTATTTAGAAAAAAAGACATTACTAATGAAAACGTATCACCCATAGAGTATTAACATACTGAAAGCTGCACTGAAAGAAAGTGCTTTGGGATAAATCTTAGGAATTATCATAAAATCTCCAACCTGAGATGTGTGTAATTAAAATAGTAAATCACAGTCTGTTAAACACACTGCCTGACAAGTCTGAGAATCCTATAGTATGACTATGCTGTCAGAGCTGAGAGACTGACACTCAACTCGTTGAACTTTGTGATTCAACTTAATATGGTTAAATAAATTATATTTCTACAAATTTCCTTTTCAGTTTGCCATTAAGATAGGCAGTGGTGGGTGCATATAGAGATCTGCAGAGTAAATGTGCCTTAATGTTTGGTAGAGAAAAGGTAAGAGTGCTTCATTATTTGGTAACCTTGGGTAGATTTCTTTTAAATTACCTTTTTGAACTTGATAGTTTGTGTTCCACAGTGCTGTAGGTGCCTATTCTTGGTCAAAATTCCATGACATTTTACATAAGCCTAAAACATTATACATTTCTAGAGATGTACCTGATTGATTTAATGGCTATTAGATAAAAAATCTTACCTTAAACACTTTTCAATTTGAGTACGACTTCCATTTTGAGTGCACCTCAAACAGTTTCCCACCCATCACCGGGACCATTCCTCCCACCCTTCCATCTATTTCCTTTTCTATGAGGGTCATAGGAAGTCTCAGGTAACATGTCGCTGCATGTAATACTCAGCTGCAGAAAGGGTAGAACTGAACTCTTCCCTTAATATTTAGTAGTTTTTATTGCTCAGCCAATGTTAAATCTAACCTACCAGTTTAAGGAGATCCATTATTTTATGAAGTTAATCCCCCAAGTAGAAAATGATTTACTTGATAATTTGAGGCAAAATGATCTAGATATTTAAAAATAGTGCCCATGGAGAGGAAGGATGTCTTCTACCAAGCATGTACATATATGTATATGTATATGTATATACATATACATATACATACATATATATATATATATATATATATATATATATATATATATATATATGCTTTCACTTTGGGGGGAAAACATCTGAAAAATTCCCAGAAATATTAAAGAAGAGCAGCTGTCATCTTAGGAAGCCCCTTTTGAACTATATAAGAAACCAATATAAAAACTAAGACTGTATCAGTTCTGGAGATGGCAACCAAATGAAGGGTATTGCCAGGTCCTTTCAAGAGCGATCCCACCAGAGGGAGAGAAGGAAAATAACCTGTGGGAACACATATGCACACCCACATGTACGCAGACAGCTATGTAAACACTGACCCATGATAATCCACTCAATGTTCTTCCACATATGTGTATGTTTGGATACCTCTGAGTGTGCTCATTGCTAAGTTTAGCTATATATTTTATATGGTCTATTCATTTAGTCGTTTTTCTATATCAACAACTTATACAAAACTCTCCACTCTGAAACATACAGACCAAAGCTCAAGAACATAGACCATTCACAGTGAATAGGCCGCATACACTTTTGTTTCTACCAGCTGAGTTGTCTTGACTGAGATTCATTTTTATTTGTACCAAACCTGTAATTATAAACATTGCAAAAAATATAAGTGCAACAAGGAAGAAATTTGCTGTGCCTGTGAAAATTCAATTTAAAAGTTTTAAAACATTTTGAGAAAGGGAATCATTGAAAAATGCTTTTGAATTTGGTGTGGGCAAGAAAGTTGTTTGAGATTAGGGAGGAAAATATTAACATTCTAGCGAGATTCTGCCCTCTTCTTTCTTTATGAGTGTCTGAGTTCTCAGTCCATTAAAAAATGGGTCCAGTAATTAATTATACTTATATTAGGTTGGTGCAAAAGTAATTGCGGTTTTTGTCATTGTTTTAAACCTTTTAAACCACAAGTTTTTGCACTAACCTAATAGATACAAGAGAGACAGTGATAAGCTCCATAAGCAGATCAATTTCTAAAGGTGAAGACTTGGCTCTATATCAAAAGATCAATTAAAAGGTGCATGTTTGTATGTTTTACGTTAAAATAAAAATTTTAAGGTGTGTATACATCGTGTTTTCATGACTCGCACTTAACTGCATTTTTCAATTAACCAATTACCTGTATTAGTCTGGATCTTGTCATAGAAAAGTGGTACTGATATAACTACTTATGTTGGTCTCACTGCACAAAGTACTTGAGTCACCTTGCAAAAAACCCTATGCTTTTGTAAAACTACATAAAATCTTATATATGTAAAATGTACATAGATGTTATAAAAAAGTATAAAGCCAAACCTGAGATTTTTAAGGGGGAAAAAAAGTCAGAATACTTGTCTGTTTTATTTAGTTCTGGGATGTGTTGCTTTAGTTTCCTACAAAGAAATTGATCATAAGAGTCATAGCATCCAAATTAAAATAAAAAACATTAAATTAATTAAAAAGAACAGAAAACTGAAAACAGACAAATTGTTCAGGCAAAGCACAGCTTTCCCTGATAGTGAGAAAAATCTGATAAATAGGGCAATCTGGCTTGGTTGTTTGGATACTAAAATATAGCTGAAATAAAATATATTTCTAAAGTGCTTAAAAAACTAAAAGGACTTTGTTCCACAGCAGTATTTCAGCGTAAATTCCAAGATAACCTTATAGTATTAGCAGCTCATTTTTGAGCACTTACCCATCTCCAGGAAAAGCTCACAGCATACGTGATTACCTCATCATTCTCTCTGCCATCAGAGAGGGTAGGTGGTATCACTAGTGCCATTTTAAGGACAAGAATCTGAGACCCATAGGCCATGTTTGTAGGGCTAGCTAGCAGAATCCAGGATTCCACGCCCTGTCCCAGGATAAGGCTGAAAGTACACCTCAAGTATTTTTAGTTCATACCTGTGATCGTCACCCTTGGACAACTTCCCTGAGTTGCTTTTGCCTGCAGCTGTAATCAAACCTGCCGGCACATGAGCATCATCTGGGCAGTTTAAAAAAATATTCTTTGGCTTCACACCCCCAACCCTCACCAGAAATTCTGATTCAACTGCCTTGGAGAGGAACTTGACATCAGCATTTTGTTTTTTTTTTAATTAAAATGAATTGGGGTGACAATGGTTAGTAAAATTACATAGGTTTCAAGTGTACAATTCTGTAATACGTCATCTATACATCACATTGTGTGTTCACCACCCAGAGTCAGTTTTCCTTCCATCACCGTATACTTGACCCCCTTTAGCATTTTTCAAAATCCCCTTAGGTTGAGGACATGTGGAGGTGAGGAAAGGACTCCTTAATTCTTAGTGATAAATGATGCTTTGCAAAATAAATGTCTTGATTCTCAACTTCTGGGCTTACTGTCATCTTGGGACGTGACATAATCCTTCTTCCCCTCCTTTCTCCATCACCTGTCTGCCCCCACACAGAGATGACTGGACTAAGACAACTGACACTGTATCAGTCTTATGTCTTCCTTTGTGGTAGGCAAGGCCGATATCTAGAAACAGTTTTCTCAGAACCACCTTTCATCTGGCTTGGATTCACTGGGGGAGGACCCAGAGGAAAGGGAGGGGAAAGCTGCCTGTCACAAATCTTCTCTTCCTCCTCCCCACGCTGCATCTCAGGCCTGCTCTTAAATACACTGCGGATTGGGCGATTGTACCATGGCCTATTCTGCTGCTGATCAGCATGCCCTTAGTTTTGGCACCTCTCATTATAATTGAGGTACTTATAACACCTCACTTTCCAGCTTTATGGCTTCTGCCACAATTCCAGAACACAAAAAGTTTCATGTACCAACCCATTACATTAATTTTTAGTCAACCTTGAAGACTTTTCTGTTTATCCATTGCTGTGTAACAAACCACCCCAAAACTTGGTGGCAGAAGACACCACCTTTCCTTATACTCTCAGATTCAATGGGTAAGGGGTTTGGACAAGGATGATTTATCTCTGCTCTACCGTGTAGGGACCTCGGCTGAGGAGGTTCAGACAGAGGCAGGTGATTTAAATGGTGGTAGGTGGGGATCCTCTGGCATTTTCTTCACTCCTATATTTGGTGCCTGGGCTAAAAGGACTTGAAGGCAGCAAGTCCTGGCAGCAGCTGGGACTGTCACTGGTGTATCTTACACATGGGCTCCCTACGGGGCCTGGGCTTCCTCACACTTGCACAGCTTCGCCTAATATGGCAGCTCGGGGCTCTGAGAGTGAACGTTCTACCTGACCTCCAATGGCCTGCCAGCTTCCTGGTCTCCTCTGACCTAGCCTTGGACAGTCACTTTGGGTCACTTCTGTTGAACTTTATAGGTTGAAGCCCACACAAACCTGCTCAGAGTCAAGAGGAGGAGCCAAAACCCACAAGTACCTTTTAGACGCAAGGATAAAATCTATCTTTATGGCTCCCACAAAGTATATAATACTTAATTAAATTATTTAAATATGCCTTGAATGAGCTAGTATAGCCAGTGCGCTATACAGTTTATAATGATTTTAACATCTATTGGAAGATAATCGAACCATATTCTTTAACGTGCACTTTGCTTAGCAAGCAAGATGTCTAAGTGAGCTTCTTTGGGGTGGTCAGAGCAGAATATGTACAGAGAAGCTATCCCCACTATACTTGACTCCCAAACCAATTTTTCTTAAGTGTGTAACATTGGTTATGAACAGGATCTGGGTAAAAAATGTGGTTCTAATCGATCTAGAGACTAACCGAAAGCCAGTGTTCTGTGGTATTGTTACTTTGATAAATAGAGAAAGTTCTGGGTTTTCTGGGTAATTTTTAAGCTTTCATTTCATTTTCATGGAAGAAGTTACAATTACAGGGCACCTCAATAATCTTTTCAGGATGTCTCACTCCTGGGTTTCATACAAAAATGCACCCCTTACCAATGGGGATACTTTCTGGGAAATGTGTTGTTAGGTGATTTTGTGGCGTGAACAACATAAGAGTACACTTATACCAACCTAGATTGTCTAGCCTCCTACTCACCTAGGCTGTATGGTTGATAGTCTATTGCTCCTAGGCTACAAGACTGTACAGCATGTGACTGTACTGAATACTGTACACAATTGTAACAAAATGTTAAGCATTTGTGTATCTGAACATATCTAAACATAGGAAAGGTACAGTCAAAAAAACAATGCTATAAAAAAATGGTACACCTGCATAGAGCACTTACCATGCATGGAGCTTGCAGGATGGGAAGGTGCTTTGGGTGAGTCAGTGAGTGGGTAGTGAGTGAATGTGAAGGCCCGGGACGTGACTGTCCCCTGCTAGAGACTTTGGAAACACTGTCCCACTAGCCCTCCCCTTGCTTCCTTCTGATAGGGTCAGCAATAGAATATTGAAGCTGCCAATTCTGTTCCATAAATAGGACTGTAGACTGGATCGATTAGAAATGTCAAGGAGAAACTGTCTGGGTAAGAAGTGGAGCACTAGTGACTGTCAGGAAAGAGTGAAAAGTGGCCTGAGGATCAGTAGGAACAAGAAACCAAGATGGAGAGAGAAAGGAGTGTAGGGGTTGTCATGGCAGTGTGGTTTTGGCTATGGCATGTTGCAGCAGTGGTCAGATTAAGGACTTCTGTGGTATTCTTTAAAAAAAAAAAAAAAAGATGTTTAACATGGAAAGGGTGTAGAACTGAGGACCTAATATTTTGACTTTGGAAGTTTATTTTTCATTCCACTGACCCTATGTGGCCCAGAGGGCTCTCTCTGGCAATGAAGTGATGGAAGAAATAAAACTTACTGAAAATATGTCCAAAGCACAGGGACAGCCTGGCTCGGCACTCCCACAGGATGCTTGTACTAAAGTGGCAGTGCCACTTAGTACTTGTCCAAGTCCTTATACAGGTTGTTAGGTCCTGAACACAGAATTTACAGCAATGTACTCTGGAGACCATCAGGGTAGACCTGGGAGGGCTGCGGCCCCTTGTGAATATGCAGCACTTGGGGGGAATAGCTCCTCTATGCTGAACCAGGTCAATGGCTGAGGGATTTGGATGTAATCTGCACACTCAGAATTGAGGTGCCGTGAGTGAGAGGGAATCTGTGGTCAAGCCCCGCACATATTACTCCCATCAGAGGAAAAAGAAAATTCCTCCGGAACCACATATGCTTCCATTTCAGCTCCACTGTAATCTTATGGGGCCACTATCGTACGTATGGTCTGTCCTTGACTAAAATGTCATTATGTGTCTCACGACTGTATAACAGTGGGAAAGTCCCAGATTTGTATTAGTACATGGGGTTAAAATTTATCCCTCAGTGAAATTTTTCCAGATCTATTTCTTATTTACTTAAACTGTTGAAGTAACTATTTGGCTCTCTACCAGTTCTTTACTAAGTTTAAAGTTTGGTTCAGCATTTCCATAAGATGAATAATAGTCCCCCAAAGAGGCTCAAGTCCTAATCCCCAGAACCTGTGGATAAATTACTTCACATGATAAGAGAGATTTTGCAGATGTGATTACATTAAGGATCTTAAGATGGGAGATTCGCCTGGATTACCAGGGTGGGCCCAATGTGATCACAAGAGTCCTTATAAGAGGCAGGCAGGAGATCAGATGAGTAAACAGAAGCTAGAGGTTGGAGAGATGTGAAGGAGTCAGGAGCCAAAGAATTCAGGTGGCCTCTAGAAACTGACAAAAGCGAGGAAGTAGATTCTCCTCTTGGTCTGGTAGGAACCAGTTTGCCAACACCTTCACGTTAGCCCAGTGAGATCGATTTTGGATTTCTGACCTCCAGAACTGTAAGATAATAAATTAATGTTGTTTTAAGTTACTAAGTTTCTGGCACTAACATAACACATCGAAGACATATAGCTGTACCTTCCATTAGATTGGTCTGAATAATAGTGTTAATATTTGATTGCTACACTGAGTATCTAAATTTACTGCATCACTGTAAAAATATAATCTGTTGTTGGTTTAGATTTCATTGAAGACTTGAGAAAATTACATATATGTTTATCTTTGAGAAAAATTCCTAAGTAAAAATTCAGAATTAAAAAATCAGATAAAGGGGTGGCTCGTCATTTTACTAAAGGATATTTTGTTTATCAAAGGCAAGTTTACTTCATGAGTCTTAAATATTGAACCACACTAAAACATTTTAAAAGTGAGTCAACTTAGAGAATTGCTATTTGCTTCCAAATATGTTGGGAGCACACCTACTATATAAAGAAATCAAGCAAGGAAACAAGTGATTGATAAATAAAAGATAAATAAAATAAAAATTAGAAAATTTTTAAAAATGAAAGTTTTTTGGCTTTTTTTTTTTTTTTGAGCACAAAAAAAGAACTCCAAAATAGGTTTGGCATTATTAGCCTTAATGCTTTTCCTTATATTCCTCAATTGTGCCCAAATGTTGAGTTGTAAAAATTAAGTAAGATAAATTATGCAGAGGTACCTGTATTGGTAATTGGCATTGTTACTAATGGTAGGTATACAAGAAATATTAGTTGAGCATGAATAGAGGTGGTGGTCGCAGCTGTGTTTATTGGAAGGTGATGGATGTCACCCCCGGCTTAGTTTAGAAAGACTAGTTTCCCTTTTTTTTATCAGTAAATGAGAGGGGAAATAAGGACCCCTTCACGCTGGTCCAGTGCCAGGGTCTCAAACTACTAATATTAGCTATCATAAATAACTTGCGTTGACACTGACATACCCTAGACCATCCCATTCTCATAATGTTAAAGAACCTATGAACATGAAGTGAGGTTTTAAGTACTTAATACATGTGTTTTATTTCAGAGTACTCTTAACAATGAGGCAACAAATCTAATAACAAGTGGATGCTTTAGTAGGTCATTGTTCAGCATTTGCCAAAAGGCAAATACCCAATTCATTGCTCTCCCTACTCTCTCTCTTTTGTCAACCGAGTATTATTAGTAAAAGGTTTGTCACTAATACTGCACTGAGAAAGCCTCTCTCAAAATCATGTGGAGCATATCGCAAGCTGACCTACTGTCACTGAATGTAAACACAAGCTGCTCCAGAATTCAGCTAGCTAATTAGATGGCTAAGAAGCTGTGAGTAGGGGGTGGAGAATTTATCTTGAAGGGATGTTTGTACATTTGCGCTTTACATAAGACTATAGACATTTCACAACCCAGATGGACAGTCCCTGATCAGATGTGGGAGCTTCCATATCGCTCTGGTCTCACCTTCTCTAAGCTTGTACCGATGATAATGCAGGAAAGTATTGATTCCTTCCCGCTCCTTACCACATGGGCAAAGACTCAACCTCAGATTTGGCTTAACTGAAGTTTGTGTCATTGAAACAGAGAACATTGATAATACCTTGTACGGAAAGAACTGTGCCCAATTGTAATAATGTTCTTTCTAACCTAAATTCAATGTGTGACCCCAAAACACAGATGAGCTTTAAGATTTCTTTCAGATGTAAAATTATGTAATTCTATGTTTTAAGCTAGTTGTCTTTTCCAATATAGTATTTTTTTTTTTTTTTTTTAAGGAGTGGTTTCCCTCCTAGGGGACATTTGGCATTATCTGGAGACAATTAGAGTTGTTACAACTGGTGGTGGGTGCTACTGGCATCTCTTGGGTTGCTATGGACTGAATGTTTGTGTCCCCCAAAATCATATGTTCACATATCTCATTATTCACATACTTAATGTGGTGATATTTGGAGGAGGGGCCTTTGGGAGGTAATTATGTCATGAATCCCTATGACGGGACTAGTGTCTTTGTAAGAGAGAGAGCGACTAGCTCTTGCTCTGTCTCTACATGTGAGGATACAATGTGATGACAAACGTCTCTAAAACAGGAAAAGGGCCTCTATCAAGAACTCAACTATGCTAACACCCTGGTCACGGTCATCCAGCCTTCAGAACGGTGAGAAATAAATACGTGTTGTGTAAGCCACCCAATATGTGGTATTGTGTTATAGCACCTGCACTAAGAAATGACTAGCGCCCAGAGACGCTGCTAAACATTCTGCATTGTATAGGACAGCTCCCCACAACAAAGAATGATTGGTCCCACAATGTCAGTAATGCTGAGGTTGAGAAACCCATGAATGGGTGCAGGCTGGAGAGAACCATGTGGGTTAAGAAAGGGAACTTGTTATGAGCAAAAGCAAGCAGTTGTATTTCCTGGGAACATTTTGCTAGTTGCCTAGTTGCAATTTTGCAATGTTGATTATTACTTAAGAGGAAGCAAAGCATTCTCAGACTGAGTGGGAGACACAGATGTAAACTCTCTTAATTGTGAGAAGGTTCCTCTGCCAAGGACACTCAGGAATACACTTTGTGTATCTACACAAATAAAAGACTTTTAAATTATCTATCCTCTTCATATAACTTTTTTTTTTTTTTTTTTTAAAGAAGCACTCACAAGAAATTCCATTTGCCTTAGGCACAGCAAAAGAATTCTCTGATGGGAACTCCTTACCACACCAGGAAAGGATTAATTTTTGGTGCAAAGCCTTACATAGCTTTCTGCTGGAGGCTCAGGTCCACAAACATCAGGCCTGGGTGTTACCTATAGATGCTTGATATTCAAATGTGTAAGCTAACAGCTTGGGTGTCACCTGGGAGCTTGTTAGAAATGCAGAATCTCGGGCCCAGATCGGACCTACTAAATCAGAATCTGTATTGTAACAAGACAGGGGCTGGATGGAGAAATTGTTTTAAAGATCAAGAAGCACTGCTAGATGATCTTCATTCTATGGTAATACAGCCCTGATTTTTGCGACTGAATTAAATGGATTTTACTCTTATCAAAACAGGTGGACATTTGTTTATGACTAGTTGTGTTGTATTGCGCAAGTTGATTCACCATTTTGGGCTTCTGTATTCTCATTTGTGAAAAGGGGATGAAGATGAGAGGGTCTCTAAGTGCTTTTCCACTTTTGACATTGTAGAAAATATATGTTTTTTCCTCCAGCGTAAACATAATTTGTAACTCGCTCAGTTGTCCTGGTGAGTGTAAACTTAAGAAAAAGAGGGTCTCTGGCCAATACACACCATAGATGCACATACCCATGTTAATTAATAGTCACTGAATTCTTATGCAAAATATTCCACCTCCAACCTTGAAACTAATAAACCTACTGAAGTCAGGGGTGTGCCTCTTGGTTGGCACTTGGGCCTACCCTTTGCAGAGACATTCTTTGCCTCCCTGGTGTCCTGAACGTCCTGCATAAATTAACCCATTACGAAGCACCAGCCTTGTCTGTTCAAGCAGGCTCTGCCCTGTGCCAAGGTGGGGTCTTGTGTGATGCTTACTTGCTCCTGGTCACCCCACTTGAGTTCCAAAGAGAGGTTGCCCAGCTTCCTTCTTCTTGCCAGTATCATTTGAAAACAGAAAGGCTGGGTGTAGGAAGTTCTTTCAGCAGCACTCACAAAGATAAAAAGTGCCTGCAATTCAGCTTCTTCCAAGAGCTATTTCTGGAGAGGGACTGGGGAGATAGTACTTTTGCTTTTTTGTTTGCACGATTCAAGACTGCAAGGTCACAACTATAAGCCAAATCTCAGATGCCACCATACCTCTCTTCCTGTGAAGTACAGGAGAGACCCTCAAACTTATTTTTCCTCTGGAAAAAAATGGAGTAATTGAAGCAGAAAAGTGAAATGTATTTTTTAGCATAAACCAGGGCATAACAAAAATCATGGTTTATTATTGTATAGGTATCCAATGTGAACTGCTCTATGATCTAGAAATGGAAATAATGTCACGTTTGTTCATGTCCCAAATCGAATCAGAACCAGGTCCCGCTGCCTGCCAACAGATGAGCAAAAAGTCCAGTATTACTTCCTCTCTCCCGGTCATTCAAGAACTCAAAGGGCTTGTGCCTTATTTATCTGGCAGGCGGTGAGGTGGGAGGCTTGGGTGGCGTCCCCGACTTGTGGCTCCTATAGACCTGGGTCTGTTCCTCAAGTCAGCTCTGCTCTCACACGTTCTGGCTGGCCTTGCAGCCCCACCCACAGTCAGCTTCTCGGGGCCAGTGGGCCTAGTTCACTCCCACTGTCCCATTAGGAAGAGGTTGGACCTCAGAAATAGAAAAGACTAGCCCTTCCACCCCTCCAACTAGGAAAAAAGTTTCTTTCATTACTTGCTAATGAGGCAGAATGGCCACCTCCTGACACCCCTGCATGAATAAGGCACACACAGAAAAGACAACTGGAGGTAAATATCCCAGTGGACCAGTCTGTTTTGCTTAGAATGTTAACTTTAGAATACTCCCCCATATGTAAGCAGAGATATAACTGATGTAAAAAAATACAGACTCATCTGTAGGGGAGCTAATGTGTGTGGTTTTGTTTCGTTTTGTTTTTCTAAAGTTCTGTGGGTGTTTCATTTACTCAGCCTGGCTTGGGAGTCACTGGAGAAGGAAAATATGAATTTGGGAACCAAACAGTCCAAGATTACTATTCAGCTCTGCCATATCATGCCTATGAACTTGGGCAAATACCTCTTTCTCTGAGATTGTTGCATCTTTTAAATGTATGCTATGTGCTTAAGGAAAAAAGTAAAAAAGTCTGTCTTCTATCACAACGGTAAAAATTATAAAATGATTATCAGTATTTGGTGCATTTTTAAACACTATAGTAGGATTTGCATTGCTGCAATGTTTTTAGAGATCAATTTGGCAGTTATCTTTCAATATTCTAAAGGTACACATCCTTCAATGCTAATATTCCAATACATAGAATTTATCAAACATAAATAGCTCCAGAAGTGCACAGAGATGTACATATAAAGGTGATTATTTCTGTACTGTTTGTAAAATAGTAAAAAAAAATTGTAAACAACTTAAATTCCCATTGATGGGGACAGATTGGATAGTACATGGTATAAGAAGACAGTAAATCACTACCCAAATTCCTAGAAAGGAAAAATTGAATTATGTACAATCATGCAGTTGGGGAGGGGGGAAAGAATTCCCCCACTCTACCCTTCTTTAGTTCTCCTGGCTGGACTAATTATAAATAATGAAATTGACACAAAAATAGATTAACAGTAGAAAAAAAACCCAATATATGTGCATGGGAGAATCACAATATGATGCTCAGATCATAAAATGAGGCTCAAAGAAGTGATCGAACTAGGTCCCTTTTTATATATTTCAGGCAAACAATAAATTTGTGAGAAATGCACAGGACAAAGAAAGTTAGTGCTCATTAGAAAGCAATCTAAGCAGGTTTGGGAATTCGTTCGTGAGGAAACTAAACAAAGTTTGGGCAATGGTAGTAAATTAGTAAAGGTGTTACAAGATTTGTTCATACACGCTTTTTTGACTCTGGATTTTATAACTGTTGTGATAAGGTTTTCTGTCAGCCCTAAGGAGCAGGGAGGGCACTTGCCATGGAGATTTATTTCCTGCTTGTAGGGGGTCAGAGGAGAGTCGGAGATATCATCCTGCTTTTGCAGCTTCTCAGGTGATTTTAGTTCAAAATAATCAATATGCCATTCAGGCATATCCTGGGAATGCCTGCCCTGGGGCCCGACACAGTCGACAATAGGTTAAATAAAAAAGCTTAATGTGCATACACACACACACACACACACACACACACACACACACACACACACACACAATGCTTGGAAATGACTGCATCTGAATAGAATATGAAAGTATATACATCAGTACAGCATTAAACATGGCTACCTCTGGAGAGTGGTTTGGAGAGATGATACTTTCACATTTTGTTTTATGCATTCCTTTATTCTGATGTTTTTGTGATAGCAGGTACTACTTTGCGAACGTGATTAATGTTTGGCTTTTACATTGGATATATATTACTTATGTAAGCTGAAATGACTAATGAAGGTGAACAATTTTTGATTACATAATATAACCAACCAATCCTACTATTTTGTAATCAACTTACTATCAACCCTTACTCATTGTGCATAATATTACATCAAAGGCCTCTCTTCTTGGTCTCTGTCTGAATAATCGGCTTCCTTCTAATTGACCCTTTCTGCCAGGTGATCTATTCTAACTAAACTCCATAGAGCAAAGAGGTACTTACTAATTTCACGGGGACAGTTGGAAAAGAGAGGAATACAGGAGTTAGGTAGGACCTCTCAGAAAACCAGCTTTTAATTCCATTTCCTGGACCATCTCCAACACACCAAGCTGTCCTTTTGCAAATGCTCCTCCTATTAGTTGTTTTCAACCAAGGGTTATTCCCTCTCCCCATCCCAGGAGGCTTTGGGCAATATCTGGACAAATTTTTGGTTGTTACACCTAGAGGTGGGGCTGTTGCTGGCACCTATTGAGTAGAGTTCAGGCATGATGCTAAGCATCTTGTAACGCACAGGAAAGCCCTCCCCACAAGGAAGGCTTATCTGTCCCAGAATGTCAGTGGTGGCCTGAGTGAGAAACCCTGCTCCACATCACGACAAAAAAAGGCATTCCTTTATGCTGGTGGGGAATCTCTGTGCTTACCTCATAAAGCCAGCTTCTACCATTCATAACTATTTTTGTTTACCAGCTTTACTGAGGTATAATTTATAAATAAAATTGTAAGATAAAGCATACTATACTTTAGGATTTGATATACATATACACTGTGAAAGATCCCCCCATCAAATTAATTAGCATCGACCACCTCACATATTTATCCCCCTCCATTTTATTTTTTGGTGAGAACATTTAAGTTCTATGAGCAAATTTCAATTGTACAATACAGTGCTATCAACGCTAGTCAGCATGTTGTGCTTTAGATCCTCAGATCTTATTCATCTTACAGCTTAAAGTTTGTGACCTTTTCACCATCCTCCATCTATTTCTTTCATATCCCAGCTACTGCAACCACTTTTCTACTCTCTTGTTTCTATGAGCTTTTCTTTTTTAGATTCAACGTATAAATGATACTATGCAGTGTTTGTCATTCTCTGCCTGGCTTGTTTCACTTAGCATAATGCCCTTCAAGTTCACAAATAACAGGATTTCCTTCTTCTTTAAGGCTGAATACTAATTGTGTGTGTGTGTGTGTGTGTGTATGAATGTATGTATGTGTACACACACACACACCATAGTTTCTGGATCCATTCATCCATCAGTGAACACTTAGGTTGTTTCCATTCCTTAGCTATTGTGATCAATGCTGCAATGTATAAGGAAGTACAGATATCTTTTCAAGATAATGGTTTCATATCCTTTGGACATATACCCAGAAGTGGGGTTGCTGGATCATATGGTAGTTTTATTTTTAATTTCTTGATAAAACTCCATTCTATTTTGCAAAATGGCTGAACCAGTTTACATTTCTGTTACCAAACTCAGGTTTGACTGCTTGCCACTTGTGAGCCAATGATCAAGAGAAAAGGGTTGGCGGAAAGAAAAGTAGGTTTATTCAAAATGCTGGCATTCCAGGAAAATGGCGGACTGCCATCACAAAGGCCACCTTCCTGTTCCTAGAATGGTCAAGGGGTTTTATAGGTACACAAGAAGAGACAGAACAAAGGAAAGAGGGAGTTAGTCAAGTGACTCCTTAGTGCTGATGTCCAGGAGACCATCTCCTGGGGTCTAGTTTGTTCCGCCTTAGTTATCTCAAACCTGGCCATAGGGGTGTTTCAGATGTCATCTGACGGAAAACTGCAGTCTAGAATTGCAGTCTAGTTGCTGGCGTCCAGGTGTCTGAGGGCTGAATGAACTAGTTGCTTTCAAGTCAGTGTTCTGCGGATTAATCCGATTAATGAGGTATGCATGTAGACTCAAGAAAACAAAGTTATGAAATCAGGTAGGAGGAAAAGAAAAAAGAAAAAAAACCCAAAAACACTGCACTTTTAAATCTCGAAAAGTACACCGTTATCCTCACATTCCCACCAGCAGTGTTGAACGGTTCCTATGTCTTTGTTGAAATTTTCACTTTGTTCATGCATTGCTCTCCTAACCTTGGTGAGCATTCTTACACCCATTGTTTTGAACTCTGTATCAGATATATTACTTATATCTGTCTCAGTAAGATCTATTTCTGGAGATTTATCTTTTTCTTTTGTTTGGAACATATTCCTATTTTTCATTTTCTTGACTCTCTGTGTTGGTTTCTATGATTTGAAAAAACAGTCTTGACAGAGTGGTCTCATGTAGGAGATGAATCTTGTCAATCACCCCGGCCTGAACTCCTGGTTTCCTCTCAAGCCTTTGTGGTTTTCCAAGCTGCTTCTTCATTAGGGACTCCCAGAAGTTGAGGGTGCCAAGAGCAATCAGTGTCCCAAAGGAGATCCCATTCAGTGCCTAGCTGCAGGCTAAATGGAAGCTGAACCTTCATGCAGCAGCTGGGAATGTATGTAGTTAAATCTCTTTCAGGGAGAAACTGTTTCCTGGGTAACAGGCCCCAGGTGTAGAGCTGCAAGGGGGACATCTTTGTTGAACTTGTGAGTGGAGGCCCCACTGGCTATGAGAGCCGGGCATACCAGGTGCTCATCCCTTGGGCAGCCGCTGCAAAAGCCTGGATACAGACTTGTGTACCAGCTCCTTCCAGGAAGATGCTGGTGACTTGGAGCAGGCTACAAGGGTTCAGTGGGAGAGGTGTCTACCCGTTTACCTGGTCTCCAGGCATGATTGCACCCAGCCCCTATGTGTGTGCCACATTAGAAGCCTGACCCTCAGGCAGCAGCTTTCAAAGTACGCACATGGGCTTTTGTTCAGGAAAAGACTAGGAGACTGGCGATTTTGCCTGTTTCCTCTGCAATAGTCAGTTCTGGGGCAAGTGCTTGCACGCCAGTTAGCAACTGCTCCTTTGTTTGCTGTCATCTTGTGGACATAAGCCTCACTAGCTTTAAGAACTAGATGTTTGGGGGGCCTGTCTCTCAGTTGGGAGTCTTAAAAGTGGGGGACTAAGTGTTGGGTCCAAACCCTTTTCTCCTCAGGGAAAATCTGGAAGTTGGGAATTCCCTCCCGCCTGTAAGTTGCTGAGCTGCAAGTGGAGTTTATGGTGAGAGTGTGGCTCAGCCTTTCCTACCCATGTTGACCATGTGGGTATTTTCTCATTTGCCTGATATATAGGAGTCAGCTGCTAGTTTCTGAATGTCTTTCACAGGTAATTGCTTTGTGTGTATCAGCAGATTCCATGCACCTGTGGGAAGGGAATTCGGGAGCCTCCTATGTTGCCATTTTGGCTGACTCCCTGTTCATAACTATGTTGATGGTTTATTTCAAACCTTCAGACATTCACGGATTTCTTTTAACCTGAAATAATTAAGGAGAATTAAAGAATTTCAACCCTCTAATGTGTATACTGGCACCATAATAAAGCCAGAAAAAAATCAGCTACCATGAACTTTGTTGACATGTATTCCAAATGGAACTATGAATGTTAAATGCTGTCCCAGCATCAGTTATAGCTGGTACCACAGTATAAACAAAAAATTAATATTAGACTGTAATAAAGAAATATAAGCATTTATTTGACAAAAAAAAGGAGCTGCTGTCCAGAAGACACAGATTCAGGTAGCAACCTACATTGTGTTCCTTTGAGACAGGGGAGGTCACCTTTTATAGTGAAAGTTGCCACCCGGGTTCTCAATTAGGTCCATTTTGTGTTAAGTAAGGTATCCAAATCGTGCAGTACTGATTGGACAGGGCAGGTCTCAGTCAGTTGATAGAAAGACGAAACCAGGGTTTCCCTGAAATGGTTGACTCAGACAGCGTAAATAAGCAAGGCATAGTTGGGGGAAGCCGAGAGTTTAGTCTGAGGTTCTTCTTATAGAGTACTTGAGAAGCCCGTCAGCAAATGGTCACTAGGCTTTTATTATTAATAAAATTTGGACCCTTGGTTGACTATGGGGAGTCCATCTCAGCAAATATATTCCTTCTTGGTATTCATATCAAATGAATCTTTCTTCTCAGGATCCACAACAGTTTCTGGTCATCAGGTTGGAAACAGAATTATTTTTCTTCCTTTTTTTTACATTTTTTGTTTCGCTCTTTTTTCAAATATTCCAAAAAAGAAAAGTAAATTTGATTAAAACAAGAACACACAAAGTAGTATAGCACGAACAGAAAAATAAATGCAAAATAACAGCTGAGACAATGTAAATTAGAGTAAGAGGTCAACGCAAGTAAGGGAGAGGTGAAAATATAACACACATGTGCAGGCTGTAAGGCATAAATCATTGCTCTAGTTGTGCCCTGATTTGGTTTTAAACTTTCTGGTGTTCAAAATGAAGAGAGTCAATTACAGTTTGATGAGGCTAAAACATGCTTTTCTCCAAGTTCTAACTCTAAAAAAGCATATCGTTCTTTTCTAAGGGACTTAAATATAATCCCTACAGTAAATGCCATAACATAGCTCATAAGGCTGCTTTTCCTAGTACCCCTCAAAAAAACTGAGACCAAAAACACTAAAATGAAACTCAGTGAAACTCCTTCTGCAGATGGTCAAAAAACTACGACTAAACTACAAAGAGTTTCCTGTTGGTCAAATTTAATCAAAAGAAAAAAATTAGAATGTATTTATAGATGATATAGAGAAAAGACTACATAGTGAGTACTTCGGGTGTGGAAATTAAACTATTCCACATAGCAACAAGCTGGGTTGAGGAATCTGTGCTTAGGCAGCAAAATGGCAGATAAGTTCAATGTGTATGGGCATAGCATAGTTTTTCCAAATCATATTTATAAAATAAGGACTCTGAGCAAGAGGAGCAATCCAAGAAAAGAACCTGGGATGTTTCACCATAGATCAGATTTTCTCAAAGTACGTTCCTTGGAACAGTAACATCATGTGATGAGTTCTGGAAATGGTTACAGGGTCAAAGAAGTTTGGAAAATATTGCATACCAGTTCTGTCTTTTAGAAAAGTATGATGCATCGTAGCACCTTAGAGATCTACAGTAAAGGAATCTGGGAAACACTAGGGAAAGAAAAGTTAATCAAACTTATTTGATCACCAGGTCCACAGGTTAATATCATGTGTTAATATTCTATAAAACGCACATTGAAAAACATTTTGTAGTTTCTAAAGACACTGACTCAATGTGTTATTCAGATTAAAATCACTTTAAAAATGTTATTGTAAAAAATGTTCTAGGAAACAAAACAGTAGACATTAACTCAAAGTTCTTGAACACCCATCGCCAGAATCTACTTTCAACAAGTATAAAATGGAAGTATAGCTTCCTCAAAACTGGAAAAGGCTAGTGAAATGTACATGTTGAATATCTAGAACGTGAAAGATAATCAGAAGTCAAAGTTCCTTTCTATACTATAAAACTCGTTTGGTTACTTGATTGTTAAATGAATTTTTAAATGCTATAGTTGGTGAAATCAAGAATAATATGAGAGTCTATTATCTAAGCATGCTCATATTTTTGTTTTAAACTGAGGTATTGTCATAACTTTTTAAATGTCTAATTTTCAGTTGAGGACTTTTCTGTAATACATACATAAATGTAATGATAAACTTTGTAAATGGCCTTTGTGCAGAAGTACATATTAATTTTCCAGGAAAGATGAAATTCTGCTAAGAGCACAGAGTGAGTTGGAATATCCTAGCTGATTCTGAATGTGCAGTGGGAGACATTAATTTCATATCTCACGTGAATCAAGGAGAGAAACCTTCTAAAAGAGTGGTCAAATGGTTATATTAATTTACTAGACAAATGAGGGGCACTTTAGGTAGAACAAGCATTATCTGATGTTCTAGTCTCCATTTCATCTACCATAGAAATAGTAATTCCTCAATAGTAATTCCTCAGTACACCCCACAACAGTAATCCTGCCTTCCTAGCTGAAGATTAACCCACAGTTTAACATCTGTACTTCAAGGGAAATTGCAACTTCTTGTAGTTAACTGCATGTAGTTACTCCAATGATTCTAGTCTTGTTGTAGCCTATTGAAGACCATCCTGAAATACTTAAAAAAAAAAGTTTGAACTTGGAAGTCAGATAACTTAGGTGCAATCTTTGATGCCACCAGTTACTAGCTATGTGGTGTGGAACAATCTTCTTGGATCCTTCCTTTTCCATAAAAACTCAATTTACTTGTGTAGTGTCGTAGTCAGAATCAACTCCAAAAATGAATGTGAATTGCTGTGCAAATAAAGCATTGAAGCAATGTATGCCGTGCTGTATTCAAACAAGAAAAGCTTTTCTGACAGTTTTGGGCCACTTACTCTCTTTTAATGGTCTTTCCTTAGACCCTACGAGGTGATAACATCATAGTATAGGTACACATTTATTATTTTCTTTCATACACAAGCATTTAGATACATAGCTGCAAAAAGCATCCTCAAAATAGTTTTGTTAATTTTAAGTGCAGAACAAACACCTAAAGATGTATACTGACCCTGCTTGTGTCATGTCTAACTTATTGTAGGAAAGCCATTTTTTTCTACGAATCATTTATTTCCAGAAAAAAAAAAAAAAGGGTTATTTACAAAGACCAGACACGTTCATCAAGACCCTTCTTCAGAAGCACATGTGGGGCTGTAAGCAATGTATTTCCTGTCTTCTGACATGAGCGAAACATCTGGAAAGGCAAAGCTGTAATGAAACTGTGAGTTGGCTGTGTTCTTCCACACTTTGCACTGCCAACGCAAGGAACCACTGTCATTTCATAAAGTGGAGGTTCTTTTAGAGGCCCAGCTGTAGCTGAGGGTAAAGAGGAGGGAGGGGGAATACTGCCAGACCTTCCTGGTCCTCCCTCCCAGAATGGCCAGGGAGAGGTACAGAGGCCAGTTCTTTTATTCTTTAGAAGTAATTATAATGGAGGAGTAAATGTTTTCTTCCCAAATGCCTCCCTTGTCTTCTTAAATGCTAAATGCTAAAACCACTGTATTCGTTTCCTATTGCTGCTGTAACAAATCACTACAAATTTAGTGGCTTAAAACAATACTAATTTATTATAATCTTACAGTTCTGGAGGTCAGCAGCCCTAAAATCAAGATGTCAGCAGGGCTGCATTTCTTCAGAAGGCATTAAGGGAGAATTAGTTCCTTGTTTTTCCAGCTTCTACATGTTCCCTAGGCCTGTGGCCCTCCATCTTCAAAGCCAGCAGCAGAGTATTTTCAAATCTCCCTCTCTCTCTCTGCATGTGTCCCCACTGCTTCTGTCATCACATCCCCTGCTTTGACTCTGACACTCTTGCCTTTCTCTTATAAGGACTCTTGTGATTACACTGGGTCTGCTGACATAACCAAGGACAACCTTCTCATCTCAAGGTCCTTACCGTTCATAACATCTGAGAAGACCCTTTTGCTTCTAATCTGGGGATTAGAATATGAACATCTTTGAGGGGCCGTTACTCTGGATTGCTTTTTAAAGCATCATTTCGTCACATGTAAACTAGAGGTAAATATAACCTGGATTAAGCCACAGCAAAGCACTTGCATGGTGGCTGTTAGAAGACTTACTCTTTGAAAGTGCTCTTAATTCAGAGATGAAAAACTTAGATTCTGTTTCCACTGCTGCCTGTGTGACCTGACAGGCCACTTTGCCTCTTTGGCCTCAATTTCCTCATCACTAGTGGGTCACTTGAGTTTCCTATCACCCTGTGAGAACTGGCACTAATGACTCAAGTTTCAATATGACCTCACCTGCACAAGAAAGAACTTACAACTGCTCCACAGTCTCACCTACTTACGTACAGCAGTATTAAGGAGGTGTTTCATATGTACCCACACATCACCTCTCTCACATTTCCAAAAACTGTGACAGCTTCTGGAAAGGCAGACAGGATTGAAACCATTATTTGTAGTCATTTTTCCTGTCTCTTAAGGTGCTACTTCTATACTGAGCCAATCTGTCTCCTGAAAATGCTCCTAAGTTTTACTGGCCAATGTTTTATCTAGAAGCACTCATGGATAGCATATGTCTCTTCCATATTTTCTCTACATCACTGTATTTACTGCCTGCATATTTATAAAAAATAATTTATATGCTACCTTAAGAGAATTGTGGCAACTTACATGAAAACTTAAAAAAAAAAAAGTGCTGCTATCAAGAGGGAAGTCACAAATGAAGTAGCGGTAGTAATCAGGCAGAAGCACTAGTAACTTTGCTGAAATAAAAGCAGAGGGAAACTATTGAACCTATGTACAAACCTGAACTCTGCTTCCTGGCAGTGCAAAGAGGGAAATGAAATAAATTATGTAGTGCTTTGCCAGATGAAGCAAATCTTTTTCTAAGTCGAAACTCTTAGCTCTGCAGCTCATAGAACCAATTGAACAAAATAATGGACAATGGAAAGGGCCATTAACAGAAGTTCAGTACCAAATTGTGTTGCTTTATAATGACAATGATGATGGTGGTGGTGGTGGTGATGTTTTGGACAGAAAAACCTTTTTCCCATTGCTCAAGTTTCCAGAAGAAAGGATGAGCACTCCTAGCCTTACCCCTTAATTCTCCCCGTGGTAGAAAGGAGGGGTGACAGTCACTCTCCACATTCCTCAAATACATGAAGCAAATCTATCGATGGTATTGAGCATGAGGAATTTATCTCTTTTTCATTTTTTTTCTCTATCTGGAACTGAAAGAGGCAGTTACATGAAAAAGTAGGCCGGCTCGGCCCACTCAAAATATCCCAGAATAGTCTCTTCTGAGTTCTAGATTGGAGACTGGGGAATGGAGTGGGCAATGCCCATTGGACTCTTGTGTTATGTTATAGTTTCTAATGATGACATATTTTTTTCTGTTTCCACTTTTTTCTTATTTCTCAATAGCATCAAAATTCAAATGGAAAAGGGAGGTGCCATTTATTTTGTATTGGGATCTTTAAGCTATCCACCAAAATCTATTTCTTCTTTTTCCAAAGAAATAGAATTGTAGCTGGGCAGATGGTTGCAGCCGGGTGGGGCCATGTGACTAAATTCAGGGTACAGAATGTTGAGCAGAAGTGATATGTGTAATTTCTGACTTATTCCCTCAAAGATCCTTGGCTTGAACATGTCAGTTCCTTCTCCTCCTCCTGGCTGGGAAAGGCAGTGTTAGAAGCACACTGAGGGTGGAAGTGTTGCCCCACCAGCCCGGATGGCTTTGTGGAACAGAGAACACTTACATTAGACAAATGTCTATTTTTGAAACAATGCATTTTTTGGTCTCTTTATTATACCACCTTGGCCTTTACCCTAATACAGACTCAAAAATAATAAAAAGCTCTAACAATTTTAACACTTTTTGTCATGCCAGTTACCGTGCTGAATACTTTGGATACATTATCTCATTTGGTTCTCATACAGATCTTATAAGGTAGAGTCCTTATATTCTGTTTACAGGGGAGGGAACTAAGGCACAGGAAGGTTAAAAGCAGCTCCCCAGATCAAACATCTAGTAAGGGAACAAGCAGAGACAGAATTCAAACCCAGTGTACCCTGAATCTTAAACACCATGGTGTATTACTGCCTTTTATCAGGACTTACAGCAGAGTATTCAAGTCAGGGTTTCAGAGGTATTCCCATGGAAGGTCAGAATAATGTCATTTGGAGATAGAGAATTTTTTAGTTTTCCCATGCTATTCCTCCCAAAAACAGTTGTCTCTGCTGTCAAGAACAGGGAAGCAGTCAAGAGAAGAGTGAAAATTTTACTCGAAAGACTAGCAGACCAATCATGATAAGTGTTGAAAACAATTCTCCATAGGCCTCTTGTGTTTCCACCTATTTTGTGAGCAGAGGCAGTGACCACTTTTGTTCTGAACGATTGTTTCAAGGATGCCTAGTCAATAGCCTTAGAGATAGTGTGTCCCTTCAGAGCAATGGTTCAGGCATGTGTACTGCCCATTATAAAAGATTTGGCGTCCTTAAGTTCAGGGTCCCATCTTAACTGTGCGTGAAGATGTTTGTTTTGCCTTGTGGGGAATCAGTACAAATGCTGACAGTCTGGCTACTGCTATTGTTGTGGTAATAAACTGTCCTTTGCCTCTTATCCAGGAGTCTTACATCTTGTTGACAGTATCCACAAAACTGTGGCTAACTCTGTAGCTTGAATATAGGGTAAAATCTCACACCCTTCAGAGTCTTTGACAAAAAGGTAAACTTCTCCATTCTTTTCTAAGTGTAATGACTTACTCAACATTCAAAGATAGCTAGTCTGGATTTTCTACATGGTCCAATTAAGAAGGGAAGTGTCTTCAAAGACAATGAAAATTAACACATTTTTTTGTGGGAAACGAGTAAACTCATCATATCGCTTCTAGTTGGAACCGGCAAAAATTTTGCAAAGTAAATAAACAGAGACCTCTTTTTAAACTAAAACACTGAAAGTTTCATAGAAAAATATCAAATAGATCGAAAGATATGAATATTTTACGGAAAGTCTAATTTTGGCGAGAAAATGTCAAAAAAGCCCCGCGTTACGACGCGATTTGGCCGGAAAATGCCCGCTTACATTAACAACCTTGAAAATACATATTCAGTCAGAATTTCTTAAACTGAATCTAAAAACAGATTTCAGCCTCAGTTCTAAATCTCAATCTCTACAACCATGTCATTCCTACAAACTCCTCTCCTATTACCAATGAGAAATGTCTTCTCCCCTAGTCTGGCTCATCTTGTTGTGAATTGGTGGTTCATTCTTGCTAAGTTCCTGACTTTAACTTCAACCCTAAAGGGTCTCAGATTGTAAATAGAGAAGCAAATGATTCTATTGTCCAGTGGAACGGACTACTGTGGTAATGGAGAGGGATAGATACGAGGATTTGGGTTTGGGCTTCTAGAAGCATGGGGATGGAGATATTTTAAGAAATATTAATAAAAGAATCACTAGATTTAGGAGGGAAAATGATTCATTCAGTTTTGTTCAAAGACAATTTAAGGTGCAGGTAGGATATTTTAACAAATGCCCTATAGCATGTATTGTAAAAAATAAACCATTGAAAATCTGGGCCAAGAACTAAGAAGAGAGATCAAGGCTACATAATAATTATACACAATGATATGATTAGGTGAGATTACACAGAGAGCTATACAGAGGGAGAAAAACGGACACAAAAAGAACCTTTACAGAAGTCTAGTTATAGAAGGAGGGAGAGCGACCAAGAATAGTTGGAAATCAGGAAAGTAATTAGAAGAGTACAGTGTTACAGAAACCAAGGCAAGACAATACCGAGGAAGGAAGATTTCTTACCTTAATAGAATGTTTGTCCCCCTAAAATTGGTAACAGTTAAATTCAGACTAAGGTTTAAGAAATTGGTAAGAAGTAAAAACAGCAATTGTAAGTCAGCTGCTCTATTCAAATGTACATCTTTAAAAAAAAAAAAAAAAAAAAAGGAAAAGAAAGAAGTGGTAACTTATTTTCCTTAGAAAATAATGGATTATGCTCGTATGCTAAAGCAACCAATGCATTAAATGACTGAAGTGCAAGACAAAGGCAGAAATAAGGAAAATCTGAAAGGACTGTTGCTAGAAAGAAATGTAAAAGTCAAAAGGTAGAGAACTGCAGATTATGTTCCACTATTTTCAGTCACGTCTGTTTATCTCTTCTATAAAGAAGTCCAGAGGTAGGCAGTAAATGTAGGCTAGAAAGGTTTGTCTGGTGGCTCCAAGTCATGAGAGACCCAGGATCACCCTGTTCTGTCTTTACGGTTCAAGATAGCTATTCAATCTCTGTCAGATCCACATGCAGTGGCCAGAAAGGAAACACAGGAAGGCAAAACAAACACCCCTTCCAGCTGCAATCTTTTTAAGCAGACTTCTGGAAATGTCACCCAGTTTTCCTTTCATGTATTTGGCCAGAATGTGTATGAGCTACAACCTAGCTACAAAGGAGAATGGGAAATGTAATCTTTCTATCCTCGGTGTGACCAAAGTTAGGATTCTCTTACTAAGAAGGAATAGAACATGATATTGGTGCCATAAAAAGGGTGAGTTTGTGGTGAGGCCAATTATTTCACTTTTGTCACTTTTTCTCGCAATATTGTTTATCAGAAAGTGTTTGGGCCAGAGCTACAGATTGGACTGGCTGTTACCAATAAGAAAGTGGGCAATTCCAGAATACAAGCAAACTTATTGCTGAAATCCTGATACTGAGGTTTAGGCTAATGGAATGAAAAATGAATGTGTAGTCAGTGGTCTGGCAGTGACAATGAGGGTGAAGAGCTAGTTGAACAAAGAAAAAAGGATTGGGAAAGTAGAAAAAGGCTGTGATTAGAAGAGGACATTTCAATTTGACAGGGGTAAGGCAGTTACAACTGCTTAAAGACTGAGGTGTGGCTGTACTTAGCTGGCATGGAAAAACGCACTTTATAGTTGATGTATAGGAGTTACGGAAGCAAGACTAGAAGGGTCATAGAAAAGGACGATGTCAGATCGAAGTGGAAAGGAGACATTGAACTGCAGGCTAAAAACGAAGATATTCATCAAATCAACAGTAAACAGAATGAGGATTGATGTCAGTGTACAGATTTACCTCCAACTGAAAAGACATTCTTTCGATATCGCAGGGAAACAGTAATGGCAGACATTTATTGAGTACTTACTATGGCAATCAACAGACTGTTTTGGTATAAAAATTTTTATTTTATTTTTTATTCCTATCCACCCAACCCCTTCCCTTTGGCAACCATCAGCTTGTTCTGTATATCTGTGGGTCTGTTTCTATTTTTATTGTTTTTTTTTATAGATTTGTTTAAGTGAAATCATATGGTATTTGTCTTTCTCTGACTTAATCACTTAGCATACTGCCCTGTAGGCCCATCCATGTTGTCGCAAATGGAAAGATTTCATCTTTTTATTGCTCAATATCATTATCTATCTATATCTATATTATATATATATATATATATATATATATATATATATATATATATATATATATATATATATATATATATATATTACATCTTCTTTATCCGTTCATCTATTGATGGACATTTAGGTAATTTCCCTGGTACAATATTGGTGGGATTGTAAACTAGTGCAGTCACGATGAACAACAGTACTTGGCTATTACTAGTAACGCTGCAGTGAACATAGGAGTGCATGTATCTTTTCAAATTATTTTTGTTTTCTTTGGACAAATACCTCGAAGTGGAATTACTGGATCATATGGCAGCTCTATTTTAAATTTTTTGAAGAATCTCCATACTGTTGTCCATTGTGGCTGCACTAGTTTACAATCCCACCAATATTGTACCAGGGATCCCTATTCTCCACCTCTTTGCTAGCCTTTATTTGTTGATTTATTGATGATAGTTATTCTGGCAGGTGTGAGGTGATAGCTCATTATGGTTTTAATTTGCATTTCTATGATGATTAGTGATGTTGAGCATCTTTTAATGTCTGTTGGCCATCTGTATGTCCTCTTTGGAGAAATGTCTCTTCAGGTCCTCTGCCCATTTTTTAATTGGATTTGATTTTTGATGTTGAGTTGTATGAGTTCTTTACATATTTTGGATATTAACTCCTTAGCTGATGTATCATTTGCTAATATATATTCTCCCATTCAGTAGGTTCTCTTTGCATTTTGTTAATGGTCTCCTTCACTGAGCAAGAACTTTTTAGTTTAATGTAATCCCACTTGTTTATTTTTTTTCTTTTGTTTCTCTTGCTCAAGGAGATATATCCAAAAAGATAATGCTAAGACCAATGTTTTCTTTTAGGAGTTTTATGGTTTCAGGTCTAACATTTAAGTCTTCAATCCATTTTGAGTTTATTTTTGTATATGGTGTAAGAAATATCCAGGGGCAGAACTCTGTAAGAATCAGATTTAACATATCCTTGAACATTACAGAATGTCTTTTACTATAAATACTAATTTCCTTTGTATGAACTAGAAAGAAGCATTTACATTAAAACATTATTTCATCCTTGGTGATTACTTTATTACCATATACATTAGATACAATTTTGTTAGATAATAGTGAGGATATTATGAATTATATTTTAAACAAAAATGTATGCATGGCCTATGTAAAGCAGTAACATTTTGAAGAAAAGCGAAAAGCCATGAAAATATTTATCTAAATTTGAGTACCGTGTTTCCCCAAAAATAAGATCTAGCCAGACAATCAGTTCTAATGCGTCCTTTGGAGCAAAAATTAACATAAGACCCAATCTTATTTTACTATAATTTAAGACTGGGTTTTATAAAATATAATCTAATAAGACCGGGTCTTATTTTACTGTAAGACTGGGTCTTATACAATATAAGACTGGGTCTTATACTAATTTTTGCTCCAAAAGACACATTAGAGCTGATTATCCGGCTAGGTCTTATTTTTGGGGAAACACGGTAATACTGAAAAACACTGTTTGTGCACAGTAACCATTAAAAGCCTCACAATGCATCAGAACATGGGTAAATCATCAGGTACTGTATGAGAAACCTGGCATAGGAAAAGGTCAAACATATCTAGAGCCTTAGAAGTACACAGCATCTAAAAATAAATCCCTGAACATAGCAGTACACAAAGCTTTCTTTGGCACTTAGCAATACAGACAAACATGTATTTGGTTTAATGTGATTTTATTATTCTTAGATAAACTTTAGTTATTTTATATAGATAAAAATATACAATATTGCTTTAAAATTTTTAAATTTTATAAGTGTATAATTGACTGTCGTCATATTCACAATTTAAAAATCCTATTTTCCACTAAACAATTCATCCAAGAACATGTGAGAAACACTAACAAAATGGTTTATATGAAGACTTCTAATGAAAGATTTAAATGTAAAAATGGATTATTAATCTAAACCACTGATCTACATTTTTAGTGATACCTCCTCATGCTTGGAACAAATTATGAAATGTTTTAGACAAATTTGTTGTTTTCAACACTTAAAATTGATTTTACAGAGTCAAATTTTTTACTGAAAATATATAGAACTGACATACATATCACCATCTGAAGTCACTTTTATGTACATTTAAAAAAGACAGGAAAATGTATTTTAATACTACATCTCAGTTTGGGATTCCATAATGTTTATAATACATGCAAAACGTGTCTTATATCCTTCAGCTGTCATAGTTGAATAAAAGAATGGCAGATGGTGGCACTTCTTTTAAACACCTGAGGACAGTTGTTAGTAGGGTAATTAATTTGCCTTACTGATAACAAAGGTCAGTCTATCAGAGAAACAATCTAATGTTTGAAATTAATAGAACTGCATGGTTGTCTTTTCCTTAACCCCAACTTAAAAGCAGTTGCATTCATTATTTGATTTCTTAAAAAGACTGATAAAGTATGTAAAACAAATAATATGCATATATAACATGGACTATTTTTAAATGAAATATTGAAAATATTTTACAAATAAGTTTGTTCGTTATAATGCATACAGTGCATCATTTAACTCATAACAATACTTTGCACCAAACATTATATCTTAACACTCCTCAAATATGAGAAAAACAAATAGTTTCCACTGTCTAAGAAGTGAAATTTATAAAGTCAACATATTATATCCTAAAAGATTACAGGTCTAAAACAGTTTTGTAAAGAATTTATATATACTGAAATGGGTGCTTTGATTAATTTAACTAAACCCAAGAACACAGATTCTTCTCTTTGTTGCAAGTTATAAACATGGTTGCCTTTAACAGCAGATTTTTCACATTGCAACATTCAGATACCATGGTGGCGATTTTCATAAAGGTACATGGTGGTATATCTGTTTCTTCTGGAAACACTTCAAATTTTAGTGCTATCTTAATAAATTTCTTCAACGTAAGGCACATAGCAAATTTTAAAGTCTATAAGCAACTAGATTATATAATAAATAATTATCTTTCCAATTATTATTTGTCCTTTACCTGAAGTGGGTGAGTAGTGCAGTTAAAACATGCCTGAATTAATAAAAATGATTGAATTTAAAAAATACAAATAATATTTGCATGTAGAATGTTACTAATTTAAAAAAGAAAAAGCATAGTTTGTATAAAATATACATCCTACAATGCTATAGGTAGAAAAAACCGTGAGGCACTTACATTAACAATTAAGGAGGAAAATATTTGAAATATCTTTTTATAAAAGCACCAAACCAGTTATTTTAACATCTGAGATAAAATGCAGAAGCTAAAACTATAAGGAAATAGTTTAGTTTTGTAACTTTGTATTCGGAGGACTAAGAATTCAGAAGTTGAAACCTCAAAGCAATTTTATTATGACAGAAATAACTCCAATAGAGAAAATTTTATTTTCTCAAGAGAGTCATCAAGTTCCCTGAATAAGTTCTGTATATTTTGTGATGCTCAGAATGTGAGATGTGGATGATATCTCACTAGTCTGTTGCAATAAACTTTTAACGACTGTAATACATGTAATTTTGATATGTTTTTAACTTTTCTTTGAAAAACATAAAAATGTGGTTTGGTATTAACAGTGCGAACAACATACATCAATATCTCCACGTGCACTTGCTGAGATACAACATGACAGTTTTAGTAACTCGGTAATCTTTTCCAAACTAACTTAAACCAAAAACCAAGGTAAAAATTGGGCTTGGAATTACAGGAATCCACGGGATGTCAAATCAGGGAAAGGTCTGGCTTCTGATGGATGATGAAGGGACTGAAGCTGTGTGGCAGTCTGAGTGTTATTTATAGTATTTAAATCAGCTGGACAGATTTCATTTAAAACTCCTTCCTGGAACTGCAACAAAAATAGCAATGCAACTTATTAGAATGTATTTTTAAAATCTTCATCCTGTATGATAAATTTTAAATTGCTGCTAAATTTTAAATCATTCAATGAAGACATACTGAGCACCTATATATATTAGTTGCATTTAACCTTTTGGTTTCTCCATTAGATGCTACAGATGAGTGATACAAGTGTCTCACTTCAGATTTTGTATTCCATACATCAGGAGGATAATCAATGGGTTACCTTTAGTGTGGGTAGGAACTGATGAATCAAAGAGTAGCAGTCATAAATCACAGTTGTATATTCTTTGTGTAAATAGGTTTGCTTTGACTACATTTCATCTCAGTCAAGTTCTGGGTACCTGGGGACTTAACTGCAGTCATGATTACTATATTGGTATTGGAACTGCAGATGACTTAGAACTTTTCCAAAAGTGGTCAGTTGTGATTTGCTAGAGGTTTCTTAATATTCCTAAAATATTATGCCATGGGTCTGATTTCCTAAACCAACTTATTTAATTATACTATACTTTTAATTAGTAAGTACCACTATAATTACTGTCCTAATTACAGAATCAAGTTATTAAAATAAAATGCTCTTTCTTACTGTCTTAGAATTATGTTAGTGTGGTTTCTATAACTGCTACTGGAAAAAAAAGGAAGGAAGGACAGAGACAGAGTTCTGTAGGGTTACATAATGTTCGAGTTGTGGAAACTTTCAAACAGATTAAAATCATGCCTATGTAAATAAGGCTTCAGTAATCAAAATGTTGATTACTTCAAAGATCCTCCAAAACATACAGTAGTGAAAACCACATATCTAGATATTCAAAGAACAGCCACTCTTGTCACATTTTCAAATGGAAGGTAATACTATTTGCCCAGAGAATGTTAGGTCTTAGATAAATTACTCTCATCAGTTGTAACATCATATATGCCAGCATTTCTCTTTAAATATATTGTCTGGAGCAGTACTGTTCAACAGAAATATAATGAGCCACATATATAATTTGTTCTAGTAGCCACATTTAAAAAGTGAAATTTTAATATTGCCAAAATTTATCATTTCAACATAAAATTTAAAAAAAGATATTTTACATTGTTTTTACATTAAATCTTCAAAATCAGTGTATATTTTTCACTTACAGCTCTTCTCAATTGAAACTAGCCTTATGTAGATTGGCTGCCCTGGAGGCGGTGGGGGAAATATGGAGAGCTACAGACGCCTTATTATTCATAAAGAAGTAACACGAATAGCAGGGTGGGAAGGGTCACTGTACAGAACCCTGTGCTCATGGAAGCCCTGTTCAAAGTGTCCTTATTACAGAAATATCTTCTCCACAATTTACTCAAGAGTGTAAGAGTTTAGGTACCTACCCATGTGTACTTCAAGGCAGTGTCAGGAAATAGACTATAACTGAATATTAAATTTTAATATAATTAAAGGACGTCAGGAATGAGAAAAAGAAAAATCTTCATTGCCATTTTGCAATCAGACAAACCACATGTATGAAAAAAGCCAGAAAAAAATTTCGGATAAAATATCCAAGTAACACTTTTAAATAGAGGCCAATGAACTTGATTTTCTTCAAAACTACACTATTAAATATACTTCAAAATGAACTAAATATTTTCTAATGGAAAGGCATAAATGCAAACATGTTATATTCCTGGGTGGCCACAGGAAACAGATATCATCATTATGTTAACTTTTTTAAGTGATTATTTTATTTAAAATGTGCTTGCTGCTAGAAGGGTTCTGGTAACACATTTAAACAATAAAATTAGAGTATCAAGCTTGTGTCCCATGAGAGAAAGCCAGCTGAGTTACCCCTTTCTTAAGAACGCCAGGAAAAAAATTTCACCCTTAAAGGATAAAAGGAGGATCCAGCAAATAATGGAGGGATTGCCAGAGAATTCTGAGGAGCCTAGGACTAAATTCCAGGGATCATCCAGGGCAAAGACATTCAAACAAAGCAACTTACGTTGCTTTCAACCCAATTTCAACCATGTTTTTAAAAAGTTGAGCTTTGAGAAAATTATTTTTAAAACTTCAAATATATTTTTGAAGTTTAAATTTCTAAAAGGCCATATAGTTTTTAAAGAATTAAGAAAGATAAACCAAAATCACTGTTCTAAACAATTACTTTTAAGTAATTCCACCTGGTGGCTGAAGGACATATTCATGTTACTTTAGCCCTTGTTTCTTTCTCCTTTACAATTCAGGTAAATGTGATGGACTTGTATTGTTAGTAACATACTGGAAAAGTACTGGCTTCTTAAAAAAAATAGTCACAGACCTAATTAGGAAGGCTCTCTGGTATGAATGCTAATAGATTAAAATCCATCATTGACATAAACAATATGTAACTTGTATGTTTATAATGTATGAAGAATCACTGAGGGTTTATGCAGTTGATAAAACCCTTACCTTGTTTAAAAATGCCTGTGGGCCTGGGACTGTTGGATTGTACTGCATCGGAGGCACATGGCTTGGCTGGGGTTCGGGCTGACACTGGTACATGGACACAGCTCCAGCATAACAGTTCTGCGGAGTTACAAGGGTCGACGGTGGATTTAGCCCATGCTTTTGGCTTTCAGGAACTTGTAAACATGGGACAAAATCTTCTAAATTAGAAGTAGTAGTCGGGTATAAGGATGGTTCAAAATTCCCTATGGGCAAGTCTAACTGTGTACCCTTGGAATGCTGGGGTAACACAGGCTGATTACAGGGAATAAAGTTCTGTGTATAAGGCACAGTATCAATCTCAGATTTGTAGGGAAACTGTTGACTGGTCCCAGGTAAGTCTGAAAAGACATTATACTGTTGCAGGTCTTGCTGAGGACAACTAAAAGGCACGGATTGGTTAGGGTTCCAATTTGCAAACATGCCATTAACTTGCATATGCTTCATTTTCTGGCACAGCTGCAGCTGCTCCACTGCTACGTGCTTTTGATGGTGCGGTAGCTGCTGCTGTTCCAACTGTAGGTGCTCCTGGACCATGCAGCTTGAGTTCAGAGCTGGGGCTTGTTGCTGTTGGTAACCTGAACACACGAAGGCAGACTTACTTAAGGAATCCTGGACGAAAGTCAGGATTTCATCTGTTATGTCAATGTCTCTGAAGTCATCCTCACCAGAAAAGTCGGTTCTGAAAAATTCCTCATTCTGCTGCATGTGTTTGATATCTTCAAAATCAATGCCTAGGTGTTTCATGATGCCATACAAGTCACTATTTTTATTATCTAGGAAGAGTCCTCCATGGCCTTCCGAGTGTGTTGGGTTCATTTCCTGAGACTGACCAATTGGCTCATGTTTCAGGATATCACTTCCCATTGGTGCAATACTGTCTTGCCAACTACTGCCTGTGTCCATGGATTCGTCAAAAAAGTTTGTTTCAAAAGGTGTACTACTACTTGAAGCAGGACAGAGATAAATAGACTCATCTTGGGTCATTATGGCATTCAGGAGGGAACTGGGATGGAGAGAATCCTTAGTTAGAGGCGCTTTGGGAGCAGAGTCTTTTCCACTTTTAGTCCTTACTGGTAAGGGATCCATCATGGGAGGAAAGGGGTTGGCTATCTCATACAACACAGCTTCTCCACTGGTAAACATAAAAGGCAACTTCACATTTCGTTTTCGTAAATGTTCTGCTCCTTCTTCATCTCTAAAATCACATATAAGAAAGTCTGCATCTAGTAAGTTGCATCATAAACATTTCAAAACAAAATACTAATGAAAAACAGTAAGCAAATGCACTGTAATTGACAGCAGGGAACACACACTATTTTGACAGATTTTTCTGATTACTGGTGCCATAAAATTGTTCAGACGAATTTGTCCGAAAACAGTAGTTACTACTTTCAAACTCAGGTTCTGCCCCTACCTGACATACTGCAGAAAAAAATAAATTCCATTGGAATGAAGATCCAAATATAAAATCAGAGGCATGTCGACATAAAACATAAAACCCAGAAGTTACACAGGAAAAGACTGGCATAACTGACCATATGAAAATTAGATATGTGTGTACATATATACATAGCATTTAAAACAGCATCACAAAACATCAAATATCTAGGAATGAAATTAATAAAAGATGTACAAGACTCATATAAGACAAATACAACCCATTACTGAGCTAGAGACATAACCATATACCCATAAGCATGTGTACATACATACATACATGGCTTGGGAGAGTAAGTACTGTAAAGATGTTAATTCTCCCAAAATGAGCTATACAGTTTCACTGTAATCCCATATATAGATTTGGGATGTTGGGATTACACTGTAAAATATAATTTTCTAGTGGGATTTGACAACTGATTTCTAAAATGTATATGGAAATGTAAACGGGTCCAGAAGAGCCAAGGAAATCTTGAAGGAGAACACCAAAAAAAATCCTGAACAAACAAAATGGAGGGCATATGCTCAGATATGAAGACTTATTCTATACAGAGTAATTAAGACAATGTCTGTTAGTGCAAAAATAAACTAGACATTGAAACTTAACAGAGTCCAGAAACAGAACCACAGTCACCTGATCAAAATGTAGTCCAATGGGGAAAAGATGGACTTTTCAATAAATGTTACCGGTCAATTGGATATACTTATCTACTATTTTGCCAACTTAAAAAATTGGATAAGATTTCATTTTAACCTGAAAATGCATCCTAATCCATTGATACACTCACCACGGATAATTTGGTATGTTTATGATTTCCCCATGCAAAAATTTCCTACTACAACATAAAATATAAATATACAACTTTATGGCACTAGAAGTTATGGCTAGAGGCACCGCTTCATAAATATTATAGGGCTTTAACAGGCATAAGAGAAAATGATTGATCTTGATCATTACCTTAAGCCACATACAAAAATCAATTCTCTAGAGTAGAAAAGATTTACAATGCAAATATTTAACAAAATACTCATTTCCAGAATATGTAAGAAAATTTAAAAACCACTGCTTGCTTAGAAAACATATGCTAAACAAAGCATTGTTATGTTTTTATTTTACAGATGGCACTAACTTTTCATCTTTCCTGCATATGCCCAGGATAAAACCCTGGAGCTTTCTTTATTCTCTTTCCATAGCTCTACCTATTTAGTTGTTCAATAAAGTGTCAATTCTATTTTCTCAATGTGCCTTCTTTCTATACATATTATCTTAACTTCTCAATTTTTGTTTGCAGAGTAAATTCTCTTAGAATTTGTTTTTAAGTTTTCATGTAAAAGGATTTATAAACCTAAGTGTTATTAAAATAAAAACATTCTAAGTCTTTGTGCTTACGTTAGAGGTCTCTGGGTTGCAATGATATAATCTGGTCTTCCATTTTTATAAACTAAGCGTGCATTAGACTGGACCCAGGTCCACCGATTGTCTTTGGTAAGAAGCCTGAACACTACCATGCCACTCTCTCCGGTCTTAATCACTAAAATAAAATAAAATTTAAAAAATATCAAACCTAAAAATCAACATATTAAGGAAGATCTCTCCGAAACAAAGACCACCCCCCCGACATATTTCCAAATGTAATTCATTGATCATCAATGATAAATATATTGACAACTTTTAAGC
Source organism: Rhinolophus sinicus (assembly GCF_057876585.1). NCBI lineage: Eukaryota > Metazoa > Chordata > Mammalia > Chiroptera > Rhinolophidae > Rhinolophus > Rhinolophus sinicus. The sequence continues at coordinate 21,933,537 of NC_142504.1, forward strand.
ATAGTATATTAAAATGAATGAAAACAGTTCTTCAGAGTTGTTCTTTTTTCCTATTTCAAACTATTATTCAAAAGGTTAAAGTGAGGATTAAGTAACAGACAATTCTAGGAACACATGAAATTATACAGAGTATAGTTTTGGGGTAAGAAGATAAAAATTATTTTCATTTTAACACGTTGCGTACGGATCACGAGAATCTTCGTTTTTTTTCTGAGCCATGCGTTAAGGACGGATAACGAGAATTCTCGTTTTTACTGTTGACTCTTTTTATTTTGCACATTTTATTGAATTATTTGTGTTTCGTTAATAGCAAAGGAAGCTGCTTTCTGCAGTATCACACCAGGAGGGATTACTAACATCATAGGTGAGTAAATCCTAAAAAATTCCATATAAAAATAATAAATGACATAGAAGCATTTACGCTTTAAAGAGAAGAGTGCATTTTAAAGTAGTTTCTTTTAAAAACCTGCCGGAACAGAGGGGTATGAGGGATTTAAACCCCGCCGTATGCAACGTGTTAAGTAGGGAAAGTTTCCAATAGCTTAATATTTTATCCTAAATTTTTAAAGTATAATCGATATTAACATAGATTTATGAATTAATGATAATGCTATTAAAAAATTCCTGCGCAAAACATGGGACAAAATGGTCATTTTTATAATAATTAAACTACTGTATTCCTGTGTGGCAGCTGTAGAACAGTTAATGAGTGGAGTGTAACTCAGGTTAATCACAATGGTATGATGCTAAGTAGAAGTGTCTCCAATTTCCTTAAAAACACTATATTATGTAATAAGTTGAGACGTGTACTAGGGTATATGCCGTCTTTTCAAACATGTTCATAAGGAACTTACTCCGGATATGGTACTCCGCACAATAAAGCATGTCAGCAGCATGAATAAACTGATATCCTGATCCTCTCATACACAGCTCTGCTTCAGTATAGCCTAAAACAATTTTTCCCCTGTTAAGAAAAAAGTAAAATAAGAATGAAATTAAAATTTAACATAAATGAAGTAAACAACATAAATTCATTGGTTGTATGTTATTTTCTGCAATGTGTTTTCCCTGACATTCAGAATTGTACATTAGCAGGTAGAAAAAATTAACCACTTCTATGTAACTGCTCTCTTTTCCTCATGGCTACCAATTTCGGTTCTAGACTATTTTATTCTCCTGAATAAAGACCATGACAGTTATTATGGCTAAAGATAAATCTAACAGGGTTGATTACATAGGAAAAACAATCTTTAATAAAAATCTAGAATGTTTATGCTCCATTTTTGAGGGGCAGGGTTTCAAACCTTTCTGTTTCCAGGTTAGCAAGGAGAAATGCAATGAGATGTTTTGATATGATATGAATACTTAGTATCATACTCCATAATTTTCTGAACATTACTAAACTTCTAGGGCTAAACATCAAATAAAGTTTGTACAATTTAAACCAACAATGAATATCATTAGGATATTTAATCTTACTAATATAACATCATTATGATACAGAAATTGGGGAAAGTATTGTAAAAAAAAATTGTAAAATAGAAAGACGATTTGAAAGCCCGATGAAATTGTTCTATTTTAAAAGGCTATACTGAAAGACTACGAATTAATGTTGCTAATATAATACACACTATTATTAATCTACACTGTATGTTTTATACGCTAAAAGAGACACTGCTACAATACATATACATTTGATGAAATAAAACTGAAAAACTTTAACTTACTTGGCATCACAACCAGTAGGTGTAAAGTCTAGTTTGTGTTTTGTTCTAAAGATGAAATTTTTGGTTCGGATTTCAAGAATGGATGGTGGTTGAAGTGGGGTAGCAATCGCAAACAAAGCTAACTGAGGGGGAAGTATTGATCCATCTTTCCCTTTCTTGTTCTGGCCATGAAGATACTTTAACCTCCCTTGGAAATTCATTGCCTTAAAAAAACAAAAACAGTGCATTAAAAATAACAGTTTAAAATCATTCCTTTTTAAAAGGCTCAGTCATGGCCACATCCAAGGTTCTTAATAATTCCATAAAAGTTCCTGAGGTGGACAACTGCTGCTTTCTTTCATTCCTTTCTCCACAGGAAGACTATGAAAACTACCCCAAAAGGTAGTCTGAGAACCGTCCTACAGGGGCTGATACGTGAACCACTCCTGGCTTTTTAATGGTCCCAACAAGAGTACCTGTATCATTTTTAAAGCTTACACTGCCCCATCATTCATACCGAGCACAGCTCCTTGCACAGCGTACACTCAATATATAGTTCCTGACTAAATGAATAGGATAAATTCATCAAGTACATACTGTCAAACATACATGAGCTATATTCCATAGCTCACTGCATATTTCATAGTTCACGGTAATCTTTTATATAGAGATAACATACAACATTATTAAACACTAAAATGAAATCACAAAGCATGCAGAGCTCTATTAGAGATAAAGAATTTTAGAAGACAGAGGAAATGAAGACAATTTGAGCATGGACATTATCAATTTAGTTGTTTAAAATAGTATTAACAAGGCCCAGGGATGATTTTAATATCAATATGATAACAACACAAGGGAGAAAAGACCCAATTATACTCAGAATCCATCTCAGAAAATACATACTAATTGCTCATTAGTACCAAGAAAACTATCTCAATGCAATTCTAACTCTGAGAGAGCAAAATTATCTTCAGAAATAAACACCCAAACAAAAATCACTGTTTGCTAATGTTTAAGACTGATTATCTGTTTCAAAGTCCTGATAATTCACAAAAGTAGCATACAACATGCCTTGTAGTCTCTTTCTGCTACTGGAGCGCACTATCTTTTTCTTATTTGGTGGGGGGGAGAGGGTGAGTATACTTTGGGATAGCTATGCTGACCTTTATTTTCTAAAGAAAAAAAATCAAGAAAAATGGGTTTAACAAAGATTTCATGCTCCTTTCATGTGTGAGAAGCAACCTAGTAAGCCAAATATAGCAATTTGATGAAGATCTCTAAGGTGAACTAGGAGGGACTAGGCCTCTTAAGAACAAAGGGATCAGTGACCTTCTCCCCTGGGGATCACAGCATAATATATCCCTTTTGCAAAGGCTCTGAAAAGTCCTGCATAAGAAAACCCATGTAAATTTGAGAACTGACTGAGCACCTATTTGAGTGTTTATTTGAACACTTACTCTTTTTTTTCCTTTTTTTTTGAATGTATCATCTTAACACGTTGCGTACGGCGGGGTTTAAATCCCTCGTGAAGATTCTCGTGATCCGTACGCAACGTGTTAAGGGTGCAGACAATGAAGAGGAAAGACCACCTGCACTCAGTATCCTGCCTAAACTTCTCCCTACGCAGGTATGGAGACTATACAACAGCATCTCATACCACTGATGATTCTATAATCATGAATATACAACCATTTTTCTATATGGCAGTTATTCCAGCCATGTAGAAAAAGCTGTCATAATTTTTTTATCTAGCAGGCATTAAATCAGAAGAGGGTAAACATTCTGCTATTAAAGAAGGGCTACATAGTTCTCAATCACGTAACCTAAAAAAGTACTTAAAGTAGGCAAGATACAAGGTTCTATGTTATTTCACTCAATCTTTCTAATTGCATCCTAAAGGATAGGGTTTTCCAGTTATACGAAATATTCAAAAATCTGAAACAATGATTTAAAAAGTTACTTTCCTTTATCAAATTATTTGATAAATTTTTAAAACCAAAGCAAATTGGCTTCATTTATCTTTCTTTTTTATTTTCTACATAGGGAGTAGACTCCCTGAAAGTAACAGATGATGCCTTTACCAGGATCATAAGATTTTGCACCTTACCAGAAAACCAGAAGAATTATCCAGCAGACACCTTAGTCGGCATATGAAGCACCTCTCCATAAAAGAAGAGTTTTCGGGAGGAAGCTGGTCTGGGTTATAATAGACTGCTGGCTGTGGGAGGCCATTAGTTTCTGTGGAAATAACAGCAATTCAGATTTACTTTCCATTTTGTTGTACAATTAAGTGTTCTATCCAGATAGCTCAAATTTGTGTTAATGTGTAAAATGGAGTCTGAATACAAAAAGATAATCACTTTCAGAAAAAAGCTAATGAAAAGAAATTAAAACTTACTGAATATCACTTTTACCTAATTTTGTTTTTATTTCTATTGACCTATCAGTGTCAACAATTTCCACATTTTCTAATACCATTTTTTTCTTTTTAACATTTCCACGGACTTCTGAAAACAGTTTGCATTGAGAAAAATTTTTTTAATACTTGTATATATTAGTTTGCTTTTTTATTTTGTGTCTTTTAAACAGAACAATTTACACACACTCTAGCATCAACCTAGTACATTCCTTCAAATCTTTCACAATAGTATGAATTATTTTTTACAAATATATTAGTACTTTCTCACTTGAAATTCATCAATGGCTGTCATCTGTCAAAATATTCCTTAGATTTATTCATTTTTTATTAATATCAAATAAAAATCATTATGTAAATCAAATAAAATAGCAAAATAAATGAAATGACATAAATAAAATTAAATCAAATAAATAATAAAATCATTCATTTTTTTGGAGTGAAAACCACAAAACACTCCTGAGATCAGCCTCTTTGGGACCTGGCTCTGGCCTTCAGCTACACACACGTGGCTTTCCATGTCTTTCCTACCTTTACCATGGAATTCTATGCCCCTAAAGATTATCTGCCTCCTTCCACAGTTATGTTAAAAGCACTAAAACTATCTTTTGAGAAATATTCTTACCATCAATACTTTGTCCAGAGTCTGTACACTGCGAAGGGGTTAATGCCCAGTGTAGCTGACGCTGAAATTCAGCTCGGTCTTCAGTATGGATAAGTTCATACACACTCTGATGTATGACATCAGACTAAGGAAAAAAGATACAAGAAAATAAAAAGTACTAACTTTTTAAAAATAGGATGTACTAAAGTAATTTTGATACTCAGCTAGATTAGTGAGTGCTTGTTAGTGGCAATGAATATAAATCAAGTGATTGCAAAGCTCTTTGGTCATCCAAGACAGGAAACGCTAGAAAGAGACGAGCACTGTAATGGGTAAGCCGCAAGGTATTTGCCATCATTTCCCTACATGAACGTTTTTCAGTCAAATAAATCACCTCCCCGTTCCTTAATCATAACATATCAAGTTCTGTTTATTTTTTATCCCTTATTGACCTTTTAAATCCTACTTCTTCCATGAAACCTTATCTGAACACCCAGTTGGTTGCCTTTGACTTCTCTCTAAACTTAATAGTATTCGCTATGTACTTTTTTCACTGTTCTCTAATGGCTTTCGTTAGATTAAAGGACTCAAAGTAGACTCCCTAAGAGTAGGGGATGATACCTTTACCAGGTCAGACTCCTTCCTTTCCCTCCTGCCTCTCAGCATTTACTACATTGCCAAGGCCTTAGCCCTTCACACCAGCATTTTTCTAACTATTTTTTTACTGTAACTCATGGTAATAAATATATTTTCCATTCATCACATGTGTGTGCATATACACAGATGGAAAGAAGTGTCACAAAACACTTCATATGTGATAATACCTTGTGTTCTACTTTATTCTAAGCAACTGAAAAATTTGGTCGACAGTGACCCGCTCTATCAACTTCATAACCCAGTAATGACTTACAACTTGCAGTTAAATGGTCCCTAAACCACCACCCATGTCAGACATGAATGTTTTCTTAAAGAATATCTAGGCTACGTGTACAACGAGAAAAAAAAATAGACTGGGAACTAGCTAATCTCTGATTTCTTAACTGTTATAGGAATCACACTATTAAATAATAATTAAGATAATTAGGTAATTAACTTTCAAAAAGGCTTTCCTATAGACATTAGTATATTTTCTTTAAAATTTAAAAAGGCTGAAAGCAATTCTAAGTCTGGGTCAGCAAAATTATCTTCAGGAGTATCTTCAGAAACTGTAGCAGTAAGCAGTCAGATTCCCCTACTTCAGCTATCTAGAGAAATCTCCCTACAAACTTAAACTTGTAGCATTAAACCACCTCTATGCCAGCCGTTACACAATTGCCAGAGTTTTCATCTGAAACACAGATTGGAGCATGCACATCCCTTTAACAAAAACCTGTAGTGACCTCCACTGTGTATCTATCACAGATTAAGCTTCAGTTTATACAACAGTGTAAAAGGCACTAGTCAAACCAGCACCTTTGACATCACCTGGGAGCTTGTAAGAAATGCAAATTCATGGGCCCCACTCTACCCCTAGAACATCTGGGGTTGAGGCGCAAACATTTTATGATGTTTTATCAAGTTCTTCAGGTGAGTCTTATGCACATTCGAGATTAGGAACTACTGATACATAAGTATAGCTGGCATCCAAGTGTACTTACAAACTGTCTTCACATCATTTCTGATGTTCTTGCTCCTCAAATATGCCAAACACCTTACTGACCACTCCACTTATTCACTATTCATTCAATAACATTAAACAAACCAGACATGACATCACCTCCAGTCTACTGTTTATAGTACCTTCTGACTTTTCTTCCCTGTTTCCTCCACAATGGTCCACGCACCTGAATCCTACATTTTCTTTAGGTTAGCTTAAATACCATTTCCGTCAGGAAAGCTTCCACAGTACGCATAAATCAGAATTAAAGGTATAAGGCTGGGTATTTTGCTTGTACCTTTCCATATCACCTCATTCATTTCATAGTTGTCATATGTCCTACAATAGCCACACGAATTAGATGGCAATTATCCTCTTGCCTGCCCCCATCCAAGCCCTATCCACCCCTTACCTGAACGTTTCTTTTATGTAAGAGTTCCTTAATAAGTGAAAGAAGATACACGATATCCATAAATCTCATAAACATTTAAGGAAATTACAATGTAGTAAATTATTAATAATATAAAAATATATTAGCTAAAAATATAATTTTTATTCTATTGCGTTTATTTTAATTGAAACTTTATATGTACATATAATCAATTGTGTCCTTAAAGTATAAGATACATAAAAAATAGAAAGTTAATTTTAAAAAGCAGTATTTTTAACCTAAGAAAAATATATTTACCTGCTGAAATCCCAGGTAATCTTGTATAGTAGAAGAAGCATAGAAGACCAAAGCATCTACAGTGACAACCAACACAAAGCCATTCAGGGCCTACAAGGAAAGAAGTTACAAAATTAGTAATGTGACTAAATAACCATATTGCCATTCATAAATATTTACTTCAATTAAGGCTGTTACTTTTGTTGCTAAAAAGTCTTTTCTTTAAAATGGTTAAAATGATCACACCTCACAGACATAGACACACCACACACCCATGGAGTGTAGCATTACACCACTATCGCAGGGCAGACAAAAGTGGCATGAAACACTGGGTGAGTTCTAATTCTAAATAAACTGGAAGTAATTAAAAGATCGATTGACTACTTCTCCATTTACAATTATTCTAATTATAAGGCATTACATCTTTACTAAAATTTACCTGTAATAAGAATTCTCCTTCTTGCAAGTTCAGGCCTTCTCCGAATTTTGTTCCGCAGTTATCCTGGATCTCATTTCTGTCAGCTGGGGAGGATTTTAATGCAACTACGGGGAAAAAAAAAAGGGAAAAACAATGATACAGTAGACAGGTTTAAAAATAAGCAATTTCAATGGTCTTTGTTGGGAAATCTATGTACATCAAACAAAGAAACAATTTGAAACATGGGTGTCTACTAGCACTATAATGATTAATAATCTTATGCCAACAGGTGGTTTCCAATTCAGCTGACAGATTCCTAAAAACAATTTTTGATCAGTCCACTATATGATTTTTGGCATAGAACTTCAAAGTTTCAAAGAATTGCAAGGCGCCGCTATAAACACTCCTCCTACTCCTATCTACTTACTTATGAGAATAAGTTTCCTCGGCACATAACTTATAAAAAAATTTTAGTATCTATACATATTTATCTAAATATCAGTGAATTAGTGGTGGTGGGGAGAAAGAATCAACCAAATGCCTTATTAAGAAACATACTTCCATTAAGTTTAGAATCCTTTTGTCCAGTTTTAAGGTAAAAAATTGTTAGTAGTATTATTACTAGGTTCATGTTAAATTTATAAGTTAATTCATGGAGAATTAACATCTTTATGATGGTGAATAATTCTATCTGAGTACATGTGTGTTTTTCCATATGTTCAAATTTGTACTTTTGGTCCCACTAGTGTTTTCAGGTTATCCACAAAAAAAATACACACATTAATTTTTATGTTTATTCCTAGATGTTAGACATCTTGTAAAGTGGCTTCTCCTTCATTTCTATCTTCTAACTGCTTGTGGATAACACATATGAAGGAAAGGCTGACAGCATGGTGGGTGGGACGCTTACTGCTGGAGGTAGCATGTTGTAATGCCATGTCTCCTCTCTCCTCCCCTTCCATGTCTCTCCCTCATCGTGCGTGTGTATGTGTGAGTGTGTGCACACGTGTGTGTGTGTGTGTACTAGCAGTCTAGGAGGCAACACAGCTGAAAAGAAATAATAGCTATCATTTACTGAGAATTCTACCAAGCACTCTCAATATTATCTTATGTAACAGCATTTGAATATTGGGATATGACAGAATTAAGTTTGAATCTTAGCTCTACCACTTAATAAATGTGTGAGCTCTTACAGCTGTTTCCTAATACTCGTATGTGAAGTGGTAACTGAAACAAACAAATAAACCATCCTGCAGGACTGTCGTGAAGAATAATGAGAATACATGTGAAGCTCCTGGCACACAGCAGCTCAAGAGCAGTTCAATAAATGGTAGCTTTTATGATTAGCCACATTTCCCAGAGCTTATGGCTTGCCTGGTTATAAAATATAACCTTTTAGATACAACTATATTATCTTTCTGATCTTTTTTTTAACTTGTGATATTTAAATGAGAGAAACCACTGAACAAAATTGATTTTGACGTTACTCTTAAGAGTTATTTCATTAGATATATGTGAGAAAGATAATGGGGCTTGGGGACAAACTGGAGACTTACTAACAACCAGATTTTCTCTGAGTTTGAACAAAGCACCACATATAAAATATGTTCATGTTTGAAGTATACATTGTGGTAAATCGTCAATTGCATGTGTCACACTGGACTCTTATGCGATATTCTTGCCTTTGCAGAACTTGAAAACCTATCTCTGAAAGAAGAGGACAAAAGCTTGGCCTCTGACTACAACAATTTCAACAGGCCAGAGAACAGATTTCCTTAGGCCAAAAATGAGTTTGAAGTAAATTAATTGATCTAACCAAGTTAACCAAGACCAAACGAAATGCTAAACCATTTCTCTTTGAGAACCAGAAGAGAGAAAAAAAGGCCTTTTCTCCCTTTCTATTCTGTTGTTTCGTTGTTGCTGCTTGCTTTCTAATGGCCAAATTTGCTTGAACGCAATGAAACCTTACAAGATCAGGGTTAACCACACTCCACTACTTTTCCAAAATCTCCAGTATGAGGCACAATTTAAGAGTTATACCAAATATCAATAAGATTTGCTACTGAAACAACAACAGCAAAATCAAAACCCTTACATTTTGAAAGGAGCAAAGTAATCTTGAAAATGAATAGATATTAACAGTGTCGAACTTAAAATCTCTAAATGATCTTATTAGGAACCTTTCAAAATTAATTTTTGATCAATGGAATTGATGTCAGTTCCAACTAGAGTTATTCAACCACTGAGAAGCTGAATAAGAGATGAAAGAGACCATTCATCTCAAAGTAATTTACTATTTGTTTCTGGCCTTGTACTGGGGATATTAGCCAATGTAATTAGACATTAGACAGACTGCCATTAAGTAGGGCATATAAGCTATGGAAATAAAGGACTAGAAAAGAATGTAAAAAATATTCAGTACCAGAATGGGATTTAATTAAAGTATTTCAGGAACTTGAGAGGAAAAAAAATTAAAAAGAACAAACTCGTTCTAAACAATACTGCTTACAATTCTAAATGTTGGAAAGACAATATGTAATATGTATAACTATTGCTTAAGTAGGAAAAGTGACAACTGAATTTTGGGAAAGGATCACTGAAGGTTTTTTCCCCAAAATAAACAAATGTTTCTGTTGCCTTCATGTTTGAGGTTAATATTCAGTAAACCGATTTAAGTAAATGAGTCCAGAAGGGTGATTCCCTTTCCATTCTCCTCTAAAAAAATACCAATGTGAGTTTTTTGGAAAATCTATCTTATGTCTTGACCTCTTGACTCAAACTACGTAATTTTTGCCTTCCATGAAGTTTGCCCTCTCCTTCTTGATCTCTCCCTTCTTAAAATTAAGATAAGCTATATTAACACTACTCACTGTCACAAATACATTTCTTCCCTTGATAACAAAGCAACAGACGAGTAAGACGGGGACCTGGAGAATTGTCACCAGCGCTCCTTGTTGCAGTATCTGCGTGGCCTTAAACCATTTCCTTAGTTATAAGATGTGATACGTACTGAGCACACTTTGTATGCCAAGCCGTTTCCATATGTTATCTCATTTAATATTCATAATAGACCTATGAGACTGGAAATGATTGTCCTTTCAGTATATTAGGAAACTGAGACTTATGGAGGTTAAGACACTTCCCCACGGACACAGAGCTCTAAGGGGTATAAGCTGGAGCAAAACCCCGGTAGCCTGACCCTAAGTGTATGAGCTCTATTAACCACCTACCAGACTTCTCCCCCATGCTAACTACCTTTGACCTTTACTTTCCTCATTTTAAATGACAACAGTGATACCTCTGGAGACAAATTCTCGTGAGGGCTACAATAACATATAAAGTACCTGGTTAATGCCTGGAATCTATAACACAGTCAAGGACAGAGATGATGGGCTATATGCTCAGTTTACCCTCAAACCGTAATGGAAGGCTGACACTAAAAGTGCACACCACAAATAATTGTGTGTTTTCTCATCTATAAAGAGGAAGCATTAATGAGTATCTAAAAGCACTGCTATGATGCCTACAATGCATCTACAACACAGATTTGTAAGTACTTCAAAACTGTAAATTATTATAAAAATTATACGCATGTGGTGAACACACAATGTGAGATATAGATGATTTATTACAGATTTATACACCTGAAATCTATGTAACTTTAATAACTGTCGCCCCAATAAACTTTAATTTTAAAAAAATTAGATGCAGAGGACACTTTAAACATTACACCACATGACAGTTTATAGAAACAAATAGTATCTGAAAAAGAGTCACCAGCTGATTCTGCTATTTGGGGAGCATCTGCTGTACTGAATAGACATTTGTTAAAATCCCCCTCATCTGTGGAAATACCACACTTTCCGAAGTGTAAAGATGTGACTTGAAGCATTCAGTGGAATATTAAGATATTAAACTGCCAAAACATTTCAACTATTTCCTCACTAAGAGGTTGATGAAGCAATTCTACAAGTAAAATTGTAACTTGATGAAGGAATTTAAGTATAAATATATCACAGCGTTATCAAACTGTCATATTTCAGACTGACTCAAATCTTATCCCCACATGCATGTAAACATATCCGTATTTCCTAATATGGCACTTTTCTTCCTTATACATCTAAGCTCAGATTTCCATTTCTCCCTACAAGCCAAATATTTTCCCTTCAAAATACATGCTGTGAAATTGTTCAAGAGAGAAATTCATGAGGAAAAAATATTGGCATGTGGTAAAATATATTTTGTATTTCGTTATTACAGTTTGCATTTAAACAGAAAGATGACAGATAAATGTCTTGCCAGGGAAAAGCATAAACCTTTTAAATCTCTAATTGTTGACATAAATTCAATTTATTTTATAATAATATTTGCCATCCTTTTTGTTACTTTTGGCAGGAAAAGTTAAAATCCATTCCCACATTGATATAAGCATAAAAGAGAGCAAAGCTATCACTTATTATAAAATTCAACCAACTACATAAACTTTTATAAATTAGATAGGGTTAAGTAATGCTGTATATTCCTTAAATATAAGGAAAACAGCCCCAGTTTAGTCTGGTATGGATCAGTATTTCTAAATAATTTCCAAATAATATATTAAATGTACCTAAGAGAGTTTCTTCTATATACTTTGGGGCAAAAGATATTTCATTTCAAAATATGAAGTTTTCTTTTTCAAATGAAGTGTTGTTTTGAGGGAAAGAAGAAGCAAACTGAAATTAGAGCTGTTATAAGTTTCCAGGAGACAATGATTAGGGCTAGTACAGTTCACTACTTTCTGATGATGCTGATAGATTAGACATTTCTAGGCAGAAAAAAAGAATAAATTCAGTTTTTTAAAATGTGAATGTTAGTTTATATTTTTATGAATGAATACATGTCACATAACTGGTAGTTACTGTCTTTTTAGCAAATCTAAAAAACATCATTCTGAAGCTGAAAAAGTCCTTAAAATTTAGACCTATTCCTACTTTTGATGAAGTGGAAACTAACTTCCAAAGACGTTAGTTAACGTTTTTTCCAGTTGTACATTTAGTTATATGAAATTCTACTGTAACTATATATTAGGTCTCTGAATTAACACAACCAACAAG